>NC_064619.1:757141262-758391262 GCF_023898315.1 Schistocerca nitens
ACACAGATATTGCATCGGAATTTAATATAAGAGACACAATGCCGATTTAAGTACAGGAAGACTGAGTCTTTATACTGTCTATGTTTTCAGCGTTTCCTGTGTAATCAGTCTTACATTCCGATGCAACTCTGCAGGTTTACTGTATTCCTTGGACCTTCCCATTGACGATGAAACACCGAAATTGCATCGGAATTAAATATAAGAGACACAATGGCGACTTAAGTACTACAAAACTGAGTCTCCTTAGGGTCTATGTTTTGAGCGTTTCATGTGTCACCAGTTTTACATTCCGATGCACCTCTGCAGGTTTACTGTATCCATTGGACCTTCCCAGTGGCGATGAAACTCAGAAATTGCATCGGAATTAAATATAAGAGACACAATGCCGACTTAAGTACAGGAAGACTGAGTCTTCCTACTGTCTATGTTTTGAGCGTATCCTGTGTCACCAGTTTTTCACTCCGATGCACCTCTGCAGGTTTACTGTATCCCTTGGACCTCCCCATCGACGATGAAACACAGAAATTGCATCGGAATTAAATATAAGAGGCACAATGCTGACTTAAGTACAGGAAGACTGAGTCTTCCTACTGTCTACGTTTTGAGCGTTTTCTGTGTCACCAGTTTTACTTTCCGATGCACCTCTGCAGGTTTACTGTATCCATTGGACCTTCCCATTGACGATGAAACACAGAAATTGCATCGGATTTAAATATAAGAGACACAATGCCTACTTAAGTACAGGTAGACTGAGTCTTCCTACTGTCTATGTTTTGAGCGTTTCCTGTGTCACCAGTTTTACATTCCGATACACCTCTGCAGGTTTACTGTATCCATTGGACCTTCACAGTGACGATGAAACACAGAAATTGCATCGGAATTAAATATAAGAGAGACAATGCCGACTTATGTACAAGAGAACTGAGTCTTCTTAGGGTCTATGTTTTGAGCGTTTCCTGTGTCACCAGTTTTACATTCCGATGGTCCTCTGCAGGTTTTCTGTGTCCCGTGGACCTCCCCATCGACGACGAAACACAGAAAATGCATCGGAATTAGATCTAAGAGACACAATGTCGACTTAAGTACAGGAAGACTGAGTCTTCCTACTGTCTACGTTTTGAGCGTTTTCTGTGTCACCAGTTTTACTTTCCGATGCACCTCTGCAGGTTTACTGTATCCATTGGACCTTCCCATTGACGATGAAACACAGAAATTGCATCGGATTTAAATATTAGAGACACAATGCCTACGTAAGTACAGGTAGACTGAGTCTTCCTACTGTCTATGTTTTGAGCGTTTCCTGTGTCACCAGTTTTACATTCCGATGCACCTCTGCAGTTTTACTGTATCGATTGGAATTTCCCATTGACGATGAAACACAGAAATTACATCGGAATTAAATATAAGAGACACAATGCCGACTTAAGTACTACAAAACTGAGTCTCCCTAGGTCTATGTTTTGAGCGTTCCTGTGTCACCAGTTTTACATTCCGATGGACCTGTGCAGGTTTTCTGTATCCCTTGGGCCTCCCCATCGACGATGAAACACAGAAATTGCATCGGAATTAGATGTAAGCGACACAATGTCAACTTAAGTACAAGAAAACTGATTCTTCTTAGGGTCTATGTTTTGAGCGTTTCCTGTGTCACCAGTTTTACTTTCCGATGGACCTGAGCAGGTTTACTGTATCCATTGGACCTTCCCATTGACGATGAAACACAGAAATTGCATCGGATTTAAATATAAGAGACACAATGTCGAATTAAGTACTGGAAGACTGAGTCTTCCTACTGTCTATGTTTGAGCTATTCCTGTGTCACCAGTTTTACATTCCGATGCACCTCTGCAGGTTTACTGTATCCATTTGACATTCCCATTGACGATGAAACACAGAAATTGCATCGGATTTAAATATAAGAGACACAATGCCGACTTAAGTACTACAAAACTGAGTCTCCATAAGGTCTATGTTTTGAGCGTTTCCTGTGTCACCAGTTTTACATACCGACGCTCCTCTGCAGGTTTACTGTATCCATTGGACTTTCCCAGTGACGATGAAACACAGAAATTGCATCGGAATTAAATATAAGAGAAACAATGCCGACTTAAGTACAAGAAAACTGAGTCTTCTTAGGGTCTATGTTCTGAGCGTTTCCTGTGTCACCAGTTTTACATTCCGATGGACCTCTGCAGGTGTTCTGTATCCCTTGGACCTCCCCATCCACGATGAAACACAGAAATTGCATCGGAATTAAATCTAAGAGACACAATGTCGACTTAAGTACAGGAAGACTGAGTCTTCCTACTGTCTACGTTTTGAGCGATTCCTGTGTCACCAGTTTTACATTCCGATGCACCTCTGCAGGTTTACTGTATCACTTCGACCTTCGCAGTGACGATGAAAAACAGATATTGCATCGGAATTAAATATAAGAGACACAATGCCGACTTAAGTACAAGAAAACTGAGTCTTCTTAGGCCCTATGCTTTGAGCGTTTCCTGTGTCACCAGTTTTACATTCCGATGGACCTCTGCAGGTTTACTGTATCCCTTGGACCTTCACAGTGACGATGAAACACAGATATTGCATCGGAATAAAATCTAAGAGGCACAATGTCGACTTAAGTACAGGAAGACTGAGTCTTCCTACTGTCTACGTTTTGAGCGTTTCCTGTGTCACCAGTTTTACATTGCGATGCACCTCTGCAGGTTTACTGTATCCATTGGACCTTCCCATTGACGATGAAACACAGAAATTGCATCGGATTTAAATATAAGAGACGCAATGCCGACTTAAATACAGGAAGACTGAGTCTTCCTACTGTCTATGTTTTGAGCGTTTCCTATGTCACCAGATTTACATTCCGATGCACTTCTGCAGGTTTACTGTATCCCTTGGACCTTCACAGTGACAATGAAACACAGATATTGCATCGGAATTTAATATAAGAGACACAATGGCGATTTAAGTACAGGAAGACTGAGTCTTTATACTGTCTATGCTTTGAGCGTTTCCTGTGTCACCAGTTTTACATTCCGATGCACCTCTGCAAGTTTACTCTATCGATTGGACCTTCCCATTGACGATGAAACACAGAAATTGCATCGGAATTAAATATAAGAGACACAAATCCGACTTAAGTACAGGAAGACTGAGTCTTCCTACTGTCTACGTTTTGAGCGTTTCCTGTGTCACCAGTTTTACATTCCGTTGCACCTCTGCAGGTTTACTGTATCCATTGGACCTTCCCATTGACGATGAAACACAGAAATTGCATCGGATTTAAATATAAGATACACAATGCCGACTTAAGTACAGGAAGACTGAGTTTTCCTACTGTCTATGTTTTGAGCGCTTCCTGTGTCACCAGTTTTACATTCCGATGCACCTCTGCAGGTTTACTGTATTCCTCTGACCTTCCCAGTGACGATGAAACACAGATATTGCATCGGAATTAAATATAAGAGACACAATGCCGATTTAAGTACAGGAAGACTGAGTCTTTATACTGTCTATGTTTTCAGCGTTTCCTGTGTAATAAGTCTTACTGTCCGATGCAACTCTGCAGGTTTACTGTATTCCTTGGACCTTCCCATTGACGATGAAACACAGAAATTGCATCGGAATTAAATATAAGAGACGCAATGCCGACTTAAGTACAACAAAACTGAGTCTCCTTTGGGTCTATGTTTTGAGCGTTTCCTGTTAAACCAGTTTTACATTCCGATGCACCTCTGCAGGTTTACTGTATCCATTGGACCTTCCCAGTGACGATGAAACACAGAAATTGCATCGGAATTCAATATAAGAGATCAATTGCGACTTAAGTACAGGAAGACTGAGTCTTCCGACTCTCTATGTTTTGAGCGTTTCCTGTGTCACCAGTTTTTCACTCCGATGCACCTCTGCAGGTTTACTGTATCCCTTGGACCTCCCCATCGACGATGAAACACAGAAATTGCATCGGAATTAAATATAAGAGGCACAATGCTGACTTAAGTACAGGAAGACTGAGTCTTCCTACTGTCTACGTTTTGAGCGTTTTCTGTGTCACCAGTTTTACATTCCGATGCACCTCTGCAGGTTTACTGTATCCATTGGACCTTCCCATTGACGATGAAACACAGAAATTGCATCGGATTTAAATATAAGAGACACAATGCCTACTTAAGTACAGGTAGACTGAGTCTTCCTACTGTCTATGTTTTGAGCGTTTCCTGTGTCACCAGTTTTACATTCCGATACACCTCTGCGGGTTTACTGTATCCATTGGACCTTCACAGTGACGATGAAACACAGAAATTGCATCGGAATTAAATATAAGAGAGACAATGCCGACTTAAGTACAAGAGAACTAAGTCTTCATAGGGTCTATGTTTTGAGCGTTTCCTGTGTCACCAGTTTTACATTCCGATGGTCCCCTGCAGGTTTTCTGTGTCCCGTGGACCTCCCCATCGACGACGAAACACAGAAAATGCATCGGAATTAGATCTAAGAGACACAATGTCGACTTAAGTACAGGAAGACTGAGTCTTCCTACTGTCTACGTTTTGAGCGTTTTCTGTGTCACCAGTTTTACTTTCCGATGCACCTCTGCAGGTTTACTGTATCCATTGGACCTTCCCATTGACGATGAAACACAGAAATTGCATCGGATTTAAATATTAGAGACACAATGCCTACGTAAGTACAGGTAGACTGAGTCTTCCTACTGTCTATGTTTTGAGCGTTTCCTGTGTCACCAGTTTTACATACCGATGCACCTCTGCAGTTTTACTGTATCGATTGGAATTTCCCATTGACGATGAAACACAGAAATTACATCGGAATTAAATATAAGAGACACAATGCCGACTTAAGTACTACAAAACTGAGTCTCCCTAGGTCTATGTTTTGAGCGTTCCTGTGTCACCAGTTTTACATTCCGATGGACCTGTGCAGGTTTTCTGTATCCCTTGGACCTCCCCATCGACGATGAAACACAGAAATTGCATCGGAATTAGATGTAAGCGACACAATGTCAACTTAAGTACAAGAAAACTGATTCTTCTTAGGGTCTATGTTTTGAGCGTTTCCTGTGTCACCAGTTTTACATTCCGATGGACCTGAGCAGGTTTACTGTATCCATTGGACCATCCCATTGACGATGAAACACAGAAATTGCATCGGATTTAAATATAAGAGACACAATGTCGAATTAAGTACTGGAAGACTGAGTCTTCCTACTGTCTATGTTTGAGCTATTCCTGTGTCACCAGTTTTACATTCCGATGCACCTCTGCAGGTTTACTGTATCCATTTGACTTTCCCATTGACGATGAAACACAGAAATTGCATCGGATTTAAATATAAGAGACACAATGCCGACTTAAGTACTACAAAACTGAGTCTCCTTAAGGTCTATGTTTTGAGCGTTTCCTGTGTCACCAGTTTTACATTCCGACGCTCCTCTGCAGGTTTACTGTATCCATTGGACTTTCCCAGTGACGATGAAACACAGAAATTGCATCGGAATTAAATATAAGAGAAACAATGCCGACTTAAGTACAAGAAAACTGAGTCTTCTTAGGTTCTATGTTCTGAGCGTTTCCTGTGTCACCAGTTTTACATTCCGATGGACCTCTGCAGGTGTTCTGTATCCCTTGGACCTCCCCATCCACGATGAAACACAGAAATTGCATCGGAATTAAATCTAAGAGACACAATGTCGACTTAAGTACAGGAAGACTGAGTCTTCCTACTGTCTACGTTTTGAGCGATTCCTGTGTCACCAGTTTTACATTCCGATGCACCTCTGCAGGTTTACTGTATCACTTCGACCTTCGCAGTGACGATGAAAAACAGATATTGCATCGGAATTAAATATAAGAGACACAATGCCGACTTAAGTACAAGAAAACTGAGTCTTCTTAGACCCTATGCTTTGAGCGTTTCCTGTGTCACCAGTTTTACATTCCGATGGACCTCTGCAGGTTTACTGTATCCCTTGGACCTTCACAGTGACGATGAAACACAGATATTGCATCGGAATAAAATCTAAGAGGCACAATGTCGACTTAAGTACAGGAAGACTGAGTCTTCCTACTGTCTACGTTTTGAGCGTTTCCTGTGTCACCAGTTTTACATTGCGATGCACCTCTGCAGGTTTACTGTATCCATTGGACCTTCCCATTGACGATGAAACACAGAAATTGCATCGGATTTAAATATAAGAGACACAATGCCGACTTAAGTACAAGAAAACTGAGTCTTCTTAGGGTCTATGTTTTGAGCGTTTCCTGTGTCACAGGTTTTACATTCCGATGCACCTCTGCAGTTTTACTGTATCGATTGGAATTTCCCATTGACGATGAAACACAGAAATTGCATCGGAATTAAATATAAGAGACACAATGCCGACTTAAGTACAGGAAGACTGAGTCTTCCTACTGTCTACGTTTTGAGCGTTTCCTGTGTCACCAGTTTTACATTCCGATGCATCTCTGCAGGTTTATTGTATCCATTGGACCTTCCCATTGACGATGAAAAACAGAAATTGCATCGGATTTAAATATAAGGGACACAATACCGACTTAAGTACAGGAAAACTGAGTCTTCCTACTGTCTATTTTTTGAGTGTTTCCTGTGTCACCAGTTTTACATTCCGATGCATCTCTGCAGGTTTACTGTATCCCTTGGACCTTCACAGTGACGATGAAACACAGATATTTCATCGGAATTTAATATAAGAGACACAATGCCGATTTAAGTACAGGAAGACTGAGTCTTTATACTGTCTATGTTTTCAGCTTTTCCTGTGTAATCAGTTTTACATTCCGATGACACTCTGCAGGTTTACTGTATTCCTTCGACCTTCCGATTGACGTTGAAACACAGAAATTGCATCGGAATTAAATATAAGAGACACAATGCCGACTTAAGTACTACAAAACCTGAGTCTCCCTAGGTCTATGTTTTGAGCGTTCCTGTGTCACCAGTTTTACATTCAGATGGACCTGTGCAGGTTTTCTGCATCCCTTGGACCTCCCCATAGACGATGATACACAGAAATTGCATCGGAATTAGATGTAAGAGAGACAATGTCAACTTAAGTAAAAGAAAACTGATTCTTCTTAGGGTCTATGTTTTGAGCGTTTCCTGTGTCACCAGTTTTACATTCCGATGGACCTCAGCAGGTTTACTGTATCCCTTGGACCTTCACAGTGACGAAGAAACACAGATATTGCATCGGAATTGAATATAAGAGACACAATGCCGATTTAAGTACAGGAAGACTGAGTCTTCCTACTGTCTACGTTTTGAGCGTTTCCTGTGTCACCAGTTTTACATTCCGATGCACCTCTGCAGGTTTACTGTATCCCTTGGACCTTCACAGTGACGAAGAAACACAGATATTGCATCGGAATTTAATATAAGAGACACAATGCCGATTGAAGTACAGGAAGACTGAGTCTTTATACTGTCTATGTTTTCAGCGTTTCCTGTGTAATCAGTTTTACATTCCGATGCAACTCTGCAGGTTTACTGTATTCCTTCGACCTACCCATTGACGATGAAACACAGAAATTGCATCGGAATTAAATATAAGAGACACAATGCCGACTTAAGTACTACAAAACTGAGTCTCCTTAGGGTCTATGTTTTGAGCGTTTCCTGTGTCACCAGTTTTACATTCCGATGCTCCTCTGCAGGTTTACTGTATCCATTGGACTTTCCCAGTGACGATGAAACACAGAAATTGCATCGGAATTAAATAGAAGAGAAACAATGCCGACTTAAGTACAAGAAAACTGAGTCTTCTTAGGGTCTATGTTCTGAGCGTTTCCTGTGTCACCAGTTTTACATTCCGATGGACCTCTGCAGGTTTTCTGTATCCCTTGGACCTTCCCATCGGCGATGAAACACAGAAATTGCATCGGAATTAGATCTAAGAGACACAATGTCAACCTAAGTACAAGGAAACTGACTCTTCTTAGGGTCTATGTTTTGAGCTTTTCCTGTGTCACCAGTTTTACATTCTGATGGACCTCTGCAGGTTTTCTGTATCTCTTGGACCTCCCCTTCGACGATGAAACACAGAAATTGCTTTGGAATTAAATATAAGAGATACAATGCCAACTTAATTACAGGAAGACTGTGTCTTCCTACTGTCTATGTATTGAGCGTTTCCAGTGTCACCAGGTTTACATTCCGATGCACCTCTGCAGGTTTAGTGTATCGATTAGACCTTCCCATTGACGATGAAACACAGAAATTGCATCGGAATTAAATGTAAGAGACACAATGCCGACTTAAGTACAGGAAGACTGAGTCTTCCTACTGTCTACGTTTTGAGCGTTTCCTGTGTCACCAGTTTTACATTCCAATGCACCTCTGCAGGTTTACTGTATCCATTGGAAATTCCCATTGACGATAAAACACAGAAATTGCATCGGATTTAAATATAAGAGACACAATGCCGACTTAAGTACAGGAAGACTGAGTCTTCCAAATGTCTATGTTTTGAGCGTTTCCTGTGTCACCAGTTTTACATTCCGATGCACCTCTGCAGGTTTAGTGTATCGATTAGTACTTCCCATTGACGATGAAACAAAGAAATTGCATCGGAATTAAATATAAGAGACACAATGCCGACTTAAGTACTACAAAACTGAGTCTCCTTAGGGTCTATGTTTTGAGCGTTTCCTGTGTCATCAGTTTTACATTCCGATGCAACTCTGCAGGTTTACTGTATCCATTGGACCTTCCCATTGACGATGAAACACAGAAATTGCATCGGATTTAAATATAAGAGACACAATGCCGACTTAAGTACAAGAAAACTGAGTCTTCTTAGGGTCTATGTTTTGAGCTTTTCCTGTGTCACCAGTTTTACATTCCGATGGACCTCTGCAGGTTTTCTGTATCTCTTGGACCTCCCCATCGACGATGAAACACAGAAATTGCTTTGGAATTAAATATAAGAGATACAATGCCAGCTTAATTACAGGAAGACTGTGTCTTCCTACTGTCTATGTATTGAGCGTTTCCAGTGTCACCAGGTTTACATTCCGATGCACCTCTGCAGGTTTAGTGTATCGATTAGACCTTCCCATTGACGATGAAACACAGAAATTGCATCGGAATTAAATGTAAGAGACACAATGCCGACTTAAGTACTACAAAACTGAGTCTCCTTAGGGTCTATGTTATGAGCGTTTCCTGTGTCACCAGTTTTACATTCCGATGCACCTCTGCAGGTTTACTGTATCCATTGGACCTTCCCATTGACGATAAAACACAGAAATTGCATCGGATTTAAATATAAGAGACACAATGCCGACTTAAGTACAGGAAGACTGAGTCTTCCTAATGTCTATGTTTTGAGCGTTTCCTGTGTCACCAGTTTTACATTCCGATGCACCTCTGCAGGTTTAGTGTATCGATTAGTACTTCCCATTGACGATGAAACAAAGAAATTGCATCGGAATTAAATATAAGAGACACAATGCCGACTTAAGTACTACAAAACTGAGTCTCCTTAGGGTCTATGTTTTGAGCGTTTCCTGTGTCACCAGTTTTACATTCCGATGCACCTCTGCAGGTTTACTGTATCCATTGGACCTTCCCATTGACGATAAAACACAGAAATTGCATCGGATTTAAATATAAGAGACACAATGCCGACTTAAGTACAGGAAGAATGAGTCTTCCTAATGTCTATGTTTTGAGCGTTTCCTGTGTCACCAGTTTTACATTCCGATGCACCTCTGCAGGTTTAGTGTATCGATTAGTACTTCCCATTGACGATGAAACACAGAAATTGCATCGGAATTAAATATAAGAGACACAATGCCGACTTAAGTACTACAAAACTGAGTCTCCTTAGGGTCTATGTTTTGAGCGTTTCCTGTGTCACCAGTTTTACATTCCGATGCACCTCTGCGGGTTTACTGTATCCCTTGGACCTTCGCAGTGACGATGAAACACAGATATTGCATCGGAATTTAATATAAGAGACACAATGCCGATTTAAGTACAGGAAGACTGAGTCTTTATACTGCCTATGTTTTCAGCGTTTCCTGTGTAATCAGTTTTACATTCCGATGCAACTCTGCAGGTTTACTGTATTCCTTGGACCTTCCCATTGAAGAAGAAACAGAGAAATTACATCGGAATTAAATATAAGAGACACAATGCCCACTTAAGTACTACAAAACTGAGTATCCTTAGGGTCTATGATTTGAGCGTTTCCTGTGTCACCAGTTTTACATTCCGATGCACCTCTGCAGGTTTACTGTATCCATTGGACCTTCTCAGTGACGATGAAACACAGAAATTGCATCGGAATTAAATATAAGAGAGACAATGCCGACTTAAGTACAAGAAAACTGAGTCTACTTAGGGTCTATGCTTTGAGCGTTTCCTGTGTCAACAGTTTTACATTCCGATAGACCTGTGCAGGTTTTCTGTATCCCTTGGACCTTCCCATTGACGATGAAACACAGAAATTGCATCAGATTTAAATATAAGAGACACAATGCCGATTTAAGTACAGGAAGACTGATTCTTTAAACTGTCTATGTTTTCAGCTTTTCCTGTGTAATCAGTTTTACATTCCGATGCTACTCTGCAGGTTTACTGTATTCCTTCGACCTTCCGATTGACGATGAAACACAGAAATTGCATCGGAATTAAATATAGGAGACACAATGCCGACTTAAGTACTACAAAACCTGAGTCTCCCTAGGTCTATGTTTTGAGCGTTCCTGTGTCACCAGTTTTACATTCCGATGGACCTGTGCAGGTTTTCTGCATCCCTTGGACCTCCCCATCGACGATGATACACAGAAATTGCATCGGAATTAGATGTAAGAGAGACAATGTCAACTTAAGTAAAAGAAAACTGATTCTTCTTAGGGTCTATGTTTTGAGCGTTTCCTGTGTCACCAGTTTTACATTCCGATGGACCTCAGCAGGTTTACTGTATCCCTTGGACCTTCACAGTGACGAAGAAACACAGATATTGCATCGGAATTTAATATAAGAGACACAATGCCGATTTAAGTACAGGAAGACTGAGTCTTCCTACTGTCTACGTTTTGAGCGTTTCCTGTGTCACCAGTTTTACATTCCGATGCACCTCTGCAGGTTTACTGTATCCATTGGACCTTCCCATTGACGATAAAACACAGAAATTGCATCGGATTTAAATATAAGAGACACAATGCCGACTTAAGTACAGGAAGACTGAGTCTTCCTAATGTCTATGTTTTGAGCGTTTCCTGTGTCACCAGTTTTACATTCCGATGCACCTCTGCAGGTTTAGTGTATCGATTAGTACTTCCCATTGACGATGAAACAAAGAAATTGCATCGGAATTAAATATAAGAGACACAATGCCGACTTAAGTACTACAAAACTGAGTCTCCTTAGGGTCTATGTTTTGAGCGTTTCCTGTGTCACCAGTTTTACATTCCGATGCACCTCTGCAGGTTTACTGTATCCATTGGACCTTCCCATTGACGATAAAACACAGAAATTGCATCGGATTTAAATATAAGAGACACAATGCCGACTTAAGTACAGGAAGAATGAGTCTTCCTAATGTCTATGTTTTGAGCGTTTCCTGTGTCACCAGTTTTACATTCCGATGCACCTCTGCAGGTTTAGTGTATCGATTAGTACTTCCCATTGACGATGAAACACAGAAATTGCATCGGAATTAAATATAAGAGACACAATGCCGACTTAAGTACTACAAAACTGAGTCTCCTTAGGGTCTATGTTTTGAGCGTTTCCTGTGTCACCAGTTTTACATTCCGATGCACCTCTGCGGGTTTACTGTATCCCTTGGACCTTCGCAGTGACGATGAAACACAGATATTGCATCGGAATTTAATATAAGAGACACAATGCCGATTTAAGTACAGGAAGACTGAGTCTTTATACTGTCTATGTTTTCAGCGTTTCCTGTGTAATCAGTTTTACATTCCGATGCAACTCTGCAGGTTTACTGTATTCCTTGGACCTTCCCATTGACGAAGAAACACAGAAATTACATCGGAATTAAATATAAGAGACACAATGCCCACTTAAGTACTACAAAACTGAGTATCCTTAGGGTCTATGATTTGAGCGTTTCCTGTGTCACCAGTTTTACATTCCGATGCACCTCTGCAGGTTTACTGTATCCATTGGACCTTCTCAGTGACGATGAAACACAGAAATTTCATCGGAATTAAATATAAGAGAGACAATGCCGACTTAAGTACAAGAAAACTGAGTCTACTTAGGGTCTATGCTTTGAGCGTTTCCTGTGTCAACAGTTTTACATTCCGATGGACCTGTGCAGGTTTTCTGTATCCCTTGGACCTTCCCATTGACGATGAAACACAGAAATTGCATCAGATTTAAATATAAGAGACACAATGCCGATTTAAGTACAGGAAGACTGAGTCTTTATACTGTCTATGTTTTCAGCTTTTCCTGTGTAATCAGTTTTACATTCCGATGCTACTCTGCAGGTTTACTGTATTCCTTCGACCTTCCGATTGACGATGAAACACAGAAATTGCATCGGAATTAAATATAAGAGACACAATGCCGACTTAAGTACTACAAAACCTGAGTCTCCCTAGGTCTATGTTTTGAGCGTTCCTGTGTCACCAGTTTTACATTCCGATGGACCTGTGCAGGTTTTCTGCATCCCTTGGACCTCCCCATCGACGATGATACACAGAAATTGCATCGGAATTAGATGTAAGAGAGACAATGTCAACTTAAGTAAAGGAAAACTGATTCTTCTTAGGGTCTATGTTTTGAGCGTTTCCTGTGTCACCAGCTTTACATTCCGATGGACCTCAGCAGGTTTACTGTATCCCTTGGACCTTCACAGTGACGAAGAAACACAGATATTGCATCGGAATTTAATATAAGAGACACAATGCCGATTTAAGTACAGGAAGACTGAGTCTTCCTACTGTCTACGTTTTGAGCGTTTCCTGTGTCACCAGTTTTACATTCCGATGCACCTCTGCAGGTTTACTGTATCCCTTGGACCTTCACAGTGACGAAGAAACACAGATATTGCATCGGAATTTAATATAAGAGACACAATGCCGATTGAAGTACAGGAAGACTGAGTCTTTATACTGTCTATGTTTTCAGCGTTTCCTGTGTAATCAGTTTTACATTCCGATGCAACTCTGCAGGTTTACTGTATTCCTTCGACCTTCCCATTGACGATGAAACACAGAAATTGCATCGGAATTAAATATAAGAGACACAATGCCGACTTAAGTACTACAAAACTGAGTCTCCTTAGGGTCTATGTTTTGAGCGTTTCCTGTGTCACCAGTTTTACATTCCGATGCTCCTCTGCAGGTTTACTGTATCCATTGGACTTTCCCAGTGACGATGAAACACAGAAATTGCATCGGAATTAAATAGAAGAGAAACAATGCCGACTTAAGTACAAGAAAACTGAGTCCTCTTAGGGTCTATGTTCTGGGCGTTTCCTGTGTCACCAGTTTTACATTCCGATGGACCTCTGCAGGTTTTCTGTATCCCTTGGACCTCCCCATCGACGATGAAACACAGAAATTGCATCGGAATTAGATCTAAGAGACACAATGTCAACCTAAGTACAAGAAAACTGACTCTTCTTAGGGTCTATGTTTTGAGCGTTTCCTGTGTCACCAGTTTTACATTCCAATGCACCTCTGCAAGTTTACTGTATCGATTGGACCTTCCCATTGACGATGAAACACAGAAATTGCATCGGAATTAAATACAAGAGACACAATGCCGACTTAAGTACAGGAAGACTGAGTCTTCCTACTGTCTACGTTTTGAGCGTTTCCTGTGTCATCAGTTTTACATTCCGATGCAACTCTGCAGGTTTACTGTATCCATTGGACCTTCCCATTGACGATGAAACACAGAAATTGCATCGGATTTAAATATAAGAGACACAATGCCGACTTAAGAACAAGAAAACTGAGTCTTCTTAGGGTCTATGTTTTGAGCTTTTCCTGTGTCACCAGTTTTACATTCCGATGGACCTCTGCAGGTTTTCTGTATCTCTTGGACCTCCCCATCGACGATGAAACACAGAAATTGCTTTGGAATTAAATATAAGAGATACATGCCAACTTAATTACAGGAAGACTGTGTCTTCCTACTGTCTATGTATTGAGCGTTTCCAGTGTCACCAGGTTTACATTCCGATGCACATCTGCAGGTTTAGTGTATCGATTAGACCTTCCCATTGACGATGAAACACAGAAATTGCATCGGAATTAAATGTAAGAGACACAATGCCGACTTAAGTACTACAAAACTGAGTCTCCTTAGGGTCTATGTTATGAGCGTTTCCTGTGTCACCAGTTTTGCATTCCGATGCACCTCTGCAGGTTTACTGTATCCATTGGACCTTCCCATTGACGATAAAACACAGAAATTGCATCGGATTTAAATATAAGAGACACAATGCCGACTTAAGTACAGGAAGACTGAGTCTTCCTAATGTCTATGTTTGAGCGTTTCCTGTGTCACCAGTTTTACATTCCGATGCACCTCTGCAGGTTTAGTGTATCGATTAGTACTTCCCATTGACGACGAAACACAGAAATTGCATCGGAATTAAATATAAGAGACACAATGCCGACTTAAGTACTACAAAACTGAGTCTCCTTAGGGTCTATGTTTTGAGCGTTTCCTGTGTCACCAGTTTTACATTCCGATGCACCTCTGCAGGTTTACTGTATCCATTGGACCTTCCCATTGACGATAAAACACAGAAATTGCATCGGATTTAAATATAAGAGACACAATGCCGACTTAAGTACAGGAAGAATGAGTCTTCCTAATGTCTATGTTTTGAGCGTTTCCTGTGTCACCAGTTTTACATTCCGATGCACCTCTGCAGGTTTACTGTATCCATTGGACCTTCTCAGTGACGATGAAACACAGAAATTTCATCGGAATTAAATATAAGAGAGACAATGCCGACTTAAGTACAAGAAAACTGAGTCTACTTAGGGTCTATGCTTTGAGCGTTTCCTGTGTCAACAGTTTTACATTCCGATGGACCTGTGCAGGTTTTCTGTATCCCTTGGACCTTCCCATTGACGATGAAACACAGAAATTGCATCAGATTTAAATATAAGAGACACAATGCCGATTTAAGTACAGGAAGACTGAGTCTTTATACTGTCTATGCTTTCAGCTTTTCCTGTGTAATCAGTTTTACATTCCGATGCTACTCTGCAGGTTTACTGTATTCCTTCGACCTTCCGATTGACGATGAAACACAGAAATTGCATCGGAATTAAATATAAGAGACACAATGCCGACTTAAGTACTACAAAACCTGAGTCTCCCTAGGTCTATGTTTTGAGCGTTCCTGTGTCACCAGTTTTACATTCCGATGGACCTGTGCAGGTTTTCTGCATCCCTTGGACCTCCCCATCGACGATGATACACAGAAATTGCATCGGAATTAGATGTAAGAGAGACAATGTCAACTTAAGTAAAAGAAAACTGATTCTTCTTAGGGTCTATGTTTTGAGCGTTTCCTGTGTCACCAGTTTTACATTCCGATGGACCTCAGCAGGTTTACTGTATCCCTTGGACCTTCACAGTGACGAAGAAACACAGATATTGCATCGGAATTTAATATAAGAGACACAATGCCGATTTAAGTACAGGAAGACTGAGTCTTCCTACTGTCTACGTTTTGAGCGTTTCCTGTGTCACCAGTTTTACATTCCGATGCACCTCTGCAGGTTTACTGTATCCCTTGGACCTTCACAGTGACGAAGAAACACAGATATTGCATCGGAATTTAATATAAGAGACACAATGCCGATTGAAGTACAGGAAGACTGAGTCTTTATACTGTCTATGTTTTCAGCGTTTCCTGTGTAATCAGTTTTACATTCCGATGCAACTCTGCAGGTTTACTGTATTCCTTCGACCTTCCCATTGACGATGAAACACAGAAATTGCATCGGAATTAAATATAAGAGACACAATGCCGACTTAAGTACTACAAAACTGAGTCTCCTTAGGGTCTATGTTTTGAGCGTTTCCTGTGTCACCAGTTTTACATTCCGATGCTCCTCTGCAGGTTTACTGTATCCATTGGACTTTCCCAGTGACGATGAAACACAGAAATTGCATCGGAATTAAATAGAAGAGAAACAATGCCGACTTAAGTACAAGAAAACTGAGTCCTCTTAGGGTCTATGTTCTGGGCGTTTCCTGTGTCACCAGCTTTACATTCCGATGGACCTCTGCAGGTTTTCTGTATCCCTTGGACCTCCCCATCGACGATGAAACACAGAAATTGCATCGGAATTAGATCTAAGAGACACAATGTCAACCTAAGTACAAGAAAACTGACTCTTCTTAGGGTCTATGTTTTGAGCGTTTCCTGTGTCACCAGTTTTACATTCCAATGCACCTCTGCAAGTTTACTGTATCGATTGGACCTTCCCATTGACGATGAAACACAGAAATTGCATCGGAATTAAATACAAGAGACACAATGCCGACTTAAGTACAGGAAGACTGAGTCTTCCTACTGTCTACGTTTTGAGCGTTTCCTGTGTCATCAGTTTTACATTCCGATGCAACTCTGCAGGTTTACTGTATCCATTGGACCTTCCCATTGACGATGAAACACAGAAATTGCATCGGATTTAAATATAAGAGACACAATGCCGACTTAAGAACAAGAAAACTGAGTCTTCTTAGGGTCTATGTTTTGAGCTTTTCCTGTGTCACCAGTTTTACATTCCGATGGACCTCTGCAGGTTTTCTGTATCTCTTGGACCTCCCCATCGACGATGAAACACAGAAATTGCTTTGGAATTAAATATAAGAGATACATGCCAACTTAATTACAGGAAGACTGTGTCTTCCTACTGTCTATGTATTGAGCGTTTCCAGTGTCACCAGGTTTACATTCCGATGCACATCTGCAGGTTTAGTGTATCGATTAGACCTTCCCATTGACGATGAAACACAGAAATTGCATCGGAATTAAATGTAAGAGACACAATGCCGACTTAAGTACTACAAAACTGAGTCTCCTTAGGGTCTATGTTATGAGCGTTTCCTGTGTCACCAGTTTTGCATTCCGATGCACCTCTGCAGGTTTACTGTATCCATTGGACCTTCCCATTGACGATAAAACACAGAAATTGCATCGGATTTAAATATAAGAGACACAATGCCGACTTAAGTACAGGAAGACTGAGTCTTCCTAATGTCTATGTTTGAGCGTTTCCTGTGTCACCAGTTTTACATTCCGATGCACCTCTGCAGGTTTAGTGTATCGATTAGTACTTCCCATTGACGACGAAACACAGAAATTGCATCGGAATTAAATATAAGAGACACAATGCCGACTTAAGTACTACAAAACTGAGTCTCCTTAGGGTCTATGTTTTGAGCGTTTCCTGTGTCACCAGTTTTACATTCCGATGCACCTCTGCAGGTTTACTGTATCCATTGGACCTTCCCATTGACGATAAAACACAGAAATTGCATCGGATTTAAATATAAGAGACACAATGCCGACTTAAGTACAGGAAGAATGAGTCTTCCTAATGTCTATGTTTTGAGCGTTTCCTGTGTCACCAGTTTTACATTCCGATGCACCTCTGCAGGTTTAGTGTATCGATTAGTACTTCCCATTGACGATGAAACACAGAAATTGCATCGGAATTAAATATAAGAGACACAATGCCGACTTAAGTACTACAAAACTGAGTCTCCTTAGGGTCTATGTTTTGAGCGTTTCCTGTGTCACCAGTTTTACATTCCGATGCACCTCTGCAGGTTTACTGTATCCCTTGGACCTTCGCAGTGACGATGAAACACAGATATTGCATCGGAATTTAAAATAAGAGACACAATGCCGATTTAAGTACAGGAAGACTGAGTCTTTATACTGCCTATGTTTTCAGCGTTTCCTGTGTAATCAGTTTTACATTCCGATGCAACTCTGCAGGTTTACTGTATTCCTTGGACCTTCCCATTGACGAAGAAACACAGAAATTACATCGGAATTAAATATAAGAGACACAATGCCCACTTAAGTACTACAAAACTGAGTATCCTTAGGGTCTATGATTTGAGCGTTTCCTGTGTCACCAGTTTTACATTCCGATGCACCTCTGCAGGTTTACTGTATCCATTGGACCTTCTCAGTGACGATGAAACACAGAAATTGCATCGGAATTAAATATAAGAGAGACAATGCCGACCTAAGTACAAGAAAACTGAGTCTACTTAGGGTCTATGCTTTGAGCGTTTCCTGTGTCAACAGTTTTACATTCCGATGTACCTGTGCAGGTTTTCTGTATCCCTTGGACCTTCCCATTGACGATGAAACACAGAAATTGCATCAGATTTAAATATAAGAGACACAATGCCGACTTAAGTACAGGTAGACTGAGTCTTCCTACTGTCTATGTTTTGAGCGTTTCCTGTGTCACCAGTTTTACATTCCGATGCACCTCTGCAAGTTTACTGTATCGATTGGACCTTCCCATTGACGACGAAACACAGAAATTGCATCGGAATTAAATATAAGAGACACAATGCCGACTTAAGTCCAGGAAGAATGTGTCTTCCTACTGTCTACGTTTTGAGCGTTTCCTGTGTCATCAGTTTTACACTCCGATGCAACTCTGCAGGTTTACTGTATCCATTGGACCTTCCCATTGACGAAGAAACACAGAAATTGCATCGGATTCAAATATAAGAGACACAATGCCGACTTAAGTACAGGAGGACTGAGTCTTCCTACTGTCCTTGTTTTGAGCGTTTCCTGTGTCACCAGTTTTACATTGCGATGCACCTCTGCAGGTTTACTGTATCCCTTGGACCCTCTCAGTGACGATTAAACACAGATATTGCATCGGAATTAAATATAAGAGACACAATGCCGATTTAAGTACAGGAAGACTGAGTCTTTATACTGTCTATGCTTTCAGCGTTTCCTGTGTAATCAGTCTTACATTCCGATGCAACTCTGCAGGTTTACTGTATTCCTTGGACCTTCCCATTGACGATGAAACACAGAAATTGCATCGGAATTAAATATAAGTGACACAATGCCGACTTAAGTACTACAAAACTGAGTCTCCTTAGGGTCTATGTTTTGAGCGTTTCCTGTGTCACCAGTTTTACATTCCGATGCACCTCTGCAGGTTTACTGTATCCATTGGACCTTCCCAGTGACGATGAAACACAGAAATTGCATCGGAATTAAATATAAGAGACACAATGCCGACTTAAGTACAAGAAAACTGAGTCTTCTTAGGGTCTATGTTTTGAGCGTTTCCTGTGTCACCAGTTTTACATTCCGATGGACCTCCGCAGGTTTTCTGTATCTCTAGGACCTCCCCATCGACAATGAAACACAGAAATTGCATCGGAATTAGTTCTAAGAGACACAATTTCGTCTTAAGTACAGGAAGACTGAGTCTTCCTACTGTCTACGTTTTGAGCGTTTCCTGTGTCACCAGTTTTACATACCGATGCACTTCTGCAGGTTTACTGTATCCATTGGACCTTCCCATTGACGATGAAACACAGAAATTGCATCGGATTTAAATATAAGAGGCACAATGCCGACTTAAGTACAGGAAGACTGAGTCTTCCTACTGTCTATGTTTTGAGCGTTTTCTGTGTCACCAGTTTTACATTCCGATGCACCTCTGCAGGTTTACTGTATCCATTTAACCTTCACAGTGACGATGAAACACAGAAATTGCTTTGGAATTAAATTTAAGAGATACAATGCCGACTTAATTACAGGAAGACTGTGTCTTCCTACTGTCTACGTTTTGAGCGTTTCCTGTGTCACCAGTTTTACATTCCGATGCACCTCTGCAAGTTTAGTGTATCGATTGGACCTTCCCATTGGCGATGAAACACAGAAATTGCATCGGAATTAAATATAAGAGACACAATGCCGACTTAAGTACAAGAAAACTGAGTCTACTTAGGGTCTATGTTTTGAGCGTTTCCTGTGTCACCAGTTTTACATTCCGATGCACCTCTGCAGGTTTACTGTATCCATTGGACCTTCTCAGTGACGATGAAACACAGAAATTGCATCGGAATTAAATATAAGAGACACAATGCCGACTTAAGTACAAGAAAACTGAGTCTACTTAGTGTCTATGTTTTGAGCGTTTCCTGTGTCAACAGTTTTACATTCCGATGGACCTGTGCAGGTTTTCTGTATCCCTTGGACCTCCCCATCGACGATGAAACACAGAAATTGCATCGGATTTAAATATAAGAGACACAATGCCGACTTAAGTACAGGTAGACTGAGTCTTCCTACTGTCTATGTTTGAAGCGTTTCCTGTGTCACCAGTTTTACATTCCGATGCACCTCAGCAAGTTTACTGTATCGATTGGACCTTCCCATTGACGATGAAACACAGAAATTGCATCGGAATTAAATATAAGAGACACAATGCCGACTTAAGTACAGGAAGACTGAGTCTTCCTAATGTCTACGTTTTGAGCGTTACCTGTGTCATCAGTTTTACATTCCGATGCAACTCTGCATTTTTACTGTATCCATTGGACCTTCCCATTGACGGAGAAACACAGTAATTGCATCGGATTCAAATATAAGAGACACAATGCCGACTTAAGTACCGGAGGACTGAGCCTTCCTACTGTCCATGTTTTGAGCGTTTCCTGTGTCTCCAGTTTTACATTGCGATGCACCTCTGCAGGTTTACTGTATCCCTTGGACCCTCACAGTGACGATGAAACACAGATATTGCATCGGAATTAAATATAAGAGACACAATGCCGATTTAAGTACAGGAAGACTGAGTCTTTATACTGTCTATGTTTTCAGCGTTTCCTGTGTAATCAGTCTTACATTCCGATGCAACTCTGCAGGTTTACTGTATTCCATGGACCTTCCCATTGACGATGAAACACAGAAATTGCATCGGAATTAAATATAAGTGACACAGTGCCGACTTAAGTACTACAAAACTGAGTCTCCTTAGGGTCTATGTTTTGAGCGTTTCCTGTGTCACCAGTTTTACATTCCGATGCACTTCTGCAGGTTTACTGTATCCTTTGGACCTTCCCATTGACGATGAAACACAGAAATTGCATCGGATTTAAATATAAGAGGCACAATGCTGTCTTAAGTACAGGAAGACTGAGTCTTCCTACTGTCTATGTTTTGAGCGTTTTCTGTGTCACCAGTTTTACATTCCGATGCACCTCTGCAGGTTTACATTATCCATTTAACCTTCACAGTGACGATGAAACACAGAAATTGCTTTGGAATTAAATATAAGAGATACAATGCCGACTTAATTACAGGAGGACTGTGTCTTCCTACTGTCTATGTATTGAGCGTTTCCTGTGTCACCAGGTTTACATTCCGATGCACCTCTGCAGGTTTAGTGTATCGATTAGACCTTCCCATTGACGATGAAACACAGAAATTGCATCGGAATTAAATATAAGAGACACAATGCCGACTTAAGTACTACAAAACGGAGTCTCCTTAGGGTCTATGTTTTGAGCGTTTCCTGTGTCACCAGTTTTACATTCCGATGCACCTCTGCAGGTTTACTGTATCCATTGGACCTTCCCATTGACGATGAAACACAGAAATTGCATCGGATTTAAATATAAGAGACACAATGCCGACTTAAGTACAGGAAGACTGAGTCTTTCTACTGTCTATGTTTTGAGCGTTTCCTGTGTCACCAGATTTACATTCCGATGCACCTCTGCAGGTTTACTGTATCGCTTGGACCTTCACAGTGACGATGAAACACAGAAATTGCATCAGAATTAAATCTAAGGGACACAATGTCGACTTAAGTACAGGAAGACTGAGTCTTCCATACTGTCTACGCTTTTGAGCGTTTCCTGTGTCCCCAGTTTTACATTCCGATGCACCTCTGCAGGATTACTGTATCCATTTGACCTTCCCAGTGACGATGAAACACAGTAATTGAATCGGATTTAAATATAAGAGGCACAATGCCGTCTTAAGTACAGGAAGACTGAGTCTTCCTACTGTCTATGTTTTGAGCGTTTTCTGTGTCACCAGTTTTACATTCCGATGCACCTCTGCAGGTTTACATTATCCATTTAACCTTCACAGTGACGATGAAACACAGAAATTGCTTTGGAATTAAATATAAGAGATACAATGCCGACTTAATTACAGGAAGACTGTGTCTTCCAACTGTCTATGTATTGAGCGTTTCCTGTGTCACCAGGTTTACATTCCGATGCACCTCTGCAGGTTTAGTGTATCGATTAGACCTTCCCATTGACGATGAAACACAGAAATTGCATCGGAATTAAATATAAGAGACACAATGCCGACTTAAGTACTACAAAACGGAGTCTCCTTAGGGTCTATGTTTTGAGCGTTTCCTGTGTCACCAGTTTTACATTCCGATGCACCTCTGCAGGTTTACTGTATCCATTGGACCTTCCCATTGACGATGAAACACAGAAATTGCAACCGAATTTAATATAAGAGACACAATGCCAAATTAAGTACAGGAAGACTGAGTCTTTATACTGTCTATGTTTTCAGCGTTTCCTGTGTAATCAGTCTTACATTCCGATGCAACTCTGCAGGTTTACTGTATTCCGTGGACCTTCCCATTGACGATGAAACACAGAAAGTGCATCGGAATTAAATATAAGTGACACAATGCCGACTTAACTACTACAAAACTGAGTCTCCTTAGAGTCTATGTTTTGAGCGTTTCCTGTGTCACCAGTTTTACATTCCGATGCACTTCTGCAGGTTTACTGTATCCTGTGGACCTTCCCATTGACGATGAAACACAGAAATTGCATCGGATTTAAATATAAGAGGCACAATGCCGTCTTAAGTACAGGAAGACTGAGTCTTCCTACTGTCTATGTTTTGAGCGTTTTCTGTGTCACCAGTTTTACATTCCGATGCACCTCTGCAGGTTTACATTATCCATTTAACCTTCACAGTGACGATGAAACACAGAAATTGCTTTGGAATTAAATATAAGAGATACAATGCCGACTTAATTACAGGAAGACTGTGTCTTCCAACTGTCTATGTATTGAGCGTTTCCTGTGTCAACAGGTTTACATTCCGATGCACCTCTGCAGGTTTAGTGTATCGATTAGACCTTCCCATTGACGATGAAACACAGAAATTGCATCGGAATTAAATATTAGAGACACAATGCCGACTTAAGTACTACAAAACGGAGTCTCCTTAGGGTCTATGTTTTGAGCGTTTCCTGTGTCACCAGTTTTACATTCCGATGCACCTCTGCAGGTTTACTGTATCCATTGGACCTTCCCATTGACGATGAAACACAGAAATTGAATCCGAATTTGATATAAGAGACACAATGCCAAATTAAGTACAGGAAGACTGAGTCTTTATACTGTCTATGTTTTCAGCGTTTCCTGTGTAATCAGTCTTACATTCCGATGCAACTCTGCAGGTTTACTGTATTCCGTGGACCTTCCCATTGACGATGAAACACAAAAAGTGCATCGGAATTAAATATAAGTGACACAATGCCGACTTAAGTACTACAAAACTGAGTCTCCTTAGGGTCTATGTTTTGACAGTTTCCTGTGTCACCAGTTTTACATTCCGATGCACCTCTGCAGGTTTACTGTATCCATTGGACCTTCCCATTGACGATGACACACAGAAATTGCATCGGAATTAAATATAAGAGACACAATGCCGACTTAAGTACAAGAAAACTGAGTCTTCTTAGGGTCTATGTTTTGAGCGTTTCCTGTGTCACCAGTTTTACATTCCGATGGACCTCTGCAGGTTTTCTGTATCTCTTGGACCTCCCCATCGACGATGAAACACAGAAATTGCATCGGAATTAGATCTAAGAGACACAATGTCGACTTAAGTACAGGAAGACTGAGTCTTCCTACTGTACGTTTTGAGCGTTTCCTGTGTCACCAGTTTTACATTCTGATGCACCTCTGCAGGTTTAGTGTATCCCTTCGACCTTCACAGTGACGATGAAAAACAGATATTGCATCGGAATTAAATCTAAGGGAGACAATGTCGACTTAAGTACAGGAAGACAGAGTCTTCCTACTGTCTACGCTTTGAGCGTTTCCTGTGTCACCAGTTTTACATTCCGATGCACTTCTGCAGGTTTACTGTATCCATTTAACCTTCACAGTGACGATGAAACACAGAAATTGCTATGGAATTAAATATAAGAGATACAATGCCGACTTAATTACAGGAAGACTGTGTCTTCCTACTGTCTATGTATTGAGCGTTTCCTGTGTCACCAGGTTTACATTCCGATGCACCTCTGCAGGTTTAGTGTAGCGATTAGACCTTCCCATTGACGATGAAACACAGAAATTGCATCGGAATTAAATATAAGAGACACAATGCCGACTTAAGTACTACAAAACTGAGTCTCCTTAGGGTCTATGTTTTGAGCGTTTCCTGTGTCACCAGTTTTACATTCCGATGCAGCTCTGCAGGTTTACTGTATCCATTGGACCTTCCCATTGACGATGAAACACAGAAATTGCATCGGATTTAAATATAAGAGACACAATGCCGACTTAAGTACAGGAAGAGTGAGTCTTTCTACTGTCTATGTTTTAGCGTTTCCTGTGTCACCAGATTTACATTCCGATGCACCTCTGCAGGTTTACCGTATCCCTTGGACCTTCACAGTGACGATGAAACACAGATATTGCATCGGAATTTAATATAAGAGACACAATGCCGATTTAAGTACAGGAAGACTGAGTCTTTATACTGTCTATGTTTTCAGCGTTTCCTGTGTAATCAGTTTTACATTCCGATGCAACTCTGCAGGTTTACTGTATTCCTTGGACCTTCCCATTGACGAAGAAACACAGAAATTACATCGGAATTAAATATAAGAGACACAATGCCCACTTAAGTACTACAAAACTGAGTATCCTTAGGGTCTATGATTTGAGCGTTTCCTGTGTCACCAGTTTTACATTCCGATGCACCTCTGCAGGATTACTGTATCCATTTGACCTTCCCAGTGACGATGAAACACAGTAATTGCATCGCAATTAAATATAAGAGAGACAATGCCGACTTAAGTACAAGAAAACTGAGTCTATTTAGGGTCTATGTTTTGAGCGTTTCCTGTGTCAACAGTTTTACATTCCGATGGACCTGTGCAGGTTTTCTGTATCCCTTGGACCTCCCCATCGACGATGAAACACAGAAATTGCATCGTAATTAGATCTAAGAGACACAATGTCAACTTAAGTACAAGAAAACTGACTCTTCTTAGGGTCTATGTTTTGAGCGTTTCCTGTGTCACCAGTTTTACATTCCGATGGACCTCAGCAGGTTTACTGTATCCCTTGGACCTTCCCATTGACGATGAAACATAGAAATTGCATCGGAATTAAATCTAAGGGACACAATGTCGACTTAAGTACAGGAAGACTGAGTCTTCCTACTGTCTACGTTTTGAGCGTTTCCTGTGTCACCAGTTTTACATTCCGATGCACCTCTGCAGGTTTACTGTATCCATTGGACCTTCCCATTGACGATGAAACACAGAAATTGCATCGGATTTAAATATAAGAGACACATTGCCGACTTAAGTACAGGTAGACTGAGTCTTCCTACTGTCTATATTTTGAACGTTTCCTGTGTCACCAGTTTTACATTCCGATGCAGCTCTGCAAGTTTACTGTATCGATTGGACCTTCCCATTGACGATGAAACACAGAAATTGCATCGGAATTAAATATAAGAGACACAATGCCGACTTAAGTACAGGAAGACTGAGTCTTCCTACTGTCTACGTTTTGAGCGTTTCTTGTGTCATCCGTTTTACATTCCGATGCACCTCTGCAGGTTTACTGTATCCATTGGACCTTCCCATTGACGATGAAACACAGAAATTGCATCGGATTCAAATATAAGAGACACAATGCCGACTTAAGTACAGGAAGACTGAGTCTTCCTACTGTCCATGTTTTGAGCGTTTCCTGTGTCACCAGTTTTACATTGCGATGCACCTCTGCAGGTTTACTGTATCCTTTGGACCCTCACAGTGACGTAGAAAGACAGATATTGCATCGGAATTAAATATAAGAGACACAATGCCGATTTAAGTACAGGAAGACTGAGTCTTTATACTGTCTATGTTTTCAGCGTTTCCTGTGTAATCAGTCTTACATTCCGATGCAACTCTGCAGGTTTACTGTATTCCTTGGACCTTCCCATTGACGATGAAACACAGAAATTGCATCGGAATTAAATATAAGTGACACAATGCCGACTTAAGTACTACAAAACTGAGTCTCCTTAGGGTCTATGTTTTGAGCGTTTCCTGTATCACCAGTTTTACATTCCGGTGCACCTCAGCAGGTTTACTGTATCCATTGGACCTTCCCAGTGACGATGAAACACAGAAATTGCATCGGAATTAAATATAAGAGACACAATGCCGACTTAAGTACAAGAAAACTGAGTCTTCTTAGGGTCTATGATTTGAGCGTTTCCTGTGTCACCAGTTTTACATTCCGATGGACCTCTGCAGGTTTTCTGTATCTCTTGGACCTCCCCATCGACGATGAAACACAGAAATTGCATCGGAATTATATCTAAGAGACACAATGTCGACTCAAGTACAGGAAGACTGAGTCTTCCTACTGTCTACGTTTTGAGCGTTTCCTGTGTCACCAGTTTTACATTCCGATGCACCTCTGCAGATTTACTGTATCCCTTCGACCTTCACAGTGACGATGAAAAACAGATATTGCATCGGAATTAAATATATGAGACACAATGCCGACTTAAGTACAAGAAAACTGAGTCTTCTTAGGGTCTATGTTTTGAGCGTTTCCTGTGTCACCAGTTTTACATTCCGATGGACCTCTGCAGGTTTACTGTATCCCTTGGACCTTCCCATTGACGATGAAACACAGAAATTGCATCGGAATTATATCTAAGGGAGACAATGTCGACTTAAGTACAGGATGACAGAGTCTTCCTACTGTCTACGCTTTGAGCGTTTCCTGTGTCACCAGTTTCACATTCCGATGCACTTCTGCAGGTTTACTGTATCCATTGGACCTTCCCATTGACGATGAAACACAGAAATTGCATCGGATTTAAATGTAAGAGGCACAATGTCGACTTAAGTACAGGAAGACTGAGTCTTCCTACTGTCTATGTTTTGAGCGTTTTCTGTGTCACCAGTTTTAGATTCCGATGCACCACTGCAGGTTTACTGTATCCATTTAACCTTGACAGTGACGATGAAACACAGAAATTGCTTTGGAATTAAATATAAGAGATACAATGCCGACTTAATTACAGGAAGACTGTGTCTTCCTACTGTCTATGTATTGAGCGTTTCCTGTGTCACCAGGTTTACATTCCGATGCACCTCTGCAGGTTTAGTGTATCGATTAGACCTTCCCATTGACGATGAAACACAGAAATTGCATAGGAATTAAATATAAGAGACACAATGCCGACTTAAGTACTACAAAACTGAGTCTCCTTAGGGTCTATGTTTTGAGCGTTTCCTGTGTCACCAGTTTTACATTCCGATGCAGCTCTGCAGGTTTACTGTATCCATTGGACCTTCCCATTGACGATGAAACACAGAAATTGCATCGGATTTAAATATAAGAGACACAATGCCGACTTAAGTACAGGAAGAGTGAGTCTTTCTACTGTCTATGTTTTGAGCGTTTCCTGTGTCACCAGATTTACATTCCGATGCACCTCTGCAGGTTTACTGTATCCATTGGACCTTCCCATTGACGATGAAACACAGAAATTGCAACCGAATTTAATATAAGAGACACAATGCCAAATTATGTACAGGAAGACTGAGTCTTTATACTGTCTATGTTTTCAGCGTTTCCTGTGTAATCAGTCTTACATTCCGATGCAACTCTGCAGGTTTACTGTATTCCGTGGACCTTCCCATTGACGATGAAACACAGAAAGTGCATCGGAATTAAATATAAGTGACACAATGCCGACTTAAGTACTACAAAACAAAGTCTCCTTAGAGTCTATGTTTTGAGCGTTTCCTGTGTCACCAGTTTTACATTCCGATGCACTTCTGCAGGTTTACTGTATCCTGTGGACCTTCCCATTGACGATGAAACACAGAAATTGCATCGGATTTAAATATAAGAGGCACAATGCCGTCTTAAGTACAGGAAGACTGAGTCTTCCTACTGTCTATGTTTTGAGCGTTTTCTGTGTCACCAGTTTTACATTCCGATGCACCTCTGCAGGTTTACATTATCCATTTAACCTTCACAGTGACGATGAAACACAGAAATTGCTTTGGAATTAAATATAAGAGATACAATGCCGACTTAATTACAGGAAGGCTGTGTCTTCCAACTGTCTATGTATTGAGCGTTTCCTGTGTCAACAGGTTTACATTCCGATGCACCTCTGCAGGTTTAGTGTATCGATTAGACCTTCCCATTGACGATGAAACACAGAAATTGCATCGGAATTAAATATAAGAGACACAATGCCGACTTAAGTACTACAAAACGGAGTCTCCTTAGGGTCTATGTTTTGAGCGTTTCCTGTGTAATCAGTCTTACATTCCGATGCAACTCTGCAGGTTTACTGTATTCCGTGGACCTTCCCATTGACGATGAAACACAAAAAGTGCATCGGAATTAAATATAAGTGACACAATGCCGACTTAAGTACTACAAAACTGAGTCTCCTTGGGGTCTATGTTTTGAGAGTTTCCTGTGTCACCAGTTTTACATTCCGATGGACCTCTGCAGGTTTTCTGTATCTCTTGGACCTCCCCATCGACGATGAAACACAGAAATTGCATCGGAATTAGATCTAAGAGACACAATGTCGACTTAAGTACAGGAAGACTGAGTCTTCCTACTGTACGTTTTGAGCGTTTCCTGTGTCACCAGTTTTACATTCTGATGCACCTCTGCAGGTTTAGTGTATCCCTTCGACCTTCACAGTGACGATGAAAAACATATTGCATCGGAATTAAATCTAAGGGAGACAATGTCGACTTAAGTACAGGAAGACAGAGTCTTCCTACTGTCTACGCTTTGAGCGTTTCCTGTGTCACCAGTTTTACATTCCGATGCACTTCTGCAGGTTTACTGTATCCATTTAACCTTCACAGTGACGATGAAACACAGAAATTGCTATGGAATTAAATATAAGAGATACAATGCCGACTTAATTACAGGAAGACTGTGTCTTCCTACTGTCTATGTATTGAGCGTTTCCTGTGTCACCAGGTTTACATTCCGATGCACCTCTGCAGGTTTAGTGTAGCGATTAGACCTTCCCATTGACGATGAAACACAGAAATTGCATCGGAATTAAATATAAGAGACACAATGCCGACTTAAGTACTACAAAACTGAGTCTCCTTAGGGTCTATGTTTTGAGCGTTTCCTGTGTCACCAGTTTTACATTCCGATGCAGCTCTGCAGGTTTACTGTATCCATTGGACCTTCCCATTGACGATGAAACACAGAAATTGCATCGGATTTAAATATAAGAGACACAATGCCGACTTAAGTACAGGAAGAGTGAGTCTTTCTACTGTCTATGTTTTGAGCGTTTCCTGTGTCACCAGATTTACATTCCGATGCACCTCTGCAGGTTTACCGTATCCCTTGGACCTTCACAGTGACGATGAAACACAGATATTGCATCGGAATTTAATATAAGAGACACAATGCCGATTTAAGTACAGGAAGACTGAGTCTTTATACTGTCTATGTTTTCAGCGTTTCCTGTGTAATCAGTTTTACATTCCGATGCAACTCTGCAGGTTTACTGTATTCCTTGGACCTTCCCATTGACGAAGAAACACAGAAATTACATCGGAATTAAATATAAGAGACACAATGCCCACTTAAGTACTACAAAACTGAGTATCCTTAGGGTCTATGATTTGAGCGTTTCCTGTGTCACCAGTTTTACATTCCGATGCACCTCTGCAGGATTACTGTATCCATTTGACCTTCCCAGTGACGATGAAACACAGTAATTGCATCGCAATTAAATATAAGAGAGACAATGCCGACTTAAGTACAAGAAAACTGAGTCTATTTAGGGTCTATGTTTTGAGCGTTTCCTGTGTCAACAGTTTTACATTCCGATGGACCTGTGCAGGTTTTCTGTATCCCTTGGACCTCCCCATCGACGATGAAACACAGAAATTGCATCGTAATTAGATCTAAGAGACACAATGTCAACTTAAGTACAAGAAAACTGACTCTTCTTAGGGTCTATGTTTTGAGCGTTTCCTGTGTCACCAGTTTTACATTCCGATGGACCTCAGCAGGTTTACTGTATCCCTTGGACCTTCCCATTGACGATGAAACATAGAAATTGAATCGGAATTAAATCTAAGGGACACAATGTCGACTTAAGTACAGGAAGACTGAGTCTTCCTACTGTCTACGTTTTGAGCGTTTCCTGTGTCACCAGTTTTACATTCCGATGCACCTCTGCAGGTTTACTGTATCCATTGGACCTTCCCATTGACGATGAAACACAGAAATTGCATCGGATTTAAATATAAGAGACACATTGCCGACTTAAGTACAGGTAGACTGAGTCTTCCTACTGTCTATATTTTGAACGTTTCCTGTGTCACCAGTTTTACATTCCGATGCAGCTCTGCAAGTTTACTGTATCGATTGGACCTTCCCATTGACGATGAAACACAGAAATTGCATCGGAATTAAATATAAGAGACACAATGCCGACTTAAGTACAGGAAGACTGAGTCTTCCTACTGTCTACGTTTTGAGCGTTTCTTGTGTCATCCGTTTTACATTCCGATGCACCTCTGCAGGTTTACTGTATCCATTGGACCTTCCCATTGACGATGAAACACAGAAATTGCATCGGATTCAAATATAAGAGACACAATGCCGACTTAAGTACAGGAAGACTGAGTCTTCCTACTGTCCATGTTTTGAGCGTTTCCTGTGTCACCAGTTTTACATTGCGATGCACCTCTGCAGGTTTACTGTATCCTTTGGACCCTCACAGTGACGTAGAAAGACAGATATTGCATCGGAATTAAATATAAGAGACACAATGCCGATTTAAGTACAGGAAGACTGAGTCTTTATACTGTCTATGTTTTCAGCGTTTCCTGTGTAATCAGTCTTACATTCCGATGCAACTCTGCAGGTTTACTGTATTCCTTGGACCTTCCCATTGACGATGAAACACAGAAATTGCATCGGAATTAAATATAAGTGACACAATGCCGACTTAAGTACTACAAAACTGAGTCTCCTTAGGGTCTATGTTTTGAGCGTTTCCTGTATCACCAGTTTTACATTCCGGTGCACCTCAGCAGGTTTACTGTATCCATTGGACCTTCCCAGTGACGATGAAACACAGAAATTGCATCGGAATTAAATATAAGAGACACAATGCCGACTTAAGTACAAGAAAACTGAGTCTTCTTAGGGTCTATGATTTGAGCGTTTCCTGTGTCACCAGTTTTACATTCCGATGGACCTCTGCAGGTTTTCTGTATCTCTTGGACCTCCCCATCGACGATGAAACACAGAAATTGCATCGGAATTATATCTAAGAGACACAATGTCGACTTAAGTACAGGAAGACTGAGTCTTCCTACTGTCTACGTTTTGAGCGTTTCCTGTGTCACCAGTTTTACATTCCGATGCACCTCTGCAGATTTACTGTATCCCTTCGACCTTCACAGTGACGATGAAAAACAGATATTGCATCGGAATTAAATATAAGAGACACAATGCCGACTTAAGTACAAGAAAACTGAGTCTTCTTAGGGTCTATGTTTTGAGCGTTTCCTGTGTCACCAGTTTTACATTCCGATGGACCTCTGCAGGTTTACTGTATCCCTTGGACCTTCCCATTGACGATGAAACACAGAAATTGCATCGGAATTATATCTAAGGGAGACAATGTCGACTTAAGTACAGGATGACAGAGTCTTCCTACTGTCTACGCTTTGAGCGTTTCCTGTGTCACCAGTTTCACATTCCGATGCACTTCTGCAGGTTTACTGTATCCATTGGACCTTCCCATTGACGATGAAACACAGAAATTGCATCGGATTTAAATATAAGAGGCACAATGTCGACTTAAGTACAGGAAGACTGAGTCTTCCTACTGTCTATGTTTTGAGCGTTTTCTGTGTCACCAGTTTTAGATTCCGATGCACCTCTGCAGGTTTACTGTATCCATTTAACCTTGACAGTGACGATGAAACACAGAAATTGCTTTGGAATTAAATATAAGAGATACAATGCCGACTTAATTACAGGAAGACTGTGTCTTCCTACTGTCTATGTATTGAGCGTTTCCTGTGTCACCAGGTTTACATTCCGATGCACCTCTGCAGGTTTAGTGTATCGATTAGACCTTCCCATTGACGATGAAACACAGAAATTGCATAGGAATTAAATATAAGAGACACAATGCCGACTTAAGTACTACAAAACTGAGTCTCCTTAGGGTCTATGTTTTGAGCGTTTCCTGTGTCACCAGTTTTACATTCCGATGCAGCTCTGCAGGTTTACTGTATCCATTGGACCTTCCCATTGACGATGAAACATAGAAATTGCATCGGATTTAAATATAAGAGACACAATGCCGACTTAAGTACAGGAAGAGTGAGTCTTTCTACTGTCTATGTTTTGAGCGTTTCCTGTGTCACCAGATTTACATTCCGATGCACCTCTGCAGGTTTACTGTATCCCTTGGACCTTCACAGTGACGATGAAACACAGATATTGCATCGGAATTTAATATAAGAGACACAATGCCGATTTATGTACAGGAAGACTGAGTCTTTATACTGTCTATGTTTTCAGCGTTTCCTGTGTAATCAGTTTTACATTCCGATGCAACTCTGCAGGTTTAGTGTATTCCTTGGACCTTCCCATTGACGAAGAAACACAGAAATTACATCGGAATTAAATATAAGAGACACAATGCCCACTTAAGTACTAAAAAACTGAGTATCCTTAGGGTCTATGATTTGAGCGTTTCCTGTGTCACCAGTTTTACATTCCGATGCACCTCTGCAGGATTACTGTATCCATTTGACCTTCCCAGTGACGATGAAACACAGTAATTGCATCGGAATTAAATATAAGAGAGACAATGCCGACTTAAGTACAAGAAAACTGAGTCTACTTAGGGTCTATCTTTTGAGCGTTTCCTGTGTCAACAGTTTTACATTCCGATGGACCTGTGCAGGTTTTCTGTATCCCTTGGACCTCCCCATCGACGATGAAACACAGAAATTGCATCGGAATTAGATCTAAGAGACACAATGTAAACTTAAGTACAAGAAAACTGACTCTTCTTAGGGTCTATGTTTTGAGCGTTTCCTGTGTCACCAGTTTTACATTCCGATGGACCTCAGCAGGTTTACTGTATCCCTTGGACCTTCCCATTGACGATGAAACACAGAAATTGCATCGGAATTAAATCTAAGGGACACAATGTCGACTTAAGTACAGGAAGACTGAGTCTTCCTACTGTCTACGTTTTGAGCGTTTCTTGTGTCACTAGTTTACATTCCGATGCACCTCTGCAGGTTTACTGTATCCATTGGACCTTCCCATTGACAATGAAACACAGAAATTGCATCGGAATTAAATATAAGAGACACAATGCCGACTTAAGTACAGGAAGACTGAGTCTTCCTACTGTCCATGTTTTGAGCGTTTCCTGTGTCACCAGTTTTACATTGCGATGCACCTCTGCAGGTTTACTGTATCCCTTGGACCCTCACAGTGACGATGAAACACAGATTTTGCATCGGAATTAAATATAAGAGACACAATGCCGAAATAAGTACAGGAAGATTGAGTCTTTATACTGTCTATGTTTTCAGCGTTTCCTGTGTAATCAGTCTTACATTCCGATGCAACTCTGCAGGTTTACTGTATTCCTTGGACCTTCCCATTGACGATGAAACACAGAAATTGCATCGGAATTAAATATAAGTGACACAATGCCGACTTAAGTACTACAAAACTGAGTCTCCTTAGGGTCTATGTTTTGAGCGTTTCCTGTGTCACCAGTTTCACATTCCGGTGCACCTCAGCAGGTTTACTGTATCCATTGGACCTTCCCAGTGACGATGAAACACAGAAATTGCATCGGAATTAAATATAAGAGAAACAATGCCGACTTAAGTACAAGAAAACTGAGTCTTCTTTGGGTCTATGTTTTGAGCGTTTCCTGTGTCACCAGTTTTATATTCTGATGGACCTCTGCAGGTTTTCTGTATCTCTTCGACCTCCCCATCGACGATGAAACAGAGAAATTGCATCGGAATTAGATCTAAGAGACACAATGTCGACTTAAGTACAGGAAGACTGAGTCTTCCTACTGTCTACGCTTTGAGCGTTTCCTGTGTCACCAGTTTTACATTCCGATGCACTTCTGCAGGTTTACTGTATCCATTGGACCTTCCCATTGACGATGAAACACAGAAATTGCATCGGATTTAAATATAAGAGGCACAATGCCGACTTAAGTACAGGAAGACTGAGTCTTCCTACTGTCTATGTTTTGAGCGTTTTCTGTGTCACCAGTTTTACATTCCGATGCACCTCTGCAGGTTTACTGTATCCATTTAACCTTCACAGTGACGATGAAACACAGAAATTGCTTTGGAATTGAATATAAGAGATACAATGCCGACTTAATTACAGGAAGACTGTGTCTTCCTACTGTATGTTTTGAGCGTTTCCTGTGTCACCAGGTTTACATTCCGATGCACCTCTGCAGGTTTAGTGTATCGATTAGACCTTCCCATTGACGATGAAACACAGAAATTGCATCGGAATTAAATATAAGAGACACAATGCCGACTTAAGTACAGGAAGACTGAGTCTTCCTACTGTCTATGTTATGAGCGTTTCCTGTGTCACCAGTTTTACATTCCGATGCACCTCTGCAGGTTTAGTGTATCGATTAGACCTTCCCATTGACGATGAAACATAGAAATTGCATCGGAATTAAATATAAGAGACGCAATGCCGACTTAAGTACTACACAACTGAGTCTCCTTAGGGTCTATGTTTTGAGCGTTTCCTGTGTCACCAGTTTTACATTCCGATGCACCTCTGCAGGTTTACTATATCCATTGGACCTTCCCAGTGTCGATGAGACACAGAAATTGCATCGGAATTAAATATAAGAGAGACAATGCCAACTTAAGTACAAGAAAACTGAGTCTTCTTAGCGTCTATGTTTTGAGCGTTTCCTGTGTCACCAGTTTTACATTCCGATGGACCTCTGCAGGTTTTCTGTATCCCTTGGACCTCCCCATCGACGATGAAACACGGAAATTGCATCGGAATTAGATCTAAGAGACACAATGTCGTCTTAAGTACAGGAAGACTGAGTCTTCCTACTGTCTACGTTTTGAGCGTTTCCTGTGTCACCAGTTTTACATTCCGATGCACCTCTGCAGGTTTACTGTATCCCTTCGACCTTCACAATGACGATGAAAAACAGATATTGCATCGGAATTAAATATAAGAGTCACAATGCTGACTTAAGTACAAGAAAACTGAGTCTTCGTAGGGTCTAAGTTTTGAGCGTTTCCTGTGTCACCAGTTTTACATTCCGATGGACCTCTGCGGGTTTACTGTATCCATTGGACCTTCCCATTGACGATGAAACACAGAAATTGCATCGGAATTAAATCCAGGAGACACAATGTCGACCTAAGTACAGGAAGACTGAGTCTTCCTACTGTCTACGATTTGAGCGTTTCCTGTGTCACCAGTTTTACATTCCGATGCACCTCTGCAGGTTTACTGTATCCATTGGACCTTCCCATTGACGATGAAACACAGAAATTGCATCGGATTTAAATATAAGAGACACAATGCCGACTTAAGTACAGGAAGACTGAGTCTTCCTACTGTCTATATTTTGAGCGTTTCCTGTGTCACCAGTTTTACATTCCGATGCGCCTCTGCAGGTTTTCTGTATCCATTGGACCTTCCCATTGACGATGAAACACAGAAATTGAATCGTATTTAAATATAAGAGACACAATGCCGACTTAAGTACAGGAAGACTGAGTCTTCCTACTGTCTATGTTTTGAGCGTTTCCTGTGTCACCAGTTTTTCATTCCGATGCACCTCTGCAGGTTTACTGTATCCATTGGACCTTCCCAGTGACGATGTAACACAGAAATTGCATCGGAATTAAATAGAAGAGACACAATGCCGACTTAAGTACAAGAAAACTGAGTCTTCTTAGGGTCTATGTTTTGAGCGTTTCCTGTGTCACCAGTTTTACATTCCGATGGACCTCTGCAGGTTTTCTGTATCCCTTGGACCTCCCCATCGACGATGAAACACAGAAATTGCATCGGAATACGATCTAAGAGACACAATGTCGAATTAAGTACAGGAAGACTGAGTCTTCCTACTGTCTACGTTTTGAGCGTTTCCTGTGTCACCAGTTTTACATTCCGATTCACCTCTGCAGGTTTACTGTATCCATTGGACCTTCCCATTGACGATGAAACACAGAAATTGCATCGGATTTAAATATAAGAGTCACAATGCCGACTTAAGTACAGGAAGACTGAGTCTTCCTACTGTCTATGTTTTGAGCGTTTCCTGTAACACCAGTTTTACATTCCGATGCACCTCTGCAGGTTTACTGTATCCATTGGAGCTTCCCAGTGACGATGAAACACAGAAATTGCATCGGAATTAAATATAAGAGACACAATGCCGAATTAAGTAAAAGAAAACTGAGTCTTCTTAGGGTCTATGTTTTGAGCGTTTCCTGTGTTACCAGTTTTATATTCCGATGCACCTCTGCAGGTTTACTGTATTCCTTGGACCTTCACAGTGACGATGAAACACAGATATTGCATCGGAATTAAATATAAGAGACACAATGCCGATTTAAGTACAGGAAGACTGAGTCTTTATACTGTCTATGTTTTCAGCGTTCCCTGTGTAATCAGTTTTACATTCCGATGCAACTCTGCAGGTTTACTGTATACCTTGGACCTTCCCATTGATGATGAAACACAGAAATTGCATCGGCATTAATTATGAGACGCAATGTCGACTTAAGTACAGGAAGACTGAGTCTTCCTACTATATATGTTTTGAGCGTTTCCTGTGTCACCAGTTTGTCATTCCGATGCACCTCTGCAGGTTTACTGTATCCATTCGACCTTCACAGTGACGATGAATCACAGAAATTGCATCGGAATTAAATATAAGAGACACAATGCCGAGTTAAGTACAAGAAAATTGAGTATCCTTGGGGTCTATGTTTTGAGCGTTTCCTGTGTCACCAGTTATACATTCCGATGCAATTCTGCAGGTTTACTGTATCCATTGGACCTTCACAGTGACGATGAAACACAGAAATTGCATCGGAATTAAATATAAGAGACACAATGCCGCCCTAAGTACTACAAAACTGAGTCTCCTTAGGGTCTATGTTATGAGCTTTTCCTGTGTCACCCGTTTTACATTCCGATGCACCTCTGCAGGTTTACTGTATCCATTGGACCTTCACAGTGACGATGAAACACAGAATTAAATATAAGAGACACAGTGCCGACTTAAGTACTACAAAACTGAGTCTCCTTAGGGTCTATGTTTTGAGCGTTTCCTGTGTCACCAGTTTTACATTCCGATGCACCTCTGCAGGTTTACTGTATCCATTGGACCTTCCCATTGACGATGAAACACAGAAATTGCATCGGATTTAAATATAAGAGACAAAATGCCGACTTAAGTACAGGAAGACTGAGTCTTTCTACTGTCTATGTTTTGAGCGTTTCCTGTGTCACCAGATTTACATTCCGATGCACCTCTGCAGGTTTACTGTATCCCTTGGACCTTCACAGTGACGATGAAACACAGATATTGCATCGGAATTTAATATAAGAGACACAATGCCGATTTAAGTACAGGAAGACTGAGTCTTTATACTGTCTATGTTTTCAGCGTTTCCTGTGTAATCAGTTTTACATTCCGATGCAACTCTGCAGGTTTACTGTATTCCTTGGACCGTCCCATTGACGAAGAAACACAGAAATTACATCGGAATTAAACATAAGAGACACAATGCCCACTTAAGTACTACAAAACTGAGTATCCTTAGGGTCTATGATTTGAGCGTTTCCTGTGTCACCAGTTTTACATTCCGATGCACCTCTACAGGTTTACTGTATCATGTGGACCTTCCCAGTGACGCGAAACACAGAAATTGCATCGGAATTAAATAAAAGAGAGACAATGGCGACTTAAGTACAAGAAAACTGAGTCTACTTAGGGTCTATGTTTTATGCGTTTCCTGTGTCAACAGTTTTACATTCCGATGGACCTGTGCAGGTTTTCTGTATCCCTTGGACCTCCCCATCGACGATGAAACACAGAAATTGCATCGGAATTAGATCTAAGAGACACAATGTCAACTTAAGTACAAGAAAACTGACTCTTCTTAGGGTCTATGTTTTGAGCGTTTATTGTGTCACCAGTTTTACATTCCGATGGACCTCAGCAGGTTTACTGTATCCCTTGGACCTTCCCATTGACGATGAAACACAGAAATTGCATCGGAATGAAATCTAAGGGACACAATGTCGACTTAAGTACAGGAAGACTGAGTCTTCCTACTGTCTACGTTTTGAGCGTTTCCTGTGTCACCAGTTTTACATTCCGATGCACCTCTGCAGGTTTACTGTATCCATTGGACCTTCCCATTGACGAGGAAACACAGAAATTGCATCGGATTTAAATATAAGAGACACAATGCCGACTTAAGTACAGGAAGACTGAGTCTTCCTACTGTCTATGCTTTGAGCGTTTCCTGTGTCACCAGTTTTACATTCCGATGCACCTCTGCAGGTTTAGTGTATCGATTAGACCTTCCCATTGACGATGAAACACATAAATTGCATCGGAATTAAATATAAGAGACACAATGCCGACTTAAGTACAGAAAGACTGAGTCTTCCTACTGTCTATGCTTTGAGCGTTTCCTGTGTCACTAGTTTTACATTCCAGTGCACCCCTGCAGGTTTACTGAACCAATTGGACCTTCCCATTGACGATGAAACACAGAAATTGAATCGGATTTAAATATAAGAGACACAATGCCGACTTAAGTACAGGAAGACTGAGTCTTCCTACTGTCTATGTTTTGAGCGTTTCCTGTGTCACCAGTTTTTCATTCCGATGCACCTCTGCAGGTTTACTGTATCCATTCGACCATCACAGTGACGATGAAACACATAAATTGCATCGGAATTAAATATAAGAGACACTATGCCGACTTAAGTACTACAAAACTGAGTCTCCTTAGGGTCTATGTTTTGAGCGTTTCCTGTGTCACCAGTTTTACATTCCGATGCACCTCTGCAGGTTTACTGTATCCATTGGACCTTCCCAGTGACGATGAAACACAGAGATTGCATCGGAATTAAATAGAAGAGACACAATGCCGACTTAAGTACAAGAAAACTGAGTCTTCTTAGGGTCTATGTTTTGAGCGTTTCCTGTGTCGCCAGTTTTACATTCCGATGGACCTCTGCAGGTTTTCTGTATCCCTTGGACCTCCCCATCGACGATGAAACACAGAAATTGCATCGGAATAGGATCTAAGAGACACAATGCTGAATTAAGTACAGGAAGACTGAGTCTTCCTACTGTCTACGTTTTGAGCGTTTCCTGTGTCACCAGTTTTACATTCCGATGCACCTCTGCAGGTTTACTGTATCCATTGGACCTTCCCATTGACGATGAAACACAGAAATTGCATCGGATTTAAATAAAAGAGACACAATGCCGACTTAAGTACAGGAAGACTGAGTCTTCCTACTGTCTATGTTTTGAGCGTTTCCTGTAACACCAGTTTTACATTCCGATGCACCTCTGCAGGTTTACTGTATCCATTGGACCTTCCCAGTGACGATGAAACACAGAAATTGCATCGGAATTAAATATAAGAGACACAATGCCGACTTAAGTACAAGAAAACTGAGTCTTCTTAGGGTCTATGTTTTGAGCGTTTCCTGTGTCACCAGTTTACATTCCGATGGACCTCTGCAGGTTTTCTGTATCTCTTGGACCTCCCCATCGACGATGAAACACAGAAATTGCATCGGAATTTGATCTAAGAGACACAATGTCGACTTAAGTACAGGAAGACTGAGTCTTCCTACTGTCTACGTTTTGAGCGTTTCCTGTGTCACCAGTTTTACATTCCGATGCACCTCTGCAGGTTTACTGTATCCATTGGACCTTCCCATTGACGATGAAACACAGAAATTGCATCGGATTTAAATATAAGAGACACAATGCCGACTTAAGTACAGGAAGAGTGAGTCTTTCTACTGTCTATGTTTTGAGCGTTTCCTGTGTCACCAGATTTACATTCCGATGCACCTCTGCAGGTTTACTGTATCCCTTGGACCTTCACAGTGACGATGAAACACAGATATTGCAACGGAATTAAATATAAGAGACACATTGCCGATTTAAGTACAGGAAGACTGAGTCTTTATACTGTCTATGTTTTCAGCGTTTCCTGTGTAATCAGTTTTACATTCCGATGCAACTCTGCAGGTTTACTGTATTCCTTGGACCTTCCCATCGACGAAGAAACACTGAAATTACATCGGAATTAAATATAAGAGACACAATGCCCACTTAAGTACTACAAAACTGAGTATCCTTAGGGTCTATGATTTGAGCGTTTCCTGTGTCACCAGTTTTACATTCCGATGCACCTCTGCAGGTTTACTGTATCCATTGGACCTTCCCATTGACGATGAAACACAGAAATTGCATCGGAATTAAATATAAGAGAGACAATGCCGACTTAAGTACAAGAAAACTGAGTCTACTTAGGGTCTATCTTTAGAGCGTTACCTGTGTCACAAGTTTTACATTCCGATGGACCTGTGCAGGTTTTCTGTATCCCTTGGACCTCCCCATCGACGATGAAACACAGAAATTGCATTGGAATTAGATCTAAGAGACACAATGTCAACTTAAGTACAAGAAAACTGACTCTTCTTAGGGTCTATGTTTTGAGCGTTTCCTGTGTCACCAGTTTTACATTCCGATGGACCTCAGCAGGTTTACTGTATCCCTTGGACCTTCCCATTGACGATGAAACACAGAAATTGCATCGGAATTAAATCTAAGGGACACAATGTCGACTTAAGTACAGGAAGACTGAGTCTTCCTACTGTCTACGTTTTGAGCGTTTCCTGTGTCACCAGTTTTACATTCCGATGCACCTCTGCAGGGTTACTGTATCCATTGGACCTTCCCATTGACGATGAAACACAGAAATTGCATCGGATTTAAATATAAGAGACACAATGCCGACTTAAGTACAGGTAGACTGAGTCTTCCTACTGTCTATGTTTTGAGCGATTCCTGTGTCACCAGTTTTACATTCCGATGCAGCTCTGCAAGTTTACTGTATCCATTGGACCTTCCCATTGACGATGAAACACAGAAATTGCATCGGATTCAAATATAAGAGACACAATGCCGACTTAAGTACAGGAAGACTGAGTCTTCCTACTGTCCATGTTTTGAGCGTTTCCTGTGTCACCAGTTTTACATTGCGATGCACCCCTGCAGGTTTACTGTATCCCTTGGACCCTCACAGTGACGATGAAACACAGATATTGCATCGGAATTAAATATAAGAGACACAATGCCGATTTAAGTACAGGAAGATTGAGTCTTTATACTGTCTATGTTTTCAGCGTTTCCTGTGTAATCAGTCATACATTCCGATGCAACTCTGCAGGTTTACTGTATTCCTTGGACCTTCCCATTGACGATGAAACACAGAAATTGCATCGGAATTAAATGTAAGTGACACAATGCCGACTTAAGTACTACAAAAGTGAGTCTCCTTAGGGTCTATGTTTTGAGCGTTTCCTGTGTCACCAGTTTTACATTCCGGTGCACCTCAGCAGGTTTACTGTATCAATTGGACCTTCCCAGTGACGATGAAACACAGAAATTGCATCGGAATAAAATATAAGAGACACAATGCCGACTTAAGTACAAGAAAACTGACTCTTCTTAGGGTCTATGTTTTGAGCGTTTCCTGTGTCACCAGTTTTACATTCCGATGGACCTCTGCAGGTTTTCTGTATCTCTTGGACCTCCCCATCGACGATGAAACAGAGAAATTGCATCGGAATTAGATCTAAGAGACACAATGTCGACTTAAGTACAGGAAGACTGAGTCTTCCTACTGTCTACGTTTTGAGCGTTTCCTGTGTCACCAGTTTTACATTCCGATGCACCTCTGCAGGTTTACTGTATCCCTTCCACCTTTACAGTGACGATGAAAAACAGATATTGCTTCGGAATTAAATATAAGAGACACAATGCCGACTTAAGTACAAGAAAACTGAGTCTTCTTAGGGTCTATGTTTTGAGCGTTTCCCGTGTCACCAGTTTTACATTCCGATGGACCTCTGCAGGTTTACTGTATCACTTGAACCTTCCCATTGACGTTGAAACACAGAAATTGCATCGGAATTAAATCTAAGGGAGACAATGTCGACTAAAGTACAGGAAGACAGAGTCTTCCTACTGTCTACGCTTTGAGCGTTTCCTGTGTCACCAGTTTTACATTCCGATGCACCTCTGCAGGTTTAGTGTATCGATTAGACCTTCCCATTGACGATGAAACACAGAAATTGCATCGGAATTAAATATAAGACACAATGCCGACTTAAGTACAGGAAGACTGAGTCTTCCTACTGTCTATGTTATGAGCGTTTCCTGTGTCACCAGTTTTACATTCCGATGCACCTCTGCAGGTTTAGTGTATCGATTAGACCTTCCCATTGACGATGAAACACAGAAATTGCATTGGAATTAAATATAAGAAACGCAATGCCGACTTAAGTACTACACAACTGAGTCTCCTTAGGGTCTATGTTTTGAGCGTTTCCTGTGTCACCAGTTTTACATTCCGATGGACCTCTGCAGGTTTTCTGTATCCCTTGGACCTCCCCATCGACGATGAAACACAGAAATTGCATCGGAATACGATCTAAGAGACACAATGTCGAATTAAGTACAGGGAGACTGAGTCTTCCTACTGTCTACGTTTTGAGCGTTTCCTGTGTCACCAGTTTTACATTCCGATTCACCTCTGCAGGTTTACTGTATCCATTGGACCTTCCCATTGACGATGAAACACAGAAATTGCATCCGATTTAAATATAAGAGACACAATGCCGACTTAAGTACAGGAAGACTGAGTCTTCCTACTGTCTATGTTTTGAGCGTTTCCTGTAACACCAGTTTTACATTCCGATGCACCTCTGCAGGTTTACTGTATCCATTGGACCTTCCCAGTGACGATGAAACACAGACATTGCATCGGAATTAAATATAAGAGACACAATGCCGAATTAAGTACAAGAAAACTGAGTCTTCTTAGGGTCTATGTTTTGAGCGTTTCCTGTGTCACCAGTTTTACATTCCGATGCACCTCTGCAGGTTTACTGTATTCCTTGGACCTTCACAGTGACGATGAAACACAGAAATTGCATCGGAATTAAATATAAGAGACACAATGCCGATTCAAGTACTACAAAACTGAGTCTCCTTAGGGTCTATGTTATGAGCGTTTCCTGTGTCACCCGTTTTACATTCCGATGCACCTCTGCAGGTTTACTGTATCCATTGGACCTTCACAGTGACGATGAAACACAGAATTAAATATAAGAGACACAATGCCGACTTAAGTACTACAAAACGGAGTCTCCTTAGGGTCTATGTTTTGAGCGTTTCCTGTGTCACCAGTTTTACATTCCGATACACCTCTGCAGGTTTACTGTATCCATTGGACCTTCCCATTGACGATGAAACACAGAAATTGCATCGGATTTAAATATAAGAGACACAATGCCGACTTAAGTACAGGAAGACTGAGTCTTTCTACTGTCTATGTTTTGAGCGTTTCCTGTGTCACCAGATTTACATTCCGATGCACCTCTGCAGGTTTACTGTATCCCTTGGACCTTCACAGTGACGATGAAACACAGATATTGCATCGGAATTTAATATAAGAGACACAATGCCGATTTAAGTACAGGAAGACTGAGTCTTTATACTGTCTATGTTTTCAGCGTTTCCTGTGTAATCAGTTTTACATTCCGATGCAACTCTGCAAGTTTACTGTATTCCTTGGACCGTCCCATTGACGAAGAAACACAGAATTTACATCGGAATTAAATATAATAGACACAATGCCCACTTAAGTACTACAAAACTGAGTATCCTTAGGGTCTATGATTTGAGCGTTTCCTGTGTCACCAGTTTTACATTCCGATGCACCTCTGCAGGATTACTGTATCCATTGGACCTTCCCAGTGACGCGAAACACAGAAATTGCATCGGAATTAAATATAAGAGAGACAATGCCGACTTAAGTACAAGAAAACTGAGTTTACTTAGGGTCTATGTTTTGAGCGTTTCCTGTGTCAACAGTTTTACATTCCGATGGACCTGTGCAGGTTTTCTGTATCCCTTGGACCTCCCCATCGATGATGAAACACAGAAATTGCATCGGAATTAGATCTAAGAGACACAATGTCAACTTAAGTACAAGAAAACTGACTCTTCTTAGGGTCTATGTTTTGAGCGTTTCCTGTGTCACCAGTTTTACATTCCGATGGACCTCAGCAGGTTTACAGTATCCCTTGGACCTTCCCATTGACGATGAAACACAGAAATTGCACCGGAATTAAATCTAAGGGACACAATGTCGACTTAAGTACAGGAAGACTGAGTCTTCCTACTATCTACGTTTTGAACGTTTCCTGTATCACCAGTTTTACATTCCGATGCACCTCTGCAGGTTTAGTGTATCGATTAGACCTTCCCATTGACGATGAAACACATAAATTGCATCGGAATTAAATATAAGAGACACAATGCCGACTTAAGTACAGGAAGACTGAGTCTACCTACTGTCTATGCTTTGAGCGTTTCCTGTGTCACCAGTTTTACATTCCGATGCACCTCTGCAGGTTTAGTGTATCGATTAGACCTTCCCATTGACGATGAAACACAGAAATTGCATCGGATTTAAATATAAGAGACACAATGCCGACTTAAGTACAGGAAGACTGAGTCTACCTACTGTCTATGCTTTGAGCGTTTCCTGTGTCACCAGTTTTACATTCCGATGCACCTCTGCAGGTTTAGTGTATCGATTAGACCTTCCCATTGACGATGAAACACATAAATTGCATCGGAATTAAATATAAGAGACACAATGCCGACTTAAGTACAGGAAGACTGAGTCTTCCTACTGTCTATGTTTTGGGCGTTTCCTGTGTCACCAGTTTTTCATTCCGATGCACCTCTGCAGGTTTACTGTATCCATTCGACCATCACAGTGACGATGAAACACATAAATTGCATCGGAATTAAATATAAGAGACACTATGCCGACTTAAGTACTACAAAACCGAGTCTCCTTAGGGTCTATGTTTTGAGCGTTTCCTGTGTCACCAGTTTTACATTCCGATGCACCTCTGCAGGATTACTGTATCCATTGGACCTTCCCAGTGACGATGAAACACAGAGATTGCATCGGAATTAAATAGAAGAGACACAATGCCGACTTAAGTACAAGAAAACTGAGTCTTCTTAGGTTCTATGTTTTGAGCGTTTCCTGTGTCACCAGTTTTACATTCCGATGGACCTCTGCAGGTTTCCTGTATCCCTTGGACCTCCCCATCGACGATGAAACACAGAAATTGCATCGGAATAGGATCTAAGAGACACAATGCTGAATTAAGTACAGGAAGACTGAGTCTTCCTACTGTCTACGTTTTGAGCGTTTCCTGTGTCACCAGTTTTACATTCCGATGCACCTCTGCAGGTTTACTGTATCCATTGGACCTTCCCATTGACGATGAAACACAGAAATTGCATCGGATTTAAATATAGCAGACACAATGCCGACTTAAGTACAGGAAGACTGAGTCTTCCTACTGTCTATGTTTTGAGCGTTTCCTGTAACACCAGTTTTACATTCCGATGCACCTCTGCAGGTTAACTGTATCCATTGGACCTTCCCAGTGACGATGAAACACAGAAATTGCATCGGAATTAAATATAAGAGACACAATGCCGACTTAAGTACATGAAAACTGAGTCTTCTTAGGGTCTATGTTTTGAGCGTTTCCTGTGTCACCAGTTTTACATTCCGATGAACCTCTGCAGGTTTTCTGTATCTCTTGGACCTCCCCATCGACGATGAAACACAGAAAATGCATCGGAATTAGATCTAAGAGACACAATGTCGACTTAAGTACAGGAAGACTGAGTCTTCCTACTGTCTACGTTTTGAGCGTTTCCTGTGTCACCAGTTTTACATTCCGATGCACCTCTGCAGGTTTACTGTATCCCTTCGACCTTCACAGTGACGATGAAAAACAGATATTGCATCGGAATTAAATATAAGAGACACAATGCCGACTTAAGTACAAGAAAACTGAGTCTTCTTAGGGTCTATGTTTTGAGCGTTTCCTGTGTCACCAGTTTTACATTCCGATGGACCTCTGCAGGTTTACTGTATCCCTTGGACCTTCCCATTGACGATGAAACACAGAAATTGCATCGGAATTATATCAAAGGGAGACAATGTCGACTTAAGTACAGGAAGACAGAGTCTTCCTACTCTCTACGCTTTGAGCGTTTCCTGTGTCACCAGTTTCACATTCCGATGCACTACTGCAGGTTTACTGTATCCATTGGACCTTCCCATTGACGATGAAACACAGAAATTGCATCGGATTTAAATATAAGAATCACAATGCCGACTTAAGTACAGGAAGACTGAGTCTTCCTACTGTCTATGTTTTGAGCGTTTTCTGTGTCACCAGTTTTACATTCCGATGCACCTCTGCAGGTTTACTGTATCCATTTAACCTTCACAGTGACGATGAAACACAGAAATTGCTTTGGAATTGAATATAAGAGATACAATGCCGACTTAATTACAGGAAGACTGTGTCTTCCTACTGCCTATGTATTGAGCGTTTCCTGTGTCACCAGGTTTACATTCCGATGCACCTCTGCAGGTCGATTAGACCTTCCCATTGACGATGAAACACAGAAATTGCATCGGAATTAAATATAAGAGACACAATGCCGACTTAAGTACAGGAAGACTGAGTCTTCCTACTGTCTATGTTTTGACCGTTTCCTGTGTCACCAGTTTCACATTCCGATGCAGCTCTGCAGGTTTACTGTATCCATTGGAGCTTCCCATTGACGATGAAACACAGAAATTGCATCGGATTTAAATATAAGAGACAGAATGCCGACTTATGTACAGGAAGAGTGAGTCTTTCTACTGTCTATGTTTTGAGCGTTTCCTGTGTCACCAGATTTACATTCCGATGCACCTCTGCAGGTTTACTGTATCCCTTGGACCTTCACAGTGACGATGAAACACAGATATTGCATCGGAATTTAATATAAGAGACACAATGCCGATTTAAGTACAGGAAGACTGAGTCTTTATACTGTCTATGTTTTCAGCGTTTCCTGTGTAATCAGTTTTACATTCCGATGAAACTCTGCAGGTTTACTGTATTCCTTGGACCTTCCCATTGACGAAGAAACACAGAAATTACATCGGAATTAAATTTAAGAGACACAATGCCCACTTAAGTACTACAAAACTGAGTATCCTTAGGTTCTATGATTTGAGCGTTTCCTGTGTCACCAGTTTTACATTCCGATGCACCTCTGCAGGATTACTGTATCCATTTGATCTTCCCAGTGACGATGAAACACAGTAATTGCATCGGAATTAAATATAAGAGAGACAATGCCGACTTAATTACAAGAAAACTGAGTCAACTTAGGGTCTATCTTTTGAGCGTTTCCTGTGTCAACAGTTTTACATTCCGATGGACCTGTGCAGGTTTTCTGTATCCCTTGGACCTCCCCATTGACGATGAAACACAGAAATTGCATCGGAATTACATCTAAGAGACACAATGTCAACTTAAGTACAAGAAAACTGACTCTTCTTAGGGTCTATGTTTTGAGCGTTTCCTGTGTCACCAGTTTTACATTCCGATGCACCTCTGCATGTTTACTGTATCCATTGGACCTTCCCATTGACGATGAAACACAGAAATTGCATCGGATTCGAATATAAGAGACACAATGCCGAATTAAGTAGAGGAAGACTGAGTCTTCCTACTGTCCATGTTTTGAGCGTTTCCTGTGTCACCAGTTTTACATTGCGATGCACCTCTGCATGTTTACTGTATCCCTTGGACCCTCACAGTGACGATGAAACACAGATATTGCATCGGAATTAAATATAAGAGACACAATGCCGATTTAAGTACAGGAAGATTGAGTCTTTATACTGTCTATGTTTTCAGCGTTTCCTGTGTAATCAGTCTTACATTCCGATGCAACTCTGCAGGTTTACTGTATTCCTTGGACCTTCCCATTGACGATGAAACACAGAAATTGCATCGGAATTAAATATAAGTGACACAATGCCGACTTAAGTACTACAAAACTGAGTCTCCTTAGGGTCTATGTTTTGAGCGTTTCCTGTGTCACCAGTTTTACATTCCGGTGCACCTCAGCAGGTTTACTGTATCCATTGGACCTTCCCAGTGACGATGAAACACAGAAATTGCATCGGAATTAAACATAAGAGACACAATGCCGACTTAAGTACAAGAAAACTGAGTCTTCTTAGGGTCTATGTTTTGAGCGTTTCCTGTGTCACCAGTTTTACATTCCGATGGACCTCTGCAGGTTTTCAGTATCTCTTGGACCTCCCCATCGACGATGAAACAGAGAAATTGCATCGGAATTAGATCTAAGAGACACAATGTCGACTTAAGTACAGGAAGACTGAGTCTTCCTACTGTCTACGTTTTGAGCGTTTCCTGGGTCACCAGTTTTACATTCCGATGCACCTCTGCAGGTTTACTGTATCCCTTCGACCTTCACAGTGACGATGAAAAACAGATATTGCATCGGAATTAAATATAAGAGACACAATGCCGACTTAAGTACAAGAAAACTGAGTCTTCTTAGGGTCTATGTTTTGAGCGTTTCCCGTGTCACCAGTTTTACATTCCGATGGACCTCTGCAGGTTTACTGTATCACTTGGACCTTCCCATTGACGTTGAAACACAGAAATTGCATCGGAATTAAATCTAAGGGAGACAATGTCGACTAAAGTACAGGAAGACAGAGTCTTCCTACTGTCTACGCTTTGAGCGTTTCCTGTGTCACCAGTTTTACATTCCGATTCACTTCTGCAGGTTTACTGTATCCATTGGACCTTCCCATTGACGATGAAACACAGAAATTGCATCGGATTTAAATATAAGAGGCACAATGCCGACTTAAGTACAGGAAGACTGAGTCTTCCTACTGTCTATCTTTTGAGCGTTTTCTGTGTCACCAGTTTTACATTCCGATTCACCTCTGCAGGTTTACTGTATCCATTTAACCTTCACAGTGAGGATGAAACACAGAAATTGCTTTGGAATTGAATATAAGAGATACAATGCCGACTTAATTACAGGAAGACTGTGTCTTCCTACTGTCTATGTATTGAGCGTTTTCTGTGTCACCAGGTTTACATTCCGATGCACCTCTGCAGGTTTAGTGTATCGATTAGACCTTCCCATTGACGATGAAACACAGAAATTGCATCGGATTTAAATATAAGACACAATGCCGACTTAAGTACAGGAAGACTGAGTCTTCCTACTGTCTATGTTATGAGCGTTTCCTGTGTCACCAGTTTTACATTTCGATGCACCTCTGCAGGTTTAGTGTATCGATTAGACCTTCCCATTGACGATGAAACACAGAAATTGCATCGGAATTAAATATAAGAAACGCAATGCCGACTTAAGTACTACACAACTGAGTCTCCTTAGGGTCTATGTTTTGAGCGTTTCCTGTGTCACCAGTTTTACATTCCGATGCACCTCTGCAGGTTTACTATATCCATTGGACCTTCCCAGTGTCGATGAAACACAGAAACTGCATCGGAATTAAATATAAGAGATACAATGCCGACTTAAGTACAAGAAAACTGAGTCATCTTAGGGTCTATGTTTTGAGCGTTTCCTGTGTCACCAGTTTTACATTCCGATGGACCTCTGCAGGTTTTCTGTATCCCTTGGACCTCCCCATCGACGATGAAACACAGAAATTGCATCGGAATACGATCTAAGAGACACAATGTCGAATTAAGTACAGGGAGACTGAGTCTTCCTACTGTCTACGTTTTGAGCGTTTCCTGTGTCACCAGTTTTACATTCCAATTCACCTCTGCAGGTTTACTGTATCCATTGGACCTTCCCATTGACGATGAAACACAGAAATTGCATCGGATTTAAATATAAGAGACACAATGCCGACTTAAGTACAGGAAGACTGAGTCTTCCTACTGTCTATGTTTTGAGCGTTTCCTGTAACATCAGTTTTACATTCCGATGCACCTCTGCAGGTTTACTGTATCCATTGGACCTTCCCAGTGACGATGAAACACAGAAATTGCATCGGAATTAAATATAAGAGACACAATGCCGAATTAAGTACAAGAAAACTGAGTCTTCTTAGGGGCTATGTTTTGAGCGTTTCCTGTGTCACCAGTTTTACATTCCGATGCACCTCTGCAGGTTTACTGTATCCATTGGGCCTTCCCATTGACGATGAAACACAGAAATTGCATCGGATTCAAATATAAGAGACACAATGCCGAATTAAGTAGAGGAAGACTGAGTCTTCCTACTGTCCATGTTTTGAGCGTTTCCTGTGTCACCAGTTTTACATTGCGATGCACCTCTGCATGTTTACTGTATCCCTTGGACCCTCACAGTGACGATGAAACACAGATATTGCATCGGAATTAAATATAAGAGACACAATGCCGATTTAAGTACAGGAAGATTGAGTCTTTATACTGTCTATGTTTTCAGCGTTTCCTGTGTAATCAGTCTTACATTCCGATGCAACTCTGCAGGTTTACTGTATTCCTTGGACCTTCCCATTGACGATGAAACACAGAAATTGCATCGGAATTAAATATAAGTGACACAATGCCGACTTAAGTACTACAAAACTGAGTCTCCTTAGGGTCTATGTTTTGAGCGTTTCCTGTGTCACCAGTTTTACATTCCGGTGCACCTCAGCAGGTTTACTGTATCCATTGGACCTTCCCAGTGACGATGAAACACAGAAATTGCATCGGAATTAAACATAAGAGACACAATGCCGACTTAAGTACAAGAAAACTGAGTCTTCTTAGGGTCTATGTTTTGAGCGTTTCCTGTGTCACCAGTTTTACATTCCGATGGACCTCTGCAGGTTTTCTGTATCTCTTGGACCTCCCCATCGACGATGAAACAGAGAAATTGCATCGGAATTAGATCTAAGAGACACAATGTCGACTTAAGTACAGGAAGACTGAGTCTTCCTACTGTCTACGTTTTGAGCGTTTCCTGTGTCACCAGTTTTACATTCCGATGCACCTCTGCAGGTTTACTGTATCCCTTCGACCTTCACAGTGACGATGAAAAACAGATATTGCATCGGAATTAAATATAAGAGACACAATGCCGACTTAAGTACAAGAAAACTGAGTCTTCTTAGGGTCTATGTTTTGAGCGTTTCCCGTGTCACCAGTTTTACATTCCGATGGACCTCTGCAGGTTTACTGTATCACTTGGACCTTCCCATTGACGTTGAAACACAGAAATTGCATCGGAATTAAATATAAGGGAGAGGAAGACAGAGTCTTCCTACTGTCTACGCTTTGAGCGTTTCCTGTGTCACCAGTTTTACATTCCGATTCACTTCTGCAGGTTTACTGTATCCATTGGACCTTCCCATTGACGATGAAACACAGAAATTGCATCGGATTAAAATATAAGAGGCACAATGCCGACTTAAGTACAGGAAGACTGAGTCTTCCTAGTGTCTATGTTCTGAGCGTTTTCTGTGTCACCAGTTTTACATTCCGATTCACCTCTGCAGGTTTACTGTATCCATTTAACCTTCACAGTGACGATGAAACACAGAAATTGCTTTGGAATTGAATATAAGAGATACAATGCCGACTTAATTACAGGAAGACTGTGTCTTCCTACTGTCTATGTATTGAGCGTTTTCTGTGTCACCAGGTTTACATTCCGATGCACCTCTGCAGGTTTAGTGTATCGATTAGACCTTCCCATTGACGATGAAACACAGAAATTGCATCGGATTTAAATATAAGACACAATGCCGACTTAAGTACAGGAAGACTGAGTCTTCCTACTGTCTATGTTATGAGCGTTTCCTGTGTCACCAGTTTTACATTCCGATGCACCTCTGCAGGTTTAGTGTATCGATTAGACCTTCCCATTGACGATGAAACACAGAAATTGCATCGGAATTAAATATAAGAAACGCAATGCCGACTTAAGTACTACACAACTGAGTCTCCTTAGGGTCTATGTTTTGAGCGTTTCCTGTGTCACCAGTTTTACATTCCGATGCACCTCTGCGGGTTTACTATATCCATTGGACCTTCCCAGTGTCGATGAAACACAGAAACTGCATCGGAATTAAATATAAGAGATACAATGCCGACTTAAGTACAAGAAAACTGAGTCATCTTAGGGTCTATGTTTTGAGCGTTTCCTGTGTCACCAGTTTTACATTCCGATGGACCTCTGCAGGTTTTCTGTATCCCTTGGACCTCCCCATCGACGATGAAACACAGAAATTGCATCGGAATACGATCTAAGAGACACAATGTCGAATTAAGTACAGGGAGATTGAGTCTTCCTACTGTCTACGTTTTGAGCGTTTCCTGTGTCACCAGTTTTACATTCCAATTCACCTCTGCAGGTTTACTGTATCCATTGGACCTTCCCATTGACGATGAAACACAGAAATTGCATCGGATTTAAAGATAAGAGACACAATGCCGACTTAAGTACAGGAAGACTGAGTCTTCCTACTGTCTATGTTTTGAGCGTTTCCTGTAACACCAGTTTTACATTCCGATGCACCTCTGCAGGTTTACTGTATCCATTGGACCTTCCCAGTGACGATGAAACACAGAAATTGCATCGGAATTAAATATAAGAGACACAATGCCGAGTTAAGTACAAGAAAATTGAGTATCCTTGGGGTCTATGTTTTGAGCGTTTCCTGTGTCACCAGTTATACATTCCGATGCAATTCTGCAGGTTTACTGTATCCATTGGACCTTTACAGTGACGATGAAACACAGAAATTGCATCGGAATTAAATTTAAGAGACACAATGCCGCCTTAAGTACTACAAAACTGAGTCTCCTTAGGGTCTATGTTATGAGCGTTTCCTGTGTCACCCGTTTTACATTCCGATGCACCTCTGCAGGTTTACTGTATCCATTGGACCTTCACAGTGACGATGAAACACAGAATTAAATATAAGAGACACAATGCCGACTTAAGTACTACAAAACGGAGTCTCCTTAGGGTCTATGTTTTGAGCGTTTCCTGTGTCACCAGTTTTACATTCCGATACACCTCTGCAGGTTTACTGTATCCATTGGACCTTCCCATTGACGATGAAACACAGAAATTGCATCGGATTTAAATATAAGAGACACAATGCCGACTTAAGTACAGGTAGACTGAGTCTTCCTACTGTCTATGTTTTGAGCGTTTCCTGTGTCACCAGTTTTACATTCCGATGCACCTCTGCAGGTTTACTGTATCCATTGGACCTTCCCATTGACGATGAAACACAGAAATTGCATCGGATTTAAATATAAGAGACACAATGCCGACTTAAGTACAGGAAGACTGAGTCTTCCTATTGTCTATGCTTTGAGCGTTTCCTGTGTCACCAGTTTTACATTCCGATGCACCTCTGCAGGTTTAGTGTATCGATTAGACCTTCCCATTGACGATGAAACACATAAATTGCATCGGAATTAAATATAAGAGACACAATGCCGACTTAAGTACAGAAAGACTGAGTCTTCCTACTCTCTATGCTTTGAGCGTTTCCTGTGTCACTAGTTTTACATTCCGATGCACCCCTGCAGGTTTACTGTACCCATTGGACCTTCCCATTGACGATGAAACACAGAAATTGAATCGGATTTAAATATAAGAGACACAATGCCGACTTAAGTACAGGAAGACTGAGTCTTCCTACTGTCTATGTTTTGGGCGTTTCCTGTGTCACCAGTTTTTCATTCCGATGCACCTCTATAGGTTTACTGTATCCATTCGACCATCACAGTGACGATGAAACACAGGAATTGCATCGGAATTAAATATAAGAGACACAATGCCGAATTAAGTACAAGAAAACTGAGTCTCCTTAGGGTCTATGTTTTGAGCGTTTCCTGTGTCACCAGTTTTACATTCCGATGCACCTCTGCAGGTTTACTGTATCCATTGGACCTTCCCAGTGACGATGAAACACAGAGATTGCATCGGAATTAAATAGAAGAGACACAATGCCGACTTAAGTACAAGAAAACTGAGTCTTCTTAGGGTCTATGTTTTGAGCGTTTCCTGTGTCACCAGTTTTACATTCCGATGGACCTCTGCAGGTTTTCTGTATCCCTTGGACCTCCCCATCGACGATGAAACACAGAAATTGCATCGGAATAGGATCTAAGAGGCACAATGCTGAATTAAGTACAGGAAGACTGAGTCTTCCTACTGTCTACGTTTTGAGCGTTTCCTGTGTCACCAGTTTTACATTCCGATGCACCTCTGCAGGTTTACTGTATCCATTGGACCTTCCCATTGACGATGAAACACAGAAATTGCATCGGATGTAAATATAAGAGACACAATGCCGACTTAAGTACAGGAAGACTGAGTCTTCCTACTGTCTATGTTTTGAGCGTTTCCTGTAACACCAGTTTTACATTCCGATGCACCTCTGCAGGTTAACTGTATCCATTGGACCTTCCCAGTGACGATGAAACACAGAAATTGCATCGGAATTAAATATAAGAGACACAATGCCGACTTAAGTACAAGAAAACTGAGTCTTCTTAGGGTCTATGTTTTGAGCGTTTCCTGTGTCACCAGTTTTACATTCCGATGGACCTCTGCAGGTTTTCTGTATCTCTTGGACCTCCCCACCGACGAAGAAACACAGAAAATGCATCGGAATTAGATCTAAGAGACACAATGTCGACTTAAGTACAGGAAGACTGAGTCTTCCTACTGTCTACGTTTTGAGCGTTTCCTGTGTCACCAGTTTTACATTCCGATGCACCTCTGCAGGTTTACTGTATCCCTTCGACCTTCACAGTGACGATGAAAAACAGATATTGCATCGGAATTAAATATAAGAGACACAATGCCGACTTAAGTACAAGAAAACTGAGTCTTCTTAGGGTCTATGTTTTGAGCGTTTCCTGTGTCACCAGTTTTACATTCCGATGGACCTCTGCAGGTTTACTGTATCCCTTGGACCTTCCCATTGACGATGAAACACAGAAATTGCATCGGAATTATATCTAAGGGAGACAATGTCGACTTAAGTACAGGAAGACAGAGTCTTCCTACTGTCTACGCTTTGAGCGTTTCCTGTGTCACCAGTTTCACATTCCGATGCACTTCTGCAGGTTTACTGTATCCATTGGACCTTCCCATTGACGATGAAACACAGAAATTGCATCGGATTTAAATATAAGAATCACAATGCCGACTTAAGTACAGGAAGACTGAGTCTTCCTACTGTCTATGTTTTGAGCGTTTTCTATGTCACCAGTTTTACATTCCGATGCACCTCTGCAGGTTTACTGTATCAATTTAACCTTCACAGTGACGATGAAACACAGAAATTGCTTTGGAATTAAATATAAGAGATACAATGCCGACTTAATTACAGGAAGACTGTGTCTTCCTACTGTCTATGTATTGAGCGTTTCCTGTGTCACCAGGTTTACATTCCGATGCACCTCTGCAGGTTTAGTGTATCGATTAGACCTTCCCATTGACGATGAAACACAGAAATTACATCGGAATTAAATATAAGAGACACAATGCCCACTTAAGTACTACAAAACTGAGTATCCTTAGGGTCTATGATTTGAGCGTTTCCTGTGTCACCAGTTTTACATTCCGATGCACCTCTGCAGGATTACTGTATCCATTTGATCTTCCCAGTGACGATGAAACACAGTAATTGCATCGGAATTAAATATAAGAGAGACAATGCCGACTTAAGTACAAGAAAACTGAGTCTACTTAGGGTCTATCTTTTGAGCGTTTCCTGTGTCAACAGTTTTACATTCCGATGGACCTGTGCAGGTTTTCTGTATCCCTTGGACCTCCCCATCGACGATGAAACACAGAAATTGCATCGGAATTAGATCTAAGAGACACAATTTCAACTTAAGTACAAGAAAACTGACTCTTCTTAGGGTCTATGTTTCGAGCGTTTCCTGTGTCACCAGTTTTACATTCCGATGCACCTCTGCAGGTTTACTGTATCCCTTGGACCTTCCCATTGACGATGAAACACAGAAATTGCATCGGATTTAAATATAAGAGACATAATGCCGACTTAAGTACAGGTAGACTGAGTCTTCCTATTGTCTATGTTTTGAGCGTTTCCTGTGTCACCAGTTTTACATTCCGATGCAGCTCTGCAAGTTTACTGTATCGATTGGACCTTCCCATTGACGATGAAACACAGAAATTGCATCGGAATTAAATATAAGAGACACAATGCCGACTTAAGTACAGGAAGACTGAGTCTTCCTACTGTCTACGTTTTGAGCGTTTCCTGTGTCATCAGTTTTACATTCCGATGCACCTCTGCAGGTTTACTGTATCCATTGGACCTTCCCATTGACGATGAAACACAGAAATTGTATCGGATTCAAATATAAGAGACACAATGCCGACTTAAGTACAGGAAGACTGAGTCTTCCTACTGTCCATGTTTTGAGCGTTTCCTGTGTCACCAGTTTTACATTTCGATGCACCTCTGCAGGTTTACTGTATCCCTTGGACCCTCACAGTGACGATGAAACACAGATATTGCATCGGAATTAAATATAAGAGACACAACGCCGATTTAAGTACAGGAAGATTGAGTCTTTATACTGTCTATGCTTTCAGCGTTTCCTGTGTAATCAGTCTTACATTCCGATGCAACTCTGCAGGTTTACTGTATTCCTTGGACCTTCCCATTGACGATGAAACACAGAAATTGCATCGGAATTAAATATAAGAGACACAATGCCGACTTAAGTACAAGAAAACTGAGTCTTCTTAGGGTCTATGTTTTGAGCGTTTCCTGTGTCACCAGTTTTACATTCCGATGGACCTCTGCAGGTTTTCTGTATCTCTTGGACCTCCCCATCGACGATGAAACAGAGAAATTGCATCGGAATTAGATCTAAGAGACACAATGTCGACTTAAGTACAGGAAGACTGAGTCTTCCTACTGTCTACGTTTTGAGCGTTTCCTGTGTCACCAGTTTTACATTCCGATGCACCTCTGCAGGTTTACTGTATCCCTTCGACCTTCACAGTGACGATGAAAAACAGATATTGCATCGGAATTAAATATAAGAGACACAATGCCGACTTAAGTACAAGAAAACTGAGTCTTCTTAGGGTCTATGTTTTGAGCGTTTCCCGTGTCACCAGTTTTACATTCCGATGGACCTCTGCAGGTTTACTGTATCACTTGGACCTTCCCATTGACGTTGAAACACAGAAATTGCATCGGAATTAAATCTAAGGGAGACAATGTCGTCTAAAGTACAGGAAGACAGAGTCTTCCAACTGTCTACGCTTTGAGCGTTTCCTGTGTCACCAGTTTTACATTCCGATGCACTTCTGCAGGTTTACTGTATCCATTGGACCTTCCCATTGACGATGAAACACAGAAATTGCATCGGATTTAAATATAAGAGGCACAATGCCGACTTAAGTACAGGAAGACTGAGTCTTCCTACTGTCTATGTTTTGAGCGTTTTCTGTGTCACCAGTTTTACATTCCGATTCACCTCTGCAGGTTTACTGTATCCATTTATCCTTCACAGTGACGATGAAACACAGAAATTGCTTTGGAATTGAATATAAGAGATACAATGCCGACTTAATTACAGGAAGACTATGTCTTCCTACTGTCTATGTATTGAGCGTTTCCTGTGTCACCAGGTTTACATTCCGATGCACCTCTGCAGGTTTACTGTATCGATTAGACCTTCCCATTGACGATGTAACACAGAAATTGCATCGGAATTAAATATAAGAGACACAATGCCGACTTAAGTACAGGAAGACTGAGTCTTTATACTGTCTATGTTTTCAGCGTTTCCTGTGTAATCAGTTTTACATTCCGATGCAACTCTGCAGGTTTACTGTATTCCTTGGACCGTCCCATTGACGAAGAAACACAGAAATTACATCGGAATTAAATATAAGAGACACAATGCCCACTTAAGTACTACAAAACTGAGTATCCTTAGGGTCTATGATTTGAGCGTTTCCTGTGTCACCAGTTTTACATTCCGATGCACCTCTGCAGGTTTACTATATCCATTGGACCTTCCCAGTGACGATGAAACACAGAAATTGCATCGGAATTAAATAGAAGAGACACAATGCCGACTTAAGTACAAGAAAACTGAGTCTTCTTAGGGTCTACGTTTTGAGCGTTTCCTGTGTCACCAGTTTTACATTCCGATGGACCTCTGCAGGTTTTCTGTATCCCTTGGACCTCCCCATCGACGATGAAACACAGAAATTGCATCGGAATACGATCTAAGAGACACAATGTCGAATTAAGTACAGGAAGACTGAGTCTTCCTACTGTCTACGTTTTGAGCGTTTCCTGTGTCACCAGTTTTACATTCCGATTCACCTCTGCAGGTTTACTGTATCCATTGGACCTTCCCATTGACGATGAAACACAGAAATTGCATCGGATTTAAATATAAGAGACACAATGCCGACTTAAGTACAGGAAGACTGAGGCTTCCTACTGTCTATGTTTTGAGCGTTTCCTGTAACACCAGTTTTACATTCCGATGCACCTCTGCAGGTTTACTGTATCCACTGGACCTTCCCAGTGACGATGAAACACAGATATTGCATCGGAATTAAATATAAGAGACACAATGCCGAATTAAGTACAAGAAAACTGAGTCTTCTTAGAGTCTATGTTTTGAGCGTTTCCTGTGTCACCAGTTTTACATTCCGATGCACCTCTGCAGGTTTACTGTATTCTTGGACCTTCACAGTGACGATGAAACACAGATATTGCATCGGAATTAAATATAAGAGACACAATGCCGATTTAAGTACAGGAAGGCTGAGTCTTTATACTGTCTATGTTTTCAGCGTTTCCTGTGTAATCAGTTTTACATTCCGATGCAACTCTGCAGGTTTACTGTATACCTTGGACCTTCCCATTGACGATGAAACACAGAAATTGCATCGGCATTAAATATGAGACGCAATGTCGACTTAAGTACAGGAAGACTGAGTCTTCCTACTGTATATGTTTTGAGCGTTTCCTGTGTCACCAGTTTGTCATTCCGATGCACCTCTGCAGGTTTACTGTATCCATTCGACCTTCACAGTGACGATGAAACACAGAAATTGCATCGGAATTAAATATAAGAGACACAATGCCGAGTTAAGTACATGAAAATTGAGTATCCTTGGGGTCTATGTTTTGAGCGTTTCCTGTGTCACCAGTTATACATTCCGATGCAATTCTGCAGGTTTACTGTATCCATTGGACCTTCACAGTGACGATGAAACACAGAAATTGCATCGGAATTAAATATAAGAGACACAATGCCGCCTTAAGTACTACAAAACTGAGTCTCCTTAGGGTCTATGTTATGAGCGTTTCCTGTGTCACCCGTTTTACATTCCGATGCACCTCTGCAGGTTTACTGTATCCATTGGACCTTCACAGTGACGATGAAACACAGAATTAAATATAAGAGACACAATGCCGACTTAAGTACTACAAAACGGAGTCTCCTTAGGGTCTATGTTTTGAGCGTTTCCTGTGTCACCAGTTTTACATTCCGATGCACCTCTGCAGGTTTACTGTATCCATTGGACCTTCCCATTGACGATGAAACACAGAAATTGCATCGGATTTAAATATAAGAGACACAATGCCGACTTAAGTACAGGATGACTGAGTCTTTCTACTGTCTATGTTTTGAGCGTTTCCTGTGTCACCAGATTTACATTCCGATGCACCTCTGCAGGTTTACTGTATCCCTTGGACCTTCACAGTGACGATGAAACACAGATATTGCATCGGAATTTAATATAAGAGACACAATGCCGATTTAAGTACAGGAAGACTGAGTCTTTATACTGTCTATGTTTTCAGCGTTTCCTGTGTAATCAGTTTTACATTCCGATGCAACTCTGCAGGTTTACTGTATTCCTTGGACCGTCCCATAGACGAAGAAACACAGAAATTACATCGGAATTAAATATAAGAGACACAATGCCCACTTAAGTACTACAAAACTGAGTATCCTTAGGGTCTATGATTTGAGCGTTTCCTGTGTCACCAGTTTTACATTCCGATGCACCTCTGCAGGATTACTGTATCCATTGGACCTTCCCAGTGACGCGAAACACAGAAATTGCATCGGAATTAAATATAAGAGAGACAATGCCGACTTATATACAAGAAAACTGAGTCTACTTAGGGTCTATGTTTTGAGCGTTTCCTGTGTCAACAGTTTTACATTCCGATGGACCTGTGCAGGTTTTCTGTATCCCTTGGACCTCCCCATCGACGATGAAACACAGAAATTGCATCGGAATTAGATCTAAGAAACACAATGTCAACTTAAGTACAAGAAAACTGACTCTTCTTAGGGTCTATGTTTTGAGCGTTTCCTGTGTCACCAGTTTTACATTCCGATGGACCTCAGCAGGTTTACTGTATCCATTGGACCTTCCCATTGACGATGAAACACAGAAATTGCATCGGAATTAAATATAAGAGACACAATGCCGACTTAAGTACAGGAAGACTGAGTCTTCCTACTGTCTACGTTTTGAGCGTTTCCTGTGTCATCAGTTTTACATTCCGATGCACCTCTGCAGGTTTACTGTATCCATTGGACCTTCCCATTGACGATGAAACACAGAAATTGCATCGGATTCAAATATAAGAGACACAATGCCGACTTAAGTACAGGAAGACTGAGTCTTCCTACTGTCCATGTTTTGAGCGTTTCCTGTCTCACCAGTTTTACATTGCGATGCACCTCTGCAGGTTTACTGTATCCCTTGGACCCTCACAGTGACGATGAAACACAGATATTGCATCGGAATTGAATATAAGAGACACAATGCCGATTTAAGTACAGGAAGATTGAGTCTTTATACTGTCTATGCTTTCAGCGTTTCCTGTGTAATCAGTCTTACATTCCGATGCAACTCTGCAGGTTTACTGTATTCCTTGGACCTTCCCATTGACGATGAAACACAGAAATTGCATCGGAATTAAATATAAGTGACACAATGCCGACTTAAGTACTACAAAACCGAGTCTCCTTAGGGTCTATGTTTTGAGCGTTTCCTGTGTCACCAGTTTTACATTCCGGTGCACCGCAGCAGGTTTACTGTATCCATTGGACCTTCCCAGTGACGATGAAACACAGAAATTGCATCGGAATTAAACATAAGAGACACAATGCCGACTTAAGTACAAGAAAACTGAGTCTTCTTAGGGTCTATGTTTTGAGCGTTTCCTGTGTCACCAGTTTTACATTCCGATGGACCTCTGTAGGTTTTCTGTATCTCTTGGACCTCCCCATCGACGATGAAACAGAGAAATTGCATCGGAATTAGATCTAAGAGCCACAATGTCGACTTAAGTACAGGAAGACTGAGTCTTCCTACTGTCTACGTTTTGAGCGTTTCCTGTGTCACCAGTTTTACATTCCGATGCACCTCTGCAGGTTTACTGTATCCCTTCGACCTTCACAGTGACGATGAAAAACAGATATTGCATCGGAATTAAATATAAGAGACACAATGCCGACTTAAGTACAAGAAAACTGAGTCTTCTTAGGGTCTATGTTTTGAGCGTTTCCCGTGTCACCAGTTTTACATTCCGATGGACCTCTGCAGGTTTACTGTATCACTTGGACCTTCCCATTGACGTTGAAACACAGAAATTGCATCGGAATTAAATCTAAGGGAGACAATGTCGTGTAAAGTACAGGAAGACAGAGTCTTCCTACTGTCTACGCTTTGAGCGTTTCCTGTGTCACCAGTTTTACATTCCGATGCACTTCTGCAGGTTTACTGTATCCATTGGACCTTCCCATTGACGATGAAACACAGGAATTGCATCGGATTTAAATATAAGAGGCACAATGCCGACTTAAGTACAGGAAGACTGAGTCTTCCTACTGTCTATGTTTTGAGCGTTTTCTGTGTCACCAGTTTTACATTCCGATTCACCTCTGCAGGTTTACTGTAACCATTTATCCTTCACAGTGACGATGAAACACAGAAATTGCTTTGGAATTGAATATAAGAGATACAATGCCGACTTAATTACAGGAAGACTGTGTCTTCCTACTGTCTATGTATTGAGCGTTTCCTGTGTCACCACGTTTACATTCCGATGCACCTCTGCAGGTTTAGTGTATCGATTAGACCTTCCCATTGACGATGTAACACAGAAATTGCATCGGAATTAAATATAAGAGACACAATGCCGACTTAAGTACAGGAAGACTGAGTCTTCCTACTGTCTATGTTATGAGCGTTTCCTGTGTCACCAGTTTTACATTCCGATGCACCTCTGCAGGTTTAGTGTATCGATTAGACCTTCCCATTGACGATGAAACACAGAAATTGCATCGGAATTAAATATAAGAGACGCAATGCCGACTTAAGTACTACACAACTGTGTCTCCTTAGGGTCTATGTTTTGAGCGTTTCCTGTGTCACCAGTTTTACATTCCGATGCACCTCTGCAGGTTTACTATATCCATTGGACCTTCCCAGTGTCGAAAAAACACAGAAATTGCATCGGAATTAAATATAAGAGAGACAATGCCGACTTAAGTACAAGAAAACTGAGTCTTCTTAGGGTCTATGTTTTGAGCGTTTCCTGTGTCACCAGTTTTACATTCCGATGGACCTCTGCGGGTTTACTGTATCCTTTGGACCTTCCCATTGACGATGAAACACAGAAATTGCATCGGAATTAAATCCAGGAGACACAATGTCGACTTAAGTACAGGAAGACTGAGTCTTCCTACTGTCTACGATTTGAGCGTTTCCTGTGTCACCAGTTTTACATTCCGATGCACCTCTGCAGGTTTACTGTATCCATTGGACCTTCCCATTGACGATGAAACACAGAAATTGCATCGGATTTAAATATAAGAGACACAATGCCGACTTAAGTACAGGAAGACTGAGTCTTCCTACTGTCTATATTTTGAGCGTTTCCTGTGTCACCAGTTTTACATTCCGATGCGCCTCTGCAGGTTTTCTGTATCCATTGGACCTTCCCATTGACGATGAAACACAGAAATTGAATCGGATTTAAATATAAGAGACACAATGCCGACTTAAGTACAGGAAGACTGGGTCTTCCTACTGTCTATGTTTTGAGCGTTTCCTGTGTCACCAGTTTTACATTCCGATGCACCTCTGCAGGTTTACTGTATCCATTGGACCTTCCCAGTGACGATGAAACACAGAAATTGCATCGGAATTAAATAGAAGAGACACAATGCCGACTTAAGTACAAGAAAACTGAGTCTTCTTAGGGTCTATGTTTTGAGCGTTTCCTGTGTCACCAGTTTTACATTCCGATGGACCTCTGCAGGTTTTCTGTATCCCTTGGACCTCCCCATCGACGATGAAACACAGAAATTGCATCGGAATACGATCTAAGAGACACAATGTCGAATTAAGTACAGGAAGACTGAGTCTTCCTACTGTCTACGTTTTGAGCCTTTCCTGTGTCACCAGTTTTACATTCCGATTCACCTCTGCAGGTTTACTGTATCCATTGGACCTTCCCATTGACGATGAAACACAGAAATTGCATCGGATTTAAATATAAGAGACACAATGCCGACTTAAGTACAGGAAGACTGAGTCTTCCTACTGTCTATGTTTTGAGCGTTTCCTGTAACACCAGTTTTACATTCCGATGCACCTCTGCAGGTTTACTGTATCCATTGGACCTTCCCAGTGACGATGAAACACAGAAATTGCATCGGAATTAAATATAAGAGACACAATGCCGAATTAAGTACAAGAAAACTGAGTCTTCTTAGAGTCTATGTTTTGAGCGTTTCCTGTGTCACCAGTTTTACATTCCGATGCACCTCTGCAGGTTTACTGTATTCCTTGGACCTTCACAGTGACGATGAAACACAGATATTGCATCGGAATTAAATATAAGAGACACAATGCCGATTTAAGTACAGGAAGACTGAGTCTTTATACTGTCTATGTTTTCAGCGTTTCCTATGTAATCAGTTTTACATTCCGATGCAACACTGCAGGTTTACTGTATACCTTGGACCTTCCCATTGACGATGAAACACAGAAATTGCATCGGCATTAAATATGAGACGCAATGTCGACTTAAGTACAGGAAGACTGAGTCTTCCTACTGTATATGTTTTGAGCGTTTCCTGTGTCACCAGTTTGTCATTCCGATGCACCTCTGCAGGTTTACTGTATCCATTCGACCTTCACAGTGACGATGAAACACAGAAATTGCATCGGAATTAAATATAAGAGACACAATGCCGAGTTAAGTACAAGAAAATTGAGTATCCTTGGGGTCTATGTTTTGAGCGTTTCCTGTGTCACCAGTTATACATTCCGATGCAATTCTGCAGGTTTACTGTATCCATTGGACCTTCACAGTGACGATGAAACACAGAAATTGCATCGGAATTAAATATAAGAGACACAATGCCGCCTTAAGTACTACAAAACTGAGTCTCCTTAGGGTCTATGTTATGAGCGTTTCCTGTGTCACCCGTTTTACATTCCGATGCACCTCTGCAGGTTTACTGTATCCATTGGACCTTCACAGTGACGATGAAACACAGAATTAAATATAAGAGACACAATGCCGACTTAAGTACTACAAAACGGAGTCTCCTTAGGGTCTATGTATTGAGCGTTTCCTGTGTCACCAGTTTTACATTCCGATGCACCTCTGCAGGTTTACTGTATCCATTGGACCTTCCCATTGACGATGAAACACAGAAATTGCATCGGATTTAAATATAAGAGACACAATGCCGACTTAAGTACAGGAAGACTGAGTCTTTCTACTGTCTATGTTTTGAGCGTTTCCTGTGTCACCAGATTTACATTCCGATGCACCTCTGCAGGTTTACTGTATCCCTTGGACCTTCACAGTGACGATGAAACACAGATATTGCATCGGAATTTAATATAAGAGACACAATGCCGATTTAAGTACAGGAAGACTGAGTCTTTATACTGTCTATGTTTTCAGCGTTTCCTGTGTAATCAGTTTTACATTCCGATGCAACTCTGCAGGTTTACTGTATTCCTTGGACCGTCCCATTGACGAACAAACACAGAAATTACATCGGAATTAAATATAAGAGACACAATGCCCACTTAAGTACTACAAAACTGAGTATCCTTAGGGTCTATGATTTGAGCGTTTCCTGTGTCACCAGTTTTAGATTCCGATGGACCTCTGCAGGTTTTCTGTATCCCTTGGACCTCCCCATCGACGATGAAACACAGAAATTGCATCGGAATAGGATCTAAGAGGCACAATGCTGAATTAAGTACAGGAAGACTGAGTCTTCCTACTGTCTACGTTTTGAGCGTTTCCTGTGTCACCAGTTTTACATTCCGATGCACCTCTGCAGGTTTACTGTATCCATTGGACCTTCCCATTGACGATGAAACACAGAAATTGCATCGGATTTAAATATAAGAGACACAATGCCGACTTAAGTACAGGAAGACTGAGTCTTCCTACTGTCTATGTTTTGAGCGTTTCCTGTGTCACCAGTTTTACATTCCGATGCACCTCTGCAGGTTTACTGTATCCATTGGACCTTCCCATTGACGATGAAACACAGAAATTGCATCGGAATTAAATATAAGAGACACAATGCCGCCTTAAGTACTATAAAACTGAGTCTCCTTAGGGTCTATGTCAGGAGCGTTTCCTGTGTCACCCGTTTTACATTCCGATGCACCTCTGCAGGTTTACTGTATCCATTGGACCTTCACAGTGACGATGAAACACAGAATTAAATATATGAGACACAATGCCGACTTAAGTACTACAAAACTGAGTCTCCTTAGGGTCTCTGTTTTGAGCGTTTCCTGTGTCACCAGTTTTACATTCCGATGCACCTCTGCAGGTTTACTGTATTCCTTGGACCTTCACAGTGACGATGAAACACAGATATTGCATCGGAATTAAATATAAGTGACACAATGCCGATTTAAGTACAGGAAGACTGAGTCTTTATACTGTCTATGTTTTCAGCGTTTCCTGTGTAATCAGTTTTACATTCCGATGCATCTCTGCAGGTTTACTGTATTCCTTGGACCTTCACAGTGACGATGAAACACAGAAATTGCAGCGGAATTAAATATAAGAGACACAATGCCGAGTTAAGTACAAGAAAATTGAGTATCCTTGGGGTCTATGTTTTGAGCGTTTCCTGTGTCACCAGTTATACATTCCCATGCAATTCTGCAGGATTACTGTATCCATTGGACCTTCACAGTGACGATGAAACACAGAATTAAATATAAGAGACACAATGCCGACTTAAGTACTACAAAACTGAGTCTCCTTATGGTCTCTGTTTTGAGCGTTTCCTGTGTCACCAGTTTTACATTCCGATGCACCTCTGCAGGTTTACTGTATCCATTGGACCTTCCGATTGACGATGAAACACAGAAATTGCATCGGATTTAAATGTAAGAGACACAATGCCGACTTAAGTACACGAAGACTGAGTCTTTCTACTGTCTATGTTTTGAGCGTTTCCTGTGTCACCAGATTTACATTCCGATGCACCTCTGCAGGTTTACTGTATCCCTTGGACCTTCACAGTGACGATGAAACACAGATATTGCATCGGAATTTAATATAAGAGACACAATGCCGATTTAAGTACAGGAAGACTGAGTCTTTATACTGTCTATGTTTTCAGCGTTTCCTGTGTAATCAGTTTTACATTCCGATGCAACTCTGCAGGTTTACTGTATTCCTTGGACCTTCCCATTGACGAAGAAACACAGAAATTACATCGGAATTAATTATAAGAGACACAATGCCCACTTAAGTACTACAAAACTGAGTATCCTTAGGGTCTATGATTTGAGCGTTTCCTGTGTCACCAGTTTTACATTCCGATGCACCTCTGCAGGGTTACTGTATCCATTGGACCTTCCCAGTGACGCGAAACACAGAAATTGCATCGGAATTAAATATAAGAGAGACAATGCCGACTTAAGTACAAGAAAACTGAGTCTACTTAGGGTCTATGTTTTGAGCGTTTCGTGTGTCAACAGATTTACATTCCGATTGACCTGTGCAGGTTTTCTGTATCCCTTGGACCTCCCTATCGACGATGAAACACAGAAATTGCATCGGTATTAGAACTAAGAGACACAATGTCAACTTAAGTACAAGAAAACTGACTCTTCTTAGGGTCTATGTTTTGAGCGTTTCCTGTGTCACCAGTTTTACATTCCGATGGACCTCAGAAGGTTTACTGTATCCCTTGGACCTTCCCATTGACGATGAAACACAGAAATTGCATCGGAATTAAATCTAAGGGACACAATGTCGACTTAAGTACAGGAAGACTGAGTCTTCCTACTGTCTACGTTTTGAGCGTTTCCTGTGTCACCAGTTTTACATTCCGATGCACCTCTGCAGGTTTACTGTATTCCTCGGACCTTCCCATTGACGATGAAACACAGAAATTGCATCGGAATTAAGTATAAGTAACACAATGCCGACTTAAGTACTAAGAAACTGAGTCTCCTTAGGGTCTATGTTTTGAGCGTTTCCTGTGTCACCAATTTTACATTCCGATGCACCTCTGCAGGTTTACTGTATCCATTGGACCATCCCAGTGACGATGAAACACAGAAATTGCATCGGAATTAAATATAAGAGACACAATGCCGACTTAAGTAGAAGAAAACTGATAGGGTCTATGTTTTGAGCGTTTCCTGTGTCACCAGTTTTACATTCCGATGGACCTCTGCAGGTTTTCTGTATCTCTTGGACCTCCCCATCGACGATGAAACACAGAAATTGCATCGGTATTAGATCTAAGAGACACAATGTCGACTTAAGTACAGGAAGACTTAGTCTTCCTACTGTCTACGTTTTGAGCGTTTCCTGTGTCACCAGTTTTACATTCCGATGCACCTCTGCAGGTTTACTGTATCCCTTCGACCTTTACAGTGACGATGAAACACAGAAATTGCATCGGATTTAAATATAAGAGGCACAATGCCGACTTAAGTACTACAAAACTGAGTCTCCTTAGGGTATATGTTTTCAGCGTTTCCTGTGTCACCAGTTTTACATTCCGATGCACCTCTGCAGGTTTACTGTATCCATTGGACCTTCCCAGTGACGATGAAACACAGAGATTGCATCGGAATTAAATAGAAGAGACACAATGCCGACTTAAGTACAAGAAAACTGAGTCTTCTTAGGGTCTATGTTTTGAGCGTTTCCTGTGTCACCAGTTTTACATTCCGATGGACCTCTGCAGGTTTTCTGTATCCCTTGGACCTCCCCATCGACGATGAAACACAGAAATTGCATCGGAATAGGATCTAAGAGGCACAATGCTGAATTAAGTACAGGAAGACTGAGTCTTCCTACTGTCTACGTTTTGAGCGTTTCCTGTGTCACCAGTTTTACATTCCGATGCACCTCTGCAGGTTTAATGTATCCATTGGACCTTCCCATTGACGATGAAACACAGAAATTGCATCGGATTTAAATATAAGAGACACAATGCCGACTTAAGTACAGGAAGACTGAGTCTTCCTACTGTCTATGTTTTGAGCGTTTCCTGTGTCACCAGTTTTACATTCCGATGCACCTCTGCAGGTTTACTGTATCCATTGGACCTTCCCATTGACGATGAAACACAGAAATTGCATCGGAATTAAATATAAGAGACACAATGCCGCCTTAAGTACTATAAAACTGAGTCTCCTTAGGGTCTATGTTAGGAGCGTTTCCTGTGTCACCCGTTTTACATTCCGATGCACCTCTGCAGGTTTACTGTATCCATTGGACCTTCACAGTGACGATGAAACACAGAATTAAATATAAGAGACACAATGCCGACTTAAGTACTACAAAACTGAGTCTCCTTAGGGTCTCTGTTTTGAGCGTTTCCTGTGTCACCAGTTATACATTCCCATGCAATTCTGCAGGATTACTGTATCCATTGGACCTTCACAGTGACGATGAAACACAGAATTAAATATAAGAGACACAATGCCGACTTAAGTACTACAAAACTGAGTCTCCTTAGGGTCTCTGTTTTGAGCGTTTCCTGTGTCACCAGTTTTACATTCCGATGCACCTCTGCAGGTTTACTGTATCCATTGGACCTTCCCATTGACGATGAAACACAGAAATTGCATCGGATTTAAATGTAAGAGACACAATGCCGACTTAAGTACAGGAAGACTGAGTCTTTCTACTGTCTATGTTTTGAGCGTTTCCTGTGTCACCAGATTTACATTCCGATGCACCTCTGCAGGTTTACTGTATCCCTTGGACCTTCACAGTGACGATGAAACACATATATTGCATCGGAATTTAATATAAGAGACACAATGACGATTTAAGTACAGGAAGACTGAGTCTTTATACTGTCTATGTTTTCAGCATTTCCTGTGTAATCAGTTTTACATTCCGATGCAACTCTGCAGGTTTACTGTATTCCTTGGACCTTCCCATTGACGAAGAAACACAGAAATTACAACGGAATTAATTATAAGAGACACAATGCCCACTTAAGTACTACAAAACTGAGTATCCTTAGGGTCTATGAGTTGAGCGTTTCCTGTGTCACCAGTTTTACATTCCGATGCACCTCTGCAGGGTTACTGTATCCATTGGACCTTCCCAGTGACGCGAAACACAGAAATTGCATCGGAATTAAATATAAGAGACACAATGCCGACTTAAGTACAGGAAGACTGAGTCTTCCTACTGTCTACGATTTGAGCGTTTCCTGTGTCATCAGTGTTACATTCCGATGCACCTCTGCAGGTTTACTGTATCCATTGGACTTTCCCATTGACGATGAAACACAGAAATTGCATCGGATTCAAATATAAGAGACACAATGCCGACTTAAGTACAGGAAGACTGAGTCTTCCTACTGTCCATGTTTTGAGCGTTTCCTGTGTCACCAGTTTTACACTGCGATGCACCTCTGCAGCTTTACTGTATCCCTTGGACCCTCACAGTGACGATGAAACACAGATATTGCATCGGAATTAAATATAAGAGACACAATGCCGATTTAAGTACAGGAAGACTGAGTCATTATACTCTCTATGTTTTCAGCGTTTCCTGTGTAATCAGTCTTACATTCCGATGCAACTCTGCAGGTTTACTGTATTCCTCGGACCTTCCCATTGACGATGAACACAGAAATTGCATCGGAATTAAATATAAGTAACACAATGCCGACTTAAGTACTAAGAAACTGAGTCTCCTTAGGGTCTATGTTTTGAGCGTTTCCTGTGTCACCAATGTTACATTCCGATGCACCTCTGCAGGTTTACTGTATCCATTGGACCTTCCCAGTGACGATGAAACACAGAAATTACATCGGAATTAAATATAAGAGACACAATGCCGACTTAAGTAGAAGAAAACTGATAGGGTCTATGTTTTGAGCGTTTCCTGTGTCACCAGTTTTACATTCCGATGGACCTCTGCAGGTTTTCTGTATCTCTTGGACCTCCCCATCGACGATGAAACACAGAAATTGCATCGGTATTAGATCTAAGAGACACAATGTCGACTTAAGTACAGGAAGACTTAGTCTTCCTACTGTCTACGTTTTGAGCGTTTCCTGTGTCACCAGATTTACATTCCGATGCACCTCTGCAGGTTTACTGTATCCCTTCGACCTTCACAGTGACGATGAAACACAGAAATTGCATCGGATTTAAATATAAGAGGCACAATGCCGACTTAATTACAGGAAGACTGTGTCTTCCTACTGTCTATGTATTGAGCGTTTCCTGTGTCACGAGGTTTACATTCCGATGCACCTCTGCAGGTTTAGTGTATCGATTAGACCTTCCCATTGACGATGAAACACAGACATTGCATCGGAATTAAATATAACAGACACAATGCCGACTTAAGTACTACAAAACTGAGTCTCCTTAGGGTCTATGTTTTGAGCGTTTCCTGTGTCACCAGTTTTACATTCCGATGCACCTCTGCAGGTTTACTGTATCCATTGGACCTTCCCATTGACGATGAAACACAGAAATTGCATCGGATTTAAATATAAGAGACACAATGCCGACTTAAGTACAGGAAGACTGAGTCTTCCTACTGTCTATGCTTTGAGCGTTTCCTGTGTCACAAGTTTTACATTCCGATGCACCTCTGCAGGTTTAGTGTATCGATTAGACCTTCCCATTGACGATGAAACACAGAAATTGCAACGGAATTAAATATAAGAGACACAATGCCGACTTAAGTACTACAAAACTGAGTCTCCTTAGGGTCTATGTTTTGAGCGTTTCCTGTGTCACCAGTTTTACATTCCGATGAACCTCTGCAGGTTTACTATATCCATTGGACCTTCCCAGTGTCGATGAAACACAGAAATTGCATCGGAATTAAATATAAGAGAGAGAATGCCGACTTAAGTACAAGAAAACTGAGTCTTCTTAGGGTCTATGTTTTGAGCGTTTCCTGTGTCACCAGTTTTTCATTCCGATGGACCTCTGCATTTTTCTGTATCCCTTGGACTTCCCCATCGACGATGAAACACGGAAATTGCATCGGAATTAGATCTAAGAGACACAATGTCGTCTTAAGTACAGGAAGACTGAGACTTCCTACTGTCTACGTTTTGAGTGTTTCCTGTGTCACCAGTTTTACATTCCGATGCACCTCTGCAGGTTTACTGTATCCCTTCGACCTTCACAGTGACGATGAAAAACAGATATTGCATCGGAATTAAATATAAGAGACACAATGCCGACTTAAGTACAAGAAAACTGACTCTTCTTAGGGTCTATGTTTTGAGCGTTTCCTGTGTCACCAGTTTTACATTCCGATGGAACTCTCCGGGCTTACTGTATCCCTTGGACCTTCCCATTGACGATGAAACACAGAAATTGCATCGGAATTAAATCCAAGAGACACAATGTCGACTTAAGTACAGGAAGACTGAGTCTTCCTACTGTCTACGTTTTGAGCGTTTCCTGTGTCACCAGTTTTACATTCCGATGCACCTCTGCAAGTTTACTGTATCCATTGGACCTTCCCATTGACGATGAAACACAGAAATTGCATCGGATTTTAATATAAGAGACACAATGCCGACTTAAGTACAGGAAGACTGAGTCTTCCTACTGTCTATGTTTTGAGCGTTTCCTGTGTCACCAGTTTTACATTCCGATGCGTCTCTGCAGGTTTTCTGTATCGATTGGACCTTCCCATTGACGATGAAACACAGAAATTGCATCGGAATTAAATATAAGAGACACAATGCCAACTTAAGTACAGGAAGACTGAGTCTTCCTCCTGTCTACGTTTTGAGCGTTTCCTGTGTCACCAGTTTTACATTCCGATGCGTCTCTGCAGGTTTTCTGTATCGATTGGACCTTCCCATTGACGATGAAACACAGAAATTGCATCGGAATTAAATATAAGAGACACAATGCCAACTTAAGTACAGGAAGACTGAGTCTTCCTACTGTCTACGTTTTGAGCGTTTCCTGTGTCACCAGTTTTACATTCCGATGCACCTCTGCAGGTTTACTGTATCCATTGGACCTTCCCATTGACTATGAAACACAGAAATTGCCTCGGATTTAAATATAAGAGACACAATGCCGACTTAAGTACAGAAAGACTGAGTCTTCCTACTGTCTATGCTTTGAGCGTTTCCTGTGTCACCAGTTTTACATTCCGATGCACCCCTGCAGGTTTACTGTATCCATTGGACCTTCCCATTGTCGATGAAACACAGAAATTGAATCGGATATAAATATAAGAGACACAATGCCGACTTAAGTACAGGAAGACTGAGTCTTCCTACTGTCTATGTTTTGAGCGTTTCCTGTGTCACCAGTTTTTCATTCCGATGCACCTCTGCAGGTTTACTGTATCCATTCGACCATCACAGTGGCGATGAAACACATAAATTGAATCGGAAATAAATATAAGAGACACTATGCCGACTTAAGTACTACAAAACTGAGTCTCCTTAGGGTCTATGTTTTGAGCGTTTCCTGTGTCACCAGTTTTACATTCCGATGCACCACTGCAGGTTTACTGTATCCATTGGACCTTCCCAGTGACGATGAAACACAGAAATTGCATCGGAATAAAATAGAAGAGACACAATGGCGACTAAAATACAAGAAAACTGAGTCTTCTTAGGGTCTATGTTTTGAGCGTTTCCTGTGTCACCAGTTTTACATTCCGATGGACCTCTGCAAGTTTTCTGTATCCCTTGGACCTCCCCATCGACGATGAAACACATAAATTGCATCGGAATACGATCTAAGAGACACAATGTCGAATTAAGTACAGGAAGACTGAGTCTTCCTACTGTCTATGTATTTAGCGTTTCCTGTGTCACCAGTTTTACATTCCGATGCACCTCTGCAGGTTTAGTGTATCGATTAGACCTTCCCATTGACGATGAAACACAGAAATTGCATCGGAATTAAAAATAAGAGACACAATGCCGACTTAAGTACTACAAAACTGAGTCTCCTTAGGGTCTATGTTTTGAGCGTTTCCTGTGTCACCAGTTTTACATTCCGATGCACCTCTGCAGGTTTACTGTATCCATTGGACCTTCCCATTGACGATGAAACACAGATATTGCAACGGAATTAAATGTAAGAGACACAATGCCGATTTAAGTACAGGAAGACTGAGTCTTTATACTGTCTATGTTTTCAGCGTTTCCTGTGTAATCAGTCTTACATTCCGATGCAACTCTGCAGGTTTACTGTATTCCTTGGACCTTCCCATTGACGATGAAACACAGAAATTGCATCGGAATTGAATATAAGTGACACAATGCCGACTTAAGTACTACAAAATTGAGTCTCCTTAGGGTCTATGTTTTGAGCGTTTCCTGTGTCACTAGTTTTACATTCCGATGCACCTCTGCAGGTTTACTGTATCCATTGGACCTTCCCAGTGACGATGAAACACAGAAATTGTATAGGAATTAAATATAAGAGAGACAATGCCGACTTAAGTACAAGAAAACTGAGTCTTCTTAGGGTCTATGTTTTGAACGTTTCCTGTGTCACCAGTTTTACATTCCGATGGACCTCTGCAGGTTTTCTGTATCTCTTGGACCTCCCCATCGACGATGAAACACAGAAATTGCATCGGAATTAGATCTAAGAGACACAATGTCGACTTAAGTACAGGAAGACTGAGTCTTCCTACTGTCTACGTTTTGAGCGTTTCCTGTGTCACCAGTTTTAAATTCCGATGCACCTCTGCAGGTTTACTGTATCCCTTCGACCTTCACAGTGACGATGAAAAACAGATATTGCATCGGAATTAAATATAAGAGACACAATGCCGACTTAAGTACAAGAAAACTGATTCTTCTTAGGCTCTATGTTTTGAGCGTTTCCTGTGTCATCAGTTTTACATTCCGATGGACCTCTGCAGGTTTACTGTATCCCTTGGCCCTTCCCATTGACGATGAAACACAGAAAATGCATCGGAATTAAATCTAAGGGACACAATGCCGACTTAAGTACGGGAAGACTGAGTCTTCCTACTGTCTATGTTTTGAGCGTTTCCTGTGTCACCAGTTTTACATTCCGATGCACCTCTGCAGTTTTACTCTATCGATTGGACCTTCCCATTGACGATGAAACACAGAAATTGCATCGGAATTAAATATAAGAGACACAATGCCGACTTAAGTACAGGAAGACTGAGTCTTCCTACTGTCTACGTTTTGAGCGTTTCCTGTGTCACTAGTTTTACATTCCGATGCACCTCTGCAGGTTTATTGTATCCATTGGACCTTCCGATTGACGATGAAACACAGAAATTGCATCCTAATTAAATCTAAGGGACACAATGTCGACTTAAGTACGGGAAGACTGAGTCTTCCTACTGTCTACGTTTTGAGCGTTTCCTGTGTCACCAGTTTTACACTCCGATGCACCTCTGCAGGTTTACTGTATCCCTTGGACCTTCACAGTGACGATGAAACTCAGATATTGCATCGGAATTTAATATAAGAGACACAATGCCGATTTAAGTACAGGAGGACTGAGTCTTTATACTGTCTATGTTTTCAGCGTTTCCTGTGTAATCAGTTTTACATTCCGATGCAACTCTGCAGGTTTACTGTATTCCTTCGATCTTCCCATTGACGATGAAACACAGAAATTGCATCGGAATTAAATATAAGAGACACAATGCCGACTTAAGTACTACAAAACTGAGTCTCCCTAGGTCTATGTTTTGAGCGTTCCTGTGTCACCAGTTTTACATTCCGATGGACCTGTGCAGGTTTTCTGTATCCCTTGGACCTCCCCATCGACGATGAAACACAGAAATTGCATCGAAATTAGATGTAAGAGACACAATGTCAACTTAAGTACAAGAAAACTAATTCTTCTTAGTGTCTATGTTTTCAGCGTTTCCTGTGTCATCAGTTTTACATTCCGATGGACCTCAGCCAGTTTACTGTATCCCTTGGACCTCCCCATCGATGATGAAACACAGAAATTGCATCGGAATTAGATCTAAGAGACACAATGTCGACTTAAGTACAGGAAGACTGAGTCTTCCTACTGTCTACGTTTTGAGCGTTTCCTGTGTCACCAGTTTTACATTCCGATGCACCCCTGCAGGTTTACTGTATCCATTGGACCTTCCCATTGACGATGAAACACAGAAATTGAATCGGATATAAATATAAGAGACACAATGCCGACTTAAGTACAGGAAGACTGAGTCTTCCTACTGTCTATGTTTTGAGCGTTTCCTGTGTCACCAGTTTTTCATTCCGATGCACCTCTGCAGGTTTACTGTATCCATTCGACCATCACAGTGGCGATGAAACACATAAATTGAATCGGAAATAAATATAAGAGACACTATGCCGACTTAAGTACTACAAAACTGAGTCTCCTTAGGGTCTATGTTTTGAGCGTTTCCTGTGTCACCAGTTTTACATTCCGATGCACCACTGCAGGTTTACTGTATCCATTGGACCTTCCCAGTGACGATGAAACACAGAAATTGCATCGGAATAAAATAGAAGAGACACAATGGCGACTAAAATACAAGAAAACTGAGTCTTCTTAGGGTCTATGTTTTGAGCGTTTCCTGTGTCACCAGTTTTACATTCCGATGGACCTCTGCAAGTTTTCTGTATCCCTTGGACCTCCCCATCGACGATGAAACACATAAATTGCATCGGAATAGGATCTAAGAGACACAATGTCGAATTAAGTACAGGAAGACTGAGTCTTCCTACTGTCTATGTATTGAGCGTTTCCTGTGTCACCAGTTTTACATTCCGATGCACCTCTGCAGGTTTAGTGTATCGATTAGACCTTCCCATTGACGATGAAACACAGAAATTGCATCGGAATTAAAAATAAGAGACACAATGCCGACTTAAGTACTACAAAACTGAGTCTCCTTAGGGTCTATGTTTTGAGCGTTTCCTGTGTCACCAGTTTTACATTCCGATGCACCTCTGCAGGTTTACTGTATCCATTGGACCTTCCCATTGACGATGAAACACAGATATTGCAACGGAATTAAATGTAAGAGACACAATGCCGATTTAAGTACAGGAAGACTGAGTCTTTATACTGTCTATGTTTTCAGCGTTTCCTGTGTAATCAGTCTTACATTCCGATGCAACTCTGCAGGTTTACTGTATTCCTTGGACCTTCCCATTGACGATGAAACACAGAAATTGCATCGGAATTGAATATAAGTGACACAATGCCGACTTAAGTACTACAAAATTGAGTCTCCTTAGGGTCTATGTTTTGAGCGTTTCCTGTGTCACTAGTTTTACATTCCGATGCACCTCTGCAGGTTTACTGTATCCATTGGACCTTCCCAGTGACGATGAAACACAGAAATTGTATAGGAATTAAATATAAGAGAGACAATGCCGACTTAAGTACAAGAAAACTGAGTCTTCTTAGGGTCTATGTTTTGAACGTTTCCTGTGTCACCAGTTTTACATTCCGATGGACCTCTGCAGGTTTTCTGTATCTCTTGGACCTCCCCATCGACGATGAAACACAGAAATTGCATCGGAATTAGATCTAAGAGACACAATGTCGACTTAAGTACAGGAAGACTGAGTCTTCCTACTGTCTACGTTTTGAGCGTCTCCTGTGTCACCAGTTTTAAATTCCGATGCACTTCTGCAGGTTTACTGTATCCCTTCGACCTTCACAGTGACGATGAAAAACAGATATTGCATCGGAATTAAATATAAGAGACACAATGCCGACTTAAGTACAAGAAAACTGATTCTTCTTAGGCTCTATGTTTTGAGCGTTTCCTGTGTCATCAGTTTTACATTCCGATGGACCTCTGCAGGTTTACTGTATCCCTTGGCCCTTCCCATTGACGATGAAACACAGAAAATGCATCGGAATTAAATCTAAGGGACACAATGCCGACTTAAGTACGGGAAGACTGAGTCTTCCTACTGTCTATGTTTTGAGCGTTTCCTGTGTCACCAGTTATACATTCCGATGCACCTCTGCAGTTTTACTCTATCGATTGGACCTTCCCATTGACGATGAAACACAGAAATTGCATCGGAATTAAATATAAGAGACACAATGCCGACTTAAGTACAGGAAGACTGAGTCTTCCTACTGTCTACGTTTTGAGCGTTTCCTGTGTCACTAGTTTTACATTCCGATGCACCTCTGCAGGTTTATTGTATCCATTGGACCTTCCGATTGACGATGAAACACAGAAATTGCATCCTAATTAAATCTAAGGGACACAATGTCGACTTAAGTACGGGAAGACTGAGTCTTCCTACTGTCTACGTTTTGAGCGTTTCCTGTGTCACCAGTTTTACACTCCGATGCACCTCTGCAGGTTTACTGTATCCCTTGGACCTTCACAGTGACGATGAAACTCAGATATTGCATCGGAATTTAATATAAGAGACACAATGCCGATTTAAGTACAGGAGGACTGAGTCTTTATACTGTCTATGTTTTCAGCGTTTCCTGTGTAATCAGTTTTACATTCCGATGCAACTCTGCAGGTTTACTGTATTCCTTCGATCTTCCCATTGACGATGAAACACAGAAATTGCATCGGAATTAAATATAAGAGACACAATGCCGACTTAAGTACTACAAAACTGAGTCTCCCTAGGTCTATGTTTTGAGCGTTCCTGTGTCACCAGTTTTACATTCCGATGGACCTGTGCAGGTTTTCTGTATCCCTTGGACCTCCCCATCGACGATGAAACACAGAAATTGCATCGAAATTAGATGTAAGAGACACAATGTCAACTTAAGTACAAGAAAACTAATTCTTCTTAGGGTCTATGTTTTCAGCGTTTCCTGTGTCATCAGTTTTACATTCCGATGGACCTCAGCCAGTTTACTGTATCCCTTGGACCTCCCCATCGATGATGAAACACAGAAATTGCATCGGAATTAGATCTAAGAGACACAATGTCGACTTAAGTACAGGAAGACTGAGTCTTCCTACTGTCTACGTTTTGAGCGTTTCCTGTGTCACCAGTTTTACATTCCGATGCACCCCTGCAGGTTTACTGTATCCATTGGACCTTCCCATTGACGATGAAACACAGAAATTAAATCGGATTTAAATATAAGATACACAATGCCGACTTAAGTACAGGAAGACTGAGTCTTCCTACTGTCTATGTTTTGAGCGTTTCCTGTGTCACCAGTTTTTCATTCCGATGCACCTCTGCAGGTTTACTGTATCCATTCGACCATCACAGTGACAATGAAACACATAAATCGCATCGGAATTAAATATAAGAGACACTATGCCGACTTAAGTACTACAAAACTGAGTCTCCTTAGGGTCTATGTTTTGAGCGTTTCCTGTGTCACCAGTTTTACATTCCGATGCACCTCTGCAGGTTTACTGTATCCATTGGACCTTCCCATTGACGATGAAAGACAGAAATTGCATCGGAATTAAATATAAGAGACACAATGCCGACTTAAGTACAAGAAAACTGAGTCTTCTTAGGGTCTATGTTTTGAGCGTTTCCTGTGTCACCAGTTTTACATTCCGATGGACCTCTGCAGGTTTTCTGTATCCCTTGGACCTCCCCATCGACGATGAAACACAGAAATTGCATCGGAATAGGATCTAAGAGACACAATGTCGAATTAAGTACAGGAAGACTGAGTCTTCCTACTGTCTACGTTTTGAGCGTTTCCTGTGTCACCAGTTTTACATTCCGATGCACCTCTGCAGGTTTACTGTATCCATTGGACCTTCCCATTGACGATGAAACACAGAAATTGCATCGGATTTAAATATAAGAGACACAATGCCGACTTAAGTACAGGAAGACTGAGTCTTCCTACTGTCTATGTTTTGAGCGTTTCCTGTAACACCAGTTTTACATTCCGATGCACCTCTGCAGGTTTACTGTATCCATTGGACCTTCCCAGTGACGATGAAACACAGAAATTGCATCGGAATTAAATATAAGAGACACAATGCCGACTTAAGTACAAAAAAACTGAGTCTTCTTAGGGTCTATGTTTTGAGCGTTTCCTGTGTCACCAGTTTTACATTCCGATGCACCTCTGCAGGTTTACTGTATTCCTTGGACCAGCCCATTGACGATGAAACACAGAAATTGCATCGGCATTAAATATGATACACAATGTCGACTTAAGTACAGAAAGACTGAGTCTTCCTATTGTCTATGTTTTGAGCGTTTCCTGTGTCACCAGTTTTACATTCCGATGCACCCCTGCAGGTTTACTGTATCCAATGGACCTTCCCATTGACGATGAAACACAGAAATTGCATCGGATTTAAATATAAAAGACACAATGCCGACTTAAGTACAGGAAGACTGAGTCTTCCTACTGTCTATGTTTTCAGCGTTTCCTGTGTAATCAGTTTTACATTCCGATGCAATTCTGCACGTTTATTGTATTCCTTGGACCTTCCCATTGACGAAGAAACACAGAAATTACGTCGGAATTAAATATAAGAGACACAATGCTGACTTAAGTACTACAAAACTGAGTCTCCTTAGGGTCTATATTTTGAGCGTTTCCTGTGTCACCAGTTTTACATTCCGATGCACCTCTGCAGGTTTACTGTATCCATTGGACCTTCCCAGTGACGATGAAACACAGAAATTGCATCGGAATTAAATATAAGAGAGACAATGCCGACTTAAGTACAAGAAAACTTGGTCTTCTTAGGGTCTATGTTTTGAGCGTTTCCTGTGTGACCAGTTTTACATTCCGATTGACCTCAGCAGGTTTACTGTATCCCTTGGACCTTCCCATTGACGATGAAACTCAGAAATTGCATCGGAATTAAATCTAAGAGACACAATGTGGACTTAAGTACAGGAAGACTGAGTCTTCTTACTGTCTACGTTTTGAGCGTTTCCTGTGTCACCAGTTTTAAATTCCGATACACCTCTGCAGGTTTACTGTATCCATTGGACCTTCCCATTGACGATGTAACACAGAAAATGCATCGGATTTAAATATAAGAGACACAATGCAGACTTAAGTACAGGTAGACTGAGTCTTCCTACTGTCTATGTTTTGAGCGTTTCCTGTGTCACCAGTTTTACATTCCGATGCACCTCTGCAGTTTTACTGTATCGATTGGACCTTCCCATTGACGATGAAACACAGAAATTGCATCGGAATTAAAAATAAGAGACACAATGCCGACTTAAGTACTGCAAAACTGAGTCTCCTTAGGGTCTATATTTTGAGCGTTTCCTGTGTCACCAGTTTTACATTCCGATGCACCTCTGCAGGTTTACTGTATCCATTGGACCTTCCCAGTGACGATGAAACACAGAAATTGCATCGGAATTAAATATAAGAGACACAATGCCGCCTTAAGTACAACAAAACTGAGCCTCTTTAGGGTCTATGTTTTGAGCGTTTCCTGTGTCACCAGTTTTACATTCCGATGGATCTCTGCAGGTTACTGCATTCCTTGGACCTTCCCATCGACGATGAAACTCAGAAATTGCATCGGAATTAAATCTAAGAGACACAATGTCGACTTAAGTACAGGAAGACTGAGTCTTCTTACTGTCTACGTTTTGAGCGTTTCCTGTGTCACCAGTTTTAAATTCCGATACACCTCTGCAGGTTTACTGTATCCATTGGACCTTCCCATTGACGATGTAACACAGAAAATGCATCGGATTTAAATATAAGAGACACAATGCAGACTTAAGTACAGGTAGACTGAGTCTTCCTACTGTCTATGTTTTGAGCGTTTCCTGTGTCACCAGTTTTACATTCCGATGCACCTCTGCAGGTTTACTGTATCCATTGGACCTTCCCATTCACGATGAAACACAGATATTGCATCGGAATTAAATGAAAGAGACACAATGCCGATTTAAGTACAGGAAGATTGAGTCTTTATACTGTCTATGTTTTCAGCGTTTCCTGTGTAATCAGTCTTACATTCCGATGCAACTCTGCAGGTTTACTGTATTCCTTGGACCTTCCCATTGACGATGAAACACAGAAATTGCATCGGAATTGAATATAAGTGACACAATGCCGACTTAAGTACTACAAAATTGAGTCTCCTTAGGGTCTATGTTTTGAGCGTTTCCTGTGTCACTAGTTTTACATTCCGATGCACCTCTGCAGGTTTACTGTATCCATTGGACCTTCCCAGTGACGATGAAACACAGAAATTGTATAGGAATTAAATATAAGAGAGACAATGCCGACTTAAGTACAAGAAAACTGAGTCTTCTTAGGGTCTATGTTTTGAACGTTTCCTGTGTCACCAGTTTTACATTCCGATGGACCTCTGCAGGTTTACTGTATCTCTTGGACCTCCCCATCGACGATGAAACACAGAAATTGCATCGGAATTAGATCTAAGAGACACAATGTCGACTTAAGTACAGGAAGACTGAGTCTTCCTACTGTCTACGTTTTGAGCGTTTCCTGTGTCACCAGTTTTAAATTCCGATGCACCTCTGCAGGTTTACTGTATCCCTTCGACCTTCACAGTGACGATGAAAAACAGATATTGCATCGGAATTAAATATAAGAGACACAATGCCGACTTAAGTACAAGAAAACTGATTCTTCTTAGGCTCTATGTTTTGAGCGTTTCCTGTGTCATCAGTTTTACATTCCGATGGACCTCTGCAGGTTTACTGTATCCCTTGGCCCTTCCCATTGACGATGAAACACAGAAAATGCATCGGAATTAAATCTAAGGGACACAATGCCGACTTAAGTACGGGAAGACTGAGTCTTCCTACTGTCTATGTTTTGAGCGTTTCCTGTGTCACCAGTTTTACATTCCGATGCACCTCTGCAGTTTTACTCTATCGATTGGACCTTCCCATTGACGATGAAACACAGAAATTGCATCGGAATTAAATATAAGAGACACAATGCCGACTTAAGTACAGGAAGACTGAGTCTTCCTACTGTCTACGTTTTGAGCGTTTCCTGTGTCACTAGTTTTACATTCCGATGCACCTCTGCAGGTTTATTGTATCCATTGGACCTTCCCATTGACGATGAAACACAGAAATTGCATCCTAATTAAATCTAAGGGACACAATGTCGACTTAAGTACGGGAAGACTGAGTCTTCCTACTGTCTACGTTTTGAGCGTTTCCTGTGTCACCAGTTTTACACTCCGATGCACCTCTGCAGGTTTACTGTATCCCTTGGACCTTCACAGTGACGATGAAACTCAGATATTGCATCGGAATTTAATATAAGAGACACAATGCCGATTTAAGTACAGGAGGACTGAGTCTTTATACTCTCTATGTTTTCAGCGTTTCCTGTGTAATCAGTTTTACATTCCGATGCAACTCTGCAGGTTTACTGTATTCCTTCGATCTTCCCATTGACGATGAAACACAGAAATTGCATCGGAATTAAATATAAGAGACACAATGCCGACTTAAGTACTACAAAACTGAGTCTCCCTAGGTCTATGTTTTGAGCGTTCCTGTGTCACCAGTTTTACATTCCGATGGACCTGTGCAGGTTTTCTGTATCCCTTGGACCTCCCCATCGACGATGTAACACAGAAATTGCATCGAAATTAGATGTAAGAGACACAATGTCAACTTAAGTACAAGAAAACTAATTCTTCTTAGGGTCTATGTTTTCAGCGTTTCCTGTGTCACCAGTTTTACATTCCGATGGACCTCAGCCAGTTTACTGTATCCCTTGGACCTCCCCATCGATGATGAAACACAGAAATTGCATCGGAATTAGATCTAAGACACACAATGTCGACTTAAGTACAGGAAGACTGAGTCTTCCTACTGTCTACGTTTTGAGCGTTTCCTGTGTCACCAGTTTTACATTCCGATGCACCCCTGCAGGTTTACTGTATCCATTGGACCTTCCCATTGACGATGAAACACAGAAATTCAATCGGATTTAAATATAAGATACACAATGCCGACTTAAGTACAGGAAGACTGAGTCTTCCTACTGTCTATGTTTTGAGCGTTTCCTGTGTCACCAGTTTTTCATTCCGATGCACCTCTGCAGGTTTACTGTATCCATTCGACCATCACAGTGACAATGAAACACATAAATCGCATCGGAATTAAATATAAGAGACATAATGCCGACTTAAGTACTACAAAACTGAGTCTCCTTAGGGTCTATGTTTTGAGCGTTTCCTGTGTCACCAGTTTTACATTCCGATGCACCTCTGCAGGTTTACTGTATCCATTGGACCTTCCCATTGACGATGAAACACAGAAATTGCATCGGAATTAAATAGAAGAGACACAATGCCGACTTAAGTACAAGAAAACTGAGTCTTCTTAGGGTCTATGTTTTGAGCGTTTCCTGTGTCACCAGTTTTACATTCCGATGGTCCTCTGCAGGTTTTCTGTATCCCTTGGACCTCCCCATCGACGATGAAACACAGAAATTGCATCGGAATAGGATCTAAGAGACACAATGTCGAATTAAGTACAGGAAGACTGAGTCTTCCTACTGTCTACGTTTTGAGCGTTTCCTGTGTCACCAGTTTTACATTCCGATGCACCTCTGCAGGTTTACTGTATCCATTGGACCTTCCCATTGACGATGAAACACAGAAATTGCATCGGATTTAAATATAAGAGACACAATGCCGACTTAAGTACAGGAAGACTGAGTCTTCCTACTGTCTATGTTTTGAGCGTTTCCTGTAACACCAGTTTTACATTCCGATGCACCTCTGCAGGTTTACTGTATCCATTGGACCTTCCCAGTGACGATGAAACACAGAAATTGCATCGGAATTAAATATAAGAGACACAATGCCGACTTAAGTACAAAAAGACTGAGTCTTCTTAGGGTCTATGTTTTGAGCGTTTCCTGTGTCACCAGTTTTACATTCCGATGCACCTCTGCAGGTTTACTGTATTCCTTGGACCTTCACAGTGACGATAAAACACAGATATTCCATCGGAATTAAATATAAGAGACACAATGCCGATTAAAGTACAGGAAGACTGAGTCTTTATACTGTCTATGTTTTCAGCGTTTCCTGTGTAATCAGTTTTACATTCCGATGCAACTTTGCAGGTTTACTGTATTCCTTGGACCAGCCCATTGACGATGAAACACAGAAATTGCATCGGCATTAAATATGATACACAATGTCGACTTAAGTACAGAAAGACTGAGTCTTCCTATTGTCTATGTTTTGAGCGTTTCCTGTGTCACCAGTTTTACATTCCGATGCACCCCTGCAGGTTTACTGTATCCAATGGACCTTCCCATTGACGATTAAACACAGAAATTGCATCGGATTTAAATATAAAAGACACAATGCCGACTTAAGTACAGGAAGACTGAGTCTTCCTACTGTCTATGTTTTCAGCGTTTCCTGTGTAATCAGTTTTACATTCCGATGCAATTCTGCACGTTTATTGTATTCCTTGGACCTTCCCATTGACGAAGAAACACAGAAATTACGTCGGAATTAAATATAAGAGACACAATGCTGACTTAAGTACTACAAAACTGAGTCTCCTTAGGGTCTATATTTTGAGCGTTTCCTGTGTCACCAGTTTTACATTCCGATGCACCTCTGCAGGTTTACTGTATCCATTGGACCTTCCCAGTGACGATGAAACACAGAAATTGCATCGGAATTAAATATAAGAGAGACAATGCCGACTTAAGTACAAGAAAACTTGGTCTTCTTAGGGTCTATGTTTTGAGCGTTTCCTGTGTCACCAGTTTTACATTCCGATTGACCTCAGCAGGTTTACTGTATCCCTTGGACCTTCCCATTGACGATGAAACACAGAAATTGCATCGGAATTAAATCTAAGAGACACAATGTCGACTTAAGTACAGGAAGACTGAGTCTTCTTACTGTCTACGTTTTGAGCGTTTCCTGTGTCACCAGTTTTACATTCCGATACACCTCTGCAGGTTTACTGTATCCATTGGACCTTCCCATTGACGATGAAACACAGAAATTGCATCGGAATTAAATATAAGAGACACAATGCCGACTTAAGTACAGGAAGACTGAGTCTTCCTACTGTCTATGTTTTGAGCGTTTCCTGTGTCGCCAGTTTTTCATTCCGATGCACCTCTGCAGGTTTACTGTATCCATTCGACCATCACAGTGACGATGAAACACATAAATTGCATCGGAATTAAATATAAGAGACACTATGCCGACTTAAGTACTACAAAACTGAGTCTCCTTAGGGTCTATGTTTTGAGCGTTTCCTGTGTCACCAGTTTTACATTCCGATGCACCTCTGCAGGTTTACTGTATCCCTTGGACCTTCCCATTGACGATGAAACACAGAAATTGCATCGAAATTAATTCTAAGGGACACAATGTCGACGTAAGTACAGGAAGACTGAGTCTTCCTACTGTCTACGTTTTGAGCGTTTCCTGTGTCACCAGTTTTACATTCCGATGCACCTCTGCAGTTTTACTGTATCGATTGGACCTTCCCATTGACGATGAAACACAGATATTGCATCGGAATTAAATATAAGAGACACAATGCCGACTTAAGTACAGGAAGACTGAGTCTTCCTACTGTCTACGTTTTGAGCGTTTCCTGTGTCACTATTTTTACATTAAGATGCACCTCTGCAGGTTTATTGTATCCATTGGACCTTCCCATTGACGATGAAACACAGAAATTGCATCGGATTTAAATATAAGGGACACAATACCAACTTAAGTACAGGAAAACTGAGTCTTCCTACTGTCTATGTTTTGAGTGTTTCCTGTGTCACCAGTTTTACATTCCGATGCACCTCTGCAGGTTTACTGTATCCCTTGGACCTTCACAGTGACGATGAAACACAGATATTGCATCGGAATTTAATATAAGAGACACAATGCCGATTTAAGTACAGGAGGACTGAGTCTTTATACTGTCTATGTTTTCAGCGTTTCCTGTGTAATCAGTTGTACATTCCGATGCAACTCTGCAGTTCTACTGTATTCCTTCGACCTTCCCATTGACGATGAAACACAGAAATTGAATCGGATTTAAATATAACAGACACAATGCCGACTTAAGTACAGGAAGACTGAGTCTTCCTACTGTCTATGTTTTGAGCGTTTCCTGTGTCACCAGTTTTTCATTCCGATGCACCTCTGCAGGTTTACTGTATCCATTCGACCATCACAGTGACGATGAAACACATAAATTGCATCGGAATTAAATATAAGAGACACTATGCCGACTTAAGTACTACAAAACTGAGTCTCCTTAGGGTCTATGTTTTGAGCGTTTCCTGTGTCACCATTTTTACATTCCGATGCACCCCTGCAGGTTTACTGTATCCATTGGACCCTCCCATTGACGATGAAACACAGAAATTGCATCGGATTTAAATATAAAAGACTCAATGTCGACTTAAGTACAGGAAGACTGAGTCTTCCTACTGTCTATGTTTTGAGCGTTTCCTGTGTCACCAGTTTGTCATTCCGATGCACCTCTGCAGGTTTACTGTATCCGTTCGACCTTCACAGTGACGATGAAACACAGAAATTGCATCGGAATTAAATATAAGAGACACAATGCCGACTTAAGTACAAGAAAATTGAGTATCCTTAGGGTCTATGTTTTGAGCGTCTCCTGTGTCACCAGTTTTACATTCCGATGCACTTCTGCAGGTTTACTGTATCCATTGGACCTTCACAGTGACGATGAAACACAGAAATTGCATCGGAATTAAATATAAGAGACACAATGCCGCCTTAACTACTACAAAACGGAGTCTCCTTAGAGTCTATGTTATGAGCGTTTCCTGTGTCACCCGTTTTACATTCGGATGCACCTCTGCAGGTTTACTGTATCCATTGGACCTTCACAGTGACGATGAAACACAGAAATTGCATCGGAATTAAATATAAGAGACACAATGCCGACATAAGTACAGGAAGACTGAGTCTTCCTACTGTCTTCGTTTTGAGCGTTTCCTGTGTCACCAGTTTTACATTCTGATGCACCTCTGCAGGTTTACTGTATCCATTGGACCTTCCCATTGACGATGAAACACAGAAATTGCATCGGAATTAAATATAAGTGACACAATGCCGACTTAAGTACTACAAAACTGAGTCTCCTTAGGGTCTATGTTTTGAGCGTTTCCTATGTCACAAGTTTTACATTCCGATGCACCTCTGCAGGTTTACTGTATCCCTTGGACCTTCCCATTGACGATGAAACACAGAAATTGCATCGAAATTAAACCTAAGGGACACAATGTCAACGTAAGTACAGGAAGACTGAGTCTTCCTACAGTCTACGTTTTGAGCGTTTCCTGTGTCACCAGTTTTACATTCCGATGCACCTCTGCAGGTTTACTGTATCCATTGGACCTTCCCATTGACGATGAAACACAGAAATTGCATCGGATTTAAATATATGAGATACAATGCCGACTTAAGTACAGGTAGACTGAGTCTTCCTACTGTCTATGTTTTGAGCGTCTCCTGTGTCACCAGTTTTACATTCCGATGCACCTCTGCAAGTTTACTGTATCGATTGGACCTTCCCATTGACGATGAAACACAGAAATTGCATCGGAATTAAATATAAGAGACACAATGCCGACATAAGTACAGGAAGACTGAGTCTTCCTACTGTCTTCGTTTTGAGCGTTTCCTGTGTCACCAGTTTTACATTCTGATGCACCTCTGCAGGTTTACTGTATCCATTGGACCTTCCCATTGACGATGAAACACAGAAATTGCATCGGAATTAAATATAAGTGACACAATGCCGACTTAAGTACTACAAAACTGAGTCTCCTTAGGGTCTATGTTTTGAGCGTTTCCTATGTCACAAGTTTTACATTCCGATGCACCTCTGCAGGTTTACTGTATCCATTGGACCTTCCCAGTGACGATGAAACACAGAAATTGTATCGGAATTAAATATAAGAGAGACAATGCCGACTTAAGTATAAGAAGACTGAGACTTCCTACTGTCTATGTTTTGAGCGTTTCCTGTGTCACCATTTTTACATTCCGACGCACCCCTGCAGGTTTACTGTATCCATTGGACCTTCCCATTGACGATGAAACACAGAAATTGCATCGGATTTAAATATAAAAGACTCAATGTCGACTTAAGTACAGGAAGACTGAGTCTTCCTACTGTCTATGTTTTGAGCGTTTCCTGTGTCACCAGTTTGTCATTCCGATGCACCTCTGCAGGTTTACTGTATCCATTCGACCTTCACAATGACGATGAAACACAGAAATTGCATCGGAATTAAATATAAGAGACACAATGCCGACTTAAGTACAAGAAAATTGAGTATCCTTGGGGTCTATGTTTTGAGCGTCTCCTGTGTCACCAGTTTTACATTCCGATGCACTTCTGCAGGTTTACTGTATCCATTGGACCTTCACAGTGACGATGAAACACAGAAATTGCATCGGAATTAAATATAAGAGACACAATGCCGCCTTAACTACTACAAAACGGAGTCTCCTTAGAGTCTATGTTATGAGCGTTTCCTGTGTCACCCGTTTTACATTCCGATGCACCTCTGCAGGTTTACTGTATCCATTGGACCTTCACAGTGACGATGAAACACAGAAATTGCATCGGAATTAAATATAAGAGACACAATGCCGACATAAGTACAGGAAGACTGAGTCTTCCTACTGTCTTCGTTTTGAGCGTTTCCTGTGTCACCAGTTTTACATTCTGATGCACCTCTGCAGGTTTACTGTATCCATTGGACCTTCCCATTGACGATGAAACACAGAAATTGCATCGGAATTAAATATAAGTGACACAATGCCGACTTAAGTACTACAAAACTGAGTCTCCTTAGGGTCTATGTTTTGAGCGTTTCCTATGTCACAAGTTTTACATTCCGATGCACCTCTGCAGGTTTACTGTATCCCTTGGACCTTCCCATTGACGATGAAACACAGAAATTGCATCGAAATTAAACCTAAGGGACACAATGTCAACGTAAGTACAGGAAGACTGAGTCTTCCTACAGTCTACGTTTTGAGCGTTTCCTGTGTCACCAGTTTTACATTCCGATGCACCTCTGCAGGTTTACTGTATCCATTGGACCTTCCCATTGACGATGAAACACAGAAATTGCATCGGATTTAAATATATGAGATACAATGCCGACTTAAGTACAGGTAGACTGAGTCTTCCTACTGTCTATGTTTTGAGCGTCTCCTGTGTCACCAGTTTTACATTCCGATGCACCTCTGCAAGTTTACTGTATCGATTGGACCTTCCCATTGACGATGAAACACAGAAATTGCATCGGAATTAAATATAAGAGACACAATGCCGACATAAGTACAGGAAGACTGAGTCTTCCTACTGTCTTCGTTTTGAGCGTTTCCTGTGTCACCAGTTTTACATTCTGATGCACCTCTGCAGGTTTACTGTATCCATTGGACCTTCCCATTGACGATGAAACACAGAAATTGCATCGGAATTAAATATAAGTGACACAATGCCGACTTAAGTACTACAAAACTGAGTCTCCTTAGGGTCTATGTTTTGAGCGTTTCCTATGTCACAAGTTTTACATTCCGATGCACCTCTGCAGGTTTACTGTATCCATTGGACCTTCCCAGTGACGATGAAACACAGAAATTGTATCGGAATTAAATATAAGAGAGACAATGCCGACTTAAGTATAAGAAGTCTGAGACTTCCTACTGTCTATGTTTTGAGCGTTTCCTGTGTCACCATTTTTACATTCCGACGCACCCCTGCAGGTTTACTGTATCCATTGGACCTTCCCATTGACGATGAAACACAGAAATTGCATCGGATTTAAATATAAAAGACGCAATGTCGACTTAAGTACAGGAAGACTGAGTCTTCCTACTGTCTATGTTTTGAGCGTTTCCTGTGTCACCAGTTTGTCATTCCGATGCACCTCTGCAGGTTTACTGTATCCATTCGACCTTCACAATGACGATGAAACACAGAAATTGCATCGGAATTAAATATAAGAGACACAATGCCGACTTAAGTACAAGAAAATTGAGTATCCTTGGGGTCTATGTTTTGAGCGTCTCCTGTGTCACCAGTTTTACATTCCGATGCACTTCTGCAGGTTTACTGTATCCATTGGACCTTCACAGTGTCGATGAAACACAGAAATTGCATCGGAATTAAATCTAAGGGACACAATGTCGGCTTAAGTACAGGAAGACTGAGTCTACCTACTGTCTACGTTTTGAGCGTTTCCTGTGTCACCAGTTTTACACTGCGATGCACCTCTGCAGGTTTACTGTATCCATTGGACCTTCCCATTGACGATGAAACACAGAAATTGCATCGGATATAAATATTAGAGACACAATGCCGACTTAAGTACAGGAAGACTGAGTCTTCCTACTGACTATGTTTTGAGCGTTTCCTGTGTCACCAGATTTACATTCCGATGCACCTCTGCAGGTTTACTGTATCCCTTGGACCTTCACAATGACGATGAAACACAGATATTGCATCGGAATTTAATATAAGAGACACAATGCCGATTTAAGTACAGGAAGACTGAGTGTTTATACTGTCTATGTTTTCAGCGTTTCCTGTGTAATCAGTTTTACATTCCGATGCAACTCTGCACGTTTATTGTATTCCTTGGACCTTCCCATTGACGAAGAAACACAGAAATTACATCGGAATTAAATATAAGAGCCACAATGCCGACTTAAGTACTACAAAACTGAGTCTCCTTAGGGTCTATGTTTTGAGCGTTTCCTGTGTCACCAGTTTTACATTCCGATGCACCTGTGCAGGATTACTGTATCCATTGGACCTTCCCAGTGACGATGAAACACAGAAATTGCATCGGAATTAAATATAAGAGAGACAATGCCGACTTAAGTGAAAGAAAACTTGGTCTTCTTAGGGTGTATGTTTTGAGCGTTCCCTGTGTCACCAGTTTTACATTCCGATGGACCTCAGCAGTTTTACTGTATCACTTGGACCTTCCCATTGACGGTGAAACACAGAAATTGCATCGGAATTAAATCTAAGGGACACAATGTCGACGTAAGTACAGGAAGACTGAGTCTTCCTACTGTCTACGTTTTGAGCGTTTCCTGTGTCACCAGTTTTACATTCCGATGCACCTCTGCAGGTTTACTGTATCCATTGGACCTTCCCATTGACGATGAAACACAGAAATTGCATCGGATTTAAATATAAGAGACACAATGCCGACTTAAGTACAGGTAGACAGAGTCTTCCTTTTGTCTATGTTTTGAGCGTTTCCTGTGTCATCGGTTTTACATTCCGATGCACCTCTGCAGGTTTACTGTATCCATTGGACCTTCCCATTGACGATGAAACACAGAAATTGCATCGGAATTAAATATAAGAGACACAATGCCGACATAAGTACAGGAAGACTGAGTCTTCATACTGCCTACGTTTTGAGCGTTTCCTGTGTCACCAGTTTTACATTCCGATGCACCTCTGCAGGTTTACTGTATCCCTTCGACCTTCACAGTGACGATGAAAAACAGATATTGCATCGGAATTAAATATAAGAGACACAATGCCGACTTAAGTACAAGAAAACCGATTCTTCTTAGGCTCTATGTTTTGAGCATTTCCTGTGTCATCAGTTTTACATTCCGATGGACCTCTGCAGGTTTACTCTATCCCTTGGACCTTCCCATTGACGATGAAACACAGAAATTGCATCGGAATTAAATCTAAGGGACACAATGTCGACTTAAGTACAGGAAGACTGAGTCTTCCTACTGTCTACGTTTTGAGCGTTTCCTGTGTCACCAGTTTTACACTCCGATGCACCTCTGCAAGTTAACTGTATCCATTGGACCTTCACATTGACGATGAAACACAGATATTGCATCGGATTTAAATATAAGAGACACAATGCCGACTTAAGTACAGGAAGACTGAGTCTTCCTACTGTCTATGTTTTGAGCGTTTCCTGTGTCACCAGTTTTTCTCTCCGATGCACCTCTGCAGGTTTACTGTATCCCTTAGACCCTCACAGTGACGAATAAACACAGATATTGCATCGGAATTAAATATAAGAGACACAATGCCGACTTAAGTACTACAAAACTGAGTCTCCTTAGGGTCTATGATTTGAGCGTTTCCTGTGTCACCAGTTTTACATTCCGATGCACCTTTGCAGGTTTACTGTATCCATTGGACCTTCCCAGTAACGATGAAACACAGAAATTGCATCGGAATTAAATATAAGAGAGACAATGCCGACTTAAGTACAAGTAAACTTGGTCTTCTTAGGGTCTATGTTTTGAACGTTTCCTGTGTCACCTGTTTTACATTCCGATGGACCTCAGCAGGTTTACTGTATCTCTTGGACCTTCCCATTGACGATGAAACACAGAAAGTGCATCGGAATTAAATCTAAGGGACACAATGTCGACGTAAGTACAGGAAGACTGAGTCTTCCTACTGTATACGTTTTAAGCGTTTCCTGTGTCACCAGTTTTACATTCCGATGCACCTCTGCAGGTTTACTGTATCCATTGGACCTTCCCATTGACGATGAAACACAGAAATTGCATCGGATTTAAATATAAGAGACACAATGCCGACTTAAGTACAGGTAGACTGAGTCTTCCTACTGTCTATGTTTTGAACGTTTCCTGTGTCACCAGTTTTACATTCCGATGCACCTCTGCAAGTTTACTGTATCGATTGGACCTTCCCATTGACGATGAAACACAGAAATTGCATCGGAATTAAATATAAGAGACACAATGCCGACATAAGTACAGGAAGACTGAGTCTTCCTACTGTCTACGTTTTGAGCGTTTCCTGTGTCACCAGTTTTACATTTCGATGCACCTCTGCAGGTTTACTGTATCTATTGGACCTTCCCATTGATGATGAAACACAGAAATTGCATCGGATTTAAATATAAGAGACACAATGCCGACTTAAGTACACGAAGACTGGGTCTTCCTACTGTCTATGTTTTGAGCGTTTCCTGTGTCACCAGTTTTTCTCTCCGATGCACCTCTGCAGGTTTACTGTATCCCTTGGACCCTCACAGTGACGAATAAACATAGATATTGCATCGGAATTAAATATAAGAGACACAATGCCGATTTAAGTACAGGAAGACTGAGACTTTATACTGTCTACGTTTTCAGCGTTTCCTGTGTAATCAGTCTTACATTCCGATGCAACTCTGCAGGTTTACTGTATTCCTTGGACCTTCCCATTGACGATGAAACACAGAAATTGCATCGGAATTAAACATAAGTGACCCAATGCCGACTTAAGTACAACAAAACTGAGTCTCCTTAGGGTCTATGTTTTGAGCGTTTCCTGTGTCACCAGTTTTACATTCCGATGCACCTCTGCAGGTTTACTGTATCCATTGGACCTTCCCAGTGTCGATGAAACACAGATATTGCATCGGAATGTAATATAAGAGACACAATGCCGATTTAAGTACAGGAAGACTGAGTCTTTATACTGTCTATGTTTTCAGCGTTTCCTGTGTAATCAGTTTTACATTCCGATGCAAACCTGCACGTTTATTGTATTCCTTGGACCTTCCCATTGACGAAGAAACACAGAAATTACATAGGAATTAAATATAAGAGACACAATGCCGACTTAAGTACTACAAAACTGAGTCTCCTTAGAGTCTATGATTTGAGCGTTTCCTGTGTCACCAGTTTTACATTCCGATGCACCTTTGCAGGTTTACTGTATCCATTGGACCTTCCCACTGACGATGAAACACAGAAATTGCATCGGAATTAAATATAAGAGAGACAATGCCGACTTAAGTACAAGAAAACTTGGTCTTCTTAGGGTCTATGATTTGAACGTTTCCTGTGTCACCAGTTTTACATTCCGATGGACCTCAGCAGGTTTACTGTATCCCTTGGACCTTCCCATTGACGATGAAACACAGAAAGTGCATCGGAATTAAATCTAAGGGACACAATGTCGACGTAAGTACAGGAAGACTGAGTCTTCCTACTATCTATGTTTTGAGCGTTTCCTGTGTCACCAGTTTTACATTCCGATCCACCTCTGCAAGTTTACTGTATCGATTGGACCTTCCCATTGACGATGAAACACAGAAATTACATCGAAATTAAATATAAGAGACACAATGCCGACATAAGTACAGGAAGACTGAGTCTTCCTACTGTCTACGTTTTGAGCGTTTCCTGTGTCACCAGTTTTACATTCCGATGCACCTCTGCAGGTTTACTGTATCTATTGGACCTTCCCATTGACGATGAAACACAGAAATTGCATCGGATTTAAATATAAGAGACACAATGCCGACTTAAGTACAAGATGAGTGGGTCTTCCTACTGGCTATGTTTTGAGCGTTTCCTGTGTCACCAGTTTTTCTCTCCGATGCACCTCTGCAGGTTTACTGTATCCCTTGGACCCTCACAGTGACGAATAAACATAGATATTGCATCGGAATTAAATATAAGAGACACAATGCCGATTTAAGTACAGGAAGACTGAAACTTTATACTGTCTACGTTTTCAGCGTTTCCTGTGTAATCAGTCTTACATTCCGATGCTACTCTGCAGGTTTACTGTATTCCTTGGACCTTCCCATTGACAATGAAACACAGAAATTGCATCGGAATTAAATATAAGTGACACAATGCCGACTTAAGTACAACAAAACTGAGTCTCCTTAGGGTCTATGTTTTGAGCGTTTCCTGTGTCACCAGTTTTACATTCCGATGCACCTCTGCAGGTTAACTGTATCCATTGGACCTTCCCAGTGACGATGAAACACAGAAATTGTATCGGAATTAAATATAAGAGAGACAATGCCGACTTAAGTACAAGAAAACTGAGTCATCTTAGGGTCTATGTTTTGAGCGTTTCCTGTGTCACCAGTTTTACATTCCATGCACCTCTGCAAGATTACTGTATCCATTGGACCTTCCCATTGACGATGAAACACGAAATTGCATCGGTTTTAAATATAAGAGACACAATGCCGACTTAAGTACAGGAAGACTGAGCCTTCCTACTGTCTACGTTTTGAGCGTTTCCTGTGTCATCAGTTTTACATTCCGATGCACCTCTGCAGGTTTACTGTATCGATTGGACCTTCCCATTGCCGATGAAACACAGAAATTGCATCGGATTTAAATATGAGAGGCACAATGCCGAATTAAGTACAGGAAAACTGAGTCTTCCTACTGTCTATGTTTTGAGCGTTTTTTGTGTCACCAGTTTTACATTCCGATGCACCTCTGCAGGTTTACTGTATCCCTTGGACCCTCACAGTGACGAATAAACATAGATATTGCATCGGAATTAAATATAAGAGACACAATGCCGATTTAAGTACAGGAAGACTGAGACTTTATACTGTCTACGATTTCAGCGTTTCCTGTGTAATCAGTCTTACATTCCGATGCAACTCTGCAGGTTTACTGTATTCCTTGGACCTTCCCATTGACGATGAAACACAGAAATTGCATCGGAATTAAACATAAGAGACACAATGCCGACTTAAGTACAGGAAGACTGAGCCTTCCTACTGTCTACGTTTTGAGAGTTTCCTGTGTCACCAGTTTTACACTGCGATGCACTTCTGCAGGTTTACTGTATCCATTGGACCTTCCCATTGACGATGAAACACAGAAATTGCATCGGATTTAAATATTAGAGACACAATGCCGACTTAAGTACAGGTAGACTGAGTCTTCCTACTGTCTATGTTTTGAGCGTTTCCTGTGTCACCAGTTTTACATTCCATGCACCTCTGCAAGTTTACTGTATCCCTTGGACCCTAACAGTGACGAATAAACATAGATATTGCATCGGAATTAAATATAAGAGACACAATGCCGATTTAAGTACAGGAAGACTGAGACTTTATACTGTCTACGTTTTCAGCGTTTCCTGTGTAATCAGTCTTACATTCCGATGCAACTCTGCAGGTTTACTGTATTCCTTCGACCTTCCCATTGACAATGAAACACAGAAATTGCATCGGAATTAAATATAAGTGACACAATGCCGACTTAAGTACAACAAAACTGAGTCTCCTTAGGGTCTATGTTTTGAGCGTTTCCTGTGTCACCAGTTTTACATTCCGATGCACCTCTGCAGGTTTACTGTATCCATTGGACCTTCCCAGTGACGATGAAACACAGAAATTGTATCGGAATTAAATATAAGAGAGACAATGCCGACTTAAGTACAAGAAAACTGAGTCATCTTAGGGTCTATGTTTTGAGCGTTTCCTGTGTCACCAGTTTTACATTCCATGCACCTCTGCAAGTTTACTGTATCCATTGGACCTTCCCATTGACGATGAAACACGAAATTGCATCGGATTTAAATATAAGAGACACAATGCCGACTTAAGTACAGGAAGACTGAGTCTTCCTACTGTCTATGTTTTGAGCGTTTCCTGTGTCATCAGTTTTACATTCCGATGCACCTCTGCAGGTTTACTGTATCGATTGGACCTTCCCATTGCCGATGAAACACAGAAATTGCATCGGAATTAAATATAAGAGACACAATGCCGACTTAAGTACAGGAAGACTGAGCCTTCCTACTGTCTACGTTTTGAGCGTTTCCTGTGTCACCAGATTTACATTCCGATACACCTCTGCAGAATTTCTGTATCCATTGGACCTTCCCATTGACGATGAAACACAGAAATTGCATCGGATTTAAATATAAGAGGCACAATGCCGAATTAAGTACAGGAAAACTGAGTCTTCCTACTGTCTATGTTTTGAGCGTTTTTTGTGTCACCAGTTTTACATTCCGATGCACCTCTGCAGGTTTACTGTATCCCTTGGACCCTCACAGTGACGAATAAACATAGATATTGCATCGGAATTAAATATAAGAGACACAATGCCGATTTAAGTACAGGAAGACTGAGACTTTATACTGTCTACGTTTTCAGCGTTTCCTGTGTAATCAGTCTTACATTCCGATGCAACTCTGCAGGTTTACTGTATTCCTTGGACCTTCCCATTGACGATGAAACACAGAAATTGCATCGGAATTAAATATAAGAGACACAATGCCGACTTAAGTACAGGAAGACTGAGCCTTCCTACTGTCTACGATTTGAGAGTTTCCTGTGTCACCAGTTTTACACTGCGATGCACTTCTGCAGGTTTACTGTATCCATTGGACCTTCCCATTGACGATGAAACACAGAAATTGCAACGGATTTAAATATTAGAGACACAATGCCGACTTAAGTACAGGTAGACTGAGTCTTCCTACTGTCTATGTTTTGAGCGTTTCCTGTGTCACCAGTTTTACATTCCATGCACCTCTGCAAATTTACTGTATCCATTGGACCTTCCCATTGACGATGAAACACAAAATTGCATCGGATTTAAATATAAGAGACACAATGCCGACTTAAGTACAGGAAGACTGAGTCTTCCTACTGTCTATGTTTTGAGCGTTTCCTGTGTCACCAGTTTTACATTCCGATGCACCTCTGCAGGTTTACTGTATCGATTGGACCTTCCCATTGACGATGAAACACAGAAATTGCATCGGAATTAAATATAAGAGACACAATGCCGACTTAAGTACAGGAAGACTGAGCCTTCCTACTGTCTACGTTTTGAGCGTTTCCTGTGTCACCAGTTTTACATTCCGATACACCTCTGCAGAATTTCTGTATCCATTGGACCTTCCCATTGACGATGAAACACAGAAATTGCATCGGATTTAAATATAAGAGGCACAATGCCGAATTAAGTACAGGAATACTGAGTCTTCCTACTGTCTATGATTTGAGCGTTTTTTGTGTCACCAGTTTTACATTCCGATGCACCTCTGCAGGTTTACTGTATCCATTGGACCTTCACAGTGACGATGATACACAGAAATTGCCTCGGATTTAAATATAAAAGACACAATGCCGACTTAAGCACAGGAAGACTGAGTCTTCCTACTGTCTATGTTTTGATCGTTTCCTGTGTAATCAGTTTTACATTCCGATGCAACTCTGCACGTTTATTGTATTCCTTGGACCTTCCCATTGACGAAGAAACACAGAAATTACATCGGAATTAAATATAAGAGACACAATGCAGACTTAAGTACTACAAAACTGAGTCTCCTTAGGGTCTATGTTTTGAGCGTTTCCTGTGTCACCAGTTTTACATTCCGATGCACTTGTGCAGGTTTACTGTATCCATTGGACCTTCCCAGTGACGATGAAACACAGAAAATGCATCGGAATTAAATGTAAGAGAGACAATGCCGACTTAAGTGAAAGAAAACTTGGTCTTCTTAGGGTGTATGTTTTGAGCGTTTCCTGTGTCACCAGTTTTACATTCCATGCACCTCTGCAAGTTTACTGTATCCATTGGACCTTCCCATTGACGATGAAACACGAAATTGCATCGGATTTAAATATAAGAGACACAATGCCGACTTAAGTACAGGAAGACTGAGTCTTCCTACTGTCTATGTTTTCAGCGTTTCCTGTGTCATCAGTTTTACATTCCGATGCACCTCTGCAGGTTTACTGTATCGATTGGACCTTCCCATTGCCGATGAAACACAGAAATTGCATCGGAATTAAATATAAGAGACACAATGCCGACTTAAGTACAGGAAGACTGAGCCTTCCTACTGTCTACGTTTTGAGCGTTTCCTGTGTCACCAGTTTTACATTCCGATACACCTCTGCAGAATTTCTGTATCCATTGGACCTTCCCATTGACGATGAAACACAGAAATTGCATCGGATTTAAATATAAGAGGCACAATGCCGAATTAAGTACAGGAAAACTGAGTCTTCCTACTGTCTATGTTTTGAGCGTTTTTTGTGTCACCAGTTTTACATTCCGATGCACCTCTGCAGGTTTACTGTATCCCTTGGACCCTCACAGTGACGAATAAACATAGATATTGCATCGGAATTAAATATAAGAGACACAATGCCGATTTAAGTACAGCAAGCCTGAGACTTTATACTGTCTACGTTTTCAGCGTTTCCTGTGTAATCAGTCTTACATTCCGATGCAACTCTGCAGGTTTACTGTATTCCTTGGACCTTCCCATTGACGATGAAACACAGAAATTGCATCGGAATTAAATATAAGAGACACAATGCCGACTTAAGTACAGGAAGACTGAGCCTTCCTACTGTGTACGTTTTGAGAGTTTCCTGTGTCACCAGTTTTACACTGCGATGCACTTCTGCAGGTTTACTGTATCCATTGGACCTTCCCATTGACGATGAAACACAGAAATTGCATCGGATTTAAATATTAGAGACACAATGCCGACTTAAGTACAGGTGGACTGAGTCTTCCTACTGTCTATGTTTTGAGCGTTTCCTGTGTCACCAGTTTTACATTCCATGCACCTCTGCAAGTTTACTGTATCCCTTGGACCCTCACAGTGACGAATAAACATAGATATTGCATCGGAATTAAATATAAGAGACACAATGCCGATTTAAGTACAGGAAGACTGAGACTTTATACTGTCTACGTTTTCAGCGTTTCCTGTGTAATCAGTCTTACATTCCGATGCAACTCTGCAGGTTTACTGTATTCCTTGGACCTTCCCATTGACAATGAAACACAGAAATTGCATCGGAATTAAATATAAGTGACACAATGCCGACTTAAGTACAACAAAACGGAGTCTCCTTAGGGTCTATGTTTTGAGCGTTTCCTGTGTCACCAGTTTTACGTTCCGATGCACCTCTGCAGGTTTACTGTATCCATTGGACCTTCCCAGTGACGATGAAACACAGAAATTGTATCGGAATTAAATATAAGAGAGACAATGCCGACTTAAGTACAAGAAAACTAAGTCATCTTAGGGTCTATGTTTTGAGCGTTTCCTGTGTCACCAGTTTTACATTCCATGCACCTCTGCAAGTTTACTGTATCCATTGGACCTTCCCATTGACGATGAAACACGAAATTGCATCGGATTTAAATATAACAGACACAATGCCGACTTAAGTACAGGAAGACTGAGTCTTCCTACTGTCTATGTTTTGAGCGTTTCCTGTGTCATCAGTTTTACATTCCGATGCACCTCTGCAGGTTTACTGTATCGATTGGACCTTCCCATTGCCGATGAAACACAGAAATTGCATCGGAATTAAATATAAGAGACACAATGCAGACTTAAGTACAGGAAGACTGAGCCTTCCTACTGTCTACGTTTTGAGCGTTTCCTGTGTCACCAGTTTTACATTCCGATACACCTCTGCAGAATTTCTGTATCCATTGGACCTTCCCATTGACGATGAAACACAGAAATTGCATCGGATTTAAATATAAGAGGCACAATGCCGAATTAAGTACAGGAAAACTGAGTCTTCCTACTGTCTATGTTTTGAGCGTTTTTTGTGTCACCAGTTTTACATTCCGATGCACCTCTGCAGGTTTACTGTATCCCTTGGACCCTCACAGTGACGAATAAACATAGATATTGCATCGGAATTAAATATAAGAGACACAATGCCGATTTAAGTACAGGAAGACTGAGACTTTATACTGTCTACGTTTTCAGCGTTTCCTGTGTAATCAGTCTTACATTCCGATGCAACTCTGCAGGTTTACTGTATTCCTTGGACCTTCCCATTGACGATGAAACACAGAAATTGCATCGGAATTAAATATAAGAGACACAATGCCGACTTAAGTACAGGAAGACTGAGCCTTCCTACTGTCTACGATTTGAGAGTTTCCTGTGTCACCAGTTTTACACTGCGATGCACTTCTGCAGGTTTACTGTATCCATTGGACCTTCCCATTGACGATGAAACACAGAAATTGCATCGGATTTAAATATTAGAGACACAATGCCGACTTAAGTACAGGTAGACTGAGTCTTCCTACTGTCTATGTTTTGAGCGTTTCCTGTGTCACCAGTTTTACATTCCATGCACCTCTGCAAGTTTACTGTATCCATTGGACCTTCCCATTGACGATGAAACACAAAATTGCATCGGATTTAAATATAAGAGACACAATGCCGACTTAAGTACAGGAAGACTGAGTCTTCCTACTGTCTATGTTTTGAGCGTTTCCTGTGTCACCAGTTTTACATTCCGATGCACCTCTGCAGGTTTACTGTATCGATTGGACCTTCCCATTGACGATGAAACACAGAAATTGCATCGGAATTAAATATAAGAGACACAATGCCGACTTAAGTACAGGAAGACTGAGCCTTCCTACTGTCTACGTTTTGAGCGTTTCCTGTGTCACCAGTTTTACATTCCGATACACCTCTGCAGAATTTCTGTATCCATTGGACCTTCCCATTGACGATGAAACACAGAAATTGCATCGGATTTAAATATAAGAGGCACAATGCCGAATTATGTACAGGAACACTGAGTCTTCCTACTGTCTATGATTTGAGCGTTTTTTGTGTCACCAGTTTTACATTCCGATGCACCTCTGCAGGTTTACTGTATCCATTGGACCTTCACAGTGACGATGATACACAGAAATTGCCTCGGATTTAAATATAAAAGACACAATGCCGACTTAAGCACAGGAAGACTGAGTCTTCCTACTGTCTATGTTTTGATCGTTTCCTGTGTAATCAGTTTTACATTCCGATGCAACTCTGCACGTTTATTGTATTCCTTGGACCTTCCCATTGACGAAGAAACACAGAAATTACATCGGAATTAAATATAAGAGACACAATGCAGACTTAAGTACTACAAAACTGAGTCTCCTTAGGGTCTATGTTTTGAGCGTTTCCTGTGTCACCAGTTTTACATTCCGATGCACTTGTGCAGGTTTACTGTATCCATTGGACCTTCCCAGTGACGATGAAACACAGAAATTGCATCGGAATTAAATGTAAGAGAGACAATGCCGACTTAAGTGAATGAAAACTTGGTCTTCTTAGGGTGTATGTTTTGAGCGTTCCCTGTGTCACCTGTTTTACATTCCGATGGACCTCAGCAGGTTTACTGTATCCCTTGGACCTTCCCATTGACGATGAAACACAGAAATTCCATCGGAATTACATCTAAGGGACACAATGTCGACGTAAGTACAGGAAGACTGAGTCTTCCTACTGTCTACGTTTTGAGCGTTTCCTGTGTCACCAGTTTTACATTCCGATGCACCTCTGCAGGTTTACTGTATCCATTGGACCTTCCCGTTGACGATGAAACACAGAAATTGCATCGGATTTAAATATAAGAGACACAATGCCGACTTAAGTACAGGAAGACTGAGTCTTCCTACTGTCTATGTTTTGAGCGTTTCCTGTGTCACCAGTTTTACATTCCGATGGACCTCTGCAGGTTTTCTGTATCACTTGGACCTCCCCGCGACGATGAAACACAGAAATTGCATCGGAATTAGATCTAAGAGACACAATGTCGGCTTAAGTACAGGAAGACTGAGTCTTCCTACCGTCTACGTTTTGAGCGTTTCCTGTGTCACCAGTTTTACATTCCGATGCACCTCTGCAGGTTTACTGTATCCCTTCGACCTTCACAGTGACGATGAAAAACAGATATTGCATCGGAATTAAATATAAGAGACACAATGCCGACTTAAGTACAAGAAAACTGATTCTTCTTAGGCTCTATGTTTTGAGCGTTTCCTGTGTCATCACTTTTACATTCCGATGGACCTCTGCAGGTTTACTGTATCCCTTGGACCTTCCCATTGACGATGAAACACAGAAATTGCATCGGAATTAAATCTAAGGGACACAATGTCGACTTAAGTACAGGAAGACTGAGTCTTCCTACTGTCTACGTTTTGAGCGTTTCCTGTTTCACCAGTTTTACACTCCGATGCACCTCTGCAGGTTTACTGTATCCATTGGACCTTCCCATTGACGATGAAACACAGAAATTGCATCGGATTTAAATATTAGAGACACAATGCCGACTTAAGTACAGGTAGACTGAGTCTTCCTACTGTCTATGTTTTGAGCGTTTCCTGTGTCACCAGTTTTACATTCCGATGCACTTCTGCAAGTTTACTGTATCCATTGGACTTTCACAGTGACGATGATACACAGAAATTGCATCGGATTTAAATATAAGAGACACAATGCCGACTTAAGTACAGGAAGACTGAGTCTTCCTACTGTCTATGTTTTGAGCGTTTCCTGTGTCACCAGTTTTTCTCTCCGATGCACCTCTGCAGGTTTACTGTATCCCTTGGACCCTCACAGTGACCAATAAAAACAAATATTGCATCGGAATTAAATATAAGAGACACAATGCCGATTTAAGTACAGGAAGACTGAGTCTTTATACTGTCTATGTTTTCAGCGTTTCCTGTGTAATCAGTCTTACATTCCGATGCAACTCTGCACGTTTATTGTATTCCTTGGACCTTCCCATTGACGAAGAAACACAGTAATTACATCGGAATTAAATATAAGTGACCCAATGCCGACTTAAGTACTACAAAACTGAGTCTCCCTAGGGTCTATGATTTGAGCGTTTCCTGTGTCACCAGTTTTACATTCCGATGCACCTTTGCAGGTTTACTGTATCCATTGGACCTTCCCATTGACGATGAAACACAGAAAGTGCATCGGAATTAAATCTAAGGGACACAATGTCGACGTAAGTACAGGAAGACTGAGTCTTCCTACTGTCTACGTTTTGAGCGTTTCCTGTGTCACCAGTTTTACATTCCGATGCGCCTCTGCAGGTATACTGTATCTATTGGACCTTCCCATTGACTATGAAACACAGAAATTGCATCGGATTTAAATATAAGAGACACAATGCCGACTTAAGTACAGGAAGACTGGGTCTTCCTACTGTATATGTTTGGAGCGTTTCCCAATGCCACCAGTTTTTCTCTCCGATGCACCTCTGCAGGTTTACTGTATCCCTTGGACCCTCACAGTGACTAATTAACATAGATATTGCATCGGAATTAAATATAAGAGACACAATGCCGATTTAAGTACAGGAAGACTGAGACTTTATACTGTCTACGTTTTCAGCGTTTCCTGTGTAATCAGTCTTACATTCCGATGCAACTCTGCAGGATTACTGTATTCCTTGGACCTTCCCATTGACGATGAAACACAGAAATTGCATCGGAATTAAATATAAGTGACACAATGCCGACTTAAGTACAACAAGACTGAGTCTCCTTAGGGTCTATGTTTTGAGCGTTTCCTGTGTCACCAGTTTTACATTGCGATGGACCTCTGCAGATTTTCTGTATCCCTTGGACCTCCCCATCGACGATGAAACACAGAAATTGCATCGGAATTACATCTAAGAGACACAATGTCGACTTAAGTACAGGAAGACTGAGTCTTCCTACTGTCTACGTTTTGAGCGTTTCCTGTGTCACCAGTTTTACACTGCGATGTACCTCTGCAGGTTTACTGTATCCATTGGACCTTCCCATTGACGATGAAACACAGAAATTGCATCGGATTTAAATATTAGAGACACAATGCCGACTTAAGTACAGGTAGACTGAGTCTTCCTACTGTCTATGTTTTGAGCGTTTCCTGTGTCACCAGTTTTACATTCCGATGCACCTCTGCAAGTTTACTGTATCCATTGGACCTTCCCATTGACGATGAAACACAGAAATTGCATCGGATTTAAATATAAGAGACACAATGCCGACTTAAGTACAGGAAGACTGAGTCTTCCTACTGTCTATGATTTGAGCGTTTCCTGTGTCACCAGTTTTACATTCCGATGCACCTCTGCAGGTTTACTGTATCGATTGGACCTTCCCATTGACGATGAAACACAGAAATTGCATCGGAATTAAATATAAGAGACACAATGCCGACTTATGTACAGGAAGACTGAGCCTTCCTACTGTCTACGTTTTGAGCGTTTCCTGTGTCACCAGTTTTACATTCCGATACACCTCTGCAGAATTTCTGTATCCATTGGACCTTCCCATTGACGATGAAACACAGAAATTGCATCGGATTTAAATATAAGAGGCACAATGCCGAATTAAGTACAGGAATACTGAGTCTTCCTACTGTCTACGTTTTGAGCTATTCCTGTTTCACCAGTTTTACACTCCGATGCACCTCTGCAGGTTTACTGTATCCATTGGACCTTCCCATTGACGATGAAACACAGAAATTGCATCGGATTTAAATATTAGAGACACAATGCCGACTTAAGTACAGGTAGACTGAGTCTTCCTACTGTCTATGTTTTGAGCGTTTCCTGTGTCACCAGTTTTACATTCCGATGCACTTCTGCAAGTTTACTGTATCCATTGGACCTTCCCATTGACGATGAAACACAGAAATTGCATCGGATTTAAATATAAGAGACACAATGCCGACTTAAGTACAGGAAGACTGAGTCTTCCTACTGTCTATGTTTTGAGCGTTTCCTGTGTCACCAGTTTTTCTCTCCGATGCACCTCTGCAGGTTTACTGTATCCCTCGGAACCTCACAGTGACCAACAAAAACAGATATTGCATCGGAATTAAATATAAGAGACACAATGCCGATTTAAGTACAGGAAGACTGAGTCTTTATACTGTCTATGTTTTCAGCGTTTCCTGTGTAATCAGTCTTACATTCCGATGCAACTCTGCACGTTTATTGTATTCCTTGGACCTTCCCATTGACGAAGAAACACAGTAATTACATCGGAATTAAATATAAGAGACCCAATGCCGACTTAAGTACTACAAAACTGAGTCTCCTTAGGGTCTATGATTTGAGCGTTTCCTGTGTCACCAGTTTTACATTCCGATGCACCTTTGCAGGTTTACTGTATCCATTGGACCTTCCCATTGACGATGAAACACAGAAAGTGCATCGGAATTAAATCTAAGGGACACAATGTCGACGTAAGTACAGGAAGACTGAGTCTTCCTACTGTCTACGTTTTGAGCGTTTCCTGTGTCACCAGTTTTACATTCCGATGCGCCTCTGCAGGTTTACTGTATCTATTGGACCTTCCCATTGACTATGAAACACAGAAATTGCATCGGATTTAAATATAAGAGACACAATGCCGACTTAAGTACAGGAAGACTGGGTCTTCCTACTGTATATGTTTGGAGCGTTTCCCAATGCCACCAGTTTTTCTCTCCGATGCACCTCTGCAGGTTTACTGTATCCCTTGGACCCTCACAGTGACTAATAAACATAGATATTGCATCGGAATTAAATATAAGAGACACAATGCCGATTTAAGTACAGGAAGACTGAGACTTTATACTGTCTACGTTTTCAGCGTTTCCTGTGTAATCAGTCTTACATTCCGATGCAACTCTGCAGGTTTACTGTATTCCTTGGACCTTCCCATTGACGATGAAACACAGAAATTGCATCGGAATTAAATATAAGTGACACAATGCCGACTTAAGTACAACAAAACTGAGTCTCCTTAGGGTCTATGTTTTGAGCGTTTCCTGTGTCACCAGTTTTACATTGCGATGGACCTCTGCAGATTTTCTGTATCCCTTGGACCTCCCCATCGACGATGAAACACAGAAATTTCATCGGAATTACATCTAAGAGACACAATGTCGACTTAAGTACAGGAAGACTGAGTCTTCCTACTGTCTACGTTTTGAGCGTTTCCTGTGTCACCAGTTTTACACTGCGATGTACCTCTGCAGGTTTACTGTATCCATTGGACCTTCCCATTGACGATGAAACACAGAAATTGCATCGGATTTAAATATTAGAGACACAATGCCGACTTAAGTACAGGTAGACTGAGTCTTCCTACTGTCTATGTTTTGAGCGTTTCCTGTGTCACCAGTTTTACATTCCGATGCACCTCTGCAAGTTTACTGTATCCATTGGACCTTCCCATTGACGATGAAACACAGAAATTGCATCGGATTTAAATATAAGAGACACAATGCCGACTTAAGTACAGGAAGACTGAGTCTTCCTACTGTCTATGATTTGAGCGTTTCCTGTGTCACCAGTTTTACATTCCGATGCACCTCTGCAGGTTTACTGTATCGATTGGACCTTCCCATTGACGATGAAACACAGAAATTGCATCGGAATTAAATATAAGAGACACAATGCCGACTTATGTACAGGAAGACTGAGCCTTCCTACTGTCTACGTTTTGAGCGTTTCCTGTGTCACCAGTTTTACATTCCGATACACCTCTGCAGAATTTCTGTATCCATTGGATCTTCCCATTGACGATGAAACACAGAAATTGCATCGGATTTAAATATAAGAGGCACAATGCCGAATTAAGTACAGGAATACTGAGTATTCCTACTGTCTACGTTTTGAGCGTTTCCTGTTTCACCAGTTTTACACTCCGATGCACCTCTGCAGGTTTACTGTATCCATTGGACCTTCCCATTGACGATGAAACACAGAAATTGCATCGGATTTAAATATTAGAGACACAATGCCGACTTAAGTACAGGTAGACTGAGTCTTCCTACTGTCTATGTTTTGAGCGTTTCCTGTGTCACCAGTTTTACATTCCGATGCACTTCTGCAAGTTTACTGTATCCATTGGACCTTCCCATTGACGATGAAACACAGAAATTGCATCGGATTTAAATATAAGAGACACAATGCCGACTTAAGTACAGGAAGACTGAGTCTTCCTACTGTCTATGTTTTGAGCGTTTCCTGTGTCACCAGTTTTTCTCTCCGATGCACCTCTGCAGGTTTACTGTATCCCTCGGAACCTCACAGTGACCAACAAAAACAGATATTGCATCGGAATTAAATATAAGAGACACAATGCCGATTTAAGTACAGGAAGACTGAGTCTTTATACTGTCTATGTTTTCAGCGTTTCCTGTGTAATCAGTCTTACATTCCGATGCAACTCTGCACGTTTATTGTATTCCTTGGACCTTCCCATTGACGAAGAAACACAGTAATTACATCGGAATTAAATATAAGAGACCCAATGCCGACTTAAGTACTACAAAACTGAGTCTCCTTAGGGTCTATGATTTGAGCGTTTCCTGTGTCACCAGTTTTACATTCCGATGCACCTTTGCAGGTTTACTGTATCCATTGGACCTTCCCATTGACGATGAAACACAGAAAGTGCATCGGAATTAAATCTAAGGGACACAATGTCGACGTAAGTACAGGAAGACTGAGTCTTCCTACTGTCTACGTTTTGAGCGTTTCCTGTGTCACCAGTTTTACATTCCGATGCGCCTCTGCAGGTTTACTGTATCTATTGGACCTTCCCATTGACGATAAAACACAGAAATTGCATCGGATTTAAATATAAGAGACACAATGCCGACTTAAGTACAGGAAGACTGGGTCTTCCTACTGTCTATGTTTTGAGCGTTTCCTGTGTCACCAGTTTTTCTCTCCGATGCACCTCTGCAGGTTTACTGTATCCCTTGGACCCTCACAGTGACTAATAAACATAGATATTGCATCGGAATTAAATATAAGAGACACAATGCCGACTTAAGTACAGGAAGACTGAGTCTTCCTACTGTCTATGATTTGAGCGTTTCCTGTGTCACCAGTTTTACATTCCGATGCACCTCTGCAGGTTTACTGTATCGATTGGACCTTCCCATTGACGATGAAACACAGAAATTGCATCGGAATTAAATATAAGAGGCACAATGCCGACTTATGTACAGGAAGACTGAGCCTTCCTACTGTCTACGTTTTGAGCGTTTCCTGTGTCACCAGTTTTACATTCCGATACACCTCTGCAGAATTTCTGTATCCATTGGACCTTCCCATTGACGATGAAACACAGAAATTGCATCGGATTTAAATATAAGAGGCACAATGCCGAATTAAGTACAGTAATACTGAGTCTTCCTACTGTCTATGTTTTGAGCGTTTTTTGTGTCACCAGTTTTACATTCCGATGCACCTCTGCAGGTTTACTGTATTCATTGGACATTCACAGTGACGATGAAACACAGAAATTGCCTCGGATTTAAATATAAGAGACACAATGCCGACTTAAGCACAGGAAGACTGAGTCTTCCTACTGTCTATGCTTTGATCGTTTCCTGTGTAATCAGTTTTACATTCCGATGCAACTCTGCAGGTTTACTGTATTCCCTGGACCTTCCCATTGACGATGAAACACAGAAATTGCAACGGAATTAAATATAAGAGAGACAATGCCGACTTAAGTACAAGAAAACTTGGTCTTGTTAGGGTCTATGTTTTGAGCGTTTCCTGTGTCTCCAGTTTTACATTCCGATGGACCTCAGCAGGTTTACTTTATCCCTTGGACCTTCCCAATGACGATGAAACACAGAAATTGCATCGGAATTAAATCTAAGGGACACAATGTCGACGTAAGTACAGGAAGACTGAGTCTTCCTACTGTCTACGTTTTGAGCGTTTCCTGTGTCACCAGTTTTACATTCCGATGCGCCTCTGCAGGTTTACTGTATCTATTGGACCTTCCCATTGACTATGAAACACAGAAATTGCATCGGATTTAAGTATAAGAGACACAATGCCGACTTAAGTACAGGAAGACTGGGTCTTCCTACTGTATATGTTTGGAGCGTTTCCCAATGCCACCAGTTTTTCTCTCCGATGCACCTCTGCAGGTTTACTGTATCCCTTGGACCCTCACAGTGACTAATAAACATAGATATTGCATCGGAATTAAATATAAGAGACACAATGCCGATTTAAGTACAGGAAGACTGAGACTTTATACTGTCTACGTTTTCAGCGTTTCCTGTGTAATCAGTCTTACATTCCGATGCAACTCTGCAGGTTTACTGTATTCCTTGGACCTTCCCATTGACGATGAAACACAGAAATTGCATCGGAATTAAATATAAGTGACACAATGCCGACTTAAGTACAACAAAACTGAGTCTCCTTAGGGTCTATGTTTTGAGCGTTTCCTGTGTCACCAGTTTTACATTGCGATGGACCTCTGCAGATTTTCTGTATCCCTTGGACCTCCCCATCGACGATGAAACACAGAAATTGCATCGGAATTACATCTAAGAGACACAATGTCGACTTAAGTACAGGAAGACTGAGTCTTCCTACTGTCTACGTTTTGAGCGTTTCCTGTGTCACCAGTTTTACACTGCGATGCACCTCTGCAGGTTTACTGTATCCATTGGACCTTCCCATTGACGATGAAACACAGAAATTGCATCGGATTTAAATATTAGAGACACAATGCCGACTTAAGTACAGAGAGACTGAGTCTTCCTACAGTCTATGTTTTGAGCGTTTCCTGTGTCACCAGTTTTACATTCCGATGCACCTCTGCAAGTTTACTGTATCCATTGGACCTCCCCATCGATGATGAAACACAGAAATTGCATCGGATTTAAATATAAGTGACACAATGCCGACTTAAGTACAGGAAGACTGAGTCTTCCTACTGTCTATGATTTGAGCGTTTCCTGTGTCACCAGTTTTACATTCCGATGCACCTCTGCAGGTTTACTGTATCGATTGGACCTTCCCATTGACGATGAAACACAGAAATTGCATCGGAATTAAATATAAGAGACACACTGCCGACTTAAGTACAGGAAGACTGAGTCTTCCTACTGTCTATGTTTTGAGCGTTTCCTGTGTCACCAGTTTTTCTCTCCGATGCACCTCTGCAGGTTTACTGTATCCCTTGGACCCTCACAGTGACCAACAAAAACAGATATTGCATCGGAATTAAATATAAGAGACACAATGCCGATTTAAGTACAGGAAGACTGAGTCTTTATACTGTCTATGTTTTCAGCGTTTCCTGTGTAATCAGTCTTACATTCCGATGCAACTCTGCACGTTTATTGTATTCCTTGGACCTTCCCATTGACGAAGAAACACAGTAATTACATCGGAATTAAATATAAGAGACCCAATGCCGACTTAAGTACTACAAAACTGAGTCTCCTTAGGGTCTATGATTTGAGCGTTTGATGTGTCACCAGTTTTACATTCCGATGCACCTTTGCAGGTTTACTGTATCCATTGGACCTTCCCATTGACGATGAAACACAGAAAGTGCATCGGAATTAAATCTAAGGGACACAATGTCGACGTAAGTACAGGAAGACTGAGTCTTCCTACTGTCTACGTTTTGAGCGTTTCCTGTGTCACCAGTTTTACATTCCGATGCGCCTCTGCAGGTTTACTGTATCTATTGGACCTTCCCATTGACGATAAAACACAGAAATTGCATCGGATTTAAATATAAGAGACACAATGCCGACTTAAGTACAGGAAGACTGGGTCTTCCTACTGTCTATGTTTTGAGCGTTTCCTGTGTCACCAGTTTTTCTCTCCGATGCACCTCTGCAGGTTTACTGTATCCCTTGGACCCTCACAGTGACTAATAAACATAGATATTGCATCGGAATTAAATATAAGAGACACAATGCCGATTTAAGTACAGGAAGACTGAGACTTTATACTGTCTACGTTTTCAGCGTTTCCTGTGTAATCAGTCTTACATTCCGATACAACTCTGCAGGTTTACTGTATTCCTTGGACCTTCCCAATGACGATGAAACACAGAAATTGCATCGGAATTAAATATAACTGACACAATGCCGACTTATGTGCAACAAAACTGAGTCTCCTTAGGGTCTATGTTTTGAGCGTTTCCTGTGTCACCAGTTTTACATTCCGATGCACCTCTGCAGGTTTACTGCATCCATTGGACCTTCCCAGTGACGATGAAACACAGAAAATGTATCGGAATTAAATATAAGAGAGACAATGCCGACTTAAGTACAAGAAAACTGAGTCATCTTAGGGTCTATGTTTTGAGCGTTTCCTGTGTCACCAGTTTTTCATTGCGATGGACTTCTGCAGTTTTTCTGTATCCCTAGGACGTCCCCATCGACGATGAAAAACAGAAATTGCATCAGAATTACATCTAAGAGACACAATGTCGACTTAAGTACAGGTAGACTGAGTCTTCCTACTGTCTATGTTTTGAGCGTTTCCTGTGTCACCAGTTTTACATTCCGATGCACCTCTGCAAGTTTACTGTATCCATTGGACCTTCCCATTGACGATGAAACACAGAAATTGCATCGGATTTAAATATAAGAGACACAATGCCGACTTAAGTACAGGAAGACTGAGTCTTCCTACTGTCTATGATTTGAGCGTTTCCTGTGTCACCAGTTTTACATTCCGATGCACCTCTGCAGGTTTACTGTATCGATTGGACCTTCCCATTGACGATTAAACACAGAAATTGCATCGGAATTAAATATAAGAGACACAATGCCGACTTAAGTACAGGTAGACTGAGTCTTCCTACTGTCTATGTTTTGAGCGTTTCCTGTGTCACCAGTTTTACATTCCGATGCACCTCTGCAAGTTTACTGTATCCATTGGACCTTCCCATTGACGATGAAACACAGAAATTGCATCGGATTTAAATATAAGAGTCAAAATGCCGACTTAAGTACAGGAAGACTGGGTCTTCCTGCTGTCTATGTTTTGAGCGTTTCCTGTGTCACCAGTTTTTCTCTCCGATGCACCTCTGCAGGTTTACTGTATCCCTTGGACCCTCACAGTGACGAATAAACACAGATATTGCATCGGAATTAAATATAAGAGACACAATGCCGATTAAGTACAGGAAGACTGAGTCTTTATACTGTCTATGTTTTCAGCGTTTCCTGTGTAATCAGTTTTACATTCCGATGCAACTCTGCAGGTTTACTGTATTCCTTGGACCTTCCCATTGACGATGAAACACAGAAATTGCATCGGAATTAAATATAAGTGACACAATGCCGACTTAAGTACAACAAAACTGAGTCTCCTTAGGGTCTATGTTTTGAGCGTTTCCTGTGTCACCAGTTTTACATTCCGATGCACTTCTGCAGGTTTACTGTATCCATTGGACCTTCCCAGTGACGATGAAACACAGAAATTGTATCGGAATTAAATATAAGAGAGACAATGCCGACTTAAGTACAAGAAAACTGAGTCATCTTAGGGTCCATGTTTTGAGCGTTTCCTGTGTCACCAGTTTTACATTGCGATGGACCTCTGCAGGTTTTCTGTATCCCTTGGACCTCCCCATCGACGATGAAACACAGAAATTGCATCGGAATTACATCTAAGAGACACAATGTCGACTTAAGTACAGGAAGACTGAGTCCTCCTACTGTCTACGTTTTGAGCGTTTCCTGTGTCACCAGTTTTACACTGCGATGCACCTCTCCAGGTTTACTGTATCCATTGGACCTTCCCATTGACGATGAAACACACAAATTGCATCGGATTTAAATATTTGAGACACAATGCCGACTTAAGTACAGGTAGACTGAGTCTTCCTACTGTCTATGTTTTGAGCGTTTCCTGTGTCACCAGTTTTACATTCCGATGCACCTCTGCAAGTTTACTGTATCCATTGGACCTTCCCATTGACGATGAAACACAGAAATTACATCGGATTTAAATATAAGAGACAAAATGCCGACTTAAGTACAGGTAGACTGAGTCTTCCTACTGTCTATGTTTTGAGCGTTTCCTGTGTCACCAGTTTTACATTCCGATGCACCTCTGCAAGTTTACTGTATCCATTGGACCTTCCCATTGACGATGAAACACAGAAATTGCATCGGATTTAAATATACGAGACACAATGCCGACTTAAGTACAGGAAGACTGAGCCTTCCTACTGTCTAGGTTTTGAGCGTTTCCTGTGTCACCAGTTTTACATTCCGATACACCTCTGCAGAATTTCTGTATCCATTGGACCCTCCCATTGACGATGAAACACAGAAATTGCATCGGATTTAAATATAAGAGGCACAATGCCGAATTAAGTACAGGAATACTGAGTCTTCCTACTGTCTATGTTTTGAGCGTTTTTTGTGTCACCAGTTTTACATTCCGATGCACCTCTGCAGGTTTACTGTATCCATTGGACCTTCACAGTGACGATGAAACACAGAAATTGCCTCGGATTTAAATATAAGAGACACAATGCCGACTTAAGCACAGGAAGACTGAGTCTTCCTACTGTCTATGTTTTGATCGTTTCCTGTGTAATCAGTTTTACATTCCGATGCAACTCTGCAGGTTTACTGTATTCCCTGGACCTTCCCATTGACGATGAAACACAGAAATTGCATCGGAATTAAATATAAGAGAGACAATGCCGACTTAAGTACAAGATAACTTGGTCTTGTTAGGGTCTATGTTTTGAGCGTTTCCTGTGTCACCAGTTTTACATTCCGATGCACCTCTGCAAGTTTACTGTATCGATTGGACCTTCCCATTGACGACGAAACACAGAAATTGCATCGGAATTAAATATAAGAGACACAATGCCGACATAAGTACAGGAAGACTCAGTCTTCCTACTGTCTACGTTTTGAGCGTTTCCTGTGTCACCAGTTTTACATTCCGATGCACCTCTGCAGGTTTACTGTATCCATTGGACCTTCCCAGTGACGATTAAACACAGAAATTGTATCGGAATTAAATATAAGAGAGACAATGCCGACTTAAGTACAAGAAAACTGAGTCATCTTAGGGTCTATGTTTTGAGCGTTTCCTGTGTCACCAGTTTTACATTGCGATGGACCTCTGCAGGTTTTCTGTATCCCTTGGACCTCCCCATCGAAGATGAAACACAGAAATTGCATCGGAATTACATCTAAGAGACACAATGTCGACTTAAGTACAGGAAGACTGAGTCTTCCTACTGTCTACGTTTTGAGCGTTTCCTGTGTCACCAGTTATACACTGCGATACACCTCTGCAGGTTTACTGTATCCATTGGACATTCCCATTGACGATGAAACACAGAAATTGCATCGGCTTTAAATATTAGAGACACAATGCCGACTTAAGTACAGGTAGACTGAGTCTTCCTACTGTCTATGTTTTGAGCGTTTCCTGTGTAATCAGTTTTACATTCCGATGCACCTCTGCAAGTATACTGTATCCATTGGACCTTCTCATTGACGATGAAACACAGAATTTGCATCGGATTTAAATATAAGAGACACAATGCCGACTTAAGTACAGGAAGACTGTGTCTTCCTACTGTCTATGTTTTGAGCGTTTCCTGTGTCACCAGTTTTACATTCCGATGTACCTCTGCAGGTTTACTGTATCGATTGGACATTCCCATTGACGATGAAAAACAGAAATTGCATCGGAATTAAGTATAAGAGACACAATGCCGACTTAAGTACAGGAAGACTGAGCCTTCCTACTGTCTACGTTTTGAGCGTTTCCTGTGTCACCAGTTTTACATTCCGATACACCTCTGCAGAATTTCTGTATCCATTGGACCTTCCCATTGACGATGAAACACAGAAATTGCATCGGATTTAAATATAAGAGGCACAATGCCGAATTAAGTACAGGAATACTGAGTCATCCTACTGTCTATGTTTTGAGCGTTTTTTGTGTCACCAGTTTTACATTCCGATGCACCTCTGCAGGTTTACTGTATCCATTGGACCTTCACAGTGACGATGAAACACAGAAATTGCCTCGGATTTAAATATAAGAGACACAATGCCGACTTAAGCACAGGAAGACTGAGTCTTCCTACTGTCTATGTTTTGAGCGTTTCCTGTGTCACCAGTTTTACATTCCGATGCACCTCTGCAAGTTTACTGTATCGATTGGACCTTCCCATTGACGATGAAACACAGAAATTGCATCGGAATTAAATATAAGAGACACAATGCCGACATAGGTACAGGAAGACTGAGTCTTCCTACTGTCTACGTTTTGAGCGTTTCCTGTGTCACCAGTTTTACATTCCGATGCACCTCTGCAGGTTTACTGTATCCATTGGACCTTCCCATTGACGATGAAACACAGAAATTGCATCGGATTTAAATATAAGAGACACAATGCCGACTTAAGTACAGGAAGACTGGGTCTTTCTGCTGTCTATGTTTTGAGCGTTTCCTGTGTCACCAGTTTTTCTCTCCGATGCACCTCTGCAGGTTTACTGTATCCCTTGGACCCTCACAGTGACGAATAAACACAGATATTGCATCGGAATTAAATATAAGAGACACAATGCCGATTAAGCACAGGAAGACTGAGTCTTTATACTGTCTATGATTTCAGCGTTTCCTGTGTAATCAGTTTTACATTCCGATGCAACTCTGCAGGTTTACTGTATTCCTTGGACCTTCCCATTGACGATGAAACACAGAAATTGCATCGGAATTAAATATAAGTGACACAATGCCGACTTAAGTACAACAAAACTGAGTCTCCTTAGGGTCTATGTTTTGAGCGTTTCCTGTGTCACCAGTTTTACATTCCGATGGACCTCTGCAGGTTTACTGTATCCATTGGACCTTCCCATCGACGATGAAACACAGAAATTGCATCGGAATTAGATCTAAGTGACACAATGTCGACTTAAGTACAGGAAGACTGAGTCTTCCTACTGTCTACGTTTTGAGCGTTTCCAGTGTCACCAGTTTTACATTCCGATGCACCTCTGCAGGTTTACTGTATTCCTTGGACCTTCACAGTGACGATGAAATACAGATATTGCATCGGAATTAAATATAAGAGACACAATGCCGATTTAAGTACAGGAAGACTGAGCCTTTATACTGTCTATGTTTTCAGCGTTTCCTGTGTAATCAGTTTTACATTCCGATGCAACTCTGCAGGTTTACTGTATTCCCTGGACCTTCCCATTGACGATGAAACACAGAAATTGCATCGGAATTAAATATGAGACACAACGCCGACATACGTACAAGAAAACTGAGTCTTCTTACTGTCTATGTTTTGAGCGTTTCCTGTGTCACCAGTTTTACATTCCGATGCACACCTGCAGGTTCACTGTATCCATTCGACCTTCCCATTGACGATGAAACACAGAATTTGAATCGGATTTAAATATAAGAGGCACAATGCCGACTTAAGTACAGGAAGACTTAATCTTACTACTGTCTACGTTTTGAGCGTTTCCTGTGTCACCAGTTTTACATTCCGATGCAACTCTGCAGGTTTACTGTATCCATTGGACCTTCCCATTGACGATGAAACACAGAAATTGCAACGGATTTAAATATAAGAGACACAATGCCGACTTAAGTACAGGTAGACTGAGTCTTCCTACTGTCTATGTTTTGAGCGTTTCCTGTGTCACCAGTTTTACATTCCGATGCACCTCTGCAAGTTTACTGTATCCATTGGACCTTCCCATTGACGATGAAACACAGAAATTGCATCGGATTTAAATATAAGAGTCAAAATGCCGACTTAAGTACAGGAAGACAGACTTTATACTGTCTACGTTTTGAGCGTTTCCTGTGTCACCAGTTTTACATTCCGATGCGCCTCTGCAGGTTTACTGTATCTATTGGACCTTCCCATATACGATAAAACACAGAAATTGCATCGGATTTAAATATAAGAGACACAATGCCGACTTAAGTACAGGAAGACTGGGTCTTCCTACTGTCTATGTTTTGAGCGTTTCCTGTGTCACCAGTTTTTCTCTCCGATGCACCTCTGCAGGTTTACTGTATCCCTTGGACCCTCACAGTGAGTAATAAACATAGATATTGCATCGGAATTAAATATAAGAGACACAATGCCGATTTAAGTACAGGAAGACTGAGACTTTATACTGTCTACGTTTTCAGCGTTTCCTGTGTAATCAGTCTTACATTCCGATACATCTCTGCAGGTTTACTGTATTCCTTGGACCTTCCCATTGACGATGAAACACAGAAATTGCATCGGAATTAAATATAACTGACACAATGCCGACTTATGTACAACAAAACTGAGTCTCCTTAGGGTCTATGTTTTGAGCGTTTCCTGTGTCACCAGTTTTACATTCCGATGCACCTCTGCAGGTTTACTGCATCCATTGGACCTTCCCAGTGACGATGAAACACAGAAAATGTATCGGAATTAAATATAAGAGAGACAATGCCGACTTAAGTACAAGAAAACTGAGTCATCTTAGGGTCTATGTTTTGAGCGTTTCCTGTGTCACCAGTTTTTCATTGCGATGGACCTCTGCAGATTTTCTGTATCCCTAGGACGTCCCCATCGACGACGAAACACTGAAATTGCATCGGAATTACATCTAAGAGACACAATGTCGACTTAAGTACAGGAAGACTGAGTCTTCCTACTGTCTACGTTTTGAGCGTTTCCTGTGTCACCAGTTTTACACTGCGATGCACCTCTGCAGGTTTACTGTATCCATTGGACCTTCCCATTGACGATGAAACACAGAAATTGCATCGGATTTAAATATTAGAGACACAATTCCGACTTAAGTACAGGTAGACTGAGTCTTCCTACTGTCTATGTTTTGAGCGTTTCCTGTGTCACCAGTTTTACATTCCGATGCACCTCTGCAAGTTTACTGTATCCATTGGACCTTCCCCTTGACGATGAAACACAGAAATTGCATCGGATTTAAATATAAGAGACACTATGCCGACTTAAGTACAGGAAGACTGAGTCTTCCTACTGTCTACGTTTTGAGCGTTTCCTGTGTCACCAGTTATACACTGCGATACACCTCTGCAGGTTTACTGTATCCATTGGACATTCCCATTGACGATGAAACACAGAAATTGCATCGGCTTTAAATATTAGAGACACAATGCCGACTTAAGTACAGGTAGACTGAGTCTTCCTACTGTCTATGTTTTGAGCGTTTCCTGTGTAATCAGTTTTACATTCCGATGCACCTCTGCAAGTTTACTGTATCCATTGGACCTTCCCATCGACGATGAAACACAGAAATTGCATCGGATTTAAATATAAGAGGCACAATGCCGAATTAAGTACAGGAATACTGAGTCATCCTACTGTCTATGTTTTGAGCGTTTTTTGTGTCACCAGTTTTACATTCCGATGCACCTCTGCAGGTTTACTGTATCCATTGGACCTTCACAGTGACGATGAAACACAGAAATTGCCTCGGATTTAAATATAAGAGACACAATGCCGACTTAAGCACAGGAAGACTGAGTCTTCCTACTGTCTATGTTTTGAGCGTTTCCTGTGTCACCAGTTTTACATTCCGATGCACCTCTGCAAGTTTACTGTATCGATTGGACCTTCCCATTGACGATGAAACACAGAAATTGCATCGGAATTAAATATAAGAGACACAATGCCGACATAGGTACAGGAAGACTGAGTCTTCCTACTGTCTACGTTTTGAGCGTTTCCTGTGTCACCAGTTTTACATTCCGATGCACCTCTGCAGGTTTACTGTATCCATTGGACCTTCCCATTGACGATGAAACACAGAAATTGCATCGGATTTAAATATAAGAGACACAATGCCGACTTAAGTACAGGAAGACTGGGTCTTCCTGCTGTCTATGTTTTGAGCGTTTCCTGTGTCACCAGTTTTTCTCTCCGATGCACCTCTGCAGGTTTACTGTATCCCTTGGACCCTCACAGTGACGAATAAACACAGATATTGCATCGGAATTAAATATAAGAGACACAATGCCGATTAAGTACAGGAAGACTGAGTCTTTATACTGTCTATGATTTCAGCGTTTCCTGTGTAATCAGTTTTACATTCCGATGCAACTCTGCAGGTTTACTGTATTCCTTGGACCTTCCCATTGACGATGAAACACAGAAATTGCATCGGAATTAAATATAAGTGACACAATGCCGACTTAAGTACAACAAAACTGAGTCTCCTTAGGGTCTATGTTTTGAGCGTTTCCTGTGTCACCAGTTTTACATTCCGATGGACCTCTGCAGGTTTACTGTATCCATTGGACCTTCCCATCGACGATGAAACACAGAAATTGCATCGGAATTAGATCTAAGTGACACAATGTCGACTTAAGTACAGGAAGACTGAGTCTTCCTACTGTCTACGTTTTGAGCGTTTCCAGTGTCACCAGTTTTACATTCCGATGCACCTCTGCAGGTTTACTGTATTCCTTGGACCTTCACAGTGACGATGAAATACAGATATTGCATCGGAATTAAATATAAGAGACACAATGCCGATTTAAGTACAGGAAGACTGAGCCTTTATACTGTCTATGTTTTCAGCGTTTCCTGTGTAATCAGTTTTACATTCCGATGCAACTCTGCAGGTTTACTGTATTCCCTGGACCTTCCCATTGACGATGAAACACAGAAATTGCATCGGAATTAAATATGAGACACAACGCCGACATACGTACAAGAAAACTGAGTCTTCTTACTGTCTATGTTTTGAGCGTTTCCTGTGTCACCAGTTTTCCATTCCGATGCACATCTGCAGGTTCACTGTATCGATTCGACCTTCCCATTGACGATGAAACACAGAATTTGAATCGGATTTAAATATAAGAGGCACAATGCCGACTTAAGTACAGGAAGACTTAATCTTACTACTGTCTACGTTTTGAGCGTTTCCTGTGTCACCAGTTTTTCTCTCCGATGCACCTCTGCAGGTTTACTGTATCCCTTGGACCCTCACAGTGACTAATAAACATAGATATTGCATCGGAATTAAATATAAGAGACACAATGCCGATTTAAGTACAGGAAGACTGAGACTTTATACTGTCTACGTTTTCAGCGTTTCCTGTGTAATCAGTCTTACATTCCGATACATCTCTGCAGGTTTACTGTATTCCTTGGACCTTCCCATTGACGATGAAACACAGAAATTGCATCGGAATTAAATATAAGAGACACAATGCCGACATAAGTACAGGAAGACTCAGTCTTCCTACTGTCTACGTTTTGAGCGTTTCCTGTGTCACCAGTTTTACATTCCGATGCACCTCTGCAGGTTTACTGTATCCATTGGACCTTCCCAGTGACGATGAAACACAGAAAATGTATCGGAATTAAATATAAGAGAGACAATGCCGACTTAAGTACAAGAAAACTGAGTCATCTTAGGGTCTATGTTTTGAGCGTTTCCTGTGTCACCAGTTTTTCATTGCGATGGACCTCTGCAGATTTTCTGTATCCCTAGGACGTCCCCATCGACGATGAAACACTGAAATTGCATCGGAATTACATCTAAGAGACACAATGTCGACTTAAGTACAGGAAGACTGAGTCTTCCTACTGTCTACGTTTTGAGCGTTTCCTGTGTCACCAGTTTTACACTGCGATGCACCTCTGCAGGTTTACTGTATCCATTGGACCTTCCCATTGACGATGAAACACAGAAATTGCATCGGATTTAAATATTAGAGACACAATTCCGACTTAAGTACAGGTAGACTGAGTCTTCCTACTGTCTATGTTTTGAGCGTTTCCTGTGTCACCAGTTTTACATTCCGATGCACCTCTGCAAGTTTACTGTATCCATTGGACCTTCCCATTGACGATGAAACACAGAAATTGCATCGGATTTAAATATAAGAGACACAATGCCGACTTAAGTACAGGAAGACTGAGTCTTCCTACTGTCTATGATTTGAGCGTTTCCTGTGTCACCAGTTTTACATTCCGATGCACCTCTGCAGGTTTACTGTATCGATTGGACCTTCCCATTGACGATGAAACACAGAAATTGCATCGGAATTAAATATAAGAGGCACAATGCCGACTTATGTACAGGAAGACTGAGCCTTCCTACTGTCTACGTTTTGAGCGTTTCCTGTGTCACCAGTTTTACATTCCGATACACCTCTGCAGAATTTCTGTATCCATTGGACCTTCCCATTGACGATGAAACACAGAAATTGCATCGGATTTAAATATAAGAGGCACAATGCCGAATTAAGTACAGTAATACTGAGTCTTCCTACTGTCTATGTTTTGAGCGTTTTTTGTGTCACCAGTTTTACATTCCGATGCACCTCTTCAGGTTTACTGTATTCATTGGACATTCACAGTGACGATGAAACACAGAAATTGCCTCGGATTTAAATATAAGAGACACAATGCCGACTTAAGCACAGGAAGACTGAGTCTTCCTACTGTCTATGCTTTGATCGTTTCCTGTGTAATCAGTTTTACATTCCGATGCAACTCTGCAGGTTTACTGTATTCCCTGGACCTTCCCATTGACGATGAAACACAGAAATTGCAACGGAATTAAATATAAGAGAGACAATGCCGACTTAAGTACAAGAAAACTTGGTCTTGTTAGGGTCTATGTTTTGAGCGTTTCCTGTGTCTCCAGTTTTACATTCCGATGGACCTCAGCAGGTTTACTTTATCCCTTGGACCTTCCCAATGACGGTGAAACACAGAAATTGCATCGGAATTAAATCTAAGGGACACAATGTCGACGTAAGTACAGGAAGACTGAGTCTTCCTACTGTCTACGTTTTGAGCGTTTCCTGTGTCACCAGTTTTACATTCCGATGCGCCTCTGCAGGTTTACTGTATCTATTGGACCTTCCCATTGACTATGAAACACAGAAATTGCATCGGATTTAAGTATAAGAGACACAATGCCGACTTAAGTACAGGAAGACTGGGTCTTCCTACTGTATATGTTTGGAGCGTTTCCCAATGCCACCAGTTTTTCTCTCCGATGCACCTCTGCAGGTTTACTGTATCCCTTGGACCCTCACAGTGACTAATAAACATAGATATTGCATCGGAATTAAATATAAGAGACACAATGCCGATTTAAGTACAGGAAGACTGAGACTTTATACTGTCTACGATTTCAGCGTTTCCTGTGTAATCAGTCTTACATTCCGATGCAACTCTGCAGGTTTACTGTATTCCTTGGACCTTCCCATTGACGATGAAACACAGAAATTGCATCGGAATTAAATATAAGTGACACAATGCCGACTTAAGTACAACAAAACTGAGTCTCCTTAGGGTCTATGTTTTGAGCGTTTCCTGTGTCACCAGTTTTACATTGCGATGGACCTCTGCAGATTTTCTGTATCCCTTGGACCTCCCCATCGACGATGAAACACAGAAATTGCATCGGAATTACATCTAAGAGACACAATGTCGACTTAAGTACAGGAAGACTGAGTCTTCCTACTGTCTACGTTTTGAGCGTTTCCTGTGTCACCAGTTTTACACTGCGATGCACCTCTGCAGGTTTACTGTATCCATTGGACCTTCCCATTGACGATGAAACACAGAAATTGCATCGGATTTAAATATTAGAGACACAATGCCGACTTAAGTACAGAGAGACTGAGTCTTCCTACTGTCTATGTTTTGAGCGTTTCCTGTGTCACCAGTTTTACATTCCGATGCACCTCTGCAAGTTTACTGTATCCATTGGACCTCCCCATCGATGATGAAACACAGAAATTGCATCGGATTTAAATATAAGTGACACAATGCCGACTTAAGTACAGGAAGACTGAGTCTTCCTACTGTCTATGATTTGAGCGTTTCCTGTGTCACCAGTTTTACATTCCGATGCACCTCTGCAGGTTTACTGTATCGATTGGACCTTCCCATTGACGATGAAACACAGAAATTGCATCGGAATTAAATATAAGAGACACACTGCCGACTTAAGCACAGGAAGACTGAGTCTTCCTACTGTCTATGTTTTGAGCGTTTCCTGTGTCACCAGTTTTTCTCTCCGATGCACCTCTGCTGGTTTACTGTATCCCTTGGACCCTCACAGTGACCAACAAAAACAGATATTGCATCGGAATTAAATATAAGAGACACAATGCCGATTTAAGTACAGGAAGACTGAGTCTTTATACTGTCTATGTTTTCAGCGTTTCCTGTGTAATCAGTCTTACATTCCGATGCAACTCTGCACGTTTATTGTATTCCTTGGACCTTCCCATTGACGAAGAAACACAGTAATTACATCGGAATTAAATATAAGAGACCCAATGCCGACTTAAGTACTACAAAACTGAGTCACCTTAGGGTCTATGATTTGAGCGTTTGATGTGTCACCAGTTTTACATTCCGATGCACCTTTGCAGGTTTACTGTATCCATTGGACCTTCCCATTGACGATGAAACACAGAAAGTGCATCGGAATTAAATCTAAGGGACACAATGTCGACGTAAATACAGGAAGACTGAGTCTTCCTACTGTCTACGTTTTGAGCGTTTCCTGTGTCACCAGTTTTACATTCCGATGCGCCTCTGCAGGTTTACTGTATCTATTGGACCTTCCCATTGACGATAAAACACAGAAATTGCATCGGATTTAAATATAAGAGACACAATGCCGACTTAAGTACAGGAAGACTGGGTCTTCCTACTGTCTATGTTTTGAGCGTTTCCTGTGTCACCAGTTTTTCTCTCCGATGCACCTCTGCATGTTTACTGTATCCCTTGGACCCTCACAGTGACTAATAAACATAGATATTGCATCGGAATTAAATATAAGAGACACAATGCCGATTTAAGTACAGGAAGACTGAGACTTTATACTGTCTACGTTTTCAGCGTTTCCTGTGTAATCAGTCTTACATTCCGATACAACTCTGCAGGTTTACTGTATTCCTTAACCCTTCCCAATGACGATGAAACACAGAAATTGCATCGGTATTAAATATAACTGACACAATGCCGACTTATGTGCAACAAAACTGAGTCTCCTTAGGGTCTATGTTTTGAGCGTTTCCTGTGTCACCAGTTTTACATTCCGATGCACCTCTGCAGGTTTACTGCATCCATTGGACCTTCCCAGTGACGATGAAACACAGAAAATGTATCGGAATTAAATATAAGAGAGACAATGCCGACTTAAGTACAAGAAAACTGAGTCATCTTAGGGTCTATGTTTTGAGCGTTTCCTGTGTCACCAGTTTTTCATTGTGATGGACCTCTGCAGTTTTTCTGTATCCCTAGGACGTCCCCATCGACGATGAAAAACAGAAATTGCATCAGAATTACATCTAAGAGACACAATGTCGACTTAAGTACAGGAAGACTGAGTCTTCCTACTGTCTACGTTTTGAGCGTTTCCTGTGTCACCAGTTTTACACTGCGATGCACCTCTGCAGGTTTACTGTATCCATTGGACCTTCCCATTGACGATGAAACACAGAAATTGCATCGGATTTAAATATTAGAGACACAATGCCGACTTAAGTACAGGTAGACTGAGTCTTCCTACTGTCTATGTTTTGAGCGTTTCCTGTGTCACCAGTTTTACATTCCGATGCACCTCTGCAAGTTTACTGTATCCATTGGACCTTCCCATTGACGATGAAACACAGAAATTGCATCGGATTTAAATATAAGAGACACAATGCCGACTTAAGTACAGGAAGACTGAGTCTTCCTACTGTCTATGATTTGAGCGTTTCCTGTGTCACCAGTTTTACATTCCGATGCACCTCTGCAGGTTTACTGTATCGATTGGACCTTCCCATTGACGATTAAACACAGAAATTGCATCGGAATTAAATATAAGAGACACAATGCCGACTTATGTACAGGAAGACTGAGCCTTCCTACTGTCTACGTTTTGAGCGTTTCCTGTGTCACCAGTTTTACATTCCGATACACCTCTGCAGAATTTCTGTATCCATTGGACCTTCCCATTAACGATGAAACACAGAAATTGCATCGGATTTAAATATAAGAGGCACAATGCCGAATTAAGTACAGTAATACTGAGTCTTCTTACTGTCTATGTTTTGAGCGTTTTTTGTGTCACCAGTTTTACATTCCGATGCACCTCTGCAGGTTTACTGTATTCATTGGACATTCACAGTGACGATGAAACACAGAAATTGCCTCGGATTTAAATATAAGAGACACAATGCCGACTTAAGCACAGGAAGACTGAGTCTTCCTACTGTCTATGCTTTGATCGTTTCCTGTGTAATCAGTTTTACATTCCGATGCAACTCTGCAGGTTTACTGTATTCCCTGGACCTTCCCATTGACGATGAAACACAGAAATTGCAACGGAATTAAATATAAGAGAGACAATGCCGACTTAAGTACAAGAAAACTTGGTCTTGTTAGGGTCTATGTTTTGAGCGTTTCCTGTGTCTCCAGTTTTACATTCCGATGGACCTCAGCAGGTTTACTGTATCCCTTGGACCTTCCCAATGACGATGAAACACAGAAATTGCATCGGAATTAAATCTAAGGGACACAATGTCGACGTAAGTACAGGAAGACTGAGTCTTCCTACTGTCTACGTTTTGAGCGTTTCCTGTGTCACCAGTTTTACATTCCGATGCAACTCTGCAGGTTTACTGTATCCATTGGACCTTCCCATTGACGATGAAACACAGAAATTGCAACGGATTTAAATATAAGAGACACAATGCCGACTTAAGTACAGGTAGACTGAGTCTTCCTACTGTCTATGTTTTGAGCGTTTCCTGTGTCACCAGTTTTACATTCCGATGCACCTCTGCAAGTTTACTGTATCCATTGGACCTTCCCATTGACGATGAAACACAGAAATTGCATCGTATTTAAATATAAGAGTCAAAATGCCGACTTAAGTACAGGAAGACTGGGTCTTCCTGCTGTCTATGTTTTGAGCGTTTCCTGTGTCACCAGTTTTTCTCTCCGATGCACCTCTGCAGGTTTACTGTATCCCTTGGACCCTCACAGTGACGAATAAACACAGATATTGCATCGGAATTAAATATAAGAGACACAATGCCGATTAAGTACAGGAAGACTGAGTCTTTATACTGTCTATGTTTTCAGCGTTTCCTGTGTAATCAGTTTTACATTCCGATGCAACTCTGCAGGTTTACTGTATTCCTTGGACCTTCCCATTGACGATGAAACACAGAAATTGCATCGGAATTAAATATAAGTGACACAATGCCGACTTAAGTACAACAAAACTGAGTCTCCTTAGGGTCTATGTTTTGAGCGTTTCCTGTGTCACCAGTTTTACATTCCGATGCACTTCTGCAGGTTTACTGTATCCATTGGACCTTCCCAGTGACGATGAAACACAGAAATTGTATCGGAATTAAATATAAGAGAGACAATGCCGACTTAAGTACAAGAAAACTGAGTCATCTTAGGGTCCATGTTTTGAGCGTTTCCTGTGTCACCAGTTTTACATTGCGATGGACCTCTGCAGGTTTTCTGTATCCCTTGGACCTCCCCATCGACGATGAAACACAGAAATTGCATCGGAATTACATCTAAGAGACACAATGTCGACTTAAGTACAGGAAGACTGAGTCCTCCTACTGTCTACGTTTTGAGCGTTTCCTGTGTCACCAGTTTTACACTGCGATGCACCTCTCCAGGTTTACTGTATCCATTGGACCTTCCCATTGACGATGAAACACACAAATTGCATCGGATTTAAATATTTGAGACACAATGCCGACTTAAGTACAGGTAGACTGAGTCTTCCTACTGTCTATGTTTTGAGCGTTTCCTGTGTCACCAGTTTTACATTCCGATGCACCTCTGCAAGTTTACTGTATCCATTGGACCTTCCCATTGACGATGAAACACAGAAATTACATCGGATTTAAATATAAGAGACAAAATGCCGACTTAAGTACAGGTAGACTGAGTCTTCCTACTGTCTATGTTTTGAGCGTTTCCTGTGTCACCAGTTTTACATTCCGATGCACCTCTGCAAGTTTACTGTATCCATTGGACCTTCCCATTGACGATGAAACACAGAAATTGCATCGGATTTAAATATACGAGACACAATGCCGACTTAAGTACAGGAAGACTGAGCCTTCCTACTGTCTAGGTTTTGAGCGTTTCCTGTGTCACCAGTTTTACATTCCGATACACCTCTGCAGAATTTCTGTATCCATTGGACCCTCCCATTGACGATGAAACACAGAAATTGCATCGGATTTAAATATAAGAGGCACAATGCCGAATTAAGTACAGGAATACTGAGTCTTCCTACTGTCTATGTTTTGAGCGTTTTTTGTGTCACCAGTTTTACATTCCGATGCACCTCTGCAGGTTTACTGTATCCATTGGACCTTCACAGTGACGATGAAACACAGAAATTGCCTCGGATTTAAATATAAGAGACACAATGCCGACTTAAGCACAGGAAGACTGAGTCTTCCTACTGTCTATGTTTTGATCGTTTCCTGTGTAATCAGTTTTACATTCCGATGCAACTCTGCAGGTTTACTGTATTCCCTGGACCTTCCCATTGACGATGAAACACAGAAATTGCATCGGAATTAAATATAAGAGAGACAATGCCGACTTAAGTACAAGATAACTTGGTCTTGTTAGGGTCTATGTTTTGAGCGTTTCCTGTGTCACCAGTTTTACATTCCGATGCACCTCTGCAAGTTTACTGTATCGATTGGACCTTCCCATTGACGACGAAACACAGAAATTGCATCGGAATTAAATATAAGAGACACAATGCCGACATAAGTACAGGAAGACTCAGTCTTCCTACTGTCTACGTTTTGAGCGTTTCCTGTGTCACCAGTTTTACATTCCGATGCACCTCTGCAGGTTTACTGTATCCATTGGACCTTCCCAGTGACGATTAAACACAGAAATTGTATCGGAATTAAATATAAGAGAGACAATGCCGACTTAAGTACAAGAAAACTGAGTCATCTTAGGGTCTATGTTTTGAGCGTTTCCTGTGTCACCAGTTTTACATTGCGATGGACCTCTGCAGGTTTTCTGTATCCCTTGGACCTCCCCATCGACGATGAAACACAGAAATTGCATCGGAATTACATCTAAGAGACACAATGTCGACTTAAGTACAGGAAGACTGAGTCTTCCTACTGTCTACGTTTTGAGCGTTTCCTGTGTCACCAGTTATACACTGCGATACACCTCTGCAGGTTTACTGTATCCATTGGACATTCCCATTGACGATGAAACACAGAAATTGCATCGGCTTTAAATATTAGAGACACAATGCCGACTTAAGTACAGGTAGACTGAGTCTTCCTACTGTCTATGTTTTGAGCGTTTCCTGTGTAATCAGTTTTACATTCCGATGCACCTCTGCAAGTTTACTGTATCCATTGGACCTTCTCATTGACGATGAAACACAGAATTTGCATCGGATTTAAATATAAGAGACACAATGCCGACTTAAGTACAGGAAGACTGTGTCTTCCTACTGTCTATGTTTTGAGCGTTTCCTGTGTCACCAGTTTTACATTCCGATGTACCTCTGCAGGTTTACTGTATCGATTGGACATTCCCATTGACGATGAAAAACAGAAATTGCATCGGAATTAAGTATAAGAGACACAATGCCGACTTAAGTACAGGAAGACTGAGCCTTCCTACTGTCTACGTTTTGAGCGTTTCCTGTGTCACCAGTTTTACATTCCGATACACCTCTGCAGAATTTCTGTATCCATTGGACCTTCCCATTGACGATGAAACACAGAAATTGCATCGGATTTAAATATAAGAGGCACAATGCCGAATTAAGTACAGGAATACTGAGTCATCCTACTGTCTATGTTTTGAGCGTTTTTTGTGTCACCAGTTTTACATTCCGATGCACCTCTGCAGGTTTACTGTATCCATTGGACCTTCACAGTGACGATGAAATACAGATATTGCATCAGAATTAAATATAAGAGACACAATGCCGATTTAAGTACAGGAAGACTGAGCCTTTATACTGTCTATGATTTCAGCGTTTCCTGTGTAATCAGTTTTACATTCCGATGCAACTCTGCAGGTTTACTGTATTCCTTGGACCTTCCCATTGACGATGAAACACAGAAATTGCATCGGAATTAAATATAAGTGACACAATGCCGACTTAAGTACAACAAAACTGAGTCTCCTTAGGGTCTATGTTTTGAGCGTTTCCTGTGTCACCAGTTTTACATTCCGATGCACCTCTGCAAGTTTACTGTATCCATTGGACCTTCCCATTGACGATGAAACACAGAAATTGCATCGGATTTAAATATAAGAGACACAATGCCGACTTAAGTACAGGAAGACTGAGTCTTCCTACTGTCTACGTTTTGAGCGTTTCCTGTGTCACCAGTTATACACTGCGATACACCTCTGCAGGTTTACTGTATCCATTGGACATTCCCATTGACGATGAAACACAGAAATTGCATCGGCTTTAAATATTAGAGACACAATGCCGACTTAAGTACAGGTAGACTGAGTCTTCCTACTGTCTATGTTTTGAGCGTTTCCTGTGTAATCAGTTTTACATTCCGATGCACCTCTGCAAGTTTACTGTATCCATTGGACCTTCCCATCGACGATGAAACACAGAAATTGCATCGGAATTAAATCTAAGGGATACAATGTCGACTTAAGTGCAGGAAGACTGAGTCTTCCTACTGTCTATGTTTTGAGCGTTTTTTGTGTCACCAGTTTTACATTCCGATGCACCTCTGCAGGTTTACTGTATCCATTGGACCATCACAGTGACGATGAAACACAGAAATTGCATCGGATTTAAATATAAGAGACACAATGCCGACTTAAGTACAGGAAGACTGAGCCTTCCTACTGTCTATGTTTTGAGCGTTTCCTGTGTCACCAGTTTTACATTCCGATGCACCTCTGCAGGTTTAGAGTATCGATTGGACCTTCCCATTGACGATGAAACACAGGAATTGCATCGGAATTAAATATAAGAGACACAATGCCGACTTAAGTACAGGAAGACTGAGTCTTCCTACTGTCTACGTTTTGAGCGATTCCTGTGTCACCAGTTTTACATTCCGATACACCTCTGCAGAATTTCTGTATCCATTGGACCTTCCCATTGACGATGAAACACAGAAATTGCATCGGATTTAAACATAAGAGACACAATGCCGAATTAAGTACAGGTATACTGAGTCTTCCTACTGTCTATGTTTTGAGCGTTTTTTGTGTCACCAGTTTTACATTCCGATGCACCTCTGCAGGTTTACTGTATCCATTGGACCATCACAGTGACGATGAAACACAGAAATTGCCTCGGATTTAAATATAAGAGACACAGTGCCGACTTAAGTACAGGAAGACTGAGTCTTCCTACTGTCGATGTTTTGAGCGCCAGTTTTAGATTCGGATGCACCTCTGCAGGTTTACTGTATTCCTTGGACCTTCACAGTGACGATGAAATACAGATATTGCATCAGAATTAAATATAAGACACACAATGCCGATTTAAGTACAGGAAGACTGAGCCTTTATACTGTCTATGTTTTCAGCGTTTCCTGTGTAATCAGTTTTACATTCCGATGCAACTCTGCAGGTTTACTGTATTCCCAGGACCTTCCCATTGACGATGAAACACAGAAATTGCATCGGAATTAAATATGAGACACAAAGCCGACTTACGTACAAGAAAACTGAGTCTTCTTACTGTGTATGTTTTGAGCGTTTCCTGTGTCACCAGTTTTACATTCCGATGCACACCTGCAGGTTCACTGTATCCATTCGACCTTCCCATTGACGATGAAACACAGAATTTGAATCGGATTTAAATATAAGAGACACAATGCCGACGTAAGTACAGGAAGACTTAATCTTACTACTGTCTATGTTTTGAGCGTTTCCTGTGTCACCAGTTTTTCATTCCGATGCACCTCTGCAGGTTTACTGTATCCATTCGACCATCACAGTGACGATGAAACACATAAATTGCATCGGAATTAAATATAAGAGACACAATGCCGACTTAAGTACTACAAAACTGAGTCTCCTTAGGGTTTAACTTTTGAGCGTTTCCTGTGTCACCAGTTTTACATTCCGATGCACCTCTGCAGGATACTGTATCCTTGTACATTCACAGTGACGATGAAACACAGAAATTGCTTTGGAATTAAATATAAGAGATACAATGCCGAAATAAGTACAGGAAGACTGTGTCTTCCTACTGTCTATGTATTGATCGTTTCCTGTGTCACCAGGTTTACATTCCGATGCACCTCTGCAGGTTTACTGTATCCATTGGACCATCCCATTGACGATGAAACACAGAAATTGCATCGGATTTAAATATAAGAGACACAATGCCGACTTAAGTACAGGAAGACTGAGTCTTCCTACTGTCTATGTTTTGATCGTTTCCTGTAACACCAGTTTTACATTCCGATGCACCTCTGCAGGTTTAGTGTATCCATTGGACCTTCCCAGTGACGATGAAACACAGAAATTGCATCGGAATTAAATATAAGAGACACAATACCGTCTTAAGTACATGAAAACTGAGTCTCCTTAGGGTTTATCTTTTGAGCGTTTCCTGTGTCACCAGTTTTACATTCCGATGCACCTCTGCAGGATACTGTATCCTTGGACATTCACAGTGACGATGAAACACAGAAATTGCTTTGGAATTAAATATAAGAGATACAATGCCGAAATAAGTACAGGAAGACTGTGTCTTCCTACTGTCTATGTATTGAGCGTTTCCTGTGTCACCAGGTTTACATTCCGATGCACCTCTGCAGGTTTACTGTATCCATTGGACCTTCCCATTGACGACGAAACACAGAAATTGCAACGGATTTAAATATAAGAGACACAATGCCGACTTAAGTGCAGGAAGACTGAGTCTTCCTACTGTCTACGTTTTGAGCGTTTCCTGTGTCACCAGTTTTACATTCCGATGCACCTCTGCAGGTTTACTGTATCCATTGGACCTTCCCATTGACGATGAAACACAGAAATTGCATCGGATTTAAATATAAGAGACACAATGCCGACTTAAGTACAGGAAGACTGAGTCTTCCTACTGTCTATGTTTTGATCGTTTCCTGTAACACCAGTTTTACATTCCGATGCACCTCTGCAGGTTTAGTGTATCCATTGGACCTTCCCAGTGACGATGAAACACAGAAATTGCATCGGAATTAAATATAAGAGACACAATGCCGTCTTAAGTACATGAAAACTGAGTCTCCTTAGGGTCTATGTTTTGAGCGTTTCCTGTGTCACCAGTTTTACATTCCGATGGACCTCTGCAGGTTTACTGTATCCATTGGACCTTCCCATCGACGATGAAACACAGAAATTGCATCGGAATTAAATCTAAGGGATACAATGTCGACTTAAGTGCAGGAAGACTGAGTCTTCCTACTGTCTATGTTTTGAGCGTTTTTTGTGTCACCAGTTTTACATTCCGATGCACCTCTGCAGGTTTACTGTATCCATTGGACCATCACAGTGACGATGAAACACAGAAATTGCATCGGATTTAAATATAAGAGACACAATGCCGACTTAAGTACAGGAAGACTGAGCCTTCCTACTGTCTATGTTTTGAGCGTTTCCTGTGTCACCAGTTTTACATTCCGATGCACCTCTGCAGGTTTAGAGTATCGATTGGACCTTCCCATTGACGATGAAACACAGGAATTGCATCGGAATTAAATATAAGAGACACAATGCCGACTTAAGTACAGGAAGACTGAGTCTTCCTACTGTCTACGTTTTGAGCGATTCCTGTGTCACCAGTTTTACATTCCGATACACCTCTGCAGAATTTCTGTATCCATTGGACCTTCCCATTGACGATGAAACACAGAAATTGCATCGGATTTAAACATAAGAGACACAATGCCGAATTAAGTACAGGTATACTGAGTCTTCCTACTGTCTATGTTTTGAGCGTTTTTTGTGTCACCAGTTTTACATTCCGATGCACCTCTGCAGGTTTACTGTATCCATTGGACCATCACAGTGACGATGAAACACAGAAATTGCCTCGGATTTAAATATAAGAGACACAGTGCCGACTTAAGTACAGGAAGACTGAGTCTTCCTACTGTCTATGTTTTGAGCGCCAGTTTTAGATTCGGATGCACCTCTGCAGGTTTACTGTATTCCTTGGACCTTCACAGTGACGATGAAATACAGATATTGCATCAGAATTAAATATAAGACACACAATGCCGATTTAAGTACAGGAAGACTGAGCCTTTATACTGTCTATGTTTTCAGCGTTTCCTGTGTAATCAGTTTTACATTCCGATGCAACTCTGCAGGTTTACTGTATTCCCAGGACCTTCCCATTGACGATGAAACACAGAAATTGCATCGGAATTAAATATGAGACACAAAGCCGACTTACGTACAAGAAAACTGAGTCTTCTTACTGTGTATGTTTTGAGCGTTTCCTGTGTCACCAGTTTTACATTCCGATGCACACCTGCAGGTTCACTGTATCCATTCGACCTTCCCATTGACGATGAAACACAGAATTTGAATCGGATTTAAATATAAGAGACACAATGCCGACTTAAGTACAGGAAGACTTAATCTTACTACTGTCTATGTTTTGAGCGTTTCCTGTGTCACCAGTTTTTCATTCCGATGCACCTCTGCAGGTTTACTGTATCCATTCGACCATCACAGTGACGATGAAACACATAAATTGCATCGGAATTAAATATAAGAGACACAATGCCGACTTAAGTACTACAAAACTGAGTCTCCTTAGGGTTTATCTTTTGAGCGTTTCCTGTGTCACCAGTTTTACATTCCGATGCACCTCTGCAGGATACTGTATCCTTGTACATTCACAGTGACGATGAAACACAGAAATTGCTTTGGAATTAAATATAAGAGATACAATGCCGAAATAAGTACAGGAAGACTGTGTCTTCCTACTGTCTATGTATTGAGCGTTTCCTGTGTCACCAGGTTTACATTCCGATGCACCTCTGCAGGTTTACTGTATCCATTGGACCTTCCCATTGACGATGAAACACAGAAATTGCATCGGATTTAAATATAAGAGACACAATGCCGACTTAAGTACAGGAAGACTGAGTCTTCCTACTGTCTATGTTTTGATCGTTTCCTGTAACACCAGTTTTACATTCCGATGCACCTCTGCAGGTTTAGTGTATCCATTGGACCTTCCCAGTGACGATGAAACACAGAAATTGCATCGGAATTAAATATAAGAGACACAATACCGTCTTAAGTACATGAAAACTGAGTCTCCTTAGGGTTTATCTTTTGAGCGTTTCCTGTGTCACCAGTTTTACATTCCGATGCACCTCTGCAGGATACTGTATCCTTGGACATTCACAGTGACGATGAAACACAGAAATTGCTTTGGAATTAAATATAAGAGATACAATGCCGAAATAAGTACAGGAAGACTGTGTCTTCCTACTGTCTATGTATTGAGCGTTTCCTGTGTCACCAGGTTTACATTCCGATGCACCTCTGCAGGTTTACTGTATCCATTGGACCTTCCCATTGACGACGAAACACAGAAATTGCAACGGATTTAAATATAAGAGACACAATGCCGACTTAAGTGCAGGAAGACTGAGTCTTCCTACTGTCTACGTTTTGAGCGTTTCCTGTGTCACCAGTTTTACATTCCGATGCACCTCTGCAGGTTTACTGTATCCATTGGACCTTCCCATTGACGATGAAACACAGAAATTGCATCGGATTTAAATATAAGAGACACAATGCCGACTTAAGTACAGGAAGACTGAGTCTTCCTACTGTCTATGTTTTGATCGTTTCCTGTAACACCAGTTTTACATTCCGATGCACCTCTGCAGGTTTAGTGTATCCATTGGACCTTCCCAGTGACGATGAAACACAGAAATTGCATCGGAATTAAATATAAGAGACACAATGCCGTCTTAAGTACATGAAAACTGAGTCTCCTTAGGGTCTATGTTTTGAGCGTTTCCTGTGTCACCAGTTTTACATTCCGATGGACCTCTGCAGGTTTACTGTATCCATTGGACCTTCCCATCGACGATGAAACACAGAAATTGCATCGGAATTAAATCTAAGGGATACAATGTCGACTTAAGTGCAGGAAGACTGAGTCTTCCTACTGTCTATGTTTTGAGCGTTTTTTGTGTCACCAGTTTTACATTCCGATGCACCTCTGCAGGTTTACTGTATCCATTGGACCATCACAGTGACGATGAAACACAGAAATTGCATCGGATTTAAATATAAGAGACACAATGCCGACTTAAGTACAGGAAGACTGAGCCTTCCTACTGTCTATGTTTTGAGCGTTTCCTGTGTCACCAGTTTTACATTCCGATGCACCTCTGCAGGTTTAGAGTATCGATTGGACCTTCCCATTGACGATGAAACACAGGAATTGCATCGGAATTAAATATAAGAGACACAATGCCGACTTAAGTACAGGAAGACTGAGTCTTCCTACTGTCTACGTTTTGAGCGATTCCTGTGTCACCAGTTTTACATTCCGATACACCTCTGCAGAATTTCTGTATCCATTGGACCTTCCCATTGACGATGAAACACAGAAATTGCATCGGATTTAAACATAAGAGACACAATGCCGAATTAAGTACAGGTATACTGAGTCTTCCTACTGTCTATGTTTTGAGCGTTTTTTGTGTCACCAGTTTTACATTCCGATGCACCTCTGCAGGTTTACTGTATCCATTGGACCATCACAGTGACGATGAAACACAGAAATTGCCTCGGATTTAAATATAAGAGACACAGTGCCGACTTAAGTACAGGAAGACTGAGTCTTCCTACTGTCTATGTTTTGAGCGCCAGTTTTAGATTCGGATGCACCTCTGCAGGTTTACTGTATTCCTTGGACCTTCACAGTGACGATGAAATACAGATATTGCATCAGAATTAAATATAAGACACACAATGCCGATTTAAGTACAGGAAGACTGAGCCTTTATACTGTCTATGTTTTCAGCGTTTCCTGTGTAATCAGTTTTACATTCCGATGCAACTCTGCAGGTTTACTGTATTCCCAGGACCTTCCCATTGACGATGAAACACAGAAATTGCATCGGAATTAAATATGAGACACAAAGCCGACTTACGTACAAGAAAACTGAGTCTTCTTACTGTGTATGTTTTGAGCGTTTCCTGTGTCACCAGTTTTACATTCCGAAGCACACCTGCAGGTTCACTGTATCCATTCGACCTTCCCATTGACGATGAAACACAGAATTTGAATCGGATTTAAATATAAGAGACACAATGCCGACTTAAGTACAGGAAGACTTAATCTTACTACTGTCTATGCTTTGAGCGTTTCCTGTGTCACCAGTTTTTCATTCCGATGCACCTCTGCAGGTTTACTGTATCCATTCGACCATCACAGTGACGATGAAACACATAAATTGCATCGGAATTAAATATAAGAGACACAATGCCGACTTAAGTACTACAAAACTGAGTCTCCTTAGGGTTTATCTTTTGAGCGTTTCCGGTGTCACCAGTTTTACATTCCGATGCACCTCTGCAGGATACTGTATCCTTGTACATTCACAGTGACGATGAAACACAGAAATTGCTTTGGAATTAAATATAAGAGATACAATGCCGAAATAAGTACAGGAAGACTGTGTCTTCCTACTGTCTATGTATTGAGCGTTTCCTGTGTCACCAGGTTTACATTCCGATGCACCTCTGCAGGTTTACTGTATCCATTGGACCTTCCCATTGACGACGAAACACAGAAATTGCAACGGATTTAAATATAAGAGACACAATGCCGACTTAAGTGCAGGAAGACTGAGTCTTCCTACTGTCTACGTTTTGAGCGTTTCCTGTGTCACCAGTTTTACATTCCGATGCACCTCTGCAGGTTTACTGTATCCATTGGACCTTCCCATTGACGATGAAACACAGAAATTGCATCGGATTTAAATAAAAGAGACACAATGCCGACTTAAGTACAGGAAGACTGAGTCTTCCTACTGTCTATGTTTTGATCGTTTCCTGTAACACCAGTTTTACATTCCGATGCACCTCTGCAGGTTTAGTGTATCCATTGGACCTTCCCAGTGACGATGAAACACAGAAATTGCATCGGAATTAAATATAAGAGACACAATACCGTCTTAAGTACATGAAAACTGAGTCTCCTTAGGGTCTATGTTTTGAGCGTTTCCTGTGTCACCAGTTTTACATTCCGATGGACCTCTGCAGGTTTACTGTATCCATTGGACCTTCCCATCGACGATGAAACACAGAAATTGCATCGGAATTAAATCCAAGGGATACAATGTCGACTTAAGTGCAGGAAGACTGAGTCTTCCTACTGTCTATGTTTTGAGCGTTTTTTGTGTCACCAGTTTTACATTCCGATGCACCTCTGCAGGTTTACTGTATCCATTGGACCATCACAGTGACGATGAAACACAGAAATTGCATCGGATTTAAATATAAGAGACACAATGCCGACTTAAGTACAGGAAGACTGAGCCTTCCTACTGTCTATGTTTTGAGCGTTTCCTGTGTCACCAGTTTTACATTCCGATGCACCTCTGCAGGTTTAGAGTATCGATTGGACCTTCCCATTGACGATGAAACACAGGAATTGCATCGGAATTAAATATAAGAGACACAATGCCGACTTAAGTACAGGAAGACTGAGTCTTCCTACTGTCTACGTTTTGAGCGATTCCTGTGTCACCAGTTTTACATTCCGATACACCTCTGCAGAATTTCTGTATCCATTGGACCTTCCCATTGACGATGAAACACAGAAATTGCATCGGATTTAAACATAAGAGACACAATGCCGAATTAAGTACAGGTATACTGAGTCTTCCTACTGTCTATGTTTTGAGCGTTTTTTGTGTCACCAGTTTTACATTCCGATGCACCTCTGCAGGTTTACTGTATCCATTGGACCATCACAGTGACGATGAAACACAGAAATTGCCTCGGATTTAAATATAAGAGACACAGTGCCGACTTAAGTACAGGAAGACTGAGTCTTCCTACTGTCTATGTTTTGAGCGCCAGTTTTAGATTCGGATGCACCTCTGCAGGTTTACTGTATTCCTTGGACCTTCACAGTGACGATGAAATACAGATATTGCATCAGAATTAAATATAAGAGACACAATGCCGATTTAAGTACAGGAAGACTGAGCCTTTATACTGTCTATGTTTTCAGCGTTTCCTGTGTAATCACTTTTACATTCCGATGCAACTCTGCAGGTTTACTGTATTCCCTGGACCTTCCCATTGACGATGAAACACAGAAATTGCATCGGAATTAAATATGAGACACAAAGCCGACTTACGTACAAGAAAACTGAGTCTTCTTACTGTGTATGTTTTGAGCGTTTCCTGTGTCACCAGTTTTACATTCCGATGCACACCTGCAGGTTCACTGTATCCATTCGACCTTCCCATTGACGATGAAACACAGAAATTGCATCGGCATTAAATATGAGACACAATGCCGACTTAAGTACAGAAAGACTGAGTCTTCCTACTGTCTATGCTTTGAGCGTTTCCTGTGTCACCAGTTTTTCATTCCGATGCACCCCTGCAGGTTTACTGTATCCATTGGACCTTCCCATTGACGATGAAACACAGAAATTGCATCGGATTTAAATATAAAAGACACAATGCCGACTTAAGTACAGGAAGACTGAGTCTTCCTACTGTCTATGTTTTGAGCGTTTCCTGTGTCACCGGTTTTTCATTCCGATGCACCTCTGCAGGTTTTCTGTATCCATTCGTTCTTCACAGTGACGATGAAACACAGAAATTGCATCGGAATTAAATATAAGAGACACAATGCCGACTTAAGTACAAGAAAACTGAGTAATCTTGGGGTCTATGTTTTGAGCGTTTCCTGTGTCACCAGTTTTACATTCCGATGCACTTCTGCAGGTTTACTGTATCCATTGGACCTTCACAGTGACGATGAAACACAGAAATTGCATCGGAAAAAAATATAAGAGACACAATGCTGCCATAAGTACTACAAAACTGAGTCTCCTTAGGGTCTATGTTTTGAGCGTTTCCTGTGTCACCCGTTTTACATTCCGATGCACCTCTGCAGGTTTAGTGTTTCCATTGGACCTTCCCAGTGACGATGAAACACAGAAATTGCATCGGAATTAAATATAAGAGACACAATGCCGACTTAAGTACAAGAAAACTGAGTCTCCTTAGGGTCTATGTTTTGAGCGTTCCTGTGTCACCGGTTTTATATTTCGATGGACCTCTGCAGGATTTCTGTATCCCTTGGACCTCCCCATCGACGATGAAACACAGAAATTGCATCGGAATTAGATCTAAGAGACACAATGTCGACTTAAGTACAGGAAGACTGAGTCTTCCTACTGTCTACGTTTTGAGCGTTTCCTGTGTCACCAGTTTTACATTCCGATGCACCTCTGCAGGTTTACTGTATCCATTTGACCTTCCCATTGACGATGAAACACAGAAATTGCATCGGATTTAAATATAAGAGACGCAATGCCGACTTAAGTACAGGAAGACTGAGTCTTCCTACTGTCGATGTTTCGAGCGTTTCCTGTGTCACCAGTTTTACATTCCGATGCACCTCTGCAGGTTTACTGTATCCATTGGACCTTCCCATGGACGATGAAACACAGAATTTGTATCGGATTTAAATATAAGAGACACAATGCCGACTTAAGTACAGGAAGACTTAATCTTACAACTGTCTATGTTTTGAGCGTTTCCTGTGTCACCAGTTTTTCATTCCGATGCACCTCTGCAGGTTTACTGTATCCATTCGACCATCACAGTGACGATGAAACACATAAATTGCATCGGAATTAAATATAAGAGACACAATGCCGACTTAAGTACTACAAAACTGAGTCTCCTTAGGGTCTATCTTATGAGCGTTTCCTGTGTCACCAGTTTTACATTCCGATGCACCTCTGCAGGATACTGTATCCTTGGACCTTCACAGTGACGATGAAACACAGAAATTGCTTTGGAATTAAATATAAGAGATACAATGCCGAAATAAGTACAGGAAGACTGTGTCTTCCTACTGTCTATGTATTGAGCGTTTCCTGTGTCACCAGGTTTACATTCCGATGCACCTCTGCAGGTTTACTGTATCCATTGGACCTTCCCATTGACGACGAAACACAGAAATTGCAACGGATTTAAATATAAGAGACACAATGCCGACTTAAGTGCAGGAAGACTGAGTCTTCCTACTGTCTACGTTTTGAGCGTTTCCTGTGTCACCAGTTTTACATTCCGATGCACCTCTGCAGGTTTACTGTATCCATTGGACCTTCCCATTGACGATGAAACACAGAAATTGCATCGGATTTAAATATAAGAGACACAATGCCGACTTAAGTACAGGAAGACTGAGTCTTCCTACTGTCTATGTTTTGATCGTTTCCTGTAACACCAGTTTTACATTCCGATGCACCTCTGCAGGTTTAGTGTATCCATTGGACCTTCCCAGTGACGATGAAACACAGAAATTGCATCGGAATTAAATATAAGAGACACAATGCCGACTTAAGTACATGAAAACTAAGTCTCCTTAGGGTCTATGTTTTGAGCGTTTCCTGTGTCACCAGTTTTACATTCCGATGGACCTCTGCAGGTTTACTGTATCCATTGGACCTTCCCATCGACGATGAAACACAGAAATTGCATCGGAATTAAATCTAAGGGATACAATGTCGACTTAAGTGCAGGAAGACTGAGTCTTCCTACTGTCTATGTTTTGAGCGTTTTTTGTGTCACCAGTTTTACATTCCGATGCTCCTCTGCAGGTTTACTGTATCCATTGGACCATCACAGGGACGATGAAACACAGAAATTGCATCGGATTTAAATATAAGAGACACAATGCCGACTTAAGTACAGGAAGACTGAGCCTTCCTACTGTCTATGTTTTGAGCGTTTCCTGTGTCACCAGTTTTACATTCCGATGCACCTCTGCAGGTTTAGAGTATCGATTGGACCTTCCCATTGACGATGAAACACAGGAATTGCATCGGAATTAAATATAAGAGACACAATGCCGACTTAAGTACAGGAAGACTGAGTCTTCCTACTGTCTACGTTTTGAGCGTTTCCTGTGTCACCAGTTTTACATTCCGATACACCTCTGCAGAATTTCTGTATCCATTGGACCTTCCCATTGACGATGAAACACAGAAATTGCATCGGATTTAAATATAAGAGACACAATGCCGAATTAAGTACAGGTATACTGAGTCTTCCTACTGTCTATGTTTTGAGCGTTTTTTGTGTCACCAGTTTTACATTCCGATGCACCTCTGCAGGTTTACTGTATCCATTGGACCATCACAGTGACGATGAAACACAGAAATTGCCTCGGATTTAAATATAAGAGACACAGTGCCGACTTAAGTACAGGAAGACTGAGTCTTCCTACTGTCTATGTTTTGATCGTTTCCTGTGTCACCAGTTTTAGATTCGGATGCACCTCTGCAGGTTTACTGTATTCCTTGGACCTTCACAGTGACGATGAAATACAGATATTGCATCAGAATTAAATATAAGAGACACAATGCCGATTTAAGTACAGGAAGACTGAGCCTTTATACTGTCTATGTTTTCAGCGTTTCCTGTGTAATCAGTTTTACATTCCGATGCAACTCTGCAGGTTTACTGTATTCCCTGGACCTTCCCATTGACGATGAAACACAGAAATTGCATCGGAATTAAATATGAGACACAAAGCCGACTTACGTACAAGAAAACTGAGTCTTCTTACTGTCTATGTTTTGAGCGTTTCCTGTGTCACCAGTTTTACATTCCGATGCACACCTGCAGGTTCACTGTATCCATTCGACCTTCCCATTGACGATGAAACACAGAATTTGAATCGGATTTAAATATAAGAGACACAATGCCGACTTAAGTACAGGAAGACTTAATCTTACTACTGTCTATGTTTTGAGCGTTTCCTGTGTCACCAGTTTTTCATTCCGATGCACCTCTGCAGGTTTACTGTATCCATTCGACCATCACAGTGACGATGAAACACATAAATTGCATCGGAATTAAATATAAGAGACACAATGCCGACTTAAGTACTACAAAACTGAGTCTCCTTAGGGTTTATTTTTTGAGCGTTTCCTGTGTCACCAGTTTTACATTCCGATGCACCTCTGCAGGATACTGTATCCTTGGACCTTCACAGTGACGATGAAACACAGAAATTGCTTTGGAATTAAATATAAGAGATACAATGCCGAAATAAGTACAGGAAGACTGTGTCTTCCTACTGTCTATGTATTGAGCGTTTCCTGTGTCACCAGGTTTACATTCCGATGCACCTCTGCAGGTTTAGTGTATCCATTGGACCTTCCCATTGACGACGAAATACAGAAATTGCATCGGATTTAAATATAAGAGACACAATGCCGACTTAAGTGCAGGAAGACTGAGTCTTCCTACTGTCTACGTTTTGAGCGTTTCCTGTGTCACCAGTTTTACATTCCGATGCACCTCTGCAGGTTTACTGTATCCATTGGACCTTCCCATTGACGATGAAACACAGAAATTGCATCGGATTTAAATATAAGAGACACAATGCCGACTTAAGTACAGGAAGTTGAGTCTTCCTACTGTCTATGTTTTGAGCGTTTCCTGTGTCACCAGTTTTACATTCCGATGCACCTCTGCAGGTTTAGTGTATCCATTGGACCTTCCCATTGACGACGAAATACAGAAATTGCATCGGATTTAAATATAAGAGACACAATGCCGACTTAAGTGCAGGAAGACTGAGTCTTCCTACTGTCTACGTTTTGAGCGTTTCCTGTGTCACCAGTTTTACATTCCGATGCACCTCTGCAGGTTTACTGTATCCATTGGACCTTCCCATTGACGATGAAACACAGAAATTGCATCGGATTTAAATATAAGAGACACAATGCCGACTTAAGTACAGGAAGTTGAGTCTTCCTACTGTCTATGTTTTGAGCGTTTCCTGTAACACCAGTTTTACATTCCGATGCACCTCTGCAGGTTTAGTGTATCCATTGGACCTTCCCAGTGACGATGAAACACAGAAATTGCATCGGAATTAAATATAAGAGACACAATGTCGACTTAAGTACATGAAAACTGAGTCTTCTTAGGGTCTATGTATTGAGCGTTTCCTGTGTCACCAGTTTTACATTCCGATGCACTTCTGCAGGTTTACTGTATCCATTGGACCTTCACAGTGACGATAAAACACAGAAATTGCATCGGAATTAAATATAAGAGACACAATGCTGCCATAAGTACTACAAAACTGAGTCTCCTTAGGGACTATGTTTTGAGCGTTTCCTGTGTCACCAGTTTTACATTCCGATGCACCTCTGCAGGATACTGTATCCTTGGACCTTCACAGTGATGATGAAACACAGAAATTGCTTTGGAATTAAATATAAGAGATACAATGCCGAAATAAGTACAGGAAGACTGTGTCTTCCTACTGTCTATGTATTGAGCGTTTCCTGTGTCACCAGGTTTACATTCCGACACACCTCTGCAGAATTTCTGTATCCATTGGACCTTCCCATTGACGATGAAACACAGAAATTGCATCGGATTTAAATATAAGAGACACAATGCCGACTTAAGTACAGGAAGTTGAGTCTTCCTACTGTCTATGCTTTGAGCGTTTCCTGTGTCACCAGTTTTACATTCCGATGCACCTCTGCAAGTTTACTGTATCGATTGGACCTTCCAATTGACGATGAAACACAGAAATTGCATCGGAATTAGATCTAAGAAACACAATGTCGACTTATGTACAGGAAGACTGAGTCTTCCTACTGTCTACGTTTTGAGCGTTTCCTGTGTCACCAGTTTTACATTCCGATGCACCTCTGCAGGTTTACTGTATCCCTTCGACCTTCACAGCGACGATGAAAAACAGATATTGCATCGGAATTAAATATAAGAGACACAATGCCGACTTAAGTACAAGAAAACTGATTCTTCTAAGGCTCTATGTTTTGAGCGTTTCCTGTGTCATCAGTTTTACATTCCGATGGACCTCTGCAGGTTTACTGTATCCCTTGGACCTTCCCATTGACGATGAAACACAGAAATTGCATCGGAATTAAATCTAAGGGACACAATGTCGACATAAGTGCAGGAAGACTGAGTCTTCCTACTGTCTACGTTTTGAGCGTTTCCTGTGTCACCAGTTTTACATTCCGATGCACCTCTGCAGGTTTACTGTATCCATTGGACCTTCCCATTGACGATGAAACACAGAAATTGCATCGGATTTAAATATAAGAGACACAATGCCGACTTAAGTACAGGAAGACTTAATCTTACTACTGTCTACGTTTTGAGCGTTTCCTGTGTCACCAGTTTTACATTCCGATGCACCTCTGCAGGATACTGTATCCTTGGACCTTCACAGTGACGATGAGACACAGAAATTGCTTTGGAATTAAATATAAGAGGTACAATGCCGAAATAAGTACAGGAAGACTGTGTCTTCCTACTGTCTATGTATTGAGCGTTTCCTGTGTCACCAGGTTTACATTCCGATGCACCTCTGCAGGTTTACTGTATCCATCGGACCTTCCCATTGACGAAGAAACACAGAGATTGCATCGGATTTAAATATAAGAGACACAATGCCGACATAAGTGCAGGAAGACTGAGTCTTCCTACTGTCTACGTTTTGAGCGTTTCCTGTGTCACCAGTTTTACATTCCGATGCACCTCTGCAGGTTTACTGTATCCATTGGACCTTCCCATTGACGATGAAACACAGAAATTGCATCGGATTTAAATATAAGAGACACAATGCCGACTTAAGTACAGGAAGACTGAGTCTTCCTACTGTCTATGTTTTGAGCGTTTCCTGTAACACCAGTTTTACATTCCGATGCACCTCTGCAGGTTTAGTGTATCCATTGGACCTTCCCAGTAACGATGAAACACAGAAATTGCATCGGAATTAAATATAAGAGACACAATGCCGACTTAAGTACATGAAAACTGAGTCTTCTTAGGGTCTATGTATTGAGCGTTTCCTGTGTCACCGGTTTTTCATTCCGATGCACCTCTGCAGGTTTTCTGTATCCATTCGTTCTTCACAGTGACGATGAAACACAGAAATTGCATCGGAATTAAATATAAGAGACACAATGCCGACTTAAGTACAAGAAAACTGAGTAATCTTGGGGTCTATGTTTTGAGCGTTTCCTGTGTCACCAGTTTTACATTCCGATGCACTTCTGCAGGTTTACTGTATCCATTGGACCTTCCCATTGACGATGAAACACAGAATTTGTATCGGATTTAAATATAAGAGATACAATGCCGAAATAAGTACAGGAAGACTGTGTCTTCCTACTGTCTATGTATTGAGCGTTTCCTGTGTCACCAGGTTTACATTCCGATGCACCTCTGCAGGTTTACTGTATCCATTGGACCTTCCCATTGACGACGAAACACAGAAATTGCAACGGATTTAAATATAAGAGACACAATGCCGACTTAAGTGCAGGAAGACTGAGTCTTCCTACTGTCTACGTTTTGAGCGTTTCCTGTGTCACCAGTTTTACATTCCGATGCACCTCTGCAGGTTTACTGTATCCATTGGACCTTCCCATTGACGATGAAACACAGAAATTGCATCGGATTTAAATATAAGAGACACAATGCCGACTTAAGTACAGGAAGACTGAGTCTTCCTACTGTCTATGTTTTGATCGTTTCCTGTAACACCAGTTTTACATTCCGATGCACCTCTGCAGGTTTAGTGTATCCATTGGACCTTCCCAGTGACGATGAAACACAGAAATTGCATCGGAATTAAATATAAGAGACACAATGCCGTCTTAAGTACATGAAAACTGAGTCTCCTTAGGGTCTATGTTTTGAGCGTTTCCTGTGTCACCAGTTTTACATTCCGATGGACCTCTGCAGGTTTACTGTATCCATTGGACCTTCCCATCGACGATGAAACACAGAAATTGCATCGGAATTAAATCCAAGGGATACAATGTCGACTTAAGTGCAGGAAGACTGAGTCTTCCTACTGTCTATGTTTTGAGCGTTTTTTGTGTCACCAGTTTTACATTCCGATGCACCTCTGCAGGTTTACTGTATCCATTGGACCATCACAGTGACGATGAAACACAGAAATTGCATCGGATTTAAATATAAGAGACACAATGCCGACTTAAGTACAGGAAGACTGAGCCTTCCTACTGTCTATGTTTTGAGCGTTTCCTGTGTCACCAGTTTTACATTCCGATGCACCTCTGCAGGTTTAGAGTATCGATTGGACCTTCCCATTGACGATGAAACACAGGAATTGCGTCGGAATTAAATATAAGAGACACAATGCCGACTTACGTACAGGAAGACTGAGTCTTCCTACTGTCTACGTTTTGAGCGATTCCTGTGTCACCAGTTTTACATTCCGATACACCTCTGCAAAATTTCTGTATCCATTGGACCTTCCCATTGACGATGAAACACAGAAATTGCATCGGATTTAAACATAAGAGACACAATGTCGAATTAAGTACAGGTATACTGAGTCTTCCTACTGTCTATGTTTTGAGCGTTTTTTGTGTCACCAGTTTTACATTCCGATGCACCTCTGCAGGTTTACTGTATCCATTGGACCATCACAGTGTCGATGAAACGCAGAAATTGCCTCGGATTTAAATATAAGAGACACAGTGCCGACTTAAGTACAGGAAGACTGAGTCTTCCTACTGTCTATGTTTTGAGCGTTTCCTGTGTCACCAGTTTTACATTCCGATGCACCTCTGCAGGATACTGTATCCTTGGACATTCACAGTGACGATGAAACACAGAAATTGCTTTGGAATTAAATATAAGAGATACAATGCCGAAATAAGTACAGGAAGACTGTGTCTTCCTACTGTCTATGTATTGAGCGTTTCCTGTGTCACCAGGTTTACATTCCGATGCACCTCTGCAGGTTTACTGTATCCATTGGACCTTCCCATTGACGACGAAACACAGAAATTGCAACGGATTTAAATATAAGAGACACAATGCCGACTTAAGTGCAGGAAGACTGAGTCTTCCTACTGTCTACGTTTTGAGCGTTTCCTGTGTCACCAGTCTTACATTCCGATGCACCTCTGCAGGTTTACTGTATCCATTGGACCTTCCCATTGACGATGAAACACAGAAATTGCATCGGATTTAAATATAAGAGACACAATGCCGACTTAAGTACAGGAAGACTGAGTCTTCCTACTGTCTATGTTTTGATCGTTTCCTGTAACACCAGTTTTACATTCCGATGCACCTCTGCAGGTTTAGTGTATCCATTGGACCTTCCCAGTGACGATGAAACACAGAAATTGCATCGGAATTAAATATAAGAGACACAATGCCGTCTTAAGTACATGAAAACTGAGTCTCCTTAGGGTCTATGTTTGAGCGTTTCCTGTGTCACCAGTTTTACATTCCGATGGACCTCTGCAGGTTTACTGTATCCATTGGACCTTCCCATCGACGATGAAACACAGAAATTGCATCGGAATTAAATCTAAGGGATACAATGTCGACTTAAGTGCAGGAAGACTGAGTCTTCCCACTGTCTATGTTTTGAGCGTTTTTTGTGTCACCAGTTTTACATTCCGATGCACCTCTGCAGGTTTACTGTATCCATTGGACCATCACAGTGACGATGAAACACAGAAATTGCATCGGATTTAAATATAAGAGACACAATGCCGACTTAAGTACAGGAAGACTGAGCCTTCCTACTGTCTATGTTTTGAGCGTTTCCTGTGTCACCAGTTTTACATTCCGATGCACCTCTGCAGGTTTAGAGTATCGATTGGACCTTCCCATTGCCGATGAAACACAGGAATTGCATCGGAATTAAATATAAGAGACACAATGCCGACTTAAGTACAGGAAGACTGAGTCTTCCTACTGTCTACGTTTTGAGCGATTCCTGTGTCACCATTTTTACATTCCGATACACCTCTGCAGAATTTCTGTATCCATTGGACCTTCCCATTGACGATGAAACACAGAAATTGCATCGGATTTAAACATAAGAGACACAATGCCGAATTAAGTACAGGTATACTGAGTCTTCCTACTGTCTATGTTTTGAGCGTTTTTTGTGTCACCAGTTTTACATTCCGATGCACCTCTGCAGGTTTACTGTATCCATTGGACCATCACAGTGACGATGAAACACAGAAATTGCCTCGGATTTAAATATAAGAGACACAGTGCCGACTTAAGTACAGGAAGACTGAGTCTTCCTACTGTCGATGTTTTGAGCGCCAGTTTTAGATTCGGATGCACCTCTGCAGGTTTACTGTATTCCTTGGACCTTCACAGTGACGATGAAATACAGATATTGCATCAGAATTAAATATAAGAGACACAATGCCGATTTAAGTACAGGAAGACTGAGCCTTTATACTGTCTATGTTTTCAGCGTTTCCTGTGTAATCAGTTTTACATTCCGATGCAACTCTGCAGGTTTACTGTATTCCCAGGACCTTCCCATTGACGATGAAACACAGAAATTGCATCGGAATTAAATATGAGACACAAAGCCGACTTACGTACAAGAAAACTGAGTCTTCTTACTGTGTATGTTTTGAGCGTTTCCTGTGTCACCAGTTTTACATTCCGATGCACACCTGCAGGTTCACTGTATCCATTCGACCTTCCCATTGACGATGAAACACAGAATTTGAATCGGATTTAAATATAAGAGACACAATGCCGACTTAAGTACAGGAAGACTTAATCTTACTACTGTCTATGTTTTGAGCGTTTCCTGTGTCACCAGTTTTTCATTCCGATGCACCTCTGCAGGTTTACTGTATCCATTCGACCATCACAGTGACGATGAAACACATAAATTGCATCGGAATTAAATATATGAGACACAATGCCGACTTAAGTACTACAAAGCTGAGTCTCCTTAGGGTTTATCTTTTGAGCGTTTCCTGTGTCACCAGTTTTACATTCCGATGCACCTCTGCAGGATACTGTATCCTTGTACATTCACAGTGACGATGAAACACAGAAATTGCTTTGGAATTAAATATAAGAGATACAATGCCCAAATAAGTACAGGAAGACTGTGTCTTCCTACTGTCTATGTATTGAGCGTTTCCTGTGTCACCAGGTTTACATTCCGATGCACCTCTGCAGGTTTACTGTATCCATTGGACCTTCCCATTGACGACGAAACACAGAAATTGCAACGGATTTAAATATAAGAGACACAATGCCGACTTAAGTGCAGGAAGACTGAGTCTTCCTACTTTCTACGTTTTGAGCGTTTCCTGTGTCACCAGTTTTACATTCCGATGCACCTCTGCAGGTTTACTGTATCCATTGGACCTTCCCATTGACGATGAAACACAGAAATTGCATCGGATTTAAATATAAGAGACACAATGCCGACTTAAGTACAGGAAGACTGAGTCTTCCTACTGTCTATGTTTTGATCGTTTCCTGTAACACCAGTTTTACATTCCGATGCACCTCTGCAGGTTTAGTGTATCCATTGGACCTTCCCAGTGACGATGAAACACAGAAATTGCATCGGAATTAAATATAAGAGACACAATACCGTCTTAAGTACATGAAAACTGAGTCTCCTTAGGGTTTATCTTTTGAGCGTTTCCTGTGTCACCAGTTTTACATTCCGATGCACCTCTGCAGGATACTGTATCCTTGGACATTCACAGTGACGATGAAACACAGAAATTGCTTTGGAATTAAATATAAGAGATACAATGCCGAAATAAGTACAGGAAGACTGTGTCTTCCTACTGTCTATGTATTGAGCGTTTCCTGTGTCACCAGGTTTACATTCCGATGCACCTCTGCAGGTTTACTGTATCCATTGGACCTTCCCATTGACGACGAAACACAGAAATTGCAACGGATTTAAATATAAGAGACACAATGCCGACTTAAGTGCAGGAAGACTGAGTCTTCCTACTGTCTACGTTTTGAGCGTTTCCTGTGTCACCAGTTTTACATTCCGATGCACCTCTGCAGGTTTACTGTATCCATTGGACCTTCCCATTGACGATGAAACACAGAAATTGCATCGGATTTAAATATAAGAGACACAATGCCGACTTAAGTACAGGAAGACTGAGTCTTCCTACTGTCTATGTTTTGATCGTTTCCTGTAACACCAGTTTTACATTCCGATGCACCTCTGCAGGTTTAGTGTATCCATTGGACCTTCCCAGTGACGATGAAACACAGAAATTGCATCGGAATTAAATATAAGAGACACAATGCCGTCTTAAGTACATGAAAACTGAGTCTCCTTAGGGTCTATGTTTTGAGCGTTTCCTGTGTCACCAGTTTTACATTCCGATGGACCTCTGCAGGTTTACTGTATCCATTGGACCTTCCCATCGACGATGAAACACAGAAATTGCATCGGAATTAAATCTAAGGGATACAATGTCGACTTAAGTGCAGGAAGACTGAGTCTTCCTACTGTCTATGTTTTGAGCGTTTTTTGTGTCACCAGTTTTACATTCCGATGCACCTCTGCAGGTTTACTGTATCCATTGGACCATCACAGTGACGATGAAACACAGAAATTGCATCGGATTTAAATATAAGAGACACAATGCCGACTTAAGTACAGGAAGACTGAGCCTTCCTACTGTCTATGTTTTGAGCGTTTCCTGTGTCACCAGTTTTACATTCCGATGCACCTCTGCAGGTTTAGAGTATCGATTGGACCTTCCCATTGACGATGAAACACAGGAATTGCATCGGAATAAAATGTAAGAGACACAATGCCGACTGAAGTACAGGAAGACTGAGTCTTCCTACTGTCTACGTTTTGAGCGATTCCTGTGTCACCAGTTTTACATTCCGATACACCTCTGCAGAATTTCTGTATCCATTGGACCTTCCCATTGACGATGAAACACAGAAATTGCATCGGATTTAAACATAAGAGACACAATGCCGAATTAAGTACAGGTATACTGAGTCTTCCTACTGTCTATGTTTTGAGCGTTTTTTGTGTCACCAGTTTTACATTCCGATGCACCTCTGCAGGTTTACTGTATCCATTGGACCATCACAGTGACGATGAAACACAGAAATTGCCTCGGATTTAAATATAAGAGACACAGTGCCGACTTAAGTACAGGAAGACTGAGTCTTCCTACTGTCTATGTTTTGAGCGCCAGTTTTAGATTCGGATGCACCTCTGCAGGTTTACTGTATTCCTTGGACCTTCACAGTGACGATGAAATACAGATATTGCATCAGAATTAAATATAAGAGACACAATGCCGATTTAAGTACAGGAAGACTGAGCCTTTATACTGTCTATGTTTTCAGCGTTTCCTGTGTAATCAGTTTTACATTCCGATGCAACTCTGCAGGTTTACTGTATTCCCAGGACCTTCCCATTGACGATGAAACACAGAAATTGCATCGGAATTAAATATGAGACACAAAGCCGACTTACGTACAAGAAAACTGAGTCTTCTTACTGTGTATGTTTTGAGCGTTTCCTGTGTCACCAGTTTTACATTCCGATGCACACCTGCAGGTTCACTGTATCCATTCGACCTTCCCATTGACGATGAAACACAGAATTTGAATCGGATTTAAATATAAGAGACACAATGCCGACTTAAGTACAGGAAGACTTAATCTTACTACTGTCTATGTTTTGAGCGTTTCCTGTGTCACCAGTTTTTCATTCCGATGCACCTCTGCAGGTTTACTGTATCCATTCGACCATCACAGTGACGATGAAACACATAAATTGCATCGGAATTAAATATAAGAGACACAATGCCGACTTAAGTACTACAAAACTGAGTCTCCTTAGGGTTTATCTTTTGAGCGTTTCCTGTGTCACCAGTTTTACATTCCGATGCACCTCTGCAGGATACTGTATCCTTGTACATTCACAGTGACGATGAAACACAGAAATTGCTTTGGAATTAAATATAAGAGATACAATGCCGAAATAAGTACAGGAAGACTGTGTCTTCCTACTGTCTATGTATTGAGCGTTTCCTGTGTCACCAGGTTTACATTCCGATGCACCTCTGCAGGTTTACTGTATCCATTGGACCTTCCCATTGACGACGAAACACAGAAATTGCAACGGATTTAAATATAAGAGACACAATGCCGACTTAAGTGCAGGAAGACTGAGTCTTCCTACTGTCTACGTTTTGAGCGTTTCCTGTGTCACCAGTTTTACATTCCGATGCACCTCTGCAGGTTTACTGTATCCATTGGACCTTCCCATTGACGATGAAACACAGAAATTGCATCGGATTTAAATAAAAGAGACACAATGCCGACTTAAGTACAGGAAGACTGAGTCTTCCTACTGTCTATGTTTTGATCGTTTCCTGTAACACCAGTTTTACATTCCGATGCACCTCTGCAGGTTTAGTGTATCCATTGGACCTTCCCAGTGACGATGAAACACAGAAATTGCATCGGAATTAAATATAAGAGACACAATACCGTCTTAAGTACATGAAAACTGAGTCTCCTTAGGGTCTATGTTTTGAGCGTTTCCTGTGTCACCAGTTTTACATTCCGATGGACCTCTGCAGGTTTACTGTATCCATTGGACCTTCCCATCGACGATGAAACACAGAAATTGCATCGGAATTAAATCCAAGGGATACAATGTCGACTTAAGTGCAGGAAGACTGAGTCTTCCTACTGTCTATGTTTTGAGCGTTTTTTGTGTCACCAGTTTTACATTCCGATGCACCTCTGCAGGTTTACTGTATCCATTGGACCATCACAGTGACGATGAAACACAGAAATTGCATCGGATTTAAATATAAGAGACACAATGCCGACTTAACTACAGGAAGACTGAGCCTTCCTACTGCCTATGTTTTGAGCGTTTCCTGTGTCACCAGTTTTACATTCCGATGCACCTCTGCAGGTTTAGAGTATCGATTGGACCTTCCCATTGACGATGAAACACAGGAATTGCATCGGAATTAAATATAAGAGACACAATGCCGACTTAAGTACAGGAAGACTGAGTCTTCCTACTGTCTACGTTTTGAGCGATTCCTGTGTCACCAGTTTTACATTCCGATACACCTCTGCAGAATTTCTGTATCCATTGGACCTTCCCATTGACGATGAAACACAGAAATTGCATCGGATTTAAACATAAGAGACACAATGCCGAATTAAGTACAGGTATACTGAGTCTTCCTACTGTCTATGTTTTGAGCGTTTTTTGTGTCACCAGTTTTACATTCCGATGCACCTCTGCAGGTTTACTGTATCCATTGGACCATCACAGTGACGATGAAACACAGAAATTGCCTCGGATTTAAATATAAGAGACACAGTGCCGACTTAAGTACAGGAAGACTGAGTCTTCCTACTGTCTATGTTTTGAGCGCCAGTTTTAGATTCGGATGCACCTCTGCAGGTTTACTGTATTCCTTGGACCTTCACAGTGACGATGAAATACAGATATTGCATCAGAATTAAATATAAGAGACACAATGCCGATTTAAGTACAGGAAGACTGAGCCTTTATACTGTCTATGTTTTCAGCGTTTCCTGTGTAATCACTTTTACATTCCGATGCAACTCTGCAGGTTTACTGTATTCCCTGGACCTTCCCATTGACGATGAAACACAGAAATTGCATCGGAATTAAATATGAGACACAAAGCCGACTTACGTACAAGAAAACTGAGTCTTCTTACTGTGTATGTTTTGAGCGTTTCCTGTGTCACCAGTTTTACATTCCGATGCACACCTGCAGGTTCACTGTATCCATTCGACCTTCCCATTGACGATGAAACACAGAATTTGAATCGGATTTAAATATAAGAGACACAATGCCGACTTAAGTACAGGAAGACTTACTCTTACTACTGTCTATGTTTTGAGCGTTTCCTGTGTCACCAGTTTTTCATTCCGATGCACCTCTGCAGGTTTACTGTATCCATTCGACCATCACAGTGACGATGAAACACATAAATTGCATCGGAATTAAATATAAGAGACACAATGCCGACTTAAGTACTACAAAACTGAGTCTCCTTAGGGTTTATCTTTTGAGCGTTTCCTGTGTCACCAGTTTTACATTCCGATGCACCTCTGCAGGATACTGTATCCTTGTACATTCACAGTGACGATGAAACACAGAAATTGCTTTGGAATTAAATATAAGAGATACAATGCCGAAATAAGTACAGGAAGACTGTGTCTTCCTACTGTCTATGTATTGAGCGTTTCCTGTGTCACCAGGTTTACATTCCGATGCACCTCTGCAGGTTTACTGTATCCATTGGACCTTCCCATTGACGACGAAACACAGAAATTGCAACGGATTTAAATATAAGAGACACAATGCCGACTTAAGTGCAGGAAGACTGAGTCTTCCTACTGTCTACGTTTTGAGCGTTTCCTGTGTCACCAGTTTTACATTCCGATGCACCTCTGCAGGTTTACTGTATCCATTGGACCTTCCCATTGACGATGAAACACAGAAATTGCATCGGATTTAAATAAAAGAGACACAATGCCGACTTAAGTACAGGAAGACTGAGTCTTCCTACTGTCTATGTTTTGATCGTTTCCTGTAACACCAGTTTTACATTCCGATGCACCTCTGCAGGTTTAGTGTATCCATTGGACCTTCCCAGTGACGATGAAACACAGAAATTGCATCGGAATTAAATATAAGAGACACAATACCGTCTTAAGTACATGAAAACTGAGTCTCCTTAGGGTCTATGTTTTGAGCGTTTCCTGTGTCACCAGTTTTACATTCCGATGGACCTCTGCAGGTTTACTGTATCCATTGGACCTTCCCATCGACGATGAAACACAGAAATTGCATCGGAATTAAATCCAAGGGATACAATGTCGACTTAAGTGCAGGAAGACTGAGTCTTCCTACTGTCTATGTTTTGAGCGTTTTTTGTGTCACCAGTTTTACATTCCGATGCACCTCTGCAGGTTTACTGTATCCATTGGACCATCACAGTGACGATGAAACACAGAAATTGCATCGGATTTAAATATAAGAGACACAATGCCGACTTAAGTACAGGAAGACTTAATCTTACTACTGTCTATGTTTTGAGCGTTTCCTGTGTCACCAGTTTTTCATTCCGATGCACCTCTGCAGGTTTACTGTATCCATTCGACCATCACAGTGACGATGAAACACATAAATTGCATCGGAATTAAATATAAGAGACACAATGCCGACTTAAGTACTACAAAACTGAGTCTCCTTAGGGTTTATCTTTTGAGCGTTTCCTGTGTCACCAGTTTTACATTCCGATGCACCTCTGCAGGATACTGTATCCTTGGACATTCACAGTGACGATGAAACACAGAAATTGCTTTGGAATTAAATATAAGAGATACAATGCCGAAATAAGTACAGGAAGACTGTGTCTTCCTACTGTCTATGTATTGAGCGTTTCCTGTGTCACCAGGTTTACATTCCGATGCACCTCTGCAGGTTTACTGTATCCATTGGACCTTCCCATTGACGACGAAATACAGAAATTGCATCGGATTTAAATATAAGAGACACAATGCCGACTTAAGTGCAGGAAGACTGAGTCTTCCTACTGTCTACGTTTTGAGCGTTTCCTGTGTCACCAGTTTTACATTCCGATGCACCTCTGCAGGTTTACTGTATCCATTGGACCTTCCCATTGACGATGAAACACAGAAATTGCATCGGATTTAAATATAAGAGACACAATGCCGACTTAAGTACAGGAAGTTTAGTCTTCCTATTGTCTATGTTTTGAGCGTTTCCTGTAACACCAGTTTTACATTCCGATGCACCTCTGCAGGTTTAGTGTATCCATTGGACCTTCCCAGTGACGATGAAACACAGAAATTGCATCGGAATTAAATATAAGAGACACAATGCCGACTTAAGTACATGAAAACTGAGTCTTCTTAGGGTCTATGTATTGAGCGTTTCCTGTGTCACCAGTTTTACATTCCGATGCACCTCTGCAGGTTTACTGTATTCCTTGGACCTTCACAGTGACGATGAAACACAGATATTGCATCATAATGAAATATAAGAGACACTATGCCTATTAAAATACAGGAAGACTGAGTCTTTATACTGTCTATATTTTCAGCGTTTCCTGTGGAATCAGTTTTACATTCCGATAAAACTTTGCAGGTTTACTGTATTCCTTGGACCTTTCCATTGACGATGAAACACAGAAATTGCATCGGCATTAAATATGAGACACAATGCCGACTTAAGTACAGAAAGACTGAGTCTTCCTACTGTCTATGTTTTGAGCGTTTCCTGTGTCACCAGTTTTTCATTCCGATGCACCCCTGCAGGTTTACTGTATCCATTGGACCTTCCCATTGACGATGATACACAGAAATTGCATCGGATTTAAATATAAAAGACACAATGCCGACTTAAGTACAGGAAGACTGAGTCTTCCTACTGTCTATGTTTTGAGCGTTTCCTGTGTCACCGGTTTTTCATTCCGATGCACCTCTGCAGGTTTACTGTATCCATTCGACCTTCACAGTGACGATGAAACACAGAAATTGCATCGGAATTAAATATAAGAGACACAATGCCGACTTAAGTACAAGAAAACTGAGTAATCTTGGGGTCTATGTTTTGAGCGTTTCCTGTGTCACCCGTTTTACATTCCGATGCACCTCTGCAGGTTTAGTGTTTCCATTGGACCTTCCCAGTGACGATGAAACACAGAAATTGCATCGGAATTAAATATAAGAGACACATGGCCGACTTAAGTACAAGAAAACTGAGTCTCCTTAGGGTCTATGTTTTGAGCGTTTCCTGTGTCACCGGTTTTACATTCCGATGGACCTCTGCAGGTTTTCTGTATCCCTTGGACCTCCCCATCGACGATGAAACACAGAAATGGCATCGGAATTAGATCTAAGAGACACAATGTCGACTTAAGTACAGGAAGACTGAGTCTTCCTACTTTCTACGTTTTGAGCGTTTCCTGTGTCACCAGTTTTACATTCCGATGCACCTCTGCAGGTTTACTGTATCCATTGGACCTTCCCATTGACGATGAAACACAGAAATTGCAACGGATTGAAATATAAGAGACACAATGCCGACTTAAGTACAGGAAGACTGAGTCTTCCTACTGTCTATGTTTTGAGCGTTTCCTGTGTCACCAGTTTTACATTCCGATGCACCTCGGCAGGTTTACTGTATCCCTTCGACCTTCGCAGTGAAGTTTAAGAACAGATATTGCATCGGAATTAAATATAAGAGACACAATGCCGACTTAAGTACAAGAAAACTGAGTCTTCTTAGGGTCTATGTTTTGAGCGTTTCCTGTGTCACCAGTTTTACATTCCGATGGATCTCTGCAGGTTACTGCATTCCTTGGACCTTCCCATCGACGATGAAACACAGAAATTGCATCGGAATTAGATCTAAGAGACACAATGTCGACTTAAGTACAGGAAGACTGAGCCTTCCTACTGTCTACGTTTTGAGCGTTTCCTGTGTCACCAGTTTTACATTCCGATGCACCTCTGCAGGTTTACTGTATCCATTGGAACTTCCCATTGACGATGAAACACAGAAATTGCAGCGGATATAAATATAAGAGACACAATGCCGACTTAAGTACAGGAAGACTGAGTCTTCCTACTGTCTATGTTTTGAGCGTTTCCTGTAACACCAGTTTTACATTCCGATGCACCTTTACAGGTTTACTGTATCCATTGGACCTTCCCAGTGACGATGGAACACAGAAATTACATCGGAATTAAATATAAGAGTCACAATGCCGACTTAAGTACAAGAAAACTGAGTCTTCTTAGGGTCTATGTTTTGAGCGTTTCCTGTGTCAACAGTTTTACATTCCGATGCACCTCTGCAGGTTTACTGTATCCCTTGGACCTTCACAGTGACGATGAAACACAGATATTGCAACGGAATTAAATATAAGAGACACAATGCCGATTTAAGTACAGGAAGACTGAGTCTTTATACTGTCTATGTTTTCAGCGTTTCCTGTGTAATCAGTTTTACATTCCGTTGCAACTCTGCAGGTTTACTGTTTTCCTTGGAACTTCCCATTGACGATGAAACACAGAAATTGCATCGGAATTAAATATGAGACACAATGCCGACTTAAGTACAGAAAGACTGAGTCTTCCTACTGTCTATGTTTTGAGCGTTTCCTGTGTCACCAGTTTTACATTCCGATGCACCTCTGCAGGTTTACTGTATCCATGGGACCTTCCCATTGACGATGAAACACAGAAATTGCATCGGATTTAAATATAACAGACACAATGCCGACTTAAGTACAGAAAGATTGAGTCTTTCTACTGTCTATGTTTTGAGCGTTTCCTGTGTCACCAGTTTTACATTCCGATGCACCCCTGCAGGTTTACTGTATCCATTGGACCTTCCCATTGACGATGAAACACAGAAATTGCATCGGATTTAAATATAAGAGACACAATGCCGACTTAAGTACAGGAAAACTGAGTCTTCCTACTGTCTATGTTTTGAGCGTTTCCTGTGTCACCAGTTTTTCATTCCGATGCACCTCTGCAGGATTACTGTATCCATTGGACCTTCCCATTGACGATGAAACACAGTAATTGCATCGCATTTACATATAAGAGACACAATGCCGGCTTAAGTACAGGAAGACTGAGTCTTCCTACTGACTATGTTTTGAGCGTTTCCTGTGTCACCAGTTTTACATTCCGATGCACCTCTGCAGGTCTACTGTATCCCTTCGACCTTCACAGTGAAGTTGAAAATCAGATATTGCATTGGAATTAAAAATAAGAGACACAATGCCGACTTAAGTACAAGAAAACTGAGTCTCCTTAGGGTCTATGTTTTGAGCGTTGCCTGTGTCACCGGTTTTACATTCCGATGGACTTCTGCAGGTTTTCTGTATCCCTTGAACCTCCCCATCGACGATGAAACACAGAAATTGCATCGGAATTAGATCTAAGAGACACAATGTCGACTTAAGTACAGGAAGACTGAGTCTTCCTACTGTCTACGTTTTGAGCGTTTCCTGTGTCACCAGTTTTACATTCCGATGCACCTCTGCAGGTTTACTGTATCCATTCGACCTTCCCATTGACGATGAAACACAGAAATTGCATCGGATTGAAATATAAGAGACACAATGCCGACTTAAATACAGGAAGACTGAGTCTTCCTACTGTCTATGTTTTGAGCGTTTCCTGTATCACCAGTTTTACATTCCGATGCACCTCGGCAGGTTTACTGTATCCCTTCGACCTTCACAGTGAAGTTGAAGAACAGATATTGCATCGGAATTAAATATAAGAGACACAATGCCGACTTAAGTACAAGAAAACTGAGTCTTCTTAGGGTCTATGTTTTGAGCGTTTCCTGTGTCACCAGTTTTACATTCCGATGTATCTCTGCAGGTTACTGCATTCCTTGGACCTTCCCATCGACGATGAAACACAGAAATTGCATCGGAATTAGATCTAAGAGACACAATGTCGACTTAAGTACAGGAAGACTGAGTCTTCCTACTGTCTACGTTTTGAGCGTTTCCTGTGTCACCAGTTTTACATTCCGATGCACCTCTGCAGGTTTACTGTACCCATTGGACCTTCCCATTGACGATGAAACACAGAAATTGCATCGGATTTAAATATAAGAGACACAATGCAGACTTAAGTACAGGAAGACTGAGTCTTCCTACAGTCTATGTTTTGGGCGTTTCCTGTAACACCAGTTTTACATTCCGATGCACCTCTGCAGGTTTACTGTATCCATTGGACCTTCCCAGTGACGATGGAACACAGAAATTGCATCGGAATTAAATATAAGAGTCACAATGCCGACTTAAGTACAAGAAAACTGAGTCTTCTTAGGCTCTATGTTTTGAGCGTTTCCTGTGTCACCAGTTTTACATTCTGATGCACCTCTGCAGGTTTACTGTATCCCTTGGACCTTCACAGTGACGATGAAACACAGATATTGCAACGGAATTAAATATAAGAGACACAATGCCGATTTAAGTACAGGAAGACTGAGTCTTTATACTGTCTATGTTTTCAGCGTTTCCTGTGTAATCAGTTTTACATTCCGATGCAACTCTGCAGGTTTACTGTATTCCTTGGACCGTCCCATTGGCGATGAAACACAGAAACTGCATCGGAATTAAATATGAGACACAATGCCGACTTAAGTACAGAAAGACTGAGTCTTCCTACTGTCTATGTTTTGAGCGTTTCCTGTGTCACCAGTTTTACATTCCGATGCACCCCTGCAGGTTTACTGTATCCATTGGACCTTCCCATTGACGATGAAACACAGAAATTGCATCGGAATTAAATGTAAGAGACACAATGCCGACTTAAGTACAAGAAAACTGAGTCTACTTAGGGTCTATGTTTTGAGCGTTTCCTGTGTCACCGGTTTTATATTTCGATGGACCTCTGCAGGATTTCTGTATCCCTTGGACCTCCCCATCGACGATGAAACACAGAAATTGCATCGGAATTAGATCTAAGAGACACAATGTCGACTTAAGTACAGGAAGACTGAGTCTTCCTACTGTCTACGTTTTGAGCGTTTCCTGTGTCACCAGTTTTACATTCCGATGCACCTCTGCAGGTTTACTGTATCCCTTCGACCTTCACAGTGAAGTTGAAAAACAGATATTGCATCGGAATTAAATATAAGAGACACGATGCCGACTTAAGTACAAGAAAACTGAGTCTTCTTAGGGTCTATGTTTTGAGCGTTTCCTGTGTCACCAGTTTTACATTCCGATGGACCTCTGCAGGTTTACTGCATCCCTTGGACCTTCCCATCAACGATGAAACACAGAAATTGCATCGGAATTAGATCTAAGAGACACAATGTCGACTTAAGTACAGGAAGACTGAGTCTTCCTACTGTCTACGTTTTGAGCGTTTCCTGTGTCACCAGTTTTACATTCCGATGCACCTCTGCAGGTTTACTGTATCCATTCGACCATCACAGTGACGATGAAACACATAAATTGCATCGGATTTAAATATAAGAGACACAATGCCGACTTAAGTACTACAAAACTGAGTCTCCTTAGGGTCTATCTTTTGAGCGTTTCCTGTGTCACCAGTTTTACATTCCGATGCACCTCTGCAGGATACTGTATCCTTGGACTTTCACAGTGACGATGAAACACAGAAATTGCTTTGGAATTAAATATAAGAGATACAATGCCGAAAAAAGTACAGGAAGACTGTGTCTTCCTACTGTCTATGTATTGAGCGTTTCCTGTGTGACCAGGTTTACATTCCGATGCACCTCTGCAGGTTTACTGTATCCATTGGACCTTCCCATTGACGACGAAACACAGAAATTGTATCGGATTTAAATATAAGAGACACAATGCCGACTTAAGTGCAGGAAGACTGAGTCTTCCTACTGTCTACGTTTAGAGCGTTTCCTGTGTCACCAGTTTTACATTCCGATGCACCTCTGCAGGTTTACTGTATCCATTGGCCCTTCCCATTGACGATGAAACACAGAAATTGCATCGGATTTAAATATAAGAGACACAATGCCGACTTAAGTACAGGAAGACTGAGTCTTCCTACTGTCTATGCTTTGAGCGTTTCCTGTAACACCAGTTTTACATTCCGATGCACCTCTGCAGGTTTAGTGTATCCATTGGACCTTCCCAGTGACGATGAAACACAGAAATTGCATCGGAATTAAATATAAGAGACACAATGCCGACTTAAGTACATGAAAACTGAGTCTCCTTATGGTCTATGTTTTGAGCGTTTCCTGTGTCACCAGTTTTACATTCCGATGCACCTCTGCAGGTTTACTGTATTCCTTGGACCTTCACAGTGACGATGAAACACAGATATTGCATCATAATTAAATATAAGAGACACTATGCCTATTAAAGTACAGGAAGACTGAGTCTTTATACTGACTATATTTTCAGCGTTTCCTGTGGAATCAGTTTTACATTCCGATGCAACTTTGCAGGTTTACTGTATTCCTTGGACTTTCCCATTGACGATGAAACACAGAAATTGCATCGGATTTAAATATAAAAGACACAATGCCGACTTAAGTACAGGAAGACTGAGTCTTCCTACTGTCTATGTTTTGATCGTTTCCTGTGTCACCGGTTTTTCATTCCGATGCACCTCTGCAGGTTTACTGTATCCATTCGACCTTCACAGTGACGATGAAACACAGAAATTGCATCGGAATTAAATATAAGAGACACAATGCCGACTTAAGTACAAGAAAATTGAGTAATCTTGGGGTCTATGTTTTGAGCGTTTCCTGTGTCACCAGTTCTACATTCCGATGCACATCTGCAGGTTTACTGTATCCATTGGACCTTCACAGTGACGATGAAACACAGAAATTGCATCGGAATTAAATATAAGAGACACAATGCTGCCATAAGTACTACAAAACTGAGTCTCCTTCGGGTCTATGTTTTGAGCGTTTCCTGTGTCACCCGTTTTACATTCCGATGCACCTCTGCAGGTTTAGTGTTTCCATTGGACCTTCCCAGTGACGATGAAACACAGAATTTGCATCGGAATTAAATATAAGAGACACAATGCCGACTTAAGTACAAGAAAACTGAGTCTCCTTAGGGTCTATGTTTTGAGCGTTTCCTGTGTCACCGGTTTTACATTCCGATGGACCTCTGCAGGTTTTCTGTATCCCTTGGACCTCCCCATCGACGATGAAACACAGAAATGGCATCGGAATTAGATCTAAGAGACACAATGTCGACTTAAGTACAGGAAGACTGAGTCTTCCTACTTTCTACGTTTTGAGCGTTTCCTGTGTCACCAGTTTTACATTCCGATGCACCTCTGCAGGTTTACTGTATCCATTGGACCTTCCCATTGACGATGAAACACAGAAATTGCAACGGATTGAAATATAAGAGACACAATGCCGACTTAAGTACAGGAAGACTGAGTCTTCCTACTGTCTATGTTTTGAGCGTTTCCTGTGTCACCAGTTTTACATTCCGATGCACCTCGGCAGGTTTACTGTATCCCTTCGACCTTCGCAGTGAAGTTTAAGAACAGATATTGCATCGGAATTAAATATAAGAGACACAATGCCGACTTAAGTACAAGAAAACTGAGTCTTCTTAGGGTCTATGTTTTGAGCGTTTCCTGTGTCACCAGTTTTACATTCCGATGGATCTCTGCAGGTTACTGCATTCCTTGGACCTTCCCATCGACGATGAAACACAGAAATTGCATCGGAATTAGATCTAAGAGACACAATGTCGACTTAAGTACAGGAAGACTGAGCCTTCCTACTGTCTACGTTTTGAGCGTTTCCTGTGTCACCAGTTTTACATTCCGATGCACCTCTGCAGGTTTACTGTATCCATTGGAACTTCCCATTGACGATGAAACACAGAAATTGCAGCGGATATAAATATAAGAGACACAATGCCGACTTAAGTACAGGAAGACTGAGTCTTCCTACTGTCTATGTTTTGAGCGTTTCCTGTAACACCAGTTTTACATTCCGATGCACCTTTACAGGTTTACTGTATCCATTGGACCTTCCCAGTGACGATGGAACACAGAAATTACATCGGAATTAAATATAAGAGTCACAATGCCGACTTAAGTACAAGAAAACTGAGTCTTCTTAGGGTCTATGTTTTGAGCGTTTCCTGTGTCAACAGTTTTACATTCCGATGCACCTCTGCAGGTTTACTGTATCCCTTGGACCTTCACAGTGACGATGAAACACAGATATTGCAACGGAATTAAATATAAGAGACACAATGCCGATTTAAGTACAGGAAGACTGAGTCTTTATACTGTCTATGTTTTCAGCGTTTCCTGTGTAATCAGTTTTACATTCCGTTGCAACTCTGCAGGTTTACTGTTTTCCTTGGAACTTCCCATTGACGATGAAACACAGAAATTGCATCGGAATTAAATATGAGACACAATGCCGACTTAAGTACAGAAAGACTGAGTCTTCCTACTGTCTATGTTTTGAGCGTTTCCTGTGTCACCAGTTTTACATTCCGATGCACCTCTGCAGGTTTACTGTATCCATGGGACCTTCCCATTGACGATGAAACACAGAAATTGCATCGGATTTAAATATAACAGACACAATGCCGACTTAAGTACAGAAAGATTGAGTCTTTCTACTGTCTATGTTTTGAGCGTTTCCTGTGTCACCAGTTTTACATTCCGATGCACCCCTGCAGGTTTACTGTATCCATTGGACCTTCCCATTGACGATGAAACACAGAAATTGCATCGGATTTAAATATAAGAGACACAATGCCGACTTAAGTACAGGAAAACTGAGTCTTCCTACTATGTTTTGAGCGTTTCCTGTGTCACCAGTTTTTCATTCCGATGCACCTCTGCAGGATTACTGTATCCATTGGACCTTCCCATTGACGATGAAACACAGTAATTGCATCGCATTTACATATAAGAGACACAATGCCGGCTTAAGTACAGGAAGACTGAGTCTTCCTACTGACTATGTTTTGAGCGTTTCCTGTGTCACCAGTTTTACATTCCGATGCACCTCTGCAGGTCTACTGTATCCCTTCGACCTTCACAGTGAAGTTGAAAATCAGATATTGCATTGGAATTAAAAATAAGAGACACAATGCCGACTTAAGTACAAGAAAACTGAGTCTCCTTAGGGTCTATGTTTTGAGCGTTGCCTGTGTCACCGGTTTTACATTCCGATGGACTTCTGCAGGTTTTCTGTATCCCTTGAACCTCCCCATCGACGATGAAACACAGAAATTGCATCGGAATTAGATCTAAGAGACACAATGTCGACTTAAGTACAGGAAGACTGAGTCTTCCTACTGTCTACGTTTTGAGCGTTTCCTGTGTCACCAGTTTTACATTCCGATGCACCTCTGCAGGTTTACTGTATCCATTCGACCTTCCCATTGACGATGAAACACAGAAATTGCATCGGATTGAAATATAAGAGACACAATGCCGACTTAAATACAGGAAGACTGAGTCTTCCTACTGTCTATGTTTTGAGCGTTTCCTGTGTCACCAGTTTTACATTCCGATGCACCTCGGCAGGTTTACTGTATCCCTTCGACCTTCACAGTGAAGTTGAAGAACAGATATTGCATCGGAATTAAATATAAGAGACACAATGCCGACTTAAGTACAAGAAAACTGAGTCTTCTTAGGGTCTATGTTTTGAGCGTTTCCTGTGTCACCAGTTTTACATTCCGATGTATCTCTGCAGGTTACTGCATTCCTTGGACCTTCCCATCGACGATGAAACACAGAAATTGCATCGGAATTAGATCTAAGAGACACAATGTCGACTTAAGTACAGGAAGACTGAGTCTTCCTACTGTCTACGTTTTGAGCGTTTCCTGTGTCACCAGTTTTACATTCCGATGCACCTCTGCAGGTTTACTGTACCCATTGGACCTTCCCATTGACGATGAAACACAGAAATTGCATCGGATTTAAATATAAGAGACACAATGCAGACTTAAGTACAGGAAGACTGAGTCTTCCTACAGTCTATGTTTTGGGCGTTTCCTGTAACACCAGTTTTACATTCCGATGCACCTCTGCAGGTTTACTGTATCCATTGGACCTTCCCAGTGACGATGGAACACAGAAATTGCATCGGAATTAAATATAAGAGTCACAATGCCGACTTAAGTACAAGAAAACTGAGTCTTCTTAGGCTCTATGTTTTGAGCGTTTCCTGTGTCACCAGTTTTACATTCTGATGCACCTCTGCAGGTTTACTGTATCCCTTGGACCTTCACAGTGACGATGAAACACAGATATTGCAACGGAATTAAATATAAGAGACACAATGCCGATTTAAGTACAGGAAGACTGAGTCTTTATACTGTCTATGTTTTCAGCGTTTCCTGTGTAATCAGTTTTACATTCCGATGCAACTCTGCAGGTTTACTGTATTCCTTGGACCGTCCCATTGGCGATGAAACACAGAAACTGCATCGGAATTAAATATGAGACACAATGCCGACTTAAGTACAGAAAGACTGAGTCTTCCTACTGTCTATGCTTTGAGCGTTTCCTGTGTCACCAGTTTTACATTCCGATGCACCCCTGCAGGTTTACTGTATCCATTGGACCTTCCCATTGACGATGAAACACAGAAATTGCATCGGAATTAAATGTAAGAGACACAATGCCGACTTAAGTACAAGAAAACTGAGTCTACTTAGGGTCTATGTTTTGAGCGTTTCCTGTGTCACCGGTTTTATATTTCGATGGACCTCTGCAGGATTTCTGTATCCCTTGGACCTCCCCATCGACGATGAAACACAGAAATTGCATCGGAATTAGATCTAAGAGACACAATGTCGACTTAAGTACAGGAAGACTGAGTCTTCCTACTGTCTACGTTTTGAGCGTTTCCTGTGTCACCAGTTTTACATTCCGATGCACCTCTGCAGGTTTACTGTATCCCTTCGACCTTCACAGTGAAGTTGAAAAACAGATATTGCATCGGAATTAAATATAAGAGACACGATGCCGACTTAAGTACAAGAAAACTGAGTCTTCTTAGGGTCTATGTTTTGAGCGTTTCCTGTGTCACCAGTTTTACATTCCGATGGACCTCTGCAGGTTTACTGCATCCCTTGGACCTTCCCATCAACGATGAAACACAGAAATTGCATCGGAATTAGATCTAAGAGACACAATGTCGACTTAAGTACAGGAAGACTGAGTCTTCCTACTGTCTACGTTTTGAGCGTTTCCTGTGTCACCAGTTTTACATTCCGATGCACCTCTGCAGGTTTACTGTATCCATTCGACCATCACAGTGACGATGAAACACATAAATTGCATCGGATTTAAATATAAGAGACACAATGCCGACTTAAGTACTACAAAACTGAGTCTCCTTAGGGTCTATCTTTTGAGCGTTTCCTGTGTCACCAGTTTTACATTCCGATGCACCTCTGCAGGATACTGTATCCTTGGACTTTCACAGTGACGATGAAACACAGAAATTGCTTTGGAATTAAATATAAGAGATACAATGCCGAAAAAAGTACAGGAAGACTGTGTCTTCCTACTGTCTATGTATTGAGCGTTTCCTGTGTGACCAGGTTTACATTCCGATGCACCTCTGCAGGTTTACTGTATCCATTGGACCTTCCCATTGACGACGAAACACAGAAATTGTATCGGATTTAAATATAAGAGACACAATGCCGACTTAAGTGCAGGAAGACTGAGTCTTCCTACTGTCTACGTTTAGAGCGTTTCCTGTGTCACCAGTTTTACATTCCGATGCACCTCTGCAGGTTTACTGTATCCATTGGCCCTTCCCATTGACGATGAAACACAGAAATTGCATCGGATTTAAATATAAGAGACACAATGCCGACTTAAGTACAGGAAGACTGAGTCTTCCTACTGTCTATGCTTTGAGCGTTTCCTGTAACACCAGTTTTACATTCCGATGCACCTCTGCAGGTTTAGTGTATCCATTGGACCTTCCCAGTGACGATGAAACACAGAAATTGCATCGGAATTAAATATAAGAGACACAATGCCGACTTAAGTACATGAAAACTGAGTGTCCTTATGGTCTATGTTTTGAGCGTTTCCTGTGTCACCAGTTTTACATTCCGATGCACCTCTGCAGGTTTACTGTATTCCTTGGACCTTCACAGTGACGATGAAACACAGATATTGCATCATAATTAAATATAAGAGACACTATGCCTATTAAAGTACAGGAAGACTGAGTCTTTATACTGACTATATTTTCAGCGTTTCCTGTGGAATCAGTTTTACATTCCGATGCAACTTTGCAGGTTTACTGTATTCCTTGGACTTTCCCATTGACGATGAAACACAGAAATTGCATCGGATTTAAATATAAAAGACACAATGCCGACTTAAGTACAGGAAGACTGAGTCTTCCTACTGTCTATGTTTTGATCGTTTCCTGTGTCACCGGTTTTTCATTCCGATGCACCTCTGCAGGTTTACTGTATCCATTCGACCTTCACAGTGACGATGAAACACAGAAATTGCATCGGAATTAAATATAAGAGACACAATGCTGCCATAAGTACTACAAAACTGAGTCTCCTTCGGGTCTATGTTTTGAGCGTTTCCTGTGTCACCCGTTTTACATTCCGATGCACCTCTGCAGGTTTAGTGTTTCCATTGGACCTTCCCAGTGACGATGAAACACAGAATTTGCATCGGAATTAAATATAAGAGACACAATGCCGACTTAAGTACAAGAAAACTGAGTCTCCTTAGGGTCTATGTTTTGAGCGTTTCCTGTGTCACCGGTTTTATATTTCGATGGACCTCTGCAGGATTTCTGTATCCCTTGGACCTCCCCATCGACGATGAAACACAGAAATTGCATCGGAATTAGATCTAAGAGACACAATGTCGACTTAAGTACAGGAAGACTGAGTCTTCCTACTGTCTACGTTTTGAGCGTTTCCTGTGTCACCAGTTTTACATTCCGATGGATCTCTGCAGGTTACTGCATTCCTTGGACCTTACCATCGACGATGAAACACAGAAATTGCATCGGAATTAGATCTAAGAGACACAATGTCGACTTAAGTACAGGAAGACTGAGTCTTCCTACTGTCTACGTTTTGAGCGTTTCCTGTGTCACCAGTTTTACATTCCGATGCACCTCTGCAGGTTTACTGTATCCATTGGACCTTCCCATTGACGATGAAACACAGAAATTGCATCGGATTTAAATATAAGAGACACAATGCCGACTTAAGTACAGGAAGACTGAGTCTTCCTACTGTCTATGTTTTGAGCGTTTCCTGTAACACCAGTTTTACATTCCGATGCACCTTTGCAGGTTTACTGTATCTATTGGACCTTCCCAGTGACGATGGAACACAGAAATTACATCGGAATTAAATATAAGAGTCACAACGCCGACTTAAGTACAAGAAAACTGAGTCTTCTTAGGGTCTATGTTTTGAGCGTTTCCTGTGTCACCAGTTTTACATTCCGATGCACCTCTGCAGGATTACTGTATCCCTTGGACCTTCACAGTGACGATGAAACACAGATATTGCAACGGAATTAAATATAAGAGACACAATGCCGATTTAAGTACAGGAAGACTGAGTCTTTATACTGTCTATGTTTTCAGCGTTTCCTGTGTAATCAGTTTTACATTCCGTTGCAACTCTGCAGGTTTACTGTATTCCTTGGACCTTCCCATTGACGATGAAACACAGAAATTGCATCGGAATTAAATATGAGACACAATGCCGACTTAAGTACAGAAAGACTGAGTCTTCCTACTGTCTATGTTTTGAGCGTTTCCTGTGTCACCAGTTTTAAATTCCGATGCACCTCTGCAGGTTTACTGTATCCATGGGACCTTCCCATTGACGATGAAACACAGAAATTGCATCGGATTTAAATATAACAGACACAATGCCGACTTAAGTACAGAAAGATTGAGTCTTTCTACTGTCTATGTTTTGAGCGTTTCCTGTGTCACCAGTTTTACATTCCGATGCACCCCTGCAGGTTTACTGTATCCATTGGACCTTCCCATTGACGATGAAACACAGAAATTGCATCGGATTTAAATATAAGAGACACAATGCCGACTTACGTACAGGAAGACTGAGTCTTCCTACTGTCTATGTTTTGAGCGTTTCCTGTGTCACCAGTTTTTCATTCCGATGCACCTCTGCAGGTTTATTGTATCCATTCGACCTTCACAGTGACGATGAAACACAGAAATTGCATCGGAATTAAATATAAGAGACACAATGCCGCCTTAAGTAGAACAAAACTGAGCCTCCTTAGGGTCTATGTTTTGAGCGTTTCCTGTGTCACCCGTTTTACATTCCGATGCACCTCTGCAGGTTTACTGTATCAATTGGACCTTCCCAGTGACGATGAAACACAGAAATTGCATCGGAATTAAATATAAGAGACACAATGCCGACTTAAGTACAAGAAAACTGAGTCTTCTTAGGGTCTATGTTTTGAGCGTTTCCTGTGTCACCGGTTTTACATTCCGATGGACCTCTGCAGGTTTTCTGTATCCGTTGGACCTCCACATCGACGATGAAACACAGAAATTGCATCTGAATTAGATCTAAGAGACACAATGTCGACTTAAGTACAGGAAGACTGAGTCTTCCTACTGTCTACGTTTTGAGCGTTTCCTCTGTCACCAGGTTTACATTCCGATGCACCTCTGCAGCTTTACTGTATCCATTGGACCTTCCCATTGACGATGAAACACAGTAATTGCATCGCATTTACATATAAGAGACACAATGCCGACTTAAGTACAGGAAGACTGAGTCTTCCTACTGACTATGTTTTGAGCGTTTCCTGTGTCACCAGTTTTACATTCCGATGCACCTCTGCAGGTCTACTGTATCCCTTCGACCTTCTTAGTGAAGTTGAAAAACAGATATTGCATTGGAATTAAATATAAAAGACACAATGCCGACTTAAGTACAAGAAAACTGAGTCTCCTTTGGGTCTATGTTTTGAGCGTTGCCTGTGCCACCGGTTTTACATTCCGATGGACTTCTGCAGGTTTTCTGTATCCCTTGGACCTCCCCATCGACGATGAAACACAGAAATTGCATCGGAATTAGATCTAAGAGACACAATGTCGACTTAAGTACAAGAAGACTGAGTCTTCCTACTGTCTACGTTTTGAGCGTTTCCTGTTTCACCAGTTTTACATTCCGATGCACCTCTGCAGGTTTACTGTATCCATTGGACCTTCCCATTGACGATGAAACACAGAAATTGCATCGGATTGAAATATAAGAGACACAATGCCGACTTAAGTACAGGAAGACTGAGTCTTCCTACTGTCTATGTTTTGAGCGTTTCCTGTGTCACCAGTTTTACATTCCGATGCAACTCGGCAGGTTTACTGTATCCCTTCGACCTTCACAGTGAAGTTGAAGAACAGATATTGCATCGGAATTAAATATAAGAGACACAATGCCGACTTAAGTACAAGAAAACTGAGTCTTCTTAGGGTCTATGTTTTGAGCGTTTCCTGTGTCACCAGTCTTACATTCCGATGCACCTCTGCAGGTTTACTGTATCCCTTGGATCTTCACAGTGACGATGAAACACAGATATTGCAACGGAATTAAATATAAGAGACACAATGCCGATTTAAGTACAGGAAGACTGAGTCTTTATACTGTCTATGTTTTCAGCGTTTCCTGTGTAATCAGTTTTACATTCCGATGCAACTCTGCAGGTTTACTGTATTCCTTGGACCGTCCCATTGACGATGAAACACAGAAATTGCATCGGAATTAAATATGAGACACAATGCCGACTTAAGTACAGAAAGACTGAGTCTTCCTACTGTCTATGTTTTGAGCGTTTCCTGTGTCACCAGTTTTACATTCCGATGCACCCCTGCAGCTTTACTGTATCCATTGGACCTTCCCATTGACGATGAAACACAGAAATTGCATCGGATTTAAATATAAGAGACACAATGCCGACTTATGTACAGAAAGACTGAGTCTTCCTACTGTCTATGTTTTGAGCGTTTCCTGTGTCACCAGTTTTACATTCCGATGCACCCCTGCAGGTTTGCTGTATCCATTGGACCTTCCCATTGACGATGAAACACAGAAATTGCATCGGATTTAAATATAAGAGACACAATGCCGACTTAAGTACAGGAAGACTGAGTCTTCCTACTGTCTATGTTTTGAGCGTTTCCTGTGTACCAGTTTTTCATTCCGATGCACCTCTGCAGGTTTACTGTATCCATTCGACCTTCACAGTGACGATGAAACACAGAAATTGCATCGGAATTAAATATAAGAGACACAATGCCGCCTTAAGTACAACAAAACCGAGCCTCCTTAGGGTCTATGTTTTGAGCGTTTCCTATGTCACCCGTTTTACATTCCGATGCACCTCTGCAGGTTTACTGTATCCATTGGACCTTCCCAGTGACGATGAAACACAGAAATTGTATCGGAATTAAATATAAGAGACACAATGCCGACTTAAGTACAAGAAAACTGAGTCTCCTTAGGGTCTATGTTTTGAGCGTTTCCTGTGTCACCGGTTTTATATTTCGATGGACCTCTGCAGGATTTCTGTATCCCTTGGACCTCCCCATCGACGATGAAACACAGAAATTGCATCGGAATTAGATCTAAGAGACACAATGTCGACTTAAGTACAGGAAGACTGAGTCTTCCTACTGTCTACGTTTTGAGCGTTTCCTGTGTCACCAGTTTTACATTCCGATGGATCTCTGCAGGTTACTGCATTCCTTGGACCTTACCATCGACGATGAAACACAGAAATTGCATCGGAATTAGATCTAAGAGACACAATGTCGACTTAAGTACAGGAAGACTGAGTCTTCCTACTGTCTACGTTTTGAGCGTTTCCTGTGTCACCAGTTTTACATTCCGATGCACCTCTGCAGGTTTACTGTATCCATTGGACCTTCCCATTGACGATGAAACACAGAAATTGCATCGGATTTAAATATAAGAGACACAATGCCGACTTAAGTACAGGAAGACTGAGTCTTCCTACTGTCTATGTTTTGAGCGTTTCCTGTAACACCAGTTTTACATTCCGATGCACCTTTGCAGGTTTACTGTATCCATTGGACCTTCCCAGTGACGATGGAACACAGAAATTACATCGGAATTAAATATAAGAGTCACAATGCCGACTTAAGTACAAGAAAACTGAGTCTTCTTAGGGTCTATGTTTTGAGCGTTTCCTGTGTCACCAGTTTTACATTCCGATGCACCTCTGCAGGTTTACTGTATCCCTTGGACCTTCACAGTGACGATGAAACACAGATATTGCAACGGAATTAAATATAAGAGACACAATGCCGATTTAAGTACAGGAAGACTGAGTCTTTATACTGTCTATGTTTTCAGCGTTTCCTGTGTAATCAGTTTTACATTCCGTTGCAACTCTGAAGGTTTACTGTATTCCTTGGACCATCCCATTGACGATGAAACACAGAAATTGCATCGGAATTAAATATGAGACACAATGCCGACTTAAGTACAGAAAGACTGAGTCTTCCTACTGTCTATGTTTTGAGCGTTTCCTGTGTCACCAGTTTTACATTCCGATGCACTTCTGCAGGTTTACTGTATCCATGGGACCTTCCCATTGACGATGAAACACAGAAATTGCATCGGATTTAAATATAAGAGACACAATGCCGACATAAGTACAGAAAGATTGAGTCTTTCTACTGTCTATGTTTTGAGCGTTTCCTGTGTCACCAGTTTTACATTCCGATGCACCCCTGCAGGTTTACTGTATCCATTGGACCTTCCCATTGACGATGAAACACAGAAATTGCATCGGATTTAAATATAAGAGACACAATGCCGACTTAAGTACAGGAAAACTGAGTCTTCCTACTGTCTATGTTTTGAGCGTTTCCTGTGTCACCAGTTTTTCATTCCGATGCACCTCTGCAGGTTTATTGTATCTATTCGACCTTCACAGTGACGATGAAACACAGAAATTGCATCGGAATTAAATATAAGAGACACAATGCCGCCTTAAGTAGAACAAAACTGAGCCTCCTTAGGGTCTATGTTTTGAGCGTTTCCTGTGTCACCCGTTTTACATTCCGATGCACCTCTGCAAGTTTACTGTATCAATTGGACCTTCCCAGTGACGATGAAACACAGAAATTGCATCGGAATTAAATATAAGAGACACAATGCCGACTTAAGTACAAGAAAACTGAGTCTTCTTAGGGTCTATGTTTTGAGCGTTTCCTGTGTCACCGGTTTTACATTCCGATGGACCTCTGCAGGTTTTCTGTATCCGTTGGACCTCCACATCGACGATGAAACACAGAAATTGCATCTGAATTAGATCTAAGAGACACAATGTCGACTTAAGTACAGGAAGACTGAGTCTTCCTACTGTCTACGTTTTGAGCGTTTCCTCTGTCACCAGGTTTACATTCCGATGCACCTCTGCAGCTTTACTGTATCCATTGGACCTTCCCATTGACGATGAAACACAGTAATTGCATCGCATTTACATATAAGAGACACAATGCCGACTTAAGTACAGGAAGACTGAGTCTTCCTACTGACTATGTTTTGAGCGTTTTCTGTGTCACCAGTTTTACATTCCGATGCACCTCTGCAGGTCTACTGTATCCCTTCGACCTTCTTAGTGAAGTTGAAAAACAGATATTGCATTGGAATTAAATATAAAAGACACAATGCCGACTTAAGTACAAGAAAACTGAGTCTCCTTTGGGTCTATGTTTTGAGCGTTGCCTGTGCCACCGGTTTTACATTCCGATGGACTTCTGCAGGTTTTCTGTATCCCTTGGACCTCCCCATCGACGATGAAACACAGAAATTGCATCGGAATTAGATCTAAGAGACACAATGTCGACTTAAGTACAAGAAGACTGAGTCTTCCTACTGTCTACGTTTTGAGCGTTTCCTGTTTCACCAGTTTTACATTCCGATGCACCTCTGCAGGTTTACTGTATCCATTGGACCTTCCCATTGACGATGAAACACAGAAATTGCATCGGATTGAAATATAAGAGACACAATGCCGACTTAAGTACAGGAAGACTGAGTCTTCCTACTGTCTATGTTTTGAGCGTTTCCTGTGTCACCAGTTTTACATTCCGATGCACCTCGGCAGGATTACTGTATCCCTTCGACCTTCACAGTGAAGTTGAAGAACAGATATTGCATCGGAATTAAATATAAGAGACAGAATGCCGACTTAAGTACAAGAAAACTGAGTCTTCTTAGGGTCTATGTTTTGAGCGTTTCCTGTGTCACCAGTCTTACATTCCGATGCACCTCTGCAGGTTTACTGTATCCCTTGGACCTTCACAGTGACGATGAAACACAGATATTGCAACGGAATTAAATATAAGAGACACAATGCCGATTTAAGTACAGGAAGACTGAGTCTTTATACTGTCTATGTTTTCAGCGTTTCCTGTGTAATCAGTTTTACATTCCGATGCAACTCTGCAGGTTTACTGTATTCCTTGGACCGTCCCATTGACGATGAAACACAGAAATTGCATCGGATTTAAATATAAGAGACACAATGCCGACTTAAGTACAGGAAGACTGAGTCTTCCTACTGTCTATGTTTTGAGCGTTTCCTGTGTCACCAGTTTTTCATTCCGATGAACCTCTGCAGGTTTACTGTAACCATTCGACCTTCACAGTGATGATGAAACACAGAAATTGCATCGGAATTAAATATAAGAGACACAATGCCGCCTTAAGTACAACAAAACCGAGCCTCCTTAGGGTCTATGTTTTGAGCGTTTCCTATGTCACCCGTTTTACATTCCGATGCACCTCTGCAGGTTTACTGTATCCATTGGACCTTCCCAGTGACGATGAAACACAGAAATTGTATCGGAATTAAATATAAGAGACACAATGCCGACTTAAGTACAAGAAAACTGAGTCTTCTTAGGGACTATGTTTTGAGCGTTTCCTGTGTCAACGGTTTTACATTCCGATGGATCTCTGCAGGTTTTCTGTATCCGTTGGACCTCCCCATCGACGATGAAACACAGAAATTGCATCGGAATTAGATCTAAGAGACACAATGCCGACTTAAGTACAGGAAGACTGAGCCTTCCTACTGTCTATGTTTTGAGCGTTTCCTGTGTCACCAGTTTTACATTCCGATGCACCTCTGCAGGTTTACTGTATCCCTTCGACCTTCACAGTGATGTTGAAAAACAGATATTGCATCGGAATTAAATATAAGAGACACAATGCCGACTTAAGTACAAGAAAACTGAGTCTTCTTAGGGTCTATGTTTTGAGCGTTTCCTGTGTCACCAGTTTTACATTCCGATGGATCTCTGCAGGTTCCTGCATTCCTTGGACCTTCCCATCGACGATGAAACACAGAAATTGCATCGGAATTAGATCTAAGAGACACAATGTCGACTTAAGTACAGGAAGACTGAGTCTTCCTACTGTCTACGTTTTGAGCGTTTCATGTGTCACCAGTTTTACATTCCGATGCACCTCTGCAGGTTTACTGTATCCATTGGACCTTCCCATTGTCGATGAAACACAGAAATTGCATCGGATTTAAATATAAGAGACACAATGCCGACTTAAGTACAGGAAGACTGAGTCTTCCTACTGTCTATGTTTTGAGCGTTTCCTGTAACACCAGTTTTACATTCCGATGCACCTTTGCAGGTTTACTGTATCCATTGGACCTTCCCAGTGACGATGGAACACAGAAATTACATCGGAATTAAATATAAGGGTCACAATGCCGACTTAAGTACAAGAAAACTGGGTCTTCTTAGGGTCTATGTTTTGAGCGTTTCCTGTGTCACCAGTTTTACATTCCGATGCACCTCTGCAGGTTTACTGTATCCCTTGGACCTTCACAGTAACGATGAAACACAGATATTGCATCGGAATTAAATATGAGACACAATGCCGACTTAAGTACAGAAAGACTGAGGCTTCCTACTGTCTATGTTTTGAGCGTTTCCTGTGTCACCAGTTTTACATTCCGATGCACCTCTGCAGGTTTACTGTATCCATGGGACCTTCCCATTGACGATGAAACACAGAAATTGCATCGGATTTAAATATAACAGACACAATGCCGACTTAGTACAGAAAGATTGAGTCTTTCTACTGTCTATGTTTTGAGAGTTTCCTGTGTCACCAGTTTTACATTCCGATGCACCCCTGCAGGTTTACTGTATCCATTGGACCTTCCCATTGACGATGAAACACAGAAATTGCATCGGATTTAAATATAAGAGACACAATGCCGACTTAAGTACAGGAAGACTGAGTCTTCCTACTGTCTATGTTTTGAGCGTTTCCTGTGTCACCAGTTTTTCATTCCGATGCACCTCTGCAGGTTTACTGTATCCATTCGACCTTCACAGTGACGATGAAACACAGAAATTGCATCGGAATTAAATATAAGAGACACAATGCCGCCTTAAGTAGAACAAAACTGAGCCTCCTTAGGGTCTATGTTTTGAGCGTTTCCTGTGTCACCCGTTTTACATTCCGATGCACCTCTGCAGGTTTACTGTATCAATTGGACCTTCCCAGTGACGATGAAACACAGAAATTGCATCGGAATTAAATATAAGAGACACAATGCCGACTTAAGTACAAGAAAACTGAGTCTTCTTAGGGTCTATGTTTTGAGCGTTTCCTGTGTCACCGGTTTTACATTCCGATGTACCTCTGCAGGTTTTCTGTATCAATTGGACCTCCCCATCGACGATGAAACACAGAAATTGCATCGGAATTAGATCTAAGAGACACAATGTCGACTTAAGTACAGGAAGACTGAGTCTTCCTACTGTCTACGTTTTGAGCGTTTCCTGTGTCACCAGTTTTACATTCCGATGCACCTCTGCAGGTTTACTGTATCCATTGGACCTTCCCATTGACGATGAAACACAGAAATTGCATCGGATTGAAATATAAGAGACACAATGCCGACTTATGTACAGGAAGACTGAGTCTTCCTACTGTCTATGTTTTGAGCGTTTCCTGTGTCACCAGTTTTACATTCCGATGCACCTCGGCAGGTTTGCTGTATCCCTTCGACCTTCACAGTGAAGTTGAAGAACAGATATTGCATCGGAATTAAATATAAGAGACACAATGCCGACTTAAGTACAAGAAAACTGAGTCTTCTTAGGGTCTATGTTTTGAGCGTTTCCTGTGTCACCAGTTTTACATTCCGATGCACCTCTGCAGGTTTACTGTATCCCTTGGACCTTCACAGTGACGATGAAACACAGATATTGCAACGGAATTAAATATAAGAGACACAATGCCGATTTAAGTACAGGAAGACTGAGTCTTTATACTGTCTATGTTTTCAGCGTTTCCTGTGTAATCAGTTTTTCATTCCGATGCAACTCTGCAGGTTTCTCTGTATTCCTTGGACCTTCCCATTGACGATGAAACACAGAAATTGCATCGGAATTAAATATGAGACAAAATGCCGACTTAAGTACAGAAAGACTGAGTCTTCCTACTGTCTATGATTTGAGCGTTTCCTGTGTCACCAGTTTTACATTCCGATGCACCTCTGCAGGTTTACTGTATCCATTGGACCTTCCCACTGACGATGAAACACAGAAATTGCATCGGATTTAAATATAAGAGACACAATGCCGACTTAAGTACAGGAGGACTGAGTCTTCCTACTGTCTATGTTTTGAGCGTTTCCTGTGTCACCAGTTTTTCATTCCGATGCACCTCTGCAGGTTTACTGTATCCATTCGACCTTCACAGTGACGATGAAACACAGAAATTGCATCGGAATTAAATATAAGAGACACAATGCCGCCTTAAGTACAACAAAACTGAGCCTCTTTAGGGTCTATGTTTTGAGCGTTTCCTGTGTCACCAGTTTTACATTCCGATGGATCTCTGCAGGTTACTGCATTCCTTGGACCTTCCCATCGACGATGAAACACAGAAATTGCATCGGAATTAGATCTAAGAGACACAATGTCGACTTACGTACAGGAAGACTGAGTCTTCCTACTGTCTACGTTTTGAGCGTTTCATGTGTCACCAGTTTTACATTCCGATGCACCTCTGCAGGTTTACTGTATCCATTGGACCTTCCCATTGTCGATGAAACACAGAAATTGCATCGGATTTAAATATAAGAGACACAATGCCGACTTAAGTACAGGAAGACTGAGTCTTCCTACTGTCTATGTTTTGAGCGTTTCCTGTAACACCAGTTTTACATTCCGATGCACCTTTGCAGGTTTACTGTATCCATTGGACCTTCCCAGTGACGATGGAACACAGAAATTACATCGGAATTAAATATAAGGGTCACAATGCCGACTTAAGTACAAGAAAACTGGGTCTTCTTAGGGTCTATGTTTTGAGCGTTTCCTGTGTCACCAGTTTTACATTCCGATGCACCTCTGCAGGTTTACTGTATCCCTTGGACCTTCACAGTAACGATGAAACACAGATATTGCATCGGAATTAAATATGAGACACAATGCCGACTTAAGTACAGAAAGACTGAGGCTTCCTACTGTCTATGTTTTGAGCGTTTCCTGTGTCACCAGTTTTACATTCCGATGCACCTCTGCAGGTTTACTGTATCCATGGGACCTTCCCATTGACGATGAAACACAGAAATTGCATCGGATTTAAATATAACAGACACAATGCCGACTTAGTACAGAAAGATTGAGTCTTTCTACTGTCTATGTTTTGAGAGTTTCCTGTGTCACCAGTTTTACATTCCGATGCACCCCTGCAGGTTTACTGTATCCATTGGACCTTCCCATTGACGATGAAACACAGAAATTGCATCGGATTTAAATATAAGAGACACAATGCCGACTTAAGTACAGGAAGACTGAGTCTTCCTACTGTCTATGTTTTGAGCGTTTCCTGTGTCACCAGTTTTTCATTCCGATGCACCTCTGCAGGTTTACTGTATCCATTCGACCTTCACAGTGACGATGAAACACAGAAATTGCATCGGAATTAAATATAAGAGACACAATGCCGCCTTAAGTAGAACAAAACTGAGCCTCCTTAGGGTCTATGTTTTGAGCGTTTCCTGTGTCACCCGTTTTACATTCCGATGCACCTCTGCAGGTTTACTGTATCAATTGGACCTTCCCAGTGACGATGAAACACAGAAATTGCATCGGAATTAAATATAAGAGACACAATGCCGACTTAAGTACAAGAAAACTGAGTCTTCTTAGGGTCTATGTTTTGAGCGTTTCCTGTGTCACCGGTTTTACATTCCGATGTACCTCTGCAGGTTTTCTGTATCAATTGGACCTCCCCATCGACGATGAAACACAGAAATTGCATCGGAATTAGATCTAAGAGACACAATGTCGACTTAAGTACAGGAAGACTGAGTCTTCCTACTGTCTACGTTTTGAGCGTTTCCTGTGTCACCAGTTTTACATTCCGATGCACCTCTGCAGGTTTACTGTATCCATTGGACCTTCCCATTGACGATGAAACACAGAAATTGCATCGGATTGAAATATAAGAGACACAATGCCGACTTATGTACAGGAAGACTGAGTCTTCCTACTGTCTATGTTTTGAGCGTTTCCTGTGTCACCAGTTTTACATTCCGATGCACCTCGGCAGGTTTGCTGTATCCCTTCGACCTTCACAGTGAAGTTGAAGAACAGATATTGCATCGGAATTAAATATAAGAGACACAATGCCGACTTAAGTACAAGAAAACTGAGTCTTCTTAGGGTCTATGTTTTGAGCGTTTCCTGTGTCACCAGTTTTACATTCCGATGCACCTCTGCAGGTTTACTGTATCCCTTGGACCTTCACAGTGACGATGAAACACAGATATTGCAACGGAATTAAATATAAGAGACACAATGCCGATTTAAGTACAGGAAGACTGAGTCTTTATACTGTCTATGTTTTCAGCGTTTCCTGTGTAATCAGTTTTTCATTCCGATGCAACTCTGCAGGTTTCTCTGTATTCCTTGGACCTTCCCATTGACGATGAAACACAGAAATTGCATCGGAATTAAATATGAGACAAAATGCCGACTTAAGTACAGAAAGACTGAGTCTTCCTACTGTCTATGATTTGAGCGTTTCCTGTGTCACCAGTTTTACATTCCGATGCACCTCTGCAGGTTTACTGTATCCATTGGACCTTCCCACTGACGATGAAACACAGAAATTGCATCGGATTTAAATATAAGAGACACAATGCCGACTTAAGTACAGGAGGACTGAGTCTTCCTACTGTCTATGTTTTGAGCGTTTCCTGTGTCACCAGTTTTTCATTCCGATGCACCTCTGCAGGTTTACTGTATCCATTCGACCTTCACAGTGACGATGAAACACAGAAATTGCATCGGAATTAAATATAAGAGACACAATGCCGCCTTAAGTACAACAAAACTGAGCCTCCTTAGGGTCTATGTTTTGAGCGTTTCCTGTGTCACCAGTTTTACATTCCGATGCACCTCTGCAGGTTTACTGTATCCATTGGACCTTCCCAGTGACGATGAAACACAGAAATTGCATCGGAATTAAATATAAGAGACACAATGCCGACTTAAGTACAAGAAAACTGAGTCTTCTTAGGGTCTATGTTTTGAGCGTTTCCTGTGTCACCGGTTTTACATTCCGATGGATCTCTGCAGGTTTTCTGTATCCGCTGGACCTCCCCATCGACGATGAAACACAGAAATTGCATCGGAATTAGATCTAATAGACACAATGCCGACTTAAGTACAGGAAGACTGAGTCTTCCTACTGTCTATGTTTTGAGCGTTTCCTGTGTCACCAGTTTTACATTCCGATGCACCTCTGCAGGTTTACTGTATCCCTTCGACCTTCACAGTGAAGTTGAAAAACAGATATTGCATCGGAATTAAATATAAGAGACACGATGCCGACTTAAGTACAAGAAAACTGAGTCTTCTTAGGGTCTATGTTTTGAGCGTTTCCTGTGTCACCAGTTTTACATTCCGATGGACCTCTGCAGGTTTACTGCATCCCTTGGACCTTCCCATCAACGATGAAACACAGAAATTGCATCGGAATTAGATCTAAGAGACACAATGTCGACTTAAGTACAGGAAGACTGAGTCTTCCTATTGTCTACGTTTTGAGCGTTTCCTCTGTCACCAGTTTTACATTCCGATGCACCTCTGCAGGTTTACTGTATCCATTGGACCTTCCCATTGACGATGAAACACAGAAATTGCATCGGATTTAAATATAAGAGACACAATGCCGACTTAAGTACTGGAAGACTGAGTCTTCCTACTGTCTATGTTTTGAGCGTTTCCTGTGTCACCAGTTTTTCATTCCGATGCACCTCTGCAGGTTTACTGTATCCATTCGACCTTCACAGTGACGATGAAACACAGAAATTGCATCGGAATTAAATATGAGACACAATGCCGACTTAAGTACAGAAAGACTGAGTCTTCCTACTGTCTATGTTTTGAGCGTTTCCTGTGTCACCAGTTTTTCATTCCGATGCACCTCTGCAGGTTTACTGTATCCATTCGACCTTCACAGTGACGATGAAACACAGAAATTGCATCGGAATTAAATATAAGAGACACAATGCCGCCTTAAGTAGAACAAAACTGAGCCTCCTTAGGGTCTATGTTTTGAGCGTTTCCTGTGTCACCCGTTTTACATTCCGATGCACCTCTGCAGGTTTACTGTATCAATTGGACCTTCCCAGTGACGATGAAACACTGAAAGTGCATCGGAATTAAATATAAGAGACACAATGCCGACTTAAGTACAAGAAAACTGAGTCTTCTTAGGGTCTATGTTTTGAGCGTTTCCTGTGTCACCGGTTTTACATTCCGATGTACCTCTGCAGGTTCTCTGTATCAATTGGACCTCCCCATCGACGATGAAACACAGAAATTGCATCGGAATTAGATCTAAGAGACACAATGTCGACTTAAGTACAGGAAGACTGAGTCTTCCTACTGTCTACGTTTTGAGCGTTTCCTGTGTCACCAGTTTTACATTCCGATGCACCTCTGCAGGTTTACTGTATCCATTGGACCTTCCCACTGACGATGAAACACAGAAATTGCATCGGATTGAAATATAAGAGACACAATGCCGACTTATGTACAGGAAGACTGAGTCTTCCTACTGTCTATGTTTTGAGCGTTTCCTGTGTCACCAGTTTTACATTCCGATGCACCTCGGCAGGTTTACTGTATCCCTTCGACCTTCACAGTGAAGTTGAAGAACAGATATTGCATCGGAATTAAATATAAGAGACACAATGCCGACTTAAGTACAAGAAAACTGAGTCTTCTTAGGGTCTATGTTTTGAGCGTTTCCTGTGTCACCAGTTTTACATTCCGATGCACCTCTGCAGGTTTACTGTATCCCTTGGACCTTCACAGTGACGATGAAACACAGATATTGCAACGGAATTAAATATAAGAGACACAATGCCGATTTAAGTACAGGAAGACTGAGTCTTTATACTGTCTATGTTTTCAGCGTTTCCTGTGTAATCAGTTTTTCATTCCGATGCAACTCTGCAGGTTTCTCTGTATTCCTTGGACCTTCCCATTGACGATGAAACACAGAAATTGCATCGGAATTAAATATGAGACAAAATGCCGACTTAAGTACAGAAAGACTGAGTCTTCCTACTGTCTATGATTTGAGCGTTTCCTGTGTCACCAGTTTTACATTCCGATGCACCTCTGCAGGTTTACTGTATCCATTGGACCTTCCCACTGACGATGAAACACAGAAATTGCATCGGATTTAAATATAAGAGACACAATGCCGACTTAAGTACAGGAAGACTGAGTCTTCCTACTGTCTATGTTTTGAGCGTTTCCTGTGTCACCAGTTTTTCATTCCGATGCACCTCTGCAGGTTTACTGTATCCATTCGACCTTCACAGTGACGATGAAACACAGAAATTGCATCGGAATTAAATATAAGAGACACAATGCCGCCTTAAGTACAACAAAACTGAGCCTCCTTAGGGTCTATGTTTTGAGCGTTTCCTGTGTCACCCGTTTTACATTCCGATGCACCTCTGCAGGTTTACTGTATCCATTGGACCTTCCCAGTGACGATGAAACACAGAAATTGCATCGGAATTAAATATAAGAGACACAATGCCGACTTAAGTACAAGAAAACTGAGTCTTCTTAGGGTCTATGTTTTGAGCGTTTCCTGTGTCACCGGTTTTACATTCCGATGGATCTCTGCAGGTTTTCTGTATCCGCTGGACCTCCCCATCGACGATGAAACACAGAAATTGCATCGGAATTAGATCTAATAGACACAATGCCGACTTAAGTACAGGAAGACTGAGTCTTCCTACTGTCTATGTTTTGAGCGTTTCCTGTGTCACCAGTTTTACATTCCGATGCACCTCTGCAGGTTTACTGTATCCCTTCGACCTTCACAGTGAAGTTGAAAAACAGATATTGCATCGGAATTAAATATAAGAGACACGATGCCGACTTAAGTACAAGAAAACTGAGTCTTCTTAGGGTCTATGTTTTGAGCGTTTCCTGTGTCACCAGTTTTACATTCCGATGGACCTCTGCAGGTTTACTGCATCCCTTGGACCTTCCCATCAACGATGAAACACAGAAATTGCATCGGAATTAGATCTAAGAGACACAATGTCGACTTAAGTACAGGAAGACTGAGTCTTCCTACTGTCTACGTTTTGAGCGTTTCCTCTGTCACCAGTTTTACATTCCGATGCACCTCTGCAGGTTTACTGTATCCATTGGACCTTCCCATTGACGATGAAACACAGAAATTGCATCGGATTTAAATATAAGAAACACAACGCCGACTTAAGTACAGGAAGACTGAGTCTTCCTACTGTCTATGTTTTGAGCGTTTCCTGTGTCACCAGTTTTTCATTCCGATGCACCTCTGCAGGTTTACTGTATCCATTCGACCTTCACAGTGACGATGAAACACAGAAATTGCATCGGAATTAAATATAAGAGACACAATGCCGCCTTAAGTACAACAAAACTGAGCCTCCCTAGGGTCTATGTTTTGAGCGTTTCCTGTGTCACCCGTTTTACATTCCGATGCACCTCTGCAGGTTTACTGTATCGATTGGACCTTCCCAGTGACGATGAAACACAGAAATTGCATCGGAATTAAATATAAGAGACACAATGTCGACTTATGTACAAGAAAACTGAGTCTTCTTAGGGTCTATGTTTTGAGGGTTTCCTGTGTCACCGGTTTTACATTCCGATGGACCTCTGCAGGTTTTCTGTATCAATTGGACCTCCCCATCGACGATGAAACACAGAAATTGCATCGGAATTAGATCTAAGAGACACAATGTCGACTTAAATACAGGAAGACTGAGTCTTCCTACTGTCTACGTTTTGAGCGTTTCCTCTGTCACCAGTTTTACATTCCGATGCACCTCTGCAGGTTTACTGTATCCATTGGACCTTCCCATTGACGATGAAACACAGAAATTACATCGCATTTACATATAAGAGACACAATGCCGACTTAAGTACAGGAAGACTGAGTCTTCCTACTGACTATGCTTTGAGCGTTTCCTGTGTCACCAGTTTTACATTCCGATGCACCTCTGCAGGTTTACTGTATCCCTTCGACCTTCACAGTGAAGTTGAAAAACAGATATTTCATTGGAATTAAATATAAGAGACACAATGCCGACTTAAGTACAAGAAAACTGAGTCTCCTTAGGGTCTATGTTTTGAGCGTTTCCTGTGTCACCAGTTTTACATTCCGATGCACCTCTGCAGGTTTACTGTATCCCTTGGACCTTCACAGTGACGATGAAACACAGATATTGCAACGGAATTAAATATAAGAGACACAATGCCGATTTAACTACAGGAAGACTGAGTCTTTATCCTGTCTATGTTTTCAGCGTTTCCTGTGTAATCAGTTTTACATTCCGATGCAACTCTGCAGGTTTACAGTATTCCTTGGACCTTCCCATTGACGATGAAACACAGAAATTGCATCGGAATTAAATATGAGACACAATGCCGACTTAAGTACAGAAAGACTGAGTCTTCCTACTGTCTATGTTTTGAGCGTTTCCTGTGTCACCAGTTTTACATTGCGATGCACCTCTGCAGGTTTACTGTATCCATTGGACCTTCCCATTAACGATGAAACACAGAAATTGCATTGGATTTAAATATAAGAGACACAATGCCGACTTAAGTACAGAAAGACTGAGTCTTCCTACTGTCTATGTTTTGAGCGTTTCCTGTGTCACCAGTTTTACATTCCGATGCACCCCTGCAGGTTTACTGTATCCATTGGACCTTCCCATTGACGATGAAACACAGAAATTGCATCGGATTTAAATATAAGAGGCTATGCCGACTTAAGTACAGGAAGACTGAGTCTTCCTACTGTCTATGTTTTGAGCGTTTCCTGTGTCACCAGTATTTCATTCCGATGCACCTCTGCAGGTTTACTGTATCCATTCGACCTTCACAGTGACGATGAAACACAGAAATTGCATCGGAATTAAATATAAGAGACACAATGCCGCCTTAAGTACAACAAAACTGAGCCTCCTTAGGGTCTATGTTTTGAGCGTTTCCTGTGTCACCCGTTTTACATTCCGATGCACCTCTGCAGTTTTACTGTATCCATTGGACCTTCCCAGTGACGATGAAACACAGAAATTGCATCGGAATTAAATATAAGAGACACAATGCCGACTTAAGTACAAGAAAACTCAGTCTTCTTAGGGTCTATGTTTTGAGCGTTTCCTGTGTCACCGGTTTTACATTCCGATGGACCTCTGCAGGTTTTCTGTATCAATTGGACCTCCCCATCGACGATGAAACACAGAAATTGCATCGGAATTAGGTCTAAGAGACACAATGTCGACTTAAGTACAGGAAGACTGAGTCTTCCTACTGTCTATGTTTTGAGCGTTTCCTGTGTCACCAGTTTTACATTGCGATGCACCTCTGCAGGTTTACTGTATCCATTGGACCTTCCCATTAACGATGAAACACAGAAATTGCATTGGATTTAAATATAAGAGACACAATGCCGACTTAAGTACAGAAAGACTGAGTCTTCCTACTGTCTATGTTTTGAGCGTTTCCTGTGTCACCAGTTTTACATTCCGATGCACCCCTGCAGGTTTACTGTATCCATTGGACCTTCCCATTGACGATGAAACACAGAAATTGCATCGGATTTAAATATAAGAGGCTATGCCGACTTAAGTACAGGAAGACTGAGTCTTCCTACTGTCTATGTTTTGAGCGTTTCCTGTGTCACCAGTATTTCATTCCGATGCACCTCTGCAGGTTTACTGTATCCATTCGACCTTCACAGTGACGATGAAACACAGAAATTGCATCGGAATTAAATATAAGAGACACAATGCCGCCTTAAGTACAACAAAACTGAGCCTCCTTAGGGTCTATGTTTTGAGCGTTTCCTGTGTCACCCGTTTTACATTCCGATGCACCTCTGCAGTTTTACTGTATCCATTGGACCTTCCCAGTGACGATGAAACACAGAAATTGCATCGGAATTAAATATAAGAGACACAATGCCGACTTAAGTACAAGAAAACTCAGTCTTCTTAGGGTCTATGTTTTGAGCGTTTCCTGTGTCACCGGTTTTACATTCCGATGGACCTCTGCAGGTTTTCTGTATCAATTGGACCTCCCCATCGACGATGAAACACAGAAATTGCATCGGAATTAGGTCTAAGAGACACAATGTCGACTTAAGTACAGGAAGACTGAGTCTTCCTACTGTCTACGTTTTGAGCGTTTCCTCTGTCACCAGTTTTACATTCCGATGCACCTCTGCAGGTTTACTGTATCCATTGGACCTTCCCATTTACGATGAAACACAGAAATTGCATCGCATTTACATATAAGAGACACAATGCCGACTTAAGTACAGGAAGACTGAGTCTTCCTACTGACTATGTTTTGAGCGATTCCTGTGTCACCAGTTTTACATTCCGATGCACCTCTGCAGGTTTACTGTATCCCTTAGACCTTCACAGTGAAGTTGAAAAACAGATATTGCATTGGAATTAAATATAAGAGACACAATGCCGACTTAAGTACAAGAAAACTGAGTCTCCTTAGGGTCTATGTTTTGAGCGTTGCCTGTGTCACCGGTTTTACATTCCGATGGACCTCTGCAGGTTTTCTGTATCCCTTGGACCTCCCCATCGACGATGCAACACAGAAATTGCATCGGAATTAGATCTAAGAGACACAATGTCGACTTAAGTACAGGAAGACTGAGTCTTCCTACTGTCTACGATTTGAGCGTTTCCTGTGTCACCAGTTTTACATTCCGATGCACCTCTGCAGGTTTACTGTATCCATTGGACCTTCCCATTGACGATGAAACACAGAAATTGCATCGGATTGAAATATAAGAGACACATTGCCGGCTTAAGTACAGGAAGACTGAGTCTTCCTACTGTCTATGTTTTGAGCGTTTCCTGTAACACCAGTTTTACATTCCGATGCACCTCGGCAGGTTTACTGTATCCCTTCGACCTTCACAGTGAAGTTGAAGAACAGATATTGCATCGGAATTAAATATAAGAGACACAATGCCGACTTAAGTACAAGAAAACTGAGTCTTCTTAGGGTCTATGTTTTGAGCGTTTCCTGTGTCACCAGTTTTACATTCCGATGCACCTCTGCAGGTTTACTGTATCCCTTGGACCTTCACAGTGACGATGAAACACAGATATTGCAACGGAATTAAATATAAGAGACACAATGCCGATTTAAGTACAGGAAGACTGAGTCTTTATTCTGTCTATGTTTTCATTGTTTCCTGTGTAATCAGTTTTACATTCCGATGCAACTCTGCAGGTTTACTGTATTCCTTGGACCTTCCCATTGACGATGAAACACAGAAATTGCATCGGAATTAAATATGAGACACACTGCCGACTTAAGTACAGAAAGACTGAGTCTTCCTACTGTCTATATTTTGAGCGTTTCCTGTGTCACCAGTTTAACATTCCGATGCACCCCTGCAGGTTTACTGTATCCATTGGACCTTCCCATTGACGATGAAACACAGAAATTGCATCGGATTTAAATATAAGAGACACAATGGCGACTTAAGTACAGAAAGACTGAGTCTTCCTACTGTCTATGTTTTGAGCGTTTCCTGTGTCACCAGTTTTACATTCCGATGCACCCCTGCAGGTTTACTGTATCCATTGGACCTTCCCATTGACGATGAAACACAGAAATTGCATCGGATTTAAATATAAGAGCCACAATGACGACTTAAGTACAGGAAGACTGAGTCTTCCTACTGTCTATGTTTTGAGCGTTTCCTGTGTCACCAGTTTTTCATTCCGATGCACCTCTGCAGGTTTACTGTATCCATTCGACCTTCACAGTGACGATGAAACACAGAAATTGCATCGGAATTAAATATAAGAGACACAATGCCGCCTTAAGTACAACAAAACTAAGCCTCCTTAGGGTCTATGTTTTGAGCGTTTCCTGTGTCACCCGTTTTACATTCCGATGCACCTCTGCAGGTTTACTGTATCCATTGGACCTTCCCAGTGACGATGAAACACAGAAATTGCATCGGAATTAAATATAAGAGACACAATGCCGACTTAAGTACAAGAAAACTGAGTCTTCTTAGGGTCTATGTTTTGAGCGTTTCCTGTGTCACCGGTTTTACATTCCGATGGATCTCTGCAGGTTTTCTGTATCCGTTGGACCTCCCCATCGACGATGAAACACAGAAATTGCATCGGAATTAGATCTAAGAGTTACAATGCCGACTTAAGTACAGGAAGACTGAGTCTTCCTACTGTCTACGTTTTGAGCGTTTCCTCTGTCACCAGTTTTACATTCCGATGCACCTCTGCAGGTTTACTGTATCCATTGGACCTTCCCATTGACGATGAAACATAGAAATTACATCGCATTTAAATATAAGAGACACAATGCCGACTTAAGTACAGGAAGACTGAGTCTTCCTACTGTCTATGTTTTGAGCGTTTCCTGTGTCACCAGTTTTACATTCCGATGCACCTCTGCAGGTTTACTGTATCCCTTCGACCTTCACAGTGAAGTTGAAATACAGATATTGCATCGGAATTAAATATAAGAGACACAATGCCGACTTAAGTACAAGAAAACTGAGCCTTCTTAGGGTCTATGTTTTGAGCGTTTCCTGTGTCACCAGTTTTACATTCCGATGGACCTCTGCAGGTTTACTGCATCCCTTGGACCTTCCCATTGACGATGAAACACAGAAATTGCATCGGATTTAAATATACGAGACATAATGCCGACTTAAGTACAGGAAGACTGAGTCTTCCTACTGTCTATGTTTTGAGCGTTTCCTGTAACACCAGTTTTACATTCCGATGCACCTCTGCAGGTTTACTGTATCCATTGGACCTTCCCAGTGACGATGGAACACAGAAATTGCATCGGAATTAAATATAAGAGACACAATGCCGACTTAAGTACAAGAAAACTGAGTATTCTTGGTGACTATGTTTTCAGCGTTTCCTGTGTCACCAGTTTTACATTCCGATGCACCTCTGCAGGTTTACTGTATCCATTGGACCTTAACAGAGACGATGAAACACAGAAATTGAATCGGAATTAATTATAAGAGACACAATGCCGCCTTAAGTACTACAAAACTGAGTCTCCTTAGGGTCTATGTTTCGAGCGTTTCCTGTGTCACCCGTTTTACATTCCGATGCACCTCTGCAGGTTTACTGTATCAATTGGACCTTCCCAGTGACGATGAAACACAGAAATTGCATCGGAATTAAATATAAGAGACACAATGCCGACTTAAGTACAAGAAAACTGAGTCTTCTTAGGGTCTATGATTTGAGCGTTTTCTGTGTCACCGGTTTTACATTCCGATGGATCTCTGCAGGTTTTCTGTATCTGTTGGACCTCCCCATCGACGATGAAACACAGACATTGCATCGGAATTAGATCTAAGAGACACAATGCCGACTTAAGTACAGGAAGACTGAGTCTTCCTACTGTCTATGTTTTGAGCGTTTCCTGTGTCACCAGTTTTACATTCCGATGCACCTCTGCAGGTTTACTGTATCCCTTCGACCTTCACAGTGAAGTTGAAGAACAGATATTGCATCGGAATTAAATATAAGAGACACAATGCCGACTTAAGTACAAGAAAACTGAGTCTTCTTAGGGTCAATGTTTTGAGCGTTTCCTGTGTCACCAGTTTTACATTCCGATGGACCTCTGCAGGTTTACTGCATCCTTTGGACCTTTCCATTGACGATGAAACACAGAAATTGCATCGGATTTAAATATACGAGACACAATGCCGACTTAACTACAGGAAGACTGAGTCTTCCTACTGTCTATGTTTTGAGCGTTTCCTGTAACACCAGTTTTACATTCCGATGCACCTCTGCAGGTTTACTGTATCCATTGGACCTTCCCAGTGACGATGGAACACAGAAATTGCATCGGAATTACATATAAGAGTCACAATGCCGACTTAAGTACAAGAAAACTGAGTCTTCTTAGGGTCTATGTTTTGAGCGTTTCCTGTGTCACCTGTTTTACATTCCGATGCACCTCTGCAGGTTTACTGTATTCCTTGGACCTTCACAGTGACGATGAAACACAGATATTGCATCGGAATTAAATATAAGAGGCACAATGCCGATTTAAGTACAGGAAGACTGAGTCTTTATACTGTCTATGTTTTCAGCGTTTCCTGTGTAATCAGTTTTACATTCCGATGCAACTCTGCAGGTTTACTGTATTCCTTGGTCCTTCCCATTGACGATGAAACACAGAAATTGCATCGGAATTAAATATGAGACACAATGCCGACTTAAGTACAAAAAGACTGAGTCTTCCTACTGTCTATGTTTTGAGCGTTTCCTGTGTCACCAGTTTTACATTCCGATGCACCTCTGCAGGTTTACTGTATCCCTTCGACCTTCACAGTGAAGTTGAAGAACAGATATTGCATCGGAATTAAATATTAGAGACACAATGCCGACTTAAGTACAAGAAAACTGAGTCTTCTTAGGGTCTATGTTTTGAGCGTTTCCTGTGTCACCAGTTTTACATTCCGATTGACCTCTGCAGGTTTACTGCATCCCTTGGACCTTCCCATTGACGATGAAACACAGAAATTGCATCGGATTCAAATATACGATACACAATGCCGACTTAAGTACAGGAAGACTGAGTCTTCCTACTGTCTATGTTTTGAGCGTTTCCTGTAACACCAGTTTTAAATTCCGATGCACCTCTGCAGGTTTACTGTATCCATTGGACCTTCCCAGAGACGATGGAACACAGAAATTGCATCGGGATTAAGTATAAGAGTCACAATGCCGACTTAAGTACAAGAAAACTGAGTCTTCTTAGGGTCTATGTTTTGAGCGTTTCCTGTGTCACCAGTTTTACATTCCGATGCACCTCTGCCGGTTTACTGTATTCCTTGGACCTTCACAGTGACGATGAAACACAGATATTGCATCGGAATTAAATATAAGAGACACAATGCCGACTTAAGTACAGGAAGACTGAGTCTTCCTACTGTCTATGTTTTGAGCGTTTCCTGTGTCACCAGTTTTACATTCCGATGCACCCCTGCAGGTTTACTGTATCCATTGGACCTTCCCATTGACGATGAAACACTGAAATTGCATCGTATTTAAATATAAGAGACACAATGCCAACTTAAGTACAGGAAGACTGAGTCTTCCTACTGTCTATGTTTTGAGCGTTTCCTGTGTCACCAGTTTTTCATTCCGATGCACCTCTGCAGGTTTACTGTATCCATTCGACCTTCACAGTGACGATGAAACACAGAAATTGCATCGGAATTAAATATAAGAGACACAATGCCGACTTAAGTACAAGAAAACTGAGTATTCTTGGTGTCTATGTTTTGAGCGTTTCCTGTGTCACCAGTTTTACATTTCGATGCACCTCTGCAGGTTTACTGTATCCATTGGACCTTCACAGAGACGATGAAACGCAGAAATTGCATCGGAATTAATTATAAGAGACACAATGCCGCCTTAAGTACTACAAAACAGGGTCTCCTTAGGGTCTATGTTTTGAGCGTCTCCTGTGTCACCCGTTTTACATTCCAATGCACCTCTGCAGGTTTACTGTATCCATTGGAGCTTCCCAGTGACGATGAAACACAGAAATTGCATCGGAATTAAATATAAGAGACACAATGCCGACTTAAGTACAAGAAAACTGAGCCTTCTTGGGGTCTATGTTTTGAGCGTTTCCTGTGTCACCGGTTTTACATTCCGATGGACCTCTGCAGGTTTTCTGTATCCGTTGGACCTCCCCATCGACGATGAAACACAGAAATTGCATCGGAATTAGATCTAAGAGACACAATGCCGACTTAAGTACAGGAAGACTGAGTCTTCCTACTGTCTATGTTTTGAGCGTTTCCTGTGTCACCAGTTTTACATTCCGATGCACCTCTGCAGGTTTACTGTATCCCTTCGACCTTCACAGTGAAGTTGAAAAACAGATTTTGCATCGGAATTAAATATAAGAGACACAATGCCGACTTAAGTACAAGAAAACTGAGTCTTCTTAGGGTCTATGTTTCGAGCGTTTCCTGTGTCACCAGTTTTACATTCCGATGGACTCCTGCAGGTTTACTCCATCCCTTGGACCTTCCCATAAACGATGAAACACAAAAATTGCATCGGAATTCAATATAAGAGACACAATGTAGACTTAAGTACAAGAAAACTGAGTCTTTTTAGGGTCTATGTTTTGAGCTTTTCCTGTGTCACCAGTTTTACATTCCGATGCACCTCTTCAGGTTTACTGTATCCATTGGACCTTCACAGTGACGATGAAACACAGATATTGCATCGGAATTAAATATAAGAGACACAATGCCGACTTAAGTACAGGGAGACTGAGTCTTCCTACTGTCTATGTTTTGAGCGTTTCCTGTAACACCAGTTTTACATTCCGATGCACCTCTGCAGGTTTACTGTATCCATTGGCCCTTCACAGTGACAATGAAACACAGAAATTGCATCGGAATTAAATATAAGAGACACAATGCCGATTTAAGCACAACAAAACTGAGTCTTCTTAGGGTCTATGATTTGAGCGATTCCTGTGTCACCAGTTTTACATTCCGATGCACCTCTGCAGGTTTACTGTATAGATTGGACCTTCCCATTGACGATGAAACACAGAAATTGCATCGGAATTAAATATAAGAAACACAACGCCGACTTACGTACAAGAAAACTGAGTCTTCTTACGGTCTATGTTTTGAGCGTTTCCTGTGTCACCAGTTTTACATTCCGACGCTCCTCTGCAGGTTTACTGTATCTCTTGGACCTTCCCATTGTCGATGAAACACAGAAAATGCATCGGAATTAAATATTAGAGACACAATGCCGACTTAAGAATAGGAAGACTGAGTCTTCCTACTGTCTATGTTTTGAGCGTTTCCTGTAACACCAGTTTTACATTCCGATGCACCTCTGCAGGTTTACTGTATCCATTGGAAATTCCCAGTGACGATGAAACACAGAAATTGCATTGGAATTAGATATAAGAGACACAATGCCGACTTGAGTACAAGAAAACTGAGTCTTCTTAGTGTCTATGCTTTGAGCGTTCCTGTGTCACCAGTTTTACATTCCGATGGACCTCTGCAGGTTTACTGCATCCCTTGGACCTTCCCATCGACGATGAAACACAGAAATTGCATCGGAATTAAATCTAAGGGGCCCAATGTCGACTTAAGTACAGGAAGACTGAAACTTCCTACTGTCTACGTTTTGAGCGTTTCCTGTGTCACCAGTTTTACTTTCCGGTGCACCTCTGCAGGTTTACTGTATCCATTGGACCTTCCATGTACGATGAAACACAGAAATTGCATCGGATTTATAAATAAGAGACACAATGCCGACTTAAGTACACGAAGACTGAGTCTTCCTACTGTCTATGTTTTGAGCGTTTCCTGTGTCACCAGTTTTACATTCCGATGCACCTCTGCAGGTTTACTGTATCCATTGGACCTTCACAGTGCCGATGAAACACAGAAATTGCATCGGAATTAAATATAAGAGACACAATGCCGACTTATGTACTAGAAAACTGAGTCTTCTTAGGGTCTATGATTTAAGCGTTTCCTGTGTCACCAGTTTTACATTCCGATGCACCGCTGCAGGTTTACTGTATCCCTTATACCTTCACAGTGACGATGAAACACAGATATTGCATCGGAATTAAATATAAGATACACAATGCCGATTTAAGTACAGGAAGGCTGAGTCTTTATACTGTCTATGTTTTCAGCGTTTCCTGTGTTATCAGTTTTACATTCCGACGCACCTCTTCAGGTTTACTGTATTCCTTGGACCTTCCCATTGACGATGAAACACAGAAATTGCATCGGAATGAAATATAAGAGACACAATGCCGACTTAAGTACAGAAAGACTGAGTCTTCCTTTTGTCTATGTTTTGAGCGTTTTCTGTGTCACCAGTTTTACATTCCGATGCACCTATGCAGGATACTGTATCCTTGGACCTTTACAGTGACGATGAAACACAGAAATTGCTTTGGAATTAAATATAAGAGATACAATGCCGAAATAAGTACAGGAAGACTGTGTCTTCCTACTGCCTATGTATTGAGCGTTTCCTGTGTCACCAGGTTTACATTCCGATGCACCTCTGCAGGTTTACTGTATTCCTTGGCCCTTCCCAAAGACGGTGAAACACAGAAATTGCATCAGAATTAAATATAAGAGACACAATGCCGACTTAAGTACAGGAAGACTGAGTCTTCCTACTGTCTATGTTTTGAGCGTTTCCTGTGTCACCAGTTTTACATTCCGATGCACCTCTGGAGGTTTACTGTATCCATTCGACTTTCACAGTGACGATGGAACACAGAAATTGCATCGGAATTAAATATAAGAGACACAATGCCGACTTAAGTACTACAAAACTGAGTCTTCTTAGGGTCTATGTTTTGAGAGTTTCCTGTGTCACCAGTTTTATATTCCGATGCACCTCTGCAGGTTTTCTTTATCCCTTGGACCTTTCCATCGACGATGAAACACAGAAATTGCATCGGGTTTAAATATAAGAGACACAATGCCGACTTAAGTACAGGAAGACTCAGTCTTCCTACTGTCTATGATTTGAGCGTTTCCGGTGTCGCCAGTTTTACATTCCGATGCACCTCTGCAGGATTACTGTATCCCTTCGACCTTCACAGTGACGATGAAAAACAGATATTGCATCGGAATTAAATATAAGAGACACAATGCCGACTTAAGTACACAAAAACTGAGACTTCTTAAGGTCTATGATTTGAGCGTTTCCTGTCTCACCAGCTTTACATTCCGATATACCTCTGCAGGTTTACTGTATAACGTGGACCTTCCCATTGACGATGAAACACAGAAATTTCATCGGAATTAAATCTAAGAGACACAATGTCGTCTTAAGTACAGGAAGACTGAGTCTTCCTACTGTCTACCTTTTGAGCGTTTCCTGTGTCACCAGTTTTACATTCCGATGCACCTCGGCAGGTTTACTGTATCCATTCGTCCTTCACAGTGACGATGAAACACAGAAATTGCATCGGAATTAAATATAAGAGACACAATGCCGACTTAAGTACAAGAAAACTGAGTCTTCTTACGGTCTATGATTTGAGCGTATCCTGTGTCACCAGTTTTACATTCCGACGCACCTCTGAAGGTTTACTGTATCACTTGGACCTTCCCAATGTCGATGAAACACAGAAATTGTATCGGAATTAAATATTAGAGACACAATGCCGACTTAAGAACAGGAAGACTGAGTCTTCCTACTGTCTATGTCTTGAGCGTTTCCTGTAATACCAGTTTTTCATTCCGATGCACCTCTGCAGGTTTACTGTATCCATTGGACCTTCACAGTGACGATGAAACACAGAAATTGCATTGGCATTAAATATAAGAAACACAACGCCGACTTACGTACATGAAAACTGAGTCTTCTTACGGTCTATGTTTTGAGCGTTTCCTGTGTCACCAGTTTTACATTCCCATGCACCGTTGCAGGTTTACTGTATCTCTTGGACCTTCACAGTGACGATGAAATACAGATATTGCATCGGAATTAAATATAAGAGACACAATGCCGATTTAAGTACAGGAAGGCTGAGTCTTTATACTGTCTATGCTTTCAGCGATTCCTGTGTAATCAGTTTTACATTCCGATGCACCTCTTCAGGTTTACTGTATTCCTTGGACCTTCCCATTGACGATGAAACACAGAAATTTCATCGGAATTAAATCTAAGAGACACAATGTCGTCTTAAGTACAGGAAGACTGAGTCTTCCTACTGTCTACCTTTTGAGCGTTTCCTGTGTCACCAGTTTTACATTCCGATGCACCTCTGCAGGATACTGTATCCTTGGACCTTCACAGTGACGATGAAACACAGAAATTGCTTTGGAATTAAATATAAGAGATACAATGCCGAAATAAGTACAGGAAGACTGTGTCTTTCTACTGTCTATGTATTGAGCGTTTCCGGTGTCACCAGTTTTACATTCCAATGCACCTCTGCAGGTTTACTGTATCCATTGGACCTTCCCACTGACGATGAAACACAGAAATTGCATCGGATTTAAATATAAGAGACACAATGCCGACTTAAGTACAGGAAGACTGAGTCTTCCAACTGTCTATGTTTTGAGCGTTTCCGGTGTCACCAGTTTTACATTCCGATGGACCTCTTCAGGTTTACTGTATCCCTTGGACCTTCCCATTGACGATGAAACACAGATATTGCATTGGAATTAAATATAAGAGACACAATGCCGACTTAAGTACACAAAAACTGACACTTCTTAAGGTCTATGATTTGAGCGTTTCCTGTGTCACCAGATTTACATTCCGATGGACCTCTGCAGGTTTACTGTATCCCTTGGACGTTCCCATTGACGATGAAACACAGAAATTGCATCGGAATTAAATCTAAGAGACACAATGTCGTCTTAAGTACAGGAAGACTGAGTCTTCCTACTGTCTACGTTTTGAGCGTTTCCTGTGTCACCAGTTTTACATTCCGATGCACCTCTGCAGGCTTACTGTATCCATTCGTCCATCACAGTGACGATGAAACACAGAAATTGCATCGGAATTAAATATAAGAGACACAATGCCGACTTAAGTACAAGAAAACTGAGTCTTCTTACGGTCGATGATTTGAGCGTATCCTGTGTCACCAGATTTACATTCCGACGCACCTCTGCAGGTTTACTGTTTCCCTTGGACCTTCCCATTGTCGATGAAACACAGAAATTGCATCGGAATTAAATATTAGAGACACAATGCCGACTTAAGACGAGGAAGACTGAGTCTTCCTACTGTCTATGTTTTGAGCGTTTCCTGTAACACCAGTTTTACATTCCGATGCACCTCTGCAGGTTTAGTGTATGCATTGGACCTTCCCAGTGACGATGAAACACAGAAATTGCATCGGAATTAGATATAAGAGACACAATGCCGACTGAAGTACAAGAAATCTGAGTCTTCTTAGGGTCTATGTTTTGAGCGTTTCCTGTGTCACCAGTTTTACATTCCGATGCAACTCTGCAGGTTTACTGTATCCCTTGGACCTTCCCATGGACGATGAAACACAGAAATTGCATCGGAATTAAATCTAAGAGACTCAATGGCGACTTAAGTACAGGAAGACTGAGTCTTCCTACTGTCTACGGTTTGATCGTTTCCTGTGTCACTAGTTTTACATTCCGATGCACCTCTGCAGGTTTACTGTATACATTGGACCTTCCCATTGACGATGAAACACAGAAATTGCATCGGATTTAAATATAAGAGACACAATGCCGACTTAAGTACACGAAGACTGAGTCTTCCTACTGTTTATGTTTTGAGCGTTTCCTGTGTCACCAGTTTTACATTCCGATGCACCTCTGCAGGTTTACTGTATCCATTGGACCTTCCCATTGACGATGAAACAAAGAAATTGCATCGGATTTAAATGTAAGAGGCACAATGCCGACTTAAGTGCAGGATGACTGAGTCTTCCTACTGTCTATGTTTTGAGCGTTTCCTGTGTCACCAGTTTTACATTCCGATGCACGTCTGCAGGTTTACTGATTCCATTGTACCTTCCCACTGACGATGAAACACAGAAATTGCTTCGGATTTAATTAGAAGAGACACAATGCCGACTTGAGTACAGGAAGACTGAGTCTTCCTACTGTCTATGTTTTGAGCTTTTCCGGTGTGACCAGTTTTACATTCCGATGCACCTCTGCAGGTTTACTGTATCCCTTCGGCCTTCACAGTAACGATGAAAAACAGAAATTGCATCGGAATTAGATATAAGAGACACAATGCCGACTTAAGTACAAAAAAACTGAGTCTTCTTAGGGTCTATGATTTGAGCGTTTCCTGTGTCACCAGATTTACATTCCGATGGACCTCTGCAGGTTTACTGTCTCCCTTGGACCTTCCCATTGACGATGAAACACAGATATTGCATCGGAATTAAATCTAAGAGGCAGAATGTCGTCTTAAGTACAGGAAGACTGAGTCTTCCTACAGTCTACGTTTTGAGCGTTTCCTGTACCACCAGTTTTACATTCCGATGCACCGCTGCAGGTTTACTGTCTCCCTTGGACCTTCACAGTGACGATGAAACACAGATATTGCATCGGAATTAAATATAAGAGACACAATGCCGACTTAAGAACAGGAAGACTGAGTCTTCCTACTGTCTATGTTTTTTAGCGTTTCCTGTGTCACCAGTTTTACATTCCGATGCACCACTGCAGGTTTACTGAACCCATTGGACCTTCCCATTGACGATGAAACACAGAAATTGCATCGGAATTATATACAAGAGACACAACGCCGACTTAAGTACAAGAAAACTGAGTCTTCTTACCGTATATGTTTTGAGCGTTTCCTGTGTCATCAGTTTTACATTCCGATACACCTCTGCAGGTTTACTGTATCCCTTGGACCTTCCCGTTGACGATGAAACTCAGAAATTACATCGGAATTAAATATAGGAGACACAATGCCGATTTAAGCACAGGAAGACAGAGTCTTATTACTGTCTATGATTTGAGCGTTTCCTGTGTCACCAGTTTTACTTTCCGATGAACCACTGCAGGTTTATTGTATCCTTTGGACCTTCCCATTGACGATGAAACAGAGATATTGCATCGGAATTAAATATAAGAGGCACAATGCCGACATAAGAACAGGAAGACTGAGTCTTCCTACTGTCTATGCTTTGAGCGTTTCCTGTGTCACCAGTTTTACATTCCGATGCACCTTTGCAGGTTTACTGTATCCATTGGACCTTCACAGTGACGATTAAACACAGAAATTGTTTTTGGAATTAAATATAAGAGACACAATGCCGACTTAAGTACAGGAAGACTGAGTCTTCCCAGTGTCTATGATTTGAGCGTTTCCTGTGTAACCAGTTTTACATTCCTATGCAGCTCTGCAGGTTTACTGTATCCCTTGGACCTTCCCATTGACGATGAAACACAGAAATTGCATCGGAATTAAATATAAGAGACACAATGCCGACTTAAGAACAGGAAGACTGAGTCTTCCTACTGTCTACGTTTTTTAGCGTTTCCTGTGTCACCAGTTTTACATTCCGATGCACCTCTGCAGGTTTACTGTATCCCTTGGGCGTTCCCATTGACGATGAAACACAGAAATTGCATCGGAACTAAATATAAGAGACACAATGCCGACTTAAGAACAGGAAGACTGAGTATTCCTACTGTCTATGTTTTTTAGCGTTTCCTGTGTCACCAGTTTTACATTCCGATGCACCTCTGCAGGTTTACTGTATCCCTTGGGCGTTCCCATTGACGATGAAACACAGAAATTGCATCGGAACTAAATATAAGAGACACAATGCCGACATAAGTACTACAAAACTGAGTCTTGTTAGGATCTATGTTTTGAGCGTTTCCTGTGTCACCACTTTTACATTCCGATGCACCTCTGCAGGTTTACTGTATCTATTGGAGCTTCACAGTGACGATGAAACACAGAAATTGCATCGGAATTAAATATTAGAGACACAATGCTGACTTAAGTACTACAAAACGGAGTCTTCTTAGTGTCTGTGTTTTGAGCGTCTCCTGTGTCACCAGTTTTACATTCCGATGCACCTCTGCAGGTTTACTGTATACATTGAACCTTCCCATCGGCGATGAAACACAGAAATTGCATCGGAATTAAATATAAGAGACACAATGCCGATTTAAGTACAGGAAGGCTGAGTCTTCCTACTGTCTATGTTTTCAGCGTTTCCTGTGTAATCAGTTTTACATTCCGATGCACCTGTTCAGGTTTTCTGTATTCCTTGGACCTTCCCATTGACGATGAAACACAGAAATTGCATCGGAATTAAATATAAGAGACACAATGCCGACATAAGAACAGGAAGACTGAGTCTTACTGCTGTCTATGTTTGAGCATTTCCTGTGTCACCAGTTTTACATTCCGATGCACCTCTGCAGGTTTACCGTATCCATTGGACCTTCCCATTGACGATGAAACACAGAAATTGCATCGGAATTAAATATAAGAGACACAATGCCGACTTAAGTACAGGAAGACTGAGTCTTCCTACTGTCTATGATTTGAGCGTTTCCTGTGTCACCAGTTTTACATTCCGATGCACCTCTGCAGGCCTACTGTATACATTGGACCTTCACAGTGACGATGAAACACAGAAATTGCATCGGAATTAAATATAAGAAACACAACGCCGACTTAAGTACAAGAAAACTGAGTCTTCTTACGGTCTATGATTTGAGCGTTTCCTGTGTCACCTGTTTTACAATCCGATGCACCTCTGCAGGTTTATTGTATCCCTTAGGCCTTTCCATTGACGATAAAACACAGAAATTGCATCGGAATTAAATATTAGAGACACAATGCCGACTTAAGTACAGGATGGCTGAGTCTTCCTACTGTCTATGTGCATCGGAATGTAAAACTGGAGACACAGGAAACGCTCAAATCATAGACATTCCGATGCACCGCTGCAGGTTTACTGTCTCCCTTGGACCTTCACAGTGACGATGAAACACAGATATTGCATCGGAATTAAATATAAGAGGAACAATGCCGACTTAAGGACAGGAAGACTGAGTCTTCCTACTGTCTATGTTTTGAGCGTTTCCTGTACCACCAGTTTTACATTCCGGTGCACCTCTGCAGGTTTACTGTACCCATTGGACCTTCCCATTGACGATGAAACACAGAAATTGCATCGGAATTAAATACAAGAGACACAACGCTGACTTAAGTACAAGAAAACTGAGTCTTCTTACGGTCTATGTTTTGAGCGTTTCCTGTGTCATCAGTTTTACATTCCGATACACCTCTGCAGGTTTACTGTATCCCTTGAACCTTCCCGTTGACGATGAAACTCAGAAATTACATCGGAATTAAATATAGGAGACACAATGCCGACTTAAGCACAGGAAGACTGAGTCTTATTACTGTCTATGATTTGAGCGTTTCCTGTGTCACCAGTTTTACATTCCGATGAACCTCTGCAGGTTTATTGTATCCCTTTGACCTTCCCATTGACGATGAAACAGAGATATTGCATCGGAATTAAATGTAAGAGGCACAATGCCGACATAAGAACAGGAAGACTGAGTCTTCCTACTGTCTATGTTTTGAGCGTTTCCTGTGTCATCGGTTTTACATTCCGATGCACCTCTGCAGGTTTACTGTATCCATTGGACCTTCACAGTGACGATTAAACACAGAAATTGTTTTTGGAATTAAATATAAGAGACACATTGCCGACATAAGTACAGGAAGACTGAGTCTTCCTAGTGTCTATGATTTGAGCGTTTCCTGTGTCACCAGTTTTACATTCCTATGCAGCTCTGCAGGTTTACTGTATCCCTTGGACCTTCCCATTGACGATGAAACACAGAAATAGCATCGGAATTAAATATAAGAGACACAATGCCGACTTCAGTACAGGAAGACTGAGCCTTCGTACTGTCTATGATTTGAGCGTTTCATGTGTCTCCAGTTTTACATTCCGATGCACCTCTGCAGGTTTACTGTATCCATTGGACCTTCCCATTGACGATAAAACGCAGAAATGGCATCGGATTTAAATATAAGAGACACAATGCCGACTTAAGTACAATAAGTCTGAGTCTTCCTACTGTCTATGTTTTGAGCGTTTCCTGTGTCACCAGTTTTACATTCCGATGCACCTCTGCAGGTTTACTGTATCCATTGGACCTTCACAGTGACGATGAAACACAGAAATTGCATCGGAATTAAAAATAAGAGACACAATGCCGAATTAAGAACAGGAAGACTGAGTCTTCCTACTGTCTATGTTTTTTAGCGTTTCCTGTGTCACCAGTTTTACATTCCGATGCACCTCTGCAGGTTTACTGTATCCCTTGGGCGTTCCCATTGACGATGAAACACAGAAATTGCATCGGAATTAAATATAAGAGGCACAATGCCGATTTAAGTACAGGAAGGCTGAGTCTTCCTACTGTCTATGTTTTATGCGTTTCCTGTGTAATCAGTTTCACATTCCGATGCACCTCTGCAGGTTTACTGTATCCATTGGACCTTCCCATTGACGATGAAACACAGAAATTGCATCGGATTTAAATATAAGAGACACAATGCCGTCTTAAGTAGAGGAAGACTGAGTCTTCCTACTGTCTATGTTTTGAGCGTTTCCTGTGTCACCAGTTTTACATTCCGTTACACCTCTGCAGGTTTACTGTATCCATTGGACCTACACAGTGACGATGAAACACAGAAATTGCATCGGAATTAAATATTAGAGACACAATGCTGACTTAAGTACTACAAAACGGAGTCTTCTTAGGGTCTGTGTTTTGAGCGACTCCTGTGTCCCCAGTTTTACATTCCGATGCACCTCTGCAGGTTTACTGTATACATTGGACCTTCCCAGTGACGATGAAACACAGAAATTGCATCGGTATTAAATATAAGAGACACAATGCCGACTTAAGTACAAGAAAACTGAGTCTTCTTAGGGTCTATATTTTGAGCGGTTCCTGTGTCACCAGTTTTACATTCCGATGCACCCCTGCAGGTTTACTGTATCCATTGGACCTTCCCATTGACGATGAAACACAGAAATTGCAGCGGATTTAAATATAAGAGACACAATATCGACTTAAGTACAGGAAGACTGAGTCTTCCTACTGTCTATGTTTTGAGCGTTTCCTGTGTCACCAGTCTTTCATTCCGATGCACCTCTGCAGGTTTACTGTATCCATACGACCTTCACAGTGACGAAGAAACACAGAAATTGCATCGGAATTAAATATAAGAGACACAGTGCCGCCTTAAGTACTACAAGACTGAGTCTCCTTAGGGTCTATGTTTTGAGCGTTTCCTGTGTCACCCGTTTTACATTCCGATGCACCTCTGCAGGTTTACTCTATCCATTGGACCTTCCCAGTGACGATGAAACACAGCAATTGCATCGGAATTAAATATAAGAGACACAATGCCGACTTAAGTACAAGAAAACTGAGTCTTCTTAGGGCCTATGTTTTGAGCGTTTCCTGTGTCACCGGTTTTACATTCCGATGGACCTCTGCAGGTTTTCTGTATCCCTTGGACCTCCCCATCGACGATGAAACACAGAAATTGCATCGGAATTAGATCTAAGAGACACAATGTCGACTTAAGTACAGGAAGACTGAGTTTCCAACTGTCTACGCTTTGAGCGTTTCCTCTGTCACCAGTTTTACATTCCGATGGACCTCTGCAGGTTTACTGCATCCCTTCGACCTTCCCATTAACGATGAAACACAGAAATTGCATGGGATTTAAATATACGAGACACAATGCCGACTTAAGTACAGAAAGACTGAGTCTTCCTACTGTCTATGTTAAGAGCGTTTCCTGTGTCACCGGTTTTACATTCCGATGGAACTCTGCAGGTTTTCTATATCCGTTGGACCTCCCTATCGACGATGAAACACAGAAATTGCATCGCAATTAGATCTAAGAGACACAATGCCGACATAAGAACAGGAAGACTGAGTCTTCCTGCTGTCTATGTTTTGAGCATTTCCTGTGTCACCAGTTTTACATTCCGATGCACCTCTGCAGTTTTACTGTATCCATTGGTCCTTCCCATTGACGATGAAACACAGAAATTGCATCGGATTTAAATATAAGAGACACAATGCCGACTTAAGTACAGGAAGACTGAGTCTTCCTACTATGATTTGAGCGTTTCCTGTGTCACCAGTTTTACATTCCGATGCACCTCTGCAGGTCTACTGTAAAGATTGGACCTTCACAGTGACGATGAAACACAGAAATTGCATCGCAATTAAAAATAAGAAACACAACACCGACTTAAGTACAAGAAAACTGAGTCTTCTTTGGGTCTATGATTTGAGCGTTTCCTGTGTCACCAGATTTACATTCCGATGGACCTCTGCAGGTTTACTGTCTCCCTTGGACCTTCCCATTGACGATGAAACACAGATATTGCATCGGATTTAAATATAAGAGACACAATGCCGACTTAAGTACAAGAAAACTGAGTCTTCTTACGGTCTATGATTTGAGCGTTTCCTGTGTCACCAGTTTTACAATCCGATGCACCTCTGCAGGTTTATTGTACCCCGTAGGCCTTCCCATTGACGACAAAACACAGAAATTGCATCGTTATTAAATATTAGAGACACAATGCCGACTTAAGAACAGGATGGCTAAGTCTTCCTACTGTCTATGTTTTAAGCGTTTCCTGTGCCACCAGTTTTACATTCCGATGCACCGCTGCAGGTTTACTGTCTCCCTTGGACCTTCACAGTGACGATGAAACACAGATATTGCATCGGAATTAAATATAAGAGACACATACCGACTTAAGAACAGGAAGACTGAGTCTTCCTACTGTCTATGTTTTTTAGCGTTTCCTGTGTCACCAGTTTTACATTCCGATGCACCACTGCAGGTTTACTGAACCCATTGGACCTTCCCATTGACGATGAAACACAGAAATTGCATCGGAATTAAATACAAGAGACACAACGCCGACTTAAGTACAAGAAAACTGAGTCTTCTAACGGTATATGTTTTGAGAGTTTCCTGTGTCATCAGTTTTACATTCCGATACACCTCTGCAGGTTTACTGTATCCCTTGGACCTTCCCGTTGACGATGAAACTCAGAAATTACATCGGAATTAAATATAGGAGACACAATGCCGACTTAAGCACAGGAATACAGAGTCTTATTACTGTCTATGATTTGAGCGTTTCCTGTGTCACCAGTTTTACATTCCGATGAACCTCTGCAGGTTTATTGTATCCTTTGGACCTTCCCATTGACGATGAAACAGAGATATTGCATCGGAATTAAATATAAGAGGCACAATGCCGACATAAGAACAGGAAGACTGAGTCTTCCTACTGTCTATGTTTTGAGCGTTTCCTGTGTCACCAGTTTTACATTCCGATGCACCTCTGCAGGTTTACTGTATCCATTGGACCTTCACAGTGACGATTAAACACAGAAATTGTTTTTGGAATTAAATATAAGAGACACAATGCCGACTTAAGTACAGGAAGACTGAGTCTTCCTAGTGTCTATGATTTGAGCGTTTCCTGTGTCACCAGTTTTACATTCCTATGCAGCTCTGCAGGTTTACTGTATCCCTTGGACCTTCCCATTGACGATGAAACACAGAAATTGCATCGGAATTAAATATAAGAGACACAATGCCGACTTAAGTACAGGAAGACTGAGCCTTCGTACTGTCTATGATTTGAGCGTTTCCTGTGTCTCCAGTTTTACATTCCGATGCACCTCTGCACGTTTACTGTATCCATTGGACCTTCCAATTGACGATGAAACGCAGAAATGGCATCGGATTTAAATATAAGAGACACAATGCCGACTTAAGTAGAAGAAGTCTGAGTCTTCCTACTGTCTATGTTTTGAGCGTTTCCTGTGTCACCAGTTTTACATTCCGATGCACCTCTGCAGGTTACTGTATCCATTGGACCTTCACAGTGACGATGAAACACAGAAATTGCATCGGAATTAAAAATAAGAGACACAATGCCGACTTAAGAACAGGAAGACTGAGTCTTCCTACTGTCTATGTTTTCAGCGTTTCCTGTGTAATCAGTTTTACATTCCGATGCACCTGTTCAGGTTTTCTGTATTCCTTGGACCTTCCCATTGACGATGAAACACAGAAATTGCATCGGAATTAAATATAAGAGACACAATGCCGACATAAGAACAGGAAGACTGAGTCTTACTGCTGTCTATGTTTGAGCATTTCCTGTGTCACCAGTTTTACATTCCGATGCACCTCTGCAGGTTTACTGTATCCATTGGACCTTCCCATTGACGATGAGACACAGAAATTGCATCGGAATTAAATATAAGTGACACAATGCCGACTTAAGTACAGGAAGACTGAGTCTTCCTACTGTCTATGATTTGAGCGTTTCCTGTGTCACCAGTTTTACATTCCGATGCACCTCTGCAGGTCTACTGTATAGATTGGACCTTCACAGTGACGATGAAACACAGAAATTGCATCGGAATTAAATATAAGAAACACAACGCCGACTTAAGTACAAGAAAACTGAGTCTTCTTACGGTCTATAATTTGAGCGTTTCCTGTGTCACCAGTTTTACAATCCGATACACCTCTGCAGGTTTATTGTATCCCTTAGGCCTTCCCATTGACGATAAAACACAGAAATTGCATCGGAATTAAATATTAGAGACACAATGCCGACTTAAGAACAGGCTGGCTGAGTCTTCCTACTGTATATGTGCATCGGAATGTAAAACTGGAGACACAGGAAACGCTCAAATCATAGACATTCCGATGCACCGTTGCAGGTTTACTGTCTCCCTTGGACCTTCACAGTGACGATGAAACACAGATATTGCATCGGAATTAAATATAAGAGGAACAATGCCGACTTAAGGACAGGAAGACTGAGTCTTCCTACTGTCTACGTTTTGAGCGTTTCCTGTACCACCAGTTTTACATTCCGGTGCACCTCTGCAGGTTTACTGTACCCATTGGACCTTCCCATTGACGATGAAACACAGAAATTGGATCGGAATTAAATACAAGAGACACAACGCCGACTTAAGTACAAGAAAACTGAGTCTTCTTACGGTCTATGTTTTGAGCGTTTCCTGTGTCATCAGTTTTACATTCCGATACACCTCTGCAGGTTTACTGTATCCCTTGAACCTTCCCGTTGACGATGAAACTCAGAAATTACATCGGAATTAAATATCGGAGACACAATGCCGACTTAAGCACAGGAAGACTGAGTCTTATTACTGTCTATGATTTGAGCGTTTCCTGTGTCACCAGTTTTACATTCCGATGAACCTCTGCAGGTTTATTGTATCCCTTTGACCTTCCCATTGACGATGAAACAGAGATATTGCATCGGAATTAAATATAAGAGGCACAATGCCGACATAAGAACAGGAAGACTGAGTCTTCCTACTGTCTATGTTTTGAGAGTTTCCTGTGTCATCGGTTTTACATTCCGATGCACCTCTGCAGGTTTACTGTATCCATTGGACCTTCACAGTGACGATTAAACACAGAAATTGTTTTTGGAATTAAATATAAGAGACACAATGCCGACATAAGTACAGGAAGACTGAGTCTTCCTAGTGTCTATGATTTGAGCGTTTCCTGTGTCACCAGTTTTACATTCCTATGCAGCTCTGCAGGTTTACTGTATCCCTTGGACCTTCCCATTGACGATGAAACACAGAAATTGCATCGGAATTAAATATAAGAGACACAATGCCGACTTCAGTACAGGAAGACTGAGCCTTCGTACTGTCTATGATTTGAGCGTTTCCTGTGTCTCCAGTTTTACATTCCGATGCACCTCTGCAGGTTTACTGTATCCATTGGACCTTCCCATTGACGATGAAACACAGAAATTGCATCGGAATTAAATATAAGAGACACAATGCCGACTTCAGTACAGGAAGACTGAGCCTTCGTACTGTCTATGATTTGAGCGTTTCCTGTGTCTCCAGTTTTACATTCCGATGCACCTCTGCAGGTTTACTGTATCCATTGGACCTTCCCATTGACGATGAAACGCAGAAATGGCATCGGAATTAAAAATAAGAGACACAATGCCGACTTAAGAACAGGAAGACTGAGTCTTCCTACTGTCTATGTTTTTTAGCGTTTCCTGTGTCACCAGTTTTACATTCCGATGCACCTCTGCAGGTTTACTGTATCCATTGGACCTTCACAGTGACGATGAAACACAGATATTGCATCGGAATTAAATATAAGAGACACAATGCCGATTTAAGTACAGGAAGGCTGAGTCTTCCTACTGTCTATGTTTTCAGCGTTTCCTGTGTAATCAGTTTTACATTCCGATGCACCTCTGCAGGTTTACTGTATCCATTGGACCTTCCCATTGACAATGAAACACAGAAATTGCATCGGATTTAAATATAAGAGACACAATGCCGTCTTAAGTAGAGGAAGACTGAGTCTTCCTACTTTCTATGTTTTGAGCGTTTCCTGTGTCACCAGTTTTACATTCCGTTTCACCTCTGCAGGTTTACTGTATCCATTGGACCTTCAGAGTGACGATGAAACACAGAAATTGCATCGGAATTAAATATTAGAGACACAATGCTGACTTAAGTACTACAAAACGGAGTCTTCTTAGGGTCTGTGTTTTGAGCGACTCCTGTGTCCCCAGTTTTACATTCCGATGCACCTCTGCAGGTTTACTGTATACATTGGACCTTCCCAGTGACGATGAAACACAGAAATTGCATCGGTATTAAATATAAGAGACACAATGCTGACTTAAGTACAAGAAAACTGAGTCTTCTTAGGGTCTATATTTTGAGCTGTTCCTGTGTCACCAGTTTTACATTCCGATGCACCCCTGCAGGTTTACTGTATCCATTGGACCTTCCCATTGACGATGAAACACAGAAATTGCAGCGGATTTAAATATAAGAGACACAATGCCGACTTAAGTACAGGAAGACTGAGTCTTCCTACTGTCTATGTTTTGAGCGTTTCCTGTGTCACCAGTTTTTCAATCCGATGCACCTCTGCAGGTTTACTGTATCCATACGACCTTCACAGTGACCAAGAAACACAGAAATTGCATCGGAATTAAATATAAGAGACACAATGCCGCCTTAAGTACTACAAAACTGAGTCTCCTTAGGGTCTATGTTTTGAGCGTTTCCTGTGTCACCCGTTTTACATTCCGATGCACCTCTGCAGGTTTACTGTATCCATTGGACCTTCCCAGTGACGATGAAACACAGAAATTGCATCGGAATTAAATATAAGAGACACAATGCCGACTTAAGTACAAGAAAACTGAGTCTTCTTAGGGCCTATGTTTTGAGCGTTTCCTGTGTCACCGGTTTTACATTCCGATGGACCTCTGCAGGTTTTCTGTATCCCTTGGACCTCCCCATCGACGATGAAACTCAGAAATTGCATCGGAATTAGATCTAAGAGACACAATGTCGACTTAAGTACAGGAAGACTGAGTTTCCAACTGTCTATGTTTTGAGCGTTTCCTGTAACACCAGTTTTACATTCCGATGCACCTTTGCAGGTTTACTGTATCCATTGGACCTTCCCAGTGACGATGGAACACAGAAATTACATCGGAATTAAATATAAGAGTCACAATGCCGACTTAAGTACAAGAAAACTGAGTCTTCTTAGGGTCTATGTTTTGAGCGTTTCCTGTGTCACCGGTTTTACATTCCGATGGTCCTCTGCAGGTTTTCTGTATCCGTTGGACCTCCACATCGACGATGAAACACAGAAATTGCATCTGAATTAGATCTAAGAGACACAATGTCGACTTAAGTACAGGAAGACTGAGTCTTCCTACTGTCTACGTTTTGAGCGTTTCCTCTGTCACCAGGTTTACATTCCGATGCACCTCTGCAGCTTTACTGTATCCATTGGACCTTCCCATTGACGATGAAACACAGTAATTGCATCGCATTTACATATAAGAGACACAATGCCGACTTAAGTACAGGAAGACTGAGTCTTCCTACTGACTATGTTTTGAGCGTTTCCTGTGTCACCAGTTTTACATTCCGATGCACCTCTGCAGGTCTACTGTATCCCTTCGACCTTCTTAGTGAAGTAGAAAAACAGATATTGCATTGGAATTAAATATAAAAGACACAATGCCGACTTAAGTACAAGAAAACTGAGTCTCCTTTGGGTCTATGTTTTGAGCGTTGCCTGTGCCACCGGTTTTACATTCCGATGGACTTCTGCAGGTTTTCTGTATCCCTTGGACCTCCCCATCGACGATGAAACACAGAAATTGCATCGGAATTAGATCTAAGAGACACAATGTCGACTTAAGTACAAGAAGACTGAGTCTACCTACTGTCTACGTTTTGAGCGTTTCCTGTTTCACCAGTTTTACATTCCGATGCACCTCTGCAGGTTTACTGTATCCATTGGACCTTCCCATTGACGATGAAACACAGAAATTGCATCGGATTGAAATATAAGAGACACAATGCCGACTTAAGTACAGGAAGACTGAGTCTTCCTACTGTCTATGTTTTGAGCGTTTCCTGTGTCACCAGTTTTACATTCCGATGCACCTCGGCAGGTTTACTGTATCCCTTCGACCTTCACAGTGAAGTTGAAGAACAGATATTGCATCGGAATTAAATATAAGAGACAGAATGCCGACTTAAGTACAAGAAAACTGAGTCTTCTTAGGGTCTATGTTTTGAGCGTTTCCTGTGTCACCAGTCTTACATTCCGATGCACCTCTGCAGGTTTACTGTATCCCTTGGACCTTCACAGTGACGATGAAACACAGATATTGCAACGGAATTAAATATAAGAGACACAATGCCGATTTAAGTACAGGAAGACTGAGTCTTTATACTGTCTATGTTTTCAGCGTTTCCTGTGTAATCAGTTTTACATTCCGATGCAACTCTGCAGGTTTACTGTATTCCTTGGACCGTCCCATTGACGATGAAACACAGAAATTGCATCGGATTTAAATATAAGAGACACAATGCCGACTTAAGTACAGGAAGACTGAGTCTTCCTACTGTCTATGTTTTGAGCGTTTCCTGTGTCACCAGTTTTTCATTCCGATGAACCTCTGCAGGTTTACTGTAACCATTCGACCTTCACAGTGACGATGAAACACAGAAATTGCATCGGAATTAAATATAAGAGACACAATGCCGCCTTAAGTACAACAAAACCGAGCCTCCTTAGGGTCTATGTTTTGAGCGTTTCCTATGTCACCCGTTTTACATTCCGATGCACCTCTGCAGGTTTACTGTATCCATTGGACCTTCCCAGTGACGATGAAACACAGAAATTGTATCGGAATTAAATATAAGAGACACAATGCCGACTTAAGTACAAGAAAACTGAGTCTTCTTAGGGACTATGTTTTGAGCGTTTCCTGTGTCAACGGTTTTACATTCCGATGGATCTCTGCAGGTTTTCTGTATCCGTTGGACCTCCCCATCGACGATGAAACACAGAAATTGCATCGGAATTATATCTAAGAGACACAATGCCGACTTAAGTACAGGAAGACTGAGCCTTCCTACTGTCTATGTTTTGAGCGTTTCCTGTGTCACCAGTTTTACATTCCGATGCACCTCTGCAGGTTTACTGTATCCCTTCGACCTTCACAGTGATGTTGAAAAACAGATATTGCATCGGAATTAAATATAAGAGACACAATGCCGACTTAAGTACAAGAAAACTGAGTCTTCTTAGGGTCTATGTTTTGAGCGTTTCCTGTTTCACCAGTTTTACATTCCGATGGATCTCTGCAGGTTACTGCATTCCTTCGACCTTCCCATCGACGATGAAACACAGAAATTGCATCGGAATTAGATCTAAGAGACACAATGTCGACTTAAGTACAGGAAGACTGAGTCTTCCTACTGTCTACGTTTTAAGCGTTTCATGTGTCACCAGTTTTACATTCCGATGCACCTCTGCAGGTTTACTGTATCCATTGGACCTTCCCATTGACGATGAAACACAGAAATTGCATCGGATTTAAATATAAGAGACACAATGCCGACTTAAGTACAGGAAGACTGAGTCTTCCTACTGTCTATGTTTTGAGCGTTTCCTGTAACACCAGTTTTACATTCCGATGCACCTTTGCAGGTTTACTGTATCCATTGGACCTTCCCAGTGACGATGGAACACAGAAATTACATCGGAATTAAATATAAGGGTCACAATGCCGACTTAAGTACAAGAAAACTGGGTCTTCTTAGGGTCTATGTTTTGAGCGTTTCCTGTGTCACCAGTTTTACATTCCGATGCACCTCTGCAGGTTTACTGTATCCCTTGGACCTTCACAGTAACGATGAAACACAGATATTGCATCGGAATTAAATATGAGACACAATGCCGACTTAAGTACAGAAAGACTGAGGCTTCCTACTGTCTATGTTTTGAGCGTTTCCTGTGTCACCAGTTTTACATTCCGATGCACCTCTGCAGGTTTACTGTATCCATGGGACCTTCCCATTGACGATGAAACACAGAAATTGCATCGGATTTAAATATAACAGACACAATGCCGACTTAGTACAGAAAGATTGAGTCTTTCTACTGTCTATGCTTTGAGCGTTTCCTGTGTCACCAGTTTTACATTCCGATGCACCCCTGCAGGTTTACTGTATCCATTGGACCTTCCCATTGACGATGAAACACAGAAATTGCATCGGATTTAAATATAAGAGACACAATGCCGACTTAAGTACAGGAAGACTGAGTCTTCCTACTGTCTATGTTTTGAGCGTTTCCTGTGTCACCAGTTTTTCATTCCGATGCACCTCTGCAGGTTTACTGTATCCATTCGACCTTCACAGTGACGATGAAACACAGAAATTGCATCGGAATTAAATATAAGAGACACAATGCCGCCTTAAGTAGAACAAAACTGAGCCTCCTTAGGGTCTATGTTTTGAGCGTTTCCTGTGTCACCCGTTTTACATTCCGATGCACCTCTGCAGGTTTACTGTATCAATTGGACCTTCCCAGTGACGATGAAACACAGAAATTGCATCGGAATTAAATATAAGAGACACAATGCCGACTTAAGTACAAGAAAACTGAGTCTTCTTAGGGTCTATGTTTTGAGCGTTTCCTGTGTCACCGGTTTTACATTCCGATGTACCTCTGCAGGTTTTCTGTATCAATTGGACCTCCACATCGACGATGAAACACAGAAATTGCATCGGAATTAGATCTAAGAGACACAATGTCGACTTAAGTACAGGAAGACTGAGTCTTCCTACTGTCTACGTTTTGAGCGTTTCCTGTGTCACCAGTTTTACATTCCGATGCACCTCTGCAGGTTTACTGTATCCATTGGACCTTCCCATTGACGATGAAACACAGAAATTGCATCGGATTGAAATATAAGAGACACAATGCCGACTTATGTACAGGAAGACTGAGTCTTCCTACTGTCTATGTTTTGAGCGTTTCCTGTGTCACCAGTTTTACATTCCGATGCACCTCGGCAGGTTTACTGTATCCCTTCGACCTTCACAGTGAAGTTGAAGAACAGATATTGCATCGGAATTAAATATAAGAGACACAATGCCGACTTAAGTACAAGAAAACTGAGTCTTCTTAGGGTCTATGTTTTGAGCGTTTCCTGTGTCACCAGTTTTACATTCCGATGCACCTCTGCAGGTTTACTGTATCCCTTGGACCTTCACAGTGACGATGAAACACAGATATTGCAACGGAATTAAATATAAGAGACACAATGCCGATTTAAGTACAGGAAGACTGAGTCTTTATACTGTCTATGTTTTCAGCGTTTCCTGTGTAATCAGTTTTTCATTCCGATGCAACTCTGCAGGTTTCTCTGTATTCCTTGGACCTTCCCATTGACGATGAAACACAGAAATTGCATCGGAATTAAATATGAGACAAAATGCCGACTTAAGTACAGAAAGACTGAGTCTTCCTACTGTCTATGATTTGAGCGTTTCCTGTGTCACCAGTTTTACATTCCGATGCACCTCTGCAGGTTTACTGTATCCATTGGACCTTCCCACTGACAATGAAACACAGAAATTGCATCGGATTTAAATATAAGAGACACAATGCCGACTTAAGTACAGGAAGACTGAGTCTTCCTACTGTCTATGTTTTGAGCGTTTCCTGTGTCACCAGTTTTTCATTCCGATGCACCTCTGCAGGTTTACTGTATCCATTCGACCTTCACAGTGACGATGAAACACAGAAATTGCATCGGAATTAAATATAAGAGACACAATGCCGCCTTAAGTACAACAAAACTGAGCCTCCTCAGGGTCTATGTTTTGAGCGTTTCCTGTGTCACCCGTTTTACATTCCGATGCACCTCTGCAGGTTTACTGTATCCATTGGACCTTCCCAGTGACGATGAAACACAGAAATTGCATCGGAATTAAATATAAGAGACACAATGCCGACTTAAGTACAAGAAAACTGAGTCTTCTTAGGGTCTATGTTTTGAGCGTTTCCTGTGTCACCGGTTTTACATTCCGATGGATCTCTGCAGGTTTTCTGTATCCGCTGGACCTCCCCATCGACGATGAAACACAGAAATTGCATCGGAATTAGATCTAATAGACACAATGCCGACTTAAGTACAGGAAGACTGAGTCTTCCTACTGTCTGTTTTGAGCGTTTCCTGTGTCACCAGTTTTACATTCCGATGCACCTCTGCAGGTTTACTGTATCCCTTCGACCTTCACAGTGAAGTTGAAAAACAGATATTGCATCGGAATTAAATATAAGAGACACGATGCCGACTTAAGTACAAGAAAACTGAGTCTTCTTAGGGTCTATGTTTTGAGCGTTTCCTGTGTCACCAGTTTTACATTCCGATGGACCTCTGCAGGTTTACTGCATCCCTTGGACCTTCCCATCAACGATGAAACACAGAAATTGCATCGGAATTAGATCTAAGAGACACAATGTCGACTTAAGTACAGGAAGACTGAGTCTTCCTACTGTCTACGTTTTGAGCGTTTCCTCTGTCACCAGTTTTACATTCCGATGCACCTCTGCAGGTTTACTGTATCCATTGGACCTTCCCATTGACGATGAAACACAGAAATTGCATCGGATTTAAATATAAGAGACACAATGCCGACTTAAGTACAGGAAGACTGAGTCTTCCTACTGTCTATGTTTTGAGCGTTTCCTGTGTCACCAGTTTTTCATTCCGATGCACCTCTGCAGGTTTACTATATCCATTCGACCTTCACAGTGACGATGAAACACAGAAATTGCATCGGAATTAAATATAAGAGACACAATGCCGCCTTAAGTACAACAAAACTGAGCCTCCCTACGGTCTATGTTTTGAGCGTTTCCTGTGTCACCCGTTTTACATTCCGATGCACCTCTGCAGGTTTACTGTATCGATTGGACCTTCCCAGTGACGATGAAACACAGAAATTGCATCGGAATTAAATATAAGAGACACAATGTCGACTTATGTACAAGAAAACTGAGTCTTCTTAGCGTCTATGTTTTGAGGGTTTCCTGTGTCACCGGTTTTACATTCCGATGGACCTCTGCAGGTTTTCTGTATCAATTGGACCTCCCCATCGACGATGAAACACAGAAATTTCATCGGAATTAGATCTAAGAGACACAATGTCGACTTAAATACAGGAAGACTGAGTCTTCCTACTGTCTACGTTTTGAGCGTTTCCTCTGTCACCAGTTTTACATTCCGATGCACCTCTGCAGGTTTACTGTATCCATTGGACCTTCCCATTGACGATGAAACACAGAAATTACATCGCATTTACATATAAGAGACACAATGCCGACTTAAGTACAGGAAGACTGAGTCTTCCTACTGACTATGCTTTGAGCGTTTCCTGTGTCACCAGTTTTACATTCCGATGCACCTCTGCAGGTTTACTGTATCCCTTCGACCTTCACAGTGAAGTTGAAAAACAGATATTTCATTGGAATTAAATATAAGAGACACAATGCCGACTTAAGTACAAGAAAACTGAGTCTCCTTAGGGTCTATGTTTTGAGCGTTGCCTGTGTCACCGGTTTTGCATTCCGATGGACCTCTGCAGGTTTTCTGTATCCCTTGGACCTCCCCATTGACGATGAAACACAGAAATTGCATCGGAATTAGATCTAAGAGACACAATGTCGACTTAAGTACAGGAAGACTGAGTCTTCCTACTGTCTACGTTTTGAGCGTATCCTGTGTCACCAGTTTTACATTCCGATGCACCTCTGCAGGTTTACTGTATCCATTGGACTTTCCCATTGACGATGAAACAAAGAATTTGCATCGGATTTAAATATAAGAGACACAATGCCGACTTAAGTACAGGAAGACTTAGTCTTCCTACTGTCTATGTTTTGAGCGTTTCCTGTAACACCAGTTTTACATTCCGATGCACCTCTGCAGGTTTACTGTATCCATTCGACCTTCCCAGTGACGATGGAACACAGAAATTGCATCGGAATTAAATATAAGAGTCACAATGCCGACTTATGTACAAGAAATCTGAGTCTTCTTAGGGTCTATGTTTTGAGCGTTTCCTGTGTCACCAGTTTTACATTCCGATGCACCTCTGCAGGTTTACTGTATCCCTTGGACCTTCACAGTGACGATGAAACACAGATATTGCAACGGAATTAAATATAAGAGACACAATGCCGATTTAAGTACAGGAAGACTGAGTCTTTATACTGTCTATGTTTTCAGCGTTTCCTGTGTAATCAGTTTTACATTCCGATGCAACTCTGCAGGTTTACAGTATTCCTTGGACCTTCCCATTGACGATGAAACACAGAAATTGCATCGGAATTAAATATGAGACACAATGCCGACTTAAGTACAGAAAGACTGAGTCTTCCTACTGTCTATGTTTTGAGCGTTTCCTGTGTCACCAGTTTTACATTGCGATGCACCTCTGCAGGTTTACTGTATCCATTGGACCTTCCCATTAACGATGAAACACAGAAATTGCATCGGATTTAAATATAAGAGACACAATGCCGACTTAAGTACAGAAAGACTGAGTCTTCCTACTGTCTATGTTTTGAGCGTTTCCTGTGTCACCAGTTTTACATTCCGATGCACCCCTGCAGGTTTACTGTATCCATTGGACCTTCCCATTGACGATGAAACACAGAAATTGCATCGGATTTAAATATAAGAGGCTATGCCGACTTAAGTACAGGAAGACTGAGTCTTCCTACTGTCTATGTTTTGAGCGTTTCCTGTGTCACCAGTATTTCATTCCGATGCACCTCTGCAGGTTTACTGTATCCATTCGACCTTCACAGTGACGATGAAACACAGAAATTGCATCGGAATTAAATATAAGAGACACAATGCCGCCTTAAGTACAACAAAACTGAGCCTCCTTAGGGTCTATGTTTTGAGCGTTTCCTGTGTCACCCGTTTTACATTCCGATGCACCTCTGCAGTTTTACTGTATCCATTGGACCTTCCCAGTGACGATGAAACACAGAAATTGCATCGGAATTAAATATAAGAGACACAATGCCGACTTAAGTACAAGAAAACTCAGTCTTCTTAGGGTCTATGTTTTGAGCGTTTCCTGTGTCACCGGTTTTACATTCCGATGGACCTCTGCAGGTTTTCTGTATCAATTGGACCTCCCCATCGACGATGAAACACAGAAATTGCATCGGAATTAGGTCTAAGAGACACAATGTCGACTTAAGTACAGGAAGACTGAGTCTTCCTACTGTCTACGTTTTGAGCGTTTCCTCTGTCACCAGTTTTACATTCCGATGCACCTCTGCAGGTTTACTGTATCCATTGGACCTTCCCATTGACGATGAAACACAGAAATTGCATCGCATTTACATATAAGAGACACAATGCCGACTTAAGTACAGGAAGACTGAGTCTTCCTACTGACTATGTTTTGAGCGATTCCTGTGTCACCGGTTTTACATTCCGATGGACCTCTGCAGGTTTTCTGTATCCCTTGGACCTCCCCATCGACGATGAAACACAGAAATTGCATCGGAATTAGATCTAAGAGACACAATGTCAACTTAAGTACAGGAAGACTGAGTCTTCCTACTGTCTACGATTTGAGCGTTTCCTGTGTCACCAGTTTTACATTCCGATGCACCTCTGCAGGTTTACTGTATCCATTGGACCTTCCCATTGACGATGAAACACAGAAATTGCATCGGATTGAAATATAAGAGACACATTGCCGGCTTAAGTACAGGAAGACTGAGTCTTCCTACTGTCTATGTTTTGAGCGTTTCCTGTAACACCAGTTTTACATTCCGATGCACCTCGGCAGGTTTACTGTATCCCTTCGACCTTCACAGTGAAGTTGAAGAACAGATATTGCATCGGAATTAAATATAAGAGACACAATGCCGACTTAAGTACAAGAAAACTGAGTCTTCTTAGGGTCTATGTTTTGAGCGTTTCCTGTGTCACCAGTTTTACATTCCGATGCACCTCTGCAGGTTTACTGTATCCCTTGGACCTTCACAGTGACGATGAAACACAGATATTGCAACGGAATTAAGTATAAGAGACACAATGCCGATTTAAGTACAGGAAGACTGAGTCTTTATTCTGTCTATGTTTTCATTGTTTTCTGTGTAATCAGTTTTACATTCCGATGCAACTCTGCATGTTTACTGTATTCCTTGGACCTTCCCATTGACGATGAAACACAGAAATTGCATCGGAATTAAATATGAGACACACTGCCGACTTAAGTACAGAAAGACTGAGTCTTCCTACTGTCTATGTTTTGAGCGTTTCCTGTGTCACCAGTTTAACATTCCGATGCACCCCTGCAGGTTTACTGTATCCATTGGACCTTCCCATTGACGATGAAACACAGAAATTGCATCGGATTTAAATATAAGAGACACAATGCCGACTTAAGTACAGAAAGACTGAGTCTTCCTACTGTCTATGTTTTGAGCGTTTCCTGTGTCACCATATTTTCATTCCGATGCACATCTGCAGGTTTACTGTATCCATTCGACCTTCACAGTGACGATGAAACACAGAAATTGCATCGGAATTAAATATAAGAGACACAATGCCGCCTTAAGTACAACAAAACTAAGCCTCCTTAGGGTCTATGTTTTGAGCGTTTCCTGTGTCACCCGTTTTACATTCCGATGCACCTCTGCAGGTTTACTGTATCCATTGGACCTTCCCAGTGACGATGAAACACAGAAATTGCATCGGAATTAAATATAAGAGACACAATGCCGACTTAAGTACAAGAAAACTGAGTCTTCTTAGGGTCTATGCTTTGAGCGTTTCCTGTGTCACCGGTTTTACATTCCGATGGATCTCTGCAGGTTTTCTGTATCCGTTGGACCTCCCCATCGACGATGAAACACAGAAATTGCATCGGAATTAGATCTAAGAGTCACAATGCCGACTTAAGTACAGGAAGACTGAGTCTTCCTACTGTCTACGTTTTGAGCGTTTCCTCTGTCACCAGTTTTACATTCCGATGCACCTCTGCAGGTTTACTGTATCCATTGGACCTTCCCATTGACGATGAAACACAGAAATTACATCGCATTTAAATATAAGAGACACAATGCCGACTTAAGTACAGGAAGACTGAGTCTTCCTACTGTCTATGTTTTGAGCGTTTCCTGTGTCACCAGTTTTACATTCCGATGCACCTCTGCAGGTTTACTGTATCCCTTCGACCTTCACAGTGAAGTTGAAAAACAGATATTGCATCGGAATTAAATATAAGAGACACAATGCCGACTTAAGTACAAGAAAACTGAGTCTTCTTAGGATCTATGTTTTGAGCGTTTCCTGTGTCACCAGTTTTACATTCCGATGGACCTCTGCAGGTTTACTGCATGCCTTGGACCTTCCCATTGACGATGAAACACAGAAATTGCATCGGATTTAAATATACGAGACATAATGCCGACTTAAGTACAGGAAGACTGAGTCTTCCTACTGTCTATGTTTTGAGCGTTTCCTGTAACACCAGTTTTACATTCCGATGCACCTCTGCAGGTTTACTGTATCCATTGGACCTTCCCAGTGACGATGGAACACAGAAATTGCATCGGAATTAAATATAAGAGACACAATGCCGACTTAAGTACAAGAAAACTGAGTATTCTTGGTGACTATGTTTTCAGCGTTTCCTGTGTCACCAGTTTTACATTCCGATGCACCTCTGCAGGTTTACTGTATCCATTGGACCTTCACAGAGACGATGAAACACAGAAATTGAATCGGAATTAATTATACGAGACACAATGCCGCCTTAAGTACTACAAAACTGAGTCTCCTTAGGGTCTATGTTTCGAGCGTTTCCTGTGTCACCCGTTTTACATTCCGATGCACCTCTGCAGGTTTACTGTATCAATTGGACCTTCCCAGTGACGCTGAAACACAGAAATTGCATCGGAATTAAATATAAGAGACACAATGCCGACTTAAGTACAAGAAAACTGAGTCTTCTTAGGGTCTATGATATGAGCGTTTTCTGTGTCACCGGTTTTACATTCCGATGGATCTCTGCAGGTTTTCTGTATCTGTTGGACCTCCCCATCGACGATGAAACACAGAAATTGCATCGGAATTAGATCTAAGAGACACAATGCCGACTTAAGTACAGGAAGACTGAGTCTTCCTACTGTCTATGTTTTGAGCGTTTCCTGTGTCACCAGTTTTACATTCCGATGCACCTCTGCAGGTTTACTGTACCCCTTCGACCTTCACAGTGAAGTTGAAGAACAGATATTGCATCGGAATTAAATATAAGAGACACAATGCCGACTTAAGTACAAGAAAACTGAGTCTTCTTAGGGTCAATGTTTTGAGCGTTTCCTGTGTCACCAGTTTTACATTCCGATGGACCTCTGCAGGTTTACTGCATCCTTTGGACCTTTCCATTGACGATGAAACACAGAAATTGCATCGGATTTAAATATACGAGACACAATGCCGACTTAACTACAGGAAGACTGAGTCTTCCTACTGTCTATGTTTTGAGCGTTTCCTGTAACACCAGTTTTACATTCCGATGCACCTCTGCAGGTTTACTGTATCCATTGGACCTTCCCAGTGACGATGGAACACAGAAATTGCATCGGAATTAAATATAAGAGTCACAATGCCGACTTAAGTACAAGAAAACTGAGTCTTCTTAGGGTCTATGTTTTGAGCGTTTCCTGTGTCACCAGTTTTACATTCCGATGCACCTCTGCAGGTTTACTGTATTCCTTGGACCTTCACAGTGACGATGAAACACAGATATTGCATCGGAATTAAATATAAGAGGCACAATGCCGATTTAAGTACAGGAAGACTGAGTCTTTATACTGTCTATGTTTTCAGCGTTTCCTGTGTAATCAGTTTTACATTCCGATGCAACTCTGCAGGTTTACTGTATTCCTTGGTCCTTCCCATTGACGATGAAACACAGAAATTGCATCGGAATTAAATATGAGACACAATGCCGACTTAAGTACAAAAAGACTGAGTCTTCCTACTGTCTATGTTTTGAGCGATTCCTGTGTCACCAGTTTTACATTCCGATGCACCTCTGCAGGTTTACTGTATCCCTTCGACCTTCACAGTGAAGTTGAAGAACAGATATTGCATCGGAATTAAATATTAGAGACACAATGCCGACTTAAGTACAAGAAAACTGAGTCTTCTTAGGGTCTATGTTTTGAGCGTTTCCTGTGTCACCAGTTTTACATTCCGATTGACCTCTGCAGGTTTACTGCATCCCTTGGACCTTCCCATTGACGATGAAACACAGAAATTGCATCGGATTCAAATATACGATACACAATGCCGACTTAAGTACAGGAAGACTGAGTCTTCCTACTGTCTATGTTTTGAGCGTTTCCTGTAACACCAGTTTTAAATTCCGATGCACCTCTGCAGGTTTACTGTATCCATTGGACCTTCCCAGAGACGATGGAACACAGAAATTGCATCGGAATTAAGTATAAGAGTCACAATGCCGACTTAAGTACATGAAAACTGAGTCTTCTTAGGGTCTATGTTTTGAGCGTTTCCTGTGTCACCAGTTTTACATTCCGATGCACCTCTGCCGGTTTACTGTATTCCTTGGACCTTCACAGTGACGATGAAACACAGATATTGCATCGGAATTAAATATAAGAGACACAATGCCGACTTAAGTACAGGAAGACTGAGTCTTCCTACTGTCTATGTTTTGAGCGTTTCCTGTGTCACCAGTTTTACATTCCGATGCACCCCTGCAGGTTTACTGTATCCATTGGACCTTCCCATTGACGATGAAACACTGAAATTGCATCGTATTTAAATATAAGAGACACAATGCCAACTTAAGTACAGGAAGACTGAGTCTTCCTACTGTCTATGTTTTGAGCGTTTCCTGTGTCACCAGTTTTTCATTCCGATGCACCTCTGCAGGTTTACTGTATCCATTCGACCTTCACAGTGACGATGAAACACAGAAATTGCATCGGAATTAAATATAAGAGACACAATGCCGACTTAAGTACAAGAAAACTGAGTATTCTTGGTGTCTATGTTTTGAGCGTTTCCTGTGTCACCAGTTTTACATTTCGATGCACCTCTGCAGGTTTACTGTATCCATTGGACCTTCACAGAGACGATGAAACGCAGAAATTGCATCGGAATTAATTATAAGAGACACAATGCCGCCTTAAGTACTACAAAACAGGGTCTCCTTAGGGTCTATGTTTTGAGCGTCTCCTGTGTCACCCGTTTTACATTCCGATGCACCTCTGCAGGTTTACTGTATCCATTGGAGCTTCCCAGTGACGATGAAACACAGAAATTGCATCGGAATTAAATATAAGAGACACAATGCCGACTTAAGTACAAGAAAACTGAGCCTTCTTGGGGTCTATGTTTTGAGCGTTTCCTGTGTCACCGGTTTTACATTCCGATGGACCTCTGCAGGTTTTCTGTATCCGTTGGACCTCCCCATCGACGATGAAACACAGAAATTGCATCGGAATTAGATCTAAGAGACACAATGCCGACTTAAGTACAGGAAGACTGAGTCTTCCTACTGTCTATGTTTTGAGCGTTTCCTGTGTCACCAGTTTTACATTCCGATGCACCTCTGCAGGTTTACTGTATCCCTTCGACCTTCACAGTGAAGTTGAAAAACAGATATTGCATCGGAATTAAATATAAGAGACACGATGCCGACTTAAGTACAAGAAAACTGAGTCTTCTTAGGGTCTATGTTTCGAGCGTTTCCTGTGTCACCAGTTTTACATTCCGATGGACTCCTGCAGGTTTACTCCATCCCTTGGACCTTCCCATAAACGATGAAACACAAAAATTGCATCGGAATTCAATATAAGAGACACAATGTAGACTTAAGTACAAGAAAACTGAGTCTTTTTAGGGTCTATGTTTTGAGCGTTTCCTGTGTCACAAGTTTTACATTCCGACGCTCCTCTGCAGGTTTACTGTATCTCTTGGACCTTCCCATTGTCGATGAAACACAGAAAATGCATCGGAATTAAATATTAGAGACACAATGCCGACTTAAGAATAGGAAGACTGAGTCTTCCTACTGTCTATGTTTTGAGCGTTTCCTGTAACACCAGTTTTACATTCCGATGCACCTCTGCAGGTTTACTGTATCCATTGGAAATTCCCAGTGACGATGAAACACAGAAATTGCATTGGAATTAGATATAAGAGACACAATGCCGACTTAAGTACAAGAAAACTGAGTCTTCTTAGTGTCTATGCTTTGAGCGTTCCTGTGTCACCAGTTTTACATTCCGATGGACCTCTGCAGGTTTACTGCATCCCTTGGACCTTCCCATCGACGATGAAACACAGAAATTGCATCGGAATTAAATCTAAGGGGCCCAATGTCGACTTAAGTACAGGAAGACTGAAACTTCCTACTGTCTACGTTTTGAGCGTTTCCTGTGTCACCAGTTTTACATTCCGATGCACCTCTGCAGGTTTACTGTATCCATTGGACCTTCACAGTGTCGATGAAACACAGAAATTGCATCGGAATTAAATATAAGAGACACAATGCCGACTTATGTACTAGAAAACTGAGTCTTCTTAGGGTCTATGATTTAAGCGTTTCCTGTGTCACCAGTTTTACATTCCGATGCACCGCTGCAGGTTTACTGTATCCCTTATACCTTCACAGTGACGATGAAACACAGATATTGCATCGGAATTAAATATAAGATACACAATGCCGATTTAAGTACAGGAAGGCTGAGTCTTTATACTGTCTATGTTTTCAGCGTTTCCTGTGTTATCAGTTTTACATTCCGATGCACCTCTTCAGGTTTACTGTATTCCTTGGACCTTCCCATTGACGATGAAACACAGAAATTGCATCGGAATGAAATATAAGAGACACAATGCCGACTTAAGTACAGAAAGACTGAGTCTTCCTTTTGTCTATGTTTTGAGCGTTTTCTGTGTCACCAGTTTTACATTCCGATGCACCTATGCAGGATACTGTATCCTTGGACCTTTACAGTGACGATGAAACACAGAAATTGCAACGGAATTAAATATAAGAGATACAATGCCGAAATAAGTACAGGAAGACTGTGTCTTCCTACTGCCTATGTATTGAGCGTTTCCTGTGTCACCAGGTTTACATTCCGATGCACCTCTGCAGGTTTACTGTATTCCTTGGCCCTTCCCAAAGACGGTGAAACACAGAAATTGCATCAGAATTAAATATAAGAGACACAATGCCGACTTAAGTACAGGAAGACTGAGTCTTCCTACTGTCTATGTTTTGAGCGTTTCCTGTGTCACCAGTTTTACATTCCGATGCACCTCTGGAGGTTTACTGTATCCATTCGACTTTCACAGTGACGATGGAACACAGAAATTGCATCGGAATTAAATATAAGAGACACAATGCCGACTTAAGTACTACAAAACTGAGTCTTCTTAGGGTCTATGTTTTGAGAGTTTCCTGTGTCACCAGTTTTATATTCCGATGCACCTCTGCAGGTTTTCTTTATCCCTTGGACCTTTCCATCGACGATGAAACACAGAAATTGCATCGGGTTTAAATATAAGAGACACAATGCCGACTTAAGTACAGGAAGACTCAGTCTTCCTACTGTCTATGATTTGAGCGTTTCCGGTGTCGCCAGTTTTACATTCCGATGCACCTCTGCAGGATTACTGTATCCCTTCGACCTTCACAGTGACGATGAAAAACAGATATTGCATCGGAATTAAATATAAGAGACACAATGCCGACTTAAGTACACAAAAACTGAGACTTCTTAAGGTCTATGATTTGAGCGTTTCCTGTCTCACCAGATTTACATTCCGATATACCTCTGCAGGTTTACTGTATAACGTGGACCTTCCCATTGACGATGAAACACAGAAATTTCATCGGAATTAAATCTAAGAGACACAATGTCGTCTTAAGTACAGGAAGACTGAGTCTTCCTACTGTCTACCTTTTGAGCGTTTCCTGTGTCACCAGTTTTACATTCCGATGCACCTCGGCAGGTTTACTGTATCCATTCGTCCTTCACAGTGACGATGAAACACAGAAATTGCATCGGAATTAAATATAAGAGACACAATGCCGACTTAAGTACAAGAAAACTGAGTCTTCTTACGGTCTATGATTTGAGCGTATCCTGTGTCACCAGTTTTACATTCCGACGCACCTCTGAAGGATTACTGTATCACTTGGACCTTCCCAATGTCGATGAAACACAGAAATTGTATCGGAATTAAATATTAGAGACACAATGACGACTTAAGAACAGGAAGACTGAGTCTTCCTACTGTCTATGTCTTGAGCGTTTCCTGTAACACCAGTTTTTCATTCCGATGCACCTCTGCAGGTTTACTGTATCCATTGGACCTTCACAGTGACGATGAAACACAGAAATTGCATTGGCATTAAATATAAGAAACACAACGCCGACTTACATACATTAAAACTGAGTCTTCTTACGGTCTATGTTTTAAGCGTTTCCTGTGTCACCAGTTTTACATTCCCATGCACCGTTGCAGGTTTACTGTATCTCTTGGACCTTCACAGTGACGATGAAATACAGATATTGCATCGGAATTAAATATAAGAGACACAATGCCGATTTAAGTACAGGAAGGCAGAGTCTTTATACTGTCTATGCTTTCAGCGATTCCTGTGTAATCAGTTTTACATTCCGATGCACCTCTTCAGGTTTACTGTATTCCTTGGACCTTCCCATTGACGATGAAACACAGAAATTTCATCGGAATTAAATCTAAGAGACACAATGTCGTCTTAAGTACAGGAAGACTGAGTCTTCCTACTGTCTACCTTTTGAGCGTTTCCTGTGTCACCAGTTTTACATTCCGATGCACCTCTGCAGGATACTGTATCCTTGGACCTTCACAGTGACGATGAAACACAGAAATTGCATCGGAATTAAAAATAAGAGACACAATGCCGAATTAAGAACAGGAAGACTGAGTCTTCCTACTGTCTATGTTTTTTAGCGTTTCCTGTGTCACCAGTTTTACATTCCGATGCACCTCTGCAGGTTTACTGTATCCCTTGGGCGTTCCCATTGACGATGAAACACAGAAATTTCATCGGAATTAAATCTAAGAGACACAATGCCGACTTAAGTACAGGAAGACTGAGTCTTCCAACTGTCTATGTTTTGAGCGTTTCCGGTGTCACCAGTTTTACATTCCGATGGACCTCTTCAGGTTTACTGTATCCCTTGGACCTTCCCATTGACGATGAAACACAGATATTGCATTGGAATTAAATATAAGAGACACAATGCCGACTTAAGTACACAAAAACTGACACTTCTTACGGTCTATGATTTGAGCGTTTCCTGTGTCACCAGATTTACATTCCGATGGACCTCTGCAGGTTTACTGTATCCCTTGGACGTTCCCATTGACGATGAAACACAGAAATTGCATCGGAATTAAATGTAAGAGACACAATGTCGTCTTAAGTACAGGAAGACTGAGTCTTCCTACTGTCTACGTTTTGAGCGTTTCCTGTGTCACCAGTTTTTCATTCCGATGCACCTCTGCAGGCTTACTGTATCCATTCGTCCATCACAGTGACGATGAAACACAGAAATTGCATCGGAATTAAATATAAGAGACACAATGCCAACTTAAGTACAAGAAAACTGAGTCTTCTTACGGTCGATGATTTGAGCGTATCCTGTGTCACCAGATTTACATTCCGACGCACCTCTGCAGGTTTACTGTTTCCCTTGGACCTTCCCATTGTCGATGAAACACAGAAATTGCATCGGAATTAAATATTAGAGACACAATGCCGACTTAAGACGAGGAAGACTGAGTCTTCCTACTGTCTATGTTTTGAGCGTTTCCTGTAACACCAGTTTTACATTCCGATGCACCTCTGCAGGTTTAGTGTATGCATTGGACCTTCCCAGTGACGATGAAACACAGAAATTGCATCGGAATTAGATATAAGAGACACAATGCCGACTGAAGTACAAGAAATCTGAGTCTTCTTAGGGTCTATGTTTTGAGCGTTTCCTGTGTCACCAGTTTTACATTCCGATGCAACTCTGCAGGTTTACTGTATCCCTTGGACCTTCCCATGGACGATGAAACACAGAAATTGCATCGGAATTAAATCTAAGAGACTCAATGGCGACTTAAGTACAGGGAGACTGAGTCTTCCTACTGTCTACGGTTTGATCGTTTCCTGTGTCACTAGTTTTACATTCCGATGCACCTCTGCAGGTTTACTGTATACATTGGACCTTCCCATTGACGATGAAACACAGAAATTGCATCGGATTTAAATATAAGAGACACAATGCCGACTTAAGTACACGAAGACTGAGTCTACCTACTGTTTATGATTTGAGCGTTTCCTGTGTCACCAGTTTTACATTCCGATGCACCTCTGCAGGTTTACTGTATCCATTGGACCTTCCCATTGACGATGAAACAAAGAAATTGCATCGGATTTAAATGTAAGAGGCACAATGCCGACTTAAGTGCAGGATGACTGAGTCTTCCTACTGTCTATGATTTGAGCGTTTCCTGTGTCACCAGTTTTACATTCCGATGCACGTCTGCAGGTTTACTGATTCCATTGGACCTTCCCACTGACGATGAAACACAGAAATTGCTTCGGATTTAATTAGAAGAGACACAATGCCGACTTAAGTACAGGAAGACTGAGTCTTCCTACTGTCTATGTTTTGAGCTTTTCCGGTGTGACCAGTTTTACATTCCGATGCACTTCTGCAGGTTTACTGTATCCCTTCGGCCTTCACAGTAACGATGAAAAACAGAAATTGCATCGGAATTAGATATAAGAGACACAATGCCGACTTAAGTACAAAAAAACTGAGTCTTCTTAGGGTCTATGATTTGAGCGTTTCCTGTGTCACCAGATTTACATTCCGATGGACCTCTGCAGGTTTACTGTCTCCCTTGGACCTTCCCATTGACGATGAAACACAGATATTGCATCGGAATTAAATCTAAGAGGCAGAATGTCGTCTTAAGTACAGGAAGACTGAGTCTTCCTACAGTCTACGTTTTGAGCGTTTCCTGTGCCACCAGTTTTACATTCCGATGCACCGCTGCAGGTTTACTGTCTCCCTTGGACCTTCACAGTGACGATGAAACACAGATATTGCATCGGAATTAAATATAAGAGACACAATGCCGACTTAAGAACAGGAAGACTGAGTCTTCCTACTGTCTATGTTTTTTAGCGTTTCCTGTGTCACCAGTTTTACATTCCGATGCACCACTGCAGGTTTACTGAACCCATTGGACCTTCCCATTGACGATGAAACACAGAAATTGCATCGGAATTATATACAAGAGACACAACGCCGACTTAAGTACAAGAAATCTGAGTCTTCTTACGGTATATGTTTTGAGCGTTTCCTGTGTCATCAGTTTTACATTCCGATACACCTCTGCAGGTTTACTGTATCCCTTGGACCTTCCCGTTGACGATGAAACTCAGAAATTACATCGGAATTAAATATAAGAGACACAATGCCGTCATAAGTAGAGGAAGACTGAGTCTTCCTACTGTCTATGTTTTGAGCGTTTCCTGTGTCACCAGTTTTACTTTCCGATGAACCACTGCAGGTTTATTGTATCCTTTGGACCATCCCATTGACGATGAAACAGAGATATTGCATCGGAATTAAATATAAGAGGCACAATGCCGACATAAGAACAGGAAGACTGAGTCTTCCTACTGTCTATGCTTTGAGCGTTTCCTGTGTCACCAGTTTTACATTCCGATGCACCTTTGCAGGTTTACTGTATCCATTGGACCTTCACAGTGACGATTGAACACAGAAATTGTTTTTGGAATTAAATATAAGAGACACAATGCCGACTTAAGTACAGGAAGACTGAGTCTTCCTAGTGTCTATGATTTGAGCGTTTCCTGTGTCACCAGTTTTACATTCCTATGCAGCTCTGCAGGTTTACTGTATCCCTTGGACCTTCCCATTGACGATGAAACACAGAAATTGCATCGGAATTAAATATAAGAGACACAATGCCGACTTAAGAACAGGAAGACTGAGTCTTCCTACTGTCTATGTTTTTTAGCGTTTCCTGTGTCACCAGTTTTACATTCCGATGCACCTCTGCAGGTTTACTGTATCCCTTGGGCGTTCCCATTGACGATGAAACACAGAAATTGCATCGGAACTAAATATAAGAGACACAATGCCGACTTAAGAACAGGAAGACTGAGTCTTCCTACTGTCTATGTTTTTTAGCGTTTCCTGTGTCACCAGTTTTACATTCCGATGCACCTCTGCAGGTTTACTGTATCCCTTGGGCGTTCCCATTGACGATGAAACACAGAAATTGCATCGGAACTAAATATAAGAGACACAATGCCGACATAAGTACTACAAAACTGAGTCTTGTTAGGATCTATGTTATGAGCGTTTCCTGTGTCACCACTTTTACATTCCGATGCACCTCTGCAGGTTTACTGTATCTATTGGAGCTTCACAGTGACGATGAAACTCAGAAATTGCATCGGAATTAAATATTAGAGACACAATGCTGACTTAAGTACTACAAAACGGAGTCTTCTTAGTGTCTGTGTTTTGAGCGTCTCCTGTGTCACCAGTTTTACATTCCGATGCACCTCTGCAGGTTTACTGTATACATTGAACCTTCCCATCGGCGATGAAACACAGAAATTGCATCGGAATTAAATATAAGAGACACAATGCCGATTTAAGTACAGGGAGGCTGAGTCTTCCTACTGTCTATGTTTTCAGCGTTTCCCGTGTAATCAGTTTTACATTCCGATGCACCTGTTCAGGTTTTCTGTATTCCTTGGACCTTCCCATTGACGATGAAACACAGAAATTGCATCGGAATTAAATATAAGAGACACAATGCCGACATAAGAACAGGAAGACTGAGTATTACTGCTGTCTATGTTTGAGCATTTCCTGTGTCACCAGTTTTACATTCCGATGCACCTCTGCAGGTTTACCGTATCCATTGGACCTTCCCATTGACGATGAAACACAGAAATTGCATCGGAATTAAATATAAGAGACACAATGCCGACTTAAGTACAGGAAGACTGAGTCTTACTACTGTCTATGATTTGAGCGTTTCCTGTGTCACCAGTTTTACATTCCGATGCACCTCTGCAGGCCTACTGTATACATTGGACCTTCACAGTGACGATGAAACACAGAAATTGCATCGGAATTAAATATAAGAAACACAACGCCGACTTAAGTACAAGAAAACTGAGTCTTCTTACGGTCTATGATTTGAGGGTTTCCTGTGTCACCAGTTTTACAATCCGATGCACCTCTGCAGGTTTATTGTATCCCTTAGGCCTTTCCATTGACGATAAAACACAGAAATTGCATCGGAATTAAATATTAGAGACACAATGCCGACTTAAGTACAGGATGGCTGAGTCTTCCTACTGTCTATGTGCATCGGAATGTAAAACTGGAGACACAGGAAACGCTCAAATCATAGACATTCCGATGCACCGCTGCAGGTTTACTGTCTCCCTTGGACCTTCACAGTGACGATGAAACACAGATATTGCATCGGAATTAAATATAAGAGGAACAATGCCGACTTAAGGACAGGAAGACTGAGTCTTCCTACTGTCTATGTTTTGAGCGTTTCCTGTACCACCAGTTTTACATTCCGGTGCACCTCTGCAGGTTTACTGTACCCATTGGACCTTCCCATTGACGATGAAACACAGAAATTGCATCGGAATTAAATACAAGAGACACAACGCCGACTTAAGTACAAGAAAACTGAGTCTTCTTACGGTCTATGTTTTGAGCGTTTCCTGTGTCATCAGTTTTACATTCCGATACACCTCTGCAGGTTTACTGTATCCCTTGAACCTTCCCGTTGACGATGAAACTCAGAAATTACATCGGAATTAAATATAGGAGACACAATGCAGACTTAAGCACAGGAAGACTGAGTCTTATTACTGTCTATGATTTGAGCGTTTCCTGTGTCACCAGTTTTACATTCCGATGAACCTCTGCAGGTTTATTGTATCCCTTTGACCTTCCCATTGACGATGAAACAGAGATATTGCATCGGAATTAAATGTAAGAGGCACAATGCCGACATAAGAACAGGAAGACTGAGTCTTCCTACTGTCTATGTTTTGAGCGTTTCCTGTGTCATCGGTTTTACATTCCGATGCACCTCTGCAGGTTTACTGTATCCATTGGACCTTCACAGTGACGATTAAACACAGAAATTGTTTTTGGAATTAAATATAAGAGACACAATGCCGACATAAGTACAGGAAGACTGTGTCTTCCTAGTGTCTATGATTTGAGCGTTTCCTGTGTCACCAGTTTTACATTCCGATGCACCTCTGCAGGTTTACTGTATCCATTGTACCTTCACAGTGACGATGAAACACAGAAATTGCATCGGAATTAAAAATAAGAGACACAATGCCGAATTAAGAACAGGAAGACTGAGTCTTCCTACTGTCTATGTTTTTTAGCGTTTCCTGTGTCACCAGTTTTACATTCCGATGCACCTCTGCAGGTTTACTGTATCCCTTGGGCGTTCCCATTGACGATGAAACACAGAAATTGCATCGGAATTAAATATAAGAGACACAATGCCGATTTAAGTACAGGAAGGCTGAGTCTTCCTACTGTCTATGTTTTATGCGTTTCCTGTGTAATCAGTTTCACATTCCGATGCACCTCTGTAGGTTTACTGTATCCATTGGACCTTCCCATTGACGATGAAACACAGAAATTGCATCGGATTTAAATATAAGAGACACAATGCCGTCTTAAGTAGAGGAAGACTGAGTCTTCCTACTGTCTATGATTTGAGCGTTTCCTGTGTCACCAGTTTTACATTCCGTTACACCTCTGCAGGTTTACTGTATCCATTGGACCTTCACAGTGACGATGAAACACAGAAATTGCATCGGAATTAAATATTAGAGACACAATGCTGACTTAAGTACTACAAAACGGAGTCTTCTTAGGGTCTGTGTTTTGAGCGACTCCTGTGTCCCCAGTTTTACATTCCGATGCACCTCTGCAGGTTTACTGTATACATTGGACCTTCCCAGTGACGATGAAACACAGAAATTGCATCGGTATTAAATATAAGAGACACAATGCCGACTTAAGTACAAGAAAACTGAGTCTTCTTAGGGTCTATATTTTGAGCGGTTCCTGTGTCACCAGTTTTACATTCCGATGCACCCCTGCAGGTTTACTGTATCCATTGGACCTTCCCATTGACGATGAAACACAGAAATTGCAGCGGATTTAAATATAAGAGACACAATGCCGACTTAAGTACAGGAAGACTGAGTCTTCCTACTGTCTATGTTTTGAGCGTTTCCTGTGTCACCAGTCTTTCATTCCGATGCACCTCTGCAGGTTTACTGTATCCATACGACCTTCACAGTGACGAAGAAACACAGAAATTGCATCGGAATTAAATATAAGAGACACAGTGCCGCCTTAAGTACTACAAGACTGAGTCTCCTTAGGGTCTATGTTTTGAGCGTTTCCTGTGTCACCCGTTTTACATTCCGATGCACCTCTGCAGGTTTACTGTATCCATTGGACCTTCCCAGTGACGATGAAACACAGCAATTGCATCGGAATTAAATATAAGAGACACAATGCCGACTTAAGTACAAGAAAACTGAGTCTTCTTAGGGCCTATGTTTTGAGCGTTTCCTGTGTCACCGGTTTTACATTCCGATGGACCTCTGCAGGTTTTCTGTATCCCTTGGACCTCCCCATCGACGATGAAACACAGAAATTGCATCGGAATTAGATCTAAGAGACACAATGTCGACTTAAGTACAGGAAGACTGAGTTTCCAACTGTCTACGCTTTGCGCGTTTCCTCTGTCACCAGTTTTACATTCCGATGGACCTCTGCAGGTTTACTGCATCCCTTCGACCTTCCCATTAACGATGAAACACAGAAATTGCATCGGATTTAAATATACGAGACACAATGATGACTTAAGTACAGAAAGACTGAGTCTTCCTACTGTCTATGTTAAGAGCGTTTCCTGTGTCACCGGTTTTACATTCCGATGGAACTCTGCAGGTTTTCTGTATCCGTTGGACCTCCCTATCGACGATGAAACACAGAAATTGCATCGCAATTAGATCTAAGAGACACAATGCCGACATAAGAACAGGAAGACTGAGTCTTCCTGCTGTCTATGTTTTGAGCATTTCCTGTGTCACCAGTTTTACATTCCGATGCACCTCTGCAGGTTTATTGTACCCCGTAGGCCTTCCCATTGACGATAAAACACAGAAATTGCATCGTTATTAAATATTAGAGACACAATGCCGACTTAAGAACAGGATGGCTAAGTCTTCCTACTGTCTATGTTTTAAGCGTTTCCTGTGCCACCAGTTTTACATTCCGATGCACCGCTGCAGGTTTACTGTCTCCCTTGGACCTTCACAGTGACGATGAAACACAGATATTGCATCGGAATTAAATATAAGAGACACATACCGACTTAAGAACAGGAAGACTGAGTCTTCCTACTGTCTATGTTTTTTAGCGTTTCCTGTGTCACCAGTTTTACATTCCGATGCACCACTGCAGGTTTACTGAACCCATTGGACCTTCCCATTGACGATGAAACACAGAAATTGCATCGGAATTAAATTCAAGAGACACAACGCCGACTTAAGTACAAGAAAACTGAGTCTTCTAACGGTATATGTTTTGAGAGTTTCCTGTGTCATCAGTTTTACATTCCGATACACCTCTGCAGGTTTACTGTATCCCTTGGACCTTCCCGTTGACGATGAAACTCAGAAATTACATCGGAATTAAATATAGGAGACACAATGCCGACTTAAGCACAGGAAGACAGAGTCTTATTACTGTCTATGATTTGAGCGTTTCCTGTGTCACCAGTTTTACATTCCGATGAACCTCTGCAGGTTTATTGTATCCTTTGGACCTTCCCATTGACGATGAAACAGAGATATTGCATCGGAATTAAATATAAGAGGCACAATGCCGACATAAGAACAGGAAGACTGAGTCTTCCTACTGTCTATGTTTTGAGCGTTTCCTGTGTCACCAGTTTTACATTCCGATGCACCTCTGCAGGTTTACTGTATCCATTGGACCTTCACAGTGACGATTAAACACAGAAATTGTTTTTGGAATTAAATATAAGAGACACAATGCCGACTTAAGTACAGGAAGACTGAGTCTTCCTAGTGTCTACGATTTGAGCGTTTCCTGTGTCACCAGTTTTACATTCCTATGCAGCTCTGCAGGTTTACTGTATCCCTTGGACCTTCCCATTGACGATGAAACACAGAAATTGCATCGGAATTAAATATAAGAGACACAATGCGGACTTAAGTACAGGAAGACTGAGCCTTCGTACTGTCTATGATTTGAGCGTTTCCTGTGTCTCCAGTTTTACATTCCGATGCACCTCTGCACGTTTACTGTATCCATTGGACCTTCCAATTGACGATGAAACGCAGAAATGGCATCGGATTTAAATATAAGAGACACAATGCCGACTTAAGTAGAAGAAGTCTGAGTCTTCCTACTGTCTATGTTTTGAGCGTTTCCTGTGTCACCAGTTTTACATTCCGATGCACCTCTGCAGGTTACTGTATCCATTGGACCTTCACAGTGACGATGAAACACAGAAATTGCATCGGAATTAAAAATAAGAGACACAATGCCGACTTAAGAACAGGAAGACTGAGTCTTCCTACTGTCTATGTTTTCAGCGTTTCCTGTGTAATCAGTTTTACATTCCGATGCACCTGTTCAGGTTTTCTGTATTCCTTGGACCTTCCCATTGACGATGAAACACAGAAATTGCATCGGAATTAAATATAAGAGACACAATGCCGACATAAGAACAGGAAGACTGAGTCTTACTGCTGTCTATGTTTGAGCATTTCCTGTGTCACCAGTTTTACATTCCGATGCACCTCTACAGGTTTACTGTATCCATTGGACCTTCCCATTGACGATGAGACACAGAAATTGCATCGGAATTAAATATAAGTGACACAATGCCGACTTAAGTACAGGAAGACTGAGTCTTCCTACTGTCTATGATTTGAGCGTTTCCTGTGTCACCAGTTTTACATTCCGATGCACCTCTGCAGGTCTACTGTATAGATTGGACCTTCACAGTGACGATGAAACACAGAAATTGCATCGTAATTAAATATAAGAAACACAACGCCGACTTAAGTACAAGAAAACTGAGTCTTCTTACGGTCTATGATTTGAGCGTTTCCTGTGTCACCAGTTTTACAATCCGATACACCTCTGCAGGTTTATTGTATCCCTTAGGCCTTCCCATTGACGATAAAACACAGAAATTGCATCGGAATTAAATATTAGAGACACAATGCCGACTTAAGAACAGGATGGCTGAGTCTTCCTACTGTATATGTGCATCGGAATGTAAAACTGGAGACACAGGAATCGCTCAAATCATAGACATTCCGATGCACCGCTGCAGGTTTACTGTCTCCCTTGGACCTTCACAGTGACGATGAAACACAGATATTGCATCGGAATTAAATATAAGAGGAACAATGCCGACTTAAGGACAGGAAGACTGAGTCTTCCTACTGTCTACGTTTTGAGCGTTTCCTGTACCACCAGTTTTACATTCCGGTGCACCTCTGCAGGTTTACTGTACCCATTGGACCTTCCCGTTGACGAAGAAACACAGAAATTGCATCGGAATTAAATACAAGAGACACAACGCCGACTTAAGTACAAGAAAACTGAGTCTTCTTACGGTCTATGTTTTGAGCGTTTCCTGTGTCATCAGTTTTACATTCCGATACACCTCTGCAGGTTTACTGTATCCCTTGAACCTTCCCGTTGACGATGAAACTCAGAAATTACATCGGAATTAAATATCGGAGACACAATGCCGACTTAAGCACAGGAAGACTGAGTCTTATTACTGTCTATGATTTGAGCGTTTCCTGTGTCACCAGTTTTACATTCCGATGAACCTCTGCAGGTTTATTGTATCCCTTTGACCTTCCCATTGACGATGAAACAGAGATATTGCATCGGAATTAAATATAAGAGGCACAATGCCGACATAAGAACAGGAAGACTGAGTCTTCCTACTGTCTATGTTTTGAGAGTTTCCTGTGTCATCGGTTTTACATTCCGATGCACCTCTGCAGGTTTACTGTATCCATTGGACCTTCACAGTGACGATTAAACACAGAAATTGTTTTTGGAATTAAATATAAGAGACACAATGCCGACATAAGTACAGGAAGACTGAGTCTTCCTAGTGTCTATGATTTGAGCGTTTCCTGTGTCACCAGTTTTACATTCCTATGCAGCTCTGCAGGTTTACTGTATCCCTTGGACCTTCCCATTGACGATGAAACACAGAAATTGCATCGGAATTAAATATAAGAGACACAATGCCGACTTCAGTACAGGAAGACTGAGCCTTCGTACTGTCTATGATTTGAGCGTTTCCTGTGTCTCCAGTTTTACATTCCGATGCACCTCTGCAGGTTTACTGTATCCACTGGACCTTCCCAACGCCGATGAAACACAAAAATTCCATCGGAATTAAATATAAGAGACACAATGCCGACTTCAGTACAGGAAGACTGAGCCTTCGTACTAACTATGATTTGAGCGTTTCCTGTGTCTCCAGTTTTACATTCCGATGCACCTCTGCAGGTTTACTGTATCCATTGGACCTTCCCATTGACGATGAAACGCAGAAATGGCATCGGAATTAAAAATAAGAGACACAATGCCGACTTAAGAACAGGAAGACTGAGTCTTCCTACTGTCTATGTTTTTTAGCGTTTCCTGTGTCACCAGTTTTACATTCCGATGCACCTCTGCAGGTTTACTGTATCCATTGGACCTTCACAGTGACGATGAAACACAGAAATTGCATCGGAATTAAATATAAGAGGCACAATGCCGACTTAAGTACAGGAAGACTGAGCCTTCGTACTGTCTATGATTTGAGCGTTTCCTGTGTCTCCAGTTTTACATTCCGATGCACCTCTGCACGTTTACTGTATCCATTGGACCTTCCAATTGACGATGAAACGCAGAAATGGCATCGGATTTAAATATAAGAGACACAATGCCGACTTAAGTAGAAGAAGTCTGAGTCTTCCTACTGTCTATGTTTTGAGCGTTTCCTGTGTCACCAGTTTTACATTCCGATGCACCTCTGCAGGTTACTGTATCCATTGGACCTTCACAGTGACGATGAAACACAGAAATTGCATCGGAATTAAAAATAAGAGACACAATGCCGAATTAAGAACAGGAAGACTGAGTCTTCCTACTGTCTATGTTTTCAGCGTTTCCTGTGTAATCAGTTTTACATTCCGATGCACCTGTTCAGGTTTTCTGTATTCCTTGGACCTTCCCATTGACGATGAAACACAGAAATTGCATCGGAATTAAATATAAGAGACACAATGCCGACATAAGAACAGGAAGACTGAGTCTTACTGCTGTCTATGTTTGAGCATTTCCTGTGTCACCAGTTTTACATTCCGATGCACCTCTGCAGGTTTACTGTATCCATTGGACCTTCCCATTGACGATGAGACACAGAAATTGCATCGGAATTAAATATAAGTGACACAATGCCGACTTAAGTACAGGAAGACTGAGTCTTCCTACTGTCTATGATTTGAGCGTTTCCTGTGTCACCAGTTTTACATTCCGATGCACCTCTGCAGGTCTACTGTATAGATTGGACCTTCACAGTGACGATGAAACACAGAAATTGCATCGTAATTAAATATAAGAAACACAACGCCGTCTTAAGTACAAGAAAACTGAGTCTTCTTACGGTCTATGATTTGAGCGTTTCCTGTGTCACCAGTTTTACAATCCGATACACCTCTGCAGGTTTATTGTATCCCTTAGGCCTTCCCATTGACGATAAAACACAGAAATTGCATCGGAATTAAATATTAGAGACACAATGCCGACTTAAGAACAGGATGGCTGAGTCTTCCTACTGTATATGTGCATCGGAATGTAAAACTGGAGACACAGGAAACGCTCAAATCATAGACATTCCGATGCACCGCTGCAGGTTTACTGTCTCCCTTGGACCTTCACAGTGACGATGAAACACAGATATTGCATCGGAATTAAATATAAGAGGAACAATGCCGACTTAAGGACAGGAAGACTGAGTCTTCCTACTGTCTACGTTTTGAGCGTTTCCTGTACCACCAGTTTTACATTCCGGTGCACCTCTGCAGGTTTACTGTACCCATTGGACCTTCCCATTGACGATGAAACACAGAAATTGCATCGGAATTAAATACAAGAGACACAACGCCGACTTAAGTACAAGAAAACTGAGTCTTCTTACGGTCTATGTTTTGAGCGTTTCCTGTGTCATCAGTTTTACATTCCGATACACCTCTGCAGGTTTACTGTATCCCTTGAACCTTCCCGTTGACGATGAAACTCAGAAATTACATCGGAATTAAATATCGGAGACACAATGCCGACTTAAGCACAGGAAGACTGAGTCTTATTACTGTCTATGATTTGAGCGTTTCCTGTGTCACCAGTTTTACATTCGGATGAACCTCTGCAGGTTTATTGTATCCCTTTGACCTTCCCATTGACGATGAAACAGAGATATTGCATCGGAATTAAATATAAGAGGCACAATGCCGACATAAGAACAGGAAGACTGAGTCTTCCTACTGTCTATGTTTTGAGAGTTTCCTGTGTCATCGGTTTTACATTCCGATGCACCTCTGCAGGTTTACTGTATCCATTGGACCTTCACAGTGACGATTAAACACAGAAATCGTTTTTGGAATTAAGTATAAGAGACACAATGCCGACATAAGTACAGGAAGACTGAGTCTTCCTAGTGTCTATGATTTGAGCGTTTCCTGTGTCACCAGTTTTACATTCCTATGCAGCTCTGCAGGTTTACTGTATCCCTTGGACCTTCCCATTGACGATGAAACACAGAAATTGCATCGGAATTAAATATAAGAGACACAATGCCGACTTCAGTACAGGAAGACTGAGCCTTCGTACTGTCTATGATTTGAGCGTTTCCTGTGTCTCCAGTTTTACATTCCGATGCACCTCTGCAGGTTTACTGTATCCATTGGACCTTCCAATTGACGATGAAACACAGAAATTGCATCGGAATTAAATATAAGAGACACAATGCCGACTTCAGTACAGGAAGACTGGGCCTTCGTACTGTCTATGATTTGAGCGTTTCCTGTGTCTCCAGTTTTACATTCCGATGCACCTCTGCAGGTTTACTGTATCCATTGGACCTTCCCATTGACGATGAAACGCAGAAATGGCATCGGAATTAAAAATAAGAGACACAATGCCGACTTAAGAACAGGAAGACTGAGTCTTCCTACTGTCTATGTTTTTTAGCGTTTCCTGTGTCACCAGTTTTACATTCCGATGCACCTCTGCAGGTTTACTGTATCCATTGGACCTTCACAGTGACGATGAAACACAGAAATTGCATCGGAATTAAATATAAGAGACACAATGCCGATTTAAGTACAGGAAGGCTGAGTCTTCCTACTGTCTATGTTATGAGCGTTTCCTGTGTCACCAGTTTTACATTCCGATGCACCTCTGCAGGTTTACTGTATCCATTGGACCTTCCCAGTGACGATGAAACACAGAAATTGCATCGGAATTAAATATAAGAGACACAATGCCGACTTAAGTACAAGAAAACTGAGTCTTCTTAGGGCCTATGTTTTGAGCGTTTCCTGTGTCACCGGTTTTACATTCCGATGGACCTCTGCAGGTTTTCTGTATCCCTTGGACCTCCCCATCGACGATAAAACACAGAAATTGCATCGGAATTAGATCTAAGAGACACAATGTCGACTTAAGTACAGGAAGACTGAGTTTCCAACTGTCTACGCTTTGAGCGTTTCCTCTGTCACCAGTTTTACATTCCGATGCACCTGTGCAGGTTTACTGTATCCATTGGACCTTCCCATTGACGATGAAACACAGAAATTGCATCGCATTTAAATATAAGAGACACAATGCCGACTTAAGTACAGGAAGACTGAGTCTTCCTACTGTGTATGTTTTGAGCGTTTCCTGTGTCACCACTTTTACATTCCGATGCAGCTCTGCAGGTTTACTGTATCCCTTCGACCTTCCCATTAACGATGAAACACAGAAATTGCATCGGATTAAAATATACGAGACACAATGCCGACTTAAGTACAGGAAGACTGGGTTTCCTACTGTCTATGTTTTGAGCGTTTCCTGTAACACCAGTTTTACATTCCGATGCACCTCTGCAGGTTTACTGTATCCATTGGACCTTCCCAGTGACGATGGAACACAGAAATTGCATCGGAATTAAATATGAGAGTCACAATGCCGACTTAAGTACAAGAAAACTGAGTCTTCTTAGGGTCTATGCTTTGAGCGTTTCCTGTGTCACCAGTTTTACATTCCGATGCACCTCGGCAGGTTTACTGTATTCCTTGGACCTTCCCATTGACGATGAAACACAGAAATTGCATCGGAATTAAATATGAGACACAATGCCGACTTAAGTACAGAAAGACTGAGTCTTCCTACTGTCTATGTTTTGAGCGTTTCCTGTGTCACCGGTTTTACATTCCGATGGACCTCTGCAGGTTTTCTGTATCCGTTGGACCTCCCTATCGACGAAGAAACACAGAAATTGCATCGCAATTTGATCTAAGAGACACAATGCCGACATAAGAACAGGAAGACTGAGTCTTCCTGCTGTCTATGTTTTGAGCATTTCCTGTGTCACCAGTTTTACATTCCTATGCACCTCTGCAGGTTTACTGTATCCATTGGACCTTCCCATTGACGATGAAACACAGAAATTGCATCGGATTTAAATATAAGAGACACAATGCCGACTTAAGTACAGGAAGACTGAGTCTTCCTACTATGATTTGAGCGTTTCCTGTGTCACCAGTTTTACATTCCGATGCACCTCTGCAGGTCTACTGTAAAGATTGGACCTTCACAGTGACGATGAAACACAGAAATTGCATCGGAATTAAATATAAGTAACACAACGCCGACTTAAGTACAAGAAAACTGAGTCTTCTTACGGTCTATGATTTGAGCGTTTCCTGTGTCACCAGTTTTACAATCCGATGCACCTCTGCAGGTTTATTGTATCCCTTAGGCCTTCCCATTGACGATAAAACACAGAAATTGCATCGGAAATAAATATTAGAGACACAATGCCGACTTCAGGACAGGATGGCGGAGTCTTCCTACTGTCTATATTTTAAGCGTTTCCTGTGTTCCAGTTTTACATTCCGATGCACCGCTGCAGGTTTACTGTCTCCCTTGGACCTTCACAGTGACGATGAAACACAGATATTGCATCGGAATTAAATATAAGAGGAACAATGCCGACTTAAGGACAGGAAGACTGAGTCTTCCTACTGTCTATGTTTTGAGCGTTTCCTGTACCACCAGTTTTACATTCCGTTGCACCTCTGAAGGTTTACTGTACCCATTGGACCTTCCCATTGACGATGAAACACAGAAATTGCATCGGAATTAAATACAAGAGAAACAACGCCGACTTAAGTACAAGAAAACTGAGTCTTCTTACGGTCTATGTTTTGAGCGTTTCCTGTGTCATCAGTTTTACATTCCGATACACCTCTGCAGGTTTACTGTATCCCTTGGACCTTCCCGTTGACGATGAAACTGAGAAATTACATCGGAATTAAATATAGGAGACACAATGCCGACTTAAGCACAGGAAGACTGAGTCTTATTACTGTCTATGATTTGAGCGTTTCCTGTGTCACCAGTTTTACATTCCGATGAACCTCTGCAGGGTTATTGTATCCCTTTGACCTTCCCATTGACGATGAAACACAGAAATTGCATCGGAATTAAATATAAGAGACACAATGCCGACATAAGAACAGGAAGACTGAGTCTTCCTACTGTCTATGTTTTGAGCGTTTCCTGTGTCACCAGTTTTACATACCGATGCACCTCTGCAGGTTTACTGTATCCACTGGACCTTCACAGTGACGATGAAACACAGAAATTGCTTTGGAATTAAACATAAGAGACACAATGCTGACTTAAGTACTACAAAACGGAGTCTCCTTAGTGTCTGTGTTTTGAGCGTCTCCTGTGTCACCAGTTTTACATTCCGATGCACCTCTGCAGGTTTACTGTATACATTGGACCTTCCCATCGGCGATGAAACACAGAAATTGCATCGGAATTAAATATAAGAGACACAATGCCGATTTAAGTACAGGAAGGCTGAGTCTTCCTACTGTCTATGTTTTCAGCGTTTCCTGTGTAATCAGTTTTACATTCCGATGCACCTCTGCAGGTTTACTGTATTCCTTGGACCTTCCCATTGACGATGAAACACAGAAACTGCATCGGAATTAAATATAAGAGACACAATGCCGACATAAGAACAGGAAGACTGAGTCTTCCTACTGTCTATGTTTTGAGCGTTTCCTGTGTCACCAGTTTTACATACCGATGCACCTCTGCAGGTTTACTGTATCCACTGGACCTTCACAGTGACGATGAAACACAGAAATTGCTTTGGAATTAAACATAAGAGACACAATGCTGACTTAAGTACAGGAAGACTGAGTCTTCCTACTGTCTATGTTTTGAGCGTTTCCTGTGTCACCAGTTTTACATTCGGATGCACCTCTGCAGGTTTACTGTATCCCTTCGACCTTCACAGTGAAGTTGAAAAACAGATATTGCATCGGAATGAAATATAAGAGACATAATGCCGACTTAAGTACAAGAAAACTGAGTCTTATTAGGGTCTATGTTTTGAGCGTTTCCTGTGTCACCAGATTTACATTCCGATGGACCTCTGCAGGTTTACTCTCTCCCTTGGACCTTCCCATTGACGATGAAACACAGATATTGCATCGGAATTAAATGTAAGAGTCACAATGCCGACTTAAGTACAAGAAAACTGAGTCTTCTTAGGGTCTATGTTTTGAGCGTTTCCTGTGCCACTAGTTTTACATTCCGATGGGGCTCTGCAGTTTTTCTGTATCCCTTGGACCTTCCCAATGACGATGGAACACAGAAATTGCATCGGATTTAAATATAAGATACACAATGCCGACTTAAGTACAAGAAAACTGAGTCATCTTGCTGTCTATGTTTTGAGTGTTTCCTGAGTCACCAGTTTTACATTCCGATGCACCTCTGCAGGTTTACTGTATCCATTGGACCTTCCGAGTGACGATGAAACACAGAAATTGCATCGGAATTAAATATTAGAGACACAATGCCGACTTAAGTACTACAAAACTGAGTCTCCTTAGGGTCTATGATTTGAGCGTTTCCTGTGTCACCAGTTTTACATTCCGATGCACCTCTGCAGGTTTACTGTATCCATTGGACCTTCCGAGTGACGATGAAACACAGAAATTGCATCGGAATTAAATTAAAGAGACACAATGCCGACTTAAGTACAAGGAAACTGAGTCTTCTTAAGGTCTATGTTTTGAGCTTTTCCTGTGTCACCAATTTTACATTCCGATGGACCTCTGCAGGCTTACTGCATCCCTTGGACCTTCCAATCGCCGATGAAACACAGAAATTGCATAGGAATTACATATAAGACACAATGACGACTTAAGTACAGGAAGACTGAGTCTTCCTACTGTCTATGATTTGAACGCTTCTTGTGTCACCAGTTTTACATTCCGATGCACCTCTGCAGGTTTACTGTATCCATTGGACTTTCACAGTGACGATGAAACAAAAAAAGAGCATCGGAATTAAATATAAGAGGCACAATGCCGACTTAAGTACAGGAAGACTGAGTCTTCCTACTGTCTATGTTTTGAGCGTTTCCTGTAACACCAGTTTTACATTGCGATGCACCTCTGCAGGTTTACTGTATCCATTGAACCTTCACAGTGACGATGAAACACAGAAATTGCATCGGAATTAAATATAAGAGTCACAATGCCGACTTAAGTACAAGAAAACTGAGTCTTCTTAGGGTCTATGTTTTGAGCGTTTCCTGTGCCACTAGTTTTACATTCCGATGGGGCTCTGCAGTTTTTCTGTATCCCTTGGACCTTCCCATTGACGATGGAACACAGAAATTGCATCGGATTTAAATATAAGAGATACAATGCCGACTTAAGTACAAGAAAACTGAGTCATCTTGCTGTCTATGTTTTGAGTGTTTCCTGAGTCACCAGTTTTACATTCCGATGCACCTCTGCAGGTTTACTGTATCCATTGGACTTTCACAGTGACGATGAAACATAGAAATTGCATCGGAATTAAATATAAGAGACACAATGCCGACTTAAGTACAGGAAGACTGAGTATTCCTACTGTCTATGTTTTGAGCGTTTCCTGTAACACCAGTTTTACATTGCGATGCACCTCTGCAGGTTTACTGTATCCATTGAACCTTCACAGTGACGATGAAACACAGAAATTGCATCGGATATAAATATAAGAAACACAACGCCCACTTAAGTACAAGAAAACTGAGTCTTCTTACGGTCTATGATTTGAGCGTTTCCTGTGTCACCAGTTTTACAATCCGATGCACCTCTGCAGGTTTATTGTATCCCTTAGGCCTTCCCATTGACGATAAAACACAGAAATTGCATCGAATTAAATATTAGAGACACAATGCCGAGTTAAGAACAGGATGGCTGAGTCTTCCTACTGTCTATGTTTTAAGCGTTTCCTGTGTCACCAGTTTTACATTCCGATGCACTGCTGCTGGTTTACTGTCGCCCTTGGACCTTCACAGTGACGATGAAACACAGATATTGCATCGGAATTAAATATAAATGGAACAATGCCGACTTAAGGACAGGAAGACTGAGTCTTCCTACTGTCTATGTTTTGAGCGTTTCCTGTAACACCAATTTTACATTCCGGTGCACCTCTGCAGGTTTACTGTACCCATTGGACCTTCCCATTGACGATGAAACACAGAAATTGCATCGGAATTAAATACAAGAGACACAACGCCGACTTAAGTACAAGAAAACTGAGTCTTCTTACGGTATATGTTTTGAGCGTTTCCTGTGTCATCAGTTTTACATTCCGATACACCTCTGCAGGTTTACTGTATCCCTTGGACCTTCCCGTTGACGATGAAACTCAGAAATTACATCGGAATTAAATATAGGAGACACAATGCCGACTTAAGCACAGGAAGACTGAGTCTTATTACTGTCTATGATTTGAGCGTTTCCTGTGTCACCAGTTTTACATTCCGATGCACCCCTGCAGGTTTACTGTATCCATTGGACCTTCCCATTGACGATGAAACACTGAAATTGCATCGGATTTAAATATAAGAGACACAATGCCGACTTAAGTACAGGAAGACTGAGTCTTCCTACTGTCTATGTTTTGAGCGTTTCCTGTGTCACCAGTTTTACATTCCGATTCACCTCTGCAGGTTTACTGTATCCCTTCGACCTTCACAGTGAAGTTGAAAAACAGATATTGCATCGGAATTAAATATAAGAGACACAATGCCGACTTAAGTACAAGAAAACTGAGTCTTCTTAGGGTCTATGTTTTGAGCTTTTCCTGTGTCACCAATTTTACATTCCGATGGACCTCTGCAGGCTTACTGCATCCCTTGGACCTTCCCAACGCCGATGAAACACAGAAATTGCATCGGAATTACATATAAGAGACACAATGCCGACTTAAGTACAGGAAGACTGAGTCTCCCTACTGTCTATGATTTGAAAACTCCTCGTGTCACCAGTTTTACATTCCGATGCACCTCTGCAGGTTCACTGTATCCATTGGACTTTCACAGTGACGATGAAACACAGAAATTGCATCGGAATTACATATAAGAGACACAATGCCGACTTAAGTACAGGAAGACTGAGTCTTCCTACTGTCTATGATTTGAACGCTTCTTGTGTCACCAGTTTTACATTCCGATGCACCACTGCAGGTTTACTGTATCCCTTCGACCTTCACAGTGAAGTTGAAAAACAGATATTGCATCGGAATTAAATATAAGAGACAGAACGCCGACTTAAGTACAAGAAAACTGAGTCTTCTTACGGTATATGTTTTGAGCGTTTCCTGTGTCATCAGTTTTACATTCCGATACACCTCTGCAGGTTTACTGTATCCCTTGGACCTTCCCGTTGACGATGAAACTCAGAAATTACATCGGAATTAAATATAGGAGACACAATGCCGACTTAAGCACAGGAAGACTGACTCTTATTACTGTCTATGATTTGAGCGTTTCCTGTATCACCAGTTTTACATTCCGATGAACCTCTGCAGGTTTACTGTATCCCTTCGACCTTCACAGTGAAGTTGTAAAACAGATATTGCATCGGAATTAAATATAAGAGACTCAATGCCGACTTAAGTACAAGAAAACTGAGTCTTCTTAGGGTCTATGTTTTGAGCGTTTCCTGTGCCACTAGTTTTACATTCCGATGTGGCTCTGCAGTTTTTCTGTATCCCTTGGACCTTCCCATTGACGATGGAACACAGAAATTGCATCGGATTTAAATATAAGAGACACAATGCCGACTTAAGTACAAGAAAACTGAGTCATCTTGCTGTCTATGTTTTGAGTGTTTCCTGAGTCACCAGTTTTACATTCCGATGCACCTCTGCAGGTTTACTGTATCCATTGGACTTTCACAGTGACGATGAAACATAGAAATTGCATCGGAATTAAATATAAGAGACACAATGCCGACTTAAGTACAGGAAGACTGAGTCTTCCTACTGTCTATGTTTTGAGCGTTTCCTGTAACACCAGTTTTACATTGCGATGCACCTCTGCAGGTTTACTGTATCCATTGAACCTTCACAGTGACGATGAAACACAGAAATTGCATCGGAATTAAATATAAGAGACACAACGCCGACTTAAGTACAAGAAAACTGAGTCTTCTTACGGTATATGTTTTGAGCGTTTCCTGTGTCATCAGTTTTACATTCCGATACACCTCTGCAGGTTTACTGTATCCCATGGACCTTCCCGTTGACGATGAGACTCAGAAATTACATCGGAATTAAATATAGGAGACACAATGCCGACTTAAGCACAGGAAGACTGAGTCTTATTACTGTCTATGATTTGAGCGTTTCCTGTGTCACCAGTTTCACATTCCGATGAACCTCTGCAGGTTTATTGTATCCCTTTGACCTTCCCATTGACGATGAAACACAGAAATTGCATTGGAATTAAATATGAGACACAATGCCGACTTAAGTACAGACAGACTGAGTCTTCCTACTGTCTATGTTTTGTGCGTTTCCTGTGTCACCAGTTTTACATTCCGATGCACCCCTGCAGGTTTACTGTATCCATTGGACCTTCCCATTGACGATGAAACACAGAAATTGCATCGGATTTAAATATAAGAGACACAATGCCGACTTAAGTACAGGAAGACTGAGTCTTCCTACTGTCTATGTTTTGAGCGTTTCCTGTGTCACCAGTTTTTCATTCCGATGCACTTCTGCAGGTTTACTGTATCCATTCGACCTTCACAGTGACGATGAAACACAGAAATTGCATCGGAATTAAATATAACAGACACAATGCCGACATAAGTACAAGAAAACTGAGTATTCTTGGGGTCTATGTTTTGAGCGTTTCCTGTGTCACCAGTTTTACATTCCGATGCACCTCTGCAGGTTTACTGTATCCATTGGACCTTCACAGAGACGATGAAACACAGAAATTGCATCGGAATTAATTATAAGAGACACAATGCCGCCTTAAGTACTACAAAACTGGGTCTCCTTAGGGTCTATGTTTTGAGCGTTTCCTGTGTCACCCGTTTTACATTCCGATGCACCTCTGCAGGTTTACTGTATCCATTGGACCTTCCCAGTGGCGATGAAACACAGAAATTGCATCGGAATTAAATGTAAGAGACACAATGCCGACTTAAGTACAAGAAAACTGAGTCTTCTTAGGGTCTATGTTTTGAGCGTTTCCTGTGTCACCGGTTTTACATTCCGATGGACCTCTGCAGGTTTTCTGTATCCGTTGCACCTCCCCATCGACGATGAAACACAGAAATTGCATCGCAATTAGATCTAAGAGACACAATGCCGACTTAAGTACAGGAAGACTGAGTCTTCCTACTGTCTATGTTTTGAGCGTTTCCTGTGTCACCAGTTTTACATTCCGATTCACCTCTGCAGGTTTACTGTATGCCTTCGACCTTCACAGTGAAGTTGAAAAACAGATATTGCATCGGAATTAAATATAAGAGACACAATGCCGACTTAAGTACGAGAAAACTGAGTCTTCTTAGGGTCTATGTTTTGAGCTTTTCCTGTGTCACCAATTTTACATTCCGATGGACCTCTGCAGGCTTACTGCATCCCTTGGACCTTCCCATCACCGATGAAACACAGAAATTGCATCGGAATTACATATAAGAGACACAATGCCGACTTAAGTACAGGAAGACTGAGTCTTCCTACTGTCTATAATTTGAAAACTTCTCGTGTCACCAGTTTTACATTCCGATGCACCTCTGCAGGTTTACTGTATCCATTGGACTTTCACAGTGACGATGAAACATAGAAATTGCATCGGAATTAAATATAAGAGACACAATGCCGACTTAAGTACAAGAAAACTGAGTCTTCTTAGGGTCTATGTTTTGAGCTTTTCCTGTGTCACCAATTTTACATTCCGATGCACATCTGCAGGTTTACTGTATCCCTTCGACCTTCACAGTGAAGTTGAAAAACAGATATTGCATCGGAATTAAATATAAGAGACACAATGCCGACTTAAGTACAAGAAAACTGAGTCTTCTTAGGGTCTATGTTTTGAGCTTTTCCTGTGTCACCAATTTTACATTCCGATGGACCTCTGCAGGCTTACTGCATCCCTTGGACCTTCCCATCGCCGATGAAACACAGAAATTGCATCGGAATTACATATAATAGACACAATGCCGACTTAAGTACAGGAAGACTGAGTCTACCTACTGTCTATGATTTGAACGCTCCTTGTGTCACCAGTTTTACATTCCGATGCACCTCTGCAGGTTTACTGTATCCCTTCGACCTTCACAGTGAAGTTGAAAAACAGATATTGCATCGGAATTAAATATAAGAGACAGAACGCCGACTTAAGTACAAGAAAACTGAGTCTTCTTACGGTATATGTTTTGAGCGTTTCCTGTGTCATCAGTTTTACATTCCGATACACCTCTGCAGGTTTACTGTATCCCTTGGACCTTCCCGTTGACGATGAAACTCAGAAATTACATCGGAATTAAATATAGGAGACACAATGCCGACTTAAGCACAGGAAGACTGACGCTTATTACTGTCTATGATTTGAGCGTTTCCTGTGTCACCAGTTTTACATTCCGATGAACCTCTGCAGGTTTACTGTATCCCTTCGACCTTCACAGTGAAGTTGAAAAACAGATATTGCATCGGAATTAAATATAAGAGACACAATGCCGACTTAAGTACAAGAAAACTGAGTCTTCTTAGGGTCTATGTTTTGAGCTTTTCCTGTGTCACCAATTTTACATTCCGATGGACCTCTGCAGGCTTACTGCATCCCTTGGACCTTCCCATCGCCGATGAAACACAGAAATTGCATCGGAATTACATATAAGAGACACAATGCCGACTTAAGTACAGGAAGACTGAGTCTTCCTACTGTCTATGTTTTGAGCGTTTCCTGTAACACCAGTTTTACATTGCGATGCACCTCTGCAGGTTTACTGTATCCATTGAACCTTCACAGTGACGATGAAACACAGAAATTGCATCGGAATTAAATATAAGAGTCACAATGCCGACTTAAGTACAAGAAAACTGAGTCTTCTTAGGGTCTATGTTTTGAGCGTTTCCTGTGTCACTAGTTTTACATTCCGATGGGGCTCTGCAGTTTTTCTGTATCCCTTGGACCTTCCCATTGACGATGGAACACAGAAATTGCATCGGATTTAAATATAAGAGACACAATGCCGACTTAAGTACAAGAAAACTGAGTCATCTTGCTGTCTATGTTTTGAGTGTTTCCTGAGTCACCAGTTTTACATTCCGATGCACCTCTGCAGGTTTACTGTATCCATTGGACTTTCACAGTGACGATGAAACATAGAAATTGCATCGGAATTAAATATAAGAGACACAATGCCGACTTAAGTTCAGGAAGACTGAGTCTTCCTACTGTCTATGTTTTGAGCGTTTCCTGTGACACCAGTTTTACATTCCGATGCACCCCTGCAGGTTTACTGTATCCATTGGACCTTCCCATTGACGATGAAACACAGAAATTGCATCGGATTTAAATATAAGAGACACAATGCCGACTTAAGTACAGGAAGACTGAGTCTTCCTACTGTCTATGCTTTGAGCGTTTCCTGTGTCACCAGTTTTTCATTCCGATGCACTTCTGCAGGTTTACTGTATCCATTCGACCTTCACAGTGACGATGAAACACAGAAATTGCATCGGAATTAAATATAAGAGACACAATGCCGACATAAGTACAAGAAAACTGAGTATTCTTGGGGTCTATGTTTTGAGCGTTTCCTGTGTCACCTGTTTTACATTCCGATGCACCTCTGCAGGTTTACTGTATCCATTGGACCTTCACAGAGACGATGAAACACAGAAATTGCATCGGAATTAATTATAAGAGACACAATGCCGACTTAAGTACAGGAAGACTGAGTCTTCCTACTGTCTATGTTTTGAGCGTTTCCTGTGTCACCAGTTTTACATTCCGATGCACCTCTGCAGGTTTACTGTATGCCTTCGACCTTCACAGTGAAGTTGAAAAACAGATATTGCATCGGAATTAAATATAAGAGACACAATGCCGACTTAAGTACGAGAAAACTGAGTCTTCTTAGGGTCTATGTTTTGAGCTTTTCCTGTGTCACCAATTTTACATTCCGATGGACCTCTGCAGGCTTACTGCATCCCTTGGACCTTCCCATCACCGATGAAACACAGAAATTGCATCGGAATTACATATAAGAGACACAATGCCGACTTAAGTACAGGAAGACTGAGTCTTCCTACTGTCTATGATTTGAAAACTTCTCGTGTCACCAGTTTTACATTCCGATGCACCTCTGCAGGTTTACTGTATCCATTGGACTTTCACAGTGACGATGAAACATAGAAATTGCATCGGAATTAAATATAAGAGACACAATGCCGACTTAAGTACAAGAAAACTGAGTCTTCTTAGGGTCTATGTTTTGAGCTTTTCCTGTGTCACCAATTTTACATTCCGATGCACATCTGCAGGTTTACTGTATCCCTTCGACCTTCACAGTGAAGTTGAAAAACAGATATTGCATCGGAATTAAATATAAGAGACACAATGCCGACTTAAGTACAAGAAAACTGAGTCTTCTTAGGGTCTATGTTTTGAGCTTTTCCTGTGTCACCAATTTTACATTCCGATGGACCTCTGCAGGCTTACTGCATCCCTTGGACCTTCCCATCGCCGATGAAACACAGAAATTGCATCGGAATTACATATAAGAGACACAATGCCGACTTAAGTACAGGAAGACTGAGTCTTCCTACTGTCTATGCTTTGAACGCTCCTTGTGTCACCAGTTTTACATTCCGATGCACCTCTGCAGGTTTACTGTATCCCTTCGACCTTCACAGTGAAGTTGAAAAACAGATATTGCATCGGAATGAAATATAAGAGACAGAACGCCGACTTAAGTACAAGAAAACTGAGTCTTCTTACGGTATATGTTTTGAGCGTTTCCTGTGTCATCAGTTTTACATTCCGATACACCTCTGCAGGTTTACTGTATCCCTTGGACCTTCCCGTTGACGATGAAACTCAGAAATTACATCGGAATTAAATATAGGAGACACAATGCCGACTTAAGCACAGGAAGACTGACGCTTATTACTGTCTATGATTTGAGCGTTTCCTGTGTCACCAGTTTTACATTCCGATGAACCTCTGCAGGTTTACTGTATCCCTTCGACCTTCACTGTGAAGTTGAAAAACAGATATTGCATCGGAATTAAATATAAGAGACACAATGCCGACTTAAGTACAAGAAAACTGAGTCTTCTTAGGGTCTATGTTTTGAGCTTTTCCTGTGTCACCAATTTTACATTCCGATGGACCTCTGCAGGCTTACTGCATCCCTTGGACCTTCCCATCGCCGATGAAACACAGAAATTGCATCGGAATTACATATAAGAGACACAATGCCGACTTAAGTACAGGAAGACTGAGTCTTCCTACTGTCTATGTTTTGAGCGTTTCCTGTAACACCAGTTTTACATTGCGATGCACCTCTGCAGGTTTACTGTATCCATTGAACCTTCACAGTGACGATGAAACACAGAAATTGCATCGGAATTAAATATAAGAGTCACAATGCCGACTTAAGTACAAGAAAACTGAGTCTTCTTAGGGTCTATGTTTTGAGCGTTTCCTGTGTCACCTGTTTTACATTCCGATGCACCTCTGCAGGTTTACTGTATCCATTGGACCTTCACAGAGACGATGAAACACAGAAATTGCATCGGAATTAATTATAAGAGACACAATGCCGCCTTAAGTACTACAAAACTGGGTCTCCTTAGGGTCTATGTTTTGAGCGTTTCCTGTGTCACCCGTTTTACATTCCGATGCACCTCTGCAGGTTTACTGTATCCATTGGACCTTCCCAGTGGCGATGAAACACAGAAATTGCATCGGAATTAAATGTAAGAGACACAATGCCGACTTAAGTACAAGAAAACTGAGTCTTCTTAGGGTCTATGTTTTGAGCGTTTCCTGTGTCACCGGTTTTACATTCCGATGGACCTCTGCAGGTTTTCTGTATCCGTTGGACCTCCCCATCGACGATGAAACACAGAAATTGCATCGCAATTAGATCTAAGAGACACAATGCCGACTTAAGTACAGGAAGACTGAGTCTACCTACTGTCTATGTTTTGAGCGTTTCCTGTGTCACCAGTTTTACATTCGGATTCACCTCTGCAGGTTTACTGTATCCCTTCGACCTTCACAGTGAAGTTGAAAAACAGATATTGCATCGGAATTAAATATAAGAGACACAATGCCGACTTAAGTACAAGAAAACTGAGTCCTCTTAGGGTCTATGTTTTGATCTTTTCCTGTGTCACCAATTTTACATTCCGATGGACCTCTGCAGGCTTACTGCATCCCTTGGACCTTCCCATCACCGATGTAACACAGAAATTGCATCGGAATTACATATAAGAGACACAATGCCGACTTAAGTACAGAAAGACTGAGTCTTCCTACTGTCTATGATTTGAAAACTTCTCGTGTCACCAGTTTTACATTCCGATGCACCTCTGCAAGTTTACTGTATCCATTGGACTTTCACAATGACGATGAAACACAGAAATTGCATCGGAATTAAATATAAGAGACACAATGCCGACTTAAGTACAAGAAAACTGAGTCTTCTTAGGGTCTATGTTTTGAGCTTTTCCTGTGTCACCAATTTTACATTCCGATGCACCTCTGCAGGTTTACTGTATCCCTTCGACCTTCACAGTGAAGTTGAAAAACAGATATTGCATCGGAATTAAATATAAGAGACACAATGCCGACTCAAGTACAAGAAAACTGAGTCTTCTTAGGGTCTATGTTTTGAGCTTTTCCTGTGTCACCAATTTTACATTCCGATGGACCTCTGCAGGCTTACTGAATCCCTTGGACCTTCCCATCGCCGATGAAACACAGAAATTGCATCGGAATTACATATAAGAGACACAATGCCGACTTAAGTACAGGAAGACTGAGTCTTCCTACTGCCTATGATTTGAACGCTTCTTGTGTCACCAGTTTTACATTCCGATGCACCTCTGCAGGTTTACTGTATACCTTCGACCTTCACAGTGAAGTTGAAAAACAGATATTGCATCGGAATTAAATATAAGAGACAGAACGCCGACTTAAGTACAAGAAAACTGAGTCTTCTTACGGTATATGTTTTGAGCGTTTCCTGTGTCATCAGTTTTACATTCCGATACACCTCTGCAGGTTTACTGTATCCCTTGGACCTTCCCGTTGACGATGAAACTCAGAAATTACATCGGAATTAAATATAGGAGACACAATGCCGACTTAAGCACAGGAAGACTGACTCTTATTACTGTCTATGATTTGAGCGTTTCCTGTATCACCAGTTTTACATTCCGATGAACCTCTGCATGTTTACTGTATCCCTTCGACCTTCACAGTGAAGTTGAAAAACAGATATTGCATCGGAATTAAATGTAAGAGACACAATGCCGACTTAAGTACAAGGAAACTGAGTCTTCTTAAGGTCTATGTTTTGAGCTTTTCCTGTGTCACCAATTTTACATTCCGATGGACCTCTGCAGGCTTACTGCATCCCTTGGACCTTCCCATCGCCGATGAAACACAGAAATTGCATAGGAGTTACATATAAGACACAATGCCGACTTAAGTACAGGAAGACTGAGTCTTCCTACTGTCTATGATTTGAACGCTTCTTGTGTCACCAGTTTTACATTCCGATGCACCTCTGCAGGTTTACTGTATCCATTGGACTTTCACAGTTACGATGAAACATAGAAATTGCATCGGAATTAAATATAAGAGACACAATGCCGACTTAAGTACAGGAAGACTGAGTCTTCCCACTGTCTATGTTTTGAGCGTTTCCTGTAACACCAGTTTTACATTGCGATGCACCTCTGCAGGTTTACTGTATCCATTGGACCTTCCCATCGACGATGAAACACAGAAATTGCATCGGAATTAATTATAAGAGACACAATGCCGCCTTAAGTACTACAAATCTGGGTCTCCTTAGGGTCTATGTTTTGAGCGTTTCCTGTGTCACCCGTTTTACATTCCGATGCACCTCTGCAGGTTTACTGTATCCATTGGACCTTCCCAGTGGCGATGAAACACAGAAATTGCATCGGAATTAAATGTAAGAGACACAATGCCGACTTAATTACAAGAAAACTGAGTCTTCTTAGGGTCTATGTTTTGAGCTTTTCCTGTGTCACCAATTTTACATTCCGATGGACCTCTGCAGGCTTACTGCATCCCTTGGACCTTCCCATCACCGATGAAACACAGAAATTGCATCGGAATTACATATAAGAGACACAATGCCGACTTAAGTACAGGAAGACTGAGTCTTCCTACTGTCTATGATTTGAAAACTTCTCGTGTCACCAGTTTTACATTCCGATGCACCTCTGCAAGTTTACTGTATCCATTGGACTTTCACAGTGACGATGAAACACAGAAATTGCATCGGAATTAAATATAAGAGACACAATGCCGACTTAAGTACAAGAAAACTGAGTCTTCTTAGGGTCTATGTTTTGAGCTTTTCCTGTGTCACCAATTTTACATTCCGATGCACGTCTGCAGGTTTACTGTATCCCTTCGACCTTCACAGTGAAGTTGAAAAACAGATATTGCATCGGAATTAAATAGAAGAGACACAATGCCGACTTAAGTACAAGAAAACTGAGTCTTCTTAGGGTCTATGTTTTGAGCTTTTCCTGTGTCACAAATTTTACATTCCGATGGACCTCTGCAGGCTTACTGCATCCCTTGGACCTTCCCATCGCCGATGAAACACAGAAATTGCATCGGAATTACATATAAGAGACACAATGCCGACTTAAGTACAGGAAGACTGAGTCTTCCTACTGTCTATGATTTGAACGCTTCTTGTGTCACCAGTTTTACATTCCGATGCACCTCTGCAGGTTTACTGTATCCCTTCGACCTTCACAGTGAAGTTGAAAAACAGATATTGCATCGGAATTAAATATATGAGACAGAACGCCGACTTAAGTACAAGAAAACTGAGTCTTCTTACGGTATATGTTTTGAGCGTTCCCTGTGTCATCAGTTTTACATTCCGATACACCTCTGCAGGTTTACTGTATCCCTTGGACCTTCCCGTTGACGATGAGACTCAGAAATTACATCGGAATTAAATATAGGAGACACAATGCCGACTTAAGTACAGGAAGACTGAGTCTTCCTACTGTCTATGCTTTGAGCGTTTCCTGTAACACCAGTTTTACATTGCGATGCACCTCTGCAGGTTTACTGTATCCATTGAACCTTCACAGTGACGATGAAACACAGAAATTGCATCGGAATTAAATATAAGAGACACAATGGCGACTTAAGTACAACAAAACTGAGTCTTCTTAGGGTCTATGTTTTGAGCGTTTCCTGTGTCACCAGTTTTACATTCCGATGCACCTCTGTAGGTCTACTGTATGGACTGGACCTTCACAGTGACGATGAAACACAGAAATTGCATCGGAATTAAATATAAGAAACACAACGCCGACTTAAGTACAAGAAAACTGAGTCTTCTTACGGTCTATGATTTGAGCGTTTCCTGTGTCCCCAGTTTTACAATCCGATGCACCTCTGCAGGTTTATTGTATCCCTTAGGCCTTCCCATTGACGATAAAACACAGAAATTGCATCGGAATTAAATATTAGAGACACAATGCCGACTTAAGAACAGGATGGCTGAGTCTTCCTACTGCCTATGTTTTAAGCGTTTCCTGTGTCACCAGTTTTACATTCCGATGCACCGCTGCAGGTTTACTGTCGCCCTTGGACCTTCACAGTGACGATGAAACACAGATATTGCATCGGAATTAAATATAAGAGGAACAATGCCGACTTAAGGACAGGAAGACTGAGTCTTCCTACTGTCTATGTTTTGAGCGTTTCCTGTAACACCAGTTTTACATTCCGGTGCACCTCTGCAGGTTTACTGTACCCATTGGACCTTCCCATTGACGATGAAACACAGAAATTGCATCGGAATTAAATACAAGAGACACAACGCCGACTTAAGTACAAGAACACTGAGTCTTCTTACGGTATATGTTTTGAGCGTTTCCTGTGTCATCAGTTTTACATTCCGATACACCTCTGCAGGTTTACTGTATCCCTTGGACCTTCCCGTTGACGATGAAACTCAGAAATTACATCGGAATTAAATATAGGAGACACAATGCGGACTTAAGCACAGGAAGACTGAGTCTTATTACTGTCTATGATTTGAGCGTTTCCTGTGTCACCAGTTTTACATTCCGATGCACCTCTGCAGGTTTACTGTATCCCTTCGACCTTCACAGTGAAGTTGAAAAACAGATATTGCATCGGAATTAAATATAAGAGACAGAACGCCGACTTAAGTACAAGAAAACTGAGTCTTCTTACGGTATATGTTTTGAGCGTTTCCTGTGTCATCAGTTTTACATTCCGATACACCTCTGCAGGTTTACTGTATCCCTTGGACCTTCCCGTTGACGATGAGACTCAGAAATTACATCGGAATTAAATATAGGAGACACAATGCCGACTTAAGTACAGGAAGACTGAGTCTTCCTACTGTCTATGCTTTGAGCGTTTCCTGTAACACCAGTTTTACATTGCGATGCACCTCTGCAGGTTTACTGTATCCATTGAACCTTCACAGTGACGATGAAACACAGAAATTGCATCGGAATTAAATATAAGAGACACAATGGCGACTTAAGTACAACAAAACTGAGTCTTCTTAGGGTCTATGTTTTGAGCGTTTCCTGTGTCACCAGTTTTACATTCCGATGCACCTCTGTAGGTCTACTGTATGGACTGGACCTTCACAGTGACGATGAAACACAGAAATTGCATCGGAATTAAATATAAGAAACACAACGCCGACTTAAGTACAAGAAAACTGAGTCTTCTTACGGTCTATGATTTGAGCGTTTCCTGTGTCCCCAGTTTTACAATCCGATGCACCTCTGCAGGTTTATTGTATCCCTTAGGCCTTCCCATTGACGATAAAACACAGAAATTGCATCGGAATTAAATATTAGAGACACAATGCCGACTTAAGAACAGGATGGCTGAGTCTTCCTACTGTCTATGTTTTAAGCGTTTCCTGTGTCACCAGTTTTACATTCCGATGCACCGCTGCAGGTTTACTGTCGCCCTTGGACCTTCACAGTGACGATGAAACACAGATATTGCATCGGAATTAAATATAAGAGGAACAATGCCGACTTAAGGACAGGAAGACTGAGTCTTCCTACTGTCTATGTTTTGAGCGTTTCCTGTAACACCAGTTTTACATTCCGGTGCACCTCTGCAGGTTTACTGTACCCATTGGACCTTCCCATTGACGATGAAACACAGAAATTGCATCGGAATTAAATACAAGAGACACAACGCCGACTTAAGTACAAGAACACTGAGTCTTCTTACGGTATATGTTTTGAGCGTTTCCTGTGTCATCAGTTTTACATTCCGATACACCTCTGCAGGTTTACTGTATCCCTTGGACCTTCCCGTTGACGATGAAACTCAGAAATTACATCGGAATTAAATATAGGAGACACAATGCGGACTTAAGCACAGGAAGACTGAGTCTTATTACTGTCTATGTTTTGAGCGTTTCCTGTGTCACCAGTTTTACATTCCGATGCACCCCTGCAGGTTTACTATATCCTTTGGAATTTCCCATTGACGATGAAACACTGAAATTGCATCGGATTTAAATATAAGAGACACAATGCCGACTTAAATACAGGAAGACTGAGTCTTCCTACTGTCTATGTTTTGAGCGTTTCCTGTGTCACCAGTTTTTCATTCCGATGCACCTCTGCAGGTTTACTGTATCCATTCGACCTTCACAGAGACGATGAAACACAGAAATTGCATCGGAATTAATTATAAGAGACACAATGCCGCCTTAAGTACTACAAAACTGAGTCTCCTTAGGGTCTATGTTTTGAGCGTTTCCTGTGTCACCCGTTTTACATTCCGATGCACCTCTGCAGCTTTACTGTATCCATTGGACCTTCCCAGTGGCGATGAAACACAGAAATTGCATCGGAATTAAATGTAAGAGACACAATGCCGAATTAAGTACAAGAAAACTGAGTCTTCTTAGGGTCTATGTTTTGAGCGTTTCCTGTGTCACCAGTTTTACATTCCGATGCACCTCTGTAGGTCTACTGTATAGACTGGACCTTCACAGTGACGATGAAACACAGAAATTGCATCGGAATTAAATATAAGAAACACAACGCCGACTTAAGTACAAGAAAACTGAGTCTTCTTACGGTCTATGATTTGAGCGTTTCCTGTGTCCCCAGTTTTACAATCCGATGCACCTCTGCAGGTTTATTGTATCCCTTAGGCCTTCCCATTGACGATAAAACACAGAAATTGCATCGGAATTACATATAAGAGACACAATGCCGACTTAAGTACAGGAAGACTGAGTCTTCCTACTGTCTATGATTTGAAAACTTCTCGTGTCACCAGTTTTACATTCCGATGCACCTCTGCAAGTTTACTGTATCCATTGGACTTTCACAGTGACGATGAAACACAGAAATTGCATCGGAATTAAATATAAGAGACACAATGCCGACTTAAGTACAAGAAAACTGAGACTTCTTAGGGTCTATGTTTTGAGCTTTTCCTGTGTCACCAATTTTACATTCCGATGCACCTCTGCAGGTTTACTGTATCCCTTCGACCTTCACAGTGAAGTTGAAAAACAGATATTGCATCGGAATTAAATATAAGAGACACAATGCCGACTTAAGTACAAGAAAACTGAGTCTTCTTAGGGTCTATGTTTTGAGCTTTTCCTGTGTCACCAATTTTACATTCCAATGGACCTCTGCAGGCTTACTGCATCCCTTGGACCTTCCCATCGCCGATGAAACACAGAAATTGCATCGGAATTACATATAAGAGACACAATGCCGACTTAAGTACAGGAAGACTGAGTCTTCCTACTGTCTATGATTTGAACGCTTCTTGTGTCACCAGTTTTACATTCCGATGCACCTCTGCAGGTTTACTGTATCCCTTCGACCTTCACAGTGAAGTTGAAAAACAGATATTGCATCGGAAGTAAATATAAGAGACAGAACGCCGACTTAAGTACAAGAAAACTGAGTCTTCTTACGGTATATGTTTTGAGCGTTTCCTGTGTCATCAGTTTTACATTCCGATACACCTCTGCAGGTTTACTGTATCCCTTGGACCTTCCCGTTGACGATGAAACTCAGAAATTACATCGCTATTAAATATAGGAGACACAATGCCGACTTAAGTACAGGAAGACTGAGTCTTCCTACTGTCTATGTTTTGAGCGTTTCCTGTAACACCAGTTTTACATTGCGATGCACCTCTGCAGGTTTACTGTATCCATTGAACCTTCACAGTGACGATGAAACACAGAAATTGCATCGGAATTAAATATAAGAGACACAATGGCGACTTAAGTACAACAAAACTGAGTCTTCTTAGGGTCTATGTTTTGAGCGTTTCCTGTGTCACCAGTTTTACATTCCGATGCACCTCTGTAGGTCTACTGTATAGACTGGACCTTCACAGTGACGATGAAACACAGAAATTGCATCGGAATTAAATATAAGAAACACAACGCCGACTTAAGTACAAGAAAACTGAGTCTTCTTACGGTCTATGATTTGAGCGTTTCCTGTGTCCCCAGTTTTACAATCCGATGCACCTCTGCATGTTTATTGTATCCCTTAGGCCTTCCCACTGACGATAAAACACAGAAATTGCATCGGAATTAAATATTAGAGACACAATGCCGACTTAAGAACAGGATGGCTGAGTCTTCCTACTGTCTATGTTTTAAGCGTTTCCTGTGTCACCAGTTTTACATTCCGATGCACCGCTGCAGGTTTACTGTCGCCCTTGGACCTTCACAGTGACGATGAAACACAGATATTGCATCGGAATTAAATATAAGAGGAACAATGCCGACTTAAGGACAGGAAGACTGAGTCTTCCTACTGTCTATGTTTTGAGCGTTTCCTGTAACACCAGTTTTACATTCCGGTGTACCTCTGCAGGTTTACTGTACCCATTGGACCTTCCCATTGACGATGAAACACAGAAATTGCATCGGAATTAAATACAAGAGACACAACGCCGACTTAAGTACAAGAAAACTGAGTCTTCTTACGGTATATGTTTTGAGCGTTTCCTGTGTCATCAGTTTTACATTCCGATACACCTCTGCAGGTTTACTGTATCCCTTGGACCTTCCCGTTGACGATGAAACTCAGAAATTACATCGGAATTAAATATAGGAGACACAATGCGGACTTAAGCACAGGAAGACTGAGTCTTATTACTGTCTATGATTTGAGCGTTTCCTGTGTCACCAGTTTTACATTCCGATGAACCTCTGCAGGTTTAGTGTATCCCTTGGACCTTCCCAATGACGATGAAACACAGAAATTGCATCGGAATTAAATATGAGACACAATGCCGACTTAAGTACAGAAAGACTGAGTCTTCCTACTGTCTATGTTTTGAGCGTTTCCTGTGTCACCAGTTTTACATTCCGATGCACCCCTGCAGGTTTACTGTATCCTTTGGAATTTCCCATTGACGATGAAACACTGAAATTGCATCGGATTTAAATATAAGAGACACAATGCCGACTTAAATACAGGAAGACTGAGTCTTCCTACTGTCTATATTTTGAGCGTTTCCTGTGTCACCAGTTTTTCATTCCGATGCACCTCTGCAGGTTTACTGTATCCATTCGACCTTCACAGTGACGATGAAACACAGAAATTGCATCGGAATTAAATATAAGAGACACAATGCCGACTTAAGAACAGGATGGCTGAGTCTTCCTACTGTCTATGTTTTAAGCGTTTCCTGTGTCACCAGTTTTACATTCCGATGCACCGCTGCAGGTTTACTGTCGCCCTTGGACCTTCACAGTGACGATGAAACACAGATATTGCATCGGAATTAAATATAAGAGGAACAATGCCGACTTAAGGACAGGAAGACTGAGTCTTCCTACTGTCTATGATTTGAGCGTTTCCTGTAACACCAGTTTTACATTCCGGTGCACCTCTGCAGGTTTACTGTACCCATTGGACCTTCCTATTGACGATGAAACACAGAAATTGCATCGGAATTAAATATAAGAGACACAATGCCGCCTTAAGTACTACAAAACTGGGTCTCCTTAGGGTCTATGTTTTGAGCGTTTCCTGTGTCACCCGTTTTACATTCCGATGCACCTCTGCAGGTTTACTGTATCCATTGGACCTTCCCAGTGGCGATGAAACACAGAAATTGCATCGGAATTAAATGTAAGAGACACAATGCCGACTTAAGTACAAGAAAACTGAGTCTTCTTAGGGTCTATGTTTTGAGCGTTTCCTGTGTCACCGGTTTTACATTCCGATGGACCTCTGCAGGTTTTCTGTATCTGTTGGATCTCCCCATCGACGATGAAACACAGAAATTGCATCGCAATTAGATCTAAGAGACACAATGCCGACATAAGTTCAGGAATACTGAGTCTTCCTACTGTCTATGTTTTGAGCGTTTCCGGTGTCACCAGTTTTACATTCCGATTCACCTTTGCAGGTTTACTGTATCCCTTCGACCTTCACAGTGAAGTTAAAAAACAGATATTGCATCGGAATTAAATATAAGAGACACAATGCCGACTTAAGTACAAGAAAACTGAGTCTTCTTAGGGTCTATGTTTTGAGCTTTTTCTGTGTCACCAATTTTACATTCCGATGGACCTCTGCAGGCTTACTGCATCCCTTGGACCTTCCCATCACCGATGAAACACAGAAATTGCATCGGAATTGCATATAAGAGACACAATGCCGACTTAAGTACAGGAAGACTGAGTCTTCCTACTGTCTATGATTTGAAAACTTCTCGTGTCACCAGTTTTACATTCCGATGCACCTCTGCAAGTTTACTGTATCCGTTGGACTTTCACAGTGACGATGAAACACAGAAATTGCATCGGAATTAAATATAAGAGACACAATGCCGACTTAAGTACAAGAAAACTGAGTCTTCTTAGGGTCTATGTTTTGAGCTTTTCCTGTGTCACCAATTTTACATTCCGATGCACCTCTGCAGGTTTACTGTATCCCTTCGACCTTCACAGTGAAGTTGAAAAACAGATATTGCATCGGAATTAAATATAAGTGACACAATGCCGACTTAAGTACAAGAAAACTGAGTCTTCTTAGGGTCTATGTTTTGAGCTTTTCCTGTGTCACTAATTTTACATTCCGATGGACCTCTGCAGGCTTACTGCATCCCTTGGACCCTCCCATCGCCGATGAAACACAGAAATTGCATCGGAATTACATATAAGAGACACAATGCCGACTTAAGGACAGGAAGACTGAGTCTTCCTACTGTCTATGATTTGAACGCTTCTTGTGTCACCAGTTTTACATTCCGATGCACCTCTGCAGGTTTACTGTATCCCTTCGACCTTCACAGTGAAGTTGAAAAACAGATATTGCATCGGAATTAAATATAAGAGACAGAACGCCGACTTAAGTACAAGAAAACTGAGTCTTCTTACGGTATATGTTTTGAGCGTTTCCTGTGTCATCAGTTTTACATTCCGATACACCTCTGCAGGTTTACTGTATCCCTTGGACCTTCCCGTTGACGATGAAACTCAGAAATTACATCGGAATTAAATATAGGAGACACAATGCCGACTTAAGTACAGGAAGACTGAGTCTTCCTACTGTCTATGTTTTGAGCGTTTCCTGTAACACCAGTTTTACATTCCGGTGCACCTCTGCAGGTTTACTGTACCCATTGGACCTTCCCATTGACGATGAAACACAGAAATTGCATCGGAATTAAATACAAGAGACACAACGCCGACTTAAGTACAAGAAAACTGAGCCTTCTTACGGTATATGTTTTGAGCGTTTCCTGTGTCATCAGTTTTACATTCCGATACACCTCTGCAGGTTTACTGTATCCCTTGGACCTTCCCGTTGACGATGAAACTCAGAAATTACATCGGAATTAAATATAGGAGACACAATGCGGACTTAAGCACAGGAAGACTGAGTCTTATTACTGTCTATGATTTGAGCGTTTCCTGTGTCACCAGTTTTACATTCCGATGAACCTCTGCAGGTTTATTGTATCCCTTGGACCTTCCCATTGACGATGAAACACTGAAATCGCATCGGATTTAAATATAAGAGACACAATGCCGACTTAAATACAGGAAGACTGAGTCTTCCTACTGTCTATGTTTTGAGCGTTTCCTGTGTCACCAGTTTTTCATTCCGATGCACCTCTGCAGGTTTACTGTATCCATTCGACCTTCACAGTGACGATGAAACACAGAAATTGCATCGGAATTAAATATAAGAGACACAATGCCGACTTAAGAACAGGATGGCTGAGTCTTCCTACTGTCTATGTTTTAAGCGTTTCCTGTGTCACCAGTTTTACATTCCGATGCACCGCTGCAGGTTTACTGTCGCCCTTGGACCTTCACAGTGACGATGAAACACAGATATTGCATCGGAATTAAATATAAGAGGAACAATGCCGACTTAAGGACAGGAAGACTGAGTCTTCCTACTGTCTATGTTTTGAGCGTTTCCTGTAACACCAGTTTTACATTCCAGTGCACCTCTGCAGGTTTACTGTACCCATTGGACCTTCCCATTGACGATGAAACACAGAAATTGCATCGGAATTAATTATAAGAGACACAATGCCGCCTTAAGTACTACAAAACTGGGTCTACTTAGGGTCTATGTTTTGAGCGTTTCCTGTGTCACCCGTTTTACATTCCGATGCACCTCTGCAGGTTTGCTGTATCCATTGGACCTTCCCAGTGGCGATGAAACACAGAAATTGCATCGGAATTAAATGTAAGAGACACAATGCCGACTTAAGTACAAGAAAACTGAGTCTTCTTAGGGTCTAGGATTTGAGCGTTTCCTGTGTCACCGGTTTTACATTCCGATGGACCTCTGCAGGTTTTCTGTATCTGTTGGATCTCCCCATCGACGATGAAACACAGAAATTGCATCGCAATTAGATCTAAGAGACACAATGCCGACTTAAGTACAGGAAGACTGAGTCTTCCTACTGTCTATGATTTGAAAACTTCTCGTGTCACCAGTTTTACATTCCGATGCACCTCTGCAAGTTTACTGTATCCATTTTACTTTCACAGTGACGATGAAACACAGAAATTGCATCGGAATTAAATATAAGAGACACAATGCCGACTTAAGTACAAGAAAACTGAGTCTTCTTAGGGTCTATGTTTTGAGCTTTTTCTGTGTCACCAATTTTACATTCCGATGGACCTCTGCAGGCTTACTGCATCCCTTAAACCTTCCCATCACCGATGAAACACAGAAATTGCATCGGAATTACATATAAGAGACACAATGCCGACTTAAGTACAGGAAGACTGAGTCTTCCTACTGTCTATGATTTGAAAACTTCTCGTGTCACCAGTTTTACATTCCGATGCACCTCTGCAAGTTTACTGTATCCATTGGCCTTTCACAGTGACGATGAAACACAGAAATTGCATCGGAATTAAATATAAGAGACACAATGCCGACTTAAGTACAAGAAAACTGAGTCTTCTTAGGGTCTATGTTTTGAGCTTTTCCTGTGTCACCAATTTTACATTCCGATGCACCTCTGCAGGTTTACTGTATCCCTTCGACCTTCACAGTGAAGTTGAAAAACAGATATTGCATCGGAATTAAATATAAGAGACACAATGCCGACTTAAGTACAAGAAAAGTGAGTCTTCTTAGGGTCTATGTTTTGAGCTTTTCCTGTGTCACCAATTTTACATTCCGATGGACCTCTGCAGGCTTACTGCATCCCTTGGACCTTCCCATCGCCGATGAAACACAGAAATTGCATCGGAATTACATATAAGAGACACAATGCCGACTTAAGTACAGGAAGACTGAGTCTTCCTACTGTCTATGATTTGAACGCTTTTTGTGTCACAAGTTTTACATTCCGATGCACCTCTGCAGGTTTACTGTATCCCTTCGACCTTCACAGTGAAGTTGAAAAACAGATATTGCATCGGAATTAAATATAAGAGACAGAACGCCGACTTAAGTACAAGAAAACTGAGTCTTCTTACGGTATATGTTTTGAGCGTTTCCTGTGTCATCAGTTTTACATTCCGATACACCTCTGCAGGTTTACTGTATCCGTTGGACCTTCCCGTTGACGATGAAACTCAGAAATTGCATCGGAATTAAATATAAGAGACACAATGGCGACTTAAGTACAACAAAACTGAGTCTTCTTAGGGTCTATGTTTTGAGCGTTTCCTGTGTCACCAGTTTTACATTCCGATGCACCTCTGTAGGTCTACTGTATAGACTGGACCTTCACAGTGACGATGAAACACAGAAATTGCATCGGAATTAAATATAAGAAACACAACGCCGACTTAAGTACAAGAAAACTGAGTCTTCTTACGGTCTATGATTTGAGCGTTTCCTGTGTCCCCAGTTTTACAATCCGATGCACCTCTGCAGGTTTATTGTATCCCTTAGGCCTTCCCATTGACGATAAAACACAGAAATTGCATCGGAATTAAATATTAGAGACACAATGCCGACTTAAGAACAGGATGGCTGAGTCTTCCTACTGTCTATGTTTTAAGCGTTTCCTGTGTCACCAGTTTTACATTCCGATGCACCCCTGCAGGTTTAATGTATCCTTTGGACCTTCCCATTGACGATGAAACACTGAAATTGCATCGGATTTAAATATAAGAGACACAATGCCGACTTAAGTACAGGAAGACTGAGTCTTCCTACTGTCTATGTTTTGAGCGTTTGCTGTGTCACCAGTTTTTCATTCCGATGCACCTCTGCAGGTTTACTGTATCCATTCGACCTTCACAGTGACGATGAAACACAGAAATTGCATCGGAATTAAATATAAGAGACACAATGCCGACATAAGTACAAGAAAACTGAGTATTCTTGGGGTCTATGTTTTGAGCGTTTCCTGTGTCACCAGTTTTACATTCCGATGCACCTCTGCAGGTTTACTGTATCCATTGGACTTTCACAGAGACGATGAAACACAGAAATTGCATCGGAATTAATTATAAGAGACACAATGCCGCCTTAAGTACTAGAAAACTGAGTCTCCTTAGGGTCTATGTTTTGAGCGTTTCCTGTGTCACCCGTTTTACATTCCGATGCACCTCTGCAGATTTACTGTATCCATTGGACCTTCCCAGTGGCGATGAAACACAGAAATTGCATCGGAATTAAATGTAAGAGACACAATGCCGACTTAAGTACAAGAAAACTGAGTCTTCTTAGGGTCTATGTTTTGAGCGTTTCCTGTGTCACCGGTTTTACATTCCGATGGACCTCTGCAGGTTTTCTGTATCCGTTGGACCTCTCCATCGACGATGAAATACAGAAATTGCATCGCAATTAGATGTAAGAGACACAATGCCGACTTAAGTACAGGAAGACTGAGTCTTCCTACTGTCTATGTTTTGAGCGTTTCCTGTGTCACCAGTTTTACATTCCGATTCACCTCTGCAGGTTTACTGTATCCTTTCGACCTTCACAGTGAAGTTGAAAAACAGATATTGCATCGGAATTAAATATAAGAGACACGATGCCGACTTAAGTACAAGAAAACTGAGTCTTCTTAGGGTCTATGTTTTGAGCTTTTCCTGTGTCACCAATTTTACATTCCGATGGACCTCTGCAGGCTTACTGCATCCCTTGGACCTTCCCATCTCCGATGAAACACAGAAATTGCATCGGAATTACATATAAGGGACACAATGCCGACTTAAGTACAGGAAGACTGAGTCTTCCTACTGTCTATGATTTGAAAACTTCTTGTGTCACCAGTTTTACATTCCGATGCACCTCTGCAGGTTTACTGTATCCATTGGACTTTCACAGTGACGATGAAACACAGAAATTGCATCGGAATTAAATATAAGAGACACAATGCCGACTTAAGTACAAGAAAACTGAGTCTTCTTAGGGTCTATGTTTTGAGCTTTTCCTGTGTCACCAATTTTACATTCCGATGCACCTCTGCAGGTTTACTGTATCCCTTCGACCTTCACAGTGAAGTTGAAAAACAGATATTGCATCGGAATTAAATATAAGAGACACAGTGCCGACTTAAGTACAAGAAAACTGAGTCTTCTTAGGGTCTATGTTTTGAGCTTTTCCTGTGTCACCAATTTTACATTCCGATGGACCTCTGCAGGCTTACTGCATCCCTTGGACCTTCCCATCGCCGATGAAACACAGAAATTGCATCGGAATTACATATAAGAGACACAATGCCGACTTAAGTACAGGAAGACTGAGTCTTCCTACTGTCTATGATTTGAACGCTTCTTGTGTCACCAGTTTTACATTCCAATGCACCTCTGCAGGTTTACTGTATCCCTTCGACCTTCACAGTGAAGTTGAAAGACAGATATTGCATCGGAATTAAATATAAGAGACACAACGCCGACTTAAGTACAAGAAAACTGAGTCTTCTTACGGTATATGTTTTGAGCGTTTCCTGTGTCATCAGTTTTACATTCCGATACACCTCTGCAGGTTTACTGTATCCCTTGGACCTTCCCGTTGACGATGAAACTCAGAAATTACATCGGAATTAAATATAGGAGACACAATGCCGACTTAAGCACAGGAAGACTGAGTCTTATTACTGTCTATGATTAGAGCGTTTCCTGTGTCACCAGTTTTGCATTCCGATGAACCTCTGCAGGTTTATTGTATCCCTTGGACCTTCCCATTGACGATGAAACAGAGAAATTGCATCGGAATTAAATATAAGAGGCACAATGCCGACATAAGAACAGGAAGACTGATGCTTCCTACTGTCTATGTTTTGAGCGTTTCCTGTGTCTTCGGTTTTACATTCCGATGCATCTCTGCAGGTTTACTGCATCCCTTGGGCCTTCCCATTGATGATGAATCACAGTAATTGCATCGGAACTAAATATAAGAGACACAATGCCGACATAAGTACAGGAAGACTGAGTCTTCCTACTGTCTATGTTTTGAGCGTTTCCTGTGTCACCAGTTTTACATTCCGATGCACCTCTGCAGGTTTACTGTATCCATTGGACCTTCACAGTGACGATTAAACACAGAAATTGTTTTTGGAATTAAATATAAGAGACACAATGCCGACTTAAGTACAGGAAGACTGAGTCTTCCTAGTGTCTATGTTTTGAGCGTTTCCTGTGTCACCAGTTTTACATTCCGATGCACCGCTGCAGGTTTACTGTCTCCCTTGGACCTTCACAGTGACGATGAAACACAGATATTGCATCGGAATTAAATATAAGAAGAACAATGCCGACTTAAGGACAGGAAGACTGAGTTTTCCTACTGTCTATGTTTTGAGCGTTTCCTGTACCACCAGTTTTACATTCCGGTGCACCTCTGCAGGTTTACTGTACCCATTGGACCTTCCCATTGACGATGAAACACAGAAATTGCATCGGAATTAAATACAAGAGACACAACGCCGACTTAAGTACAAGAAAACTGAGTCTTCTTACCGTCTATGTTTCGAGCGTTTCCTGTGTCATCAGTTTTACATTCAGATACACCTCTGCAGGTTTACTGTATCCCTAGGACCTTCCCATTGACGATGAAATACAGAAATTGCATCGGATTTAAATATAAGAGACACAATGCCGACTTAAGTACAGGAAGACTGAGTCCTCCTACTGTCTATGTTTTGAGCGTTTCCAGTGTCACCAGTTTTACATTCCGTTACACCTCTGCAGGTTTACTGTATTCATTGGACCTTCACAGTGACGATGAACCACAGAAATTGCATCGGAATTAAATATTAGAGACACAATGCTGACTTAAGTACTACAAAACGGAGTCTTCTTAGGGTCTGTGTTTTGAGCGTCTTCTGTGTCACCAGTTTTACATTCCGATGCACCTCTGCAGGTTTACTGTATCCATTGGACCTTCACAGTGACGATGAAACACAGAAATTGCATCGGAATTAAAAATAAGAGAAACAATGCCGACTTAAGGACAGGAAGACTGAGTTTTCCTACTGTCTATGTTTTGAGCGTTTCCTGTACCACCAGTTTTACATTCCGGTGCACCTCTGCAGGTTTACTGTACCCATTGGACCTTCCCATTGACGATGAAACACAGAAATTGCATCGGAATTAAATACAAGAGACACAACGCCGACTTAAGTACAAGAAAACTGAGTCTTCTTACGGTCTATGTTTCGAGCGTTTCCTGTGTCACCACATTTACATTCCGATGCACCTCTGCAGGTTTACTGTATCCATTGGACCTTCCCATTGACGATGAAACACAGAAATTGCATCGGAATTAAATATAAGAGACACAATGCCGACTTAAGTACAAGAAAACTGAGTCATCTTATGGTCTATGTTTCGAGCGTTTCCTGTGTCACCACATTTACATTCCGATGCCCCTCTGCAGGTTTACTGTATCCATTGGACCTTCACAGTGACGATTAAACACAGAAATGGTTTTTGGAATTAAATATAAGAGACACAATGCCGACTTAAGTACAGGAAGACTGAGTCTTCCTAGTGTCTATGATTTGAGCGTTTCCTGTGTCACCAGTTTTACATTCCTATGCAGCTCTGCAGGTTTACTGTATCCCTTGGACCTTCCCATTGACGATGAAACACAGAAATTGCATCGGAATTACATATAAGAGACACAATGCCGACTTAAGTACAGGAAGACAGCCTTCGTACTGTCTATGATTTGAGCGTTTCCTGTGTCTCCAGTTTTACATTCCGATGCACCTCTGCAGGTTTACTGTATCCATTGGACCTTCCCATTGACGATGAAACGCAGAAATGTTATCGGATTTAAATATAAGAGACACAATGCCGACTTAAGTACAAGAAGTCTGAGTCTTCCTACTGTATATGTTTGAGCGTTTCCTGTGTCACCAGTTTTACATTCCGATGCACCTCTGCAGGTTTACTGTATCCATTGGACCTTCACAGTGACGATGAAACACAGAAATTGCATCGGAATTAAAAATAAGAGACACAATGCCGACTTAAGAACAGGAAGACTGAGTCTTCCTACTGTCTATGTTTTTTAGCGTTTCCTGTGTCACCAGTTTTACATTCCGATGCACCTCTGCAGGTTTACTGTATCCCTTGGGCGTTCCCATTGACGATGAAACACAGAAATTGCATCGGAATTAAATATAAGAGACACAATGCCGACATAAGTACTACAAAACTGAGTCTTGTTAGGGTCTATGTTTTGAGCGTTTCCTGTGTCACCACATTTACATTCCGATGCACCTCTGCAGGTTTACTGTATCCATTGGACCTTCACAGTGACGATGAAACATAGAAATTGCATCGGAATTAAATATTAGAGACACAATGCTGACTTAAGTACTAGAAAACGGAGTCTTCTAAGTGTCTGTGTTTTGAACGTCTCCTGTGTCACCAGTTTTACATTCCGATGTACCTCTGCAGGTTTACTGTATACATTGGACCTTCCCATCGGCGATGAAACACAGAAATGCATCGGAATTAAATATAAGAGACACAATGCCGATTTAAGTACAGGAAGGCTGAGTCTTCCTACTGTCTATGTTTTCAGCGTTTCCTGTGTAATCAGTTTTACATTCCGATGCACCTCTGCAGGTTTACTGTATTCCTTGGACCTTCCCATTGACGATGAAACACAGAAATTGCATCGGAACTAATGTAAGAGACACAATGCCGACATAAGAACAGGATGACTGAGTCTTCCTGCTGTCTATGTTTTGAGCATTTCCTGTGTCACCAGTTTTACATTCCGATGCACCTCTGCTGGTTTACTGTATCCATTGGACCTTCCCATTGACGATGAAACACAGAAATTGCATCGGATTTAAATACAAGAGACACAATGCCGACTTAAGTACAGGAAGACTGAGTCCTCCTACTGTCTATGTTTTGAGCGTTTCCAGTGTCACCAGTTTTACATTCCGTTACACCTCTGCAGGTTTACTGTATCCATTGGACCTTCACAGTGACGATGAAACACAGAAATTGCATCGGAATTAAATATTAGAGACACAATGCTGACTTAAGTACTACAAAACGGAGTCTTCTTAGGGTCTGTGTTTTGAGCGTCTTCTGTGTCACCAGTTTTACATTCCGATGCACCTCTGCAGGTTTACTGTATCCATTGGACCTTCACAGTGACGATTAAACACAGAAATGGTTTTTGGAATTAAATATAAGAGACACAATGCCGACTTAAGTACAGGAAGACTGAGTCTTCCTAGGGTCTATGATTTGAGCGTTTCCTGTGTCACCAGTTTTACATTCCTATGCAGCTCTGCAGGTTTACTGTATCCCTTGGACCTTCACATTGACGATGAAACACAGAAATTGCATCGGAATTAAATATAAGAGACACAATACCGACTTAAGTACAGGAAGACTGAGCCTTCGTACTGTCTATGATTTGAGCGTTTCCTGTATCTCCAGTTTTACATTCCGATGCACCTCTGCAGGTTTACTGTATCCATCGGACCTTCCCATTGACGATGAAACGCAGAAATGGCATCGGATTTAAATATAAGAGACACAATGCCGACTTAAGTACAAGAAGTCTGAGTCTTCCTACTGTCTATGTTTGAGCGTTTCCTGTGTCACCAGTTTTACATTCCGATGCACCTCTGCAGGTTTACTGTATCCATTGGACCTTCACAGTGACGATGAAACACAGAAATTGCATCGGACTTAAAAATAAGAGACACAATGCCGACTTAAGAACAGGAAGACTGAGTCTTCCTACTGTCTATGTTTTTTAGCGTTTCCTGTGTCACCAGTTTTACATTCCGATGCACCTCTGCAGGTTTTCTGTATACCTTGGGCGTTCCCATTGACGATGAAACACAGAAATTGCATCGGAATTAAATATAAGAGACACAATGCCGACATAAGTACTACAAAACTGAGTCTTGTTAGGGTCTATGTTTTGAGCGTTTCCTGTGTCACCACATTTACATTCCGATGCACCTCTGCAGGTTTACTGTATCCATTGGACCTTCACAGTGACGATGAAACACAGAAATTGCATCGGAATTAAATATTAGAGACACAATGCTGACTTAAGTACTACAAAACGGAGTCTTCTTAGTGTCTGTGTTTTGAACGTCTCCTGTGTCACCAGTTTTACATTCCGATGTACCTCTGAAGGTTTACTGTATACATTGGACCTTCCCATCGGCGATGAAACACAGAAATGCATCGGAATTAAATATAAGAGACACAATGCCGATTTAAGTACAGGAAGGCTGAGTCTTCCTACTGTCTATGTTTTCAGCGTTTCCTGTGTAATCAGTTTTACATACCGATGCACCTCTGCAGGTTTACTGTATTCCTTGGACCTTCCCATTGACGATGAAACACAGAAATTGCATCGGAATGAATGTAAGAGACACAATGCCGACATAAGAACAGGAAGACTGAGTCTTCCTGCTGTCTATGTTTTGAGCATTTCCTGTGTCACCAGTTTTACATTCCGATGCACCTCTGCTGGTTTACTGTATCCATTGGACCTTCCCATTGACGATGAAACACAGAAATTGCATCGGATTTAAATATAAGAGACACAATGCCGACTTAAGTACAGGAAGACTTAGTCCTCCTACTGTCTATGTTTTGAGCGTTTCCAGTGTCACCAGTTTTACATTCCGTTACACCTCTGCAGGTTTACTGTATCCATTGGACCTTCACAGTGACGATGAAACACAGAAATTGCATCGGAATTAAATATAAGAGACACAATGCCGACTTAAGTACAAGAAAACTGAGTCTTCTTAGGGTCTATATTTTGAGCGGTTCCTGTGTCACCAGTTTTACATTCCGACGAGCCTCTGCAGGTTTACTGTATCCCTTGGACCTTCCCATCGGCGATGAAACACAGATATTGCAACGGAATTAAATATAAGAAGCACAATGCCGATTTAAGTACAGGAAGACTGAGTCTTTATACTGTCTATGTTTTCAGCGTTTCCTGTGTAATCAGTTTTACATTCCGATGCAACTCTGCAGGTTTACTGTATTCCTTGGACCATCCCATTGACGATGAAACACAGAAATTGCATCGGAATTAAATATGAGACACAATGCCGACTTAAGTACAGAAAGACTGAGTCTTCCTACTGTCTACGTTTTGAGCATTTCCTGTGTCACCAGTTTTACATTCCGATGCACCCCTGCAGGTTTACTGTATCCATTGGACCTTCCCATTGACGATGAAACACAGAAATTGCAGCGGATTGAAATATAAGATACACAATGCCGACTTAAGTACAGGAAGACTGAGTCTTCCTACTGTCTATGTTTTGAGCGTTTCCTGTGTCACCTGTTTTAATTCCGATGCACCTCTGCAGGTTTACTGTATCCATTCGACCTTCACAGTGACGATGAAACACAGAAATTGCATCGGAATTAAATATAAGAGACACAATGCCGCCTTAAGTACTACAAAACTGAGTCTCCTTAGGGTCTATGTTTTGAGCGTTTCCTGTGTCACCCGTTTTACATTCCGATGCACCTATGCAGGTTTACTGTATCCATTGGACCTTGCCAGTGACGATGAAACACAGAAATTGCATCGGAATTAAATATAAGAGACACAATGCCGACTTAAGTACAAGAAAACTGAGTCTTCTTAGGGTCTATGTTTTGAGCGTTTCCTGTGTCACCGGTTTTACATTCCGATGGACCTCTGCAGGTTTTCTGTATCCCTTGGACCTCCCCATCGACGATGAAACACAGATATTGCAATGGATTTAGATCTAAGAGACACAATGTCGACTTAAGTACAGGAAGACTGAGTCTTCCTACTATTTATGTTTTGAGCGTTTCCTGTGTCACCAGTTTTACATTCCGATGCACCTCTGCAGGTTTACTGAATCCCTTCGACCTTCACAGTGAAGTTGAAAAACAGATATTGCATCGGAATTAAATATAAGAGACACAATGCCGACTTAAGTACAAGAAAACTGAGTCTTCTTAGGGTCTATGTTTTGAGCGTTTCCTGTGTCACCAGTTTTACATTCCGATGGACCTCAGCAGGTTTACTGCATCCCTTGGACCTTCCCATCGACGATGAAACACAGAAATTGCATCGGAATTAAATATAAGAGGCACAATGCCGAGTTAAGTACAAGAAAACTGAGTCTTCTTAGGGTCTATATTTTGAGCGGTTCCTGTGTCACCAGTTTTACATTCCGATGGGCCTCTGCAGGTTTACTGTATCCCTTGGACCTTCCCATCGGCGATGAAACACAGAAATTGCATCGGAATTAAATCTAAGAGACACAATGCCGATATAAGTACAGGAAGAATGAGTCTTCCTACTGTCTATGTTTTGAGCATTTCCTGTAACACCAGTTATACATTCCGATGTACCTCTGCAGGTTTCCTGTATACATTGGACCTTCCCAGTGACGATGGAACACAGAAATTGCATCGGAATTAAATATAAGAGTCACAATGCCGACTTAAGTACAAGAAAACTGAGTCTTCTTAGGGTCTATGTTTTGAGCGTTTCCTGTGTCACCAGTTTTACATTCCGATGCACCTCTGCAGGTTTACTGTATTCCTTGGACCTTCACAGTGACGATGAAACACAGATATTGCAACGGAATTAAATATAAGAGACACAATGCCGATTTAAGTACAGGAAGACTGAGTCTTTATACTGTCTATGTTTTCAGCGTTTCCTGTGTAATCAGTTTTACATTCCGATGCAACTCTGCAGGTTTACTGTATTCCTTGGACCTTCCCATTGACGATGAAACACAGAAATTGCATCGGAATTAAATATGAGACACAATGCCGACTTAAGTACAGAAAGACTGAGTCTTCCTACTGTCTACGTTTTGAGCATTTCCTGTGTCACCAGTTTTACATTCCGATGCACTCCTGCAGGTTTACTGTATCCATTGGACCTTCCCATTGACGATGAAACACAGAAATTGCAGCGGATTGAAATATAAGATACACAATGCCGACTTAAGTACAGGAAGACTGAGTCTTCCTACTGTCTATGTTTTGAGCGTTTCCTGTGTCACCTGTTTTTCATTCCGATGCACCTCTGCAGGTTTACTGTATCCATTCGACCTTCACAGTGACGATGAAACACAGAAATTGCATCGGAATTAAATATAAGAGACACAATGCCGCCTTAAGTACTACAAAACTGAGTCTCCTTAGGGTCTATGTTTTGAGCATTTCCTGTGTCACCCGTTTTACATTCCGATGCACCTATGCAGGTTTACTGTATCCATTGGACCTTCCCAGTGACGATGAAACACAGAAATTGCATCGGAATTAAATATAAGAGACACAATGCCGACTTAAGTACAAGAAAACTGAGTCTTCTTAGGGTCTATGTTTTGAGCGTTTCCTGTGTCACCAGTTTTACATTCCGATGGACCTCAGCAGGTTTACTGCATCCCTTGGACCTTCCCATCGACGATGAAACACAGAAATTGCATCGGAATTAAATATAAGAGACACAATGCCGACTTAAGTACAAGAAAACTGAGTCTTCTTAGGGTCTATATTTTGAGCGGTTCCTGTGTCACCAGTTTTACATTCCGATGGGCCTCTGCAGGTTTACTGTATCCCTTGGACCTTCCCATCAGCGATGAAACACAGAAATTGCATCGGAATTAAATCTAAGAGACACAATGCCGATATAAGTACAGGAAGAATGAGTCTTCCTACTGTCTATGTTTTGAGCGTTTCCTGTAACACCAGTTATACATTCCGATGTACCTCTGCAGGTTTCCTGTATACATTGGACCTTCCCAGTGACGATGGAACACAGAAATTGCATCGGAATTAAATATAAGAGTCACAATGCCGACTTAAGTACAAGAAAACTGAGTCTTCTTAGGGTCTATGTTTTGAGCGTTTCCTGTGTCACCAGTTTTACATTCCGATGCACCTCTGCAGGTTTACTGTATTCCTTGGACCTTCACAGTGACGGTGAAACACAGATATTGCAACGGAATTAAATATAAGAGACACAATGCCGATTTAAGTACAGGAAGACTGAGTCTTTATACTGTCTATGTTTTCAGCGTTTCCTGTGTAATCAGTTTTACATTCCGATGCAACTCTGCAGGTTTACTGTATTCCTTGGACCTTCCCATTGACGATGAAACACAGAAATTGCATCGGAATTAAATATGAGACACAATGCCGACTTAAGTACAGAAAGACTGAGTCTTCCTACTGTCTACGTTTTGAGCATTTCCTGTGTCACCAGTTTTACATTCCGATGCACTCCTGCAGGTTTACTGTATCCATTGGACCTTCCCATTGACGATGAAACACAGAAATTGCAGCGGATTGAAATATAAGATACACAATGCCGACTTAAGTACAGGAAGACTGAGTCTTCCTACTGTCTATGTTTTGAGCGTTTCCTGTGTCACCTGTTTTTCATTCCGATGCACCTCTGCAGGTTTACTGTATCCATTCGACCTTCACAGTGACGATGAAACACAGAAATTGCATCGGAATTAAATATAAGAGACACAATGCCGCCTTAAGTACTACAAAACTGAGTCTCCTTAGGGTCTATGTTTTGAGCATTTCCTGTGTCACCCGTTTTACATTCCGATGCACCTATGCAGGTTTACTGTATCCATTGGACCTTCCCAGTGACGATGAAACACAGAAATTGCAACGGAATTAAATATAAGAGACACAATGCCGACTTAAGTACAAGAAAACTGAGTCTTCTTAGGGTCTATGTTTTGAGCGTTTCCTGTGTCACCGGTTTTACATTCCGAGGGACCTCTGCAGGTTTTCTGTATCCCTTGGACCTCCCCATCGACGATGAAACACAGAAATTGCATCGGAATTAGATCTAAGAGACACACTGTCGACTTAAGTACAGGAAGACTGAGTCTTCCAACTGTCTACGCTTTGAGCGTTTCCTCTGTCACCAGTTTTACATTCCGATGCACCTCTGCAGGTTTACTGTATCCATTGGACCTTCCCATTGACGATGAAACACAGAAATTGCATCGCATTTAAATATAAGAGACACAATGCCGACTTAAGTACAGGAAGACTGAGTCTTCCTACTATGTATGTTTTGAGCGTTTCCTGTGTCACCAGTTTTACATTCCGATGCACCTCTGCAGGTTTACTGAATCCCTTCGACCTTCACAGTGAAGTTGAAAAACAGATATTGCATCGGAATTAAATATAAGAGACACAATGCCGAGTTAAGTACAAGAAAACTGAGTCTTCTTAGGGTCTATGCTTTGAGCGTTTCCTGTGTCACCAGTTTTACATTCCGATGGACCTCTGCAGGATTACTGCATCCCTTGGACCTTCCCATCGACGATGAAACACAGAAATTGCATCGGAATTAAATATAAGAGACACAATGTACACTTAAGTACAAGAAAACTGAGTCTTCTTAGGGTCTATGTTTTGAGCGTTTCCTGTGTCACCAGTTTTACATTCTGATGCACCTCTGCAGGTTTACTGTATCCATTGGACCATCCCATTAACGATGAAACACAGAAATTGCATCGGATTTAAATATACGAGACACAATGCCGACTTAAGTACAAGAAAACTGAGTCTTCTTAGGGTCTATGTTTTGAGCGTCTCCTGTGTCACCAGTTTTACATTCCGATGCACCTCTGCAGGTTTACTGTATCCATTGGACCTTCCCATTGACGATGAAACACGGAAATTGCATCGGATTTAAATATAAGAGACACAATGCCGACTTAAGTACAGGAAGACTGAGTCTTCCTACTGTCTATGTTCTGAGCGTTTCCTGTGTCACCAGTTTTTCATTCCGATGCACCTCTGCAGGTTTACTGTATCTATTCGACCTTCACAGTGACGATGAAACACAGAAATTGCATCGGAATTAAATATAAGAGACACAATGCCGACATAAGTACAAGAAAACTGAGTATTCTTGGGGTCTATGTTTTGAGAGTTTCCTGTGTTACCAGTTTTACATTCCGATGCACCTCTGCAGGTTTACTGTATCCATTGGACCTTCCCATAAACGATGAAACACAAAAATTGCATCGGCATTCAATATAAGAGACACAATGTAGACTTAAGTACAGGAAGACTGAGTCTTCCTACAGTCTATGTTTTGAGCGTTTCCTGTAACACCAGTTTTACATTCCGATGCACCTCTGCAGGTTTACTGTATAGATTGGACCTTCCCATTGACGATGAAACACAGAAATTGCATCGGAATTAAATATAAGAAACACAACGCCGACTTACGTACAAGAAAACTGAATCTTCTTACGGTCTATGTTTTGAGCGTTTCCTGTGTCACCAGTTTTACATTCCGACGCACCTCTGCAGGTTTACTGTATCTCTTGGACCTTCCCATTGTTGATGAAACACAGAAATTGCATCGGAATTAAATATTAGAGACACAATGCCGACTTAAGTACAGGAAGACTGAGTCTTCCTACAGTCTATGTTTTGAGCGTTTCCTGTAACACCAGTTTTACATTCCGATGCACCTCTGCGGGTTTACTGTATCCATTGGACCTTCACAGTGACGATGAAACACAGAAATTGCATCGGAATTAAATATAAGAGCCACAATGTCGACTTAAGTACAACAAAACTGAGTCTTCCTAGGGTCTATGTTTTGAGCGTTTCCTGTGTCACCAGTTTTACATTCCGATGCACCTCTGCAGGTTTACTGTATAGATTGGACCTTCCCATTGACGATGAAACACAGAAATTGCATCGGAATTAAATATAAGAAACACAACGCCGACTTACGTACAAGAAAACTGAATCTTCTTACGGTCTATGTTTTGAGCGTTTCCTGTGTCACCAGTTTTACATTCCGACGCACCTCTGCAGGTTTACTGTATCTCTTGGACCTTCCCATTGTCGATGAAACACAGAAATTGCATCGGAATTAAATATTAGAGACACAATGCCGACTTAAGAACAGGAAGAGTGAGTCTTCCTACTGTCTATGTTTTGAGCGTTTCCTGTAACACCAGTTTTACATTCCGATGCACCTCTGCAGGTTTACTGTATCCATTGGAAATTCCCAGTGACGATGAAACACAGAAATTGCATTGGAATTAGATATAAGAGACACAATGCCGACTTAAGTACAAGAAAACTGAGACTTCTTAGGGTCTATGCTTTGAGCGTTTCCTGTGTCACCAGTTTTACATTCCCATGGACCTCTGCCGGTTTACTGTATCCCTTGGACCTTCCCATCGACGATGAAACACAGAAATTGCATCGGAATTAAATCTAAGAGGCCCAATGTCGACTTAAGTACAGGAAGACTGAGTCTTCCTACTGTCTACGTTTTGAGCGTTTCCTGTGTCACCAGTTTTACATTCCTATGCACCTCTGCAGGTTTACTGTATCCATTGGACCTTCCCATTTACGATGAAACACAGAAACTGCATCGGATTTAAAAATAAGAGACACAATGCCGACTTAAGTACACTAAGACTGAGTCTTCCTACTGTCTATGTTTTGAGCGTTCACTGTGTCACCAGTTTTACATTCCGATGCACCTCTGCAGGTTTACTGTATCCATTGGACCTTCCCAGTGACGATGAAACACAGAAATTGCATCAGAATTAAATATAAGAGACACAATGCCGACTTAAGTACTAGAAAACTGAGTCTTCTTAGGGTCTATGATTTAAGCGTTTCCTGTGTCACCAGTTTTACATTCCGATCCGCCGCTGCAGGTTTACTGTGTCCCTTGGACCTTCACAGTGACGATGAAACACAGTTATTGCATTGGAATTAAATATAAGAGACACAATGCCGATTTAAGTACAGGAAGGCTGAGTCTTTATACTGTCTATGTTTTCAGCGTTTCCTGTGTAATCAGTTTTACATTCCGATGCACCTCTTCAGGTTTACTGTATTCCTTGGACCTTCCCATTGACGATGAAACACAGAAATTGCATCGGAATTAAATATAAGAGACACAATGCCGACTTAAGTACAGGAAGACTGAGTCTTCCTTTTGTCTATGTTTTGAGCGTTTTCTGTGTCACCAGCTTTACATTCCGATGCACCTCTGCAGGATACTGTATCCTTGGACCTTCACAGTGACGATGAAACACAGATATTGCATCGGAATTAAATATAAGAGGAACAATGCCGACTTAAGGACAGGAAGACTGAGTCTTCCTACAGTCTATGTTTTGAGCGTTTCCTGTACCACCAGTTTTACATTCCGGTGCACCTCTGCAGGTTTACTGTACCCATTGGACCTTCCCATTGACGATGAAACACAGAAATTGCATCGGAATTAAATACAAGAGACACAACGCCGACTTAAGTACAAGAAAACTGAGTCTTCTTACGGTCTATGTTTTGAGCGTTTCCTGTGTCATCAGTTTTACATTCAGATACACCTCTGCAGGTTTACTGTATCCCTTGGACCTTCCCATTGACGATGAAACTCAGAAATTACATCGGAATTAAATATAGGAGACACAATGCCGACTGAAGCACAGGAAGACTGAGTCTTATTGCTGTCTATGATTTGAGCGTTTCCTGTGTCACCAGTTTTACATTCCGATGAACCTCTGCAGGTTTATTGTATCCCTTGCACCTTCCTATTGATGATGAATCACAGTAATTGCATCGGAACTAAATATAAGAGACACAATGCCGACATAAGTACAGGAAGACTGAGTCTTCCTACTGTCTATGTTTTGAGCGTTTCCTGTGTCACCAGTTTTACATTCCGATGCACCTCTGCAGGTTTACTGTATCCATTGGACCTTCACAGTGACGATTAAACACAGAAATTGTTTTTGGAATTAAATATAAGAGACACAATGCCGACTTAAGTACAGGAAGACTGAGTCTTCCTAGTGTCTATGATTTGAGCGTTTCCTGTGTCACCAGTTTTACATTCCTATGCAGCTCTGCAGGTTTACTGTATCCCTTGGACCTTCCCATTGACGATGAAACACAGAAATTGCATCGGAATTAAATATAAGAGACACAATGCCGACTTAAGTACAGGAAGACTGAGCCTTCGTACTGTCTATGATTTGAGCGTTTCCTGTGTCTCCAGTTTTACATTCCGATGCACCTCTGCAAGTTAACTGTATCCATTGGACCTTCACAGTGACGATGAAACACAGAAAATGCATCGGAATTAAATATTAGAGACACAATGCTGACTTAAGTACTACAAAACGGAGTCTTCTTAGTGTCTGTGTTTTGAACGTCTCCTGTGTCACCAGTTTTACATTCCGATGTACCTCTGCAGGTTTACTGTATACATTGGACCTTCACATCGGCGATGAAACACAGAAATTGCATCGGAATTAAATATAAGAGACACAATGCCGATTTAAGTACAGGAAGGCTGAGTCTTCCTACTGTCTATGTTTTCAGCGTTTCCTGTGTAATCAGTTTTACATTCCGATGCACCTCTGCAGGTTTACTGTATTCCTTGGACCTTCCCATTGACGATGAAACACAGAAATTGCATCGGAATTAAATGTAAGAGACACAATGCCGACATAAGAACAGGAAGACTGAGTCTTCCTGCTGTCTATGTTTTGAGCATTTCCTGTGTCACCAGTTTTACTTTCCGATGCACCTCTGCAGGTTTACTGTATCCATTGGACCTTCCCATTGACGAAGAAACACAGAAATTGCATCGGATTTAAATATAAGAGACACAATGCCGACTTAAGTACAGGAAGACTGAGTCCTCCTACTGTCTATGTTTTGAGCGTTTCCTGTGTCACCAGTTTTACATTCCGTTACACATCTGCAGGTTTACTGTATCCATTGGACCTTCACAGTGACGATGAAACACAGAAATTGCATAGGAATTAAATATTAGAGACACAAAGCTGACTTAAGTACTACAAAACGGAGTCTTCTTAGGGTCTGTGTTTTGAGCGTCATCTGTGTCACCAGTTTTACATTCCGATGCACCTCTGCAGGTTTACTGTATACGCTGGACCTTCCCAGTGACGATGAAACACAGAAATTGCATCGGAATTAAATATAAGAGACACAATGCCTACTTAAGTACAAGAAAACTGAGTCTTCTTAGGGTCTATATTTTGAGCGGTTCCTGTGTCACCAGTTTTACATTCCGATGGGCCTCTGCAGGTTTACTGTATCCATTGGACCTTCACAGTGACGATGAAACACAGAAATTGCATCGGAATTAAATATAAGAGGCCCAATGTCGACTTAAGTACAGGAAGACTGAGTCTTCCTACTGTCTACGTTTTGAGCGTTTCCTGTGTCACCAGTTTTACATTCCGATGCACCTCTGCAGGTTTACTGTATCCATTGGACCTTCCCATTTACGATGAAACACAGAAACTGTATCGGATTTAAAAATAAGAGACACAATGCCGACTTAAGTACACTAAGACTGAGTCTTCCTACTGTCTATGTTTTGAGCGTTTCCTGTGTCACCAGATTTACATTCCGATGCACCTCTGCAGGTTTACTGTATCCATTGGACCTTCCCAGTGACGATGAAACACAGAAATTGCATCGGAATTAAATATAAGAGACACAATGCCTACTTAAGTACAAGAAAACTGAGTCTTCTTAGGGTCTATATTTTGAGCGGTTCCTGTGTCACCAGTTTTACATTCCGATGGGCCTCTGCAGGTTTACTGTATCCATTGGACCTTCACAGTGACGATGAAACACAGAAATTGCATCGGAATTAAATATAAGAGCCACAATGTCGACTTAAGTACAACAAAACTGAGTCTTCTTAGGGTCTATGTTTTGAGCGTTTCCTGTGTCACCAGTTTTACATTCCGATGCACCTCTGCAGGTTTACTGTATAGATTGGACCTTCCCATTGACGATGAAACACAGAAATTGCATCGGAATTAAATATAAGAAACACAACGCCGACTTACGTACAAGAAAACTGAATCTTCTTACGGTCTATGTTTTGAGCGTTTCCTGTGTCACCAGTTTTACATTCCGACGCACCTCTGCAGGTTTACTGTATCTCTTGGACCTTCCCATTGTCGATGAAACACAGAAATTGCATCGGAATTAAATATTAGAGACACAATGCCGACTTAAGAACAGGAAGAGTGAGTCTTCCTACTGTCTATGTTTTGAGCGTTTCCTGTAACACCAGTTTTACATTCCGATGCACCTCTGCAGGTTTACTGTATCCATTGGAAATTCCCAGTGACGATGAAACACAGAAATTGCATTGGAATTAGATATAAGAGACACAATGCCGACTTAAGTACAAGAAAACTGAGACTTCTTAGGGTCTATGCTTTGAGCGTTTCCTGTGTCACCAGTTTTACATTCCCATGGACCTCTGCCGGTTTACTGTATCCCTTGGACCTTCCCATCGACGATGAAACACAGAAATTGCATCGGAATTAAATCTAAGAGGCCCAATGTCGACTTAAGTACAGGAAGACTGAGTCTTCCTACTGTCTACGTTTTGAGCGTTTCCTGTGTCACCAGTTTTACATTCCTATGCACCTCTGCAGGTTTACTGTATCCATTGGACCTTCCCATTTACGATGAAACACAGAAACTGCATCGGATTTAAAAATAAGAGACACAATGCCGACTTAAGTACACTAAGACTGAGTCTTCCTACTGTCTATGTTTTGAGCGTTCACTGTGTCACCAGTTTTACATTCCGATGCACCTCTGCAGGTTTACTGTATCCATTGGACCTTCCCAGTGACGATGAAACACAGAAATTGCATCAGAATTAAATATAAGAGACACAATGCCGACTTAAGTACTAGAAAACTGAGTCTTCTTAGGGTCTATGATTTAAGCGTTTCCTGTGTCACCAGTTTTACATTCCGATCCGCCGCTGCAGGTTTACTGTGTCCCTTGGACCTTCACAGTGACGATGAAACACAGTTATTGCATTGGAATTAAATATAAGAGACACAATGCCGATTTAAGTACAGGAAGGCTGAGTCTTTATACTGTCTATGTTTTCAGCGTTTCCTGTGTAATCAGTTTTACATTCCGATGCACCTCTTCAGGTTTACTGTATTCCTTGGACCTTCCCATTGACGATGAAACACAGAAATTGCATCGGAATTAAATATAAGAGACACAATGCCGACTTAAGTACAGGAAGACTGAGTCTTCTTTTTGTCTATGTTTTGAGCGTTTTCTGTGTCACCAGCTTTACATTCCGATGCACCTCTGCAGGATACTGTATCCTTGGACCTTCACAGTGACGATGAAACACAGATATTGCATCGGAATTAAATATAAGAGGAACAATGCCGACTTAAGGACAGGAAGACTGAGTCTTCCTACAGTCTATGTTTTGAGCGTTTCCTGTACCACCAGTTTTACATTCCGGTGCACCTCTGCAGGTTTACTGTACCCATTGGACCTTCCCATTGACGATGAAACACAGAAATTGCATCGGAATTAAATACAAGAGACACAACGCCGACTTAAGTACAAGAAAACTGAGTCTTCTTACGGTCTATGTTTTGAGCGTTTCCTGTGTCATCAGTTTTACATTCAGATACACCTCTGCAGGTTTACTGTATCCCTTGGACCTTCCCGTTGACGATGAAACTCAGAAATTACATCGGAATTAAATATAGGAGACACAATGCCGACTGAAGCACAGGAAGACTGAGTCTTATTGCTGTCTATGATTTGAGCGTTTCCTGTGTCACCAGTTTTACATTCCGATGAACCTCTGCAGGTTTATTGTATCCCTTGCACCTTCCTATTGATGATGAATCACAGTAATTGCATCGGAACTAAATATAAGAGACACAATGCCGACATAAGTACAGGAAGACTGAGTCTTCCTACTGTCTATGTTTTGAGCGTTTCCTGTGTCACCAGTTTTACATTCCGATGCACCTCTGCAGGTTTACTGTATCCATTGGACCTTCACAGTGACGATTAAACACAGAAATTGTTTTTGGAATTAAATATAAGAGACACAATGCCGACTTAAGTACAGGAAGACTGAGTCTTCCTAGTGTCTATGATTTGAGCGTTTCCTGTGTCACCAGTTTTACATTCCTATGCAGCTCTGCAGGTTTACTGTATCCCTTGGACCTTCCCATTGACGATGAAACACAGAAATTGCATCGGAATTAAATATAAGAGACACAATGCCGACTTAAGTACAGGAAGACTGAGCCTTCGTACTGTCTATGATTTGAGCGTTTCCTGTGTCTCCAGTTTTACATTCCGATGCACCTCTGCAAGTTAACTGTATCCATTGGACCTTCACAGTGACGATGAAACACAGAAAATGCATCGGAATTAAATATTAGAGACACAATGCTGACTTAAGTACTACAAAACGGAGTCTTCTTAGTGTCTGTGTTTTGAACGTCTCCTGTGTCACCAGTTTTACATTCCGATGTACCTCTGCAGGTTTACTGTATACATTGGACCTTCCCATCGGCGATGAAACACAGAAATTGCATCGGAATTAAATATAAGAGACACAATGCCGATTTAAGTACAGGAAGGCTGAGTCTTCCTACTGTCTATGTTTTCAGCGTTTCCTGTGTAATCAGTTTTACATTCCGATGCACCTCTGCAGGTTTACTGTATTCCTTGGACCTTCCCATTGACGATGAAACACAGAAATTGCATCGGAATTAAATGTAAGAGACACAATGCCGACATAAGAACAGGAAGACTGAGTCTTCCTGCTGTCTATGTTTTGAGCATTTCCTGTGTCACCAGTTTTACTTTCCGATGCACCTCTGCAGGTTTACTGTATCCATTGGACCTTCCCATTGACGAAGAAACACAGAAATTGCATCGGATTTAAATATAAGAGACACAATGCCGACTTAAGTACAGGAAGACTGAGTCCTCCTACTGTCTATGTTTTGAGCGTTTCCTGTGTCACCAGTTTTACATTCCGTTACACATCTGCAGGTTTACTGTATCCATTGGACTTTCACAGTGACGATGAAACACAGAAATTGCATAGGAATTAAATATTAGAGACACAAAGCTGACTTAAGTACTACAAAACGGAGTCTTCTTAGGGTCTGTGTTTTGAGCGTCATCTGTGTCACCAGTTTTACATTCCGATGCACCTCTGCAGGTTTACTGTATACGCTGGACCTTCCCAGTGACGATGAAACACAGAAATTGCATCGGAATTAAATATAAGAGACACAATGCCTACTTAAGTACAAGAAAACTGAGTCTTCTTAGGGTCTATATTTTGAGCGGTTCCTGTGTCACCAGTTTTACATTCCGATGGGCCTCTGCAGGTTTACTGTATCCATTGGACCTTCACAGTGACGATGAAACACAGAAATTGCATCGGAATTAAATATAAGAGGCCCAATGTCGACTTAAGTACAGGAAGACTGAGTCTTCCTACTGTCTACGTTTTGAGCGTTTCCTGTGTCACCAGTTTTACATTCCGATGCACCTCTGCAGGTTTACTGTATCCATTGGACCTTCCTATTTACGATGAAACACAGAAACTGTATCGGATTTAAAAATAAGAGACACAATGCCGACTTAAGTACACTAAGACTGAGTCTTCCTACTGTCTATGTTTTGAGCGTTTCCTGTGTCACCAGATTTACATTCCGATGCACCTCTGCAGGTTTACTGTATCCATTGGACCTTCCCAGTGACGATGAAACACAGAAATTGCATCGGAATTAAATATAAGAGACACAATGCCTACTTAAGTACAAGAAAACTGAGTCTTCTTAGGGTCTATATTTTGAGCGGTTCCTGTGTCACCAGTTTTACATTCCGATGGGCCTCTGCAGGTTTACTGTATCCATTGGACCTTCACAGTGACGATGAAACACAGAAATTGCATCGGAATTAAATATAAGAGGCCCAATGTCGACTTAAGTACAGGAAGACTGAGTCTTCCTACTGTCTACGTTTTGAGCGTTTCCTGTGTCACCAGTTTTACATTCCGATGCACCTCTGCAGGTTTACTGTATCCATTGGACCTTCCCATTTACGATGAAACACAGAAACTGCATCGGATTTAAAAATAAGATACACAATGCCGACTTAAGTACACTAAGACTGAGTCTTCCTACTGTCTATGTTTTGAGCGATTCCTGTGTCACCAGATTTACATTCCGATGCACCTCTGCAGGTTTACTGTATCCATTGGACCTTCCCAGTGACGATGAAACACAGAAATTGCATCAGAATTAAATATAAGAGACACAATGCCGACTTAAGTACTAGAAAACTGAGTCTTCTTAGGGTCTATGATTTAAGCGTTTCCTGTGTCACCAGTTTTACTTTCCGATCCGCCGCTGCAGGTTTACTGTATCCCTTGGACCTTCACAATGACGATGAAACACAGTTATTGCATTGGAATTAAATATAAGAGACACAATGCCGATTTAAGTACAGGATGGCTGAGTCTTTATACTGTCTATGTTTTCAGCGTTTCCTGTGTAATCAGTTTTACATTTCGATGCACCTCTTCAGGTTTACTGTATTCCTTGGACCTTCCCATTGACGATGAAACACAGAAATTGCATCGGAATTAAATATAAGAGACACAATGCCGACTTAAGTACAGGAAGACTGAGTCTTCCTTTTGTCTATGTTTTGAGCGTTTTCTGTGTCACCAGCTTTACATTCCGATGCACCTCTGCAGGATACTGTATCCTTGGACCTTCACAGTGACGATGAAACACAGATATTGCATCGGAATTAAATATAAGAGGAACAATGCCGACTTAAGGACAGGAAGACTGAGTCTTCCTACAGTCTATGTTTTGAGCGTTTCCTGTACCACCAGTTTTACATTCCGGTGCACCTCTGCAGGTTTACTGTACCCATTGGACCTTCCCATTGACGATGAAACACAGAAATTGCATCGTAATTAAATACAAGAGACACAACGCCGACTTAAGTACAAGAAAACTGAGTCTTCTTACGGTCTATGTTTTGAGCGTTTCCTGTGTCATCAGTTTTACATTCAGATACACCTCTGCAGGTTTAGTGTCTCCCTTGGACCTTCCCGTTGACGATGAAACTCAGAAATTACATCGGAATTAAATATAGGAGACACAATGCCGACTGAAGCACAGGAAGACTAAGTCTTATTGCTGTCTATGATTTGAGCGTTTCCTGTGTCACCAGTTTTACATTCCGATGAACCTCTGCAGGTTTATTGTATCCCTTGCACCTTCCTATTGACGATGAAACAGAGATATTGCTTCGGAATTAAATATAAGAGGCACAATGCCGACATAAGAACAGGAAGTCTGAGTCTTCCTACTGTCTATGTTTTGAGCGTTTCCTGTGTCATCGGTTTTACATTCCGATGCATCTCTGCAGGTTTACTGCATCCCTTGGGCCTTCCCATTGATGATGAATCACAGTAATTGCATCGGAACTAAATATAAGAGACACAATGCCGACATAAGTACAGGAAGACTGAGTCTTCCTACTGTCTATGTTTTGAGCGTTTCCTGTGTCACCAGTTTTACATTCCGATGCACCTCTGCAGGTTTACTGTATCCATTGGACCTTCACAGTGACGATTAAACACAGAAATTGTTTTTGGAATTAAATATAAGAGACACAATGCCGACTTAAGTACAGGAAGACTGAGTCTTCCTAGTGTCTATGATTTGAGCGTTTCCTGTGTCACCAGTTTTACATTCCTATGCAGCTCTGCAGGTTTACTGTATCCCTTGGACCTTCCCATTGACGATGAAACACAGAAATTGCATCGGAATTAAATATAAGAGACACAATGCCGACTTAAGTACAGGAAGACTGAGCCTTCGTACTGTCTATGATTTGAGCGTTTCCTGTGTCTCCAGTTTTACATTCCGATGCACCTCTGCAAGTTTACTGTATCCATTGGACCTTCACAGTGACGATGAAACACAGAAATTGCATCGGAATTAAATATTAGAGACACAATGCTGACTTAAGTACTACAAAACGGAGTCTTCTTAGTGTCTGTGTTTTGAACGTCTCCTGTGTCACCAGTTTTACATTCCGATGTACCTCTGCAGGTTTACTGTATACATTGGACCTTCCCATCGGCGATGAAACACAGAAATTGCATCGGAATTAAATATAAGAGACACAATGCCGATTTAAGTACAGGAAGGCTGAGTCTTCCTACTGTCTATGTTTTCAGCGTTTCCTGTGTAATCAGTTTTACATTCCGATGCACCTCTGCAGGTTTACTGTATTCCTTGGACCTTCCCATTGACGATGAAACACAGATATTGCATCGGAATTAAATGTAAGAGACACAATGCCGACATAAGAACAGGAAGACTGAGTCTTCCTGCTGTCTATGTTTTGAGCATTTCCTGTGTCACCAGTTTTACTTTCCGATGCACCTCTGCAGGTTTACTGTATCCATTGGACCTTCCCATTGACGAAGAAACACAGAAATTGCATCGGATTTAAATATAAGAGACACAATGCCGACTTAAGTACAGGAAGACTGAGTCCTCCTACTGTCTATGTTTTGAGCGTTTCCTGTATCACCAGTTTTACATTCCGTTACACCTCTGCAGGTTTACTGTATCCATTGGACCTTCACAGTGACGATGAAACACAGAAATTGCATAGGAATTAAATATTAGAGACACAAAGCTGACTTAAGTACTACAAAACGGAGTCTTCTTAGTGTCTGTGTTTTGAACGTCTCCTGTGTCACCAGTTTTACATTCCGATGTACCTCTGCAGGTTTACTGTATACATTGGACCTTCCCATCGGCGATGAAACACAGAAATTGCATCGGAATTAAATATAAGAGACACAATGCCGATTTAAGTACAGGAAGGCTGAGTCTTCCTACTGTCTATGTTTTCAGCGTTTCCTGTGTAATCAGTTTTACATTCCGATGCACCTCTGCAGGTTTACTGTATTCCTTGGACCTTCCCATTGACGATGAAACACAGATATTGCATCGGAATTAAATGTAAGAGACACAATGCCGACATAAGAACTGGAAGACAGAGTCTTCCTGCTGTCTATGTTTTGAGCATTTCCTGTGTCACCAGTTTTACTTTCCGATGCACCTCTGCAGGTTTACTGTATCCATTGGACCTTCCCATTGACGAAGAAACACAGAAATTGCATCGGATTTAAATATAAGAGACACAATGCCGACTTAAGTACAGGAAGACTGAGTCCTCCTACTGTCTATGTTTTGAGCGTTTCCTGTATCACCAGTTTTACATTCCGTTACACCTCTGCAGGTTTACTGTATCCATTGGACCTTCACAGTGACGATGAAACACAGAAATTGCATAGGAATTAAATATTAGAGACACAAAGCTGACTTAAGTACTACAAAACGGAGTCTTCTTAGGGTCTGTGTTTTGAGCGTCATCTGTGTCACCAGTTTTACATTCCGATGCACCTCTGCAGGTTTACTGTATACACTGGACCTTCCCAGTGACGATGAAACACAGAAATTGCATCGGAATTAAATATAAGAGACACAATGCTGACTTAAGTACAAGAAAACTGAGTCTTCTTAGGGTCTATATTTTGAGCGGTTCCTGTGTCACCAGTTTTACATTCCGATGCACCTCTGCAGGTTTACTGTATCCATTGGACCTTCACAGTGACGATGAAACACAGAAATTGCATCGGAATTAAATATAAGAGACACAATGCCGCCTTAAGTACTACAAAACTGAGTCTTCCTAGGGTCTATGTATTGAGCGTTTCCTGTAACACCAGTTTTTCATTCCGATGCACCTCTGCAGGTTTACTGTATCCATTGGACCTTCCCAGTGACGATGGAACACAGAAATTGCATCGGAATTAAATATAAGAGTCACAAGGCCGACTTAAGTACAAGAAAACTGAGTCTTCTTAGGGTCTATGTTTTGAGCGTTTACTGTGTCACCAGTTTTACATTCCGATGCACCTCTGCAGGTTTACTCTATTCCTTGGACCTTCACAGTGACGATGAAACACAGATATTGCAACGGAATTAAATATAAGAGACACAATGCCGATTTAAGTACAGGAAGACCGAGTCTTTATACTGTCTATGTTTTCAGCGTTTCCTGTGTAATCAGTTTTACATTCCGATGCAACTCTGCAGGTTTACTGTATTCCTTGGACCTTCCCATTGACGATGAAACACAGAAATTGCATCGGAATTAAATATGAGACACAATGCCGACTTAAGTACAGAACGACTGAGTCTTCCTACTGTCTATGTTTTGATCATTTCCTGTGTCACCAGTTTTACATTCCGATGCACCCCTGCAGTTTTACTGTATCCATTGGACCTTCCCATAAACGATGAAACACAAAAATTGCATCGGAATTCAATATAAGAGACACAATGTAGACTTAAGTACAAGAAAACTGAGTCTTTTTAGGGTCCATGTTTTGAGCGTTTCGTGTGTCACCAGTTTTACATTCCGATGCACATCTTCAGGTTTACTGTATCCATTGGACATTCACAGTGACGATGAAACACAGAAATTGCAGCGGATTTAAATATAAGATACACAATGCCGACTTAAGTACAGGAAGACTGAGTCTTCCTACTGTCTATGTTTTGAGCGTTTCCTGTAACACCAGTTTTACATTCCGATGCACCTCTGCAGGTTTACTGTATCCATTGGACCTTCACAGTGACGATGAAACACAGAAATTGCATCGGAATTAAATATAAGAGACACAATGTCGACTTAAGTACACAAAACTGAGTCTTCTTAGGGTCTATGTTTTGAGCGTTTCCTGTGTCACCAGTTTTACATTCCGATGCACCTCTGCAGGTTTACTGTATAGATTTGACCTTCCCATTGACGATGAAACACAGAAATTGCATCGGAATTAAATATAAGAGTCACAATGCCGACTTAAGTACAAGAAAACTGAGTCTTCTTAGGGTCTATGTTTTGAGCGTTTCCTGTGTCACCAGTTTTACATTCCGATGCACCTCTGCAGGTTTACTGTATTCCTTGGACCTTCACAGTGACGATGAAACACAGATATTGCCTCGGAATTAAATATAAGAGACACAATGCCGACTTAAGTACTAGAAAACTGAGTCTTCTTAGGGTCTATGATTTAAGCGTTTCCTGTGTCACCAGTTTTACATTCCGATCCACCGCTACAGGTTTACTGTATCTCTTGGACCTTCCCATTGTCGATGAAACACAGAAATTGCATCGGAATTAAATATTAGAGACACAATGGCGACTTAAGAACAGGAAGACTGAGTCTTCCTACTATGTTTTGAGCGTTTCCTGTAACACCAGTTTTACATTCCGATGCACCTCTGCAGGTTTACTGTATCCATTGGAAATTCCCAGTGACGATGAAACACAGAAATTGCATTGGAATTAGATATAAGAGACACAATGCCGACTTAAGTACACGAAGACTGAGTCTTCCTACTGTCTATGTTTTGAGCGTTTCCTGTGTCACCAGTTTTACATTCAGATGCACCTCTGCAGGTTTACTGTATCCATTGGACCTTCCCAGTGACGATGAAACACAGAAATTGCATCGGAATTAAATATAAGAGACACAATGCCGACTTAAGTACTAGAAAACTGAGTCTTCTTAGGGTCTATGATTTAAGCGTTTCCTGTGTCACCAGTTTTACATTCCGATCCACCGCTACAGGTTTACTGTATCCCTTGGACCTTCACAGTGACGATGAAACACAGATATTGCATCGGAATTAAATATAAGAGACACAATGCCGATTTAAGTCTATGTTTTCAGCGTTTCCTGTGTAATCAGTTTTACATTCCGATGCACCTCTTCAGGTTTACTGTATTCCTTGGACCTTCCCATTGACGATGAAACACAGATATTGCAACGGAATTAAATATAAGAGACACAATGCCGACTTAAGTACAGGAAAACTGAGTCTTCCTTTTGTCTATGTTTTGAGCGTTTTCTGTGTCACCAGTTTTACTTTCCGATGCACCTCTGCAGGATACTGTATCCTTGGAATTTCACAGTGACGATGAAACACAGAAATTGCTTTGGAATTAAATATAAGAGATACAATGCCGAAATAAGTACAGGAAGACTGTGTCTTCCTGCTGTCTATGTATTGAGCGTTTCCTGTGTCTCCAGGTTTACATTCCGATGCACCTCTGCAGGTTTACTGTATTCCTTGGCCCTTCCCATTGACGGTTAAACACAGAAATTGCATCGGAATTAAATATAAGAGACACAATGCCGACTTAAGTACAGGAAGACTGAGTCTTCCTACTGTCAATGTTTTGAGCGTTTCCTGTGTCACCAGTTTTACATTCCGATGCACCTCTGCAGGTTTTCTGTATCCCTTGGACCTTCCCATCGATGATGAAACACAGAAATTGCATCGGAATTAGATCTAAGAGACACAATGTTGACTTAAGTACAGGAAGACTGAGTCTTCCTACTGTCTACGTTTTGAGCGTTTCCTGTGTAACCAGTTTTACATTCTGATGCACCTCTGCAGGTTTACTGTATCCACTGGACCTTCCCATTGACGATTAAACACAGAAATTGGATCGGATTTAAATATAAGAGACACAATGCCGACTTAAGAACAGGAAGACTGAGTCTTCCTACTGTCTATGTTTTTTAGCGTTTCCGGTGTCACCAGTATTACATTCCGATGCACCTCTGCAGGTTTACTGTATCCCTTCGACCTTCACAGCGACGATGAAAAACAGATACTGCATCGGAATTAAATATAAGAGACACAATGCCGACTTAAGTACACAAAAACTGAGACTTCTTAAGGTCTATGATTTGAGCGTTTCCTGTGTCTCCAGTTTTACATTCCGATGCACCTCTGCAGGTTTACTGTATTACATGGACCTTCACAGTGACAATGAAACACAGATATTGCATCGGAATTAAATTTAAGAGACACAATGCCGATTTAAGTACAGGAAGACTGAGTCTTTATACTGTCTATGTTTTCAGCGTTTCCTGTGTAATCAGTTTTACATTCCGATGCAACTCTGCAGGTTTACGGTATTCCTTGGACCTTCCCATTGACGATGAAACATAGAAATTGCATCAGAATTAAAAATGAGACACAATGCCGACTTAAGTACAGAAAGACTGAGTCTTCCTCCTGTCTATGTTTTGAGCGTTTCCTGTGTCACCAGTTTTACATTCCGATGCACCCCTGCAGGTTTACTGTATCCATTGGACCTTCCCATTGACGATGAAACACAGAGATTTCAGCGGATTTAAATATAAGAGACACAATGCCGACTTAAGTACAGGATGACTGAGTCTTCCTACTGTCTACGTTTTGAGCGTTTCCTGTGTCACCAGTTTTTCATTCCGATGCACCTCTGCAGGTTTACTGTATCCATTCGACCTTCACAGTGACGATGAAACACAGAAATTGCATCGGAATTAAATATAAGAGACACAATGCCGCCTTAAGTACTACAAAACTGAGTCTTCTTAGGGTCTATGTTTTGAGCGTTTCCTGTGTCACCGGTTTTACATTCCGATGGACCTCTGCAGGTTTTCTGTATCCCTTGGACCTCCCCATCGAAGAAGAAACACAGAAATTGCATCGGAATCAGATCTAAGAGACACAATGTCGACTTAAGTACAGGAAGACTGAGTCTTCCTACTGTCTACGTTTTGAGCGTTTCCTCTGTCACCAGTTTTACGTTCCGATGCACCTCTGCAGGTTTACTGTATCCATTGGACCTTCCCATTAACGATGAAACACAGAAATTGAATCGCATTTAAATATAAGAGACACAATGCCGACTTAAGTACTGAAAGACTGAGTCTTCCTACTCTGTATGTTTTGAGCGTTTCCTGTGTCACCAGTTTTACATTCCGATGCACCTCTGCAGGTTTACTGTATCCCTTCGACCTTCACAGTGAAGTTGAAAAACAGATATTGCATCGGAATTAAATATAAGAGACACAATGACGACTTAAGTTCAAGATAACTGAGTCTTCTTAGGGTCTATGTTTTTGAGCGTTTCCTGTGTCACCAGTTTTACCTTCCGATGCACCTCTGCAGGTTTACTGTATCCATTGGACCTTCCCATTAACGATGAAACACAGAAATTGCATCGGATTTAAATATACGAGACACAATGCCGACTTAAGTACAGGAAGACTGAGTCTTCCTACTGTCAATGTTTTGAGCGTTTCATGTAACACCAGTCTTACATTCCGATGCACCTCTGCAGGTTTACTGTATCCATTGGACCTTCCCAGTGACGATGGAACACAGAAATTGCATCGGAATTAAATATAAGACTCACAATGCCGACTGAAGTACAAGAAAACTGAGTCTTCTTAGGGTCCATGTTTTGAGCGTTTCCTGTGTCACCAGTTTTACATTCCGATGCACCTCTGCAGGTTTACTGTATTCCTTGGACGTTCACAGTGACGATGAAACACAGATATTGCATCGGAATTAAATATTAGAGACACAATGCCGATTTAAGTACAGGAAGACTGAGTCTTTATACTGTCTATGTTTTCAGCGTTTCCTGTGTAATCAGTTTGACATTCCGATGCAACTCTGCAGGTTTACTGTATTCCTTGGACCATCCCATTGACGATGAAACACAGAAATTGCATCGGAATTAAATATGAGACACAATGCCGACTTAAGTGCAGAAAGACTGAGTCTTCCTACTGTCTATGGTTTGAGCGTTTCCTGTGTCACCAGTTTTACATTCCGATGCACCCCTGCAGGTTTACTGTATCCATTGGACCTTCCCATTGACGTTGAAACACTGAAATTGCATCGGATTTAAATATAAGAGACACAATGCCGACTTAAGAACAGGAAGACTGAGTCTTCCTACTGTCTATGTTTTGAGCGTTTCCTGTGTCACCAGTTTTTCATTCCGATGCACCTCTGCGGGTTTACTGTATCCATTCGACCTTCACAGTGAGGATGAAACACAGAAATTGCATCGGAATTAAATATAAGAGACACAATGCCGACATAAGTACAAGATAACTGAGTATTCTTGGGGTCTATGTTTTGAGCGTTTCCTGTGTCACCAGTTTTACATTCCGATGCACCTCTACAGGTTTACTGTATCCATTAGACCTTCACAGAGATGATGAAACACAGAAATTGCATCGGAATTAATTATAAGAGACACAATGCCGCCTTAAGTACTACAAAACTGAGTCTCCTTAGGGTCTATGTTTTGAGCGCATCCTGTGTCACCCGTTTTACATTCCGATGCACCTCTGCAGGTTTACTGTATCCATTGGACCTTCCCAGTGACGATGAAACACAGAAATTGCATCGGAATTAAATATAAGAGACACAATGCCGACTTAAGTACAAGAAAACTGAGTCTTCTTAGGGTCTATGTTTTGAGCGTTTCCTGTGTCACCGGTTGTACATTCCGATGGACCTCTGCAGGTTTTCTGTATCCGTTGGACCTCCCCATCGACGATGAAACACAGAAATTGCATCGGAATTAGATCTAAGAGACACAATGCCGACTTAAGTACAGGAAGACTGAGTCTTCCTACTGTCCATGTTTTGAGCCATTCCTGTGTCACCTGTTTTACATTCCGATGCACCTCAGCAGGTTTACTGTATCCCTTCGACCTTCACAGTGAAGTTGAAAAACAGATATTGCATCGGAATTAAATATAAGAGACACAATGTCGACTTAAGTACAAGAAAACTGAGTCTTCTTAGGGTCTATGTTTTGAGCGTTTCCTGTGTCACCAGTTTTAGATTCCGATGGACCTCTGCAGGTTTACTGCATCCCTTGGACCTTCCCATAAACGATGAAATACAAAAATTGCATCGGAATTCAATATAAGAGACACAATGTAGACTTAAGTACAAGAAAACTGAGTCTTTTTAGGGGCTATGTTTTGAGCGTTTCCTGTGTCACCAGTTTTACATTCCGATGCACCTCTTCAGGTTTACTGTATCCATTGGACCTTCACAGTGACGATGAAATACAGAAATTGCATTGGAATTAAATATAAGAGACACAATGCCGACTTAAGTACAGGAAGAATGAGTCTTCCTACAGTCTATGTTTTGAGCGTTTCCTGTAACACCAGTTTTACATTCCGATGCACCTCTGCAGGTTTACTGTATCAATTGGACCTTCACAGTGACGATGAAACACAGAAATTGCATCGGAATTAAATATAAGAGACACAATGTCGACTTAAGTACAACAAAACTGAGTCTTCTTAGGGTCTATGTTTTGAGCGATTCCTGTGTCACCAGTTTTACATTCCGATGCACCTCTTCAGGTTTACTGTATCCTTGGACCTTCACAGTGACGATGAAACACAGAAATTGCTTTGTAATTAAATATAAGAGATACAATGCCGAAATAAGTACAGGAAGACTGTGTCTTCCTACTGTCTATGTATTGAGCGTTTCCTGTGTCACCAGGTTTACATTCCGATGCACCTCTGCAGGTTTACTGTTTTCCTTGGCCCTTCCCATTGACGGTGAAACACAGAAATTGCATCGGAATTAAATATAAGAGACACAATGCCGACTTAAGTACAGGAAGACTGAGTCTTCGTACTGTCTATCTTTTGAGCGTTTCCTGTGTCACCAGTTTTACATTCCGATGCACCTCTGCTGGTTTACTGTATCCATTCGACTTTCACAGTGACGATGAAACACAGAAATTGAATCGGAATTAAATATAAGAGACACAATGCCGACTTAAGTACTACAAAACTGAGTCTTCTTAGGGTCTATGTTTTGAGAGTTTCCTGTGTCACCAGTTTTACATTCCGATGCACCTCTGCAGGTTTTCTGTATCCCTTGGACCTTCCCAGTGACGATGAAACACAGAAATTGCATCGGAATTAGATATAAGAGACACAATGCCGACTGAAGTACAAGAAAACTGAGTCTTCTTACGGTCTATGATTTGAGCGTTTCCTGTGTCACCAGTTTTACATTCCGATGCAACTCTGCAGGTTTACTGTATCCCTTGGACCTTCCCATCGATGATGAAACACAGAAATTGCATCGGAATTAAATCTAAGAGACAAAATGTCGACTTAAGTACAGGAAGACTGATTCTTCCTACAGTCTATGTTTTGAGCGTTTCCTGTAACACCAGTTTTACATTCCGATGCACCTCTGCAGGTTTACTGTATCCATTGGACCTTCACAGTGACGATGAAACACAGAAAATGCATCGGAATTAAATATAAGAGACACAATGCCGACTTAAGTACAACAAAACTTAGTCTTCTTAGGGTCTATGGTTTGAGCGTTTCCTGTGTCACCAGTTTTACATTCCGATGCGCCTCTGCAGGTTTACTGTATAGATTGGACTTTCCCACTGACGATGAAGCACAGAAATTGCATCGGCATTAAATATAAGAAACACAACGCCGACTTACGTACAAGAAAACTGAGTCTTCTTACGGTCTATGTTTTGAGCGTTTCCTGTGGCACCAGTTTCACATTCCGACGCACATCTGCAGGTTTACTGTATCTCTTGGACCTTCCCATTGTCGATGAAACACAGAAATTGCATCGGAATTAAATATTAGTGACACAATGCCGACTTAAGAACAGGAAGACTGAGTCTTCCTACTGTCTATGATTTGAGCGTTTCCTGTAACACCAGTTTTACATTCCGATGCACCTCTGCAGGTTTACTGTATCCATTGGACCTTCACAGTGACGATGAAACACAGAAATTGCATCGGAATTAAAAATAAGAGACACAATGCCGACTTAAGAACAGGAAGACTGAGTCTTCTTACTGTCTATGGTTTTTAGCGTTTCCTGTGTCACCAGTTTTTCATTCCGATGCACCTCTGCAGGTTTACTGTATCCCTTGGGCGTTCCCATTGTCGATGAAACACAGAAATTGCATCGCAATTAAATATAAGAGACACAATGCCGACATAAGTAATACAAAACTGAGTCTTGTTAGGGTCTATGTTTTGAGCGTTTCCTGTGTCACCACTTTTACATTCCGATGCACCTCTGCAGGTTTACTGTATCCATTGGACTTTCCCAGTGACGATGAAACACAGATATTGCATCGGAATTAAATATAAGAGACACAATGCCGACTTAAGTACAAGAAAACTGAGTCTTCTTAGGGTCTATGTTTTGAGCGTTTCCTGTGTCACCAGTTTTAGATTCCGATGGACCTCTGCAGGTTTACTGCATCCCTTGGACCTTCCCATAAACGATGAAACACAAAAATTGCATCGGAATTCAATATAAGAGACACAATGTAGACTTAAGTACAAGAAAACTGAGTCTTTTTAGGGGCTATGTTTTGAGCGTTTCCTGTGTCACCAGTTTTACATTCCGATGCACCTCTTCAGGTTTACTGTATCCATTGGACCTTCACAGTGACGATGAAATACAGAAATTGCATTGGAATTAAATATAAGAGACACAATGCCGACTTAAGTACAGGAAGACTGAGTCTTCCTACAGTCTATGTTTTGAGCGTTTCCTGTAACACCAGTTTTACATTCCGATGCACCTCTGCAGGTTTACTGTATCAATTGGACCTTCACAGTGACGATGAAACACAGAAATTGCATCGGAATTAAATATAAGAGACACAATGTCGACTTAAGTACAACAAAACTGAGTCTTCTTAGGGTCTATGTTTTGAGCGTTTCCTGTGTCACCAGTTTTACATTCCGATGCACCTCTTCAGGTTTACTGTATCCTTGGACCTTCACAGTGACGATGAAACACAGAAATTGCTTTGTAATTAAATATAAGAGATACAATGCCGAAATAAGTACAGGAAGACTGTGTCTTCCTACTGTCTATGTATTGAGCGTTTCCTGTGTCACCAGGTTTACATTCCGATGCACCTCTGCAGGTTTACTGTTTTCCTTGGCCCTTCCCATTGACGGTGAAACACAGAAATTGCATCGGAATTAAATATAAGAGACACAATGCCGACTTAAGTACTTCAAAACTGAGTCTTCTTAGGGTCTATGTTTTGAGAGTTTCCTGTGTCACCAGTTTTACATTCCGATGCACCTCTGCAGGTTTTCTGTATCCCTTGGACCTTCCCATCGACGATGAAACACAGAAATTGCATCGGAATTAAATATTAGATACACAATGCCGACTTAAGAACAGGAAGACTGAGTCTTCCTACTGTCTATGTTTTGAGCGTTTCCTGTAACACCAGTTTTACATTCCGATGCACCTCTGCATTTTTACTGTATCCATTGGACCTTCCCAGTGACGATGAAACACAGAAATTGCATCGGAATTAGATATAAGAGACACAATGCCGACTGAAGTACAAGAAAACTGAGTCTTCTTACGGTCTATGATTTGAGCGTTCCTGTGTCACCAGTTTTACATTCCGATGCAACTCTGCAGGTTTACTGTATCCCTTGGACCTTCCCATCGATGATGAAACACAGAAATTGCATCGGAATTAAATCTAAGAGACAAAATGTCGACTTAAGTACAGGAAGACTGATTCTTCCTACAGTCTATGTTTTGAGCGTTTCCTGTAACACCAGTTTTACATTCCGATGCACCTCTGCAGGTTTACTGTATCCATTGGACCTTCACAGTGACGATGAAACACAGAAAATGCATCGGAATTAAATATAAGAGACACAATGCCGACTTAAGTACAACAAAACTTAGTCTTCTTAGGGTCTATGGTTTGAGCGTTTCCTGTGTCACCAGTTTTACATTCCGATGCGCCTCTGCAGGTTTACTGTATAGATTGGACCTTCCCACTGACGATGAAACACAGAAATTGCATCGGCATTAAATATAAGAAACACAACGCCGACTTACGTACAAGAAAACTGAGTCTTCTTACGGTCTATGTTTTGAGCGTTTCCTGTGGCACCAGTTTCACATTCCGACGCACATCTGGAGGTTTACTGTATCTCTTGGACCTTCCCATTGTCGATGAAACACAGAAATTGCATCGGAATTAAATATTATTGACACAATGCCGACTTAAGAACAGGAAGACTGAGTCTTCCTACTGTCTATGATTTGAGCGTTTCCTGTAACACCAGTTTTACATTCCGATGCACCTCTGCAGGTTTACTGTATCCATTGGACCTTCACAGTGACGATGAAACACAGAAATTGCATCGGAATTAAAAATAAGAGACACAATGCCGACTTAAGAACAGGAAGACTGAGGCTTCCTACTGTCTATGGTTTTTAGCGTTTCCTGTGTCACCAGTTTTTCATTCCGATGCACCTCTGCAGGTTTACTGTATCCCTTGGGCGTTCCCATTGTCGATGAAACACAGAAATTGCATCGCAATTAAATATAAGAGACACAATGCCGACATAAGTAATACAAAACTGAGTCTTGTTAGGGTCTATGTTTTGAGCGTTTCCTGTGTCACCACTTTTACATTCCGATGCACCTCTGCAGGTTTACTGTATCCATTGGACCTTCCCAGTGACGATGAAACACAGAAATTGCATCGGAATTAAATATAAGAGACACAATGCCGACTTAAGTACTAGAAAACTGAGTCTTCTTAGGGTCTATGTTTTAAGCGTTACCTGTGTCACCAGTTCTACATTCCGATGCACCGCTGCAGGTTTACTGTATCCCTTGGACCTTCACAGTGACGATGAAACACAGATATTGCATCGGAATTAAAAATAAGAGACACAATGCCGATTTAAGTACAGGAAGGCTGAGTCTTTATACTGTCTATGTTTTCAGCGTTTCCTGTGTAATCAGTTTTACATTCCGATGCACCTCTTCAGGTTTACTATATTCCTTGGACCTTCCCATTGACGATGAAACACAGAAATTGCATCGGAAGTAAATATAAGAGACACAGTGCAGACTTAAGTACAGGAAGACTGAGTCTTCCTTTCGTCTATGTTTTGAGCGTTTTCTGTGTCACCAGATTTACATTCCGATGCACCTCTGCAGGATAATGTATCCTTGGACCTTCACAGTGACGATGAAACACAGAAATTGCTTTGGAATTAAATATAATAGATACAATGCCGAAATAAGTACAGGAAGACTGTGTCTTCCTACTGTCTATGTTTTGAGCGTTTCCGGTGTCACCAGTTTTACATTCCGATGCACCTCTGCAGGTTTACTGTATCCATTGGACCTTCTCACTGACGATGACACACAGAAATTGCATCGGATTCAAATATAAGAGACACAATGCCGACTTAAGTACAGGAAGGCTGAGTCTTCCTACTGTCTATGTTTTGAGCGTTTCCGGTGTCACCAGTTTTACATTCCGATCACCTCTGCAGGTTTACTGTATCCCTTCTACCTTCACAGTGACGATGAAAAGCAGATATTGCATCGGAATTAAATTTAAGAGACACAATGCCGACTTAAGTACACAAAAACTGAGACTTCTTAAGGTCTATGATTTGAGCGTTTCCTGTGTCACCAGATTTACATTCGGATGGACCTCTGCAGGTTTACTGTATCCCTTGGACCTTCCCATTGACGATGAAACACAGAAATTGCATCGGAATTAAATCTAAGAGACACAATGTTGTCTTAAGTACAGGAAGGTTGAGTCTTCCTACTGTCTACGTTTTGAGCGTTTCCCGTGTCACCAGTTTTACATTCCGATGCACCTCTGCAGGTTTACTGTATCCATTCGTCCTTCACAGAGACGATGAAACACAGAAATTGCATCGGAATTAAATATAAGAGACACAATGCCGACTTAAGTACAAGAAAACTGAGTCTTCTTACGGTCTATGATTTGAGCGTATCCTGTGTCACCAGTTTTACATTCCGACGCACCTCTGCAGGTTTACTGTATCCCTTGGACCTTCCCATTGTCGATGGAACACAGAAATTGCATCGGAATTAAATATTAGAGACACAATGCCGACTTAAGAACAGGAAGACTGAGTCTTCCTACTGTCTATGTTTTGAGCGTTTCCTGTAACACCAGTTTTACATTCCGATGCACCTCTGCAGGTTTACTGTATCCATTGGACCTTCCCAGTGACGATGAAACACAGAAATTGCATCGCAATTAAATATAAGAGACACAATGCCGACTGAAGTACAAGAAAACTGAGTCTTCTTAGGGTCTATGTTTGAGCGTTTCCTGTGTCACCAGTTTTACATTCCGATGCACCTCTGCAGGTTTACTGTATCCATTGGACCTCCCCATGGACGAAGAAACACAGAAATTGGATCGGAATTAGATCCAAGAGAAACAATGTCGACTTAAGTACAGGAAGACTGAGACGTCCTACTGTCTACGTTTTGAGCGTTTCCTGTGTCACCAGTTATACATTCCGATGCACCTCTGCAGGTTTACTGTATCTATTGGACCTTCCCATTGACGATGGAACACAGAAATTGAATCGGATTTAAATATACGAGACACAATGCCGACTTAAGTACAGGTAGACTGAGTCTTCCTACTGTCTATGTTTTGAGCGTTTCCTGTGTCACCAGTTTTACATTCCGATGCACCTCTGCAGGTTTACTGTAACCCTTCGACCTTCACAGTGAAGTTGAAAAACAGATATTGCATCGGAATTAAATATAAGAGACACAATGCCGACTTAAGTAAAAGAAAACTGAGTCTTCTTCGGGTCTATGTTTTGAGCTTTTCTTGTGTCACCAATTTTACATTCCGATGGACCTCTGCAGGCTTACTGCATCCCTTGGACCTTCCTATCGCCGATGAAACACAGAAATTGCATCGGAATTAAATATAAGAGATACAATGCCGACTTAAATACAGGAAGACTGAGTCTTCCTACTGTCTATGATTTGAACGCTTCCTGTGTCACCAGCTTTACATTCCGATGCACCTCTGCAGGTTTACTGTATCCATTGGACTTTCACAGTGACGATGAAACACAGAAATTGCATCGGAATTAAATATAAGAGACACAATGCCGACTTAAGTACAGGAAGACTGAGTCTTCCTACTGTCTATGTTTTGAGCGTTTCCTGTAACACCAGTTTTACATTCCGATGCACCTCTGCAGGTTTACTGTATCCATTGAACCTTCACAGTGACGATGAAACACAGAAAATGCATCGGAATTAAATATGAGAGACACAATGCAGACTTAAGTACAATAAAACTTAGTCTTCTTAGGGTCTATGGTTTGAGCGTTTCCTGTGTCACCAGTTTTACATTCCGATGCACCTCTGCAGGTCTACTGTATAGATTGGACCTTCACAGTGACGATGAAACACAGAAATTGCATCGGAATTAAAAATAAGAGACACATTGCCGACTTAAGAACAGTAAGACTGAGTCTTCCTACTGTCTATGTTTTTTAGCGTTTCCTGTGTCACCAGTTTTACATTCCGATGCACCTCTGCAGCTTTACTGTATCCCTTGGGCGTTCTCATTGACGATGACACACAGAAATTGCATCGGAATTAAATATTAGAGACACAATGCTGACTTAAGTACTACAAAACGGAGTCTTCTTAGTGTCTGTGTTTTGAGCGTCTCCTGTGTCACCAGTTTTACATTCCGATGCACCTCTGCAGGTTTACTGTATACATTGGACCTTCCCAGTGACGATGAAACACAGAAATTGCATCAGAATTAAATATAAGAGACACAATGCCGACTTAAGTACAAGAAAACTGAGTCTTCTTAGGGTCAATGTTTTGAGCGGCTCCTGTGTCACCAGTTTTACATTCCGATGGGCCCCTGCAGGTTTACTGTATCCCTTGGACCTTCCCATCGGCGATGAAACACAGAAATTGCATCGGAATTAAATCTAAGAGACACAATGCCGACTTAAGTACAGGAAGACTGAGTCTTCCTACTGTCTACGATTTGAGCGTTTCCTGTGTCACCAGGTTTACATTCCGATGCACCTCTGCAGGTTTACTGAATCCATTGGACCTTCCCATTGACGATGAAACACAGAAATTGCATCGGATTTAAATATAAGAGACACAATGCCGACTTAATTACAGGAAGACTGAGTCTTCCTACTGTCTATCTTTTGAGCGTTTCCTGCGTCACCAGTTTTACCTTCCGATGCACCTCTGCAGGTTTACTGTATCCCTTGGACCTTCTCAATAACGATGAGACACAGAAATTGCATCGGAATTAAATATAAGAGACACAATGCCGATTTAAGTACAGGAAGGTTAAGTCTTCCTACTGTCTATGTTTTCAGTGTTTCCTGTGTAATCAGTTTTACATTCCGATGCACCTCTGCAGGTTTACAGTATTCCTTGGACCTTCCCATTGACGATGAAACACAGAAATTGCATCGGAATTAAATATAAGAGACACAATGCCGACATAAGAACAGGAAGACTGAGTCTTCCTGTGTCTATGATTGAAGCGTTTCCTGTGTCTTTAGCTTACATTCCGATGCACCTCTGCAGGTTTACTGTATCCATTGCACCTTCCCATTGACGATGAAACACAGAAATTGCATCGGATATAAATATAAGAGACACAATGCCGACTTAAGTACAGGAAGACTGAGTCTTCCTACTGTCTATGTTTGGAGCGTTTTCTGTGTCACCAGTTTTACATTCCGATACACCTCTGCAGGTTTACTGTATCCATTGGACCTTCACAGTGACGATGAAACACAGAAATTGCATCGGATTTAAATATAAGAGACACAATGCCGACATAATTACAGGAAGACTGAGTCTTCCTACTGTCTATGATTTGAGCGTTTCCTGCGACACCAGTTTTACATTCCGATGGACCTCTGCAGGTTTAGTGTATCCCTTGGACCTTCACAGTAACGATGAAACACAGAAATTGCATCGAATTAAATATAAGAGACACAATGTCGACTTAAGTACAGGAACACTGAGTCTTCCAAATGTCTATGTTTTGAGCGTTTCCTGTGTCATCAGTTTTACATTCCGATACACCTCTGCAGGTTTACTGCATCCCTTGGGCCTTGACATTGATGATGAATCACAGTAATTGCATCGGAACTAAATATAAGAGACACAATGCCGACTTAAGTACAGGAAGACTGAGTCTTCCTACTGTCTATGTTAGAGCGTTTCCTGTGTCACCAGTTTTACATTCCGATGCACCTCTGCAGGTTTACTGTATCCCTTGGACCTTCACAGTAACGATGAAACACAGAAATTGCATCGAATTAAATATAAGAGACACAATGCCGACTTAAGTACAGGAAGACTGAGTCTTCCTAGTGTCTATGATTAGAGCGTTTCCTGTGTCACCAGTTTTACATTCCCATGCAGCTCTGCAGGTTTACTGTATCCCTTGGACCTTCCCATTGATGATGAAACACAGAAACTGCATCGGAATAACATATAAGGGTCACAATGCCGACTTAAGTACAGGAAGACTGAGCCTTCGTACTGTCAATGATTTGAGCGTTTCCTGTGCCACCAGTTTTCCATTCCGATGCACCTTTCCAGGTTTACTGTATCCATTGGAACTTCCCATTGACGATGGAACACAGAAATCGCATCGGATTTAAATATAAGAGACACAATGCCGACTTAAGTACAGGAAGACTGAGTCTTCCTACTGTCTATGTTTTGAGCGTTTCCTGTGTCACCAGTTTTACATTCAGATGCACCTCTGCAGGTTTACTGTATCCATTCGACCTTCCCATTGACGATGAAACACAGAAATTGCATCGGATTTAAATATAAGTGACACAATGTCGGCTTAAGTACAGGAAGACTGAGTCTTCCAACTGTCTATTCTCTGAGCGTTTCCTTTGTCATCAGTTTTACATTCCGAAGCACCTCTGCAGGTTTACTGTATCCCTTGGATCTTCCCATTGACGATGAAACACAGAAATTGCATCGGAATTAAATATAAGAGACACAATGCCGTAAGCACAGGAAGGCTGAGTCTTATTACTGTCTATGATTTGAGCGTTTCCTGTGTCACCAGTTTTACATTCCGATGAACCTCTGCAGGTTTATTGTATCCCTTGGACCTTCCCATTGACGATGAAACACAGATATTGCATCGGAATTAAATATAAGAGGCACAATGCCGACATAAGAACAGGAAGACTGAGTCTTCCTACTGTCTTTGTTTTGAGCGTTTACTGTGTCATCGGTTTTGCATTCCGATGCAACTCTGCAGGTTTACTGCATCCCTTGGGCCTTCCCATTGATGATGAATCACAGTAATTGCATCGGAACTAAATATAAGAGACACAATGCCAACTTAAGTACAGGAAGACTGAGTCTTCCTACTGCCTATGTTTTGAGCGTTTCCTGTGTCACCAGTTTTACATTCCGATGCACCTCTGCAGGTTTACTGTATCCATTGGACCTTCACAGTGACGATTAAACACAGAAATTGTTTTTGGAATTAAATATAAGAGACACAATGCCGACTTAAGTACAGGAAGACTGAGTCTTCCTAGTGTCTATGATTTGAGCGTTTCCTGTGTCACCAGTTTTACATTCCCATGCAGCTCTGCAGGTTTACTGTATCCCTTGGACCTTCCCATTGCCGATGAAACACAGAAATTGCATCGGAATTACATATAAGAGTCACAATGCCGTCTTAAGTACAGGAAGACTGAGCCTTCGTACTGTCTATGATTTGAGCGTTTCCTGTGTCACCAGTTTTACATTCCGATGCACCTTTCCAGGTTTACTGTATCCATTGGACCTTCCCATTGACGATGAAACGCAGAAATTGCATCGGATTTAAATATAAGAGGCACAATGCCGACTTAAGTACAGGAAGGCTGAGTCTTCCTACTGTCTATGCTTTGAGCGTTTCCTGTGCCTCCAGTTTTACATTCCGATGCAACTCTGCTGGTTTACTGTATCCATTCGACCATCACAGTGACGATGAAACACAGAAATTGCATCGGAATTAAATATAAGAGACAAAATACCGATTTAAGTACAAGAAAACTGAGTCTTCTTAGGGTCTATGTTTTGAGCGTTTCCTGTGTCACCAGTTTTACATTCCGATGCACCTCTGCAGGTTTACTGTATCCCTTGGACCTTCACAGTGACGATGAAACACAGAAATTGCATCGGAATTAAATATAAGAGACACAATGTCGACTTAAGTACAGGAAGACTGAGTCTTCCTACTGTCTATGTTTTGAGCGTTTCCTGTGTCACCAGTTTTACATTCCGATGCACCTCTGCAGGTTTACTGTATCCATTCGACCTTCCCATTGACGATGAAACACAGAAATTGCATCGGATTTACATATAAGAGACACAATGCCGACTTAAGTACAGGAAGACTGAGTCTTCCTACTGTCTATGTTTTGGGCGTTTCCTGTGTCACCAGTTTTACATTCCGATGCACCTCTGCAGGTTTACTGTATCCTTTGGTCCCTTCCATTGACGATGAAACACAGAAATTGCATCGGAATTATATATAAGAGACACAATGCCGACACAAGTACTACAAAACTGAGTCTTGTTAGGGTCTATGTTTTGAGCGTTTCCTGTGTCACCACTTTTAGTTTCCGATGCACCTCTGCAGGTTTACTGTATAGATTGGACCTTCCCAGTGACGATGAAACACAGAAATTGCATCGGAATTAAATATAAGAGACACAATGTCGTCTTAAGTACAAGAAAAATGAGTCTTCTCAGGGTCTATGTTTTGAGCGGTTCCTGTGTCACCAGTTTTACATTCCGATGGGCCTCTGCAGGTTTACTGTATCCCTTAGATCTTCCCATCGGCGATGAAACACAGAAATTGGATCGGAATTTAATCCAAGAGAAACAATGTCGACTTAAGTACAGGAAGACTGAGACTTCCTACTGTCTACGTTTTGAGCGTTTCCTGTGTCACCAGTTATACATTCCGATGCACCTCTGCAGGTTTACTGTATCCATTCGACCTTCCCATTGACGATGAAACACAGAAATAGCATCGGATATAAATATAAGTGACACAATGCCGACTTAAGGACAGGAAGACTGAGTCTTCCAACTGTCTATTCTCTGAGCGTTTCCTTTGTCATCAGTTTTACATTCCGATGCACCTCTGCAGGTTTACTGTATCCCTTGGATCTTCCCATTGACGATGAAACACAGAAATTGCATCGGAATTAAATATAAGAGACACAATGCCGACTTAAGTACAGGAAGGCTGACTCTTCCTACTGTCTATGTTTTGAGCGTTTCCTGTGTCACCAGTTTTCATTCCGATGCATCTCTGCACGTTTACTGTATCCCTTTGCCCATTCCATTGACGATGAAACACAGAAATTGCATCGGAATTAAATATTAGAGACACAATGCTGACTTAAGTACTACAAAACGGGGTCTTCTTAGGGTCTGTGTAATGAGCGTCTCCTGTGTCACCAGTTTTACATTCCGATGCACCTCTGCAGGTTTACTGTATCCACTGGACCTTCCCATTGACGATGGAACACAGAAATTGCATCGGATTTAAATATAAGAGTCACAATGCCGACTTAAGTACAAGATAACTGAGTCTTCTTAGGGTCCATGTTTTGAGCGTTTCCTGTGTCACCAGTTTTACATTCCGATGGGCCTCTGCAGTTTTTCTGTATCCCTTGGACCTCCCCATTGACGATGAAACACAGAAATTGGATCGGAGTAAGATCCAAGAGAAACAATGTCGACTTAAGTACAGGAAGACTGAGACTTCCTAATGTCTACGTTTTGAGCGTTTCCTGTGTCATCAGTTTTACATTCCGATGGGCCTCTGCAGGTTTACTGTATCCCTTGGATCTTCCCATTGACGATGAAACACAGAAATTGCATCGGAATTAAATATAAGAGACACAATGCCGACTTAAGTACAGGAAGACTGAGTCTTCCTACTGTCTATGTTTTGAGCGCTTCCTGTGTCACTAGTTTTACATTCCGATGCACCTCTGCAGGTTAACTGTATCCCTTCGACCTTCACAGTGAAGTTGAAAAGAGATATTGCATCGGAATTAAATTTTAGATACACAATGCCGACTTAAGTACAAGAAAACTGAGTCTTCTTAGTGTCTATGTTTTGAGCTTTTCCTGTGTCACCAATTTTACATTCCGATGGACCTCTGCAGGCTTAATGCATCCCTTGGACCTTCCCATCGCCGATGAAACACAGAAATTGCATTGGAATTAAATATAAGAGACACAATGCCGACTTAAGTACAGGAAGACTGAGTCTTCCTACTGTCTATGATTTGAACGCTTCCTGTGTCACCAGTTTTACATTCCGATGCACCTCTGCAGGTTTACTGTATCCATTGGACTTTCACAGTGTCGATGAAACACAGAAATTGCATCGGAATTAAATATAAGAGACACAATGCCGACTTAAGTACAGAAAGACTGAGTCTTCCTACTGTCTATGTTTTGAGCGTTTCCTGTAACACCAGTTTTACATTCCGATGCACCTCTGCAGGTTTACTGTATCCATTGAACCTTCACAGTGACCATGAAACACAGAATTTGCATCGGAATTAAATATAAGAGACACAATGGCGACTTAAGTACAACAAAACTGAGTCTTCTTAGGGTCTATGTTTTGAGCGTTTCCTGTGTCACCAGTTTTACAATCCGATGCACCTCTGCTGGTATATTGTATCCCTTGGACCTTCCCATTGACAATAAAACGCAGAAATTGCATCGGAATTAAATATTAGAGACACAATGCCGACTTAAGAACAGGATGGCTGAGTCTTCCTACTGTCTATGTTTTAAGCGTTTCCTGTGTCACCAGTTTTACATTCCGATGCACCTCTGCAAGTTTACTGTATCCCTTGGACCTTTACAGTGACGATGAAGCACAGATATTGCATCGGAATTAAATATAAGAGAAACAATGCCGACTTAAGGACAGGAAGAATGAGTCTTCCTACTGTCTATGTTTTGAGCGTTTCCTCTGTCACCAGTTTTACATTCCGATGCACCTCTGCCGGTTTGCTGTATCCATTGGGCCTTCCCATTGACGATGAAACACAGAAATTGCATCAGAATTAAATATAGGAGACACAATGCCGACTTAAGTAAAGGATGACTGAGTCTTCCTACTGCCTATGTTTTGACCGTTTCCTGTGCCACCAGTTTTACATTCCGGTGCACCTCTGCAGGTTTACTGTACCCATAGGACCTTCCCATTGACGATGAAACACAGAAATTGCATCGGAATTAAATACAAGAGACACAACGCCGACTTAAGTACAAGATAACTGAGTCTTCTTACGGTCTATGTTTTGAGCGTTTCCTGTGTCATCAGTTTTACATTCCGATACACCTCTGCAGGTTTACTGTATCCCTTGGACCTTCCCGTTGACGATGAAACTCAGATATTGCATCGCAATTAAATATAGGAGACACAATACCGACTTAAGCACAGGAAGACTGAGTCTTATTACTGTCTATGATTTGAGCGTTTCCTGTGTCACCAGTTTTACATTCCGATGAACCTCTGCAGGTTTATTGTATCCCTTGGACCTTCCCATTGACGATGAAACACAGATATTGCATCGGAATTAAATATAAGAGGCACAATGCCGACATAAGAACAGGAAGACTGGGTCTTCCTACGGTCTATGTTTTGAGCGTTTCCTGTGTCATCGGTTTTACATTCCGATGCATCTCTGCAGGTTTACTGCATCCCTTGGGCCTTCCCATTGATGATGAATCACAGTAATTGCATCGGAACTAAATATAACAGACACAATGCCGACTAAAATACAGGAAGACTGAGTCTTCCTACTGTCTATGTTTTGAGCGTTTCCTGTTTCACCAGTTTTACATTCCGATGCACCTCTGCCGGTTTTCTGTATCCCTTGGTCCTTTCCATTGACGATGAAACACAGAAATTGCATCGGAATTAAATATAAGCGACACAATGCCGACATAAGTACTACAAAACTGAGTCTCGTTAGGATCTATGTTTTGAGCGTTTCCTGTGTCACCACTTTTACTTTCCGATGCACCTCTGCAGGTTTACTGTATCCATTGGACCTTCAGAGTGACGATGAAACAAAGAAATTGCATCGGAATTAAATATTAGAGACACAATGCTGACTTAAGTACTACAAAACGGAGTCTTCTTAGCGTCTGTGTTTTGAGCGTCTCCTGTGTCACCAGTTTTACATTCCGATGCACCTCTGCAGGTTTACTGTATACATTGGACCTTCCCAGTGACGATGAAACACAGAAATTGCATCGGAATTAAATATAAGAGACACAATGGCGACTTAAGTACAAGAAAACTGAGTCTTCTTAGGGTCTATGTCTTGAGCGGTTCCTGTGTCACCAGTTTTACATTCCGATGGGCCTCTGCAGGTTTACTGTATCCCTTAGACCTTCCCATCGGCGATGAAACACAGAAATTGGATTGGAATTTGATCCAAGAGAAACAATGTCGACTTAAGTACAGGAAGACTGAGTCTTCCTACTGTCTATGTTTTGAGCGTTTCCTGTGTCACCAGTTTTACATTCCGATGCACCTCTGCAGGTTTACTGTATCCCTTCGACCTTCACAGTGAAGTTGAAAACAGATATTGCATAGGAATTAAATATTAGATACACAATGCCGACTTAAGTACAAGAAAACTGAGTCTTCTTAGGGTCTATGTTTTGAGCTTTTCCTGTGTCACCTATTTTACATTCCGATTGACCTCTGCAGGCGTAATGCATCCCTTGGACCTTCCCATCGCCGATGAAACACAGAAATTGCATTGGAATTAAATATAAGAGACACAATGCCGACTTAAGTACAGGAAGACTGAGTCTTCCTACTGTCTATGATTTGAACGCTTCCTGTGTCACCAGTTTTACATTCCGATGCACCTCTGCAGGTTTACTGTATCCATTGGACTTTCACAGTGTCGATGAAACACAAAAATTGCATCGGAATTAAATATAAGAGACACAATGCCGACTTAAGTACAGGAAGACTGAGTCTTCCTACTGTCTATGTTTTGAGCGTTTCCTGTAACACCAGTTTTACATTCCGATGCACCTCTGCAGGTTTACTGTATCCCTTGAACCTTCACAGTGTCGATGAAACACAGAAATTGCATCGGAATTAAATATAAGAGACACAAAGGCGACTTAAGTAAAACAAAACTGAGTCTTCTTAGGGTCTATGTTTTGAGCGTTTCCTGTGTCACCAGTTTTACAATCCGATGCACCTCTGCTGGTATATTGTATCCCTTGGACCATCCCATTGACGATAAAACGCAGAAATTGCATCGGAATTAAATATTAGAGACACAATGCCGACTTAAGAACAGGATGGCTGAGTCTTCCTACTGTCTATGTTTTAAGCGTTTCCTGTGTCACCAGTTTTACATTCCGATGCACCTCTGCAAGTTTACTGTATCCCTTGGACCTTCACAGTGACGATGAAACACAGATATTGCATCGGAATTAAATATAAGAGAAACAATGCCGACTTAAGGACAGGAAGAATGACTCTTCCTACTGTCTATGTTTTGAGCGTTTCCTGTGTCACCAGTTTTACATTCCGATGCACCTCTGCCGGTTTGCTGTATCCACTGGGCCTTCCCATTGACGACGAAACACAGAAATTGCATCAGAATTAAATATAAGAGACACAATGCCGACTTAAGTAAAGGATGACTGAGTCTTCCTACTGCCTATGTTTTGAGCGTTTCCTGTGCCACCAGTTTTACATTCCGGTGCACCTCTGAAGGTTTATTGTACCCATAGGACCTTCCCATTGACGATGAAACACAGAAATTGCATCCGAATTAAATACAAGAGACACAACGCCGACTTAAGTACAAGATAACTGAGTCTTCTTACGGTCTATGTTTTGAGCGTTTCCTGTGTCATCAGTTTTACATTCCGATACACCTCTGCAGGTATACTGCATCCCTTGGGCCTTCCCATTGATGATGAATCACAGTAATTGCATCGGAACTAAATATAAGAGACACAATGCCGACTTAAGTACAGGAAGACTGAGTCTTCCTACTGTCTATGTTTTGAGCGTTTCCTGTTTCACCAGTTTTACATTCCGATGCACCTCTGCCGGTTTTCTGTATCCCTTGGTCCTTTCCATTGACGATGAAACACAGAAATTGCATCGGAATTAAATATAAGAGACACAATGCCGACATAAGTACTACAAAACTGAGTCTTGTTAGGGTCTATGTTTTGAGCGTTTCCTGTGTCACCACTTTTACTTTCCGATGCACCTCTGCAGGTTTACTGTATACATTGGACCTTCCCAGTGACGATGAAACACAGAAATCGCATCGGAATTAAATATAAGAGTCACAATGCCGACTTAAGTACAAGAAAACTGAGTCTTCTTAGGGTCTATGTTTTGAGCGTTTCCTGTGTCACCAGTATTACATTCCGATGAGCCTCTGCCGTTTTTCTGTATCCCTTAGACCTCCCCATCGACGATGAAACACAGAAATTGGATCGGAATTAGATCCAAGAGAAACAATGTCGACTTAAGTACAGGAAGTCTGAGACTTCCTACTGTCTACGTTTTGAGCGTTTCCTGTGTCACCAGTTATACATTCCGATGCACCTCTGCAGGTTTACTGTATCCATTGGACCTTCCCATTGACGATGGAACACAGAAATTGCATCGGATTTAAATATAAGAGACACAATGCCGACTTAAGAACAGGAAGACTGAGTCTTCCTACTGTCTATGTTTTGAGCGTTTCCTGTGTCACCAGTTTTACATTCCGATGCACCTCTGCAAGTTTACTGTATCCCTTCGACCTTCACAGTGTAGTTGAAAAACAGATATTGCATCAGAATTAAATATAACAGACACAATGCCGACTTAAGTTCAAGGAAACTGAGTCTTCTTAGGGTCTATGTTTTGAGCGTTTCCTGTGTCACCAATTTTACATTCCGATGGACCTCTGCAGGCTTACTGCATCCCTTGGACCTTCCCATCGCCGATGAAACACAGAAATTGCATCGGAATTAAACATAAGAGACACAATGCCGGCTTAAGTACAGGAAGACTGAGTCTTCCTACTGTCTATGTTTTGAGCGTTTCCTGTGTCACCAGTTTTACATTCCGATGCACCTCTGCAGGTTTACTGTATCCCTTCGACCTTCACAGTGAAGTTGAAAACAGATATTGCATCGGAATTAAATATTAGAGACACAATGCCGACTTAAGTACAAGAAAACTGAGTCTTCTTAGGGTCTATGTTTGAGCTTTTCCTGTGTCACCAATTTTACATTCCGATATACCTCTGCAGGCTTAATGCATCCCTTGGACCTTCCCATCGCCGATGAAACACAGAAATTGCATTGGAATTAAATATAAGAGACACAATGCCGACTTAAGTACAGGAAGTCTGAGTCTTCCTACTGTCTATGATTTGAACGCTTCCTGTGTCACCGGTTTTACATTCCGATGCACCTCTGCAGGTTTACTGTATCTATTGGACTTTCACAGTGTCGATGAAACACAAAAATTGCATCGGAAATAAATATAAGAGACACAATGCCGACTTAAGTACAGGAAGACTGAGTCTTCCTACTGTCTATGTTTTGAGCGTTTCCTGTAACATCAGTTTTACATTCCGATGCACCTCTGCAGGTTTACTGTATCCATTGAACCTTCACAGTGACGATGAAACACAGAAATTGCATCGGAATTAAATATAAGAGACACAATGGCGACTTAGGTACAACAAAACTGAGTCTTCTTAGGGTCTATGTTTTGAGCGTTTCCTGTGTCACCAGTTTTACAATCCGATGCACCTCTGCTGGTATATTGTATCCCTTGGACCTTCCCATTGACGATAAAACGCAGAAATTGCATCGGAATTAAATATTAGAGACACAATGCCGACTTAAGAACAGGATGGCTGAGTCTTCCGACTGTCTATGTTTTAAGCGTTTCCTGTGTCACCAGTTTTACATTCCGATGCACCTCTGCAAGTTTACTGTATCCCTTGGACCTTCACAGTGACGATGAAACACAGATATTGCACCAGAATTAAATATAAGAGAAACAATGCCGACTTAAGGACAGGAAGAATGAGTCTTCCTACTGTCTATGTTTTGAGCGTTTCCTGTGTCTCCAGTTTTACATTCCGATGCACCTCTGCCGGTTTGCTGTATCCATTGGTCCTTCCCATTGACGATGAAACACAGAAATTGCATCAGAATTAAATATAAGAGACACAATGCCGACTTAAGTAAAGGATGACTGAGTCTTCCTACTGCCTATGTTTTGAGCGTTTCCTGTGCCACCAGTTTTACATTCCGGTGCACCTCTGCAGGTTTACTGTACCCATAGGACCTTCCCATTGACGATGAAACACAGAAATTGCATCGGAATTAAATACAAGAGACACAACGCCGACTTAAGTACAAGATAACTGAGTCTTCTTACGGTCTATGTTTTGAGCGTTTCCTGTGTCATCAGTTTTACATTCCGATACACCTCTGCAGGTTTACTGTATCCCTTGGACCTTCACAGTGGCGATGAAACTCAGATATTGCATCGGAATTAAATATAAGAGGCACAATGCCGACATAAGAACAGGAAGACTGGGTCTTCCTACTGTCTATGTTTTGAGCGTTTCCTGTGTCATCGGTTTTACATTCCGATGCATCTCTGCAGGTTTACTGCATCCCTTGGGCCTTCCCATTGATGATGAATCACAGTAATTGCATCGGAACTAAATATAAGAGACACAATGCCGACATAAGTACTACAAAACTGAGTCTTGTTAGGGTCTATGTTTTGAGCGTTTCCTGTGTCACCACTTTTACTTTCCGATGCACCTCTGCAGGTTTACTGTATCCATTGGACCTTCACAGTGACGATGAAACAAAGAAATTGCATCGGAATTAAATATTAGAGACACAATGCTGACTTAAGTACTACAAAACGGAGTCTTCTTAGGGTCTGTGTTTTGAGCGTCTCCTGTGTCACCAGTTTTACATTCCGATGCACCTCTGCAGGTTTACTGTATACATTGGACCTTCCCAGTGACGATGAAACACAGAAATTGCATCGGAATTAAATATAAGAGACACAATGCCGACTTAAGTACAAGAAAACTGAGTCTTCTTAGGGTCTATGCTTGAGCGGTTCCTGTGTCACCAGTTTTACATTCCGATGGGCCTCTGCAGGTTTACTGTATCCCTTAGACCTTCCCATCGGCGATGAAACACAGAAATTAGATCGGAATTTGATCCAAGAGAAACAATGTCGACTTAAGTACAGGAAGACTGGGAGTTCCTACTGTCTACGTTTTGAGCGTTTCCTGTGTCACCAGTTATACATTCCGATGCACCTCTGCAGGTTTACTGTATCCATTGGACCTTCCCATTGACGATGGAACACAGAAATTGCATCGGATTTAAATATAAGAGACACAGTGCCGACTTAAGTACAGGAAGACTGAGTCTTCCTACTGTCTATGTTTTGAGCGTTTCCTGTGTCACCAGTTTTACATTCCGATGCACTTCTGCAGGTTTACTGTATCCATTCGACCTTCCCATTGACGATGAAACACAGAAATTGCATCGGATTAAAATACAAGAGACACAATGCCGACTTAAGTACAGGAAGACTGAGTCTTCCAACTGTCTATTCTCTGAGCGTTTCCTTTGTCATCAGTTTTACATTCCGATGCACCTCTGCAGGTTTACTGTATCCCTTGGATCTTCCCATTGACAGTGAAACACAGAAATTGCATCGGAATTAAATATAAGAGACACAATGCCGACTTAAGTACAGGAAGACTGAGTCTTCCTACTGTCTATGTTTTGAGCGTTTCCTGTGTCACCAGTTTTACATTCCGATGCACCTCTGCAGGTTTACTGTATCCCGTGGTCATTTCCATTGACGATGAAACACAGAAATTGAATCGGAATTAAATATTAGAGACACAATGCCGACTTAAGTACTACAAAACGGAGTCTTCTTAGGGTCTGTGTTTTGAGCGTCTCCTGTGTCACCAGTTTTACATTCCGATGCACCTCTGCAGGTTTACTGTATACATTGGACCTTCCCAGTGACGATGAAACACAGATATCGCATCGGAATTAAATATAAGAGTCACAATGCCGACTTAAGTACAAGAAAACTGAGTCTTCTTAGGGTCTATGTTTTGAGCGTTTCCTGTGTCACCAGTATTACATTCCGATGAGCCTCTGCCGTTTTTCTGTATCCCTTAGACCTCACCATCGACGATGAAACACAGAAATTGGATCGGAATTAGATCCAAGAGAAACAATGTCGACTTAAGTACAGGAAGTCTGAGACTTCCTACTGTCTACGTTTTGAGCGTTTCCTGTGTCACCAGTTATACATTCCGATGCACCTCTGCAGGTTTACTGTATCCATTGGACCTTCCCATTGACGATGGAACACAGAAATTGCATCGGATTTAAATATAAGAGACACAATGCCGACTTAAGTACAGGAAGACTGAGTCTTCCTACTGTCTATGTTTTGAGCGTTTCCTGTGTCACCAGTTTTACATTCCGATGCACCTCTGCAAGTTTACTGTATCCCTTCGACCTTCACAGTGTAGTTGAAAAACAGATATTGCATCGGAATTAAATATAACAGACACAATGCCGACTTAAGTTCAAGGAAACTGAGTCTTCTTAGGGTCTATGTTTTGAGCGTTTCCTGTGTCACCAATTTTACATTCCGATGGACCTCTGCAGGCTTACTGCATCCCTTGGACCTTCCCATCGCCGATGAAACACAGAAATTGCATCGGAATTAAACATAAGAGACACAATGCCGGCTTAAGTACAGGAAGACTGAGTCTTCCTACTGTCTATGTTTTGAGCGTTTCCTGTGTCACCAGTTTTACATTCCGATGCACCTCTGCAGGTTTACTGTATCCCTTCGACCTTCACAGTGAAGTTGAAAACAGATATTGCATCGGAATTAAATATTAGAGACACAATGCCGACTTAAGTACAAGAAAACTGAGTCTTCTTAGGGTCTATGTTTTGAGCTTTTCCTGTGTCACCAATTTTACATTCCGATGGACCTCTGCAGGCTTAATGCATCCCTTGGACCTTCCCATCGCCGATGAAACACAGAAATTGCATTGGAATTAAATATAAGAGACACAATGCCGACTTAAGTACAGGAAGACTGAGTCTTCCTACTGTCTATGATTTGAACGCTTCCTGTGTCACCAGTTTTACATTCCGATGCACCTCTGCAGGTTTACTGTATCCATTGGACTTTCACAGTGTCGATGAAACACAAAAATTGCATCGGAATTAAATATAAGAGACACAATGCCGACTTAAGTACAGGAAGACTGATTCTTCCTACTGTCTATGTTTTGAGCGTTTCCTGTAACATCAGTTTTACATTCCGATGCACCTCTGCAGGTTTACTGTATCCATTGAACCTTCACAGTGACGATGAAACACAGAAATTGCAACGGAATTAAATATAAGAGACACAATGGCAACTTAAGTACAACAAAACTGAGTCTTCTTAGGGTCTATGTTTTGAGCGTTTCCTGTGTCACCAGTTTTACAATCCGATGCACCTCTGCTGGTATATTGTATCCCTTGGACCTTCCCATTGACGATAAAACGCAGAAATTGCATCGGAATTAAATATTAGATACACAATGCCGACTTAAGAACAGGATGGCTGAGTCTTCCTACTGTCTATGTTTTAAGCGTTTCCTGTGTCACCAGTTTTACTATCCGATGCACCTCTGCAAGTTTACTGTATCCCTTGGACCTTCACAGTGACGATGAAACACAGATATTGCACCAGAATTAAATATAAGAGGAACAATGCCGACTTAAGGACAGGAAGAATGAGTCTTCCTACTGTCTATGTTTTGAGCGTTTCCTGTGTCTCCAGTTTTACATTCCGATGCACCTCTGCAGGTTTACTGTACCCATAGGACCTTCCCATTGACGATGAAACACAGATATTGCTTCGGAATTAAATACAAGAGACACAACGCCGACTTAAGTACAAGATAACTGAGTCTTCTTACGGTCTATGTTTTGAGCGTTTCCTGTGTCATCAGTTTTACATTCCGATACACCTCTGCAGGTTTACTGTATCCCTTGGACCTTCACAGTGGCGATGAAACTCAGATATTGCATCGGAATTAAATATAGGAGACACAATACCGACTTAAGCACAGGAAGACTGAGTCTTATTACTGTCTATGATTTGAGCGTTTCCTGTGTCACCAGTTTTACATTCCGATGAACCTCTGCAGGTTTATTGTATCCCTTGGATCTTCCCATTGACGATGAAACACAGATATTGCATCGGAATTAAATATAAGAGGCACAATGCCGACATAAGAACAGGAAGACTGGGTCTTCCTACTGTCTATGTTTTGAGCGTTTCCTGTGTCATCGGTTTTACATTCCGATGCATCTCTGCAGGTTTACTGCATCCCTTGGGCCTTCCCATTGATGATGAATCACAGTAATTGCATCGGAACTAAATATAAGAGACACAATGCCGACTTAAGTACAGGAAGACTGAGTCTTCCTACTGTCTATGTTTTGAGCGTTTCCTGTTTCACCAGTTTTACATTCCGATGCACCTCCGCCGGTTTTCTGTATCCCTTGGTCCTTTCCATTGACGATGAAACACAGAAATTGCATCGGAATTAAATATAAGAGACACAATGCCGACATAAGTACTACAAAACTGAGTCTTGTTAGGGTCTGTGTTTTGAGCGTCTCCTGTGTCACCAGTTTTACATTCCGATGCACCTCTGCAGGTTTACTGTATACATTGGACCTTCCCAGTGACGATGAAACACAGAAATTGCATCGGAATTAAATATAAGAGACACAATGCCGACTTAAGTACAAGAAAACTGAGTCTTCTTAGGGTCTATGTCTTGAGCGGTTCCTGTGTCACCAGTTTTACATTCCGATGGGCCTCTTTAGGTTTACTGTATCCCTTAGACCTTCCCATCGGCGATGAAACACAGAAATTGGATCGGAATTTGATCCAAGAGAAACAATGTCGACTTAAGTACAGGAAGACTGAGAGTTCCTACTGTCTACGTTTTGAGCGTTTCCTGTGTCACCAGTTATACATTCCGATGCACCTCTGCAGGTTTACTGTATCCATTGGACCTTCCCATTGACGATGGAACACAGAAATTGCATCGGATTTAAATATAAGAGACACAGTGCCGACTTAAGTACAGGAAGACTGAGTCTTCCTACAGTCTATGTTTTGAGCGTTTCCTGTGTCACCAGTTTTACATTCCGATGCACTTCTGCAGGTTTACTGTATCCATTCGACCTTCCCATTGACGATGAAACACAGAAATTGCATCGGATTTAAATATAAGAGACACAATGCCGACTTAAGTACAGGAAGACTGAGTCTTCCAACTGTCTAATCTCTGCGCGTTTCCTTTGTCATCAGTTTTACATTCCGATGCACCTCTGCAGGTTTACTGTATCCCTTGGAACTTCCCATTGACGATGAAACACAGAAAATGCATCGGAATTAAATATAAGAGACACAATGCCGACTTAAGTACAGGAAGACTGAGTCTTCCAACTGTCTATGTTTTGAGCGTTTCCTGTGTCACCAGTTTTACATTCCGATGCACCTCTGCAGGTTTACTGTATCCCTTGGTCCTTTCCATTGACGATGAAACACAGAAATTGCATCGGAATTAAATATTAGAGACACAATGCTGACTTAAGTACTACAAAACGGAGTCTTCTTAGGGTCTGTGCTTTGAGCGTCTCCTGTGTCACCAGTTTTACATTCCGATGCACCTCTGCAGGTTTACTGTATACATTGGACCTTCCCAGTGACGATGAAACACAGAAATTGCATCGGAATTAAATATAAGAATCACAATGCCGACTTAAGTACAAGAAAACTGAGTCTTCTTAGGGTCTATGCTTTGAGCGTTTCCTGTGTCACCAGTATTACATTCCGATGGGCCTCTGCAGTTTTTCTGTATCCATTGGACCTCCCCATCGACGATGAAACACAGAAATTGGATCGGAATTAAATCCAAGAGAAACAATGTCGACTTAAGTACAGGAAGTCTGAGACTTCCTACTGTCTACGTTTTGAGCGTTTCCTGTGTCACCAGTTATACATTCCGATGCAGCTCTGCAGGTTTACTGTATCCATTGGACCTTCCCATTGACGATGGAACACAGAAATTGCATCGGATTTAAATATAAGAGACACAATGCCGACTTAAGTACAGGAAGACTGAGTCTTCCTACTGTCTATGTTTTCAGCGTTTCCTGTGTCATCAGTTTTACATTCCGATGCACCTCTGCAGGATTACTGTATTCCTTGGACCTTCCCATTGACGATGAAACACAGAAATTGCATCGCAATTAAATATAAGAGACACAATGCGACATAACTACAGGAAGACTGAGTCTTCCTACTGTCTATGTTTGAGCGTTTCCTGTGTCACCAGTTTTACATTCCGATGCACCTCTGCAGGTTTACTGTGTCCATTCGACCTTCCCATTGACGATGAAACACAGAAAGTGCATCGGATTTAAATATAAGAGACACAATGCCGACTTAAGTACAGGAAGACTGAGTCTTCCTACTGTCTATGTTTTGAGCGTTTCCTGTGTCACCAGTTTTACATTCCGATGGGCCTCTACAGGTTTACTGTATCCATTCGACATTCCCATTGACGATGAAACACAGAAATTGAATCAGATTTAAATATAAGAGACACAATGCCGACTTAAGTACAGGAAGACTGAGTCTTCCTACTGTCTATGTTTTGAGTGTTTCCTGCGTCAACAGTTTTACATTCCGATGCACCTCTGCAGGTTTACTGTATCCCTTGGATCTTCACAGTAACGATGAAACACAGAAATTGCAACGGAATTAAATATAAGAGACACAATGCCAATTTAAGTACAGGAAGGCTGAGTCTTCCTACTGTCTATGTTTTCAGCGTTTCCTGTTTAATCAGTTTTACATTCCGATGCACCTCTGCAGGTTTACTGTATTCCTTGGACCTTCCCATTGACGATGAAACACAGAAATTGCATCGGAATTAAATATAAGAGACAGAATGCGACATAACTACAGGAAGACTGAGTCTTCCTACTGTCTATGTTTTGAGCGTTTCCTGTGTTACCAGTTTTACATTCCGATGCACCTCTGCAGGTTTACTGTATCCATTCGATATTCCCATTGACGATGAAACACAGAAATTGAATCGGATTTAAATATAAGAGACACAATGCGACATAACTACAGGAAGACTGAGTCTTCCTACTGTCTATGCTTTGAGCGTTTCCTGTGTCACCAGTTTTACATTCCGATGCACATCAACAGGTTAACTGTATACATTGTACCTTCCCAGTGACGATGAAACACAGAAATCGCATCGGAATTAAATATAAGAGACACAATGCCGACTTAAGTACAAGAAAACTGAGTCTTCTTAGGGTCTATATTTTGAGCGTTTCCTGTGTCACCAGTTTTACATTCCGATGGGCCTCTGCTGGTTTACTGTATCCCTTGGACCTTCCCATCAACGATGAAACACAGAAATTGCATCGGAATTAAATATAAGAGACACAATGCCGACTTAAGTACAAGAAGATTGAGTCTTCCTACTGTCTACGTTTTGAGCGTTTATTGTGTCACCAGTTTTACATTCCGATGCACCTCTGCAGCTTTACTGTATCCATTGACCTTCCCATTGACGATGAAACACAGAAATTGCATCGGATTTAAATATAAGTGACACAATGCCGACTTAATTACAGGAAGACTGAGTCTTCCTACTGTCTATGTTTTCAGCGTTTCCTGTGTCATCAGTTTTACATTCCGATGCACCTCTGCAGGGTTACTGTATTCCTTGGACCTTCCCATTGACGATGAAACACAGAAATTGCATCGCAATTAAATATAAGAGACACAATGCGACATAACTACAGGAAGACTGAGTCTTCCTACTGTCTATGTTTGAGCGTTTCCTGTGTCACCAGTTTTACATTCCGATGCACCTCTGCAGGTTTACTGTGTCCATTCGACCTTCCCATTGACGATGAAACACAGAAAGTGCATCGGATTTAAATATAAGAGACACAATGCCGACTTAAGTACAGGAAGACTGAGTCTTCCTACTGTCTATGTTTTGAGCGTTTCCTGTGTCACCAGTTTTACATTCCGATGGGCCTCTACAGGTTTACTGTATCCATTCGACATTCCCATTGACGATGAAACACAGAAATTGAATCGGATTTAAATATAAGAGACACAATGCCGACTTAAGTACAGGAAGACTGAGTCTTCCTACTGTCTATGTTTTGAGCGTTTCCTGCGTCAACAGTTTTACATTCCGATGCACCTCTGCAGGTTTACTGTATCCATTCGATATTGCCATTGACGATGAAACACAGAAATTGAATCGGATTTAAATATAAGAGACACAATGCGACATAACTACAGGAAGACTGAGTCTTCCTACTGTCTATGCTTTGAGCGTTTCCTGTGTCACCAGTTTTACATTCCGATGCACATCAACAGGTTAACTGTATACATTGTACCTTCCCAGTGACGATGAAACACAGAAATCGCATCGGAATTAAATATAAGAGACACAATGCCGACTTAAGTACAAGAAAACTGAGTCTTCTTAGGGTCTATATTTTGAGCGTTTCCTGTGTCACCAGTTTTACATTCCGATGGGCCTCTGCAGGTTTACTGTATCCCTTGGACCTTCACAGTAACGATGAAACACAGAAATCGCATCGGAATTAAATATAAGAGACACAATGCCGATTTAAGTACAGGAAGGCTGTTTCTTCCTATTGTCTATGTTTTCAGCGTTTCCTGTGTCATCAGTTTTACATTCCGATGCACCTCTGCAGGATTACTGTATCCATTCGATATTGCCATTGACGATGAAACACAGAAATTGAATCGGATTTAAATATAAGAGACACAATGCGACATAACTACAGGAAGACTGAGTCTTCCTACTGTCTATGCTTTGAGCGTTTCCTGTGTCACCAGTTTTACATTCCGATGCACATCAACAGGTTAACTGTATACATTGTACCTTCCCAGTGACGATGAAACACAGAAATCGCATCGGAATTAAATATAAGAGACACAATGCCGACATAAGTACAAGAAAACTGAGTCTTCTTAGGGTCTATATTTTGAGCGTTTCCTGTGTCACCAGTTTTACATTCCGATGGGCCTCTGCAGGTTTACTGTATCCCTTGGACCTTCACAGTAACGATGAAACACAGAAATCGCATCGGAATTAAATATAAGAGACACAATGCCGATTTAAGTACAGGAAGGCTGTTTCTTCCTATTGTCTATGTTTTCAGCGTTTCCTGTGTCATCAGTTTTTCATTCCGATGCACCTCTGCAGGATTACTGTGTCCATTCGACCTTCCCATTGACGATGAAACACAGAAAGTGCATCGGATTTAAATATAAGAGACACAATGCCGACTTAAGTACAGGAAGACTGAGTCTTTCTACTGTCTATGTTTTGAGCGTTTCCTGTGTCACCAGTTTTACATTCCGATGGGCCTCTACAGGTTTACTGTATCCATTCGACATTCCCATTGACGATGAAACACAGAAATTGAATCGGATTTAAATATAAGAGACACAATGCCGACTTAAGTACAGGAAGACTGAGTCTTCCTACTGTCTATGTTTTGAGCGTTTCCTGCGTCAACAGTTTTACATTCCGATGCACCTCTGCAGGTTTACTGTATCACTTGGACCTTCACAGTAACGATGAAACACAGAAATTGCATCGGAATTAACTATAAGAGACACAATGCCGATTTAAGTACAGGAAGGCTGAGTCTTCCTACTGTCTATGTTTTCAGCGTTTCCTGTGTAATCAGTTTTACATTCCGATGCACCTCTGCAGGTTTACTGTATTCCTTGGACCTTCCCACTGACGATGAAACACAGAAATTGCATCGGAATTAAATATAGGAGACACAATGCCGACTTAAGCACAGGAAGACTGAGTCTTATTACTGTCTATGATTTGAGCGTTTCCTGTGTCACCAGTTTAAATTCCGATGAACCTCTGCAGGTTTATTGTATCCCTTGGACCTTCCCATTGACGATGAAACACAGATATTGCATCGGAATTAAATATAAGAGGCACAATGCCGACATAAGTACAGGAAGACTGAGTCTTCCTACTGTCTATGTTTTGAGCGTTTCCTGTGTCTTCGGTTTTACATTCCGATGCATCTCTGCAGGTTTACTGCATCCCTTGGGCCTTCCCATTGATGATGAATCACAGTAATTGCATCGGAACTAAATATGAGAGACACAATGCCGTCTTAAGTACAGGAAGACTGAGTCTTATTACTGTCTATGTTTTGAGCGTTTCCTGTGTCACCAGTTTTACATTCCGATGCACCTCTGCAGGTTTACTGTATCCATTGGACCTTCACAGTGACGATTAAACACAGAAATTGTTTTTGGAATTAAATATAAGAGACACAATGCCGATTTAAGTACAGGAAGACCGAGTCTTCCTAGTGTCTATGATATGAGCGTTTCCTGTGTCACCAGTTTTACATTACGATGCATCTCTGCAGGTTTACTGTATCCACTCGACCTTCACAGTGACGATGAAACACAGAAATTGCATCGGAATTAAATATAAGAGACACAATACCGACTTAAGTACAGGAAGACTGAGTCTTCCTACTGTCTATGTTTGAGCGATTCCTGTGTCACCAGTTTTACATTCCGATGCACCTCTGCAGGTTTACTGCATCCCTTGGTCATTTCCATTGACGATGAAAGACAGAAATTGCATCGGAATTAAATATAAGAGACACAATGCCGACATAAGTACTACAAAACTGAGTCTTGTTAGGGTCTATGTTTTCAGCGTTTCCTGTGTCACCACTTTTACTTTCCGATGCACCTCTGCAGGTTTACTGTATCCATTGGACCTTCCCACTGACGATGAAACACAGAAATTGCATCGGAATCAAATATAAGAGACACAATGCCGACTTAAGTACAAGAAAACTGAGTCTTATTAGGGTCTTAGTTTTGAGCGGTTCCTGTGTCACCAGTTTTACATTCCGATGGGCCTCTGCAGGATTACTGTATCCCTTAGACCTTCCCATCGGCGATGAAACACAGAAATTGCATCGGAATTAAATCTAAGAGACACAATGCTGACTTAAGTACAGGAAGACTGAGTCTTCCTACTGTCTACGATTTGAGCGTTTCCTGTGTCACCAGTTTTACATTTAGATGCACCTCTGCAGGTTTACTGTATCCATTCGACCTTCCCATTGACGATGAAACTCAGAAATTGCATCGGATTTAAATATAAGAGACACAATGCCGACTTAAGTACTGGAAGACCGAGTCTTCCTACTGTCTATGTTTTGAGCGTTTCCTGCGTCACCAGTTTTACATTCCGATGCACCTCTGCAGGTATACTGTATCCCTTGGACCTTCACAGTAACGATGAAACACAGAAATTGCATCGGAATTAAATGTAAGAGACACAATGCCGATTTAAGTAAAGGAAGGATGAGTCTTCCTACTGGCTATGTTTTGAGCGTTTCCTGTGTAATCCGTTTTACATTCCGATGCACCTCTGCAGTTTCACTGTATTACTTGGACCTTCCCATAGACAATGAAACACAGAAATTGCATCGGAATTAAATATAAGAGACACAATGCCGACATAAGTACAGGGAGACTGAGTCTTCCTACTGTCTATGTTTTGAGCTTTTCCTGTGTCACCAGTTTTACATTCCGATGCACTTCTGCAGGTTGACTGTATCCATTGGACATTCACAGTGACGATGAAACACAGAAATAGCATCGGAATTAAATTTTAGAGACACAATGCCGACTTAAGTACTTAAAAGCGGAGTCTTCTTAGGGTCTATGTTTTGAGCGTTTCCTGTGTCACCAGTTTTACATTCCGATGGGCCTCTGCAGGTTTACTGTATCCCTTGGTCCTTCCCATTGACGATGAAACACAGAAATTGCATCGGATTTAAATATAAGAGACACAATGCCAACATAATTACAGGAAGACTGAGTCTTCCTACTGTCTATGTTTTGAGCGTTTCCTGCGTCACCAGTTTTACATTCCGATGCACCTCTGCAGGTTTACTGTATCCCTTGGACCTTCACAGTAACGATGAAACACAGAAATTGCATCGGAATTAAATATAAGAGACACAATGCCGACTTAAGGACAGGAAGACTGAGTCTTCCTACTGTCTACGTTTTGAGCGTTTATTGTGTCACCAGTTTTACATTCCGATGCACCTCTGCAGCTTTACTGTATCCATTGACCTTCGCATTGACGATGAAACACAGAAATTGCATCGGAATTAAATATAAGAGACACAATGCGACATAACTACAGGAAGACTGAGTCTTCCTACTGTCTATGTTTTGAGCGTTTCATGTGTCACCAGTTTTACATTCCGATGCACCTCTGCAGGTTTACTGTGTCCATTCGACCTTCCCATTGACGATGAAACACAGAAAGTGCATTGGATTTAAATATAAGAGACACAATGCCGACTTAAGTACAGGAAGGCCGAGTCTTCCTACTGTCTATGTTTTGAGCGTTTCCTGTGTTACCAGTTTTACATTCCGATGCACCTCTGCAGGTTTACTGTATCCATTCGACATTCCCATTGACGATGAAACACAGAAATTGAATCGGATTTAAATATAAGAGACACAATGCGACATAAGTACAGGAAGACTGAGTCTTCCTACTGTCTATGTTTTGAGCGTTTCCTGTGTCACCAGTTTTACATTCCGATGCACCTCTGTAGGTTTACTGTGTCCATTCGACCTTCCCATTGACGATGAAACACAGAAAGTGCATTGGATTTAAATATAAGAGACACAATGCCGACTTAAGTACAGGAAGGCCGAGTCTTCCTACTGTCTATGTTTTGAGCGTTTCCTGTGTTACCAGTTTTACATTCCGATGCACCTCTGCAGGTTTACTGTATCCATTCGACATTCCCATTGACGATGAAACACAGAAATTGAATCGGATTTAAATATAAGAGACACAATGCCGACTTAAGTACAGGAAGACTGAGTCTTCCTACTGTCTACGATTTGAGCGTTTACTGTGTCACCAGTTTTACATTCCGATGCACCTCTGCATGTTTACTGTATCCATTGGACCTTCACAGTGACGATGAAACACAGAAATTGCATCGGAATTAAATATAAGAGACACAATGACGACTTAAGTACAAGAAAACTGAGTCTTCTTAGGGTCTATATTTTGAGCGTTTATTGCGTCACCAGTTTTACATTCCGATGGGCCTCTGCAGGTTTACTGTATCCCTTGGACCTTCCCATCGACGATGAAACACAGAAATTGCATCGGACTTATATATAAGAGACACAATGCCGACTTCAGTACAGGAAGACTGAGTCTTCCTACTGTCTACGTTTTGATCGTTTACTGTGTCACCAGTTTTACATTCCGATGCTCCTCTGCAGGTTTACTGTATCCATTGGACCTTCCCATTGACGATGAAACACAGAAATTGCATCGGATTGAAATATAAGTGACACAATGCCGACTTAATTACAGGAAGACTGAGTCTTCTTACTGTCTATGTTTTCAGCGTTTCCTGTGTAATCAGTTTTACATTCCGATGCACCTCTGCAGGTTTACTGTATTCCTTGGACCTTCCCACTGACGATGAAACACAGAAATTGCATCGGAATTAAATATAGGAGACACAATGCCGACTTAAGCACAGGAAGACTGAGTCTTATTACTGTCTATGATTTGAGCGTTTCCTGTGTCACCAGTTTTACATTCCGATGAACCTCTGCAGGTTTATTGTATCCCTTGGACCTTCCCATTGACGATGAAACACAGATATTGCATCGGAATTAAATATAAGAGGCACAATGCCGACATAAGAACAGGAAGACTGAGTCTTCCTACTGTCTATGTTTTGAGCGTTTCCTGTGTCTTCGGTTTTACATTCCGATGCATCTCTGCAGGTTTACTGCATCCCTTGGGCCTTCCCATTGATGATGAATCACAGTAATTGCATCGGAACTAAATATGAGAGACACAATGCCGATTTAAGTACAGGAAGACTGAGTCTTATTACTGTCTATGTTTTCAGCGTTTCCTGTGTCACCAGTTTTACATTCCGATGCACCTCTGCAGGTTTACTGTATCCATTGGACCTTCACAGTGACGATTAAACACAGAAATTGTTTTTGGAATTAAATATAAGAGACACAATGCCGATTTAAGTAGAGGAAGACTGAGTCTTTCTCGTGTCTATGATGTGAGCGTTTCCTGTGTCACCAGTTTTACATTACGATGCATCTCTGCAGGTTTACTGTATCCACTCGACCTTCACAGTGACGATGAAACACAGAAATTGCAACGGAATTAAATATAAGAGACACAATACCGACTTAAGTACAGGAAGACTGAGTCTTCCTACTGTCTATGTTTTGAGCGATTCCTGTGTCACCAGTTTTACATTCCGATGCACCTCTGCAGGTTTACTGCATCCCTTGGTCATTTCCATTGACGATGAAAGACAGAAATTGCATCGGAATTAAATATAAGAGACACAATGCCGACATAAGTACTACAAAACTGAGTCTTGTTAGGGTCTATGTTTTATAGCGTTTCCTGTGTCACCACTTTTACTTTCCCATGCACCTCTGCAGGTTTACTGTATCCATTGGACCTTCCCACTGACGATGAAACACAGAAATTGCATCGGAATTAAATATAAGAGACACAATGCCGACTTAAGTACAAGAAAACTGAGTCTTATTAGGGTCTATGTTTTGAGCGGTTCCTGTGTCACCAGTTTTACATTCCGATGGGCCTCTGCAGGATTACTGTATCCCTTAGACCTTCCCATCGGCGATGAAACACAGAAATTGCATCGGAATTAAATCTAAGAGACACAATGCTGACTTAAGTACAGGAAGACTGAGTCTTCCTACTGTCTACGATTTGAGCGTTTCCTGTGTCACCAGTTTTACATTCCGATGCACCTCTGCAGGTTTACTGTATCCATTCGACCTTCCCATTGACGATGAAACACAGAAATTGCATCGGATTTAAATATAAGAGACACAATGCCGACTTAATTACAGGAAGACTGAGTCTTCCTACTGTCTATGGTTTGAGCGTTTCCTGCGTCATCAGTTTTACATTCCGATGCACCTCTGCAGATTTACTGTATCCCTTGGACCTTCACAGTAACGATGAAACACAGAAATTGCATCGGAATTAAATGTAAGAGACACAATGCCGATTTAAGTAAAGGAAGGATGAGTCTTCCTACTGGCTATGTTTTCAGCGTTTCCTGTGTAATCAGTTTTACATTCCGATGCACCTCTGCAGGTTCACTGTATTCCTTGGACCTTCCCATAGTCGATGAAACACAGAAATTGCATCGGAATTAAATATAAGAGACGCAATGCCGACATAAGTACAGGGAGACTGAGTCTTCCTACTGTCTATGTTTTGAGCTTTTCCTGTGTCACCAGTTTTACATTCCGATGCACTTCTGCAGGTTTACTGTACCCATTGGACCTTCACAGTGACGATGAAACACAGAAATTGCATCGGAATTAAATTTTAGAGACACAATGCCGACTTAAGTACTTAAAAGCGGAGTCTTCTTAGGGTCTATGTTTTGAGCGTTTCCTGTGTCACCAGTTTTACATTCCGATGGGCCTCTGCAGGTTTACTGTATCCCTTGGTCCTTCCCATTGACGATGAAACACAGAAATTGCATCGGATTTAAATATAAGAGACACAATGCCAACATAATTACAGGAAGACTGAGTCTTCCTACTGTCTATGTTTTGAGAGTTTCCTGCGTCACCAGTTTTACATTCCGATGCACCTCTGCAGGTTTACTGTATCCCTTGGACCTTCACAGTAACGATGAAACACAGAAATTGCATCGGAATTAAAAATAAGAGACACAATGTCGACTTAAGTACAGGAAGACTGAGTCTTCCAACTGTCTATGTTTTGACCGTTTCCTTTGTCATCAGTTTTACATTCCGATGCACCTCTGCAGGTTTACTGTATCCCTTGGACCTTCCCATTGACGATGAAACACAGAAATTGCATCGGAATTAAATATAAGAGACACAATGCCGACTTAAGTACAGGAAGACTGAGTCTTCTTACTGTCTATGTTTTGAGCGTTTCCTGTGTCACCAGTTTTACATTCCGATGCACCTCTGCTGGTCTACTGTATCCATTCGACCTTCACAGTGACGATGAAACACAGAAATTGCATCGGATTGAAATATAAGAGACATAATGCCGACTTAAGTACAGGATGGCTGGGTCTTCCTACTGTCTATGTTTTGAGCGTTTCCTGTGTCACCAGTTTTACATTCCGATGCACCTCTGCAGGTTTACGGTATCCATTCAGGCTTCACAGTGACGATGAAACACAGACGTTGCATCGGAATTAAATATAAGAGACACAATGCCGACTTAAGGACAGGAAGACTGAGCCTTCCTACTGTCTATGTTTTTTAGCGTTTCCTGTGTCACCAGTTTTACATTCCGATGCACCTCTGCAGGTTTACTGTATCCCTTGGTCCTTTCCATTGACGATGAAACACAGAAATTGCATCGGAATTAAATATAAGAGACACGATGCCGACTTAAGTACAGGAAGACTGAGTATTCCTACTGTCTACGTTTTGAGCGTTTCACGTGTCACCAGTTTTACATTCCGATGCAACTCTGCAGGTTTATTGTATCCATTGGACCTTCACAGTGACGATGAAACACAGAAATTGCATCGGAATTAAGTATTAGAGACACAATGCCGACTTAAGTACTACAAAACGGAGTCTTCTAACGTCTGTGTTTTGAGCGTCTCCTGTGTCACCAGTTTTACATTCCGATGCACCTCTGCAGGTTTACTGAATCCCTTGGTCCTTTCCATTGACGATGAAACACAGAAATTGCATCGGAATTAAATATAAGAGACACAATGCCGACTTAAGTACAGGAAGACTGAGTCTTCCTAATGTCTATATTTTGAGCGTTTCCTGTGTACCAGTTTTACATTCCGATGCACCTCTGCAGGTTTACTGTATCCCTTGGTCCTTTCCAGTGACGATGAAACACAGAAATTGCATCAGAATTAAATATAAGAGACTTAAGTACAACAAAACTTAGTCTTCTTAGGGTCTATGTTTTGAGCGTTTCCTGTGTCACCAGGTTTACATTCCGAAGCACCTCTGCAGGTTTACTGTATTCCTTGGACCTTCCCATTGACGATGAAGCACAGAAATTGCATCGGAATTAAATATAAGAGACACAATGCGACATAACTACAGGAAGACTGAGTCTTCCTACTGTCTAATTTTTGAGCGTTTCATGTGTCACCAGTTTTACATTCCGATGCACCTCTGCAGGTTTACTGTGTCCATTCGTCCATCCCATTGACGATGAAACACAGAAAGTGCATCGGATTTAAATATAAGAGACACAATGCCGACTTAAGTACAGGGAGACTGAGTCTTCCCACTGTCTATGTTTTGAGCGTTTCCTGTGTTACCAGTTTTACGTTCCGATGCACCTCTGCAGGTTTACTGTATCCATTCGACATTCCCATTAACGATGAAACACAGCAATTGCATCGGATTTAAATATAAGAGACACAATGCGACCTAAGTACAGGAAGACTGAGTCTTCCTACTGTCTATGTTTTGAGCGTTTCCTGTGTCACCAGCTTTACATTCCGATGCACCTCTGCCGAATTACTGTGTCCATTCGAGCTTCCCATTGACGATGAAACACAGAAAGTGCATCGGATTTAAATATAAAAGACAAATACCGACTTAAGTACAGGAAGACTGAGTCTTCCTACTGTCTATGTTTTGAGCGTTTCCTGTGTTACCAGTTTTACATTCCGATGCACCTCTGCAGGATTACTGTATCCATTCGATATTCCCATTGACGAAGAAACAGAAATTGAATCGGATTTAAATATAAGAGACACAATGCCGACTTAAGTACAGGAAGACTGTGTCTTCCTACTGTCTATGCTTTGAGCGTTTCCTGTGTCACCAGTTTTACATTCCGATGCATATCAACAGGTTAACTGTATACATTGGACCTTCCCAGTGACGATGAAACACAGATATCGCATCGGAATTAAATATAAGAGACACAATGCCGACTTAAGTACAAGAAAACTGAGTCTTCATAGGGTCTATATTTTGAGCGTTTCCTGTGTCACCAGGTTCATATTCCGATGGGCCTCTGCTGGTTTACTGTATCCCTTGGACCTTCCCATCGACGATGAAACACAGAAATTGCATCGGAATTAAATATAAGAGACACAATGCCGACTTAAGTACAGGAAGACTGAGTCTTCCTACTGTCTACGTTTTGAGCATTTATTGTGTCACCAGTTTTACATTCCGATGCACCTCTGCAGGTTTACTGTATCCATTGACCTTCCTACTGACGATGAAACACAGAAATTGCATCGGATTTAAATATAAGTGACACAATGCGACATAACTACAGGAAGACTGAGTCTTCCTACTGTCTATGTTTTCAGCGTTTCCTGTGTCATCAGTTTTACATTCCGATGCACCTCTGCAGGATTACAGTATTCCTTGGACCTTCCCATTGACGATGAAACACAGAAATTGCATCGCAATTAAATATAAGAGACACAATGCGACATAACTACAGGAAGACTGAGTCTTCCTACTGTCTATGTTTGAGCGTTTCCTGTGTCACCAGTTTTACATTCCGATGCACCTCTGCATGTTTACTGTGTCCATTCGACCTTCCCATTGACGATGAAACACAGAAAGTGCATCGGATTTAAATATAAGAGTCACAATGCCGACTTATGTACAGGAAGACTGAGTCTTCCTACTGTCTATGTTTTGAGCGTTTCCTGTGTCACCAGTTTTACATTCCGATGGGCCTCTGCAGGTTTACTGTATCCATTCGACATTCCCATTGACGATGAAACACAGAAATTGAATCGGATTTAAATATAAGAGACACAATGCCGACTTAAGTACAGGAAGACTGAGTCTTCCTACTGTCTATGTTTTGAGCGTTTCCTGCGTCATCAGTTTTACATTCCGATGCACCTCTGCAGGTTTACTGTATCCCTTGGATCTTCACAGTAACGATGAAACACAGAAATTGCAACGGAATTAAATATAAGAGACACAATGCCAATTTAAGTACAGGAAGGCTGAGTCTTCCTACTGTCTATGTTTTCAGCGTTTCCTGTTTAATCTGTTTTACATTCCGATGCACCTCTGCAGGTTTACTGTATTCCTTCGACCTTCCCATTGACGATCAAACACAGAAATTGCATCGGAATTAAATATAAGAGACACAATGCGACATAATTAGAGGAAGACTGAGTCTTCCTACTGTCTATGTTTTGAGCGTTTCATGTGTCACCAGTTTTACATTCCGATGCACCTCTGCAGGTTTACTGTGTCCATTCGACCTTCCCATTGACGATGAAACACAGAAAGTGCATCGGATTTAAATATAAGAGACACAATGCCGACTTATGTACAGGAAGACTGAGTCTTCCCACTGTCTAAGTTTTGAGCGTTTCCTGTGTTACCAGTTTTACATTCCGATGCATCTCTGCAGGTTTACTGTATCCATTCGACATTCCCATTGATGATGAAACACAGAAATTGCATCGGATTTAAATATAAGAGACACAATGCGACATAAGTACAGGAAGACTGAGTCTTCCTACTGTCTATGTTTTGAGCGTTTCCTGTGTCACCAGTTTTACATTCCGATGCACCTCTGTAGGTTTACTGTGTCCATTCGACCTTCCCATTGACGATGAAACACAGAAAGTGCATTGGACTTAAATATAAGAGAGGCAATGCCGACTTAAGTACAGGAAGACCGAGTCTTCCTACTGTCTATGTTTTGAGCGTTTCCTGTATTACCAGTTTTACATTTCGATGCACCTCTGCAGGTTTACTGTATCCATTCGACATTCCCATTGACGATGAAACACAGAAATTGAATCGGATTTAAATATAAGAGACACAATGCCGACTTAAGTACAGGAAGACTGAGTCTTCCTACTGTCTACGTTTCGAGCGTTTACTGTGTCACCAGTTTTACATTCCGATGCACCTCTGCATGTTTACTGTATCCATTGGACCTTCCCAGTGACGATGAAACACAGTGATTGCATCGGAATTAAATATAAGAGACACAATGCCGACTTAAGTACAAGAAAACTGAGTCTTCTTAGGGTCTATACTTTGAGCGTTTCCTGTGTCACCAGTTTTACATTCCGATGGGCCTCTGCAGGTTTACTGTATCCCTTGGACCTTCCCATCGACGATGATACACAGATATTGCATCGGACTTAAATATAAGAGACACAATGCCGACTTAAGTACAGGAAGACTGAGTTTTCCTACTGTCTACGTTTTGAGCGTTTACGGTGTCACCAGTTTTACATTCCGATTCTCCTCTGCAGGTTTACTGTATCCATTGGACCTTCCCATTGACGATGAAACACAGAAATTGCATCGGATTGAAATTAAAGTGACACAATGCCGCCTTAATTACAGGAAGACTGAGTCTTCCTACTGTCTATGTTCTGAGCGTTTCCTGCGTCACCATTTTTACATTCCGATGCACCTCTGCAGGTTTACTGTATCCCTTGGACCTTCACAGTAACGATGAAACACAGAAATCGCATCGGAATTAAATATAAGAGACACAATGCCGATTTAAGTACAGGAAGGCTGTTTCTTCCTATTGTCTATGTTTTCAGCGTTTCCTGTGTCATCAGTTTTACATTACGATGCACCTCTGCAGGTTTACTGTATTCCTTCGACCTTCCCATTGACGATGAAACACAGAAACTGCATCGGATTTAAATATAAGAGACACAATGCCGACTTATCTACAGGAAGACTGAGTCTTCCCACTGTCTAAGATTTGAGCGTTTCCTGTGTTACCAGTTTTACATTCCGATGCATCTCTGCAGGTTTACTGTATCCATTCGACATTCCCATTGATGATGAAACACAGAAATTGCATCGGATTTAAATATAAGAGACACAATGCGACATAAGTACAGGAAGACTGAGTCTTCCTACTGTCTATGTTTTGAGCGTTTCCTGTGTTACCAGTTTTACATTCCGATGCACCTCTGCAGGTTTACTGTGTCCATTCGACCTTCCCATTGACGATGAAACACAGAAAGTGCATCGGATTTAAATATAAGAGTCACAATGCCGACTTAAGTACAGGAAGACTGAGTCTTCCTACTGTCTATGTTTTGAGCGTTTCCTGTGTCACCAGTTTTACATTCCGATGGGCCTCTGCAGGTTTACTGTATCCATTCGACATTCCCATTGACGATGAAACACAGAAATTGAATCGGATTTAAATATAAGAGACACAATGCCGACTTAAGTACAGGAAGACTGAGTCTTCCTACTGTCTTCGTTTTGACCGTTTCCTGTGTCACCAGTTTTACATTCCGATGCACCTCTGCAGGTTTACTGTATCCCTTGGATCTTCACAGTAACGATGAAACACAGAAATTGCAACGGAATTAAATATAAGAGACACAATGCCAATTTAAGTACAGGAAGGCTGAGTCTTCCTACTGTCAATGTTTTCAGCGTTTCCTGTTTAATCAGTTTTACATTCCGATGCACCTCTGCAGGTTTACTGTATTCCTTCGACCTTCCCATTGACGATGAAACACAGAAATTGCATCGGAATTAAATATAAGAGACACAATGCGACATAATTACAGGAAGACTGAGTCTTCCTACTGTCTAAGTTTTGAGCGTTTCCTGTGTTACCAGTTTTACATTCCGATGCATCTCTGCAGGTTTACTGTATCCATTCGACATTCCCATTGATGATGAAACACAGAAATTGCATCGGATTTAAATATAAGAGACACAATGCGACATAAGTACAGGAAGACTGAGTCTTCCTACTGTCTATATTTTGAGCGTTTCCTGTGTCACCAGTTTTACATTCCGATGCACCTCTGTAGGTTTACTGTGTCCATTCGACCTTCCCATTGACGATGAAACACAGAAAGTGCATTGGACTTAAATATAAGAGAGACAATGCCGACTTAAGTACAGGAAGACCGAGTCTTCCTACTGTCTATGTTTTGAGCGTTTCCTGTATTACCAGTTTTACATTCCGATGCACCTCTGCAGGTTTACTGTATCCATTCGACATTCCCATTGACGATGAAACACAGAAATTGCATCGGATTGAAATATAAGTGACACAATGCCGCCTTAATTACAGGAAGACTGAGTCTTCCTACTGTCTATGTTCTGAGCGTTTCCTGCGTCACCATTTTTACATTCCGATGCACCTCTGCAGGTTTACTGTATCCCTTGGACCTTCAGAGTAACGATGAAACACAGAAATCGCATCGGAATTAAATATAACAGACGCAATGCCGATTTAAGTACAGGAAGGCTGTTTCTTCCTATTGTCTATGTTTTCAGTGTTTCCTGTGTCATCAGTTTTACATTCCGATGCACCTCTGCAGGTTTACTGTATCCCTTGGACCTTCACAGTAACGATGAAACACAGAAATCGCATCGGAATTATATATAAGAGACACAATGCCGATTTAAGTACAGGAAGGCTGTTTCTTCCTATTGTCTATGTTTTCAGCGTTTCCTGTGTCATCAGTTTTACATTCCGATGCACCTCTGCAGGTTTACTGTATTCCTTCGACCTTCCCATTGACGATGAAACACAGAAACTGCATCGGAATTAAATATAAGAGACGCAATGCGACATAATTACAGGAAGACTGAGTCTTCCTACTGTCTATGTTTTGAGCGTTTCATGTGTCACCAGTTTTACATTCCGATGCACCTCTGCAGGTTTACTGTGTCCATTCGACCTTCCCATTGATGATGAAACACAGAAAGTGCATCGGATTTAAATATAAGAGACACAATGCCGACTTATGTACAGGAAGACTGAGTCTTCCCACTGTCTAAGTTTTGAGCGTTTCCTGTGTTACCAGTTTTACATTCCGATGCATCTCTGCAGGTTTACTGTATCCATTCGACATTCCCATTGATGATGAAACACAGAAATTGCATCGGATTTAAATATAAGAGACACAATGCGACATAAGTACAGGACGACTGAGTCTTCCTACTGTCTATGTTTTGAGCGTTTCCTGTGTCACCAGTTTTACATTCCGATGCACCTCTGTAGGTTTACTGTCCCCATTCGACCTTCCCATTAACGATGAAACACAGAAAGTGCATTGGATTTAAATATAAGAGAGACAATGCCGACTTCAGTACAGGAAGACCGAGTCTTCCTACTGTCTATGTTTTGAGCGTTTCCTGTGTTACCAGTTTTACATTCCGATGCACCTCTGCAGGTTTACTGTATCCATTCGACATTCCCATTGACGATGAAACACAGAAATTGAATCGGATTTATATATAAGAGACACAATGCCGACTTAAGTACAGGAAGACTGAGTCTTCCTACTGTCTACGTTTTGAGCGTGTACTGTGTCACCAGTTTTACATTACGATGCACCTCTGCATGTTTACTGTATCCATTGGACCTTCCCAGTGACGATGAAACACAGTAATTGCATCGGAATTAAATATAAGAGACACAATGCCGACTTAAGTACAAGAAAACTGAGTCTTCTTAGGGTCTATATTTTGAGCGTTTCCTGTGTCACCAGTTTTACATTCCGATGGGCCTCTGCAGGTTTACTGTATCCCTTGGACCTTCCCATCGACGATGAAACACAGAAATTGCATCGGACTTAAATATAAGAGACACAATGCCGACTTAAGTACAGGAAGACTGAGTCTTCCTACTGTCTACGTTTTGAGCGTTTACGGTGTCAGCAGTTTTACATTCCGATTCTCCTCTGCAGGTTTACTGTATCCATTGGACCTTCCCATTGACGATGAAACACAGAAATTGCATCGGATTGAAATATAAGTGACACAATGCCGCCTTAATTACAGGAAGACTGAGTCTTCCTACTGTCTATGTTCTGAGCGTTTCCTGCGTCACCATTTTTACATTCCGATGCACCTCTGCAGGTTTACTGTATCCCTTGGACCTTCACAGTAACGATGAAACACAGAAATCGCATCGGAATTAAATATAAGAGACACAATGCCGATTTAAGTACAGGAAGGCTGTTTCTTCCTATTGTCTATGTTTTCAGCGTTTCCTGTGTCATCAGTTTTACATTCCGATGCACCTCTGCAGGATTACTGTATTCCTTGGACCTTCCCATTGACGATGGAACACAGAAATTGCATCGCAATTAAATATAAGAGACACAATGCCGACATAAGTACAGGAAGACTGAGTCTTCCTACTGTCTATGTTTTGAGCGTTTCCTGTGTCACCAGTTTTACATTCCGATGCACCTCTGCAGGTTTACTGTTTCCATTCGACCTTCCCACTGACGATGAAACACAGAAAGTGCATCGGATTTAAATATAAGAGACACAATGCCGACTTAAGTACAGGAAGACTGAGTCTTCCTACTGTCTATGTTTTGAGCGTTTCCTGTGTTACCACTTTTACATTCCGATGCACCTCTGCAGGTTTACTGTATCCATTCGACATTCCCATTGACGATGAAACACAGAAATGGAATCGGATTTAAATATAAGAGACACAATGCCGACTTAAGTACAGGAAGACTGAGTCTTGCTACTGTCTATGTTTTGAGCGTTTCCTGCGTCACCAGATTTACATTCCGATGCACCTCTGCAGGTTTACTGTATCCCTTGGACCTTCACAGTATCGATGAAACACAGAAATTGCATCGGAATTAAATATAAGATACGCAATGCCGACATCAGAACAGGAAGACTGAGTCTTCCTACTGTCTATGTTTTGAGCGTTACCTGTGTCACCAGTTTTACATTCCGATACACATCTGCAGGTTTACCGTGTCCATTAGACCTTCACAGTGACGATGAAACACAGAAATTGCATCGGAATTAAATATTAGAGACACAATGCTGACTTAAGCACTACAAAACGTAGTCTTCTTAGGGTCTATGTTTTGAGCGGTTCCTGTGTCACCAGTTTTACATTCCGATGGGGCTCTGCAGGTTTACTGTATCCATTGGACCTTCCCATTGACGATGAAACACAGAAAATGCATCGGATTTAAATATAAGAGACACAATGCCGACTTAATTACAGGAAGACTGAGTCTTCCTACTGTCTATGTTTTGAGCGTTTCCTGCGTCACCAGTTTTACATTCCGATGTACCTCTGCAGGTTAACTGTATCACTTGGACCTTCACAGTAACGATGAAACACAGAAATTGCATCGGAATTAAATATAAGAGACACAATACCGGTTTAAGTACAGGAAGGATGAGTCTTCCTACTGTCTATGTTTTGAGCGTTTCCTTTGTCATCAGTTTTACATTCCGATGCACCTCTGCAGGTTTACTGTATTCCTTGGACCTTCCCATTGACGATGAAACACAGAAATTGCATCGGAATTAAATATAAGAGACACAATGTCAACTTAAGTACAGGAAGACTGAGTCTTCCTAGTGTCTATGTTTTGAGCGTTTCCTGTGTCACCAGTTTTACATTCCGATGCACCTCTGCAGGTTTTCTATATCCATTGGACCCTCCCATTGACGATGAAACACAGAAATTGCCTCGGATTTAAATATAAGAGACACAATGCCGACTTAAGTACAGGAAGACTGAGTCTTCCAACTGTCTATGTTTTGAGCGTTTCCTTTGTCATCAGTTTTACTTTCCGGTGCACCTCTGCAGGTTTACTGTATCCCTTGGACCTTCCCATTGACGATGAAACACAGAATTTGCATCGGAATTAAATATAAGAGGCACAATGCCGACTTAAGTACAGGAAAACTGAGTCTTCCTACTGTCTATGTTTTGAGCGTTTCCTGTGTCACCAGTTTTACATTGCGATGCACCTCTGCAGGTCTACTGTACCTATTCGACCTTCACAGTGACGATGAAACACAGAAATTGCATCGGAATTAAATATAAGAGACACTATGCCGACTAAGCACTACAAAACTGAGTCTTCTTAGGGTCTATGTTTTGAGCGTTTCCTGTGTCACCAGTTTTACATTCCGATGCACCTCTGCAGGTTTACTGTATCCATTGGACCTTCAAGGTGGCGATGAAACACAGGAATTGCATCGGAATGAAATATAAGAGACACAATGCCGACTTAAGTACTACAAAATGGAGTCTCCTTAGGGTCTGTGTTTTGAGCGTCTCGTGTGTCACCAGTTTTACAATCCGATGCACCTCTGCAGGTTTACTGTATCCATTGGACCGTCCCAATGACGATGAAACACAGAAATTGCATCGGAATTAAATATAAGAGACACAATGCCGACTTAAGCACGGGAAGACTGAGTCTTCCTACTGTCTATGATTTGAGCGTTTCTTGTGTCACCAGTTTAACACTCGGATGCACCTCTGCAGGTTTATTGTATCCCTTGGACCTTCCCATAGACGATGAAACACAGATATTGCATCGGAATTAAATATAAGAAGCACAATGCCGACTTAAGAACAGGAAGACAGAGTCTTCCTACTGTCTATGTTTTGAGCGTTTCCTGTGTCACCAGTTTTACATTCCGATGCACCTCGGCAGGTTTACTGTATCCCTTGGTCCTTCCCATTGACGATGAAACACAGAAATTGCATCGGAATTAAATATAAGAGACACAATGCCGACTAAGTACTTCAAAACTGAGTCTTCTTAGGGTCTATGATTTGAGCGTTTCCTGTGTCACCAGTTTTACATTCCGATGCACCTCTGCAGGTTTACTGTATCCATTGGACCTTCCCATTGACGATGAAACGCAGAAATTGCATCGCATTTAAATATAAGAGGCACAATGCCGACTTAAGTACAGGAAGTCTGAGTCTTCCTACTCTCTATGTTAAGAGCGTTTCCTGTGTCACCAGTTTTACATTCCGATGCACCTCTGCAGGTTTACTGTATCCATTCGACCTTCACTGTGACGATGAAACACAGAAATTGCATCGGAATTAAATGTAAGAGACACAATGCCGGCTTAAGTACAAGAAAACTGAGTCTTCTTAGGGTCTATGTTTTGAGCGTTTCCTGTGTCACGAGTTTTACATTCCGATGCACCTCTACAGGTTTACTGTATCCCTAGGACCTTCCCATTGACGATGAAACACAGAAATTGCATCGGATTTAAATATAAGAGGCACAATGCCGACTTAAGTACAGGAAGACTGAGTCTTCCTACTGTCTATGATTTGAGCGTTTCCTGTGTCACCAGTTTTACAATGCGATGCACCTCTGCAGGTTTACTGTATCCATTGGACCATCCCATTGACGATGAAACACAGAAATTGCATCGGATTTATATATAAGAGACACAATGCAGACTTAAGTACAGGAAGACTGAGTCTTTCAACTGTCTATGATTTGAGCGTTTCCTTTGTCATCAGTTTTACATTCCGATGCACCTCTGCAGGTTTACTGTATCCCTTGGACCTTCCCATTGACGATGAAACACAGAAATTGCATCGGATTTAAATATAAGAGGCACAATGCCGACTTAAGTACAGGAAGACTGAGTCCTCCTACTGTCTATGTTTTGATCGTTTCCTGTGTCACCAGTTTTAAATTCCGATGCACCTCGGCAGGTTTACTGTATCCATTCGACCCTCACAGTGACGATGAAACACAGAAATTGCATCGGATTTAAATATAAGAGACACAATGCCGACTTAAGTACAAGAAGACTGAGTCATCCTACTGTCTATGTTTTGAGCGTTTCCTGTGTCACCAGTTTTTCATTCCGATGCACCTCTGCAGGTTTACTGTATCCATTCGACCTTCACAGTGACGATGAAACACAGAAATTGCATCGGATTTAAATATAAGAGACACAATGCCGACTAAGTACTACAAAACTGAGTCTTCTTAGGGTCTATGTTTTGAGCGTTTCCTTTGTCACCAGTTTTACATTCTGATGCACCTTTGCAGGTTTACTGTATCCATTGGACTTTCACAATGACGATGACACACAGATATTGCATCAGAAATAAATATAAGAGACACAATGCCGACTTAAGTACTACAAAATGGAGTCTTCTTAGGGTCTGTGTTTTGAGCGTCTCGTGTGTCACCAGTTTTACATTCCGATGCACCTCTGCAGGTTTACTGTATCCATTGGACCTTCCCAGTGACTATGAAACACAAAAATTGCATCGGCATTAAATATAAGAGACACAATGCCGACTTAAGCACGGGAAGACTGAGTCTTCCTACTGTCTATGATTTGAGCGTTTCCTGTGTCACCAGTTTTACACTCGGATGCACCTCTGCAGGTTTATTGTATCCCTCGGACCATCCCATTGACGATGAAACACAGATATTGCATCGGAATTAAATATAAGAGGCACAATGCCGACTTAAGAACAGGAAGACAGAGTCTTCCTACCGTCTATGTTTTGAGCGTTTCCTGTGTCATCGGTTTTACATTCCGATGCATCTCTGCAGGTTTACTGTATCCCTTGGACCTTCCCATTGATGATGAAACACAGTAATGGCATCGGAACTAAATATAAGGGACACAATGCCGACTTAAGTACAGGAAGGCTGATTCTTCCTACTGTCTATGTTTTTTAGCGTTTCCTGTGTCACCAGTTTTACATTCCGCTTCACCTCTGCAGGTTTACTGTATCCATTCGACCTTCACAGTGACGATGAAACACAGAAATTGCATCGGAATAAAATATAAGAAACACAATGCCGGTTTAAGTACAGGAACGCTGAGTCTTCCTACTGCCTATGTTTTCAGCGTTTCCTATGTAATCAGTTTTACATTCCGATGCACCTCTGTAGGATTACTGTAGTCCTTGGACCTTCCCATTGACGATGAAGCACAGAAATTGCATCGGAATTAAATATAAGAGACACAAAGCCGACTTAAGTACAGGAAGACAGAGTCTTCCTACTGTCTATGTTTTGAGCGTTTCCTGTGTCACCAGTTTTACATTCCGATGCAGCTCTGCAGGTTTACTGCATCCATTGGACCTTCACGGTGGCGATGAAACACAGGAATTGCATCGGAATTAAATATAAGAGACACAATGCCGACTAAGTACTACAAAACTGAGTCTTCTTAGGGTCTATGATTTGAGCGTTTCCTGTGTCACCAGTTTTACATTCCGATGCACCTCTGCAGGTTTACTGTATCCATTGGACCTTCCCATTGACGATGAAACGCAGAAATTGCATCGCATTTAAATATAAGAGGCACAATGCCGACTTAAGTACAGGAAGGCTGAGTCTTCATACTCTCTATGTTAAGAGCGTTTCCTGTGTCACCAGTTTTACATTCCGATGCACCTCTGCAGGTTTACTGTATCCATTCGACCTTCACAGTGGCGATGAAACACAGAAATTGCATCGGAATTAAATGTAAGAGACACAATGCCGGCTTAAGTACAAGAAAACTGAGTCTTCTTAGGGTCTATGTTTTGAGCGTTTCCTGTGTCACCAGTTTTACATTCCGATGCACCTCTGCAGGTTCACTGTATCCCTTGGACCTTCCCATGGACGATGAAACACAGAAATTGCATCGGATTTAAATATAAGAGACACAATGCCGACTTAAGTACTACAAAATGGAGTCTTCTTAGGGTCTGTGTTTTGAGCGTCTCGTGTGTCACCAGTTTTACATTCCGATGCACCTCTGCAGGTTTACTGTATCCATTGGACCTTCCCAGTGACTATGAAACACAGAAATTGCATCGGAATTAAATATAAGAGACACAATGCCGACTTAAGCACGGGAAGACTGAGTCTTCCTACTGTCTATGATTTGAGCGTTTCCTGTGTCACCAGTTTTACACTCGGATGCACCTCTGCAGGTTTATTGTATCCCTTGGACCTTCCCATTGACGATGAAACACAGATATTGCATCGGAATTAAATATAAGAGGCACAATGCCGACTTAAGAACAGGAAGACAGAGTCTTCCTACCGTCTATGTTTTGAGCGTTTCCTGTGTTCGGTTTTACATTCCGATGCATCTCTGCAGGTTTACTGTATCCCTTGGACCTTCCCATTGATGATGAAACACAGTAATGGCATCGGAACTAAATATAAGGGACACAATGCCGACTTAAGTACAGGAAGGCTGAATCTTCCTACAGTCTATGTTTTTTAGCGTTTCCTGTGTCACCAGTTTTAAATTCCGATGCACCTCTGCAGGTTTACTGTATCCATTCGACCTTCACAGTGACGATGAAACACAGAAATTGCATCGGAATAAAATATAAGAGACACAATGCCGATTTAAGTACAGGAACGCTGAGTCTTCCTACTGTCTATGTTTTCAGCGTTTCCTATGTAATCAGTTTTACATTCCGATGCACCTCTGTAGGATTACTGTAGTCCTTGGACCTTCCCATTGACGATGAAACACAGAAATTGCATCGGAATTAAATATAAGAGACACAATGCCGATTTAACTACAGGAAGGCTGAGTCTTCCTACTGTCTATGTTTTCAGCGTTTCCTGTGTAATCAGTTTTACATTCCGATGGGCCTCTGCAGGTTTCCTGTATTCCTTGGACCTTCCCATCGACGATGAAACACAGAAATAATATCGGAATTAAATATAAGAGACACAATGCCGACTTAAGTACAGGAAGACTGAGTCTTCCAACTGTCTATGTTTTGAGCGTTTCCTTTGTCATCAGTTTTACATTCCGATGCACCTCTGCAGGTTTACTGTATCCCTTGGACCTTCCCATTGACGATGAAACACAGAAATTGCATCGGAATTAAATATGAGAGACACAATGTCAACTTAAGTACAGGAAGACTGAGTCTTCCTACTGTCTATGTTTTGAGCGTTTCCTGTGTCACCAGTTTTACATTCTGATGCACCTCTGCAGGTTTACTGTATCCATTGGACCTTCCCATTGACGATGAAACACAGAAATTGCATCGGATTTAAATATAAGAGACACAATGCCGACTTAAGTACAGGAAGACTGAGTCTTCCAACTGTCTAAGTTTTAAACGTTTCCTTTGTCATTAGTTTTACATTCCGGTGCACCTCTGCAGGTTTACTGTATCCCTTGGACCTTCCCCTTGACGATGAAACACAGAAATTGCATCGGAATTAAGTATAAGAGACACAATGCTGACTTAAGTACAAGAAGACTGAGTCTTCCTACTGTCTATGTTTTGAGCGTTTCCTGTGTCACCAGTTTTACATTGCGATGAACCTCTGCAGGTCTACTGTACCTATTCGACCTTCACAGTGACGATGAAACACAGAAATTGCATCGGAATTAAGTATAAGAGACACAATGCCGACTAAGTACTACAAAACTGAGTCTTCTTAGGGTCTATGTTTTGAGCGTTTCCTGTGTCACCAGTTTTACATTCCGATGCACCTCTGCAGGTTTACTGTATCCATTGGACCTTCAAGGTGGCGATGAAACACAGGAATTGCATCGGAATGAAATATAAGAGACACAATGCCGACTTAAGTACTACAAAATGGAGTCTCCTTAGGGTCTGTGTTTTGAGCGTCTCGTTGTGTCACCAGTTTTACATTCCGATGCACCTCTGCAGGTTTACTGTATCCATTGGACCGTCCCAATGACGATGAAACACAGAAATTGCATCGGAATTAAATATAAGAGACACAATGCCGACTTAAGAACAGGAAGACAGAGTCTTCCTACTGTCTATGTTTTGAGCGTTTCCTGTGTCACCAGTTTTACATTCCGATGCACCTCGGCAGGTTTACTGTATCCCTTGGTCCTTCCCATTGACGATGAAACACAAAAATTGCATCGGAATGAAATATAAGAGACACAATGTCGACTTAAGTACAGGAAGACTGAGTCTTCCTACTGTCTATGATTTGAGCGTTTCCTGTGTCACCAGTTTTACAATGCGATGCACCTCTGCAGGTTTACTGTATCCATTGGACCATCCCATTGACGATGAAACACAGAAATTGCATCGGATTTATATATAAGAGACACAATGCAGACTTAAGTACAGGAAGACTGAGTCTTCCAACTGTCTATGATTAGAGCGTTTCCTTTGTCATCAGTTTTACATTCCGATGCACCTCTGCAGGTTTACTGTATCCCTTGGACCTTCCCATTGACGATGAAACACAGAAATTGCATCGGATTTAAATATAAGAGGCACAATGCCAACTTAAGTACAGGAAGACTGAGTCTTCCTACTGTCTATGTTTTGATCGTTTCCTGTGTCACCAGTTTTAAATTCCGATGCACCTCGGCAGGTTTACTGTATCCATTCGACCTTCACAGTGACGATGAATCACAGAAATTGCATCGGAATTAAATATAAGAGACACAATGCCGACTTAAGTACAAGAAGACTGAGTCATCCTGCTGTCTATGTTTTGGGCGTTTCCTGTGTCACCAGTTTTTCATTCCGATGCACCTCTGCAGGTTTACTGTATCCATTCGACCTTCACAGTGACGATGAAACACAGAAATTGCATCGGAATCAAATATAAGAGACACATTGCCGATTTAAGAACAGGAAGACTGAGTCTTCCTTCTGTCTATGGTTTTTAGCTTTTCCTGTGTCACCAGTTTTACATTCCGATGCACCTGTGCAGGTTTACTGTATCCCTTGGTCCTTCCCATTGACGATGAATCACAGAAATTGCATTGGATTTAAATATAAGAGACACAATGCCGACTAAGTACTACAAAACTGAGTCTTCTTAGGGTCTATGTTTTGAGCGTTTCCTGTGTCACCAGTTTTACATTCTGATGCACCTTTGCAGGTTTACTGTATCCATTGGACTTTCACAATGACGATGACACACAGATATTGCATCGGAATTAAATATAAGAGACACAATGCCGACTTAAGTACTACAAAATGGAGTCCTCTTAGGGTCTGTGTTTTGAGCGTCTCGTGTGTCACCAGTTTTACATTCCGATGCACCTCTGCAGGTTTACTGTATCCATTGGACCTTCCCATTGACGATGAAACACAGATATTGCATCGGATTTAAATATAAGAGGCACAATGCCGACTTAAGAACAGGAAGACAGAGTCTTCCTACCGTCTATGTTTTGAGCGTTTCCTGTGTCATCGGTTTTACATTCCGATGCATCTCTGCAGGTTTACTGTATCCCTTGGACCTTCCCATTGATGATGAAACACTGTAATGGCATCGGAACTAAATATAAGGGACACATTGCCGACTTAAGTACAGGAAGGCTGAATCTTCCTACTGTCTATGTTTTTTAGCGTTTCCTGTGTCACCAGTTTTACATTCCGATTCACCTCTGCAGGTTTACTGTATCCATTCGACCTTCACAGTGACGATGAAACACAGAAATTGCATCGGAATAAAATATAAGAGACACAATGCCGATTTAAGTACAGGAACGCTGAGTCTTCCTACTGTCTATGTTTTCAGCGTTTCCTATGTAATCAGTTTTACATTCCGATGCACCTCTGTAGGATTACTGTAGTCCTTGGACCTTCCCATTGACGATGAAACACAGAAATTGCATCGGAATTAAATATAAGAGGCAAAAAGCCGACTTAAGTACAGGAAGACTGAGTCTTCCTACTGTCTATGTTTTGAGCGTTTCCTGTGTCACCAGTTTTACATTCCGATGCAGCTCTGCAGGTTTACTGTATCCATTGGACCTTCATGGTGGCGATGAAACACAGGAATTGCATCGGAATTAAATATAAGAGACACAATGCCGACTAAGTACTACAAAACTGAGTCTTCTTAGGGTCTATGATTTGAGCGTTTCCTGTGTCACCAGTTTTACATTCCGATGCACCTCTGCAGGTTTACTGTATCCATTGGACCTTCCCATTGACGATGAAACGCAGAAATTGCATCGCATTTAAATATAAGAGGCACAATGCCGACTTAAGTACAGGAAGGCTGAGTCTTCATACTCTCTATGTTAAGAGCGTTTCCTGTGTCACCAGTTTTACATTCCGATGCACCTCTGCAGGTTTACTGTATCCATTCGACCTTCACAGTGACGATGAAACACAGAAATTGCATCGGAATTAAATGTAAGAGACACAATGCCGGCTTAAGTACAAGAAAACTGAGTCTTCTTAGGGTCTATGTTTTGAGCGTTTCCTGTGTCACCAGTTTTACATTCCGATGCACCTCTGCAGGTTCACTGTATCCCTTGGACCTTCAAATTGACGATGAATCACAGAAATTGCATCGGAATGAAATATAAGAGACACAATGTCGACTTAAGTACAGGAAGACTGAGTCGTCCTACTGTCTATGATTTGAGCGTTTCCTTTGTCATCAGTTTTACATTCCGATGCACCTCTGCAGGTTTACTGTATCCCTTGGACTTTCACAGTGACGATGAAACACAGAAATTGCATCGGATTTAAATATAAGAGTCACAATGCCGACTTAAGTACAAGAAGACTGAGTCATCCTACTGTCTATGTTTTGAGCGTTTCCTGTGTCACCAGTTTTTCATTCCGATGCACCTCTGCAGGTTTACTGTATCCATTCGACCTTCACAGTGACGATGAAACACAGAAATTGCATCGGAATTAAATATAAGAGACACAATGCCGATTTAAGAACAGGAAGACTGAGTCTTACTTCTGTCTATGTTTTTTAGCGTTTCCTGTGTCACCAGTTTTACATTCCGATGCACCTCTGCAGGTTTACTGTATCCCTTGGTCCTTCCCATTGACGATGAATCACAGAAATTGCGTCGGATTTAAATATAAGAGACACAATGCCGACTAAGTACTACAAAACTGAGTCTTCTTAGGGTCTATGTTTCGAGCGTTTCCTGTGTCACCAGTTTTACATTCTGATGCACCTTTGCAGGTTTACTGTATCCATTGGACTTTCACAATGACGATGAAACACAGAACTTGCATCGGAATTAAATATAAGAGACACAATGCCGACTTAAGTACTACAAAATGGAGTCTTCTTAGGGTCTGTGTTTTGAGCGTCTCGTGTGTCACCAGTTTTACATTCCGATGCACCTCTGCGGGTTTACTGTATCCATTGGACCTTCCCAGTGACTATGAAACACAGAAATTGCATCGGAATTAAATATATGAGACACAATGCCGACTTAAGCACGGAAGACTGAGTCTTCCTACTGTCTATGATTTGAGCGTTTCCTGTTTCACCAGTTTTACACTCGGATGCACCTCTGCATGTTTATTGTATCCCTTGGACCTTCCCATTGACGATGAAACACAGATATTGCATCGGAATTAAATATAAGAGGCACAATGCCGACTTAAGAACAGGAAGACAGAGTCTTCCTACCGTCTATGTTTTGAGCGTTTCCTGTGTCATCGGTTTTACATTCCGATGCATCTCTGCAGGTTTACTGTATCCCTTGGACCTTCCCATTGATGATGAAACACAGTAATGGCATCGGAACTAAATATAAGGGACACAATGCCGACTTAAGTACAGGAAGGCTGAATCTTCCTACTGTCTATGTCTTTTAGCGTTTCCTGTGTCACCAGTTTTAAATTCCGATGAACCTCTGCAGGTTTACTGTATCCATTCGACCTTCACAGTGACGATGAAACACAGAAATTGCATCGGACTAAAATATAAGAGACACAATGCCGATTTAAGTACAGGAACGCTGAGTCTTCCTACTGTCTATGTTTTCAGCGTTTCCTATGTAATCAGTTTTACATTCCGGTGCACCTCTGTAGGATTACTGTAGTCCTTGGACCTTCCCATTGACGATGAAACACAGAAATTGCATCAGAATTAAATATAAGAGACACAATGCCGATTTAACTAGAGGAAGGCTGAGTCTTCCTACTGTCTATGGTTTCAGCGTTTCCTGTGTAATCAGTTTTACATTCCGATGGGCCTCTGCAGGTTTCCTGTATTCCTTGGACCTTCCCATCGACGATGAAACACAGAAATAGCATCGGAATTAAATATAAGAGACACAATTCCGACTTAAGTACAGGAAGACTGAGTCTTCCAACTGTCTATGTTTTGAGCGTTTCCTTTGTCATCAGTTTTACATTCCGATGCACCTCTGCAGGTTTACTGTATCCCTTGGACTTTCCCATTGACGATGAAACACAGAATTTGCATCGGAATTAAATATGAGAGACACAATGTCAACTTAAGTACAGGAAGACTGAGTCTTCCTACTGTCTATGTTTTGAGCGTTTCCTGTGTCACCAGTTTTACATTCCGATGCATCTCTGCAGGTTTACTGTATCCATTGGACCTTCCCATTGACGATGAAACACAGAAATTGCATCGGATTTAAATATAAGAGACACAATGCCGACTTAAGTACAGGAAGACTGAGTCTTCCTACTGTCTATGTTTTGAGCGTTTCCTGTGTCACCAGTTTTACATTCCGATGCACCTCGGCAGGTTTACTGTATCCATTCGACCTTCACAGTGACGATGAAACACAGAAATTGCATCGGATTTAAATATAAGAGATACAATGCTGACTTAAGTACAAGAAGACTGAGTCTTTCTACTGTCTATGTTTTGAGCGTTTCCTGTGTCACCAGTTTTACATTGCGATGCACCTCTGCAGGTTTACTGTACCCATTCGACCTTCACAGTGACGATGAAACACAGAAATTGCATCGGAATTAAATATAAGAGACACAATGCCGACTTAAGTACAGGAAGTCTGAGTCTTCCTACTCTCTATGTTAAGAGCGTTTCCTGTGTCACAACTTTTACATTCCGATGCACCTCTGCAGGTTTACTGTATCCATTCGACCTTCACTGTGACGATGAAACACAGAAATTGCATCGGAATTAAATGTAAGAGACACAATGCCGGCTTAAGTACAAGAAAACTGAGTCTTCTTAGGGTCTATGTTTTGAGCGCATCCTGTGTCACGAGTTTTACATTCCGATGCACCTCTGCAGGTTCACTGTATCCCTTGGACCTTCCCATGGACGATGAAACACAGAAATTGCATCGGATTTAAATATAAAAGACACAATGCCGACTTAAGTACTACAAAACTGAGTCTTCTTAGGGTCTATGTTTTGAGCGTTTCCTGTGTCACCAGTTTTACATTCCGATGCACCTCTGCAGGTTTACTGTATCCATTGGACCTTCAAGGTGGCGATGAAACACAGGAATTGCATCGGAATGAAATATAAGAGACACAATGCCGACTTAAGTACTACAAAATGGAGTCTCCTTAGGGTCTGTGTTTTGAGCGTCTCGTGTGTCACCAGTTTTACATTCCGATGCACCTCTGCAGGTTTACTGTATCCATTGGACCGTCCCAATGACGATGAAACACAGAAATTGCATCGGAATTAAATATAAGAGACACAATGCCGACTTAAGAACAGGAAGACAGAGTCTTCCTACTGTCTATGTTTTGAGCGTTTCCTGTGTCACCAGTTTTACATTCCGATGCACCTCGGCAGGTTTACTGTATCCCTTGGTCCTTCCCATTGACGATGAAACACAGAAATTGCATCGGAATTAAATATAAGAGACACAATGCCGACTAAGTACTTCAAAACTGAGTCTTCTTAGGGTCTATGATTTGAGCGTATCCTGTGTCACCAGTTTTACATTCCGATGCACCTCTGCAGGTTTACTGTATCCATTGGACCTTCCCATTGACGATGAAACGCAGAAATTGCATCGCATTTAAATATAAGAGGCACAATGCCGACTTAAGTACAGGAAGTCTGAGTCTTCCTACTCTCTATGTTAAGAGCGTTTCCTGTGTCACCAGTTTTACATTCCGATGCACCTCTGCAGGTTTACTGTATCCATTCGACCTTCACTGTGACGATGAAACACAGAAATTGCATCGGAATTAAATGTAAGAGACACAATGCCGGCTTAAGTACAAGAAAACTGAGTCTTCTTAGGGTCTATGTTTTGAGCGCATCCTGTGTCACGAGTTTTACATTCCGATGCACCTCTGCAGGTTCACTGTATCCCTTGGACCTTCCCATTGACGATGAAACACAAAAATTGCATCGGAATGAAATATAAGAGACACAATGTCGACTTAAGTACAGGAGGACTGAGTCTTCCTACTGTCTATGATTTGAGCGTTTCCTGTGTCACCAGTTTTGCAATGCGATGCACCTCTGCAGGTTTACTGTATCCATTGGACCATCCCATTGACGATGAAACACAGAAATTGCATCGGATTTATATATAAGAGACACAATGCAGACTTAAGTACAGGAAGACTGAGTCTTCCAACTGTCTATGATTTGAGCGTTTCCTTTGTCATCAGTTTTACATTCCGATGCACCTCTGCAGGTTTACTGTATCCCTTGGACCTTCCCATTGACGATGAAACACAGAAATTGCATCGGATTTAAATATAAGAGGCACAATGCCAACTTAAGTACAGGAAGACTGAGTCTTCCTACTGTCTATGTTTTGATCGTTTCCTGTGTCACCAGTTTTAAATTCCGATGCACCTCGGCAGGTTTACTGTATCCATTCGACCTTCACAGTGACGATGAATCACACAAATTGCATCGGAATTAAATATAAGAGACACAATGCCGACTTAAGTACAAGAAGACTGAGTCATCCTACTGTCTATGTTTTGAGCGTTTCCTGTGTCACCAGTTTTTCATTCCGATGCACCTCTGCAGGTTTACTGTATCCATTCGACCTTCACAGTGACGATGAAACACAGAAATTGCATCGGAATTAAATATAAGAGACACAATGCCGATTTAAGAACAGGAAGACTGAGTCTTCCTTCTGTCTATGGTTTTTAGCCTTTCCTGTGTCACCAGTTTTACATTCCGATGCACCTGTGCAGGTTTACTGTATCCCTTGGTCCTTCCCATTGACGATGAATCACAGAAATTGCATCGGATTTAAATATAAGAGACACAATGCCGACTAAGTACTACAAAACTGAGTCTTCTTAGGGTCTATGCTTTGAGCGTTTCCTGTGTCACCAGTTTTACATTCTGATGCACCTTTGCAGGTTTACTGTATCCATTGGACTTTCACAATGACGATGACACACAGATATTGTATCGGAATTAAATATAAGAGACACAATGCCGACTTAAGTACTACAAAATGGAGTCTTCTTAGGGTCTGTGTTTTGAGCGTCTCGTGTGTCACCAGTTTTACATTCCGATGCACCTCTGCAGGTTTACTGTATCCATTGGACCTTCCCAGTGACTATGAAACACAAAAATTGCATCGGAATTAAATATAAGAGACACAATGCTGACTTAAGCACGGGAAGACTGAGTCTTCCTACTGTCTATGATTTGAGCGTTTCCTGTGTCACCAGTTTTACACTCGGATGCACCTCTGCAGGTTTATTGTATCCCTTGGAGCTTCCCATTGACGATGAAACACAGATATTGCATCGGAATTAAATATAAGAGGCACAATGCCGACTTAAGAACAGGAAGACAGAGTCTTCCTACCGTCTATGTTTTGAGCGTTTCCTGTGTCATCGGTTTTACATTCCGATGCATCTCTGCAGGTTTACTGTATCCCTTGCACCTTCCCATTGATGATGAAACACTGTAATGGCATCGGAACTAAATATAAGGGACACAATGCCGACTTAAGTACAGCAAGGCTGAATCTTCCTACTGTCTATGTTTTTTAGCGTTTCCTGTGTCACCAGTTTTACATTCCGATTCACCTCTGCAAGTTTACTGTATCCATTCGACCTTCACAGTGACGATGAAACACAGAAATTGCATCGGAATAAAATATAAGAGACACAATGCCGATTTAAGTACAGGAACGCTGAGTCTTCCTACTGTCTATGATTTGAGCGTTTCCTGTGTCACCAGTTTTACATTCCGATGCAGCTCTGCAGGTTTACTGTATCCATTGGACCTTCATGGTGGCGATGAAACACAGGAATTGCATCGGAATTAAATATAAGAGACACAATGCCGACTAAGTACTACAAAACTGAGTCTTCTTAGGGTCTATGATTTGAGCGTTTCCTGTGTCACCAGTTTTACATTCCGATGCACCTCTGCAGGTTTACTGTATCCATTGGATCTTCCCATTGACGATGAAACGCAGAAATTGCATCGCATTTAAATATAAGAGGCACAATGCCGACTTAAGTACAGGAAGGCTGAGTCTTCATATTCTCTATGTTAAGAGCGTTTCCTGTGTCACCAGTTTTACATTCCGATGCACCTCTGCAGGTTTACTGTATCCATTCGACCTTCACAGTGACGATGAAACACAGAAATTGCATCGGAATTAAATGTAAGAGACACAATGCCGGCTTAAGTACAAGAAAACTGAGTCTTCTTAGGGTCTATGTTTTGAGCGTTTCCTGTGTCACCAGTTTTACATTCCGATGCACCTCTGCAGGTTCACTGTATCCCTTGGACCTTCAAATTGACGATGAAACACAGAAATTGCATCGGAATGAAATATAAGAGACACAATGTCGACTTAAGTACAGGAAGACTGAGTCTTCCTACTGTCTATGATTTGAGCGTTTCCTTTGTCATCAGTTTTACATTCCGATGCACCTCTGCAGGTTTACTGTATCCCTTGGACCTTCACAGTGACGATGAAACACAGAAATTGCATCGGATTTAAATATAAGAGACACAATGCCGACTTAAGTACAAGAAGACTGAGTCATCCTACTGTCTATGTTTTGAGCGTTTCCTGTGTCACCAGTTTTTCATTCCGATGCACCTCTGCAGGTTTACTGTATCCATTCGACCTTCACAGTGACGATGAAACACAGAAATTGCATCGGAATTAAATATAAGAGACACAATGCCGATTTAAGAACAGGAAGACTGAGTCTTACTTCTGTCCATGTTTTTTAGCGTTTCCTGTGTCACCAGTTTTACATTCCGATGCACCTCTGCAGGTTTACTGTATCCCTTGGTCCTTCCCATTGACGATGAATCACAGAAATTGCATCGGATATAAATATAAGAGACACAATGCCGACTAAGTACTACAAAACTGAGTCTTCTTAGGGTCTATGTTTCGAGCGTTTCCTGTGTCACCAATTTTACATTCTGATGCACCTTTGCAGGTTTACTGTATCCATTGGACTTTCACAATGACGATGAAACACAGAAATTGCATCGGAATTAAATATAAGAGACACAATGCCGACTTAAGTACTACAAAATGGAGTCTTCTTAGGGTCTGTGTTTTGAGCGTCTCGTGTGTCACCAGTTTTACATTCCGATGCACCTCTGCGGGTTTACTGTATCCATTGGACCTTCCCAGTGACTATGAAACACAGAAATTGCATCGGAATTAAATATAAGAGACACAATGCCGACTTAAGCACGGGAAGACTGAGTCTTCCTACTGTCTAAGATTTGAGCGTTTCCTGTTTCACCAGTTTTACACTCGGATGCACCTCTGCATGTTTATTGTATCCCTTGGACCTTCCCATTGACGATGAAACACAGATATTGCATCGGAATTAAATATAAGAGGCACAATGCCGACTTAAGAACAGGAAGACAGAGTCTTCCTACCGTCTATGTTTTGAGCGTTTCCTGAGTCATCGGTTTTACATTACGATGCATCTCTGCAGGTTTACTGTATCCCTTGGACCTTCCCATTGATGATGAAACACAGTAATGGCATCGGAACTAAATATAAGGGACACAATGCCGACTTAAGTACAGGAAGGCTGAATCTTCCTACTGTCTATGTCTTTTAGCGTTTCCTGTGTCACCAGTTTTAAATTCCGATGAACCTCTGCAGGTTTACTGTATCCATTCGACCTTCACAGTGACGATGAAACACAGAAATAGCATCGGAATTAAATATAAGAGACACAATTCCGACTTAAGTACAGGAAGACTGAGTCTTCCAACTGTCTATGTTTTGAGCGTTTCCTTTGTCATCAGTTTTACATTCCGATGCACCTCTGCAGGTTTACTGTATCCCTTGGACTTTCCCATTGACGATGAAACACAGAATTTGCATCGGAATTAAATATGAGAGACACAATGTCAACTTAAGTACAGGAAGACTGAGTCTTCCTACTGTCTATGTTTTGAGCGTTTCCTGTGTCACCAGTTTTACATTCCGATGCACCTCTGCAGGTTTACTGTATCCATTGGACCTTCCCATTGACGATGAAACACAGAAATTGCATCGGATTTAAATATAAGAGACACAATGCCGACTTAAGTACAGGAAGACTGAGTCTTCCTACTGTCTATGTTTTGAGCGTTTCCTGTGTCACCAGTTTTACATTCCGATGCACCTCGGCAGGTTTACTGTATCCATTCGACCTTCACAGTGACGATGAAACACAGAAATTGCATCGGATTTAAATATAAGAGATACAATGCTGACTTAAGTACAAGAAGACTGAGTCTTCCTACTGTCTATGTTTTGAGCGTTTCCTGTGTCACCAGTTTTACATTGCGATGCACCTCTGCAGGTTTACTGTACCCATTCGACCTTCACAGTGACGATGAAACACAGAAATTGCATCGGAATTAAATATAAGAGACACAATGCCGACTAAGTACTACAAAACTGAGTCTTCTTAGGGTCTATGATTTGAGCGTTTCCTGTGTCACCAGTTTTACATTCCGATGCACCTCTGCAGGTTTACTGTATCCATTGGACCTTCAAGGTGGCGATGAAACACAGGAATTGCATCGGAATGAAATATAAGAGACACAATGCCGACTTAAGTACTACAAAATGGAGTCTTCTTAGGGTCTGTGTTTTGAGCGTCTCGTGTGTCACCAGTTTTACATTGCGATGCACCTCTGCAGGTTTACTGTACCCATTCGACCTTCCCATTGACGATGAAACGCAGAAATTGCATCGCATTTAAATATAAGAGGCACAATGCCGACTTAAGTACAGGAAGTCTGAGTCTTCCTACTCTCTATGTTAAGAGCGTTTCCTGTGTCACCAGTTTTACATTCCGATGCACCTCTGCAGGTTTACTGTATCCATTCGACCTTCACTGTGACGATGAAACACAGAAATTGCATCGGAATTAAATGTAAGAGACACAATGCCGGCTTAAGTACAAGAAAACTGAGTCTTCTTAGGGTCTATGTTTTGAGCGCCTCCTGTGTCACGAGTTTTACATTCCGATGCACCTCTGCAGGTTCACTGTATCCCTTGGACCTTCCCATTGACGATGAAACACAAAAATTGCATCGGAATGAAATATAAGAGACACAATGTCGACTTAAGTACAGGAAGACTGAGTCTTCCTACTGTCTATGATTTGAGCGTTTCCTGTGTCACCAGTTTTACATTCCGATTCACCTCTGCAGGTTTACTGTATCCATTCGACCTTTACAGTGACGATGAAACACAGAAATTGCATCGGAATAAAATATAAGAGACACAATGCCGATTTAAGTACAGGAACGCTGAGTCTTCCTACTGTCTATGTTTTCAGCGTTTCCTATGTAATCAGTTTTACATTCCGATGCACCTCTGTAGGATTACTGTAGTCCTTGGACCTTCCCATTGACGATGAAACACAGAAATTGCATCGGAATTAAATATAAGGGACACAAAGCCGACTTAAGTACAGGAAGACTGAGTCTTCCTACTGTCTATGTTTTGAGCGTTTCCTGTGTCACCAGTTTTACATTCCGATGCACCTCTGCAGGTTTACTGTATCCATTGGACCTTCCCATTGACGATGAAACGCAGAAATTGCGTCGCATTTAAATATAAGAGGCACAATGCCGACTTAAGTACAGGAAGGCTGAGTCTTCATACTCTCTATGTTAAGAGCGTTTCCTGTGTCACCAGTTTTACATTCCGATGCACCTCTGCAGGTTTACTGTATCCATTCGACCTTCACAGTGACGATGAAACACAGAAATTGCATCGGAATTAAATGTAAGAGACACAATGCCGGCTTAAGTACAAGAAAACTGAGTCTTCTTAGGGTCTATGTTTTGAGCGTTTCCTGTGTCACCAGTTTTACATTCCGATGCACCTCTGCAGGTTCACTGTATCCCTTGGACCTTCAAATTGACGATGAAACACAGAAATTGCATCGGAATGAAATATAAGAGACACAATGTCGACTTAAGTACAGGAAGACTGAGTCTTCCTACCGTCTATGATTTGAGCGTTTCCTTTGTCATCAGTTTTACATTCCGATGCACCTCTGCAGGTTTACTGTATCCCTTGGACCTTCACAGTGACGATGAAACACAGAAATTGCATCGGATTTAAATATAAGAGACACAATGCCGACTTAAGTACAAGAAGACTGAGTCATCCTACTGTCTATGTTTTGAGCGTTTCCTGTGTCACCAGTTTTTCATTCCGATGCACCTCTGCAGGTTTACTGTATCCATTCGACCTTCACAATGACGATGAAACACAGAAATTGCATCGGAATTAAATATAAGAGACACAATGCCGATTTACGAACAGGAAGACTGAGTCTTCATTCTGTCTATGTTTTTTAGCGTTTCCTGTGTCACCAGTTTTACATTCCGATGCACATCTGCAGGTTTACTGTATCCCTTGGTCCTTCCCATTGACGATGAATCACAGAAATTGCATCGGATTTAAATATAAGAGACACAATGTCGACTAAGTACTACAAAACTGAGTCTTCTTAGGGTCTATGTTTCGAGCGTTTCCTGTGTCACCAGTTTTACATTCCGATGCACCTCTCGAGGTTTACTGTATCCCTTGGACCTTCCCATTCACGATGAAACACGGAAATTGCATCGGAATTAAATATAAGGGACACAATGCCGACTTAAGTACAGGAAGGCTGAATCTTCCTACTGTCTATGTCTTTTAGCGTTTCCTGTGTCACCAGTTTTAAATTCCGATGCACCTCTGCAGGTTTACTGTATCCATTCGACCTTCACAGTGACGATGAAACACAGAAATTGCATCGGATTTAAATATAAGAGATACAATGCTGACTTAAGTACAAGAAGACTGAGTCTTCCTACTGTCTATGCTTTGAGCGTTTCCTGTGTCACCTGTTTTACATTGCGATGCACCTCTGCAGGTTTACTGTACCCATTCGACCTTCACAGTGACGATGAAACACAGAAATTGCATCGGAATTAAATATAAGAGACACAATGCCGACTAAGTACTACAAAACTGAGTCTTCTTAGGGTCTATGTTTTGAGCGTTTCCTGTGTCACCAGTTTTACATTCCGATGCACCTCTGCAGGTTTACTGTATCCATTGGACCTTCAAGGTGGCGATGAAACACAGGAATTGCATCGGAATGAAATATAAGAGACACAATGCCGACTTAAGTACTACAAAATGGAGTCTTCTTAGGGTCTGTGTTTTGAGCGTCTCGTGTGTCACCAGTTTTACATTCCGATGCACCTCTGCAGGTTTACTGTACCCATTGGACCGTCCCAGTGACGATGAAACACAGAATTTGCATCGGAATTAAATATAAGAGACACAATGCCGACTTAAGCACGGGAAGACCGAGTCTTCCTACTGTCTATGATTTGAGCGTTTCCTGTGTCACCAGTTTTACACTCGGATGCACCTCTGCAGGTTTATTGTATCCCTTGGACCTTCCCATAGACGATGAAACACAGATATTGCATCGGAATTAAATATAAGAAGCACAATGCCGACTTAAGAACAGGAAGACAGAGTCTTCCTACTGTCTATGTTTTGAGCGTTTCCTGTGTCACCAGTTTTACATTCCGATGCACCTCGGCAGGTTTACTGTATCCCATGGTCCTTCCCATTGACGATGAAAAACAGAAATTGCATCGGAATTAAATATAAGAGACACAATGCCGACTAAGTACTACAAAACTGAGTCTTCTCAGAGTCTATGATTTGAGCGTTTCCTGTGTCACCAGTTTTACATTCCGATGCACCTCTGCAGGTTTACTCTATCCCTTGGTCCTTCCCATTGACGATGAAACACAGAAATTGCATCGGAATTAAATATAAGAGACACAATGCCGACTAAGTACTACAAAACTAAGTCTTCTTAGGGTCTATGATTTGAGCGTTTCCTGTGTCACCAGTTTTACATTCCGATGCACCTCTGCAGGTTTACTGTATCCATTCGACCTTCACAGTGACGATGAAACACAGAAATTGCATCGGAATTAAATGGAAGAGACACAATGCCGGCTTAAGTTAAAGAAAACTGAGTCTTCTTAGGGTCTATGTTTTGAGCGTTTCCTGTGGCACCAGTTTTATATTCCGATTCACCTCTGCAGGTTCACTGTATCCCTTGGACCTTCCCATTGACGATGAAACACAGAAATTGATCGGAATGAAATATAACAGACACAATGTCGACTTAAGTACAGGAAGACTGAGTCTTCCTACTGTATATGAGTTGAGCGTTTCCTGTGTCACCAGTTTTACATTGCGATGCACCTCTGCAGGTTTACTGTATCCATTGGACCATTCCATTGACGATGAAACACAGAAATTGCATCGGATTTATATATAAGAGACACAATGCCGACTTAAGTACAGGAAGACTGAGTCTTCCAACTGTCTATGATTTGAGTGTTTCCTTTGTCATCAGTTTTACATTCCGATGCACCTCTGCAGGTTTACTGTATCTCTTGGACCTTCCCATTGACGATGAAAGACAGAAATTGCATCGGATATAAATATAAGAGGCACAATGCCGACTTAATTACAGGAAGACTGAGTCTTCCTACTGTCTATGTTTTGATCGTTTCCTGTGTCACCAGTTTTCAATTCCGATTCACCTCGGCTGGTTTACTGTATCCATTCGACCTTCACAGTGACGATGAAACACAGAAATTGCATCGGAATTAAATATAAGAGACACAAAGCCGACTTAAGTACAGGAAGACTGAGTCTTCCTACTGTCTATGTTTTGAGCGTTTCCTGTGTCACCAGTTTTACATTCCGATGCAGCTCTGCAGGTTTACTGTATCCATTGGACCTTCACGGTGGCGATGAAACATAGGAATTCCATCGGAATTAAATATAAGAGACACAATGCCTTCTAAGTACTACAAAACTGAGTCTTCTTAGGGTCTATGATTTGAGCGTTTCCTGTGTCACCAGTTTTACATTCCGATGCACCTCTGCAGTTTTACTGTATCCATTGGACCTTCCCACTGACGATGAAACGCAGAAATTGCATCGCATTTAAATATAAGAGGCACAATGCCGACTTAAGTACAGGAAGGCTGAGTCTTCATACTCTCTATGTTAAGAGCGTTTCCTGTGTCACCAGTTTTACATTCCGATGCACCTCTGCAGGTTTACTGTATCCATTCGACCTTCACTGTGACGATGAAACACAGAAATTGCATCGGAATTAAATGTAAGAGACACAATGCCGGCTTAAGTACAAGAAAACTGAGTCTTCTTAGGGTCTATGTTTTGAGCGTTTCCTGTGTCACCAGTTTTACATTCCGATGCACCTCTGCAGGTTCACTGTATCCCTTGGACCATCAAATTGACGATGAAACACAGAAATTGCATCGGAATGAAATATAAGAGACACAATGTCGACTTAAGTACAGGAAGACTGAGTCTTCCTACTGTCTATGATTTGAGCGTTTCCTTTGTCATCAGTTTTACATTCCGATGCACCTCTGCAGGTTTACTGTATCCCTTGGACCTTCACAGTGACGATGAAACACAGAAATTGCATCGGATTTAAATATAAGAGACACAATGCCAACTTAAGTACAAGAAGACTGAGTCATCCTACTGTCTATGTTTTGAGCGTTTCCTGTGTCACCAGTTTTTCATTCCGATGCACCTCTGCAGGTTTACTGTATCCATTCGACCTTCACAGTGACGATGAAACACAGAAATTGCATCGGAATTAAATATAAGAGACACAATGCCGACTTAAGTACTACAAAATGGAGTCTTCGTAGGGTCTGTGTTTTGAGCGTCTCGTGTGGCACCAGTTTTACATTCCGATGCACCTCTGCAGGTTTACTGTATCCATTGGACCTTCCCAGTGACTATGAAACACAGAAATTGCATCGGAATTAAATATAAGAGACACAATGCCGACTTAAGCACGGGAAGACTGAGTCTTCCTACTGTCTATGATTTGAGCGTTTCCTGTGTCACCAGTTTTACACTCGGATGCACCTCTGCAGGTTTATTGTATCCCTTGGACCTTCCCATTGACGATGAAACACAGATATTGCATCGGAATTAAATATAAGAGGCACAATGCCGACTTAAGAACAGGAAGACAGAGTCTTCCTACCGTCTATGTTTTGAGCGTTTCCTGTGTCATCGGTTTTACATTCCGATGCATCTCTGCAGGTTTACTGTATCCCTTGGACCTTCCCATTGATGATGAAACACAGTAACGGCATCGGAACTAAATATAAGGGACACAATGCCGACTTAAGTACAGGAAGGCTGAATCTTTCTACTGTCTATGTTTTTTAGCGTTTCCTGTGTCACCAGTTTTAAATTCCGATGCACCTCTGCAGGTTTACTCTATCCATTCGACCTTCACAGTGACGATAAAACACAGAAATTGCATTGGAATAAAATATAAGAGACACAATGCCGATTTCAGTACAGGAACGCTGAGTCTTCCTACTGTCTATGTTTTCAGCGTTTCCTATGTAATCAGTTTTACAATCCGATGCACCTCTGTAGGATTACTGTAGTCCTTGGACCTTCCCATTGACATTGAAACACAGAAATCGCATCGGAATTAAATATAAGAGACACAATGCCGATATAACTACAGGAAGGCTGAGTCTTCCTACTGTCTATGTTTTCAGCGTTTCCTGTGTAATCAGTTTTACATTCCGAAGGGCCTCTGCAGGTTTCCTGTATTCCTTGGACCTTCCCATCGACGATGAAACACAGAAATAGCATCGGAATTAAATATAAGAGACACAATGCCGACTTAAGTACAGGAAGACTGAGTCTTCCAACTGTCTATGTTTTGAGCGTTTCCTTTGTCATCAGTTTTACATTCCGATGCACCTCTGCAGGTTTGCTGTATCCCTTGGACCTTCCCATTGACGATGAAACACAGAAATTGCATCGGAATTAAATATGATAGACACAATGTCAACTTAAGTACAGGAAGACTGAGTCTTCCTACTGTCTATGTTTTGAGCGTTTCCTGTGTCACCAGTTTTACATTCCGATGCACCTCTGCAGGTTTACTATATCCTATGGACCTTCCCATTGACGATGAAACACAGAAATTGCATCGGATTTAAATATAAGAGACACAATGCCGACTTAAGTACAGGAAGACTGAGTCTTCCAACTGTCTATGTTTTGAGCGTTTCCTTTGTCATTAGTTTTACATTCCGGTGCAACTCTGCAGGTTTACTGTATCCCTTGGACCTTCCCATTGACGATGAAACACAGAATTTGCATCGGAATTAAATATAAGAGGCACAATGCCGACTTAAGTACAGGAAGACTGAGTCTTCCTACTGTCTATGTTTTGAGCGTTTCCTGTGTCACCAGTTTTACATTCCGATGCACCTCGGCAGGTTTACTGTATCCATTCGACTTTCACAGTGACGATGAAACACAGAAATTGCATCGGATTTAAATATAAGAGATACAATGCTGACTTAAGTACAAGAAGACTGAGTCTTCCTACTGTCTATGTTTTGAGCGTTTCCTGTGTCACCAGTTTTACATTGCGATGCACCTCTGCAGGTTTACTGTACCCATTCGACCTTCACAGTGACGATGAAACACAGAAATTGCATCGGAATTAAATATAAGAGACACAATGCCGACTAAGTACTACAAAACTGAGTCTTCTTAGGGCCTATGTTTTGAGCGTTTCCTGTGTCACCAGTTTTACATTCCGATGCACCTCTGCAGGTTTACTGTATCCATTGGACCTTCAAGGTGGCGATGAAACACAGGAATTGCATCGGAATGAAATATAAGAGACACAATGCCGACTTAAGTACTACAAAATGGAGTCTTCTTAGGGTCTGTGTTTTGAGCGTCTCGTGTGTCACCAGTTTTACATTCCGATGCACCTCTGCAGGTTTACTGTACCCATTGGACCGTCCCAGTGACGATGAAACACAGAATTTGCATCGGAATTAAATATAAGAGACACAATGCCGACTTAAGCACGGGAAGACTGAGTCTTCCTACTGTCTATGATTTGAGCGTTTCCTGTGTCACCAGTTTTACACTCGGAGGCACCTCTGCAGGTTTATTGTATCCCTTGGACCTTCCCATAGACGATGAAACACAGATATTGCATCGGAATTAAATATAAGAAGCACAATGCCGACTTAAGAACAGGAAGACAGAGTCTTCCTACTGTCTATGTTTTGAGCGTTTCCTGTGTCACCAGTTTTACATTCCGACGCACCTCGGCAGGTTTACTGTATCCCTTGGTCCTTCCCATTGACGATGAAACACAGAAATTGCATCGGAATTAAATATAAGAGACACAATGCCGACTAAGTACTACAAAACTGAGTCTTCTTGGGGTCTATGATTTGAGCGTTTCCTGTGTCACCAGTTTTACATTCCGATGCACCTCTGCAGGTTTACTGTATCCATTGGACCTTCCCATTGACGATGAAACGCAGAAATTGCATCGCATTTAAATATAAGAGGCACAATGCCGACTTACGTACAGGAAGGCTGAGTCTTCCTACTCTCTATGTTAAGAGCGTTTCCTGTGTCACCAGTTTTACATTCCGATGCACCTCTGCAGGTTTACTGTATCCATTCGACCTTCACAGTGACGATTAAACACAGAAATTGCATCGGAATTAAATGTAAGAGACACAATGCCGGCTTAAGTTAAAGAAAACTGAGTCTTCTTAGGGTCTATGTTTTGAGCGTTTCCTGTTTCACCAGTTTTACATTCCGATGCACCTCTGCAGGTTCACTGTATGCCTTGGACCTTCCCATTGACGATGAAACACAGAAATTGATCGGAATGAAATATAACAGACACAATGTCGACTTAAGTACAGGAAGACTGAGTCTTCCTACTGTCTATGATTTGAGCGTTTCCTGTGTCACCAGTTTTACATTGCGATGCACCTCTGCAGGTTTACTGTATCCATTGGACCATCCCATTGACGATGAAACACAGAAATTGCATCGTTTTTATATATAAGAGACACAATGCCGACTTAAGTACAGGAAGGCTGAGTCTTCCAACTGTCTATGATTTGAGCGTTTCCTTTGTCATCAGTTTTACATTCCGATGCACCTCTGCAGGTTTACTGTATCCCTTGGACCTTCCCATTGACGATGAAACACAGAAATTGCATCGGATATAAATATAAGGGGCACAATGCCGACTTAAGTACAGGAAGACTGAGTCTTCCAACTGTCTATGTTTTGAGCGTTTCCTGTTTCACCAGTTTTACATTCCGATGCACCTCTGCAGGTTCACTGTATGCCTTGGACCTTCCCATTGACGATGAAACACAGAAATTGATCGGAATGAAATATAACAGACACAATGTCGACTTAAGTACAGGAAGACTGAGTCTTCCAACTGTCTATGTTTTGAGCGTTTCCTTTGTCATCAGTTTTACATTCCGATGCACCTCAGCGGGTTTACTGTATCCCTAGGACCTTCCCATTGACGATGAAACACAGAAATTGCATCGGAATTAAATATGAGAGACACAATGTCAACTTAAGTACAGGAAGACTGAGTCTTCCTACTCTCTATGTTTTGAGCGTTTCCTGTGTCACCAGTTTTACATTCCGATGCACCTCTGCAGGTTTACTGTATCCATTGGACCTTCCCATTGACGATGAAACACAGAAATTGCATCGGATATAAATATAAGAGACACAATGGCGACTTAAGTACAGGATGACTGAGTCTTCCAACTGTCTATGTTTTGAGCGTTTCCTTTGTCATCACTTTTACATTCCGGTGAACCTCTGCAGGTTTACTGTATCCCTTGGACCTTCCCATTGACGATGAAACACAGAATTTGCATCGGAATTAAATATAAGAGGCACAATGCCGACTTAAGTACAGGAAGACTGAGTCTTCCTACTGTCTATGTTTTGAGCGTTTCCTGTGTCACCAGTTTTACATTCCGATGCACCTCGGCAGGTTTACTGTATCCATTCGACCTTCACAGTGACGATGAAACACAGAAATAGCATCGGATTTAAATATATGAGACACAATGCTGACATAAGTACAAGAAGACTGAGTCTTCCTACTGTCTATGTTTTCAGCGTTACCTGTGTCACCAGTTTTACATTGCGATGCACCTCTGCAGGTTTACTGTACCCATTCGACCTTCACAGTGACGATGAAACACAGAAATTGCATCGGAATTAAATATAAGAGACACAATGCCGACTAAGTACTACAAAACTGAGTCTTCTTAGGGTCTATGTTTTGAGCGTTTCCTGTGTCACCAGTTTTACATTCCGATGCACCTCTGCAGGTTTACTGTATCCATTGGACCTTCAAGGTGGCGATGAAACACAGGAATTTCATCGGAATTAAATATAAGAGACACAATGCCGACTTAAGTACTACAAAATGGAGTCTTCTTAGGGTCTGTGTTTTGAGCGTCTCGTGTGTCACCAGTTTTACATTCTGATGCACCTCTGCAGTTTTACTGTATCCATTGGACCGTCCCAGTGACGATGAAACACAGAAATTGCATCGGAATTAAATATAAGAGACACAATGCCGACTTAAGCACGGGAAGACTGAGTCTTCCTACTGTCTATGATTTGAGCGTTTCCTGTGTCACCAGTTTTACACTCGGATGCACCTCTGCAGGTTTATTGTATCCCTTGGACCTTCCCATAGACGATGAAACAAAGATATTGCATCGGAATTAAATATAAGAAGCACAATGCCGACTTAAGAACAGGAAGACAGAGTCTTCCTACTGTCTATGTTTTGAGCGTTTCCTGTGTCACCAGTTTTACATTCCGATGCACCTCGGCAGGTTTACTGTATCCCTTGGTCCTTCCCATTGACGATGAAACACAGAAATTGCATCGGAATTAAATATAAGAGACACAATGCCGACTAAGTACTACAAAACTGAGTCTTCTTAGGGTCTATGATTTGAGCGTTTCCTGTGTCACCAGTTTTACATTCCGATGCACCTCTGCAGGTTTACTGTATCCATTGGACCTTCCCATTGACGATGAAACGCAGAAATTGCATCGCATTTAAATATAAGAGGCACTATGACGACTTAAGTACAGGAAGGCTGAGTCTTCCTACTCTCTATGTTAAGAGCGTTTCCTGTGTCACCAGTTTTACATTCCGATGCACCTCTGCAGGTTTACTGTATCCATTCGACCTTCACAGTGACGATGAAACACAGAAATTGCATCGGAATGAAATTTAAGAGACACAATGTCGACTTAAGTACAGGAACGCTGAGTCTTCCTACTGTCTATGTTTTCAGCGTTTCCTATGTAATCAGTTTTACATTCCGATGCACCTCTGTAGGATTACTGTACTCCTTGGACCTTCCCATTGACGATGAAACACAGAAATCGCATCGGAATTAAATATAAGAGACACAATGCCGATATAACTACAGGAAGGCTGAGTCTTCCTACTGTCTATGTTTTCAGCGTTTCCTGTGTAATCAGTTTTACATTCCGAAGGGCCTCTGCAGGTTTCCTGTATTCCTTGGACCTTCCCATCGACGATGAAACACAGAAATAGCATCGGAATTAAATATAAGAGACACAATGCCGACTTAAGTACAGGAAGACTGAGTCTTCCAACTGTCTATGTTTTGAGCGTTTCCTTTGTCATCAGTTTTACATTCCGATGCACCTCTGCAGGTTTACTGTATCCCTTGGACCTTCCCATTGACTATGAAACACAGAAATTGCATCGGAATTAAATATGATAGACACAATGTCAACTTAAGTACAGGAAGACTGAGTCTTCCTACTGTCTATGTTTTGAGCGTTTCCTGTGTCACCAGTTTTACATTCCGATGCACCTCTGCAGGTTTACTATATCCATTGGACCTTCCCATTGACGATGAAACACAGAAATTGCATCGGATTTAAATATAAGAGACACAATGCCGACTTAAGTACAGGAAGACTGAGTCTTCCAACAGTCTATGTTTTGAGCGTTTCCTTTGTCATTAGTTTTACATTCCGGTGCAACTCTGCAGGTTTACTGTATCCCTTGGACCTTCCCATTGACGATGAAACACAGAATTTGCATCGGAATTAAATATAAGAGGCACAATGCCGACTTAAGTACAGGAAGACTGAGTCTTCCTACTGTCTATGTTTTGAGCGTTTCCTGTGTCACCAGTTTTACATTCCGATGCACCTCGGCAGGTTTACTGTATCCATTCGACTTTCACAGTGACGATGAAACACAGAAATTGCATCGGATTTAAATATAAGAGATACAATGCTGACTTAAGTACAAGAAGACTGAGTCTTCCTACTGTCTATGTTTTGAGCGTTTCCTGTGTCACCAGTTTTACATTGCGATGCACCTCTGCAGGTTTACTGTACCCATTCGACCTTCACAGTGACGATGAAACACAGAAATTGCATCGGAATTAAATATAAGAGACACAATGCCGACTAAGTACTACAAAACTGAGTCTTCTTAGGGTCTATGATTTGAGCGTTTCCTGTGTCACCAGTTTTACATTCCGATGCACCTCTGCAGGTTTACTGTATCCATTGGACCTTCCGATTGACGATGAAACGCAGAAATTGCATCGCATTTAAATATAAGAGGCACAATGACGACTTAAGTACAGGAAGGCTGAGTCTTCCTACTCTCTATGTTAAGAGCGTTTCCTGTGTCACCAGTTCTACATTCCGATGCACCTCTGCAGGTTTACTGTATCCATTCGACCTTCACAGTGACGATGAAACACAGAAATTGCATCGGAATGAAATATAAGAGACACAATGTCGACTTAAGTACAGGAAGACTGAGTCTTCCTACTGTCTATGATTTGAGCGTTTCCTGTGTCACCAGTTTTACATTGCGATGCACCTCTGCAGGTTTACTGTATCCATTGGACCATCCCATTGACGATGAAACACAGAAATTGCATCGGATTTATATATAAGAGACACAATGCCGACTTAAGTACAGGAAGACTGAGTCTTCCAACTGTCTATGATTTGAGCGTTTCCTTTGTCATCAGTTTTACATTCCGATGCACCTCTGCAGGTTTACTGTATCCCTTGGACCTTCCCATTGACAATGAAACACAGAAATTGCATCGGATTTAAATATAAGAGGCACAATGCCGACTTAAGTACAGGAAGACTGAGTCTTCCTACTGTCTATGTTCTGATCGTTTCCTGTGTCACCAGTTTTAAATTCCGATGCACCTCGGCAGGTTTACTGTATCCATTCGACCTTCACAGTGACGATGAAACACAGAAATTGTATCGGATTTAAATATAAGAGACACAATGCCGACTTAAGTACAAGAAGACTGAGTCATCCTACTGTCTATGTTTTGAGCGTTTCCTGTGTCACCAGTTTTTCATTCCGATGCACCTCTGCAGGTTTACTGTATCCATTCGACCTTCACAGTGACGATGAAACACAGAAATTGCATCGGAATTAAATATAAGAGAAACAATGCCGATTTAAGAACAGGAAGACTGAGTCTTCCTTCTGTCTATGTTTTTTACCGTTTCCTGTGTCACCAGTTTTACATTCAGATGCACCTCTGCAGGTTTACTGTATCCCTTGGTCCTTCCCATTGACGATGAAACACAGAAATTGCATCGGAATTAAATATAAGAGACACAATGCCGACTTAAGTACTACAAAATTGAGTCTTCTTAGGGTCTGTGTTTTGAGCGTCTCGTGTGTCACCAGTTTTACATTCCGATGCACCTCTGCAGGTTTACTGTATCCATTGGACCTTCCCAGTGACTATGAGACACAGAAATTGCATCGGAATTAAATATAAGAGACACAATGCCGACTTAAGCACGGGAAGACTGAGTCTTCCTACTGACTATGAATTGAGTGTTTCCTGTGTCACCAGTTTTACACTCGGATGCACCTCTGCAGGTTTATTGTATCCCTTGGACCTTCCCATTGACGATGAAACACAGGTATTGCATCGGAATTAAATATAAGAGGCACAATGCCGACTTAACAACAGGAAGACAGAGTCTTCCTACCGTCTATGTTTTGAGCGTTTCCTGTGTCATCGGTTTTACATTCCGATGCATCTCTGCAGGTTTACTGTATCCCTTGGACCTTCCCATTGATGATGAAACACAGTAATGGCACCGGAACTAAATATAAGGGACACAATGCCGACTTAAGTACAGGAAGGCTGAATCTTCCTACTGTCTATGTCTTTTAGCGTTTCCTGTGTCACCAGTTTTACATTCCGATGCACCTCTGTAGGTTTACTGTATCCATTCGACCTTCACAGTGACGATGAAACACAGAAATTGCATCGGAATAAAATATAAGAGACACAATGCCGATTTAAGTACAGGAACGCTGAGTCTTCCTACTGTCTATGTTTTCAGCGTTTCCTATGTAATCAGTTTTACATTCCGATGCACCTCTGTAGGATTACTGTAGTCCTTGGACCTTCCCATTGACGATGAAACACAGAAACTGCATCGGAATTAAATATAAGAGACACAAAGCCGACTTAAGTACAGGAAGACTGAGTCTTCCTACTGTCTATGTTTTGAGCGTTTCCTGTGTCACCAGTTTTACATTGCGATGCACCTCTGCAGGTTTACTGTACCAATTCGACCTTCACAGTGACGATAAAACACAGAAATTGCAACGGAATTTAATATAAGAGACACAAAGCCGACTAAGTACTACAAAACTGAGTCTTCTTAGGGTCTATGTTTTGAGCATTTCCTGTGTCACCAGTTTTACATTCCGATGCACCTCTGCAGGTTCATTGTATCCATTGGACCTTCACAGTGGCGATGAAACACAGGAATTGCATCGGAATGAAATATAAGAGACACAATGCCGACTTAAGTACTACAAAATGGAGTCTTCTTAGGGTCTGTGTTTTGAGCGTCTCGTGTGTCACCAGTTTTACATTCCGATGCACCTCTGCAGTTTTACTGTATCCATTGGACAGTCCCAGTGACGATGAAACACAGAAATTGCATCGGAATTAAATATAAGAGACACAATGCCGACTTAAGCACGGGAAGACTGAGTCTTCCTACTGTCTATGATTTGAGCGTTTCCTGTGTCACCAGTTTTACACTCGGATGCAGCTCTGCAGGTTTATTGTATCCCTTGGACCTTCCCATAGACGATGAAACAAAGATATTGCATCGGAATTAAATATAAGAAGCACAATGCCGACTTAAGAACAGGAAGACAGAGTCTTCCTACTGTCTATGTTTGAGCGTTTCCTGTGTCACCAGTTTTACATTCCGATGCACCTCGGCAGGTTTACTGTATCCCTTGGTCCTTCCCATTGACGATGAAACACAGAAATTGCATCGGAATTAAATATAAGAGACACAATGCCGACTAAGTACTACAAAACTGAGTCTTCTTAGGGTCTATGATTTGAGCGTTTCCTGTGTCACCAGTTTTACATTCCGATGCACCTCTGCAGGTTTACTGTATCCATTGGACTTTCCGATTGACGATGAAACGCAGAAATTGCATCGCATTTAAATATAAGAGGCACAATGACGACTTAAGTACAGGAAGGCTGAGTCTTCCTACTCTCTATGTTAAGAGCGTTTCCTGTGTCACCAGTTCTACATTCCGATGCACCTCTGCAGGTTTACTGTATCCATTCGACCTTCACAGTGACGATGAAACACAGAAATTGCATCGGAATGAAATATAAGAGACACAATGTCGACTTAAGTACAGGAAGACTGAGTCTTCCTACTGTCTATGATTTGAGCGTTTCCTGTGTCACCAGTTTTACATTGCGATGCACCTCTGCAGGTTTACTGTATCCATTGGACCATCCCATTGACGATGAAACACAGAAATTGCATCGGATTTATATATAAGAGACACAATGCCGACTTAAGTACAGGAAGACTGAGTCTTCCAACTGTCTATGATTTGAGCGTTTCCTTTGTCATCAGTTTTACATTCCGATGCACCTCTGCAGGTTTACTGTATCCCTTGGACCTTCCCATTGACGATGAAACACAGAAATTGCATCGGATTTAAATATAAGAGGCACAATGCCGACTTAAGTACAGGAAGACTGAGTCTTCCTACTGTCTATGTTTTGATCGTTTCCTGTGTCACCAGTTTTAAATTCCGATGCACCTCGGCAGGTTTACTGTATCCATTCGACCTTCACAGTGACGATGAAACACAGAAATTGTATCGGATTTAAATATAAGAGACACAATGCCGACTTAAGTACAAGAAGACTGAGTCATCCTACTGTCTATAGTTTGAGCGATTCCTGTGTCACCAGTTTTTCATTCCGATCCACCTCTGCAGGTTTACTGTATCCCTTGGACCTTCCCATTGACGATGAAACACAGAAATTGCATCGGAATTAAATATAAGAGACACAATGCCGACTTAAGTACTACAAAATGGAGTCTTCTTAGGGTCTGTGTTTTGAGCGTCTCGTGTGTCACCAGTTTTACATTCCGATGCACCTCTGCAGGTTTACTGTATCCATTGGACCTTCCCAGTGACTATGAGACACAGAAATTGCATCGGAATTAAATATAGGAGACACAATGCCGACTTAAGCACGGGAAGACTGAGTCTTCCTACTGTCTATGAATTGAGCGTTTCCTGTGTCACCAGTTTTACACTCGGATGCACCTCTGCAGGTTTATTGTATCCCTTGGACCTTCCCATTGACGATGAAACACAGGTATTGCATCGGAATTAAATATAAGAGGCACAATGCCGACGTAACAACAGGAAGACAGAGACTTCCTACCGTCTATGTTTTGAGCGTTTCCTGTGTCATCGGTTTTACATTCCGATGCATCTCTGCAGGTTTACTGTATCCCTTGGACCTTCCCATTGATGATGAAACACAGTAATGGCACCAGAACTAAATATAAGGGACACAATGCCAACTTAAGTACAGGAAGGCTGAATCTTCCTACTGTCTATGTCTTTTAGCGTTTCCTGTGTCACCAGTTTTACATTCCGATGCACCTCTGTAGGTTTACTGTATCCATTGGACCTTCACGGTGGCGATGAAACACAGGAATTGCATCGGAATGAAATATAAGAGACACAATGCCGACTTAAGTACTACAAAATGGAGTCTTCTTAGGGTCTGTGTTTTGAGCGTCTCGTGTGTCACCAGTTTTACATTCCGATGCACCCCTGCAGAATTACTGTATCCATTCGACCGTCCCAGTGACGATGAAACACAGAAATTGCATCGGAATTAAATATAAGAGACACAATGCCGACTTAAGCACGGGAAGACTGAGTCTTCCTACTGTCTATGATTTGAGCGTTTCCTGTGTCACCAGTTTTACACTCGGATGCACCTCTGCTGGTTTATTGTATCCCTTGGACCTTCCCATAGACGATGAAACACAGATATTGCATCGGAATTAAATATAAGAAGCACAATGCCGACTTAAGAACAGGAAGACAGAGTCTTCCTACTGTCTATGTTTTGAGCGTTTCCTGTGTCACCAGTTTTACATTCCGATGCACCTCTGCAGGTTTACTGTATCCATTCGACCTTCACAGTGACGATGAAACACAGAAATTGCATCGGAATTAAATGTAAGAGACACAATGCCGGCATAAGTACAAGAAAACTGAGTCTTCTTAGGGTCTATGTTTTGAGCGTTTCCTGTTTCACCAGTTTTACATTCCGATGCACACCTGCAGGTTTACTGTATCCATTCGACCTTCACAGTGACGATGAAACAGAGAAATTGCATCGGAATTAAATGTAAGAGACACAATGCCGGCATAAGTACAAGAAAACTGAGTCTTCTTAGGGTCTATGTTTTGAGCGTTTCCTGTGTCACCAGTTTTACATTCCGATGCACCTCTGCAGGTTTACTGTATCCATTGGACCATCCCATTGACGATGAAACACAGAAATTGCATCGGATTTATATATAAGAGACACAATGCCGACTTAAGTACAGGAAGACTGAGTCTTCCAACTGTCTATGATTTGAGCGTTTGCTTTGTCATCAGTTTTACATTCCGATGCACCTCTGCAGAATTACTGTATCCATTGGACCTTCCCATTGACGATGAAACACAGAAATTGCATCGGATTTAAATATAAGAGGCACAATGCCGACTTAAGTACAGGAAGACTGAGTCTTCCTACTGTCTATGTTTTGATCGTTTCCTGTGTCACCAGTTTTAAATTCCGATGCACCTCGGCAGGTTTACTGTATCCATTCGACCTTCACAGTGACGATGAAACACAGAAATGGCATCGGATTTAAATATGAGAGACACAATGCCGACTTGAGTACAAGAAGACTGAGTCATCCTACTGTCTATGTTTTGAGCGTTTCCTGTGTCACCAGTTTTTCATTCCGATGCACCTCTGCAGGTTTACTGTATCCATTCGACCTTCACAGTGACCATGAAACACAGAAATTGCATCGGATTTAAATATAAGAGACACAATGCCGACTAAGTACTACAAAACTGAGTCTTCTTAGGGTCTATGTTTTGAGCGTTTCCTGTGTCACCAGTTTTACATTCTAATGCACCTTTGCAGGTTTACTGTATCCATTGGACTTTCACAATGACGATGAAACACAGAAATTGCATCGGAATTAAATATAAGAGACACAATGCCGACTTAAGTACTACAAAATGGAGTCTTCTTAGGGTCTGTGTTTTGAGCGTCTCGTGTGTCACCAGTTTTACATTCCGATGCACCTCTGCAGGTTTACTGTATCCATTGGACCTTCCCAGTGACTATGAAACACAGAAATTGCATCGGAATTAAATATAAGAGACACAATGCCGACTTAAGCACGGGAAGACTGAGTCTTCCTACTGTCTATGATTTGAGCGTTTCCTGTGTCACCAGTTTTACACTCGGATGCACCTCTGCAGGTTTATTGTATCACTTGGACCTTCCCATTGACGATGAAACACAGATATTGCATCGGAATTAAATATAAGAGGCACAATGCCGACTTAAGAACAGGAAGACAGAGTCTTCTTACCGTCTATGTTTTGAGCGTTTCCTGTGTCATCGGTTTTACATTCCGATGCATGTCTGCAGGTTTACTGTATCCCTTGGACCTTCCCATTGATGATGAAACACAGTAATGGCATCGGAACTAAATATAAGGGACACAATGCCGACTTAAGTACAGGAAGGCTGAATCTTCCTACTGTCTATGTTTTTTAGTGTTTCCTGTGTCACCAGTTTTACATTCCGATGCACCTCTGCAGGTTTACTGTATCCATTCGACCTTCACAGTGACGATGAAACACAGAAATTGCATCGCAATAAAATATAAGAGACACAATGCCCATTTAAGTACAGGAACGCTGAGTCTTCCTACTGTCTATGTTTTCAGCGTTTCCTATGTAATCAGTTTTACATTCCGATGCACCTCTGTAGGATTACTGTAGTCCTTGGACCTTCCCATTGACGATGAAACACAGAAATTGCATCGGAATTAAATATAAGAGACACAAAGCCGACTTAAGTACAGGAAGACTGAGTCTTCCTACTGTCTATTTTTTGAGCGTTTCCTGTGTCACCTGTTTTACATTCCGATTCACCTCTGCAGGTTTACTGTATCCACTCGACCTGCACAGTGACGTTGAAACACAGAAATTGCATCGGAATTAAATATAGGAGACATAATGCCGACTTAAGTACAAGAAAATTCAGTCTTCTTAGGGGCTATGTTTTGAGCGTTTCCTGTGTCACCAGTTTTATATGCCGATGCACATCTGCAGGTTTACTGTATCCATTGGACATTCACAGTGACGATGAAACACAGTAATTGCATCGTAATTAAATATAAGAGACACAATGCCGACTTAAGTACTACAAAACGGAGTCTTCTTAGGGTCTTTGTTTTGAGCGTCTCCTGTGTAACCCGTTTTACATTCCGATGCACCTCTGCAGGTTTACTGTATCCCTTGGACCTTCACAGTAACGATGAAACACAGAAATTGCATCGGAATTAAATATTAGAGACACAATGCCGATTTAACTACAGGAAGGCTAAGTCTTCCTACTGTCTATGTTTTCAGCGTTTCCTGTGTCACCACTTTTATATTCCGATTCACCTCTGCAGGTTTACTGTATCCCTTGAACCTTCACAGTAACGATGAAACACAGAAATTGCATCGGAATTCAATATAAGAGACACAGTGCCGGTTTAAGTACAGGAAGGCTGAGTCTTCCTACTGTCTATGCTTTGAGCGTTTCCTGTGTCATCAGTTTTACATTCCGATGCATCTCTGCAGGTCTACTGCATCCATTCGACCTTCACAGTGACGATGAAACACAGAAATTGCATTAGAATTAAATATAACAGGCACAGTGCCGACTTAAGTACAAGAAAACTGAGTCTTCTTTAAGTCTATGTTTTGAGCGTTTCCTGTGTCACCAGTTTTACATTCCGATACACCTCTGCAGGATTACTGTACCCATTGAACCTTCCCATTGACGATGAAACGCAAAAATTGCATCGGATTTAAATATAAGAGACAAAATGCCTACTTAAGTACAGGAAGTCTGAGTCTTCCTACTGTCTATGATTTGAGGGTTTCCTGTGTCTTCAGTTTTACATTCCGATGCACCTCTCCAGGTTTACTGTATCCCTTGGACCTTCCCATTGACGATGAAACACAGAAATTGCATCGGAATTAAATATAAGAGACACAATGCCGACTTAAGTACAGGAAGACTGAGTCTTCCTACTGTCTATGCTTTGAGCGTTTCCTGTGTGACCAGTTTTACATTCCGATGCACCTCTGCAGGTTTACTGTATCTATTGCACCTTCACAGTGACGATGAAACACAGAAATTGCTTTGGAATTAAATATAAGAGGCACAATGCCGACTTAAGTACAGGAAGACTGTGTCTTCCTACTGTCTACGGTTTCAGCGTTTCCTGTGTCACCAGTTTTACATTCCGATGCACCTTTGCAGGTTTACTGTATCCCTTGGACCTTCCCATTGACGAAGAAACACAGAAATTTCATCGGAATTAAGTATAAGAGACACAATGCCGACTTAAGTCAGGAAGACTGAGTCTTCCTACTGTCTATGTTTTGAGCGTTTCCTGTGTCACCAGTTTTACATTCCGATGCACCTCTGCAGGCTTACTGTATCCATTGGACCTTCCCATTGACTTTGAAAGACAGAAATTGCATCGGATTTAAATATAAGAGACAAAATGCAGACTTAAGTACAGGAAGACTGAGTCTTCCTACCCACTATGTCTTGAGCGTTTCCTGTGTCACCAGTTTTACATTCCGATGCACCTCTGCAGGTTTACTGTATCCCTTGGACCTTCCCATTGATGATGAAACACAGTAATGGCATCGGAACTAAATATAATAGACACAATGCCGACATAAGTACAGGAAGGGTGAATCTTCCTACCCTCTATGTTTTTTAGCGTTTCCTATGTCACCAGTTTTACATTCCGATGCACCTCTGCAGGTTTACTGTATCCATTCGACCTTCACAGTTACGATGAAACACAGAAATTGCATCGGAATTAAATATAAGAGACACAATGCCGATTTAAGTACAGGAACGCTGAGTCTTCCTACTGTCTATGTTTTCAGCGTTTCCTATGTAATCAGTTTTACATTCCGATGCACCTCTGCAGGATTTCTGTAGTCCTTGGACCTTCCCAATGACGATGAATCACAGATATTGCATCGTAATTAAATATAAGAGACACAAAGCCGACTGAAGTACAGGAAGACTGAGTCTTCCTACTGTCCATTATTTGAGTGTTTCCTGTGTCACCTGTTTTACATTCCGATGCACCTCTGCAGGTTTACTGTATCCATTCGACCTGCACAGTGACGATGAAACACAGAAATTGCATCGGAATTAAATATAAGAGACACAATGCCGACTTAAGTACAAGAAAATTCAGTCTCCTTAGAGGCTATGTTTTGAGCGTTTCCTGTGTCACCAGTTTTACATTCCGATGGACCTGTGCAGTGTTTCTGTATCCCTTGGACATTCTTATCGACGATGAAACACAGAAATTGCAACGGAATTAAATATAAGAGACACAATGCCGTCTTAAGTACAGGAAGACTGAGTCTTCCTACTGTCTACGTTTTGAGCGTTTCCTGTGTCACCAGTTTTACATTCCGATGCACCTCTGCAGGTTTACTGTTTACATTCGACCTTCACAGTGACGATGAAACACAGAAATTGCATCGGAATTAAATATAGGAGATACAATGCCGACTTCAGAGCAGGAAGACTGAGTCTTCCTACGGTCTATTTTTTTTACCGTTTCCTGTGTCACCAGTTTTACATTCCGATGCACCTCTGCAGGTTTACTGTATCCCTTGGACCTTCACTGTAACGATGAAACACATATATTGCATCGGAATTAAATATAAGAGACACAATGCCGATTTAACTACAGGAAGGCTAAGTCTTCCTACTGTCTATGTTTTCAGCGTTTCCTGTGTAATCAGTTTTACATTCCGATGGGCCTCTGCAGGTTTACTGTATTCCTTGGACATTCCCATCGACGATGAAACATAGAAATAGCATCGGAATTAAATATAAGAGAGACAATGCCGACTTAAGTACAGGAAGACTGATTCTTCCTACTGTCTACGTTTTGAGCGTTTCCTGTGTCACCAGTTTTACATTCCGATGCACCTCTGCAGGTTTTCTGTATCCATTGGACCTTCCCATTGACGATGAAACACAGAAATTTCATCGGATTTAAATAAAAGAGACACAATGCCGTCTTATTTACAGGAGGACTGAGTCTTCCTACTGTCTATGCTTTGAGCGTCTCCTGTGTCACCAGTTTTACATTCCGATTCACCTCTGCAGGTTTACTGTATCCCTTGGGCCTTCACAGTAACGATGAAACACAGAAATTGCATCGGAATTCAATATAAGAGACATATTGCCGGTTTAAGTACAGGAAGGCTGAGTCTTCCTACTGTCTATGCTTTGAGCGTTTCCTGTGTCATCAGTTTTACCTTCCGATGCATCTCTGCAGGTCTACTGCATCCATTCGACCTTCACAGTGACGATGAAACACAGAAATTGCATCGGAATTAAATATAAGAGACACAGTGCCGACTTAAGTACAAGAAAACTGAGTCTTCTTTAAGTCTATGTTTTGCGCGTTTCCTGTGTCACCAGTTTTACATTCCGATACACATCTGCAGGATTTCTGTACCCATTGGACCTTCCCATTGACGATGAAACGCAAAAATTGCATCGGATATAAATATAAGAGACAAAATGCCTACTTAAGTACAGGAAGTCTGAGTCTTCCTACTGTGTATGATTTGAGCGTTTCCTGTGTCATCAGTTTTACATTCCGATGCACTTATGCAGGTTTACTGTATCAATTGGACTTTCCTATTGCCGATGAAACGCAGAAATTGCATAGGATTTAAATATAAGAGGCACGATGCCGACTTAAGTACAGGAAGGCTGAGTCTTCCTACTGTCTATGCTTTGAGCGTTTCCTGTGTCACCAGTTTTACATTCCGATGCACCTTTGCAGGTTTACTGTATCCATTGGACCTTCCTATTGCCGATGAAACGAAGAAATTGCATCGGATTTAAATATAAGAGGCACAATGCCGACTTAAGTACAGGAAGGCTGAGTCTTCCTACTGTCTATGCTTTGAGCGTTTCCTGTGTCATCACTTTTACATTCCGATGCATCTCTGCAGGTTTACTGCATCCATTCGACCTTCACAGTGACGATGAAACACAGAAATTGCATCGGATTTAAATATAAGAGACACAATGCCTAATTAGGTACAGGAAGTCTGAGTCTTCCTACTGTCTATGTTTTGAGGGTTTCCTGTGTCATCAGTTTTACACTCCGATGCACCTCTGCGGGTTTACTGTATTCCTTGGACCTTCCCATTGACGTTGAAACACAGAAATGGGATCGGAATTAAATATAAGAGAAACAATGCCGACTTAAGTACTACAAAACTCAGTCTTCTTAGGGTCTATGATTTGAGCGTTTCCTGTGTCACCAGTTTTACATTCTAATGCACCTTTGCAGGTTTACTGTATCCATTGGACTTTCACAATGACGATGAAACACAGAAATTGCATCGGAATTAAATATAAGAGACACAATGCCGACTTAAGTACTACAAAATGGAGTCTTCTTAGGGTCTGTGTTTTGAGCGTCTCGTGTGTCACCAGTTTTACATTCCGATGCACCTCTGCAGGTTTACTGTATCCATTGGACCTTCCCAGTGACTATGAAACACAGAAATTGCATCGGAATTAAATATAAGAGACACAATGCCGACTTAAGCACGGGAAGACTGAGTCTTCCTACTGTCTATGATTTGAGCGTTTCCTGTGTCACCAGTTTTACACTCGGATGCACCTCTGCAGGTTTATTGTATCACTTGGACCTTCCCATTGACGATGAAACACAGATATTGCATCGGAATTAAATATAAGAGGCACAATGCCGACTTAAGAACAGGAAGACAGAGTCTTCTTACCGTCTATGTTTTGAGCGTTTCCTGTGTCATCGGTTTTACATTCCGATGCATGTCTGCAGGTTTACTGTATCCCTTGGACCTTCCCATTGATGATGAAACACAGTAATGGCATCGGAACTAAATATAAGGGACACAATGCCGACTTAAGTACAGGAAGGCTGAATCTTCCTACTGTCTATGTTTTTTAGTGTTTCCTGTGTCACCAGTTTTACATTCCGATGCACCTCTGCAGGTTTACTGTATCCATTCGACCTTCACAGTGACGATGAAACACAGAAATTGCATCGCAATAAAATATAAGAGACACAATGCCCATTTAAGTACAGGAACGCTGAGTCTTCCTACTGTCTATGTTTTCAGCGTTTCCTATGTAATCAGTTTTACATTCCGATGCACCTCTGTAGGATTACTGAAGTCCTTGGACCTTCCCATTGACGATGAAACACAGAAATTGCATCGGAATTAAATATAAGAGACACAAAGCCGACTTAAGTACAGGAAGACTGAGTCTTCCTACTGTCTATTTTTTGAGCGTTTCCTGTGTCACCTGTTTTACATTCCGATTCACCTCTGCAGGTTTACTGTATCCACTCGACCTGCACAGTGACGATGAAACACAGAAATTGCATCGGAATTAAATATAGGAGACATAATGCCGACTTAAGTACAAGAAAATTCAGTCTTCTTAGGGGCTATGTTTTGAGCGTTTCCTGTGTCACCAGTTTTATATGCCGATGCACATCTGCAGGTTTACTGTATCCATTGGACCTTCACAGTGACGATGAAACACAGTAATTGCATCGTAATTAAATATAAGAGACACAATGCCGACTTAAGTACTACAAAACGGAGTCTTCTTAGGGTCTTTGTTTTGAGCGTCTCCTGTGTAACCCGTTTTACATTCCGATGCACCTCTGCAGGTTTACTGTATCCCTTGGACCTTCACAGTAACGATGAAACACAGAAATTGCATCGGAATTAAATATTAGAGACACAATGCCGATTTAACTACAGGAAGGCTAAGTCTTCCTACTGTCAATGTTTTCAGCGTTTCCTGTGTCACCACTTTTATATTCCGATTCACCTCTGCAGGTTTACTGTATCCCTTGAACCTTCACAGTAACGATGAAACACAGAAATTGCATCGGAATTCAATATAAGAGACACAGTGCCGGTTTAAGTACAGGAAGGCTGAGTCTTCCTACTGTCTATGCTTTGAGCGTTTCCTGTGTCATCAGTTTTACATTCCGATGCATCTCTGCAGGTCTACTGCATCCATTCGACCTTCACAGTGACGATGAAACACAGAAATTGCATTAGAATTAAATATAACAGGCACAGTGCCGACTTAAGTACAAGAAAACTGAGTCTTCTTTAAGTCTATGTTTTGAGCGTTTCCTGTGTCACCAGTTTTACATTCCGATACACCTCTGCAGGATTACTGTACCCATTGAACCTTCCCATTGACGATGAAACGCAAAAATTGCATCGGATTTAAATATAAGAGACAAAATGCCTACTTAAGTACAGGAAGTCTGAGTCTTCCTACTGTCTATGATTTGAGGGTTTCCTGTGTCATCAGTTTTACATTCCGATGCACCTCTCCAGGTTTACTGTATCCCTTGGACCTTCCCATTGACGATGAAACACAGAAATTGCATCGGAATTAAATATAAGAGACACAATGCCGACTTAAGTACAGGAAGACTGAGTCTTCCTACTGTCTATGTTTTGAGCGTTTCCTGTGTGACCAGTTTTACATTCCGATGCACCTCTGCAGGTTTACTGTATCTATTGCACCTTCACAGTGACGATGAAACACAGAAATTGCTTAGGAATTAAATATAAGAGGCACAATGCCGACTTAAGTACAGGAAGACTGTGTCTTCCTACTGTCTACGGTTTCAGCGTTTCCTGTGTCACCAGTTTTACATTCCGATGCACCTTTGCAGGTTTACTGTATCCCTTGGACCTTCCCATTGACGAAGAAACACAGAAATTTCATCGGAATTAAGTATAAGAGACACAATGCCGACTTAAGTCAGGAAGACTGAGTCTTCCTACTGTCTATGTTTTGAGCGTTTCCTGTGTCACCAGTTTTACATTCCGATGCACCTCTGCAGGCTTACTGTATCCATTGGACCTTCCCATTGACTTTGAAAGACAGAAATTGCATCGGATTTAAATATAAGAGACAAAATGCAGACTTAAGTACAGGAAGACTGAGTCTTCCTACTCACTATGTCTTGAGCGTTTCCTGTGTCACCAGTTTTACATTCCGATGCACCTCTGCAGGTTTACTGTATCCCTTGGACCTTCCCATTGATGATGAAACACAGTAATGGCATCGGAACTAAATATAATAGACACAATGCCGACATAAGTACAGGAAGGGTGAATCTTCCTACCCTCTATGTTTTTTAGCGTTTCCTATGTCACCAGTTTTACATTCCGATGCACCTCTGCAGGTTTACTGTATCCATTCGACCTTCACAGTTACGATGAAACACAGAAATTGCATCGGAATTAAATATAAGAGACACAATGCCGATTTAAGTACAGGAACGCTGAGTCTTCCTACTGTCTATGTTTTCAGCGTTTCCTATGTAATCAGTTTTACATTCCGATGCACCTCTGCAGGATTTCTGTAGTCCTTGGACCTTCCCAATGACGATGAATCACAGAAATTGCATCGTAATTAAATATAAGAGACACAAAGCCGACTGAAGTACAGGAAGACTGAGTCTTCCTACTGTCCATTATTTGAGTGTTTCCTGTGTCACCTGTTTTACATTCCGATGCACCTCTGCAGGTTTACTGTATCCATTCGACCTGCACAGTGACGATGAAACACAGAAATTGCATCGGAATTAAATATAAGAGACACAATGCCGACTTAAGTACAAGAAAATTCAGTCTCCTTAGAGGCTATGTTTTGAGCGTTTCCTGTGTCACCAGTTTTACATTCCGATGGACCTGTGCAGTGTTTCTGTATCCCTTGGACATTCTTATCGACGATGAAACACAGAAATTGCAACGGAATTAAATATAAGAGACACAATGCCGTCTTAAGTACAGGAAGACTGAGTCTTCCTACTGTCTACGTTTTGAGCGTTTCCTGTGTCACCAGTTTTACATTCCGATGCACCTCTGCAGGTTTACTGTTTACATTCGACCTTCACAGTGACGATGAAACACAGAAATTGCATCGGAATTAAATATAGGAGATACAATGCCGACTTCAGAGCAGGAAGACTGAGTCTTCCTACGGTCTATTTTTTTTTACCGTTTCCTGTGTCACCAGTTTTACATTCCGATGCACCTCTGCAGGTTTACTGTATCCCTTGGACCTTCACTGTAACGATGAAACACATATATTGCATCGGAATTAAATATAAGAGACACAATGCCGATTTAACTACAGGAAGGCTAAGTCTTCCTACTGTCTATGTTTTCAGCGTTTCCTGTGTAATCAGTTTTACGTTCCGATGGGCCTCTGCAGGTTTACTGTATTCCTTGGACATTCCCATCGACGATGAAACATAGAAATAGCATCGGAATTAAATATAAGAGAGACAATGCCGACTTAAGTACAGGAAGACTGATTCTTCCTACTGTCTACGTTTTGAGCGTTTCCTGTGTCACCAGTTTTACATTCCGATGCACCTCTGCAGGTTTTCTGTATCCATTGGACCTTCCCATTGACGACGAAACACAGAAATTTCATCGGATTTAAATAAAAGAGACACAATGCCGTCTTATTTACAGGAGGACTGAGTCTTCCTACTGTCTATGCTTTGAGCGTCTCCTGTGTCACCAGTTTTACATTCCGATTCACCTCTGCAGGTTTACTGTATCCCTTGGGCCTTCACAGTAACGATGAAACACAGAAATTGCATCGGAATTCAATATAAGAGACATATTGCCGGTTTAAGTACAGGAAGGCTGAGTCTTCCTACTGTCTATGCTTTGAGCGTTTCCTGTGTCATCAGTTTTACCTTCCGATGCATCTCTGCAGGTCTACTGCATCCATTCGACCTTCACAGTGACGATGAAACACAGAAATTGCATCGGAATTAAATATAAGAGACACAGTGCCGACTTAAGTACAAGAAAACTGAGTCTTCTTTAAGTCTATGTTTTGCGCGTTTCCTGTGTCACCAGTTTTACATTCCGATACACATCTGCAGGATTTCTGTACCCATTGGACCTTCCCATTGACGATGAAACGCAAAAATTGCATCGGATATAAATATAAGAGACAAAATGCCTACTTAAGTACAGGAAGTCTGAGTCTTCCTACCGTGTATGATTTGAGCGTTTCCTGTGTCATCAGTTTTACATTCCGATGCACTTATGCAGGTTTACTGTATCAATTGGACTTTCCTATTGCCGATGAAACGCTGAAATTGCATAGGATTTAAATATAAGAGGCACGATGCCGACTTAAGTACAGGAAGGCTGAGTCTTCCTACTGTCTATGCTTTGAGCGTTTCCTGTGTCACCAGTTTTACATTCCGATGCACCTTTGCAGGTTTACTGTATCCATTGGACCTTCCTATTGCCGATGAAACGAAGAAATTGCATCGGATTTAAATATAAGAGGCACAATGCCGACTTAAGTACAGGAAGGCTGAGTCTTCCTACTGTCTATGCTTTGAGCGTTTCCTGTGTCATCACTTTTACATTCCGATGCATCTCTGCAGGTTTACTGCATCCATTCGACCTTCACAGTGACGATGAAACACAGAAATTGCATCGGATTTAAATATAAGAGACACAATGCCTAATTAGGTACAGGAAGTCTGAGTCTACCTACTGTCTATGTTTTGAGGGTTTCCTGTGTCATCAGTTTTACACTCCGATGCACCTCTGCGGGTTTACTGTATTCCTTGGACCTTCCCATTGACGTTGAAACACAGAAATTGGATCGGAATTAAATATAAGAGAAACAATGCCGACTTAAGTACTACAAAACTCAGTCTTCTTAGGGTCTATGTTTTGAGCGTTTCCTGTGTCACCAGTTTTACATTCCGATGCACCTCTGCAGGTTTACTGTATCCATTGGACCTTCACAGTGACGATGAATCACAGAAATTGCATCGAAATTAAATATAAGAGACACAATGCCGACTTAAGTACAAGAAAATTCAGTCTTCTTTGGGGCTATGTTTTGAGCGTTTCCTGTGTCACCAGTTTTACATTCCGATGAACCTCTGCAGTGGTACTCAATCCCTTGGACATTCTTATCGACGATGAAACACAGAAATTGCAACGGAATTAAATATAAGAGACACAATGCCGTCTTAAGTACAGGAAGACTGAGTCTTCCTACTGTCTACGTTTTGAGCGTTTCCTGTGTCACCAGTTTTACATTCCGATGCACCTCTGCAGGTTTACTGTTTACATTCGACCTTCACAGTGACGATGAAACACAGAAATTGCATCGGAATTAAATATAGGAGATTCAATGCCGACTTAAGTGCAGGAAGACTGAGTCTTCCTACTGTCTATTTTTTTTACCGTTTCCTGTGTCACCAGTTTTACATTCCGATGCACCTCTGCAGGTTTACTGTATCCATTGGACCTTCACAGTGACGATGAAACACAGAAATTGCATCGAAATTAAATATAAGAGACACAATGCCGACTTAAGTACTACAAAACGGTGTCTTCTGAGGGTCTGTGTTTTGAGCGTCTCCTGTGTCACCCGTTTTACTATCCGATGCACCTCTCCAGGTTTACTGTATCCCTTGGACTTTCCCATTCACGATGAACACGGAAATTGCATCGGAATTAAATATAAGAGACACAATGCCGACTTAAGTACAGGAAGACTGAGTCTTCCCACTGTCTATGTTTTGAGCGTTTCCTGTGTCACCAGTTTTACATTCCGATGCACCTCTGCAGGTTTACTGTATCCATTGCACCTTCACAGTGACGATGAAACACAGAAATTGCTTTGGAATTAAATATAAGAGGCACAATGCCGACTTAAGTACAGGAAGACTGTGTCTTTCTACTGTCTATGTTTTCAGCGTTTCCTGTGTCACCAGTTTTACATTCCGATGCACCTTTGCAGGTTTAATGTATCCCTTGGACCTTCCCATTGACGAAGAGACACAGAAATTTTATCGGAATTAAGTATAAGAGACACAATGCCGACTTAAGTCAGGAAGACTGAGTCTTCCTACTGTCTATGTTTTGAGCGTTTCCTGTGTCACCAGTTTTACATTCCGATGCACCTCTGCAGGCTTACTGTATCCATTGGACCTTCCCATTGACGTTGAAAGACAGAAATTGCATCGGATTTAAATATAAGAGACAAAATGCAGACTTAAGTACAGGACAACTGAGTCTTCCTACTGTCTATGATTTGAGCGTTTCCTGTGTCACCAGTTTTACATTCCGATGCACCTCTGAAGGTTTACTGTATCCTTTCGACCTTCACAGTGACGATGCAACACAGAAATTGCATCGGAGTTAAATATAAGGGACACAATGCCGACATAAGTACAAGAAAACTGAGTCTTCTTAGGGTCTATGTTTTGAGCGCTTCCTGTGTCACCAGTTTTACATTCCGATGCACCTCTGCAGGTTTACTGTATCCATTGGACCTTCCCAGTGACGATGAAACACAGAAATTGCATCGGAATTAAATATAAGAGACACAATGCCGACTTAAGTACAAGAAAACTGAGTCTTCTTAGGGTCTATGTTTTGAGCGTTTCCTGTGTCACCAGTTTTACATTCCGATGCACTTTTGCAGGTTTACTGTATCAATGGGACCTTCCTATTGCCGATGAAACGCAGAAATTGCATCGGATTTAAATATAAGAGGCACGATGCCGACTTAAGTACAGGAAGGCTGAGTCTTCCTACTGTCAATGCTTTGAGCGTTTCCTGTGTCATCAGTTTTACATTCCGATGCATCTCTGCAGGTTTACTGCATCCATTCGACCTTCGCAGTGACGATGAAACACAGAAATTGCATCGGATTTAAATATAAGAGACACAATGCCTACTTAAGTACAGGAAATCGGAGTCTTCCTACTGTCTAAGTTTTGAGGGTTTCCTGTGTCATCAGTTTTACACTCCGATGCACCTCTGCGGGTTTACTGTATTCCTTGGACCTTCCCATTGACGTTGAAACACAGAAATTGGATCGGAATTAATTATAAGAGACACAATGCCGACTTAAGTACTACAAAACTCAATCTTCTTAGGGTCTATGTTTTGAGCGTTTCCTGAGTCACCAGTTTTACATTCCGATGCACCTCTGCAGGTTTACTGTATCCATTGGACCTTCACAGTGACGATGAAACACAGAAATTGCATCGGAATTAAATATAAGAGACACAATGCCGACTTAAGTACAAGAAAATTCAGTCTTCTTAGGGGCAATGTTTTGAGCGTTTCCTGTGTCACCAGTTTTACATTCCGATGGACCTCTGCAGTGGTACTCTATCCCTTGGACATTCTTATCGACGATGAAAGACAGAAATTGCAACGGAATTAAATATAAGAGACACAATGCCGTCTTAAGTACAGGAAGACTGAGTCTTCCTACTGTCTACGTTTTGAGCGTTTCCTGTGTCACCAGTTTTACATTCCGATGCACCTCTGCAGGTTTTCTGTATCCATTGGACCTTCCCATTGACGATGAAACACAGAAATTTCATCGGATTTAAATAAAAGAGACACAATGCCGTCTTATTTACAGGAAGACTGAGTCTTCCTACTGTCTATGCTTTGAGCGTCTCCTGTGTCACCAGTTTTACATTCCGATTCACCTCTGCAGGTCTACTGCATCCATTCGACCTTCACAGTGACGATGAAACACAGAAATTGCATCGGAATTAAATATAAGAGACACAGTGCCGACTTAAGTACAAGAAAACTGAGTCTTCTTTAAGTGTATGTTTTGCGCGTTTCCTGTGTCACCAGTTTTACATTCCGATACACCTCTGCAGGATTTCTGTACCCATTGGACCTTCCCATTGACGAAGAAACGCAAAAATTGCATCGGATATAAATATAAGAGACAAAATGCCTACTTAAGTACAGGAAGACTGAGTCTTCCTACTGTGTATGATTTGAGCGTTTCCTGTGTCATCAGTTTTACATTCCGATGCACTTTTGCAGGTTTACTGTATCAATTGGACTTTCCTATTGCCGATGAAACGCAGAAATTGCATAGGATTTAAATATAAGAGGCACGATGCCGACTTAAGTACAGGAAGGCTGAGTCTTCCTACTGTCTATGCTTTGAGCGTTTCCTGTGTCACCAGTTTTACATTCCGATGCACCTTTGCAGGTTTACTGTATCCATTGGACCTTCCTATTGCCGATGAAACGAAGAAATTGCATCGGATTTAAATATAAGAGGCACAATGCCGACTTAAGTACAGGAAGGCTGAGTCTTCCTACTGTCTATGCTTTGAGCGTTTCCTGTGTCATCAGTTTTACATTCCGATGCATCTCTGCAGGTTTACTGCATCCATTCGTCCTTCACAGTGACGATGAAACACAGAAATTGCATCGGATTTAAATATAAGAGACACAATGCCTAATTAGGTACAGGAAGTCTGAGTCTTCCTACTGTCTATGTTTTGAGGGTTTCCTGTGTCATCAGTTTTACACTCCGATGCACATCTGCGGGTTTACTGTATTCCTTGGACGTTCCCATTGACGTTGAAACACAGAAATTGGATCGGAATTAAATATAAGAGACACAATGCCGACTTAAGTACTACAAAACTCAGTCTTCTTAGGGTCTATGTTTTGAGCGTTTCCTGTGTCACCAGTTTTACATTCCGATGCACCTCTGCAGGTTTACTGTATCCATTGGACCTTCACAGTGACGATGAATCACAGAAATTGCATCGAAATTAAATATAAGAGACACAATGCCGACTTAAGTACAAGAAAATTCATTCTTCTTTGGGGCTATGTTTTGAGCGTTTCCTGTGTCACCAGTTTTACATTCCGATGGACCTCTGCAGTGGTACTCAATCCCTTGGACATTCTTATCGACGATGAAACACAGAAATTGCAACGGAATTAAATATAAGAGACACAATGCCGTCTTAAGTACAGGAAGACTGAGTCTTCCTACTGTCTACGTTTTGAGCGTTTCCTGTGTCACCAGTTTTACATTCCGATGCACCTCTGCAGGTTTACTGTTTACATTCGACCTTCACAGTGACGATGAAACACAGAAATTGCATCGGAATTAAATATAGGAGATACAATGCCGACTTAAGAGCAGGAAGACTGATTCTTCCTACTGTCTATTTTTTTTTACCGTTTCCTGTGTCACCAGTTTTACATTCCGATGCACCTCTGCAGGTTTACTGTATCCATTGGACCTTCACAGTGACGATGAAACACAGAAATTGCATCGAAATTAAATATAAGAGACACAATGCCGACTTAAGTACTACAAAACGGAGTCTTCTTAGGGTCTGTGTTTTGAGCGTCTCCTGTGTCACCCGTTTTACTACCCGATGCACCTCTGCAGTTTTACTGTATCCCTTGGACATTCCCATCCACGATGAAACACAGAAATAGCATCGGAATTAAATATAAGAGACACAATGCCGACTTAAGTACAGGAAGACTGATCGTTCCTACTGTCTACGTTTTGAGCGTTTCCTGTGTCACCAGTTTTACATTCCGATGCACCTCTCCAGGTTTACTGTATCCGTTGGACTTTCCCATTCACGATGAACACGGAAATTGCATCGGAATTAAATATAAGAGACACAATGCCGACTTAAGTACAGGAAGACTGAGTCTTCCTACTGTCTATGTTTTGAGCGTTTCCTGTGTCACCAGTTTTACATTCCGATGCACCTCTGCAGGTTTACTGTATCCATTGCACCTTCACAGTGACGATGAAACACAGAAATTGCTTTGGAATTAAATATAAGAGGCACAATGCCGACTTAAGTACAGGAAGACTGTGTCTTTCTACTGTGTATGTTTTCAGCGTTTCCTGTGTCACCAGTTTTACATTCCGATGCGCCTTTGCAGGTTTAATGTATCCCTTGGACCTTCCCATTGACGAAGAAACACAGAAATTTCATCGGAATTAAGTATAAGAGACACAATGCCGACTTAAGTCAGGAAGACTGAGTCTACCTACTGTCTATGTTTTGAGCGTTTCCTGTGTCACCAGTTTTACATACCGATGCACCTCTGCAGGCTTACTGTATCCATTGGACCTTCCCATTGACGTTGAAAGACAGAAATTGCATCGGAATTAAATATAAGAGACACAATGCCGACTTAAGTACAAGAAAACTGAGTCTCTTAGGGTCTATGTTTTGAGCGTTTCCTGTGTCACCAGTTTTACATTCCGATGCACCTCTGCAGGTTTACTGTATCCTTTCGACCTTCACAGTGACGATGCAACACAGAAATTGCATCGGAGTTAAATATAAGAGACACAATGCCGACATAAGTACAAGAAAACTGAGTCTTCTTAGGGTCTATGTTTTGAGCGCTTCCTGTGTCACCAGTTTTACATTCCGATGCACCTCTGCAGGTTTACTGTATCCATTGGACCTTCCCAGTGACGATGAAACACAGAAATTGCATCGGAATTAAATATAAGAGACACAATGCCGACTTAAGTACAAGAAAACTGAGTCTTCTTAGGGTCTATGTTTTGAGCGTTTCCTGTGTCACCAGTTTTATATTCCGATGCACTTTTGCAGGTTTACTGTATCAATGGGACCTTCCTATTGCCGATGAAACGCAGAAATTGCATCGGATTTAAATATAAGAGGCACGATGCCGACTTAAGTACACGAAGGCTGAGTCTTCCTACTGTCTATGCTTTGAGCGTTTCCTGTGTCACCAGTTTTACATTCCGATGCACCTTTGCAGGTTTACTGTATCCATTGGACCTTCCTATTGCCGATGAAACGCAGAAATTGCATCGGATTTAAATATAAGAGGCACAATGCCGACTTAAGTACAGGATGGCTGAGACTTCCTACTGTCTATGCTTTGAGCGTTTCCTGTGTCATCAGTTTTACATTCCGATGCATCTCTGCAGGTTTACTGCATCCATTCGACCTTCACAGTGACGATGAAACACAGAAATTGCATCGGATTTAAATATAGGAGACACAATGCCTACTTAAGTACAGGAAGTCTGAGTCTTCCTACTGTCTAAGTTTTGAGGGTTTCCTGTGTCATCAGTTTTACACTCCGATGCACCTCTGCGGGTTTACTGTATTCCTTGGACCTTCCCATTGACGTTGAAACACAGAAATTGGATCGGAATTAATTATAAGAGACACAATGCGGACTTAAGTACTACAAAACTCAGTCTTCTTAGGGTCTATGTTTTGAGCGTTTCCTGTGTCACCAGTTTTACATTCCGATGCACCTCTGCAGGTTTACTGTATCCATTGGACCTTCACAGTGACGATGAAACACAGAAATTGCATCGGAATTAAATATAAGAGACACAATGCCGACTTAAGTACACGAAAATTCAGTCTTCTTAGGGGCAATGTTTTGAGCGTTTCCTGTGTCACCAGTTTTACATTCCGATGGACCTCTGCAGTGGTACTCTATCCCTTGGACATTCTTATCGACGATGAAAGACAGAAATTGCAACGGAATTAAATATAAGAGACACAATGCCGTCTTAAGTACAGGAAGACTGAGTCTTCCTACTGTCTACGTTTTGAGCGTTTCCTGTGTCACCAGTTTTACATTCCGATGCACCTCTGCAGGTTTACTGTTTACATTCGACCTTCACAGTGACGATGAAGCACAGAAATTGCATCGGAATTAAATATAGGAGATACAATGCCGACATAAGTGCAGGAAGACTGAGTCTTCCTACTGTCTATTTTTTTTTTACCGTTTCCTGTGTCACCAGTTTTACATTCCGATGCACTTTTGCAGGTTTACTGTATCAATTGGACCTTCCTATTGCCGATGAAACGCAGAAATTGCATCGGATTTAAATATAAGAGGCACGATGCCGACTTAAGTACAGGAAGGCTGAGTCTTCCTACTGTCTATGCTTTGTGCGTTTCCTGTGTCACCAGTTTTACATTCCGATGCACCTTTGCAGGTTTACTGTATCCATTGGACCTTCCTATTGCCGATGAAACGAAGAAATTGCACCGGATTTAAATATAAGAGGCACAATGCCGACTTAAGTACAGGAAGGCTGAGTCTTCCTACTGTCTATGCTTTGAGCGTTTCCTGTGTCATCAGTTTTACATTCCGATGCATCTCTGCAGGTTTACTGCATCCATTCGACATTCACAGTGACGATGAAACACAGACATTGTATCGGATTTAAATATAAGAGACACAATGCCTAATTAGGTACGGGAATTCTGAGTCTTCCTACTGTCTATGTTTTGAGGGTTTCCTGTGTCATCAGTTTTACACTCCGATGCACCTCTGCGGGTTTACTGTATTCCTTGGACCCTCCCATTGACGTTGAAACACAGAAATTGGATCGGAATTAAATATAAGAGACACAATGCCGACTTAAGTACTACAAAACTCAGTCTTGTTAGGGTCTATGTTTTGAGCGTTTCCTGTGTCACCAGTTTTACATTCCGATGCACCTCTGCAGGTTTACTGTATCCATTGGACCTTCACAGTGACGATGAATCACAGAAATTGCATCGAAATTAAATATAAGAGACACAATGCCGACTTAAGTACAGGAAGACTGAGTCTTCCTACTGTCTACGTTTTGAGCGTTTCCTGTGTCACCAGTTTTACATTCCGATGCACCTCTCCAGGTTTACTGTATCCCTTGGACTTTCCCATTCACGATGTACACGGAAATTGCATCGGAATTAAATATAAGAGACACAATGCCGACTTAAGTACAGGAAGACTGAGTCTTCCTACTGTCTATGTTTTCAGCGTTTCCTGTGTCACCAGTTTTACATTCCGATGCACCTTTGCAGGTTTAATGTATCCCTTGGACCTTCCCATTGACGAAGAAACACAGAAATTTCATCGGAATTAAGTATATGAGACACAATGCCGACTTAAGTCAGGAAGACTGAGTCTTCCTACTGTCTATGTTTTGAGCGTTTCCTGTGTCACCAGTTTTACATTCCGATGCACCTCTGCAGGCTTACTGTATCCATTGGACCTTCCCATTGACGTTGAAAGACAGAAATTGCATCGGATTTAAATATAAGAGACAAAATGCAGACTTAAGTACAGGAAAACTGAGTCTTCCTACTGTCTATGCTTTGAGCGTTTCCTGTGTCACCAGTTTTACATTCCGATGCACCTCTGCAGGTTTACTGTATCCTTTCGACCTTCACAGTGACGATGAAACACAGAAATTGCATCGGAGTTAAATATAAGAGAAACAATGCCGACTTAAGTACAAGAAAACTGAGTCTCCTTAGGGTCTATGTATTGAGCGTTTCCTGTGTCACCAGTTTTACATTCCGATGCACTTTTGCAGGTATACTGTATCAATGGGACCTTCCTATTGCCGATGAAACGCAGATATTGCATCGGATTTAAATATAAGAGGCACGATGCCGACTTAAGTACAGGAAGGCTGAGTCTTCCTGCTGTCTATGCTTTGAGCGTTTCCTGTGTCACCAGTTTTACATTCCGATGCACCTTTGCAGGTTTACTGTATCCATTGGACCTTCCTATTGCCGATGAAACGCAGAAATTGCATCGGATTTAAATATAAGAGGCACGATGCCGACTTAAGTACAGGAAGGCTGAGTCTTCCTACTGTCTATGCTTTGAGCGTTTCCTGTGTCACCAGTTTTACATTCCGATGCACCTTTGCAGGTTTACTGTATCCATTGGACCTTCCTATTGCCGATGAAACGAAGAAATTGCACCGGATTTAAATATAAGAGGCACAATGCCGACTTAAGTACAGGAAGGCTGAGTCTTCCTACTGTCTATGCTTTGAGCGTTTCCTGTGTCATCAGTTTTACATTCCGATGCATCTCTGCAGGTTTACTGCATCCATTCGACATTCACAGTGACGATGAAACACAGAAATTGTATCGGATTTAAATATAAGAGACACAATGCCTAATTAGGTACAGGAATTCTGAGTCTTCCTACTGTCTATGTTTTGAGGGTTTCCTGTGTCATCAGTTTTACACTCCGATGCACCTCTGCGGGTTTACTGTATTCCTTGGACCTTCCCATTGACGTTGAAACACAGAAATTGGATCGGAATTAAATATAAGAGACACAATGCCGACTTAAGTACTACAAAACTCAGTCTTCTTAGGGTCTATGTTTTGAGCGTTTCCTGTGTCACCAGTTTTACATTCCGATGCACCTCTGCAGGTTTACTGTATCCATTGGACCTTCACAGTGACGATGAATCACAGAAATTGCATCGAAATTAAATATAAGAGACACAATGCCGACTTAAGTACAGGAAGACTGAGTCTTCCTACTGTCTACGTTTTGAGCGTTTCCTGTGTCACCAGTTTTACATTCCGATGCACCTCTCCAGGTTTACTGTATCCCTTGGACTTTCCCATTCACGATGAACACGGAAATTGCATCGGAATTAAATATAAGAGACACAATGCCGACTTAAGTACAGGAAGACTGAGTCTTCCTACTGTCTATGTTTTGAGCGTTTCCTGTGTCACCAGTTTTACATTCCGATGCACCTCTGCAGGTTTACTGTATCCATTGCACCTTCACAGTGACGATGAAACACAGAAATTGCTTTGGAATTAAATATAAGAGGCACAATGCCGACTTAAGTACAGGAAGACTGTGTCTTTCTACTGTCTATGTTTTCAGCGTTTCCTGTGCCACCAGTTTTACATTCCGATGCACCTTTGCAGGTTTAATGTATCCCTTGGACCTTCCCATTGACGAAGAAACACAGAAATTTCATCGGAATTAAGTATATGAGACACAATGCCGACTTAAGTCAGGAAGACTGAGTCTTCCTACTGTCTATGTTTTGAGCGTTTCCTGTGTCACCAGTTTTACATTCCGATGCACCTCTGCAGGCTTACTGTATCCATTGGACCTTCCCATTGACGTTGAAAGACAGAAATTGCATCGGATTTAAATATAAGAGACAAAATGCAGACTTAAGTACAGGAAAACTGAGTCTTCCTACTGTCTATGTTTTGAGCGTTTCCTGTGTCACCAGTTTTACATTCCGATGCACCTCTGCAGGTTTACTGTATCCTTTCGACCTTCACAGTGACGATGAAACACAGAAATTGCATCGGAGTTAAATATAAGAGAAACAATGCCGACTTAAGTACAAGAAAACTGAGTCTCCTTAGGGTCTATGTATTGAGCGTTTCCTGTGTCACCAGTTTTACATTCCGATGCACTTTTGCAGGTATACTGTATCAATGGGACCTTCCTATTGCCGATGAAACGCAGAAATTGCATCGCATTTAAATATAAGAGGCACGATGCCGACTTAAGTACAGGAAGGCTGAGTCTTCCTACTGTCTATGCTTTGAGCGTTTCCTGTGTCACCAGTTTTACATTCCGATGCACCTTTGCAGGTTTACTGTATCCATTGGACCTTCCTATTGCCGATGAAACGCAGAAATTGCATCGGATGTAAATATAAGAGGCACAATGCCTACTTAAGTACAGGACGTCTGAGTCTTCCTACTGTCTATGTTTTGAGGGTTTCCTGTGTCATCAGTTTTACACTCCGATGCACCTCTGCGGGTTTACTGTATTCCTTGGACCTTCCCATTGACGTTGAAACACAGAAATTGGATCGGAATTAAAAATAAGAGACACAATGCCGACTTAAGTACTACAAAACTCAGTCTTCTTAGGGTCTATGTTTTGAGCGTTTCCTGTGTCACCAGTTTTACATTCCGATGCACCTCTGCAGGTTTACTGTATCCATTGGACCTTCTTAGTGACGATGAAACACAGAAATTGCATCGGAATTAAATATAAGAGACACAATGCCGACTTAAGTACAAGAAAATTCAGTCTTCTTAGGGGCTATGTTTTGAGCGTTTCCTGTGTCACCAGTTTTACATTCCGATGGACCTCTGCAGTGGTACTCTATCCCTTGGACATTCTTATCGACGATGAAACACAGAAATTGCAACGGAATTAAATATAAGAGACACAATGCCGTCTTAAGTACAAGAAGACTGAGTCTTCCTACTGTCTACGTTTTGAGCGTTTCCTGTGTCACCAGTTTTACATTCCGATGCACCTCTGCAGGTTTACTGTTTACATTCGACCTTCACAGTGACGATGAAACACAGAAATTGCATCGGAATTAAATATAGGAGATACAATGCTAACTTAAGAGCAGGAAGACTGAGCCTTCCTACTGTCTATTTTTTTTTACCGTTTCCTGTGTCACCAGTTTTACATTCCGATGCACCTCTGCAGGTTTACTGTATCCATTGGACCTTCACAGTTACGATGAAACTTAGAAATTGCATCGAAATTAAATATAAGAGACACAATGCCGACTTAAGTACTACAAAACGGAGTCTTCTTAGGGTCTGTGTTTTGAGCGTCTCCTGTGTCCCCCGTTTTACTATCCGATGCACCTCTGCAGTTTTACTGTATCCCTTGGACCTTCACAATAACGATGAAACACAGATATTGCTTCGGAATTAAATATAAGAGACACAATGCCGATTTAACTACAGGAAGGCTAAGTCTTCCTACTGTCTATGTTTTCAGCGTTTCCTGTGTAATCAGTTTTACATTCCGATGGGCCTCTGCAGGTTTACTGTATTCCTTGGACCTTCCCATCGACGATGAAACACAGAAATAGCATCGGAATTAAATATAAGAGACACAATGCCGACTTAAGTACAGGAAGACTGATTCTACCTACTGTCTACGTTTTGAGCGTTTCCTGTGTCACCAGTTTTACATTCCGATGCACCTCTCGAGGTTTACTGTATCCCTTGGACCTTCCCATTCACGATGAAACACGGAAATTGCATCGGAATTAAATATAAGAGACACAATGCCGACTTAAGTACAGGAAGACTGAGTCTTCCTACTGTCTATTTTTTGAGTGTCTCCTGTGTCACCTGTTTTACATTCCGATGCACCTCTGCAGGTTTACTGTATCCATTCGACCTGCACAGTGACGATGAAACACAGAAATTGCATCGGAATTAAATATAAGAGACACAATGCCGACTTAAGTACAAGAAAACTGAGTCTTCTTAGGGTCTATGTTTTGAGCGTTTCCTGTGTCACCAGTTTTATATTCCGATGCACTTTTGCAGGTTTACTGTATCAATGGGACCTTCCTATTGCCGATGAAACGCAGAAATTGCATCGGATTTAAATATAAGAGGCACGATGCCGACTTAAGTACACGAAGGCTGAGTCTTCCTACTGTCTATGCTTTGAGCGTTTCCTGTGTCACCAGTTTTACATTCCGATGCACCTTTGCAGGTTTACTGTATCCATTGGACCTTCCTATTGCCGATGAAACGCAGAAATTGCATCGGATTTAAATATAAGAGGCACAATGCCGACTTAAGTACAGGATGGCTGAGACTTCCTACTGTCTATGCTTTGAGCGTTTCCTGTGTCATCAGTTTTACATTCCGATGCATCTCTGCAGGTTTACTGCATCCATTCGACCTTCACAGTGACGATGAAACACAGAAATTGCATCGGATTTAAATATAGGAGACACAATGCCTACTTAAGTACAGGAAGTCTGAGTCTTCCTACTGTCTAAGTTTTGAGGGTTTCCTGTGTCATCAGTTTTACACTCCGATGCACCTCTGCGGGTTTACTGTATTCCTTGGACCTTCCCATTGACGTTGAAACACAGAAATTGGATCGGAATTAATTATAAGAGACACAATGCGGACTTAAGTACTACAAAACTCAGTCTTCTTAGGGTCTATGTTTTGAGCGTTTCCTGTGTCACCAGTTTTACATTCCGATGCACCTCTGCAGGTTTACTGTATCCATTGGACCTTCACAGTGACGATGAAACACAGAAATTGCATCGGAATTAAATATAAGAGACACAATGCCGACTTAAGTACACGAAAATTCAGTCTTCTTAGGGGCAATGTTTTGAGCGTTTCCTGTGTCACCAGTTTTACATTCCGATGGACCTCTGCAGTGGTACTCTATCCCTTGGACATTCTTATCGACGATGAAAGACAGAAATTGCAACGGAATTAAATATAAGAGACACAATGCCGTCTTAAGTACAGGAAGACTGAGTCTTCCTACTGTCTACGTTTTGAGCGTTTCCTGTGTCACCAGTTTTACATTCCGATGCACCTCTGCAGGTTTACTGTTTACATTCGACCTTCACAGTGACGATGAAGCACAGAAATTGCATCGGAATTAAATATAGGAGATACAATGCCGACATAAGTGCAGGAAGACTGAGTCTTCCTACTGTCTATTTTTTTTTTACCGTTTCCTGTGTCACCAGTTTTACATTCCGATGCACTTTTGCAGGTTTACTGTATCAATTGGACCTTCCTATTGCCGATGAAACGCAGAAATTGCATCGGATTTAAATATAAGAGGCACGATGCCGACTTAAGTACAGGAAGGCTGAGTCTTCCTACTGTCTATGCTTTGTGCGTTTCCTGTGTCACCAGTTTTACATTCCGATGCACCTTTGCAGGTTTACTGTATCCATTGGACCTTCCTATTGCCGATGAAACGAAGAAATTGCACCGGATTTAAATATAAGAGGCACAATGCCGACTTAAGTACAGGAAGGCTGAGTCTTCCTACTGTCTATGCTTTGAGCGTTTCCTGTGTCATCAGTTTTACATTCCGATGCATCTCTGCAGGTTTACTGCATCCATTCGACATTCACAGTGACGATGAAACACAGACATTGTATCGGATTTAAATATAAGAGACACAATGCCTAATTAGGTACGGGAATTCTGAGTCTTCCTACTGTCTATGTTTTGAGGGTTTCCTGTGTCATCAGTTTTACACTCCGATGCACCTCTGCGGGTTTACTGTATTCCTTGGACCCTCCCATTGACGTTGAAACACAGAAATTGGATCGGAATTAAATATAAGAGACACAATGCCGACTTAAGTACTACAAAACTCAGTCTTGTTAGGGTCTATGTTTTGAGCGTTTCCTGTGTCACCAGTTTTACATTCCGATGCACCTCTGCAGGTTTACTGTATCCATTGGACCTTCACAGTGACGATGAATCACAGAAATTGCATCGAAATTAAATATAAGAGACACAATGCCGACTTAAGTACAGGAAGACTGAGTCTTCCTACTGTCTACGTTTTGAGCGTTTCCTGTGTCACCAGTTTTACATTCCGATGCACCTCTCCAGGTTTACTGTATCCCTTGGACTTTCCCATTCACGATGTACACGGAAATTGCATCGGAATTAAATATAAGAGACACAATGCCGACTTAAGTACAGGAAGACTGAGTCTTCCTACTGTCTATGTTTTCAGCGTTTCCTGTGTCACCAGTTTTACATTCCGATGCACCTTTGCAGGTTTAATGTATCCCTTGGACCTTCCCATTGACGAAGAAACACAGAAATTTCATCGGAATTAAGTATATGAGACACAATGCCGACTTAAGTCAGGAAGACTGAGTCTTCCTACTGTCTATGTTTTGAGCGTTTCCTGTGTCACCAGTTTTACATTCCGATGCACCTCTGCAGGCTTACTGTATCCATTGGACCTTCCCATTGACGTTGAAAGACAGAAATTGCATCGGATTTAAATATAAGAGACAAAATGCAGACTTAAGTACAGGAAAACTGAGTCTTCCTACTGTCTATGCTTTGAGCGTTTCCTGTGTCACCAGTTTTACATTCCGATGCACCTCTGCAGGTTTACTGTATCCTTTCGACCTTCACAGTGACGATGAAACACAGAAATTGCATCGGAGTTAAATATAAGAGAAACAATGCCGACTTAAGTACAAGAAAACTGAGTCTCCTTAGGGTCTATGTATTGAGCGTTTCCTGTGTCACCAGTTTTACATTCCGATGCACTTTTGCAGGTATACTGTATCAATGGGACCTTCCTATTGCCGATGAAACGCAGATATTGCATCGGATTTAAATATAAGAGGCACGATGCCGACTTAAGTACAGGAAGGCTGAGTCTTCCTGCTGTCTATGCTTTGAGCGTTTCCTGTGTCACCAGTTTTACATTCCGATGCACCTTTGCAGGTTTACTGTATCCATTGGACCTTCCTATTGCCGATGAAACGCAGAAATTGCATCGGATTTAAATATAAGAGGCACGATGCCGACTTAAGTACAGGAAGGCTGAGTCTTCCTACTGTCTATGCTTTGAGCGTTTCCTGTGTCACCAGTTTTACATTCCGATGCACCTTTGCAGGTTTACTGTATCCATTGGACCTTCCTATTGCCGATGAAACGAAGAAATTGCACCGGATTTAAATATAAGAGGCACAATGCCGACTTAAGTACAGGAAGGCTGAGTCTTCCTACTGTCTATGCTTTGAGCGTTTCCTGTGTCATCAGTTTTACATTCCGATGCATCTCTGCAGGTTTACTGCATCCATTCGACATTCACAGTGACGATGAAACACAGAAATTGTATCGGATTTAAATATAAGAGACACAATGCCTAATTAGGTACAGGAATTCTGAGTCTTCCTACTGTCTATGTTTTGAGGGTTTCCTGTGTCATCAGTTTTACACTCCGATGCACCTCTGCGGGTTTACTGTATTCCTTGGACCTTCCCATTGACGTTGAAACACAGAAATTGGATCGGAATTAAATATAAGAGACACAATGCCGACTTAAGTACTACAAAACTCAGTCTTCTTAGGGTCTATGTTTTGAGCGTTTCCTGTGTCACCAGTTTTACATTCCGATGCACCTCTGCAGGTTTACTGTATCCATTGGACCTTCACAGTGACGATGAATCACAGAAATTGCATCGAAATTAAATATAAGAGACACAATGCCGACTTAAGTACAGGAAGACTGAGTCTTCCTACTGTCTACGTTTTGAGCGTTTCCTGTGTCACCAGTTTTACATTCCGATGCACCTCTCCAGGTTTACTGTATCCCTTGGACTTTCCCATTCACGATGAACACGGAAATTGCATCGGAATTAAATATAAGAGACACAATGCCGACTTAAGTACAGGAAGACTGAGTCTTCCTACTGTCTATGTTTTGAGCGTTTCCTGTGTCACCAGTTTTACATTCCGATGCACCTCTGCAGGTTTACTGTATCCATTGCACCTTCACAGTGACGATGAAACACAGAAATTGCTTTGGAATTAAATATAAGAGGCACAATGCCGACTTAAGTACAGGAAGACTGTGTCTTTCTACTGTCTATGTTTTCAGCGTTTCCTGTGCCACCAGTTTTACATTCCGATGCACCTTTGCAGGTTTAATGTATCCCTTGGACCTTCCCATTGACGAAGAAACACAGAAATTTCATCGGAATTAAGTATATGAGACACAATGCCGACTTAAGTCAGGAAGACTGAGTCTTCCTACTGTCTATGTTTTGAGCGTTTCCTGTGTCACCAGTTTTACATTCCGATGCACCTCTGCAGGCTTACTGTATCCATTGGACCTTCCCATTGACGTTGAAAGACAGAAATTGCATCGGATTTAAATATAAGAGACAAAATGCAGACTTAAGTACAGGAAAACTGAGTCTTCCTACTGTCTATGTTTTGAGCGTTTCCTGTGTCACCAGTTTTACATTCCGATGCACCTCTGCAGGTTTACTGTATCCTTTCGACCTTCACAGTGACGATGAAACACAGAAATTGCATCGGAGTTAAATATAAGAGAAACAATGCCGACTTAAGTACAAGAAAACTGAGTCTCCTTAGGGTCTATGTATTGAGCGTTTCCTGTGTCACCAGTTTTACATTCCGATGCACTTTTGCAGGTATACTGTATCAATGGGACCTTCCTATTGCCGATGAAACGCAGAAATTGCATCGCATTTAAATATAAGAGGCACGATGCCGACTTAAGTACAGGAAGGCTGAGTCTTCCTACTGTCTATGCTTTGAGCGTTTCCTGTGTCACCAGTTTTACATTCCGATGCACCTTTGCAGGTTTACTGTATCCATTGGACCTTCCTATTGCCGATGAAACGCAGAAATTGCATCGGATGTAAATATAAGAGGCACAATGCCTACTTAAGTACAGGACGTCTGAGTCTTCCTACTGTCTATGTTTTGAGGGTTTCCTGTGTCATCAGTTTTACACTCCGATGCACCTCTGCGGGTTTACTGTATTCCTTGGACCTTCCCATTGACGTTGAAACACAGAAATTGGATCGGAATTAAAAATAAGAGACACAATGCCGACTTAAGTACTACAAAACTCAGTCTTCTTAGGGTCTATGTTTTGAGCGTTTCCTGTGTCACCAGTTTTACATTCCGATGCACCTCTGCAGGTTTACTGTATCCATTGGACCTTCTTAGTGACGATGAAACACAGAAATTGCATCGGAATTAAATATAAGAGACACAATGCCGACTTAAGTACAAGAAAATTCAGTCTTCTTAGGGGCTATGTTTTGAGCGTTTCCTGTGTCACCAGTTTTACATTCCGATGGACCTCTGCAGTGGTACTCTATCCCTTGGACATTCTTATCGACGATGAAACACAGAAATTGCAACGGAATTAAATATAAGAGACACAATGCCGTCTTAAGTACAAGAAGACTGAGTCTTCCTACTGTCTACGTTTTGAGCGTTTCCTGTGTCACCAGTTTTACATTCCGATGCACCTCTGCAGGTTTACTGTTTACATTCGACCTTCACAGTGACGATGAAACACAGAAATTGCATCGGAATTAAATATAGGAGATACAATGCTAACTTAAGAGCAGGAAGACTGAGCCTTCCTACTGTCTATTTTTTTTTACCGTTTCCTGTGTCACCAGTTTTACATTCCGATGCACCTCTGCAGGTTTACTGTATCCATTGGACCTTCACAGTTACGATGAAACTTAGAAATTGCATCGAAATTAAATATAAGAGACACAATGCCGACTTAAGTACTACAAAACGGAGTCTTCTTAGGGTCTGTGTTTTGAGCGTCTCCTGTGTCCCCCGTTTTACTATCCGATGCACCTCTGCAGTTTTACTGTATCCCTTGGACCTTCACAATAACGATGAAACACAGATATTGCTTCGGAATTAAATATAAGAGACACAATGCCGATTTAACTACAGGAAGGCTAAGTCTTCCTACTGTCTATGTTTTCAGCGTTTCCTGTGTAATCAGTTTTACATTCCGATGGGCCTCTGCAGGTTTACTGTATTCCTTGGACCTTCCCATCGACGATGAAACACAGAAATAGCATCGGAATTAAATATAAGAGACACAATGCCGACTTAAGTACAGGAAGACTGATTCTACCTACTGTCTACGTTTTGAGCGTTTCCTGTGTCACCAGTTTTACATTCCGATGCACCTCTCGAGGTTTACTGTATCCCTTGGACCTTCCCATTCACGATGAAACACGGAAATTGCATCGGAATTAAATATAAGAGACACAATGCCGACTTAAGTACAGGAAGACTGAGTCTTCCTACTGTCTATTTTTTGAGTGTCTCCTGTGTCACCTGTTTTACATTCCGATGCACCTCTGCAGGTTTACTGTATCCATTCGACCTGCACAGTGACGATGAAACACAGAAATTGCATCGGAATTAAATATAAGAGACACAATGCCGACTTAAGTACAAGAAAATTCAGTCTTCTTAGGGGCTATGTTTTGAGCGTTTCCTGTGTCACCAGTTTTACGTTCCGATGGACCTCTGCAGTGTTACTGTATCCCTTGGACATTCTTATCGACGATGAAACACAGTAATTGCAAAGGAATTAAATATAAGAGACACAATGCCGTCTTAAGTACAGGAAGACTGAGTCTTCCTACTGTCGACGTCTTGAGCGTTTCCTGTGTCACCAGTTTTACATTCCGATGCACCTCTGCAGGTTTTCTGTATCAATTGGACCTTCCCATTGACGATGAAACATAGAAATTGCATCGGATTTAAATAAAAGAGACACAATGCCGTCTTATTTACAGGAAGACTGAGTCTTCCTACTGTCTATGTTTTGAGCGTCTCCTGTGTCACCAGTTTTACATTCCGATTCACCTCTGCAGGTTTACTGTATCCCTTGGGCCTTCACAGTAACGATGAAACACAGAAATTGCATCGGAATTAAATATAAGAGACACATTGCCGGTTTAAGTACAGGAAGGCTGAGTCTTCCTACTGTCTATGCTTTGAGCGTTTCCTGTGTCATCAGTTATACATTCCGATCCACCTCTGCAGGTTTACTGTATCCTTTCGACCTTCACAGTGACGATGAAACACAGATATTGCATCGGAGTTAAATATAAGAGACACAATGCCGACATAAGTACAAGAAAACTGAGTCTTCTTAGGGTCTATGTTTTGAGCGCTTCCTGTGTCACCAGTTTTACATTCCGATGCACCTCTGCAGGTTTACTGTATCCATAGGACCTTCCCAGTGACGATGAAACACAGAAATTGCATAGGAATTAAATATAAGAGACACAATGCCGACTTAAGTACAAGAAAACTGATTCCTCTTAGGGTCTATGTTTTGAGCGTTTCCTGTGTCACCAGTTTTACATTCCGATGCACTTTTGCAGGTTTACTGTATCAATGGGACCTTCCTATTTCCCATGAAACGCAGAAATTGCATCGGATTTAAATATAAGAGGCACGATGCCGACTTAAGTACAGGAAGGCTGAGTCTTCCTACTGTCTATGCTTTGAGCGTTTCCTGTGTCACCAGTTTTACATTCCGATGCACCTTTGCAGGTTTACTGTATCCATTGGACCTTCCTATTGCCGATGAAACGAAGAAATTGCACCGGATTTAAATATAAGAGGCACAATGCCGACTTAAGTACAGGAAGGCTGAGTCTTCCTACTGTCTATGCTTTGAGCGTTTCCTGTGTCATCAGTTTTACATTCCGATGCATCTCTGCAGGTTTACTGCATCCATTCGACATTCACAGTGACGATGAAACACAGAAATTGTATCGGATTTAAATATAAGAGACACAATGCCTAATTAGGTACAGGAATTCTGAGTCTTCCTACTGTCTATGTTTTGAGGGTTTCCTGTGTCATCAGTTTTACACTCCGATGCACCTCTGCGGGTTTACTGTATTCCTTGGACCTTCCCATTGACGTTGAAACACAGAAATTGGATCGGAATTAAATATAAGAGACACAATGCCGACTTAAGTACTACAAAACTCAGTCTTCTTAGGGTCTATGTTTTGAGCGTTTCCTGTGTCACCAGTTTTACATTCCGATGCACCTCTGCAGGTTTACTGTATCCATTGGACCTTCACAGTGACGATGAATCACAGAAATTGCATCGAAATTAAATATAAGAGACACAATGCCGACTTAAGTACAGGAAGACTGAGTCTTCCTACTGTCTACGTTTTGAGCGTTTCCTGTGTCACCAGTTTTACATTCCGATGCACCTCTCCAGGTTTACTGTATCCCTTGGACTTTCCCATTCACGATGAACACGGAAATTGCATCGGAATTAAATATAAGAGACACAATGCCGACTTAAGTACAGGAAGACTGAGTCTTCCTACTGTCTATGTTTTGAGCGTTTCCTGTGTCACCAGTTTTACATTCCGATGCACCTCTGCAGGTTTACTGTATCCATTGCACCTTCACAGTGACGATGAAACACAGAAATTGCTTTGGAATTAAATATAAGAGGCACAATGCCGACTTAAGTACAGGAAGACTGTGTCTTTCTACTGTCTATGTTTTCAGCGTTTCCTGTGTCACCAGTTTTACATTCCGATGCACCTTTGCAGGTTTAATGTATCCCTTGGACCTTCCCATTGACGAAGAAACACAGAAATTTCATCGGAATTAAGTATATGAGACACAATGCCGACTTAAGTCAGGAAGACTGAGTCTTCCTACTGTCTATGTTTTGAGCGTTTCCTGTGTCACCAGTTTTACATTCCGATGCACCTCTGCAGGCTTACTGTATCCATTGGACCTTCCCATTGACGTTGAAAGACAGAAATTGCATCGGATTTAAATATAAGAGACAAAATGCAGACTTAAGTACAGGAAAACTGAGTCTTCCTACTGTCTATGTTTTGAGCGTTTCCTGTGTCACCAGTTTTACATTCCGATGCACCTCTGCAGGTTTACTGTATCCTTTCGACCTTCACAGTGACGATGAAACACAGAAATTGCATCGGAGTTAAATATAAGAGAAACAATGCCGACTTAAGTACAAGAAAACTGAGTCTCCTTAGGGTCTATGTATTGAGCGTTTCCTGTGTCACCAGTTTTACATTCCGATGCACTTTTGCAGGTATACTGTATCAATGGGACCTTCCTATTGCCGATGAAACGCAGAAATTGCATCGCATTTAAATATAAGAGGCACGATGCCGACTTAAGTACAGGAAGGCTGAGTCTTCCTACTGTCTATGCTTTGAGCGTTTCCTGTGTCACCAGTTTTACATTCCGATGCACCTTTGCAGGTTTACTGTATCCATTGGACCTTCCTATTGCCGATGAAACGCAGAAATTGCATCGGATGTAAATATAAGAGGCACAATGCCTACTTAAGTACAGGAAGTCTGAGTCTTCCTACTGTCTATGTTTTGAGGGTTTCCTGTGTCATCAGTTTTACACTCCGATGCACCTCTGCGGGTTTACTGTATTCCTTGGACCTTCCCATTGACGTTGAAACACAGAAATTGGATCGGAATTAAAAATAAGAGACACAATGCCGACTTAAGTACTACAAAACTCAGTCTTCTTAGGGTCTATGTTTTGAGCGTTTCCTGTGTCACCAGTTTTACATTCCGATGCACCTCTGCAGGTTTACTGTATCCATTGGACCTTCTTAGTGACGATGAAACACAGAAATTGCATCGGAATTAAATATAAGAGACACAATGCCGACTTAAGTACAAGAAAATTCAGTCTTCTTAGGGGCTATGTTTTGAGCGTTTCCTGTGTCACCAGTTTTACATTCCGATGGACCTCTGCAGTGGTACTCTATCCCTTGGACATTCTTATCGACGATGAAACACAGAAATTGCAACGGAATTAAATATAAGAGACACAATGCCGTCTTAAGTACAAGAAGACTGAGTCTTCCTACTGTCTACGTTTTAAGCGTTTCCTGTGTCACCAGTTTTACATTCCGATGCACCTCTGCAGGTTTACTGTTTACATTCGACCTTCACAGTGACGATGAAACACAGAAATTGCATCGGAATTAAATATAGGAGATACAATGCCGACTTAAGAGCAGGAAGACTGAGTCTTCCTACTGTCTATTTTTTTTTACCGTTTCCTGTGTCACCAGTTTTACATTCCGATGCACCTCTGCAGGTTTACTGTATCCATTGGACCTTCACAGTTACGATGAAACTTAGAAATTGCATCGAAATTAAATATAAGAGACACAATGCCGACTTAAGTACTACAAAACGGAGTCTTCTTAGGGTCTGTGTTTTGAGCGTCTCCTGTGTCCCCCGTTTTACTATCCGATGCACCTCTGCAGTTTTACTGTATCCCTTGGACCTTCACAATAACGATGAAACACAGATATTGCTTCGGAATTAAATATAAGAGACACAATGCCGATTTAACTACAGGAAGGCTAAGTCTTCCTACTGTCTATGTTTTCAGCGTTTCCTGTGTAATCAGTTTTACATTCCGATTGGCCTCTGCAGGTTTACTGTATTCCTTGGACCTTCCCATCGACGATGAAACACAGAAATAGCATCGGAATTAAATATAAGAGACACAATGCCGGCTTAAGTACAGGAAGACTGATTCTACCTACTGTCTACGTTTTGAGCGTTTCCTGTGTCACCAGTTTTACATTCCGATGCACCTCTCGAGGTTTACTGTATCCCTTGGACCTTCCCATTCACGATGAAACACGGAAATTGCATCGGAATTAAATATAAGAGACACAATGCCGACTTAAGTACAGGAAGACTGAGTCTTCCTACTGTCTATTTTTTGAGTGTCTCCTGTGTCACCTGTTTTACATTCCGATGCACCTCTGCAGGTTTACTGTATCCATTCGACCTGCACAGTGACGATGAAACACAGAAATTGCATCGGAATTAAATATAAGAGACACAATGCCGACTTAAGTACAAGAAAATTCAGTCTTCTTAGGGGCTATGTTTTGAGCGTTTCCTGTGTCACCAGTTTTACATTCCGATGGACCTCTGCAGTGTTACTGTATCCCTTGGACATTCTTATCGACGATGAAACACAGTAATTGCAAAGGAATTAAATATAAGAGACACAATGCCGTCTTAAGTACAGGAAGACTGAGTCTTCCTACTGTCGACGTTTCGAGCGTTTCCTGTGTCACCAGTTTTACATTCCGATGCACCTCTGCAGGTTTTCTGTATCAATTGGACCTTCCCATTGACGATGAAACATAGAAATTGCATCGGATTTAAATAAAAGAGACACAATGCCGTCTTATTTACAGGAAGACTGAGTCTTCCTACTGTCTATGTTTTGAGCGTCTCCTGTGTCACCAGTTTTACATTCCGATTCACCTCTGCAGGTTTACTGTATCCCTTGGGCCTTCACAGTAACGATGAAACACAGAAATTGCATCGGAATTCAATATAAGAGACACATTGCCGGTTTAAGTACAGGAAGGCTGAGTCTTCCTACTGTCTATGCTTTGAGCGTTTCCTGTGTCATCAGTTTTACATTCCGATCCACCTCTGCAGGTTTACTGTATCCTTTCGACCTTCACAGTGACGATGAAACACAGATATTGCATCGGAGTTAAATATAAGAGACACAATGCCGACATAAGTACAAGAAAACTGAGTCTTCTTAGGGTCTATGTTTTGAGCGCTTCCTGTGTCACCAGTTTTACATTCCGATGCACCTCTGCAGGTTTACTGTATCCATAGGACCTTCCCAGTGACGATGAAACACAGAAATTGCATAGGAATTAAATATAAGAGACACAATGCCGACTTAAGTACAAGAAAACTGATTCCTCTTAGGGTCTATGTTTTGAGCGTTTCCTGTGTCACCAGTTTTACATTCCGATGCACTTTTGTAGGTTTACTGTATCAATGGGACCTTCCTATTGCCCATGAAACGCAGAAATTGCATCGGATTTAAATATAAGAGGCACGATGCCGACTTAAGTACAGGAAGGCTGAGTCTTCCTACTGTCTATGCTTTGAGCGTTTCCTGTGTCACCAGTTTTACATTCCGATGCACCTTTGCAGGTTTACTGTATCCATTGGACCTTCCTATTGCCGATGAAACGCAGAAATTGCATCGGATTTAAATATAAGAGGCACAATGCCGACTTAAGTACAGGAAGGCTGAGTCTTCCTACTGTCTATGCTTTGAGCGTTTCCTGTGTCATCAGTTTTACATTCCGATGCATCTCTGCAGGTTTACTGCATCCATTCGACCTTCACAGTGACGATGAAACACAGAAATTGCATCGGATTTAAATATAAGAGACACAATGCCTAATTAGGTACCGGAAGTCTGAGTCTACCTACTGTCTATGTTTTGAGGGTTTCCTGTGTCATCAGTTTTACACTCCGATGCACCTCTGCGGGTTTACTGTATTCCTTGGACCTTCCCATTGACGTTGAAACACAGAAATTGGATCGGAATTAAATATAAGAGACACAATGCCGACTTAAGTACTACAAAACTCAGTCGTCTTAGGGTCTATGTTTTGAGCGTTTCCTGTGTCACCAGTTTTACATTCCGATGCACCTCTGCAGGTTTACTGTATCCATTGGACCTTCACAGTGACGATGAAACACAGAAATTGCATCGGAATTAAATATAAGAGACACAATGCCGACTTAAGTACAAGAAAATTCAGTCTTCTTTGGGGCTATGTTTTGAGCGTTTCCTGTGTCACCAGTTTTACATTCCGATGGACCTCTGCAGTGGTACTCTATACCTTGGACATTCTTATCGACGATGAAACACAGAAATTGCAACGGAATTAAATATAAGAGACACAATGCCGTCTTAAGTACAGGAAGACTGAGTCTTCCTACTGTCTACGTTTTGAGCGATTCCTGTGTCACCAGTTTTACATTCCGATGCACCTCTGCAGGTTTACTGTTTACATTCGACCTTCACAGTGACGATGAAACACAGAAATTGCATCGGAATTAAATATAGGAGATACAATGCCGACTTAAGAGCAGGAAGACTGAGTCTTCCTACTGTCTATTTTTTTTTACCGTTTCCTGTGTCACCAGTTTTACATTCCGATGCACCTTTGCAGGTTTACTGTATCCCTTGGGCCTTCACAGTAACGATGAAACACAGAAATTGCATCGGAATTCAATGTAAGAGACACATTGCCGGTTTAAGTACAGGACGGCTGAGTCTTCCTACTGTCTATGCTTTGAGCGTTTCCTGTGTCATCAGTTTTACATTCCGATGCATCTCTGCAGGTCTACTGCATCCATTCGACCTTCACAGTGACGATGAAACACAGAAATTGCATCGGAATTAAATGTAAGAGACACAATGCCGACTTAAGTACAAGAAAACTGTCTTCTTTAAGTCTATGTTTTGCGCGTTTCCTATGTCACCAGTTTTACATTCCGATACACCTCTGCAGGATTTCTGTACCCATTGGACCTTCCCATTGACGATGAAACGCAAAAATTGCAGCGGATATAAATATAAGAGACACAATGCCGACTTAAGTACAGGAAGACTGAGTCTTCCTACTGTCTATTTTTTGAGTGTCTCCTGTGTCACCTGTTTTACATTCCAATGCACCTCTGCAGGTTTACTGTATCCATTGGACCTTCACAGTGACGATGAAACACAGAAATTGCATCGAAATTAAATATAAGAGACACAATGCCGACTTAAGTACTACAAAACGGAGTCTTCTTAGGGTCTGTGTTTTGAGCGTTTCCTGTGTCCCCCGTTTTACTATCCGATGCACCTCTGCAGTTTTACTGTATCCCTTGGACCTTCACAGTAACGATGAAACACAGATATTGCATCGGAATTAAATATAAGAGACACAATGCCGATTAAACTACAGGAAGGCTAAGTCTTCCTACTGTCTATGTTTTCAGCGTTTCCTGTGTAATCAGTTTTACATTCCGATGGGCCTCTGCAGGTTTACTGTATTCCTTGGACCTTCCCATCGACGATGAAACACAGAAATAGCATCGGAATTAAATATAAGAGACACAATGCCGACTTAAGTACAGGAAGACTGATTCTTCCTACTGTCCACGTTTTGAGCGTTTCCTGTATCACCAGTTTTACATTCCGATGCACCTCTCCAGGTTTACTGTATCCCTTGGACCTTCCCATTCACGATGAAACACGGAAATTGCATCGGAATTAAATATAAGAGACACAATGCCGACTTAAGTACAGGAAGACTGAGTCTTCCTACTGTCTATGTTTTGAGCGTTTCCTGTGTCACCAGTTTTCCATTCCGATGCACCTCTGCAGGTTTACTGTATCCATTGCACCTTCACAGTGATGATGAAACACAGAAATTGCTTTGGAATTAAATATAAGAGGCACAATGCCAACTTAAGTACAGGAAGACTGTGTCTTTCTACTGTCTATGTTTTCAGCGTTTCCTGTGTCACCAGTTTTACATTCCGATGCACCTTTGCAGGTTTAATGTACCCCTTGGACCTTCCCATTGACGAAGAAACATAGAAATTTCATCGGAATTAAGTATAAGAGACACAATGCCGACTTAAGTCAGGAAGACTGAGTCTTCATACTGTCTATGTTGTGAGCGTTTCCTGTGTCATCAGTTTTACATTCCGATGCACCTCTGCAGGCTTACTGTATCCATTGGACCTTCCCATTGACGTTGAAAGACAGAAATTGCATCGGATTTAAATATAAGAGACAAAATGCAGACTTAAGTACAGGAAGACTGAGACTTCCGACTGTCTATGTTTTGAGCGTTTCCTGGGTCACCAGTTTTACATTCCGATCCACCTCTGCAGGTTTACTGTATCCTTTCGACCTTCACAGTGACGATGAAACACAGAAATTGCATCGGAGTTAAATATAAGAGACACAATGCCGACATAAGTACAAGAAAACTGAGTCTTCCTAGGGTCTATGTTTTGAGCGCTTCCTGTGTCACCAGTTTTACATTCCGATGCACCTCTGCAGGTTTACTGTATCCATTGGACCTTCCCAGTGACGATGAAACACAGAAATTGCATCGGAATTAAATATATGAGACACAATGCCGACTTAAGTACAAGAAAACTGAGTCTTCTTAGGGTCTATGATTTGAGCGTTTCCTGTGTCACCAGTTTTACATTCCGATGCACCTCTGCAGGTTTACTGTATCCCTTGGACCTTCCTATTGCCGATGAAACGCAGAAATTGCATCGGATTTAAATATAAGAGGCACAATGCCGACTTAAGTACAGGAAGGCTGAGTCTTCCTACTGTCTATGCTTTGAGCGTTTCCTGTGTCATCAGTTTTACATTCCGATGCATCTCTGCAGGTCTACTGCATCCATTCGACCATCACAGTGACGATGAAACACAGAAATTGCATCGGAATTAAATATAAGAGACACAATGCCGACTTAAGTACAAGAAAACTGAGTCTTCTTTAAGTCTATGTTTTGCGCGTTTCCTGTGTCACCAGTTTTACATTCCGATACACCTCTGCAGGATTTCTGTACACATTGGACCTTCCCATTGACAATGAAACGCAAAAATTGCAGCGGATTTAAATATAGGAGACAAAATGCCTACTTAAGTACAGGAAGTCTGAGTCTTCCTACTGTCTATGATTTGAGCGTTTCCTGTGTCATCAGTTTTACATTCCGATGCACCTCTCTAGGTTTACTGTATCCCTTGGACTTTCCCATTCACGATGAAACACAGAAATTGCTTTGGAATTAAATATAAGAGGCACAATGCAGACTTAAGTACAGGAAGACTGTGTCTTTCTACTGTCTATGTTTTCAGCGTTTCCTGTGTCACCAGTTTTACATTCTGATGCACCTTTGCAGGTTTAATGTATCCCTTGGACCTTCCCATTGACGAAGAAACATAGAAATTTCATCGGAATTAAGTATAAGAGACACAATGCCGACTTAAGTCAGGAAGACTGAGTCTTCCTACTGTCTTTGTTTTGAGCGTTTCCTGTGTCATCAGTTTTACATTCCGATGCACCTCTGCAGGCTTACTGTATCCATTGGACCTTCCCATTGACGTTGAAAGACAGAAATTGCATCGGATTTAAATATAAGAGACAAAATGCAGACTTAAGTACAGGAAGACTGAGTCTTCCTACTGTCTATGTTTTGAGCGTTTCCTGTGTCACCAGTTTTACATTCCGATGCACCACTGCAGGTTTACTGTATCCTTTCGACCTTCACAGTGACGATGAAACACAGAAATTGCATCGGAGTTAAATATAAGAGACACAATGCCGACACAAGTACAAGAAAACTGAGTCTTCTTAGGGTCTATGTTTTGAGCGCTTCCTGTGTCACCAGTTTTACATTCCGATGCACCTCTGCAGGTTTACTGTATCCCTTGGACCTTCCTATTGCCGATGAAACGCAGAAATTGCATCGGATTTAAATATAAGAGGCACAATGCCGACTTAAGTACAGGAAGGCTGAGTCTTCCAACTGTCTATGCTTTGAGCGTTTCCTGTGTCATCAGTTTTACATTCCGATGCATCTCTGCAGGTTTACTGCATCGATTCGACCTTCACAGTGACGATTAAACACAGAAATTGCATCGGATTTAAATATAAGAGAAACAATGCCTACTTAAGTACAGGAAGTCTGAGTCTTCCTACTGTCTATGTTTTGAGGGTTTCCTGTGTCATCAGTTTTACACTCCGATGCACCTCTGCGGGTTTACTGTATTCCTTGGACCTTCCCATTGACTTTGAAACACAGAAAATGGATCGGAATTGAATATAAGAGACACAATGCCGACTTAAGTACTACAAAACTCAGTCTTCTTAGGGTCTATGTTTTGAGCGTTTCCTGTGTGACCAGTTTTACATTCCGATGCACCTCTGCAGGTTTACTGTATCCATTGGACCTTCAGAGTGGCGATGAAACACAGAAATTGCATCTGAATTAAATATAAGAGACACAATACCGACTTAAGTACAAGAAAATTCAGTCTTCTTAGGGGCTATGTTTTGAGCGTTTCCTGTGTCACCAGTTTTACATTCCGATGGACCTCTGCAGTGTTACTCTATCCATTGGACATTCTTATCGACGATGAAACACAGAAATTGCAACGGAATTAAATATAAGAGGCACAATGCCGTCTTAAGTACAGGAAGACAGAGTCTTCCTACTGTCTACGTTTTGAGCGTTTCCTGTGTCACCAGTTTTACATTCCGATGCACCTCTGCAGGTTTACTGTTTACATTCGACCTTCACAGTGACGATGAAACACAGAAATTGCATCGGAATTAAATATAGGAGATACAATGCCGACTTAGGTACAGGAAGACTGAGTCTTCCTACTGTCTATGTTTTGAGCGTTTCCTGTGTCACCAGTTTTACATTCCGATGCACCACTGCAGGTTTACTGTATCCTTTCGACCTTCACAGTGACGGTGAAACACAGAAATTGCATCGGAGTTAAATATAAGAGGCACAATGCCGTCTTAAGTACAGGAAGACAGAGTCTTCCTACTGTCTATGTTTTGAGCGTTTCCTGTGTCATCAGTTTTACATTCCGATGCACCTCTGCAGGCTTACTGTATCCATTGGACCTTCCCATTGACGTTGAAAGACAGAAATTGCATCGGATTTAAATATAAGAGACAAAATGCAGACTTAAGTACAGGAACACTGAGTCTTCCTACTGTCTATGTTTTGAGCGTTTCCTGTGTCACCAGTTTTACATTCCGATGCACCTCTGCAGGTTTACTGTATCCCTTGGACCTTCCTATTGCCGATGAAACGCAGAAATTGCATCGGATTTAAATATAAGAGGCACAATGCCGACTTAAGTACAGGAAGGCTGAGTCTTCCAACTGTCTATGCTTTGAGCGTTTCCTGTGTCATCAGTTTTACATTCCGATGCATCTCTGCAGGTTTACTGCATCGATTCGACCTTCACAGTGACGATTAAACACAGAAATTGCATCGGATTTAAATATAAGAGACACAATGCCTACTTAAGTACAGGAAGTCTGAGTCTTCCTACTGTCTATGTTTTGAGGGTTTCCTGTGTCATCAGTTTTACACTCCGATGCACCTCTGCGGGTTTACTGTATTCCTTGGACCTTCCCATTGACGTTGAAACACAGAAAATGGATCGGAATTGAATATAAGAGGCACAATGCCGACTTAAGTACTACAAAACGGAGTCTTCTTAGGGTCTGTGTTTTGAGCGTCTCCTGTGTCACCCGTTTTACTATCCGATGCACCTCTGCAGTTTTACTGTATCCCTTGGACCTTCACAGTAACGATGAAACACAGATATTGCATCGGAATTAAATATAAGAGACACAATGCCGATTTAACTACGGGAAGGCTAAGTCTTCCTACTGTCTATGTTTTCAGCGTTTCCTGTGTAATCAGTTTAACATTCCGATGGGCCTCTGCAGGTTTACTGTATTCCTTGGACCTTCCCATCGACGATGAAACACAGAAATAGCATCGGAATTAAATATAAGAGACACAATGCCGACTTAAGTACAAGAAAACTGCGTCTTCTTAGGGTCTATGTTTTGAGCGTTTCCTGTGTCACCAGTTTTACATTCCGATGCACTTTTGCAGGTTTACTGTATCAATTGGACCTTCCTATTGCCGATGAAACGCAGAAATTGCATCGGATTTAAATATAAGAGGCACGATGCCGACTTAAGTACAGGAAGGCTGAGTCTTCCTACTGTCAATGGTTTGAGCGTTTCCTGTGTCACCAGTTTTACATTCCGATGCACCTTTGCAGGTTTACTGTATCCATTGGACCTTCCTATTGACGATGAATCGCAGAAATTGCATCGGATTTAAATATAAGAGGCACAATGCCGACTTAAGTACAGGAAGGCTGAGTCTTCCTACTGTCTATGCTTTGAGCGTTTCCTGTGTCATCAGTTTTACATTCCGATGCATCTCTGCAGGTTTACTGCATCCATTCGACCTTCACAGTGACGATGAAACACACAAATTGCATCGGATTTAAATATAAGAGACACAATGCCTACTTAAGTACAGGAAGTCTGAGTCTTCCTACTGTCTATGATTTGAGCGTTTCCTGTGTCATCAGTTTTACATTCCGATGCACCTCTCCAGGTTTACTGTATCCCTTGGACTTTCCCATTCACGATGAAACACGGAAATTGCATCGGAATTAAATATAAGAGACTTAATGCCGACTTAAGTACAGGAAGACTGAGTCTTCCTAATGTCTATGTTTTGAGCGTTTCCTGTGTCACCAGTTTTACATTCCGATGCACCTCTGCAGGTTTACTGTATCCGTAGGACCTTCACAGTGACGATGAAACACAGAAATTGCATCGGAATTAAATATAAGAGACACAATGCCGACTTAAGTACTACAAAACTCAGTCTTCTTAGGGTCTATGTTTTGATCGTTTCCTGTGACACCAGTTTTACATTCCGATACACCTCTGCAGGATTTCTGTACCCATTGGACCTTCCCATTGACGATGAAACGCAAAAATTGCAGCGGATTTAAATATAAGAGACAAAATGCCTACTTAAGTACAGGAAGTCTGAGTCTTCCTACTGTCTATGATTTGAGCGTTTCCTGTGTCATCAGTTTTACATTCCGATGCACCTTTCCAGGTTTACTGTATCCCTTGGACTTTCCCATTCACGATGAAACACGGAAATTGCATCGGAATTAAATATAAGAGACACAATGCCGACTTAAGTACAGGAAGACTGAGTCTTCCTACTGTCTATGTTTTGAGCGTTTCCTGTGTCACCAGTTTTACATTCCGATGCACCTCTGCAGGTTTACTGTATCCATTGGACCTTCCCAGTGACGATGAAACACAGAAATTGCATCGGAATTAAATATAAGAGACACAATGCCGACTTAAGTACAAGAAAACTGAGTCTTCTTAGGGTCTATGTTTTGAGCGTTTCCTGTGTCACCAGTTTTACATTCCGATGCACCTCTGCAGGTTTACTGTATCCCTTGGACCTTCCTATTGCCGATGAAACGCAGGAATTGCATCGGATTTAAATATAAGAGGCACAATGCCGACTTAAGTACAGGAAGGCTGAGTCTTCCTACTGTCTACGTTTTGAGCGTTTCCTGTGTCACCAGTTTTACATTCCGATGCACCTCTGCAGGTTTACTGTTTACATTCGACCTTCACAGTGACGATGAAACACAGAAATTGCATCGGAATTAAATATTCATTCCGATGCACCTCTGCAGGTTTACTGTATCCATTGGACCTTCACAGTGACGATGAAACACAGAAATTGCATCGAAATTAAATATAAGAGACACAATGCCGACTTAAGTACTACAAAACGGAGTCTTCTTAGGGTCTGTGTTTTGAGCGTCTCCTGTGTCACCCGTTTTACTATCCGATGCACCTCTGCAGTTTTACTGTATCCCTTGGACCTTCACAGTAACGATGAAACACAGATATTGCATCGGAATTAAAAGTAAGAGACAACAATGCGGATTTAACTACAGGAAGGCTAAGTCTTCCTACTGTCTATGTTTTCAGCGTTTCCTGTGTAATCAGTTTAACATTCCGATGGGCCTCTGCAGGTTTACTGTATTCCTTGGACCTTCCCATCGACGATGAAACACAGAAATAGCATCGGAATTAAATATAAGAGACACAATGCCGACTTAAGTACAGGAAGGCTGAGTCTTCCTACTGTCTATGCTTTGAGCGTTTCCTGTGTCATCAGTTTTACATTCCGATGCATCTCTGCAGTATTACTGCATCCATTCGACCTTCACAGTGACGATGAAACACACAAATTGCATCGGATTTAAATATAAGAGACACAATGCCTACTTAAGTACAGGAAGTCTGAGTCTTCCTACTGTCTATGTTTTGAGGGTTTCCTGTGTCATCAGTTTTACACTCCGATGCACCTCTGCGGGTTTACTGTATTCCTTGGACCTTCCCATTGACGTTGAAAGACAGAAATTGCATCGGATTTAAATATAAGAGACAAAATGCAGACTTAAGTACAGGAAGACTGAGTCTTCCTACTGTCTATGTTTTGAGCGTTTCCTGTGTCACCAGTTTTACATTCCGATGCACCTCTGCAGGTTTACTGTATCCTTTCGACCTTCACAGTGACGATGAAACACAGAAATTGCATCGGAGTTAAATATAAGAGACACAATGCCGACATAAGTACAAGAAAACTGAGTCTTCTTAGGGTCTATGTTTTGAGCGCTTCCTGTGTCACCAGTTTTACATTCCGATGCACCTCTGCAGGTTTACTGTATCCATTGGACCTTCCCAGTGACGATGAAACACAGAAATTGCATCGGAATTAAATATAAGAGACACAATGCCGACTTAAGTACAAGAAAACTGAGTCTTCTTAGGGTCTATGTTTTGAGCGTTTCCTGTGTCACCAGTTTTACATTCCGATGCACCTCTGCAGGTTTACTGTATCCCTTGGACCTTCCTATTGCCGATGAAACGCAGAAATTGCATCGGATTTAAATATAAGAGGCACAATGCCGACTTAAGTACAGGAAGGCTGAGTCTTCCTACTGTCTATGCTTTGAGCGTTTCCTGTGTCATCAGTTTTACATTCCGATGCATCTCTGCAGGTTTACTGCATCCATTCGACCTTCACAGTGACGATGAAACACAGAAATTGCATCGGATTTAAATATAAGAGACACAATGCCTACTTAAGTACAGGAAGTCTGAGTCTTCCTACTGTCTATGTTTTGAGGGTTTCCTGTGTCATCAGTTTTACACTCCGATGCACCTCTGCGGGTTTACTGTATTCCTTGGACCTTCCCATTGACGTTGAAACACAGAAATTGGATCGGAATTGAATATAAGAGACACAATGCCGACTTAAGTACTACAAAACTCAGTCTTCTTAGGGTCTATGTTTTGAGCGTTTCCTGTGTCACCAGTTTTACATTCCGATGGACCTCTGCAGTGTTACTCTATCCCTTGGACATTCTTATCGACGATGAAACACAGAAATTGCAACGGAATTAAATATAAGAGGCACAATGCCGTCCTAAGTACAGGAAGACAGAGTCTTCCTACTGTCTACGTTTTGAGCGTTTCCTGTGTCACCAGTTTTACATTCCGATGCACCTCTGCAGGTTTACTGTTTACATTCGACCTTCACAGTGACGATGAAACACAGAAATTGCATCGGAATTAAATATAGGAGATACAATGCCGACTTAAGAGCAGGAAGACTGAGTCTTCCTACTGTCTATTTTTTTACCGTTTCCTGTGTCACCAGTTTTACATTCCGATGCACCTCTGCAGGTTTACTGTATCCATTGGACCTTCACAGTGACGATGAAACACAGAAATTGCATCGAAATTAAATATAAGAGACACAATGCCGACGTAAGTACTACAAAACGGAGTCTTCTTAGGGTCTGTGTTTTGAGCGTCTCCTGTGTCACCCGTTTTACTATCCGATGCACCTCTGCAGTTTTACTGTATCCCTTGGACCTTCACAGTAACAATGAAACACAGATATTGCATCGGAATTAAATATAAGAGACAACAATGCGGATTTAACTACAGGAAGGCTAAGTCTTCCTACTGTCTATGTTTTCAGCGTTTCCTGTGTAATCAGTTTAACATTCCGATGGGCCTCTGCAGGTTTACTGTATTCCATGGACCTTCCCATCGACGATGAAACACAGAAATAGCATCGGAATTAAATATAAGAGGCACGATGCCGACTTAAGTACAGGAAGGCTGAGTCTTCCTACTGTCAATGCTTTGAGTGTTTCCTGTGTCACCAGTTTGACATTCCGATGCACCTTTGCAGGTTTACTGTCTCCATTGGACATTCCTACTGACGATGAAACGCTGAAATTGCATCGGATTTAAATATAAGAGGCACAATGCCGACATAAGTACAGGAAGGCTGAGTCTTCCTACTGTCTATGCTTTGAGCGTTTCCTGTGTCATCAGTTTTACATTCCGATGCATCTCTGCAGGTTTACTGCATCCATTCGACCTTCACAGTGACGATGAAACACACAAATTGCATCGGATTTAAATATAAGAGACACAATGCCTACTTAAGTACAGGAAGTCTGAGTCTTCCTACTGTCTATGTTTTGAGGGTTTCCTGTGTCATCAGTTTTACACTCCGATGCACCTCTGCGGGTTTACTGTATACCTTGGACCTTCCCATTGACGGTGAAACACAGAAATTGGATCGGAATTATATATAAGAGACAGAATGCCGACTTAAGTACAGGAAGACTGAGTCTTTCTACTGTCTATGTTTTGAGCGTTTCCTCAAGTACCAATTTTACATTCCGATGCACCTCTGCAGGTTTACTGTATCCGTAGGACCTTCAAAGTGACGATGAAACACAGAAATTGCATCGTAATTAAATATAAGAGACACAATGCCGACTTAAGTACTACAAAATTCAGTCTTCTTAGGGTCTATGTTTTGAGCGTTTCCTGTGTCACCAGTATTACATTCCGATGCACCTCTGCAGGTTTACTGTATCCATTGGACCTTCACAGTGACGATGAAACACAGAAATTGCATCGGAATTAAATATAAGAGACACAATGTCGACTTAAGTACAAGGAAATTCAGTCTTCTTAGGGGCTATGTTTTGAGCGTTTCCTGTGTCACCAGTTTTACATTCCGATGGACCTCTGCAGTCTTACTCTATCCCTTGGACATTCTTATCGACGATGAAACACAGAAATTGCAACGGAATTAAATATAAGAGGCACAATGCCGTCTTAAGTACAGGAAGACAGAGTCTTCCTACTGTCTACGTTTTGAGCGTTTCCTGTGTCACCAGTTTTACATTCCGATGCACCTCTGCAGGTTTACTGTTTACATTCGACCTTCACAGTGACGGTGAAACACAGAAATTGCATCGGAATTAAATATAGGAGATACAATGCCGACTTAGGTACAGGAAGACTGAGTCTTCCTACTGTCTATGTTTTGACCGTTTCCTGTGTCACCAGTTTTACATTCCGATGCACCACTGCTGGTTTACTGTATCCTTTCGACCTTCACAGTGACGATGAAACACAGAAATTGCATCGGAGTTAAATATAAGAGGCACAATGCCGTCTTAAGTACAGGAAGACAGAGTCTTCCTACTGTCTATGTTTTGAGCGTTTCCTGTGTCATCAGTTTTACATTCCGATGCACCTCTGCAGGCTTACTGTATCCATTGGACCTTCCCATTGACGTTGAAAGACAGAAATTGCATCGGATTTAAATATAAGAGACAAAATGCAGACTTAAGTACAGGAACACTGAGTCTTCCTACTGTCTATGTTTTGAGCGTTTCCTGTGTCACCAGTTTTACATTCCGATGCACCTCTGCAGGTTTACTGTATCCCTTGGACCTTCCTATTGCCGATGAAACGCAGAAATTGCATCGGATTTAAATATAAGAGGCACAATGCCGACTTAAGTACAGGAAGGCTGAGTCTTCCAACTGTCTATGCTTTGAGCGTTTCCTGTGTCATCAGTTTTACATTCCGATGCATCTCTGCAGGTTTACTGCATCGATTCGACCTTCACAGTGACGATTAAACACAGAAATTGCATCGGATTTAAATATAAGAGACACAATGCCTACTTAAGTACAGGAAGTCTGAGTCTTCCTACTGTCTATGTTTTGAGGGTTTCCTGTGTCATCAGTTTTACACTCCGATGGACCTCTGCGGGTTTACTGTATTCCTTGGACCTTCCCATTGACGTTGAAACACAGAAAATGGATCGGAATTGAATATAAGAGACACAATGCCGACTTAAGTACTACAAAACGGAGTCTTCTTAGGGTCTGTGTTTTGAGCGTCTCCTGTGTCACCCGTTTTACTATCCGATGCACCTCTGCAGTTTTACTGTATCCCTTGGACCTTCACAGTAACGATGAAACACAGATATTGCATCGGAATTAAATATAAGAGACACAATGCCGATTTAACTACGGGAAGGCTAAGTCTTCCTACTGTCTATGTTTTCAGCGTTTCCTGTGTAATCAGTTTAACATTCCGATGGGCCTCTGCAGGTTTACTGTATTCCTTGGACCTTCCCATCGACGATGAAACACAGAAATAGCATCGGAATTAAATATAAGAGACACAATGCCGACTTAAGTACGAGAAAACTGAGTCTTCTTAGGGTCTATGTTTTGAGCGTTTCCTGTGTCACCAGTTTTACATTCCGATGCACTTTTGCAGGTTTACTGTATCAATTGGACCTTCCTATTGCCGATGAAACGCAGAAATTGCATCGGATTTAAATATAAGAGACAAAATGCAGACTTAAGTACAGGAAGACTGAGTCTTCCTACTGTCTATGTTTTGAGCGTTTCCTGTGTCACCAGTTTTACATTCCGATGCACCTCTGCAGGTTTACTGTATCCTTTCGACCTTCACAGTGACGATGAAACACAGAAATTGCATCGGAGTTAAATATAAGAGACACAATGCCGACATAAGTACAAGAAAACTGAGTATTCTTAGGATCTATGTTTTGAGCGTTTCCTGTGTCACCAGTTTTACATTCCGATGCACCTCTGCAGGTTTACTGTATCCATTGGACCTTCCCAGTGACGATGAAACACAGAAATTGCATCGGAATTAAATATAAGAGACACAATGCCGACTTAAGTACAAGAAAACTGAGTCTTCTTAGGGTCTATGTTTTGAGCGTTTCCTGTGTCACCAGTTTTACATTCCGATGCCATTTTGCAGGTTTACTGTATCAATTGGACCTTCCTATTGCCGATGAAACGCAGAAATTGCATCGGATTTAAATATAAGAGGCACGATGCCGACTTAAGTACAGGAAGGCTGAGTCTTCCTACTGTCTATGCTTTCAGCGTTTCCTGTGTCATCAGTTTTACATTCCGATGCATCTCTGCAGGTTTACTGCATCCATTCGACCTTCACAGTGACGATGAAACACACAAATTGCATCGGATTTAAATATAAGAGACACAATGCCTACTTAAGTACAGGAAGTCTGAGTCTTCCTACTGTCTATGTTTTGAGGGTTTCCTGTGTCTTCAGTTTTGCACTCCGATGCACCTCTGCGGGTTTACTGTATTCCTTGGACCTTCCCATTGACGGTGAAACACAGAAATTGGATCGGAATTATATATATGAGACACAATGCCGACATAAGTACAGGAAGACTGAGTCTTTCTACTGTCTATGTTTTGAGCGTTTCCTGAAGTACCAGTTTTACATTCCGATGCACCTCTGCAGGTTTACTGTATCCGTAGGACCTTCACAGTGACGATGAAACACAGAAATTGCATCGGAATTAAATATAAGAGACACAATGCCGACTTAAGTACTACAAAACTCAGTCTTCTTAGGGTCTATGTTTTGAGCGTTTCCTGTGACACCAGTTTTACATTCCGATACACCTCTGCAGGATTTCTGTACCCATTGGACCTTCCCATTGACGATGAAACGCAAAAATTGCAGCGGATTTAAATATAAGAGACAAAATGCCTACTTAAGTACAGGAAGTCTGAGTCTTCCTACTGTCTATGTTTTGAGCGTTTCCTGTGTCACCAGTTTTACATTCCGATGCACCTCTGCAAGTTTACTGTATCCATTGCAACTTCACAGTGACGATGAAGCACAGAAATTGCTTTGGAATTAAATATAAGAGGCACAATGCCGACTTAAGTACAGGAAGACTGTGTCTTTCTACTGTCTATGTTTTCAGCGTTTCCTGTGTCACCAGTTTTACATTCCGATGCACCTTTGCAGGTTTAATGTATCCCTTGGACCTTCCCATTGACGAAGAAACATAGAAATTTCATCGGAATTAAGTATAAGAGACACAATGCCGACTTAAGTCAGGAAGACTGAGTCATCCTACTGTCTATGTTTTGAGCGTTTCCTGTGTCATCAGTTTTACATTCCGATGCTCCTCTGCAGGCTTACTGTATCCATTGGACCTTCCCATTGACGTTGAAAAACAGAAATTGCATCGGATTTAAATATAAGAGACAAAATGCAGACTTAAGTACAGGAAGACTGAGTCTTCCTACTGTCTATGTTTTGAGCGTTTCCTGTGTCACCAGTTTTACATTCCGATGCACCTCTGCAGGTTTACTGTATCCTTTCGACCTTCACAGTGACGATGAAACACAGAAATTGCATCGGAGTTAAATATAAGAGACACAATGCCGACATAAGTACAAGAAAACTGAGTCTTCTTAGGGTCTATGTTTTGAGCGTTTCCTGTGTCACCAGTTTTACATTCCGATGCACCTCTGCAGGTTTACTGTATCCATTGGACCTTCCCAGTGACGATGAAACACAGAAATTGCATCGGAATTAAATATAAGAGACACAATGCCGACTTAAGTACAAGAAAACTGAGTCTTCTTAGGGTCTATGTTTTGAGCGTTTCCTGTGTCACCAGTTTTACATTCCGATGCACCTCTGCAGGTTTACTGTATCCCTTGGACCTTCCTATTGCCGATGAAACGCAGAAATTGCATCGGATTTAAATATAAGAGGCACAATGCCGACTTAAGTACAGGAAGGCTGAGTCTTCCTACTGTCTACGTTTTGAGCGTTTCCTGTGTCACCAGTTTTACATTCCGATGCACCTCTGCAGGTTTACTGTTTACATCCGACCTTCACAGTGACGATGAAACACAGAAATTGCATCGGAATTAAATATAGGAGATACAATACCGACTTAAGAGCAGGAAGACTGAGTCTTCCTACTGTCTATTTTTTTTACCGTTTCCTGTGTCACCAGTTTTACATTCCGGTGCACCTCTGCAGGTTTACTGTATCCATTGGTACTTCACAGTGACGATGAAACACAGAAATTGCATCGAAATTAAATATAAGAGACACAATGCCGACTTAAGTACTACAAAACGGAGTCTTCTTAGGGTCTGTGTTTTGAGCGTCTCCTGTGTCACCCGTTTTACTATCCGATGCACCTCTGCAGTTTTACTGTGTCCCTTGGACCTTCACAGTAACGATGAAACACAGATATTGCATCGGAATTAAATATAAGAGACAACAATGCGGATTTAACTACAGGAAGGCTAAGTCTTCCTACTGTCTATGTTTTCAGCGTTTCCTGTGTAATCAGTTTAACATTCCGATGGGCCTCTGCAGGTTTACTGTATTCCTTGGACCTTCCCATCGACGATGAAACACAGAAATAGCATCGGATTTAAATATAAGAGGCACAATGCCGACTTAAGTACAGGAAGGCTGAGTCTTCCAACTGTCTATGCTTTGAGCGTTTCCTGTGTCATCAGTTTTACATTCCGATGCATCTCTGCAGGTTTACTGCATCGATTCGACCTTCACAGTGACGATTAAACACAGAAATTGCATCGGATTTAAATATAAGAGACACAATGCCTACTTAAGTACAGGAAGTCTGAGTCTTCCTACTGTCTATGTTTTGAGGGTTTCCTGTGTCATCAGTTTTACACTCCGATGCACCTCTGCGGGTTTACTGTATTCCTTGGACCTTCCCATTGACGTTGAAACACAGAAAATGGATCGGAATGGAATATAAGAGACACAATGCCGACTTAAGTACTACAAAACGGAGTCTTCTTAGGGTCTGTGTTTTGAGCGTCTCCTGTGTCACCCGTTTTACTATCCGATGCACCTCTGCAGTTTTACTGTACCCCTTGGACCTTCACAGTAACGATGAAACACAGATATTGCATCGGAATTAAATATAAGAGACACAATGCCGATTTAACTACGGGAAGGCTAAGTCTTCCTACTGTCTATGTTTTCAGCGTTTCCTGTGTAATCAGTTTAACATTCCGATGGGCCTCTGCAGGTTTACTGTATTCCTTGGACCTTCCCATCGACGATGAAACACAGAAATAGCATCGGAATTAAATATAAGAGACACAATGCCGACTTAAGTACAAGAAAACTGAGTCTTCTTAGGGTCTATGTTTTGAGCGTTTCCTGTGTCACCAGTTTTACATTCCGATGCACTTTTGCAGGTTTACTGTATCAATTGGACCTTCCTATTGCCGATGAAACGCAGAAATTGCATCGGATTTAAATATAAGAGACAAAATGCAGACTTAAGTACAGGAAGACTGAGTCTTCCTACTGTCTATGTTTTGAGCGTTTCCTGTGTCACCAGTTTTACATTCCGATGCACCTCTGCAGGTTTACTGTATCCTTTCGACCTTCACAATGACGATGAAACACAGAAATTGCATCGGAGTTAAATATAAGAGACACAATGCCGACATAAGTACAAGAAAACTGAGTCTTCTTAGGATCTATGTTTTGAGCGTTTCCTGTGTCACCAGTTTTACATTCCGATGCACCTCTGCAGGTTTACTGTATCCATTGGACCTTCCCAGTGACGATGAAACACAGAAATTGCATCGGAATTAAATATAAGAGACACAATGCCGACTTAAGTACAAGAAAACTGAGTATTCTTAGGGTCTATGTTTTGAGCGTTTCCTGTGTCACCAGTTTTACATTCCGATGCACTTTTGCAGGTTTACTGTATCAATTGGACCTTCCTATTGCCGATGAAACGCAGAAATTGCATCGGATTTAAATATAAGAGGCACGATGCCGACTTAAGTACAGGAAGGCTGAGTCTTCCTACTGTCTATGCTTTGAGCGTTTCCTGTGTCATCAGTTTTACATTCCGATGCATCTCTGCAGGTTTACTGCATCCATTCGACCTTCACAGTGACGATGAAACACACAAATTGCATCGGATTTAAATATAAGAGACACAATGCCTACTTAAGTACACGAAGTCTGAGTCTTCCTACTGTCTATGTTTTGAGGGTTTCCTGTGTCATCAGTTTTGCACTCCGATGCACCTCTGCGGGTTTACTGTATTCCTTGGACCTTCCCATTGACGGTGAAACACAGAAATTGGATCGGAATTATATATATGAGACACAATGCAGACATAAGTACAGGAAGACTGAGTCTTTCTACTGTCTATGTTTTGAGCGTTTCCTGAAGTACCAGTTTTACATTCCGATGCACCTCTGCAGGTTTACTGTATCCGTAGGACCTTCACAGTGACGATGAAACACAGAAATTGCATCGGAATTAAATATAAGAGACACAATGCCGACTTAAGTACTACAAAACTCAGTCTTCTTAGGGTCTATGTTTTGAGCGTTTCCTGTGACACCAGTTTTACATTCCGATACACCTCTGCAGGATTTCTGTACCCATTGGACCTTCCCATTGACGATGAAACGCAAAAATTGCAGCGGATTTAAATATAAGAGACAAAATGCCTACTTAAGTAAAGGGAGTCTGAGTCTTCCTACTGTCTATGATTTGAGCGTTTCCTGTGTCATCAGTTTTACATTCCGATGCACCTCTCCAGGTTTACTGTATCCCTTGGACTTTCCCATTCACGATGAAACACGGAAATTGCATCGGAATTAAATATAAGAGACACAATGCCGACTTAAGTACAGGAAGACTGAGTCTTCCTACTGTCTATGTTTTGAGCGTTTCCTGTGTCACCAGTTTTACATTCCGATGCACCTCTGCAGGTTTACTGTATCCATTGCAACTTCACAGTGACGATGAAGCACAGAAATTGCTTTGGAATTAAATATAAGAGGCACAATGCCGACTTAAGTACAGGAAGACTGTGTCTTTCTACTGTCTATGTTTTCAGCGTTTCCTGTGTCACCAGTTTTACATTCCGATGCACCTTTGCAGGTTTAATGTATCCCTTGGACCTTCCCATTGACGAAGAAACATAGAAATTTCATCGGAATTAAGTATAAGAGACACAATGCCGACTTAAGTCAGGAAGACTGAGTCATCCTACTGTCTATGTTTTGAGCGTTTCCTGTGTCATCAGTTTTACATTCCGATGCACCTCTGCAGGCTTACTGTATCCATTGGACCTTCCCATTGACGTTGAAAAACAGAAATTGCATCGGATTTAAATATAAGAGACAAAATGCAGACTTAAGTACAGGAAGACTGAGTCTTCCTACTGTCTATGTTTTGAGCGTTTCCTGTGTCACCAGTTTTACATTCCGATGCACCTCTGCAGGTTTACTGTATCCTTTCGACCTTCACAGTGACGATGAAACACAGACATTGCATCGGAGTTAAATATAAGAGACACAATGCCGACATAAGTACAAGAAAACTGAGTCTTCTTAGGGTCTATGTTTTGAGCGTTTCCTGTGTCACCAGTTTTACATTCCGATGCACCTCTGCAGGTTTACTGTATCCATTGGACCTTCCCAGTGACGATGAAACACAGAAATTGCATCGGAATTAAATATAAGAGACACAATGCCGACTTAAGTACAAGAAAACTGAGTCTTCTTAGGGTCTATGTTTTGAGCGTTTCCTGTGTCACCAGTTTTACATTCCGATGCACCTCTGCAGGTTTACTGTATCCCTTGGACCTTCCTATTGCCGATGAAACGCAGAAATTGCATCGGATTTAAATATAAGAGGCACAATGCCGACTTAAGTACAGGAGGGCTGAGTCTTCCTACTGTCTACGTTTTGAGCGTTTCCTGTGTCACCAGTTTTACATTCCGATGCACCTCTGCAGGTTTACTGTTTACATCCGACCTTCACAGTGACGATGAAACACAGAAATTGCATCGGAATTAAATATAGGAGATACAATACCGACTTAAGAGCAGGAAGACTGAGTCTTCCTACTGTCTATTTTTTTTACCGTTTCCTGTGTCACCAGTTTTACATTCCGATGCACCTCTGCAGGTTTACTGTATCCATTGGACCTTCACAGTGACGATGAAACACAGAAATTGCATCGAAATTAAATATAAGAGACACAATGCCGACTTAAGTACTACAAAACGGAGTCTTCTTAGGGTCTGTGTTTTGAGCGTCTCCTGTGTCACCCGTTTTACTATCCGATGCACCTCTGCAGTTTTACTGTGTCCCTTGGACCTTCACAGTAACGATGAAACACAGATATTGCATCGGAATTAAATATAAGAGACAACAATGCGGATTTAACTACAGGAAGGCTAAGTCTTCCTACTGTCTATGTTTTCAGCGTTTCCTGTGTAATCAGTTTAACATTCCGATGGGCCTCTGCAGGTTTACTGTATTCCTTGGACCTTCCCATCGACGATGAAACACAGAAATAGCATCGGAATTAAATATAAGAGACACAATGCCGACTTAAGTACAGCAAGGCTGAGTCTTCCTACTGTCTATGCTTTGAGCGTTTCCTGTGTCATCAGTTTTACATTCCGATGCATCTCTGCAGGTTTACTGCATCCATTCGACCTTCACAGTGACGATGAAACACACAAATTGCATCGGATTTAAATATAAGAGACACAATGCCTACTTAAGTACAGGAAGTCTGAGTCTTCCTACTGTCTATGTTTTGAGGGTTTCCTGTGTCATCAGTTTTACACTCCGATGCACCTCTGCGGGTTTACTGTATTCCTTGGACCTTCCCATTGACGGTGAAACACTGAAATTGGATCGGAATTATATATAAGAGACAGAATGCCGACATAAGTACAGGAAGACTGAGTCTTTCTACTGTCTATGTTTTGAGCGTTTCCTGAAGTACCAGTTTTACATTCCGATGCACCTCTGCAGGTTTACTGTATCCGTAGGACCTTCACAGTGACGATGAAACACAGAAATTGCATCGGAATTAAATATAAGAGACACAATGCCGACTTAAGTACTACAAAACTCAGTCTTCTTAGGGTCTATGTTTTGAGCGTTTCCTGTGTCACCAGTTTTACATTCCGATGCACCTCTGCAGGTTTACTGTATCCATTGGACCTTCACAGTGACGATGAAACACAGAAATTGCATCGGAATTAAATATAAGAGACACAATGTCGATTTAAGTACAAGGAAATTCAGTCTTCTTAAGGGCTATGTTTTGAGCGTTTCCTGTGTCACCAGTTTTACATTCCGATGGACCTCGGCAGTCTTACTCTATCCCTTGGACATTCTTATCGACGATGAAACACAGAAATTGCAACGGAATTAAATATAAGAGACACAATGCCGTCTTAAGTACAGGAAGACTGAGTCTTCCTACTGTATACGTTTTGAGCGTTTCCTGTGTCACCTGTTTTACATTCCGATGCACCTCTGCAGGTTTACTGTTTACATTCGACCTTCACAGTGACGATGAAACACAGAAATTGCATCGGAATTAAATATAGGAGATACAATGCCGACTTAAGAGCAGGAAGACTGAGTCTTCCTACTGTCTATTTTTTTTACCGTTTCCTGTGTCACCAGTTTTACATTCCGATGCACCTCTGCAGGTTTACTGTATCCATTGGACCTTCACAGTGACGATGAAACACAGAAATTGCATCGAAATTAAATATAAGAGACACAATGCCGACTTAAGTACTACAAAACGGAGTCTTCTTAGGGTCTGTGTTTTGAGCGTTTCCTGTGTCACCAGTTTTACATTCCGATGGACCTCTGCAGGCTTACTGTATCCATTGGACCTTCCCATTGACGTTGAAAGACAGAAATTGCATCGGATTTAAATATAAGAGACGAAATGCAGACTTAAGTACAGGAAGACTGAGTCTTCCTACTGTCTATGTTTTGAGCGTTTCCTGTGTCACCAGTTTTACATTCCGATGCACCTCTGCAGGTTTACTGTATCCTTTCGACCTTCACAGTGACGATGAAACACAGAAATTGCATCGGAGTTAAATATAAGAGACACAATGCCGACATAAGTACAAGAAAACTGAGTCTTCTTAGGGTATATGTTTTGAGCGTTTCCTGTGTCACCAGTTTTTTATTCCGATGCACCTCTGCAGGTTTACTGTATCCATTGGACCTTCCCAGTGACGATGAAACACAGAAATTGCATCGGAATTAAATATAAGAGACACAATGCCGACTTAAGTACAACAAAACGGAGTCTTCTTAGGGTCTGTGTTTTGAGCGTCTCCTGTGTCACCCGTTTTACTTTCCGATGCACCTCTGCAGTTTTACTGTATCTCTTGGACCTTCACAGTAACGATGAAACACAGATATTGCATCGGAATTAAATATAAGAGACACAATGCCGATTTAACTACAGGAAGGCTAAGTATTCCTACTGTCTATGTTTTCAGCATTTCCTGTGTAATCAGTTTTACATTCCGATGGGCCTCTGCATGTTTACTGTATTCCTTGGACCTTCCCATCGACGGTGAAACACAGAAATAGCATCGGAATTAAATATAAGAGACACAGTGCCGACTTAAGTACAGGAAGACTGAGTCTTTCTACGGTCTATGTTTTGAGCGTTTCCTGAAGTACCAGTTTTACATTCCGATGCACCTCTGCAGGTTTACTGTATCCGTAGGACCTTCACAGTGACGATGAAACACAGAAATTGCATCGGAATTAAATATAAGAGACACAATGCCGACTTAAGTACAGGAAGACTCAGTCTTCCTACTGTCTATGTTTTCAGCGTTTCCTGTGTCACCAGTTTTACATTCCGATGCACCTTTGCAGGTTTAATGTATCCCTTGGACCTTCCCATTGACGAAGAAACATAGAAATTTCATCGGAATGAAGTATAAGAGACACAATGCCGACTTAAGTCAGGAAGACTGAGTCTTCCTACTGTCTATGTTTTGAGCGTTTCCTGTGTCATCAGTTTTACATTCCGATGCACCTCTGCAGGCTTACTGTATCCATTGGACCTTCCCATTGACGTTGAAAGACAAAAATTGCATCGGATTTAAATATAAGAGACAAAATGCAGACTTAAGAACAGGAAGACTGAGTCTTCCTACTGTCTATGTATTGAGCGTTTTCTGTGTCACCAGTTTTACATTCCGATGCACCTCTGCAGGTTTACTGTATCCTTTCGACCTTCACAGTGACGATGAAACACAGAAATTGCATCGGAGTTAAATATAAGAGACACAATGCCGACATAAGTACAAGAAAACTGAGTCTTCTTAGGGTCTATGTTTTGAGCGCTTCCTGTGTCACCAGATTTACATTCCGATGCACCTCTGCAGGTTTACTGTATCCATTGGACCTTCCCAGTGACGATGAAACACAGAAATTGCATCGGAATTAAATATAAGAGACACAATGCCGACTTAAGTACAAGAAAACTGAGTCTTCTTAGGGTCTATGTTTTGAGCGTTTCCTGTGTCACCAGTTTTACATTCCGATGCACCTCTGCAGGTTTACTGTATCCCTTGGACCTTCCTATTGCCGATGAAACGCAGAAATTGCATCGGATTTAAATATAAGAGGCACAATGCCGACATAAGTACAAGAAAATTCAGTCTTCTTAGGGGCTATGTTTTGAGCGTTTCCTGTGTCACCAGTTTTACATTCCGATGAACCTCTGCAGTGTTACTCTATCCCTTGGACATTCTTATCGACGATGAAACACAGAAATTGCAACGGAATTAAATATAAGAGGCACAATGCCGACATAAGTACAAGAAAATTCAGTCTTCTTAGGGGCTATGTTTTGAGCGTTTCCTGTGTCACCAGTTTTACATTCCGATGAACCTCTGCAGTGTTACTCTATCCCTTGGACATTCTTATCGACGATGAAACACAGAAATTGCAACGGAATTAAATATAAGAGGCACAATGCCGTCTTAAGTACAGGAAGACAGAGTCTTCCTACTGTCTACGTTTTGAGCGTTTCCTGTGTCACCAGTTTTACATTCCGATGGACCCTGCAGGTTTACTGTTTACATTCGACCTTCACAGTGACGATGAAACACAGAAATTGCATCGGAATTAAATATAGGAGATACAATGCCGACTTAAGAGCAGGAAGACTGAGTCTTCCTACTGTCTATTTTTTTTTACCGTTTCCTGTGTCACCAGTTTTACATTCCGATGCACCTCTGCAGGTTTACTGTATCCATTGGACCTTCACAGTGACGATGAAACACAGAAATTGCATCGAAATTAAATATAAGAGACGCAATGCCGACTTAAGTACTACAAAACGGAGTCTTCTTAGGGTCTGTGTTTTGAGCGTCTCCTGTGTCACCCGTTTTACTATCCGATGCACCTCTGCAGTTTTACTGTATCCCTTGGACCTTCACAGTAACGATGAAACACAGATATTGCATCGGAATTAAATATAAGAGACACAATGCCGATTTAACTACAGGAAGGCTAAGTCTTCCTACTGTCTATGTTTTCAGCGTTTCTGTGTAATCAGTTTAACATTCCGATGGGCCTCTGCAGGTTTACTGTATTCCTTGGACCTTCCCATCGACGATGAAGCACAGAAATAGCATCGGAATTAAATATAAGAGACACAATGCCGACTTAAGTACAGGAAGACTGAGTCTTCCTACTGTCTATGTTTTGAGCGTTTCCTGTGTCAGCAGTTTTACATTCCGATGCACCTCTGCAGGCTTACTGTATCCATTGGACCTTCCCATTGACGTTGAAAGACAGAAATTGCATCGGATTTTAATATAAGAGGCAAAATGCAGACTTAAGTACAGGAAGACTGAGTCTTCCTACTGTCTATGTTTGAGCGTTTCCTGTGTCACCAGTTTTACATTCCGATGCACCTCTGCAGGTTTACTGTATCCTTTCGACCTTCACAGTGACGATGAAACACAGAAATTGCATCGGAGTTAAATATAAGGGACACAATGCCGACATAAGTACAAGAAAACTGAGTCTTCTTAGGGTCTATGTTTTGAGCGTTTCCTGTGTCACCAGTTTTACATTCCGATGCACCTCTGCAGGTTTACTGTATCCATTGGACCTTCCCAGTGACGATGAAACACAGAAATTGCATCGGAATTAAATATAAGAGACACAATGCCGACTTAAGTACAAGAAAACTGAGTCTTCTTAGGGTCTATGTTTTGAGCGTTTCCTGTGTCACCAGTTTAACATTCCGATGCACTTTTGCAGGTTTACTCTATCAATTGGACCTTCCTATTGCCGATGAAACGCAGAAATTGCATCGGATTTAAATATAAGAGGCACGATTCCGACTTAAGTACAGGAAGGCTGAGTCTTCCTACTGTCAATGCTTTGAGCGTTTCCTGTGTCACCAGTTTTACATTCCGATGCACCTTTGCAGGTTTACTGTATCCATTGGACCTTCCTATTGACGATGAAACGCAGAAATTGCATCGGATTTAAATATAAGAGGCACAATGCCGACATAAGTACAGGAAGGCTGAGTCTTCCTACTGTCTATGCTTTGAGCGTTTCCTGTGTCATCAGTTTTACATTCCGGTGCATCTCTGCAGGTTTACTGCATCCATTCGACCTTAACAGTGACGATGAAACACACAAATTGCATCGGATTTAAATATAAGAGACACAATGCCTACTTAAGTACAGGAAGTCTGAGTCTTCCTACTGTCTATGTTTTGAGGGTTTCCTGTGTCATCAGTTTTACACTCCGATGCACCTCTGCGGGTTTACTGTATTCCTTGGACCTTCCCATTGACGGTGAAACACAGAAATTGGATCGGAATTATATATAAGAGACAGAATGCCGACTTAAGTACAGGAAGACTGAGTCTTCCTACTGTCTATTTTTTTTACCGTTTCCTGTGTCACCAGTTTTACATTCCGATGCACCTCTGCAGGTTTACTGTATCCCTTGGACCTTCACAGTGACGATGAAACACAGAAATTGCATCGAAATTAAATATAAGAGACACAATGCCGACTTAAGTACTACAAAACGGAGTCTTCTTAGGGTCTGTGTTTTGAGCGTCTCCTGTGTCACCCGTTTTACTTTCCGATGCACCTCTGCAGTTTTACTGTATCCCTTGGACCTTCACAGTAACGATGAAACACAGATATTGCATCGGAATTAAATATAAGAGACACGATGCCGATTTAACTACAGGAAGGCTAAGTCTTCCTACTGTCTATGTTTTCAGCGTTTCCTGTGTAATCAGTTTAACATTCCGATGGGCCTCTGCAGGTTTACTGTATTCCTTGGACCTTCCCATCGACGATGAAACACAGAAATAGCATCGGAATTAAATATAAGAGACACAATGCCGACTTAAGTACAGGAAGACTGATTCTTCCTACTGTCTACGTTTTGAGCGTTTCCTGTGTCACCAGTTATACATTCCGATGCACCTCTGCAGGTTTTCTGTATCCATTGGACCTTCCCATTGACGATGAAACACAGAAATTTCATCGGATTTAAATAAAAGAGACACAATGCCGTCTTATTTTGAGGAAGACTGAGTCTTCCTACTGTCTATGTTTTGAGCGTTCCTGTGTCACCAGTTTTACATTCCGATTCACCTCTGTAGTTTTACTGTATCCATTGCACCTTCACAGTGACGATGAAACACAGATATTGCTTTGGAAATAAATATAAGAGGCACAATGCCGACTTAAGTACAAGAAGACTGGGTCTTTCTACTGTCTATGTTTTCAGCGTTTCCTGTGTCACCAGTTTTACATTCCGATGCACCTTTGCAGGTTTAATGTATCCCTTGGACTTTCCCATTGACGAAGAAACACAGAAATTTCATCGGAATTTAGTATAAGAGACACAATGCCGACTTAAGTCGGGAAGACTGAGTCTTCCTACTGTCTATGTTTTGAGCGTTTCCTGTGTCACCAGGTTTACATTCCGATGCACCTCTGCAGGCTTACTGTATCCATTGGACCTTCCCATTCACGTTGAAAGACAGAAATTGCATCGGATTTAAATATAAGAGACAAAATGCAGACTTAAGTACAGGAAGACTGAGTCTTCCTACTGTCTATGTTTTGAGCGTTTCCTGTGTCACCAGTTTTACATTCCGATGCACCTCTGCAGGTTTACTGTATCCTTTCGACCTTCACAGTGACGATGAAACACAGAAATTGCATCGGAATTAAATATAAGAGACACAATGCCATCTTAAGTACAAGAAAACTGAGTCTTCTTAGGGTCTATGGTTTGAGCGTTTCCTGTGTCACCAGTTTTACATTCCGATGCACTTTTGCAGGTTTACTGTATCAATTGGACCTTCCTATTGCCGATGAAACGCAGTAATTGCATCGGATTTAAATATAAGAGGCACGATGCCGACTTAAGTACAGGAAGGCTGAGTCTTCCTACTGTCTATGCTTTGAGCGTTTCCTGTGTCACCAGTTTTACATTCCGATGCACCTTTGCAGGTTTACTGTATCCATTGGACCTTCCTATTGCCGATGAAACGCAGAAATTGCATCGGATTTAAATATAAGAGGCACAATGCCGACTTAAGTACAGGAAGGCTGAGTCTTCCTACTGTCTATGCTTTGAGCGTTTCCTGTGTCATCAGTTTTACATTCCGATGCATCTCTGCAGGTTTACTGCATCCATTCGACCTTCACAGTGACGATGAAACACACAAATTGCATCGGATTTAAATATAAGAGACACAATGCCTACTTAAGTACAGGTAGTCTGAGTCTTCCTACTGTCTATGTTTTGAGGGTTTCCTGTGTCATCAGTTTTACACTCCGATGCACCTCTGCAGGTTTACTGTATTCCTTGGACCTTCCCATTGACGTTGAAACACAGAAATTGGATCGGAATTAAATATAAGAGACACAATGCCGACTTAAGTACAGGAAGACTGAGTCTTCCTACTGTCTATGTTTTGAGCGTTTCCTGTGTCACCAGTTTTACATTCCGATGCACCTCTGCAGGTTTACTGTATCCGTAGGACCTTCACAGTGACGATGAAAGACAGAAATTGCATCGGAATTAAATATAAGAGACACAATGCCGACGAAAGTACTACAAAACTCAGTCTTCTTAGGGTCTATGTTTTTAGCGTTTCCTGTGTTACCAGTTTTACATTCCGATGCACCTCTGCAGGTTTACTGTATCCATTGGACCTTCACAGTGACGATGAAACACAGAAATTGCATCGGAATTAAATATAAGAGACACAATGCCGACTTAAGTACGGGAAGACTGAGTCTTCCTACTGTCTATGTTTTGAGCGTTTCCTGTGTCACCAGTTTTACATTCCGATGCACCTCTGCAGGCTTACTGTATCCATTGGACCTTCCCATTGACGTTGAAAGACTTAAAATGCATCGGATTTAAATATAAGAGACAAAATGCAGACTTAAGTACAGGAAGACTGAGTCTTCCTACTGTCTATGTTTTGAGCGTTTCCTGTGTCACCAGTTTTACATTCCGATGCACCTCTGCAGGTTTACTGTATCCTTTCGACCTTCACAGTGACGATGAAACACAGAAATTGCATCGGAGTTAAATATAAGAGACACAATGCCGACATAAGTACAAGAAAACTGAGTCTTCTTAGGGTCTATGTTTTGAGCGTTTCCTGTGTCACCAGTTTTACATTCCGATGCACCTCTGCAGGTTTACTGTATCCATTGGACCTTCCCAGTGACGATGAAACACAGAAATTGCATCGGAATTAAATATAAGAGACACAATGCCGACTTAAGTACAAGAAAACTGAGTCTTCTTAGGGTCTATGTTTTGAGCGTTTCGTGTGTCACCAGTTTTACATTCCGATGCACTTTTGCAGGTTTACTCTATCAATTGGACCTTCCTATTGCCGATGAAACGCAGAAATTGCATCGGATTTAAATATAAGAGGCACGATGCCGACTTAAGTACAGGAAGGCTGATTCTTCCTACTGTCAATGCTTTGAGCGTTTCCTGTGTCACCAGTTTTACATTCCGATGCACCTTTGCAGGTTTACTGTATCCATTGGACCTTCCTATTGACGATGAAACGTAGAAATTGCATCGGATTTAAATATAAGAGGCACAATGCCGACTTAAGTACAGGAAGGCTGAGTCTTCCTACTGTCTATGTTTTGAGGGTTTCCTGTGTCATCAGTTTTACACTCCGATGCACCTCTGCGGGTTTACTGTATTCCTTGGACCTTCCCATTGACGGTGAAACACAGAAAGTGGATCGGAATTATATATAAGAGACAGAATGCCGACTTAAGTACAGGAATACTGAGTCTTTCTACTCTCTATGTTTTGAGCGTTTCCTGAAGTACCAGTTTTACATTCCGATGCACCTCTGCAGGTTTACTGTATCCGTAGGACCTTCACAGTGACGATGAAACACAGAAATTGCATCGGAATTAAATATAAGAGACACAATGCCGACTTAAGTACTACAAAACTCAGTCTTCTTAGGGTCTATGTTTTGAGCGTTTCCTGTGTCACCAGTTTTACATTCCGATGGACCTCTGCAGTCTTACTCTATCCCTTGGACATTCTTATCGACGATGAAACACAGAAATTGCAACGGAATTAAATATAAGAGACACAATGCCGTCTTAAGTACAGCAAGACTGAGTCTTCCTACTGTATACGTTTTGAGCGTTTCCTGTGTCACCAGTTTTACATTCCGATGCACCTCTGCAGGTTTACTGTTTACATTCGACCTTCACAGTGACGATGAAACACAGAAATTGCATCGGAATTAAATATAGGAGATACAATGCCGACTTAAGAGCAGGAAGACTGAGTCTTCCTACTGTCTATTTTTTTTACCGTTTCCTGTGTCACCAGTTTTACATTCCGATGCACCTCTGCAGGTTTACTGTATCCCTTGGACCTTCACAGTAACGATGAAACACAGATATTGCATCGGAATTAAATATAAGAGACACAATGCCGATGTAACTACAGGAAGGCTAAGTCTTCCTACTGTCTATGTTTTCAGCGTTCCCTGTGTAATCAGTTTTACATTCCGATGGGCCTCTGCAGGTTAACTGTATTCCTTGGACCTTCCCATCGACGATGAAACACAGAAATAGCATCGGAATTAAATATAAGAGACACAATGCCGACTTAAGTACAGGAAGACTGATTCTTCCTACTGTCTACGTTTTGAGCGTTTCCTGTGTCACCAGTTATACATTCCGATGCACCTCTGCAGGTTTTCTGTATCCATTGGACCTTCCCATTGACGATGAAACACAGAAATCTCATCGGATTTAAATAAAAGAGACACAATGCCGTGTTATTTTGAGGAAGACTGAGTCTTCCGACTGTCTATGTTTTGAGCGTTCCTGTGTCACCAGTTTTACATTCCGATTCACCTCTGTAGGTTTACTGTATCCATTGCACCTTCACGGTGACGATGAAACACAGAAATTGCTTTGGAATTAAATATAAGAGGCACAATGCCGACTTAAGTACAAGAAGACTGTGTCTTTCTACTGTCTATGTTTTCAGCGTTTCCTGTGTCACCAGTTTTACATTCCGATGCACCTTTGCAGGTTTAATGTATCCCTTGGACCTTCCCATTGACGAAGAAACACAGAAATTTCATCGGAATTTAGTATAAGAGACACAATGCCGACTTAAGTCAGGAAGACTGAGTCTTCCTACTGTCTATGTTTTGAGCGTTTCCTGTGTCACCAGTTTTACATTCCGATGCACCTCTGCAGGCTTACTGTATCCATTGGACCTTCCCATTGACGTTGAAAGACAGAAATTGCATCGGATTTTAATATAAGAGACAAAATGCAGACTTAAGTACAGGAAGACTGAGTCTTCCTACTGTCTATGTTTTGAGCGTTTCCTGTGTCACCAGTTTTACATTCCGATGCACCTCTGCAGGTTTACTGTATCCTTTCGACCTTCACAGTGACGATGAAACACAGAAATTGCATCGGAATTAAATATAAGAGACACAATGCAGACATAAGTACAAGAAAACTGAGTCTTCTTAGGGTCTATGTTTTGAGCGTTTCCTGTGTCACCAGTTTTACATTCCGATGCACCTCTGCAGGTTTACTGTATCCATTGGACCTTCCCAGTGACGATGAAACACACAAATTGCATCGGATTTAAATATAAGAGACACAATGCCTACTTAAGTACAGGTAGTCTGAGTCTTCCTACTGTCTATGTTTTGAGGGTTTCCTGTGTCATCAGTTTTACACTCCGATGCACCTCTGCAGGTTTACTGTATTCCTTGGACCTTCCCATTGACGTTGAAACACAGAAATTGGATCGGAATTAAATATAAGAGACACAATGCCGACTTAAGTACAGGAAGACTGAGTCTTTGTACTGTCTATGTTTTGAGCGTTTCCTGTAGTACCAGTTTTACATTCCGATGCACCTCTGCAGGTTTACTGTATCCGTAGGACCTTCACAGTGACGATGAAAGACAGAAATTGCATCGGAAATAAATATAAGAGACACAATGCCGACGAAAGTACTACAAAACTCAGTCTTCTTAGGGTCTATGTTTTTAGCGTTTCCTGTGTTACCAGTTTTACATTCCGATGCACCTCTGCAGGTTTACTGTATCCATTGGACCTTCACAGTGACGATGAAACACAGAAATTGCATCGGAATTAAATATAAGAGACACAATGCCGACTTAAGTACTACAAAACTGAGTCTTCCTAGGGTCTATGTTTTGAGCGATTCTGTGTCACCAGTTTTACATTCCGATGAACCTATGCAGGATTACTGTATCCATTCGACCTTCCCAAAGACGATGAAACACACAAATTGCATCGGAATCAAATACAAGAGACACAGTGTCGACTTAAGTACAAAGAACTGAGTCTTCTTTAGGGTCTATGTTTTGAGCGTTTCCTGTGTCACCAGTTTTACATTCCGATGGGCCTCTGCAGGTTTACTGTATCCCTTGGACCTTCCCATTGCGAAGGAACACAGAAATTTCATCGGAATTAAGTATAAGAGACACAATGCCGCCTTAAGTCAGGAAGACTGAGTCTTCATACTGTCTATGTTTTGAGCGTTTCCTGTGTCACCAGTTCTACATTCCGATGCACCTCTGCAGGCTTACTGTATCCATTGGACCTTCCCATTGACGTTGAAAGACAGAAATTGCATCGGATTTAAATATAAGAGACAAAATGCAGACTTAAGTACAGGAAGGCTGAGTCTTCCTACTGTCTATGTTTTGAGCGTTTCCTGTGTCACCAGTTTTACATTCCGATGCACCTCTGCAGGTTTACTGTATCCTTTCGACCTTCACAGTGACGATGAAACACAGAAATTGCATCGGAGTTAAATATAAGAGACACAATGCCGACATAAGTACAAGAAAACTGAGTCTTCTTAGGGTCTATGTTTTGAGCGTTTCGTGTGTCACCAGTTTTACATTCCGATGCACCTCTGCAGGTTTACTGTATCCATTGGACCTTCCCAGTGACGATGAAACACAGAAATTGCATCGGAATTAAATATAAGAGACACAATGCCGACTTAAGTACAAGAAAACTGAGTCTTCTTAGGGTCTATGTTTTGAGCGTTTCCTGTGTCACCAGTTTTACATTCCGATGCACTTTTGCAGGTTTACTCTATCAATTGGACCTTCCTTTTGCCGATGAAACGCTGAAATTGCATCGGATTTAAATATAAGAGGCACGATGCCGACTTAAGTACAGGAAGGCTGAGTCTTCCTACTGTCAATGCTTTGAGCGTTTCCTGTGTCACCAGTTTTACATTCCGATGCACCTTTGCAGGTTTACTGTATCCATTGGACATTCCTATTGACGATGAAACGCAGAAATTGCATCGGATTTAAATATAAGAGGCACAATGCCGACTTAAGTACAGGAAGGCTGAGTCTTCCTACTGTCTATGCTTTGAGCGTTTCCTGTGTCATCAGTTTTACATTCCGGTGCATCTCTGCAGGTTTACTGCATCCATTCGACCTTCACAGTGACGATGAAACACACAAATTGCATCGGATTTAAATATAAGAGACACAATGCCTACTTAAGTACAGGAAGTCTGAGTCTTCCTACTGTCTATGTTTTGAGGGTTTCCTGTGTCATCAGTTTTACACTCCGATGCACCTCTGCGGGTTTACTGTATTCCTTGGACCTTCCCATTGACGGTGAAACACAGAAATTGGATCGGAATTATATATAAGAGACAGAATGCCGACTTAAGTACAGGAAGACTGAGTCTTTCTACTGTCTATGTTTTGAGCGTTTCCTGAAGTACCAGTTTTACATTCCGATGCACCTCTGCAGGTTTACTGTATCCGTAGGACCGTCACAGTGACGATGAATAACAGAAATTGCATCGGAATTAAATATAAGAGACACAATGCCGACTTAAGTACTACAAAACTCAGTCTTCTTAGGGTCTATGTTTTGAGCGTTTCCTGTGTCACCAGTTTTACATTCCTATGCACCTCTGCAGGTTTACTGTATCCATTGGACCTTCACAGTGACGATGAAACACAGAAATTGCATCGGAATTAAATATAAGAGACACAATGTCGACTTAAGTACAAGGAAATTCAGTCTTCTTAGGGGCTATGTTTTGAGCGTTTCCTGTGTCACCAGTTTTACATTCCGATGGACCTCTGCAGTCTTACTCTATCCCTTGGACATTCTTATCGTCGATGAAACACAGAAATTGCAACGGAATTAAATATAAGAGACACAATGCCGTCTTAAGAACAGCAAGACTGAGTCTTCCTACTGTATACGTTTTGAGCGTTTCCTGTGTCACCAGTTTTACATTCCGATGCACCTCTGCAGGTTTACTGTTTACATTCGACCTTCACAGTGACGATGAAACACAGAAATTGCATCGGAATTAAATATAGGAGATACAATGCCGACTTAAGAGCAGGAAGACTGAGTCTTCCTACTGTCTATTTTTTTTACCGTTTCCTGTGTCACCAGTTTTACATTCCGATGCACCTCTGCAGGTTTACTGTATCCATTGGACCTTCACAGTTACGATGAAACACAGAAATTGCATCGAAATTAAATATAAGAGACACAATGCCGACTTAAGTACTACAAAACGGAGTCTTCTTAGGGTCTGTGTTTTGAGCGTCTCCTGTGTCACCCGTTTTACTTTCCGATGCACCTCTGCAGTTTTACTGTATCCCTTGGACCTTCACAGTAACGATGAAACACAGATATTGCATCGGAATTAAATATAAGAGACACAATGCGGATTTAACTACAGGAAGGCTAAGTCTTCCTACTGTCTATGTTTTCAGCGTTTCCTGTGTAATCAGTTTTACATTCCGATGGGCCTCTGCAGGTTTACTGTATTCCTTGGACCTTCCCATCGACGATGAAACACAGAAATAGCATCGGAATTAAATATAAGAGACACAATGCCGACTTAAGTACAGGAACACTGATTCTTCCTACTGTCTACGTTTTGAGCGTTTCCTGTGTCACCAGTTATACATTCCGATGCACCTCTGCAGGTTTTCTGTATCCATTGGACCTTCCCATTGACGATGAAACACAGAAATTTCATCGGATTTAAATAAAAGAGACACAATGCCGTCTTATTTTGAGGAAGACTGAGTCTTCCTACTGTCTATGTTTTGAGCGTTCCTGTGTCACCGGTTTTACATTCCGATTCACCTCTGTAGGTTTACTGTATCCATTGCACCTTCACAGTGACGATGAAACACAGAAATTGCTTTGGAATTAAATATAAGAGGCACAATGCCGACTTAAGTACAAGGAGACTGTGTCTTTCTACTGTCTATGTTTTCAGCGTTTCCTGTGTCACCAGTTTTACATTCCGATGCACCTTTGCAGGTTTAATGTATCCCTTGGACCTTCCCATTGACGAAGAAACACAGAAATTTCATCGGAATTTAGTATAAGAGACACAATGCCGACTTAAGTCAGGAAGACTGAGTCTTCCTACTGTCTATGTTTTGAGCGTTTCCTGTGTCACCAGTTTTACATTCCGATGCACCTCTGCAGGCTTACTGTATCCATTGGACCTTCCCATAGACGTTGAAAGACAGAAATTGCATCGGATTTAAATATAAGAGACAAAATGCAGACTTAAGTACAGGAAGACTGAGTCTTCCTACTGTCTATGTTTTGAGCGTTTCCTGTGTCACCAGTTTTACATTCCGATGCACCTCTGCAGGTTTACTGTATCCTTTCGACCTTCACAGTGACGATGAAACACAGAAATTGCATCGGAATTAAATATAAGAGACACAATGCAGACATAAGTACAAGAAAACTGAGTCTTCTTAGGGTCTATGTTTTGAGCGTTTCCTGTGTCACCAGTTTTACATTCCGATGCACCTCTGCAGGTTTACTGTATCCATTGGACCTTCCCAGTGACGATGAAACACAGAAATTGCATCGGAATTAAATATAAGAGGCACAATGCCGACTTAAGTACAAGAAAACTGAGTCTTCTTAGGGTCTATGGTTTGAGCGTTTCCTGTGTCACCAGTTTTACATTCCGATGCACTTTTGCAGGTTTACTGTATCAATTGGACCTTCCTATTGCCGATGAAACGCAGAAATTGCATCGGATTTACATATAAGAGGCACGATGCCGACTTAAGTACAGGAAGGCTGAGTCTTCCTACTGTCTATGCTTTGAGCGTTTCCTGTGTCACCAGTTTTACATTCCGATGCACCTTTGCAGGTTTACTGTATCCATTGGACCTTCCTATTGCCGATGAAACGCAGAAATTGCATCGGATTTAAATATAAGAGGCACAATGCCGACTTAAGTACAGGAAGGCTGAGTCTTCCTACTGTCTATGCTTTGAGCGTTTCCTGTGTCATCAGTTTTAGATTCCGATGCATCTCTGCAGGTTTACTGCATCCATTCGACCTTCACAGTGACGATGAAACACACAAATTGCATCGGATTTAAATATAAGAGACACAATGCCTACTTAAGTACAGGTAGTCTGAGTCTTCCTACTGTCTATGTTTTGAGGGTTTCCTGTGTCATCAGTTTTACACTCCGATGCACCTCTGCAGGTTTACTGTATTCCTTGGACCTTCCCATTGACGTTGAAACACAGAAATTGGATCGGAATTAAATATAAGAGACACAATGCCGACTTAAGTAAAGGAAGACTGAGTCTTTCTACTGTCTATGTTTTGAGCGTTTCCTGTAGTACCAGTTTTACATTCCGATGCACCTCTGCAGGTTTACTGTATCCGCAGGACCTTCACAGTGACGATGAAAGGCAGAAATTGCATCGGAATTAAATATAAGAGACACAATGCCGACGAAAGTACTACAAAACTCAGTCTTCTTAGGGTCTATGTTTTTAGCGTTTCCTGTGTTACCAGTTTTACATTCCGATGAACCTATGCAGGATTACTGTATCCATTCGACCTTCCCAAAGACGATGAAACACACAAATTGTATCGGAATCAAATACAAGAGACACAGTGCCGACTTAAGTACAAAGAACTGAGTCTTCTTTAGGGTCTATGCTTTGAGCGTTTCCTGTGTCACCAGTTTCACATTCCGATACACCTCTGCAGGTTTACTGTATCCCTTGGACATTCCCATCGACGATGAAACACATAAATTGCATCGGAATTAAATATAAGAGACACAATGCTGACTTAAGTACAGGAAAACTGAGTCTTCCTACTGTCTACGTTTTGAGCGTTTCCTGTGTCACCAGTTTTACATTCCGATGCACCTCTGCAGGTTTACTGTATCCACTGGACATTCCCATTGACGATGAAACACAGAAATTGCATCGGATATAAATAAAAGAGACACAATGCCGACTTAAGTAAAGGAAGACTGAGTCTTCCTATTGTCTATGTTTTGAGCGTCTCCTTTGTCACCAGTTTTACATACCGATGCACCTCTGAAGGTTTACTGTTTCCCTTGGACCTTCACAATGACGATGAAACACAGAAATTGCATCGGAATTAAATATAAGAGACACAATGCCGACTTAAGTACAGGAAGACTGAGTCTTCCTACTGTCTATGCTTTCAGCGTTTCCTGTGTAATCAGTTTTACATTCCGATGCACCTCGGCAGGTTTACTGTATTCCTTGGGCCTTCCCATGGACGATGAAACACAGAAATTGCATCGGAATTAAATATAAGAGACACAATGCCGACTTAATTACAGGAAGACTGAGTCTTTCTACTGTCTATGTTTTGAGCTTTTCCTGTGTCACCAGTTTTACATTCCGATGCACCTCTGCAGGTTTTCTGTATCCACTGGACCTTCACAGTGACGATGAAACACAGAAATTGCTTTGGAAATTAACATAAGAGACACAATGCCGACTTAAGTACAGGAAGACTGTGTCTTCCTACTGTCTATGTATTGAGCGTTTCCTGTGTCACCAGGTTTACATTCCGATGCACCTCTGCAGGTTTACTGTATCCATTGGACCTTCCCATTGACGATGAAACACAGAAATTTCATCGGAATTAAATGTAAGAGACACAATGCCGCCTTAAGTCAGGAAGACTGAGTCTTCCCACTGTTTATGTTTTGAGCGTTTCCTGTATCACCAGTTTTACATATAGATGCACCTCTGCAGGTTTACTGTATCCATTAGACCTTCCCATTGACGATGAAACACAGAAATTGCATCGGAATTAAAAATAAGAGACACAATGCCGATTTAAGAACAGGAAGACTGAGTCTTCCTACTGTCTATGTATTGAGCGTTTCCTGTGTCACCAGTTTTACATACCGATGCACCTCTGCAGGTTTACTGTATCACTTGGACCTTCACAGTGACGATGAAACACAGATATTGCATCGGAATTAAATATAAGAGTCACAATGCCGATTTAAGTACAGGAAGACTGAGTCTTCCTACTGTCTATGTTTTCAGCGTTTCCTGTGTAATCAGTTTTACATTCCGATGCACCTCTGCAGGTTTACTGTATTCCTTGGACCTTCCCATGGACGATGAAACACAGAAATTGCATCGGAATTAAATGTAAGAGGCACAATGCCGACTTAAGTACAGGAAGGCTGAGTCTTCCTACTGTCTATGCTTTTACCGTTTCCTGTGTCACCAGTTTTACATTCCGATGCACCTTTGGAGGTTCACTGTATCCATTGGACCTTCCTATTGCCGATGAAACGCAGAAATTGCATCGGATTTAAATATAAGAGGCACAATGCCGACTTAAGTTCAGGAAGGCTGAGTTTTCCTACTGTCTATGCTTTGAGCGTTTCCTGTGTCATCAGTTTTACATTCCGATGCATCTCTGCAGGTTTACTGCATCCATTCGACCTTCACAGTGACGATGAAACACACAAATTGCATCGGATTTAAATATAAGAGACACAATGCCTACTTAAGTACAGGAAGTTTGAGTCTTCCTACTGTCTATGTTTTGAGGGTTTCCTGTGTCATCAGTTTTGCACTCCGATGCACCTCTGCAGGTTTACTGTATCTCTTGGACCTTCCCATTGACGATGAAACACAGAAATTGGTTCGGAATTAAATATAAGAGATACAATGCCGACTTAAGTACAGGAAGACTGAGTCTTTCTACCGTCTATGTTTTGAGCGTTTCCTGTGTCACCAGTTTTACATTCCGATGCACCTCTGCAGGTTTACTGTATCCGTAGGACCTTCACAGTGACGATGAAACACAGAAATTGCATCGGAATTAAATATAAGAGACACAATGCCGACTTAAGTACTACAAAACTCAGTCTTCTTAGGGTCTATGTTTTGAGCGTTTCCTGTGTCACCAGTTTTACATTCCGATGCACCTCTGCAGGTTTACTGTATCCATTGGACCTTCACAGTGACGATGAAACACAGAAATTGCATCGGAATTAAATATAAGACAAATGCAAATAACTACAGAGGTATCTCATTGTTATCAGTGGCCTATAAGATCCTATCCAAGGCACTACAAAACAGGATTGAAAATCAAGTAGAGAAAGAACTGGGTGAATATCAGGCTGGGTTTAGAAAAGGAAGATCATGCAGTGAACAGATATTCAGTCTACTCTCCATAATACAACTTCGCGCACGCACATCGAAAAATCTAGTAATTACATTCATAGACTTCAAAAAAGCATATGATTCTATTGATAGACCAACCCTGATTAACACATTAGAAGAATTTGGGATTGATGATAAAAGCAGAAGTCTAATCCAGGAAATCCTTACGGGAACAAAATCGCAAGTGAAGTTTTTGGGTAGATTGTCACAACCGTTTGTAATTGGAACAGGTGTTAGACAAGGGGATGGGTTCTCCCCACTGTTGTTTAACATTGTCCTTGAAAAAGTGGTCAGGGAATGGAGAAAGAAGATGGCAGAAGCTGGAGTGAAAAATGGGATAACGTTAGGAAGAAATAAAACAAAAATTGAATGTCTGGCATTTGCTGATGACATGGCAATATTGGCAGATGACATCGAAACAGCAAAGATTCAGATAGAAATGCTGCATGATATCGCTGAGAAGACAGGTCTACAAATATCGTATGAAAAGACAGAACTGATGATACAGGACAAAACAGACCCAACACAGACATTGCAAACTAAATATGGAATAATTAAGAGAGTTCATAAAGTTAAGTATCTAGGGGAATGGATTACACCGACAGGGTTACCAAATGTTTCACTACAGGAAAGAGCAATAAAGATGGAAACGGCGTACCAGCTATGCCGAAATGTATACAATAAAAAGTCGATCTCCATCAATGCCAAGCTCAGGCACTACAATGCGGTAATAAAACCAGAAAGTTTGTATGCGATTGAATGCATCCCACTGAACAGAAAACGTCTGTTGGAGAAATTGGAAATAAAAGAGAGAAAAATACTGAGAAAGATCTTAGGACCTAAAAAGGATGGACAAGATTATAAATTGCGATCCAATAAAGAGTTATACGAGAAAATTGAAAAACTGACAACATCCTTTAAAAAGAGAAGACTGAGTTTCTGTGGGCATGTCAAAAGAATGGCACCAGAAAGAACGGCAAAGAAAATCCTGGAATACATGGAAAGCAGAAAGACACAAATTAACTGGCTGAAAGAAGTAAAAGAAGACATTGCAGAAATGAACATTATACCAGAGACAGTTTACAACAGAATGGAATATAGGAATGCCATCAACAAAATATAGGGATTCAAAGACCGAACGCAATCAAAGAAGACGGGAACAACCTGGTCGCAAGAACGTAAAGAAGCCCACTCAGAAAAAATGAAGAAGTACTGGGAAGAACGCAAGAAAAAGCACAAGAAATGACTGATGCTTAGCGTAGTCCAAAGTTGACTGTAACGAATAATAATAATAATAATAATAAGAGACACAATGCCGACTTAAGTACTACAAAACTGAGTCTTCCTAGGGTCTATGTTTTGAGCGTTTCTGTGTCACCAGTTTTACATTCCGATGAACCTCTGCAGGATTACTGTATCCATTCGACCTTCCCAAAGACGATGAAACACACAAATTGCATCGGAATTAAATATAAGAGACACAGTGCCGACTTAAGTACAAAGAACTGAGTCTTCTTTGGGTCTATGTTTTGAGCGTTTCCTGTGTCACCAGTTTTACATTCCGATGGGCCTCTGCAGGTTTACTGTATCCCTTGGACCTTCCCATGGACGATGAAGCACAGAAATTGCATCGGAATTAAATATAAGAGACACAATGCCGACTTAAGTACGGGAAGACTGAGTCTTCCTACTGTCTACGTTTTGAGCGTTTCCTGTGTCACCAGTTTTACATTCCGATGCACCTCTGCAGGTTTACTGTATTCCTTGGACCTTCCCATGGACGATGAAACACAGAAATTGCATCGGAATTAAAAATAAGAGACACAATGCCGACTTAAGTACAGGAATACTGAGTCTTCCTACTGTCTATGTACTGAGCGTATCCTGTGTCACCAGTTTTACATACCGATGCATCTCTGCAGGTTTACTGCATCCATTCGACCTTCACAGTGACGATGAAACACACAAATTGCATCGGATTTAAATATAAGAGACACAATGCCTACTTAAGTACAGGAAATCTGAGTCTTCCTACTGTCTATGTTTTGAGGGTTTCCTGTGTCATCAGTTTTACACTCCGATGCACCTCTGCAGGTTTACTGTATCCCTTGGACCTTCCAATTGACGATGAAACACAGAAATTGGATCGGAATTAAATATAAGAGACACAATGCCCACTTAAGTACAGGAAGACTGAGTCTTTCTACCGTCTATGTTTTGAGCGTTTCCTGTGTCACCAGTTTTACATTCCGATGCACCTCTGCAGGGTTACTGTATCCGTAGGACCTTCACAGTGACGATGAAACACAGAAATTGCATCGGAATTAAATATAAGAGACACAATGCCAACTTAAGTACTACAAAACTCAGTCTTCTTAGGGTCTATGTTTTGAGCGTTTCCTGTGTCACCAGTTTTACATTCCGATGCACCTTTGCAGGTTCACTGTATCCATTGGACCTTCCTATTGCCGATGAAACGCAGAAATTGCTTCGGATTTAAATATAAAAGGCACAATGCCGACTTAAGTACAGGAAGGCTGAGTCTTCCTACTGTCTATGCTTTGAGCGTTTCCTGTGTCATCAGTTTTACATTCCGATGCATCTCTGCAGGTTTACTGCATCCATTCGACCTTCACAGTGACGATGAAACACACAAATTGCATCGGATTTAAATATAAGAGACACAATGCCTACTTAAGTACAGGAAGTCTGAGTCTTCCTACTGTCTATGTTTTGAGGGTTTCCTGTGTCATCAGTTTTACACTCCGATGCACCTCTGCAGGTTTACTGTATCCCTTGGACCTTCCTATTGACGATGAAACACAGAAATTGGATCGGAATTAAATATAAGAGACACAATGCCGACTTAAGTACAGGAAGACTGAGTCTTTCTACCGTCTATGTTTTGAGCGTTTCCTGTGTCACCAGTTATACATTCCGATGCACCTCTGCAGGTTTACTGTATCCGTAGGACCTTCACAGTGACGATGAAACACAGAAATTGCATCGGAATTAAATATAAGAGACACAATGCCGACTTAAGTACTACAAAACTGAGTCTTCCTAGGGTCTATGTTTTGAGCGTTTCTGTGTCACCAGTTTTACATTCCGATGAACCTCTGCAGGATTACTGTATCCATTCGACCTTCCAAAAGACGATGAAACACACAAATTGCATCGGAATTAAATATAAGAGACACAGTGCCGACTTAAGTACAAAGAACTGAGTCTTCTTTAGGGTCTATGTTTTGAGCGTTTCCTGTGTCACCAGTTTTACATTCCGATCGGCCTCTGCAGGTTTACTGTATCCCTTGGACCTTCCCATGGACGATAAAACACAGAAATTGCATCGGAATTAAATATAAGAGACACAATGCCGACTTCAGCACGGGAAGACTGAGTCTTCCTACTGTCTATGTTTTGAGCGTTTCCTGTGTCACCAGTTTCACATTCCGATGCACCTCTGCAGGTTTACTGTATCCCTTGGACATTCCCATCGACGATGAAACACAGAAATTGCATCGGAATTAAATATAAGAGACACAATGCCGACTTAAGTACAGGAATACTGAGTCTTCCTACTGTCTATGTATTGAGCGTTTCCTGTGTCACCAGTTTTACATACCGATGCATCTCTGCAGGTTTACTGCATCCATTCGACCTTCACAGTGACGATGAAACACACAAATTGCATCGGATTTAAATATAAGAGACACAATGCCTACTTAAGTACAGGAAGTCTGAGTCTTCCTACTGTCTATGTTTTGAGGGTTTCCTGTGTCATCAGTTTTACACTCCGATGCACCTCTGCAGGTTTACTGTATCCCTTGGACCTTCCCATTGACGATGAAACACAGAAATTGGATCGGAATTAAATATAAGAGACACAATGCCCACTTAAGTACAGGAAGACTGAGTTTTTCTACCGTTTATGTTTTGAGCGTTTCCTGTGTCACCAGTTTTACATTCCGATGCACCTCTGCAGGTTTACTGTATCCGTAGGACCTTCACAGTGACGATGAAACACAGAAATTGCATCGGAATTAAATATAAGAGACACAATGCCAACTTAAGTACTTCAAAACTCAGTCTTCTTAGGGTCTATGTTTTGAGCGATTCCTGTGTCACCAGTTTTACATTCCGATGCACCTTTGCAGGTTCACTGTATCCATTGGACCTTCCTATTGCCGATGAAACGCAGAAATTGCTTCGGATTGTAATATAAGAGGCACAATGCCGACTTAAGTACAGGAAGGCTGAGTCTTCCTACTGTCTATGATTTGAGCGTTTCCTGTGTCATCAGTTTTACATTCCGATGCATCTCTGCAGGTTTACTGCATCCATTCGACCTTCACATTGACGATGAAACACACAAATTGCATCGGATTTAAATATAAGAGACACAATGCCTACTTAAGTACAGGAAGTCTGAGTCTTCCTACTGTCTATGTTTTGAGGGTTTCCTGTGTCATCAGTTTTACACTCCGATGCACCTCTGCAGGTTTACCTAATCCCTTGGACCTTCCCATTGACGATGAAACACAGAAATTGGATCGGAATTAAATATAAAAGACACAATGCCGACTTAAGTACAGGAAGACTGAGTCTTTCTACCGTCTATGTTTTGAGCGTTTCCTGTGTCACCAGTTTTACATTCCGATGCACCTCTGCAGGTTTACTGTATCCGTAGGACCTTCACAGTGACGATGAAACACAGAAATTGCATCGGAATTAAATATAAGAGACACAGTGCCGACTTAAGTACAAAGAACTGAGTCTTCTTTAGGGTCTATGTTTTGAGCGTTTCCTGTGTCACCAATTTTACATTCCGATGGGCCTCTGCAGGTTTACTGTATCCCTTGGACCTTCCCATGGACGATGAAACACAGAAATTGCATCGGAATGAAATATAAGAGACACAATGCCGACTTAAGTACGGGAAGACTGAGTCTTCCTACTGTCTATGTTTTGAGCGTTTCCTCTGTCACCAGTTTCACATTCCGATGCACCTCTGCAGGTTTACTGTATCCCTTGGACATTCCCATCGACGATGAAACACAGAAATTGCATCGGAATTAAATATAAGAGACACAATGCCGACTTAAGTACAGGAAAACTGAGTCTTCCTACTGTCTACGTTTTGAGCGTTTCCTGTGTCACCAGTTTTACATTCCGATGCACCTCTGCAGGTTTACTGTATCCATTGGACCTTCCCATTGACGATAAAACACAGAAATTGCATCCGATTTAAATATAAGAGACACAATGCCGACTTAAGTAAAGGAAGACTGAGTCTTCCTACTGCCTATGTTTTGAGCGTCTCCTGTGTCACCAGTATCACATACCGATGCACCTCTGCAGGTTTACTGTATCCCTTGGACCTTCACAGTGACGATGAAACACAGAAATTGCATCGGAATTAAATATAAGAGACACAATGCCGACTTAAGTACAGGAAGACTGAGTCTTCCTACTGTCTATGTTTTCAGCGTTTCCTGTGTAATCAGTTTTACATTCCGATGCACCTCGGCAGGTTTACTGTATTCCTTGGACCTTCCCATGGACGATGAAACACAGAAATTGCATCGGAATTAAATATAAGAGACACAATGCCGACTTAAGTACAGGAAGACTGAGTCATCCTACTGTCTACGTTTTGTGCGTTTCCTGTGTTACCAGTTTTACATTCCAATGCACCTCTGCAGGTTTACTGTATCCCTTGGACCTTCACAGTGACGATGAAACACAGAAATTGCATCGGAATTAAATATAAGAGACACAATGCCGACTTAAGTACAGGAAGACTGAGTCTTCCTACTGTCTATGTATTGAGCGTTTCCTGTGTCACCAGTTTTACATACCGATGCACCTCTGCAGGTTTACTGTATCACTTGGACCTTCACAGTGACGATGTAACACAGATATTGCATCGGAATTAAATATAAGAGACACAATGCCGATTTAAGTACAGGAAGACAGAGTCTTCCCACTGTCTATGTTTTCAGCGGTTCCTGTGTAATCAGTTTTACATTCCGATGCACCTCTGCAGGTTTACTGTATCCCTTGGACCTTCCCATTGACGATGAAACACACAAATTGGATTGGAATTAAATATAAGAGACACAATGCCGACTTAAGTACAGTAAGACTGAGTCTTTCTACTGTCTATGTTTTGAGCGTTTCCTGTGTCACCAATTTTACATTCCGATGCACCTCTGCAGGTTTACTGTATCCGTAGGACCTTCACAGTGACGATGAAACACAGAAATTGCATCGGAATTAAATATAAGAGACACAATGCCGACTTAAGTACTCCAAAACTCAGTATTCCTAGGGTCTATGTTTTGAGCGTTTCCTGTGTCACCAGTTTTACATTCCGATGCACCTCTGCAGGTTTACTGTATCCATTGGACCTTCCCATTGACGATGAAACACTGATATTGCATCGGAATGCAAGAGACACAATGCTGACTTAAGTACTACAAAACTGAGTCTTCCTAGGTTCTATGTTTTGAGCGTTTCTGTGTCACCAGTTTTACATTCCGATGAACCTCTGCAGGATTACTGTATCCATTCGACCTTCCCAAAGACGATGAAACACACAAATTGCATCGGAATTAAATATAAGAGACACAGTGCCGACTTAAGTACAAAGAACTGAGTCTTCTTTAGGGTCTATGTTTTGAGCGTTTCCTGTGTCACCAGTTTTACATTCCGATGGGCCTCTGCAGGTTTACTGTATCCCTTGGACCTTCCCATGGACGATGAAACACAGAAATTGCATCGGAATTAAATATAAGAGACACAATGCCGACTTAAGTACGGGAAGACTGAGTCTTCCTACTGTCTATGTTTTGAGCGTTTCCTGTGTCACCAGTTTCACATTCCGATGCACCTCTGCAGGTTTACTGTATCCCTTGGAAATTCCCATCGACGATGAAACACAGAAATTGCATCGGAATTAAATATAAGAGACACAATGCCGACTTAAGTACAGGAAAACTGAGTCTTCCTACTGTCTACGTTTTGAGCGTTTCCTGTGTCACCAGTTTTACATTCCGATGCACCTCTGCAGGTTTACTGTATCCATTGGACCTTCCCATTGACGATAAAACACAGATATTGCATCCGATTTAAATATAAGAGACACAATGCCGACTTAAGTAAAGGAAGACTGAGTCTTCCTACTGCCTATGTTTTGAGCGTCTCCTGTGTCACCAGTATCACATACCGATGCACCTCTGCAGGTTTACTGTACCCCTTGGACCTTCACAGTGACGATGAAACACAGAAATTGCATCGGAATTAAATATAAGAGACACAATGCTGACTTAAGTACAGGAAGACTGAGTCTTCCTACTGTCTATGTTTTCAGCGTTTCCTGTGTAATCAGTTTTACATTCCGATGCACCTCTGCAGGTTTACTGTATTCCTTGGACCTTCCCATGGACGATGAAACACAGAAATTGCATCGGAATTAAATATAAGAGACACAATGCCGACTTAAGTACAGGAAGACTGAGTCATCCTACTGTCTATGTTTTGAGCTTTTCCTGTGTCACCAGTTTAACATTCCGATGCACCTCTGCAGGTTTACTGTATCCATTGGACCTTCACAGTGACGATGAAACACAGAAATTGCTTTGGAATTAAACATAAGAGACACAAACCGACTTAAGTACAGGAAGACTGTGTCTTCCCACTGTCTATGTTTTGAGCGTTTCCTGTATCACCCGTTTTACATTCCGATGCACCTCTGCAGGTTTACTGTATCCATTAGACCTTCCCATTGACGATGAAACACAGAAATTGCATCGGAATTAAATCTAAGAGACACAATGTCGACTTACGTACAGGAAGACTGAGTCTTCCTACTGTCTATGTTTTGAGCGTTTCCTGTGTCACCAGTTTTACATTCCGATGCACCTCTGCAGGTTTACTGTATTCCTTGGACCTTCCCATGGACGATGAAACACAGAAATTGCATCGGAATTAAAAATAAGAGACACAATTACGACTTAAGTACTACAAAACTGAGTCTTCCTAGGGTCTATGTTTTGAGCGTTTCTATGTCACCAGTTTTACATTCCGATGAACCTCTGCAGGATTACTGTATCCATTCGACCTTCCCAAAGACGATGAAACACACAAATTCCATCGGAATTAAATATAAGAGACACAGTGCCGACTTAAGTACAAAGAACTGAGTCTTCTTTAGGGTCTATGTTTTGAGCGTTTCCTGTGTCACCAGTTTTACAATCCGATGGGACTCTGCAGGTTTACTGTATCCCTTGGACATTCCCATCGACGATGAAACACAGAAATTGCATCGGAATTAAATATAAGAGACACAATGCCGACTTAAGTACGGGAAGACTGAGTCTTCCTACTGTCTATGTTTTGAGCGTTTCCTGTGCCACCAGTTTCACATTCCGATGCACCTCTGCAGGTTTACTGTATCCCTTGGACATTCCCATCGACGATGAAACACAGAAATTGCATCGGAATTAAATATAAGAGACACAATGCCGACTTAAGTACAGGAAAACTGAGTCTTCCTACTGTCTACGTTTTGTGCGTTTCCTGTGTTACCAGTTTTACATTCCAATGCACCTCTGCAGGTTTACTGTATTCCTTGGACCTTCCCATGGACGATGAAACACAGAAATTGCATCGGAATTAAAAATAAGAGACACAATGCCGACTTAAGTACAGGAATACTGAGTCTTCCTACTGTCTATGTATTGAGCGTTTCCTGTGTCACCAGTTTTACATACCGATGCACCTCTGCAGGTTTACTGTATTCCTTGGACCTTCCCATGGACGATGAAACACAGAAATTGCATCGGAATTAAATATAACAGGCACAATGCTGACTTAAGTACAGGAAGGCTGAGTCTTCCTACTGTCTATGCTTTGAGCGATTCCTGTGTCACCAGTTTTACATTCCGATGCACCTTTGCAGGTTCACTGTATCCATTGGACCTTCCTATTGCCGATGAAACGCAGTAATTGCTTCGGATTTAAATAAAAGAGGCACAATGCCGACTTAAGTACAGGAAGGCTGAGTCTTCCTACTGTCTATGCTTTGAGCGTTTCCTGTGTCATCAGTTTTACATTCCGATGCATCTCTGCAGGTTTACTGCATCCATTCGACCTTCACAGTGACGATGAAACACAGAAATTGGATCGGAATTAGATATAAGAGACACAATGCCGACTTAAGTACAGGAAGACTGAGTCTTTCTACCGTCTATGTTTTGAGCGTTTCCTGTGTCACCAGTTATACATTCCGATGCACCTCTGCAGGTTTACTGTATCCGTAGGACCTTCACAGTGACGATGAAACACAGAAATTGCATCGGAATTAAATATAAGAGACACAATGCCAACTTAAGTACTACAAAACTCAGTCTTCTTAGGGTCTATGTTTTGAGCGTTTTCTGTGTCACCAGTTTTATATTCCGATGCACCTCTGCAGGTTTACTGTATCCATTGGACCTTCACAGTGACGATGAAACACAGAAATTGCATCGGAATTAAATGTAAGAGACACAATGCCGACTTAAGTACTACAAAACTGAGTCTTCCTAGGGTCTATGTTTTGAGCGTTTCTGTGTCACCAGTTTTACATTCCGATGAACCTCTGCAGGATTACTGTATCCATTCGACCTTCCCAAAGACGATGAAACACACAAATTGCATCGGAATTAAATATAGGAGACACAGTGCCGACTTAAGTACAAAGAACTGAGTCTTCTTTAGGGTCTATGTTTTGAGCGTTTCCTGTGTCACCAGTTTTACATTCCGATGGGCCTCTGCAGGTTTACTGTATCCCTTGGACCTTCCCATGGACGATGAAACACAGAAATTGCATCGGAATTTAATATAAGAGACACAATGCCGACTTAAGTAGGGGAAGACTGAGTCTTCCTACTGTCTATGTTTTGAGCGTTTCCTGTGTCACCAGTTTCACATTCCGATGCACCTCTGCAGGTTTACTGTATCCCTTGGACATTCCCATCGACGATGAAACACAGAAATTGCATCGGAATTAAAAATAAGAGACACAATGCCGACTTAAGTACAGGAAAACTGAGTCTTCCTACTGTCTACGTTTTGAGCGTTTCCTGTGTCACCAGTTTTACATTCCGATGCACCTCTGCAGGTTTACTGTATTCCTTGGACCTTCCCATGGACGATGAAACACAGAAATTGCATCGGAATTAAAAATAAGAGACACAATGCCGACTTAAGTACAGGAATACTGAGTCTTCCTACTGTCTATGTATTGAGCGTTTCCTGTGTCACCAGTTTTACATACCGATGCATCTCTGCAGGTTTACTGCATCCATTCGACCTTCACAGTGACGATGAAACACACAAATTGCATCGGATTTAAATATAAGAGACACAATGCCTACTTATGTACAGGAAGTCTGAGTCTTCCTACTGTCTATGTTTTGCGGGTTTCCTGTGTCATCAGTTTTACACTCCGATGCACCTCTGCAGGTTTACTGTATCCCTTGGACCTTCCCACTGACGATGAAACACAGAAATTGGATCGGAATTAAATATAAGAGACACAATGCCGACTTAAGTACAGGAAGACTGAGTCTTTCTACCGTCTATGTTTTGAGCGTTTCCTGTGTCACCAGTTTTACATTCCGATGCACCTCTGCAGGTTTACTGTATCCGTAGGACCTTCACAGTGACGATGAAACACAGAAATTGCATCGGAATTAAATATAAGAGACACAATGCCAACTTAAGTACTACAAAACTCAGTCTTCTTAGGGTCTATGTTTTGAGCGTTTCCTGTGTCACCAGTTTTACATTCCGATGCACCTTTGCAGGTTCACTGTATCCATTCGACCTTCCTATTGCCGATGAAACGCAGAAATTGCTTCGGATTTAAATATAAGAGGCACAATGCCGACTTAAGTACAGGAAGGCTGAGTCTTCCTACTGTCTATGCTTTGAGCGTTTCCTGTGTCATCAGTTTTACATTCCGATGCATCTCTGCAGGTTTACTGCATCCATTCGACTTTCACAGTGACGATGAAACACACAAATTGCATCTGATTTAAATATAAGAGACACAATGCCTACTTAAGTACAGGAAGTCTGAGTCTTCCTACTGTCTATGTTTTGAGGGTTTCCTGTGTCATCAGTTACACACTCCGATGCACCTCTGCAAGTTTACTGTATCCCTTGGACCTTCCCATTGACGATGAAACACAGAAATTGGATCGGAATTAAATATAAGAGACACAATGCCGACTTAAGTACAGGAAGACTGAGTCTTTCTACCGTCTATGTTTTGAGCGTTTCCTGTGTCACCAGTTTTACATTCCGATGCACCTCTGCAGGTTTACTGTATCCGTAGGACCTTCACAGTGACGATGAAACACAGAAATTGCATCGGAATTAAATATAAGAGACACAATGCCAACTTAAGTACTACAAAACTCAGTCTTCTTAAGGTCTATGCTTTGAGCGTTTCTTGTGTCACCTGTTTTACATTCCGATGCACCTCTGCAGGTTTACTGTATCCATTGGACCTTCACAGTGACGATGAAACACAGAAATTGCATCGAAATTAAATATAAGAGACAGAATGCCGACTTAAGTACTACAAAACTGAGTCTTCCTAGGGTCTATGTTTTGAGCGTTTCTGTGTCACCAGTTTTACATTCCGATGAACCTCTGCAGGATTACTGTATCCATTCGACCTTCCCAAAGACGATGAAACACACAAATTGCATCGGAATTAAATATAAGAGACACAGTGCCGACTTAAGTACAAAGAACTGAGTCTTCTTTAGGGTCTATGTTTTGAGCGTTTCCTGTGTCACCAGTTTTACATTCCGATGGGCCTCTGCAGGTTTACTGTATCCCTTGGACCTTCCCATGGACGATGAAACACAGAAATTGCATCGGAATTAAATATAAGAGACACAATGCCGACTTAAGTACGGGAAGACTGAGTCTTCCTACTGTCTATGTTTTGAGCGTTTCCTGTGTCACCAGTTTCGCATTCCGATGCACCTCTGCAGGTTTACTGTATCCCTTGGACATTCCCATCGACGATGAAACACAGAAATTGCATCGGAATTAAATATAAGAGACACAATGCCGACTTAAGTACAGGAAAACTGAGTCTTCCTACTGTCTACGTTTTGAGCGTTTCCTGTGTCACCAGTTTTACATTCCGATGCACCTCTGCAGGTTTACTGTATCCATTGGACCTTCCCATTGACGATAAAACACAGAAATTGCATCCGATTTAAATATAAGAGACACAATGCCGACTTAATTAAAGGAAGACTGAGTCTTCCTACTGTCTATGTTTTGAGCGTCTCCTGTGTCACCAGTATCACATACCGATGCACCTCTGCAGGTTTACTGTATCCCTTGGACCTTCACAGTGACGATGAAACACAGAAATTGCATCGGAATTAAATATAAGAGACACAATGCCGACTTAAGTACAGGAAGACTGAGTCTTCCTACTGTCTATGTATTGAGCGTTTCCTGTGTCACCAGTTTTACATACCGATGCACCTCTGCAGGTTTACTGTATCACTTGGACCTTCACAGTGACGATGTAACACAGATATTGCATCGGAATTAAATATAAGAGACACAATGCCGATTTAAGTACAGGAAGACAGAGTCTTCCCACTGTCTATGTTTTCAGCGGTTCCTGTGTAATCAGTTTTACATTCCGATGCACCTCTGCAGGTTTACTGTATCCCTTGGACCTTCCCATTGACGATGAAACACACAAATTGGATTGGAATTAAATATAAGAGACACAATGCCGACTTAAGTACAGTAAGACTGAGTCTTTCTACTGTCTATGTTTTGAGCGTTTCCTGTGTCACCAATTTTACATTCCGATGCACCTCTGCAGGTTTACTGTATCCGTAGGACCTTCACAGTGACGATGAAACACAGAAATTGCATCGGAATTAAATATAAGAGACACAATGCCGACTTAAGTACTCCAAAACTCAGTATTCCTAGGGTCTATGTTTTGAGCGTTTCCTGTGTCACCAGTTTTACATTCCGATGCACCTCTGCAGGTTTACTGTATCCATTGGACCTTCCCATTGACGATGAAACACTGATATTGCATCGGAATGCAAGAGACACAATGCCGACTTAAGTACTACAAAACTGAGTCTTCCTAGGTTCTATGTTTTGAGCGTTTCTGTGTCACCAGTTTTACATTCCGATGAACCTCTGCAGGATTACTGTATCCATTCGACCTTCCCAAAGACGATGAAACACACAAATTGCATCGGAATTAAAAATAAGAGACACAGTGCCGACTTAAGTACAAAGAACTGAGTCTTCTTTAGGGTCTATGTTTTGAGCGTTTCCTGTGTCACCAGTTTTACATTCCGATGGGCCTCTGCAGGTTTACTGTATCCCTTGGACCTTCCCATGGACGATGAAACACAGAAATTGCATCGGAATTAAATATAAGAGACACAATGCCGACTTAAGTACGGGAAGACTGAGTCTTCCTACTGTCTATGTTTTGAGCGTTTCCTGTGTCACCAGTTTCACATTCCGATGCACCTCTGCAGGTTTACTGTATCCCTTGGAAATTCCCATCGACGATGAAACACAGAAATTGCATCGGAATTAAATATAAGAGACACAATGCCGACTTAAGTACAGGAAAACTGAGTCTTCCTACTGTCTACGTTTTGAGCGTTTCCTGTGTCACCAGTTTTACATTCCGATGCACCTCTGCAGGTTTACTGTATCCATTGGACCTTCCCATTGACGATGAAACACAGAAATTGCATCCGATTTAAATATAAGAGACACAATGCCGACTTAAGTAAAGGAAGACTGAGTCTTCCTACTGTCTATGTTTTGAGCGTCTCCTGTGTCACCAGTATCACATACCGATGCACCTCCGCAGGTTTACTGTATCCCTTGGACCTTCACAGTGACGATGAAACACAGAAATTGCATCGGAATTAAATATAAGAGACACAATGCCGACTTAAGTACAGGAAGACTGAGTCTTCCTACTGTCTATGTTTTCAGCGTTTCCTGTGTAATCAGTTTTACATTCCGATGTACCTCTAGAGGTTTACTGTATTCCTTGGACCTTCCCATGGACGATGAAACACAGAAATTGCATCGGAATTAAATATAAGAGACACAATGCCGACTTAAGTACAGGAAGACTGAGTCAACCTACTGTCTATGTTTTGAGCTTTTCCTGTGTCACCAGTTTTACATTCCGATGCACCTCTGCAGGTTTACTGTATCCACTGGACCTTCACAGTGACGATGAAACACAGAAATTGCTTTGGAATTAAACATAACAGACACAATGCCGACTTAAGAACAGGAAGACTGTGTCTTCCTACTGTCTATGTATTGAGCGTTTCCTGTGTCACCAGGTTTACATTACGATGCACCTCTGCAGGTTTACTGTATCCCTTGGACCTTCCCATGGACGATGAAACACAGAAATTGCATCGGAATTTAATATAAGAGACACAATGCCGACTTAAGTAGGGGAAGACTGAGTCTTCCTACTGTCTATGTTTTGAGCGTTTCCTGTGTCACCAGTTTCACATTCCGATGCACCTCTGCAGGTTTACTGTATCCCTTGGACATTCCCATCGACGATGAAACACAGAAATTGCATCGGAATTAAAAATAAGAGACACAATGCCGACTTAAGTACGGGAAGACTGAGTCTTCCTACTGTCTACGTTTTGAGCGTTTCCTGTGTCACCAGTTTTACATTCCGATGCACCTCTGCAGGTTTACTGTATTCCTTGGACCTTCCCATGGACGATGAAACACAGAAATTGCATCGGAATTAAAAATAAGAGACACAATGCCGACTTAAGTACAGGAATACTGAGTCTTCCTACTGTCTATGTATTGAGCGTTTCCTGTGTCACCAGTTTTACATACCGATGCATCTCTGCAGGTTTACTGCATCCATTCGACCTTCACAGTGACGATGAAACACACAAATTGCATCGGATTTAAATATAAGAGACACAATGCCTACTTATGTACAGGAAGTCTGAGTCTTCCTACTGTCTATGTTTTGCGGGTTTCCTGTGTCATCAGTTTTACACTCCGATGCACCTCTGCAGGTTTACTGTATCCCTTGGACCTTCCCACTGACGATGAAACACAGAAATTGGATCGGAATTAAATATAAGAGACACAATGCCGACTTAAGTACAGGAAGACTGAGTCTTTCTACCGTCTATGTTTTGAGCGTTTCCTGTGTCACCAGTTTTACATTCCGATGCACCTCTGCAGGTTTACTGTATCCGTAGGACCTTCACAGTGACGATGAAACACAGAAATTGCATCGGAATTAAATATAAGAGACACAATGCCAACTTAAGTACTACAAAACTCAGTCTTCTTAGGGTCTATGTTTTGAGCGTTTCCTGTGTCACCAGTTTTACATTCCGATGCACCTTTGCAGGTTCACTGTATCCATTCGACCTTCCTATTGCCGATGAAACGCAGAAATTGCTTCGGATTTAAATATAAGAGGCACAATGCCGACTTAAGTACAGGAAGGCTGAGTCTTCCTACTGTCTATGCTTTGAGCGTTTCCTGTGTCATCAGTTTTACATTCCGATGCATCTCTGCAGGTTTACTGCATCCATTCGACCTTCACAGTGACGATGAAACACACAAATTGCATCTGATTTAAATATAAGAGACACAATGCCTACTTAAGTACAGGAAGTCTGAGTCTTCCTACTGTCTATGTTTTGAGGGTTTCCTGTGTCATCAGTTACACACTCCGATGCACCTCTGCAGGTTTACTGTATCCCTTGGACCTTCCCATTGACGATGAAACACAGAAATTGGATCGGAATTAAATATAAGAGACACAATGCCGACTTAAGTACAGGAAGACTGAGTCTTTCTACCGTCTATGTTTTGAGCGTTTCCTGTGTCACCAGTTTTACATTCCGATGCACCTCTGCAGTTTTACTGTATCCGTAGGACCTTCACAGTGACGATGAAACACAGAAATTGCATCGGAATTAAATATAAGAGACACAATGCCAACTTAAGTACTACAAAACTCAGTCTTCTTAAGGTCTATGTTTTGAGCGTTTCTTGTGTCACCTGTTTTACATTCCGATGCACCTCTGCAGGTTTACTGTATCCATTGGACCTTCACAGTGACGATGAAACACAGAAATTGCATCGGAATTAAATATAAGAGACAGAATGCCGACTTAAGTACTACAAAACTGAGTCTTCCTAGGGTCTATGTTTTGAGCGTTTCTGTGTCACCAGTTTTACATTCCGATGAACCTCTGCAGGATTACTGTATCCATTCGACCTTCCCAAAGACGATGAAACACACAAATTGCATCGGAATTAAATATAAGAGACACAGTGCCGACTTAAGTACAAAGAACTGAGTCTTCTTTAGGGTCTATGTTTTGAGCGTTTCCTGTGTCACCAGTTTTACATTCCGATGGGCCTCTGCAGGTTTACTGTATCCCTTGGACCTTCCCATGGACGATGAAACACAGAAATTGCATCGGTATTAAATATAAGAGACACAATGCCGACTTAAGTACGGGAAGACTGAGTCTTCCTACTGTCTATGATTTGAGCGTTTCCTGTGTCACCAGTTTCGCATTCCGATGCACCTCTGCAGGTTTACTGTATCCCTTGGACATTCCCATCGACGATGAAACACAGAAATTGCATCGGAATTAAATATAAGAGACACAATGCCGACTTAAGTACAGGAAAACTGAGTCTTCCTACTGTCTACGTTTTGAGCGTTTCCTGTGTCACCAGTTTTACATTCCGATGCACCTCTGCAGGTTTACTGTATCCATTGGACCTTCCCATTGACGATAAAACACAGAAATTGCATCCGATTTAAATATAAGAGACACAATGCCGACTTAAGTAAAGGAAGACTGAGTCTTCCTACTGTCTATGTTTTGAGCGTCTCCTGTGTCACCAGTATCACATACCGATGCACCTCTGCAGGTTTACTGTATCCCTTGGACCTTCACAGTGACGATGAAACACAGAAATTGCATCGGAATTAAATATAAGAGACACAATGCCGACTTAAGTACAGGAAGACTGAGTCTTCCTACTGTCTATGTATTGAGCGTTTCCTGTGTCACCAGTTTTACATACCGATGCACCTCTGCAGGTTTACTGTATCACTTGGACCTTCACAGTGACGATGTAACACAGATATTGCATCGGAATTAAATATAAGAGACACAATGCCGATTTAAGTACAGGAAGACAGAGTCTTCCCACTGTCTATGTTTTCAGCGGTTCCTGTGTAATCAGTTTTACATTCCGATGCACCTCTGCAGGTTTACTGTATCCCTTGGACCTTCCCATTGACGATGAAACACACAAATTGGATCGGAATTAAATATAAGAGACACAATGACGACTTAAGTACAGTAAGACTGAGTCTTTCTACTGTCTATGTTTTGAGCGTTTCCTGTGTCACCAATTTTACATTCCGATGCACCTCTGCAGGTTTACTGTATCCGTAGGACCTTCACAGTGACGATGAAACACAGAAATTGCATCGGAATTAAATATAAGAGACACAATGCCGACTTAAGTACTCCAAAACTCAGTATTCCTAGGGTCTATGTTTTGAGCGTTTCCTGTGTCACCAGTTTTACATTCCGATGCACCTCTGCAGGTTTACTGTATCCATTGGACCTTCCCATTGACGATGAAACACTGATATTGCATCGGAATTAAATATAAGAGACACAATGCCGACTTAAGTACTACAAAACTGAGTCTTCCTAGGTTCTATGTTTTGAGCGTTTCTGTGTCACCAGTTTTACATTCCGATGAACCTCTGCAGGATTACTGTATCCATTCGACCTTCCCAAAGACGATGAAACACACAAATTGCATCGGAATTAAATATAAGAGACACAGTGCCGACTTAAGTACAAAGAACTGAGTCTTCTTTAGGGTCTATGATTTGAGCGTTTCCTGTGTCACCAGTTTTACATTCCGATGGGCATCTGCAGGTTTACTGTATCCCTTGGACCTTCCCATGGACGATGAAACACAGAAATTGCATCGGAATTAAATATAAGAGACACAATGCCGACTTAAGTACGGGAAGACTGAGTCTTCCTACTGTCTATGTTTTGAGCGTTTCCTGTGTCACCAGTTTCACATTCCGATGCACCTCTGCAGGTTTACTGTATCCCTTGGAAATTCCCATCGACGATGAAACACAGAAATTGCATCGGAATTAAATATAAGAGACACAATGCCGACTTAAGTACAGGAAAACTGAGTCTTCCTACTGTCTACGTTTTGAGCGTTTCCTGTGTCACCAGTTTTACATTCCGATGCACCTCTGCAGGTTTACTGTATCCATTGGACCTTCCCATTGACGATGAAACACAGAAATTGCATCCGATTTAAATATAAGAGACACAATGCCGACTTAAGTAAAGGAAGACTGAGTCTTCCTACTGTCTATGTTTTGAGCGTCTCCTGTGTCACCAGTATCACATACCGATGGACCTCCGCAGGTTTACTGTATCCCTTGGACCTTCACAGTGACGATGAAACACAGAAATTGCATCGGAATTAAATATAAGAGACACAATGCCGGCTTAAGTACAGGAAGACTGAGTCTTCCTACTGTCTATGTTTTCAGCGTTTCCTGTGTAATCAGTTTTACATTCCGATGCACCTCTAGAGGTTTACTGTATTCCTTGGACCTTCCCATGGACGATGAAACACAGAAATTGCATCGGAATTAAATATAAGAGACACAATGCCGACTTAAGTACAGGAAGACTGAGTCAACCTACTGTCTATGTTTTGAGCTTTTCCTGTGTCACCAGTTTTACATTCCGATGCACCTCTGCAGGTTTACTGTATCCACTGGACCTTCACAGTGACGATGAAACACAGAAATTGCTTTGGAATTAAACATAACAGACACAATGCCGACTTAAGTACAGGAAGACTGTGTCTTCCTACTGTCTATGTATTGAGCGTTTCCTGTGTCACCAGGTTTACATTCCGATGCACCTCTGCAGGTTTACTGTATCCCTTGGACCTTCCCATTGACGATGAAACACAGAAATTTCATCGGATTTAAATGTAAGAGACACAATGCCGATTTAAGTACAGGAAGACTGAGTCTTCCTACTGTCTATGTTTTCAGCGTTTCCTGTGTAATCAGTTTTACATTCCGATGCACCTCTGCAGGTTTACTGTATTCCTTGGACCTTCCCATGGACGATGAAACACAGAAATTGCATCGGAATTAAAAATAAGAGACACAATGCCGACTTAAGTACAGGAAGACTGAGTCTTCCTACTGTCTATGTATTGAGCGTTTCCTGTGTCACCAGTTTTACATACCGATGCACCTCTGCAGGTTTACTGTATCACTTGGACCTTCACAGTGACGATGAAACACAGATATTGCATCGGAATTAAATATAAGAGACACAATGCCGATTTAAGTACAGGAAGACTGAGTCTTCCCACTGTCTATGTTTTCAGCGGTTCCTGTGTAATCAGTTTTACATTCCGATGCACCTCTGCAGGTTGACTGTATTCCTTGGACCTTCCCATGGACGATGAAACACAGAAATTGCATCGGAATTAAATATAAGAGGCACAATGCCGACTTAAGTACAGGAAGGCTGAGTCTTCCTACTGTCTATGCTTTGAGCGTTTCCTGTGTCACCAGTTTTACATTCCGATGCACCTCTGCAGGTTTGCTGTATCCCTTGGACCTTCCATCGACGATGAAACACAGAAATTGCATCGGATTTAAATATAAGAGACACAATGCCGATTTAAGTACATTAAGACTGAGTCTTCCTACTGTCTATGTTTTCAGCGTTTCCTGTGTAATCAGTTTTACATTCCGATGCACCTCTGCAGGTTTACTGTATTCCTTGGACCTTCCCATGGACGATGAAACACAGAAATTGCATCGGAATTAAAAATAAGAGACACAATGCCGACTTAAGTACAGGAAGACTGAGTCTTCCTACTGTCTATGTATTGAGCGTTTCCTGTGTCACCAGTTTTACATACCGATGCACCTCTGCAGGTTTACTGTATCCCTTGGACTTTCCCATTGACGATGAAACACACAAATTGGATCGGAATTAAATATAAGAGACACAATGCCGACTTAAGTACCGGAAGACTGAGTCTTTCTACTGTCTATATTTTGAGCGTTTCCTGTGTCACCAATTTTACATTCCGATGCACCTCTGCAGGATTACTGTACACATTAGACCTTCCCATTGACGATGAAACACAGAAATTGCATCGGAATTAAATCTAAGAGACACAATGTCGACTTACGTACAGTAAGACTGAGTCTTCCTACTGTCTATGTTTTGAGCGTTTCCTGTGTCACCAGTTTTACATTCCGATGCACCTCTGCAGGTTTGCTGTATCCCTTGGACCTCCCATCGACGATGAAACACAGAAATTGCATCGGATTTAAATATAAGAGACACAATGCCGATTTAAGTACAGGAAGACTGAGTCTTCCTACTGTCTATGTTTTCAGCGTTTCCTGTGTAATCAGTTTTACATTCCGATGCACCTCTGCAGGTTTACTGTATTCCTTGGACCTTCCCATGGACGATGAAACACAGAAATTGCATCGGAATTAAAAATAAGAGACACAATGCCGACTTAAGTACAGGAAGACTGAGTCTTCCTACTGTCTATGTATTGAGCGTTTCCTGTGTCACCAGTTTTAGATACCGATGCACCTCTGCAGGTTTACTGTATCACTTGGACCTTCACAGTGACGATGAAACACAGATATTGCATCGGAATTAAATATAAGAGACACAATGCCGATTTAAGTACAGGAAGACTGAGTCTTCCCACTGTCTATGTTTTCAGCGGTTCCTGCGTAATCAGTTTTACATTCCGATGCACCTCTGCAGGTTGACTGTATTCCTTGGACCTTCCCATGGACGATGAAACACAGAAATTGCATCGGAATTAAATATAAGAGACACAATGCCGACTTAAGTACGGGAAGACTGAGTCTTCCTACTGTCTATGTTTTGAGCGTTTCCTGTGTCACCAGTTTCACATTCCGATGCACCTCTGCAGGTTTACTGTATCCCTTGGACATTCCCATCGACGATGAAACACAGAAATTGCATCGTAATTAAATATAAGAGACACAATGCCGACTTAAGTACAGGAAAACTGAGTCTTCCCACTGTCTACGTTTTGAGCGTTTCCTGTGTCACCAGGTTTACATTCCGATGCACCTCTGCAGGTTTACTGTATCCATTGGACCTTCCCATTGACGATGAAACACAGAAATTGCATCCGATTTAAATATAAGAGACACAATGCCGACTTAGGTAAAGGAAGACTGAGTCTTCCTACTGTCTATGTTTTGAGCGTCTCCTGTGTCACCAGTATCACATACCGATGCACCTCTGCAGGTTTACTGTATCCCTTGGACCTTCACAGTGACGATGAAACACAGAAATTGCATCGGAATTAAATATAAGAGACACAATGCCGACTTAAGTACAGGAAGACTGAGTCTTCCTACTGTCTATGTTTTCAGCGTTTCCTGTGTAATCAGTTATACATTCCGATGCACCTCTAGAGGTTTACTGTATTCCTTAGACCTTCCCATGGACGATGAAACACAGAAATTGCATCGGAATTAAATATAAGAGACACAATGCCGACTTAAGTACAGGAAGACTGAGTCAACCTACTGTCTATGTTTTGAGCTTTTCCTGTGTCACCAGTTTTACATTCCGATGCACCTCTGCAGGTTTACTGTATCCACTGGACCTTCACAGTGACGATGAAACACAGAAATTGCTTTGGAATTAAACATGACAGACACAATGCCGACTTAAGTACAGGAAGACTGTGTCTTCCTACTGTCTATGTATTGAGAGATTCCTGTGTCACCAGTTTTACATACCGATGCACCTCTGCAGGTTTACTGTATCACTTGGACCTTCACAGTGACGATGAAACACAGATATTGCATCGGAATTAAATATAAGAGACACAATGCCCATTTAAGTACAGGAAGACTGAGTCTTCCCACTGTCTATGTTTTCAGCGGTTCCTGTGTAATCAGTTTTACATTCCGATGCACCTCTGCAGGTTGACTGTATTCCTTGGACCTTCCCATGGACGATCAAACACAGAAATTGCATCGGAATTAAATATAAGAGGCACAATGCCGACTTAAGTACAGGAAGGCTGAGTCTTCCTACTGTCTATGCTTTGAGCGTTTCCTGTGTCACCAGTTTTACATTCCGATGCACCTCTGCAGGTTTGCTGTATCCCTTGGACCTTCCATCGACGATGAAACACAGAAATTGCATCGGATTTAAATATAAGAGACACAATGCCGATTTAAGTACAGGAAGACTGAGTCTTCCTACTGTCTATGTTCTTAGCGTTTCCTGTGTAATCAGTTTTACATTCCGATGCACCTCTGCAGGTTTACTGTATTCCTTGGACCTTCCCATGGACGATGAAACACAGAAATTGCATCGGAATTAAAAATAAGAGACACAATGCCGACTTAAGTACAGGAAGACTGAGTCTTCCTACTGTCTATGTATTGAGCGTTTCCTGTGTCACCAGTTTTACATACCGATGCACCTCTGCAGGTTTACTGTATCACTTGGACCTTCACAGTGACGATGTAACACAGATATTGCATCCGAATTAAATATAAGAGACACAATGCCGATTTAAGTAGAGGAAGACAGAGTCTTCCCACTATCTATGTTTTCAGCGGTTCCTGTGTAATCAGTTTTACAATCCGATGCACCTCTGCAGGTTTACTGTATCCCTTGGACCTTCCCATTGACGATGAAACACACAAATTGGATCGGAATTAAATATAAGAGACACAATGCCGACTTAAGTACCGGAAGACTGAGTCTTTCTACTGTCTATGTTTTGAGCGTTTCCTGTGTCACCAATTTTACATTCCGATGCACCTCTGCAGGTTTACTGTATCCGTAGGACCTTCACAGTGACGATGAAACACAGAAATTGCATCGGAATTAAATATAAGAGACACAATGCCGACTTAAGTACTCCAAAACTCAGTCTTCCTAGGGTCTATGTTTTGAGCGTTTCCTGTGTCACCAGTTTTACATTCCGATGCACCTCTGCAGGTTTACTGTATCCATTGGACCTTCCCATTGACGATGAAACACAGAAATTGCATCGGAATTAAATATAAGAGACACAATGCCGACTTAAGTACTACAAAACTGAGTCTTCCTAGGTTCTATGTTGTGAGCGTTTCTGTGTCACCAGTTTTACATTCCGATGAACCTCTGCAGGATTACTGTATCCATTCGACCTTCCCAAAGACGATGAAACACACAAATTGCATCGGAATTAAATATAAGAGACACAGTGCCGACTTAAGTACAAAGAACTGAGTCTTCCTTAGGGTCTATGTTTTGAGCGTTTCCTGTGTCACCAGTTTTACATTCCAATGGGCCTCTGCAGGTTTACTGTATCCCTTGGACCTTCCCATGGACGATGAAACACAGAAATTGCATCGGAATTAAATATAAGAGACACAGTGCCGACTTCAGTACAAAGAACTGAGTCTTCTTTAGGGTCTATGTTTTGAGCGTTTCCTGTGTCACCAGTTTTACATTCCGATGGGCCTCTGCAGGTTTACTGTATCCCTTGGACCTTCCCATGGACGATGAAACACAGAAATTGCATCGGAATTAAATATAAGAGTCACAATGCCGACTTAAGTACGGGAAGACTGAGTCTTATTACTGTCTATGCTTTGAGCATTTCCTGTGTCACCAGTTTCACATTCCGATGCACCTCTGCAGGTTTACTGTATCTCTTGGACATTCCCATCGACGATCAAACACAGAAATTGCATCGGAATTAAATATAAGAGACACAATGCCGACTTAAGTACAGGAAAACTGAGTCTTCCTACTGTCTACGTTTTGAGCGTTTCCTGTGTCACCAGTTTTACATTCCGATGCACCTCTGCAGGTTTGCTGTATCCATTGGACCTTCCCATGGACGATGAAACACAGAAATTGCATCGGAATTAAGTATCAGAGACACAATGCCGACTTAAGTAAAGGAAGACTGAGTCTTCCTACTGTCTATGTTTTCAGCGTTTCCTGTGTAATCAGTTTTACATTCCGATGCACCTCTGCAGGTTTACTGTATTCCTTGGACCTTCCCATGGACGATGAAACACAGAAATTGCATCGCAATTAAAAATAAGAGACACAATGCCGACTTAAGTACAGGAAGACTGAGTCTTCCTACTGTCTATGTATTGAGCGTTTCCTGTGTCACCAGTTTTAAGTACCGATGCAGCTCTGCAGGTTTACTGTATCACTTGGACCTTCACAGTGACGATGAAACACAGATATTGCATCGAAATTAAATATAGAAGACACAATGCCGATTTAAGTACAGGAAGACTGAGTCTTCCTACTGTCTATGTTTTCAGCGTTTCCTGTGTAATCAGTTTTACATTCCGATGCAAATCTGCAGGTTTACTGTATTCCTTGGACCTTTCCATGGACGATGAAACACAGAAATTGCATCGGAATGAAATATAAGAGGCACAATGCCGACTTAAGTACAGTTAGGCTGAGTCTTCCTACTGTCTATGCTTTGAGCGTTTCCTGTGTCACCAGTTTTACATTCCGATGCACCTTTGCAGGTTTACTGTATCCATTGGACCTTCCTATTGCCGATTTAACGCAGAAATTGAATCGGATTTAAATATAAGAGGCACAATGCGCGACTTAAGTACAGGAAGGCTGAGTCTTCCTACTGTCTATGTTTTGAGCGTTTCCTGTGTCATCAGTTTTACATTCCGATGCATCTCTGCAGGTTTACTGCATCCATTCGACCTTCACAGTTACGATGAAACACACAAATTGCATCGGATTAAAATATAAGAGACACAATGCCTACTTAAGTACAGGAAGTCTGAGTCTTCCTACTGTCTATGTTTTGAGGGTTTCCTGTGTCATCAGTTTTACACTCCGATGCACCTCTGCAGGTTTACTGTATCCCTAGGACCTTCACAGTGACGATGAAACACAGAAATTGCATCGGAATTAATTATAAGACACACATTGCCAACTTAAGTACTACAAAACTTAGTCGTCTTAGGGTCTATTTTTGAGTGTCTCCTGTGTCACCAGTTTTACATTCCGATGCACCTCTGCAGGTTTACTGTATCACTTGGACCTTCACAGTGACGATGAAACACAGAAATTGCATCGGAATTAAATATAAGACACACAATGCCGACTTAAGTACTACAAAACTGAGTCTTCCTAGGGTCTATGTTTTGAGCGTTTCTGTGTCACCAGTTTTACATTCCGATGAACCTCTGCAGGATTACTGTATCCATTCGACCTTCCCAATGACGATGAAACACACAAATTGCATCGGAATTAAATATAAGAGACACAGTGCCGACTTAAGTACAAAGAACTGAGTCTTCTTTAGGGTCTATGTTTTGAGCGTTTCCTGTGTCACCAGTTTTACATTACGATGAGCCTCTGCAGGTTTACTGTATCCCTTGGACCTTCCCATGGACGATGAAACACAGAAATTGCATCGGAATTAAATATAAGAGACACAATGCCGACTTAATTACAGGAAGTCTGAGTCTTCCTACTGTCTATGTTTTCAGCGTTTCCTGTGTAATCAGTTTAACATTCCGATGCACCTCTGCAGGTTTACTGTATTCCTTGGACCTTCCCATGGACGATGAAACACAGAAATTGCATCGGAATTAAATATAAGAGACACAATGCCGACTTAAGTACAGGAAGACTGAGTCTTCCTACAGTCTATGTTTTGAGCTTTTCCTGTGTCACCAGTTTTACATTCCGATGCACCTCTGCATGTTTACTGTATCCACTGGACCTTCACAGTGACGATGAAACACAGAAATTGCTTTGGAATTAAACATAAGAGACACAATGCCGCCTGAAGTCAGGAAGACTGAGTCTTCCCACTGTCTATGTTTTGAGCGTTTCCTGTATCACCCGTTTTACATTCCGATGCACCTCTGCAGGTTTACTGTATCCATTAGACCTTCCCATTGACGATGAAACACAGAAATTGCATCGGATTTAAATATAAGAGACACAATGCAGACTTAAGTACAGGTAGGCTGAGTCTTCCTACTGTCTATGTTTTGAGCGATTCCTGTGTCACCAGTTTTACATTCCGATGCACCTCTGCAGGTTTGCTGTATCCCTTTTACCTTCCATCGACGATGAAACACAGAAATTGCACCGGATTTATATATAAGAGACACAATGCCGATTTAAGTACAGGAAGACTGAGTCTATCTACTGTCTATGTTTTGAGCGTTTCCTGTGTCACCTGTTTTACATTCCGATGCACCTCTGCAGGTTTACTGTATCCGTAGGACCTTCACAGTGACAATAAAACACAGAAATTGCATCGGAATTAAATATAAGAGACACAATGCCGACTTAAGTACTACAAAACTGAGTCTTCCTAGGGTCTATGTTTTGAGCGTTTCTTTGTCACCAGTTTTACATTCCGATGAACCTCTGCAGGATTACTGTATCCATTCGACCTTCCCAAAGACGATGAAACACACAAATTGCATCGGAATTAAATATAAGAGACACAGTGCCGACTTAAGTACAAAGAACTGAGTCTTCTTTAGGGTCTATGTTTTGAGCGTTTCCTGTGTCACCAGTTTTACATTCCGATGGGCCTCTGCAGGTTTACTGTATCACTTGGACCTTCCCATGGACGATGAAACACACAAATTGCATCGGAATTAAATATAAGAGTCACAATGCCGACTTAAGTACGGGAAGACTGAGTCTTATTACTGTCTATGTTTTGAGCGTTTCCTGTGTCACCAGTTTCACATTCCGATGCACCTCTGCAGGTTTACTGTATCCCTTGGACATTCCCATCGACGATCAAACACAGAAATTGCATCGGAATTAAATATAAGAGACACAATGCCGACTTAAGTACAGGAAAACTGAGTCTTCCTACTGTCTACGTTTTGAGCGTTTCCTGTGTCACCAGTTTTACATTCCGATGCACCTCTGCAGGTTTGCTGTATACATTGGACCTTCCCATGGACGATGAAACACAGAAATTGCATCGGATTTAAATATAAGAGACACAATGCCGACTTAAGTAAAGGAAGACTGAGTCTTCCTACTGTCTATGTTTTCAGCGTTTCCTGTGTAATCAGTTTTACATTCCGATGCACCTCTGCAGGTTTACTGTATTCCTTGGACCTTCCCATGGACGATGAAACACATAAATTGCATCGCAATTAAAAATAAGAGACACAATGCCGACTTAAGTACAGGAAGACTGAGTCTTCCTACTGTCTATGTATTGAGCGTTTCCTGTGTCACCAGTTTTACATACCGATGCAGCTCTGCAGGTTTACTGTATCACTTGGACCTTCACAGTGACGATGAAACACAGATATTGCATCGAAATTAAATATAAGAGACACAATGCCGATTTAAGTACAGGAAGACTGAGTCTTCCTACTGTCTATGTTTTCAGCGTTTCCTGTGTAATCAGTTTTACATTCCGATGCACCTCTGCAGGTTTACTGTATTCCTTGGACCTTTCCATGGACGATGAAACACAGAAATTGCATCGGAATTAAATATAAGAGGCACAATGCCGACTTAAGTACAGTTAGGCTGAGTCTTCCTACTGTCTATGCTTTGAGCGTTTCCTGTGTCACCAGTTTTACATTCCGATGCACCTTTGCAGGTTTACTGTATCCATTGGTCCTTCCTATTGCCGATTTAACGCAGAAATTGAATCGGATTTAAATATAATAGGCACAATGCGCGACTTAAGTACAGGAAGGCTGAGTCTTCCTACTGTCTATGTTTGAGCGTTTCCTGTGTCATCAGTTTTACATTCCGATGCATCTCTGCAGGTTTACTGCATCCATTCGACCTTCACAGTTACGATGAAACACACAAATTGCATCGGATTAAAATATAAGAGACACAATGCCTACTTAAGTACAGGAAGTCTGAGTCTTCCTACTGTCTATGTTTTGAGGGTTTCCTGTGTCATCAGTTTTACACTCCGATGCACCTCTGCAGGTTTACTGTATCCGTAGGACCTTCACAGTGACGATGAAACACAGAAATTGCATCGGAATTAATTATAAGAGACACAATGCCGACTTAAGTACTACAAAACTCAGTCTTCTTAGGGTCTATGTTTTGAGCGTTTCCTGTGTCACCAGTTTTACATTCCGATGCACCTCTGCAGGTTTACTGTATCACTTGGACCTTCACAGTGACGATGAAACACAGAAATTGCATCGGAATTAAATATAAGACACACAATGCCGACTTAAGTACTACAAAACTGAGTCTTCCTAGGGTCTATGTTTTGAGCGTTTCTGTGTCACCAGTTTTACATTCCGATGAACCTCTGCAGGATTACTGTATCCATTCGACTTTCCCAATGACGATGAAACACACAAATTGCATCGGAATTAAATATAAGAGACACAGTGCCGACTTAAGTACAAAGAACTGAGTCTTCTTTAGGGTCTATGTTTTGAGCGTTTCCTGTGTCACCAGTTTTACATTACGATGAGCCTCTGCAGGTTTACTGTATCCCTTGGACCTTCCCATGGACGATGAAACACAGAAATTGCATCGGAATTAAATATAAGAGACACAATGCCGACTTAAGTACAGGAAGTCTGAGTCTTCCTACTGTCTATGTTTTGAGCGTTTCCTGTGTCACCAGTTTCACATTCCGATGCACCTCTGCAGGTTTACTGTATCCCTTGGACATTTCCATCGACGATGAAACACAGAAATTGCATCGGAATTAAATATAAGAGACACAATGCCGACTTAAGTACTACAAAACTGAGTCTTCCTAGGGTCTACGATTTGAGCGTTTCCTGTGTCACCAGTTTTACATTCCGATTAACCTCTGCAGGTTTACTGTATCCATTGGACCTTCCCATTGACGATGAAACACAGAAATTGCATCGGATTTAAATATAAGAGACACAATGCCGACTTAAGTACAGGAAAACTGAGTCTTCCTACTGTCTATGATTTGAGCGTCTCCTGTGTCACCGGTTTCACATACCGATGCACCTCTGCAGGTTTACTGTATCCCTTGGACCTTCACAGTGACGATGAAACACAGAAATTGCATCGGAATTAAATATAAGAGAAACAATGCCGACTTAAGTACAATAAGACTGAGTCTTCCTACTGTTTATGTTTTCAGCGTTTCCTGTGTAATCAGTTTTACATTCCGATGCACCTCTGAAGGTCTACTGTATTCCTTGGACCTTCCCATGGACGATGAAACACAGAAATTGCATCGGAATTAAATAGAAGAGACACAATGCCGACTTAAGTACAGGAAGACTGAGTCTTCCAACTGTCTACGTTTTGAGCTTTTCCTGTGTCACCAGTTTTACATTCCGATGCACCTCTGCAGGTTTACTGTATCCAATGGACCTTCACAGTGACGATGAAACACAGATATTGCTTTGGAATTAAACATAAGAGACACAATGCCGACTTAGGTACAGGAAGACTGTGTCTTCCTACTGTCTATGTATTGAGCGTTTCCTGTGTCACCAGGTTTACATTCCGATGCACCTCTGCAGGTTTACTGTATCCCTTGGTCCTTCCCATTGACGATGAAACACAGAAATTTCATCGGAATTAAATGTAAGAGACACAATGCCGCCTTAAGTCAGGAAGACTGAGTCTGCCCACTGTCTATGTTTTGAGCGTTTCCTGTATCACCCGTTTTACATTCCGATGCACCTCTGCAGGTTTACTGTATCCATTATACCTTCCCATTGACGATGAAACACAGAAATTGCATCGGATTTAAATATAAGAGACACAATGCAGACTTAAGTACAGGTAGACTGAGTCTTCCTACTGTCATTGTTTTGAGCGTTTCCTGTGTCACCAGTTTTACATTCCGATGCACCTCTGCAGGTTTGCTGTATCCCTTGGACCTTCCATCGACGATGAAACACAGAAATTGCATCGGAATTAAATATAAGAGTCACAATGCGGATTTAAGTACAGGAAGACTGAGTCTTCCTACTGTCTATGTTTTCAGCGTTTCCTGTGTAATCAGTTTTACATTCCGATGCACCTCTGCAGGTTTACTGTATTCCTTGGACCTTCCCATGGACGATGAAACACAGAAATTGCATCGGAATTAAAAATAAGAGACACAATGCCGACTTAAGTACAGGAAGACTGAGTCTTCCTACTGTCTATGCTTTGAGCGTTTCCTGTGTCACCAGTTTTACATTCCGATGCACCTTTGCATGTTTACTGTATCCATTGGACCTTCCTATTGCCAATGAAACGCAGAAATTGCATCGGATTTAAATATAAGAGGCACAATGCCGACTTAAGTACAGGAAGGCTGAGTCTTCCTACTGTCTATGCTTTGAGCGTTTCCTGTGTCATCAGTTTTACATTCCGATGCATCTCTGCAGGTTTACTGCATCCATTCGACCTTTACAGTGATGATGAAACACACAAATTGCATCGGATTTAAATATAAGAGACACAATGCCTACTTAAGTACAGGAAGTCTGAGTCTTCTTACTGTCTATGTTTTGAGGGTTTCCTGTGTCATCAGTTTTACACTCCGATGCACCTCTGCAGGTTTACTGTATCCCTTGGACCTTCCCACTGACGATGAAACACAGAAATTGCATCGGAATTAAATATAAGAGACACAATGCCGACTTAAGTACAGGAAGACTGAGTCTTTCTACTGTCTATGTTTTGAGCGTTTCCTGTGTCACCAGTTTTACATTCCGATGCACTTCTGCAGGTTTACTGTATCCGTAGGACCTTCACAGTGACGATGAAACACAGAAATTGCATCGGAATTAAATATAAGAGACACAATGCCGACTTAAGTACTACAAAACTCAGTCTTCTTAGGGTCTATGTTTTGAGCGTTTCCTGTGTCACCAGTTTTACATTCCGATGCACCTCTGCAGGTTTATTGTATCCATTGGACCTTCACAGTGACGATGAAACACAGAAATTGCATCGGAATTAAATATAAGAGACACAATGCCGACTTAAGTACTACAAATCTGAGTCTTCCTAGGGTCTATGTTTTGAGCGTTTCTGTGTCACCAGTTTTACATTCCGATAAACCTCTGCAGGTTTACTGTATCCATTCGACCTTCCCAAAGACGATGAAAAACACAAATTGCATCGGAATTAAATATAAGAGACACAGTGCCGACTTCAGTACAAAGAACTGAGTCTTCTTTAGGGTCTATGTTTTGAGCGTTTCCTGTGTCACCAGCTTTACATTCCGATGGGCCTCTGCAGGTTTACTGTATTCCTTGGACCTTCCCATGGACGATGAAACACAGAAATTGCATCGGAATTAAATATAAGAGACACAATGCCGACTTAAGTACGGGAAGACTGAGTCTTCCTACTGTCTATGTTTTGAGCGTTTCCTGTGTCACCAGTTTCACATTCCGATGCACCTCTGCATGTTTACTGTATCCCTTGGACATTCCCATCGACGAAGAAACACAGAAATTGCATCGGAATTAAATATAAGAGACACAATGCCGACTTAAGTACAGGAAAACTGAGTCTTCCTACTGTCTACGTTTTGAGCGTTTCCTGTGTCACCAGTTTTACATTCCGATGAACCTCTGCAGGATTACTGTATCCATTCGACCTTCCCAAAGACGATGAAACACAGAAATTGCATCGGAATTAAATATAAGAGACACAATGCCGACTTAAGTACAGGTAGACTGAGCCTTCCTACTGTCTACGTTTTGAGCGTTTCCTGTGTAACCAGTTTTACATTCCGATGCACCTCTGCAGGTTTGCTGTATCCCTTGGACCTTCCATCGACGATGAAACACAGAAATTGCATCGGATTTAAATATAAGAGACACAATGCCGATTTAACTACAGGAAGACTGAGTCTTTCTACTGTCTATGTTTTGAGCGTTTCCTGTGTCACCTGTTTTACATTCCGATGCACCTCTGCAGGTTTACTGTATCCGTAGGACCTTCACAGTGCCGATGAAACACAGAAATTGCATCGGAATTAAATATAAGAGACACAATGCCGACTTAAGTACTACAAAACTCAGTCTTCTTAGGGTCTATGTTTTGAGCGTTTCCTGTGTCACCAGTTTTACATTCCGATGCACCTCTGCAGGTTTACTGTATCCATTGGACCTTCACAGTGACGATGAAACACAGAAATTGCATCGGAATTAAATATAAGAGACACAATGCCGACTTAAGTACAGGTAGACTGAGCCTTCCTACTGTCTACGTTTTGAGAGTTTCCTGTGTAACCAGTCTTACATTCCGATGCACCTCTGCAGGTTTGCTGTATCCCTTGGACCTTCCATCGACGATGAAACACAGAAACTGCATCGGATTTAAATATAAGAGACACAATCCCGATTTAACTACAGGAAGACTGAGTCTTTCTACTGTCTATGTTTTGAGCGTTTCCTGTGTCACCAGTTTCACATTCCGATGCACCTCTGCGTGTTTACTGTATCCCTTGGACATTCCCATCGACGATGAAACACAGAAATTGCATCGGAATTAAATATAAGAGACACAATGCCGATTTAACTACAGGAAGACTGAGTCTTTCTACTGTCTATGCTTTGAGCGTTTCCTGTGTCACCTGTTTTACATTCCGATGCACCTCTGCAGGTTTACTGTATCCGTAGGACCTTCACAGTGACGATGAAACACAGAAATTGCATCGGAATTAAATATAAGAGACACAATGCCGACTTAAGTACTACAAAACTCAGTCTTCTTAGGGTCTATGTTTTGAGCGTTTCCTGTGTCACCAGTTTTACATTCCAATGCACCTTTGCAGGTTTACTGTATCCATTGGACCTTCACAGTGACGATGAAACACAGAAATTTCATCGGAATTAAATATAAGAGACACAATGCCGACTTAAGTACTACAAAACTGAGTCTTTCTAGGGTCTATGTTTTGAGCGTTTCTGTGTCACCAGTTTTACATTCCGATGAACCTCTGCAGGATTACTGTATCCATTCGACCTTCCCAAAGACGATGAAACACACAAATTGCATCGGAATTAAATATAAGAGACACAGTGCCGACTTAAGTACAAAGAACTGAGTCTTCTTTAGGGTCTATGTTTTGAGCGTTTCCTGTGTCACCAGTTTTACATTCGGATGGGCCTCTGCAGGTTTACTATATCCCTTGGACCTTCCCATGGACGGTGAAACACAGAAATTGCATCGGAATTAAATATAAGAGACACATCGCCGACTTAAGTACGGGAAGACTGAGTCTTCCTACTCTCTATGTTTTGAGCGTTTCCTGTGTCACCAGTTTCACATTCCGATGCACCTCTGCACGTTTACTGTATCCCTTGGACATTCCTATCGACGATGAAACACAGAAATTGCATCGGAATTAAATATAAGAAACACAATTCCGACTTAAGTACAGGAAAACTGAGTCTTCCTACTGTCTACGTTTTGAGCGTCTCCTGTGTCACCGGTTTCACATACCAATGCAACTCTGCAGGTTTACTGTATCCCTTGGACCTTCAAAGTGACGATGAAACACAGAAATTGCATCGGAATTAAATATAAGAGACACAATGCCGACTTAAGTACAGGAAGACTGAATCTTCCTACTGTCTATGTTTTCAGCGTTTCCTGTGTAATCAGTTTTACATTCCGATGCACCTCTGCAGGTTTACTGTATTCCTTGGACCTTCTCATGGACGATGAAACACAGAAATTGCATCGGAATTAAATATAAGAGACACAATGCCGACTTAAGTACAGGAAGACTGAGTCTTCCAACTGTCTATGTTTTGAGCTTTTCCTGTGTCACCAGTTTTGCATTCCGATGCACCTCTGCAGGTTACTGTATCCACTGGACCTTCACAGTGACGATGAAACACAGAAATTGCTTTGGAATTAAACATAAGAGACACAATGCCGACTTAAGTACAGGAAGACTGTGTCTTCCTACTGTCTATGTATTGAGCGTTTCTGTGACACCAGGTTTACATTCCGATGCACCTCTGCAGATTTTCTGTATCCCTTGGACCTTCCCATTGACGATGAAACACAGAAATTTCATCGGAATTAAATGTAAGAGACACAATGCCGCCTTAAGTCAGGAAGACTGAGTCTTCCCACTGTCTATGTTTTGAGCGTTTCCTGTTTCACCCGTTTTACATTCCGATGCACCTCTGCAGGTTTACAGTATCCATTAGAACTTCCCATTGACGATGAAACACAGAAATTGCTTCGGATTTAAATATAAGAGACACAAAGCAGACTTAAGTACAGGTAGAATGATTCTTCCTACTGTCTATGTTTTGAGCGTTTCCTGTGTCACCAGTTTTACATTCCGATGCACCTCTGCAGGTTTGCTGTATCCCTTGGACCTTCCATCGACGATGAAACACAGAATTTGCATCGGATTTAAATATAAGAGACACAATGCCGATTTAAGTACAGGAAGACTGAGTCTTCCTACTGTCTATGTTTTCAGCGTTTCCTGTGTAATCAGTTTTACATTCCGATGCACCTCTGCAGGTTTACTGTATTCCTTGGACCTTCCCATGGACGATGAAACACAGAAATTGCATCGGATTTAAAGATAAGAGACACAATGCCGACTTAAGTACTGGAAGACTGAGTCTTCCTACTGTCTATGTATTGAGCGTTTCCTGTGTCACCAGTTTTACATACCGATGCACCTCCTCAGGTTTACTGTATCACTTGGACCTTCACAGTGACGATGAAACACAGATATTGCATCGGAATTAAATATAAGAGACACAATGCCGATTTAAGTACAGGAAGACTGAGTTTTCCTACTGTCTATGTTTTCAGCGTTTCCTGTGTAATCAGTTTTACATTCCGATGCACCTCTGCAGGTTTACTGTATTCCTTGGACCTTCCCATGGACGATGAAACACAGAAATTGCATCGGAATTAAATATAAGAGGCACAATGCCGACTTAAGTACAGGAAGGCTGAGTCTTCCTACTCTCTATGCTTTGAGCGTTTCCTGTGTCACCAGTTTTACATTCCGATGCACCTTTGCAGCTTTACTGTATCCATTGGACCTTCCTATTGCCGATGAAACGCAGAAATTGCATCGGATTTAAATATAAGAGGCACAATGCCGACTTAAGTACAGGAAGGCTGAGTCTTCCTACTGTCTATGATTTGAGCGTTTCCTGTGTCATCAGTTTTACATTCCGATGCATCTCTGCAGGTTTACTGCATCCATTCGACCTTCACAGTGACGATTAAACACACAAATTGCATCCGATTTAAATATAAGGGACACAATGCCTACTTAAGTACAGGAAAACTGAGTCTTCCTACTGTCTACGTTTTGAGCGTTTCCTGTGTCATCAGTTTTACACTCCGATGCACCTCTGCAGGTTTACTGTATCGATTGGACGTTTCCATTGACGATGAAACACAGAAATTGCATCGGAATTAAATATAAGAGACACAATGCCGACTTAAGTACTACAAAACTGAGTCTTCCTAGGGTCTATGTTTTGAGCGTTTCTGTGTCACCAGTTTTACATTCCGATGAACCTCTGCAGGATTACTGTATCCATTCGACCTTCCCAAAGACGATGAAACACACAAATTGCATCGGAATTAAATATAAGAGACACAGTGCCGACTTAAGTACAAAGAACTGAGTCTTCTTTAGGGTCTATGTTTTGAGCGTTTCCTGTGTCACCAGTTTTACATTCCGATGGGCCTCTGCAGGTTTACTATATCCCTTGGACCTTCCCATGGACGATGAAACACAGAAATTGCATCGGAATTAAATATAAGAGACACATCGCCGACTTAAGTACGGGAAGACTGAGTCTTCCTACTCTCTATGTTTTGAGCGTTTCCTTTGTCACCAGTTTCACATTCCGATGCACCTCTGCAGGTTTACTGTATCCCTTGGACATTCCCATCGACGATGAAACACAGAAATTGCATCGGAATTAAATATAAGAGACACAATGCCGACTTAAGTACAGGAAAACTGAGTCTTCCTACTGTCTACATTTTGAGCGTTTCCTGTGTCACCAGTTTTACATTCCGATGCACCTCTGCAGTTTTACTGTATCGATTGGACCTTCCCATTGACGATGAAACACAGAAATTGCATCGGATTTAAATATAAGAGACACAATGCCGACTTAAGTACTACAAAACTCAGTCTTCTTAGGGTCTATGTTTTGAGCGTTTCCTGTGTCATCAGTTTTACATTCCGATGCACCTCTGCAGGTTTACTGTATCCATTGGACCTTCACAGTGACGATGAAACACAGAAATTGCATCGGAATTAAATATAAGAGACACAATTCCGACTTAAGTACTACAAAACTGAGTCTTCCTAGGGTCTATGTTTTGAGCGTTTCTGTGTCACCAGTTTTACATTCCGATGAACCTCTGCAGGATTACTGTATCCATTCGACCTTCCCAAAGAAGATGAAACACACAAATTGCATCGGAATTAAATATAAGAGACACAGTGCCGGCCGGCCGAAGTGGCCGTGCGGTTAAAGGCGCTGCAGTCTGGAACCGCAGGACCGCTACGGTCGCAGGTTCGAATCCTGCCTCGGGCTTGGATGTTTGTGATGTCCTTAGGTTAGTTAGGTTTAACTAGTTCTAAGTTCTAGGGGACTAATAACCTCAGCAGTTGAGTCCCATAGTGCTCAGAGCCATTTTGAACACAGTGCCGACTTAAGTACAAAGAACTGAGACTTCTTTAGAGTCTATGTTTTGAGCGTTTCCTGTGTCACCAGTTTTACATTCCGATGGGCCTCTGCAGGTTTACTATATCCCTTGGACCTTCCCATGGACGATGAAACACAGAAATTGCATCGGAATTAAATATAAGAGACACATCGCCGACTTAAGTACGGGAAGACTGAGTCTTCCTACTCTCTATGTTTTGAGCGTTTCCTGTGTCACCAGTTTCACATTCCGATGCACCTCTGCAGGTTTACTGTATCCCTTGGACATTCCCATCGACGATGAAACACAGAAATTGCATCGGAATTAAATATAAGAGACACAATGCCGACTTAAGTACAGGAAAACTGAGTCTTCCTACTGTCTACGTTTTGAGCGTTTCCTGTGTCACCAGTTTTACATTCCGATGCACCTCTGCAGGTTTACTGTATCGATTGGACGTTTCCATTGACGATGAAACACAGAAATTGCATCGGATTTAAATATAAGAGACACAATGCCGACTTAAGTAAAGGAAGACTGAGTCTTCCTACTGTCTATGTTTTGAGCGTCTCCTGTGTCACTGGTTTCACATACCGATGCACCTCTGCAGGTTTACTGTATCCCTTGGACCTTCACAGTGACGATGAAACACAGAAATTGCATCGGAATTAAATATAAGAGACACAATGCCGACTTAAGTACAGGAAGACTGAGTCTTCCTACTGTCTATGTTTTCAGCGTTTCCTGTGTAATCAGTTTTACATTCCGATGCACCTCTGCAGGTTTACTGTATTCCTTGGACCTTCCCATGGACGATGAAACACGGAAATTGCATCCGAATTAAATATAAGAGACACAATGCCGACTTAAGTACAGGAAGACTGAGTCTTCCAACTGTCTATGTTTTGAGCTTTTCCTGTGTCACCAGTTTTGCATTCCGATGCACCTCTGCAGGTTACTGTATCCACTGGACCTTCACAGTGACGATGAAACACAGAAATTGCTTTGGAATTAAACATAAGAGACACAATGCCGACTTAAGTACAGGAAGACTGTGTCTTCCTACTGTCTATGTATTGAGCGTTTCCTGTGACACCAGGTTTACATTCCGATGCACCTCTGCAGGTTTACTGTATCCCTTGGACCTTCCCATTGACGATGAAACACAGAAATTTCATCGAAATTAAATGTAAGAGACACAATGCCGCCTTAAGTCAGGAAGACTGAGTCTTCCCACTGTCTATGTTTTGAGCGTTTCCTGTTTCACCCGTTTTACATTCCGATGCACCTCTGCAGGTTTACAGTATCCATTAGACCTTCCCATTGACGATGAAACACAGAAATTGCTTCGGATTTAAATATAAGAGACACAAAGCAGACTTAAGTACAGGTAGACTGATTCTTCCTACTGTCTATGTTTTGAGCGTTTCCTGTGTCACCAGTTTTATATTCCGATGCACCTCTGCAGGATTGCTGTATCCCTTGGACCTTCCATCGACGATGAAACACAGAATTTGCATCGGATTTAAATATAAGAGACACAATGCCGATTTAAGTACAGGAAGACTGAGTCTTCCTCCTGTCTATGTTTTCAGCGTTTCCTGTGTAATCAGTTTTACATTCCGATGCACCTCTGCAGGTTTACTGTATTCCTTGGACCTTCCCATGGACGATGAAACACAGAAATTGCATCGGATTTAAAAATAAGAGACACAATACCGACTTAAGTACTGGAAGACTGAGTCTTCCTACTGTCTATGTATTGAGCGTTTCCTGTGTCACCAGTTTTACATACCGATGCACCTCTGCAGGTTTACTGTATCACTTGGACCTTCACAGTGACGATGAAACACAGATATTGCATCGGAATTAAATATAAGAGACACAATGCCGATTTAAGTACAGGAAGACTGAGTCTTCCTACTGTCTATGTTTTCAGCGTATCCTGTGTAATCAGTTTTACATTCCGATGCACCTCTGCAGGTTTACTGTATTCCTTGGACCTTCCCATGGACGATGAAACACAGATATTGCATCGGAATTAAATATAAGAGGCACAATGCCGACTTAAGTACAGGAAGGCAGAGTCTTCCTACTCTCTATGCTTTGAGCGTTTCCTGTGTCACCAGTTTTACATTCCGATGCACCTTTGCAGCTTTACTGTATCCATTGGACCTTCCTATTGCCGATGAAACGCATAAATTGCATCGGATTTAAATATAAGAGGCACAATGCCGACTTAAGTACAGGAAGGCTGAGTCTTCCTACTGTCTATGCTTTGAGCGTTTCCTGTGTCATCAGTTTTACATTCCGATGCATCTCTGCAGGTTTACTGCATCCCTTGGACCTTCCCATTGACGATGAAACACAGAAATTGGATCGGAATTAAATATAAGAGACACAATGCCGACTTAAGTACAGGAAAACTGAGTCTTTCTACTGTCTATGTTTTGAGCGTTTCCTGTGTCACCAGTTTTACATTCCGATGCACCTCTGTAGGTTTACTGTATCCATTGGACCTTCACAGTGACGATGAAACACAGAAATTGCATCGGAATTAAATATAAGAGACACAATGCCGACTTAAGTACTACAAAACTCAGTCTTCTTAGGGTCTATGTTTTGAGCGTTTCCTGTGTCACCAGTTTTACATTCCGATGCACCTCTGCAGGTTTACTGTATCCATTGGACCTTCACAGTGACGATGAAACACAGAAATTGCATCGGAATTAAATATAAGAGACACAATGCCGACTTAAGTACTACAAAACTGAGTCTTCCTAGGGTCTATGTTTTGAGCGTTTCTGTGTCACCACTTTTACATTCCGATGAACCTCTGCAGGATTACTGTATCCATTCGACCTTCCCAAAGACGATGAAACACACAAATTGCATCGGAATTAAATATAAAAGACATAGTGCCGACTTAAGTACAAAGAACTGAGTCTTCTTTAGGTTCTATGTTTTGAGCGTTTCCTGCGTCACCAGTTTTACATTCGATGGGCCTCTGCAGGTTTACTATATCCCTTGGACCTTCCCATGGACGATGAAACACAGAAATTGCATCGGAATTAAATATAAGAGACACATCGCCGACTTAAGTACGGGAAGACTGAGTCTTCCTACTCTCTATGTTTTGAGCGTTTCCTGTGTCACCAGTTTCACATTCCGATGCACCTCTGCAGGTTTACTGTATCCCTTGGGCATTCCCATCGACGATGAAACACAGAAATTGCATCGGAATTAAATATAAGAGACACAATGCCGACTTAAGTACAGGAAAACTGAGTCTTCCTACTGTCTACGTTTTGAGCGTTTCCTGTGTCACCAGTTTTACATTCCGATGCATCTCTGCAGGTTTACTGTTTCCATTGGACCTTCCCATTGACGATGAAACACAGAAATTGCATCGGATTTAAATATAAGAGACACAATGCCGACTTAAGTAAAGGAAGACTGAGTCTTCCTACTGTCTATGTTTTGAGCGTCTCCTGTGTCACCGGTTTCACATACCGATGCACCTCTGCAGGTTTACTGTATCTCTTGGACCTTCACAATGACGATGAAACACAGAAATTGCATCGGAATTAAATATAAGAGACACAATGCCGACTTAAGTACAGGAAGACTGAGTCTTCCTACTGTCTATGTTTTCAGCGTTCCTTGTGTAATCAGTTTTACATTCCGATGCACCTCTGCAGGTTTACTGTATTCCTTGGACCTTCCCATGGACGATGAATCACAGAAATTGCATCGGAATTAAATATAAGAGACACAATGCCGACTTAAGTACAGGAAGACTGAGTCTTCCAACTGTCTATGATTTGAGCTTTTCCTGTGTCACCAGTTTTACATTGCGATGCACCTCTGCAGGTTACTGTATCCACTGGACCTTCACAGTGACGATGAAACACAGAAATTGCTTTGGAATTAAACATAAGAGACACAATGCCGACTTAAGTACAGGAAGACTGTGTCTTCCTACTGTCTATGTGTTGAGCGTTTCCTGTGACACCAGGTTTACATTCCGATGCACCTCTGCAGGTTTACTGTATCCCTTGGAACTTCCCATTGACGATGAAACACAGAAATTTCATCGGAATTAAATGTAAGAGACACAATGCCGCCTTAAGTCAGGAATACTGAGTCTTCCCACTGTCTATGTTTTGAGCGTTTCCTGTTTCACCCGTTTTACATTCCGATGCACCTCTGCAAGTTTACAGTATCCATTAGACCTTCCCATTGACGATGAAACACAGAAATTGTTTCGGATTTAAATATAAGAGACACAATGCCGACTTAAGTACTGGAAGACTGAGTCTTCCTACTGTCTATGTATTGAGCGTTTCCTGTGTCACCAGTTTTACATACCGATGCACCTCTGCAGGGTTACTGTATCACTTGGACCTTCACAGTGACGATGAAACACAGATATTGCATCGGAATTAAATATAAGAGACACAATGCCGATTTAAGTACAGGAAGACTGAGTCTTCCTACTGTCTATGTTTTCAGCGTTTCCTGTGTAATCAGTTTTACATTCCGATGCACCTCTGTAGGTTTACTGTATTCCTTGGACCTTCCCATGGACGATGAAACACAGAAATTGCATCGGAATTAAATATAAGAGGCACAATGCCGACTTAAGTACAGGAAGGCTGAGTCTTCCTACTCTCTATGCTTTGAGCGTTTCCTGTGTCAACAGTTTTACATTCCGATGCACCTTTGCAGCTTTACTGTATCCATTGGACCTTCCTATTGCCGATGAAACGCAGAAATTGCATCGGATTTAAATATAAGAGGCACAATGCCGAGTTAAGTACAGGAAGGCTGGGTCTTCCTACTGTCTATGCTTTGAGCGTTTCCTGTGTCATCAGATTTACATTCCGATGCATCTCTGCAGGTTTACTGCATCCATTCGACCTTCACAGTGACGATTAAACACAGAAATAGCATCGGATTTAAATATAAGAGACACAATGCCTACTTAAGTACATGAAGTCTGAGTCTTCTTACTGTCTATGTTTTGAGGGTTTCCTGTGTCATCAGTTTTACACTCCGATGCACCTCTGCAGGTTTACTGTATCCCTTGGACCTTCCCATTGACGATAAAACAAAGAAATTGGATCGGAATTAAATATAAGAGACACAATGCCGCCTTAAGTACAGGAAGACTGAGTCTTTCTACTGTCTATGTTTTGAGCGTTTCCTGTGTCACCAGTTTTACATTCCGATGCACCTCTGCAGGTTTACTGTATCCATTGGACCTTCACAGTGACGATGAAACAGAGAAATTGCAACGGAATTAAATATAAGAGACAAAATGCCGACTTAAGTACTACGAAACTCCGTCTTCTTAGGGTCTATGTTTTGAGCGTTTCCTGTGTCACCAGTTTTACATTCCGATGCACCTCTGCAGGTTACTGTATCCACTGGACCTTCACAGTGACGATGAAACACAGAAATTGCTTTGGAATTAAACATAAGAGACACAATGCCGACTTAAGTACAGGAAGACTGTGTCTTCCTACTGTCTATGTATTGAGCGTTTCCTGTGACACCAGGTTTACATTCCGATGCACCTCTGCAGGTTTACTGTATCCCTTGGACCTTCCCATTGACGATGAAACACAGAAATTTCATCGGAATTAAATGTAAGAGACACAATGCCGCCTTAAGTCAGGAAGACTGAGTCTTCCCACTGTCTATGTTTTGAGCGTTTCCTGTTTCACCCGTTTTACATTCCGATGCACCTCTGCAAGGTTACAGTATCCATTAGACCTTCCCATTGACGATGAAACACAGAAATTGTTTCGGATTTAAATATAAGAGACACAAAGCAGACTTAAGTACAGGTAGACTGATTCTTCCTACTGTCTATGTTTCGAGCGTTTCCTGGGTCACCAGTTTTACATTCCGATGCACCTCTGCAGGTTTGCTGTATCCCTTGGACCTTCCATCGACGATGAAACACAGAATTTGCATCGGATTTAAATATAAGAGACACAATGCCGATTTAAGTACAGGAAGACTGAGTCTTCCTACTGTCTATGCTTTCAGCGTTTCCTGTGTAATCAGTTTTACATTCCGATGCACCTCTGCAGGTTTACTGAATTCCTTGGACCTTCCCATGGACGATGAAACACAGAAATTGCATCGGATTTAAAAATAAGAGACACAATGCCGACTTAAGTACTGGAAGACTGAGTCTTCCTACTGTCTATGTATTGAGCGTTTCCTGTGTCACCAGTTTTACATACCGATGCACCTCTGCAGGGTTACTGTATCACTTGGACCTTCACAGTGACGATGAAACACAGATATTGCATCGGAATTAAATATAAGAGGCACAATGCCGACTTAAGTACAGGAAGGCTGAGTCTTCCTACTCTCTATGCTTTGAGCGTTTCCTGTGTCACCAGTTTTACATTCCGATGCACCTTTGCAGCTTTACTGTATCCATTGGACCTTCCTATTGCCGATGAAACGCAGAAATTGCATCGGATTTAAATATAAGAGGCACAATGCCGACTTAAGTACTACAAAACTGAGTCTTCCTAGGGTCTATGTTTTGAGCGTTTCTGTGTCACCAGTTTTACATTCCGATGAACATCTGCAGGATTACTGTATCCATTCGACCTTCCCAAAGACGATGAAACACACAAATTGCATCGGAATTAAATATAAGAGACACAGTGCCGACTTAAGTACAAAGAACTGAGTCTTCCTTAGGGTCTATGGTTTGAGCGTTTCCTGTGTCACCAGTTTTACATTCCGATGCGCCTCTGCAGTTTTACTATATCCCTTGGACCTTCCCATGGACGATGAAACACAGAAATTGCATCGGAATTAAATATAAGAAACACAATGCCGACCTAAGTACGGGAAGACTGAGTCTTCCTACTGTCTATGTTTTTGCGTTTCCTGTGTCACCAGTTTCACATTCCGATGCACATCTGTAGGTTTACTGTATCCCTTGGACATTCCCATCGACAATGAAACACAGAAATTGCATCGGAATTAAATATAAGAGACACAATGCCGATTTAAGTACAGGAAGACTGAGTCTTCCTACTGTCTATGTTTTCAGCGTTTCCTGTGTAATCAGTTTTACATTCCGATGCACCTCTGTAGGTTTACTGTATTCCTTGGACCTTCCCATGGACGATGAAACACAGAAATTGCATCGGAATTAAATATAAGAGGCACAATGCCGACTTAAGTACAGGAAGTCTGAGTCTTCCTACTCTCTATGCTTTGAGCGCTTCCTGTGTCAACAGTTTTACATTCCGATGCACCTTTGCAGCTTTACTGTATCCATTGGACCTTCCTATTGCCGATGAAACGCAGAAATTGCATCGGATTTAAATATAAGAGGCACAATGCCGAGTTAAGTACAGGAAGGCTGGGTCTTCCTACTGTCTATGCTTTGAGCGTTTCCTGTGTCATCAGATTTACATTCCGATGCATCTCTGCAGGTTTACTGCATCCATTCGACCTTCACAGTGACGATTAAACACAGAAATAGCATCGGATTTAAATATAAGAGACACAATGCCTACTTAAGTACATGAAGTCTGAGTCTTCTTACTGTCTATGTTTTGAGGGTTTCCTGTGTCATCAGTTTTACACTCCGATGCACCTCTGCAGGTTTACTGTATCCCTTGGACCTTCCCATTGACGATAAAACACAGAAATTGGATCGGAATTAAATATAAGAGACACAATGCCGCCTTAAGTACAGGAAGACTGAGTCTTTCTACTGTCTATGTTTTGAGCGTTTCCTGTGTCACCAGTTTTACATTCCGATGCACCTCTGCAGGTTTACTGTATCCATTGGACCTTCACAGTGACGATGAAACAGAGAAATTGCAACGGAATTAAATATAAGAGACAAAATGCCGACTTAAGTACTACGAAACTCAGTCTTCTTAGGGTCTATGTTTTGAGCGTTTCCTGTGTCACCAGTTTTACATTCCGATGCACCTCTGCAGGTTACTGTATCCACTGGACCTTCACAGTGACGATGAAACACAGAAATTGCTTTGGAATTAAACATAAGAGACACAATGCCGACTTAAGTACAGGAAGACTGTGTCTTCCTACTGTCTATGTATTGAGCGTTTCCTGTGACACCAGGTTTACATTCCGATGCACCTCTGCAGGTTTACTGTATCCCTTGGACCTTCCCATTGACGATGAAACACAGAAATTTCATCGGAATTAAATGTAAGAGACACAATGCCGCCTTAAGTCAGGAAGACTGAGTCTTCCCACTGTCTATGTTTTGAGCGTTTCCTGTTTCACCCGTTTTACATTCCGATGCACCTCTGCAAGGTTACAGTATCCATTAGACCTTCCCATTGACGATGAAACACAGAAATTGTTTCGGATTTAAATATAAGAGACACAAAGCAGACTTAAGTACAGGTAGACTGATTCTTCCTACTGTCTATGTTTCGAGCGTTTCCTGGGTCACCAGTTTTACATTCCGATGCACCTCTGCAGGTTTGCTGTATCCCTTGGACCTTCCATCGACGATGATACACAGAATTTGCATCGGATTTAAATATAAGAGACACAATGCCGATTTAAGTACAGGAAGACTGAGTCTTCCTACTGTCTATGCTTTCAGCGTTTCCTGTGTAATCAGTTTTACATTCCGATGCACCTCTGCAGGTTTACTGAATTCCTTGGACCTTCCCATGGACGATGAAACACAGAAATTGCATCGGATTTAAAAATAAGAGACACAATGCCGACTTAAGTACTGGAAGACTGAGTCTTCCTACTGTCTATGTATTGAGCGTTTCCTGTGTCACCAGTTTTACATACCGATGCACCTCTGCAGGGTTACTGTATCACTTGGACCTTCACAGTGACGATGAAACACAGATATTGCATCGGAATTAAATATAAGAGGCACAATGCCGACTTAAGTACAGGAAGGCTGAGTCTTCCTACTCTCTATGCTTTGAGCGTTTCCTGTGTCACCAGTTTTACATTCCGATGCACCTTTGCAGCTTTACTGTATCCTTTGGACCTTCCTATTGCCGATGAAACGCAGAAATTGCATCGGATTTAAATATAAGAGGCACAATGCCGACTTAAGTACTACAAAACTGAGTCTTCCTAGGGTCTATGTTTTGAGCGTTTCTGTGTCACCAGTTTTACATTCCGATGAACATCTGCAGGATTACTGTATCCATTCGACCTTCCCAAAGACGATGAAACACACAAATTGCATCGGAATAAAATATAAGAGACACAGTGCCGACTTAAGTACAAAGAACTGAGTCTTCCTTAGGGTCTATGGTTTGAGCGTTTCCTGTGTCACCAGTTTTACATTCCGATGCGCCTCTGCAGTTTTACTATATCCCTTGGACCTTCCCATGGACGATGAAACACAGAAATTGCATCGGAATTAAATATAAGAAACACAATGCCGACCTAAGTACGGGAAGACTGAGTCTTCCTACTGTCTATGTTTTTGCGTTTCCTGTGTCACCAGTTTCACATTCCGATGCACATCTGTAGGTTTACTGTATCCCTTGGACATTCCCATCGACAATGAAACACAGAAATTGCATCGGAATTAAATATAAGAGACACAATGCCGACTTAAGTACAGGAAAACTGAGTCTTCCTACTGTCTACGTTTTGAGCGTTTCCTGTGTCACCAGTTTTACATTCCGATGCACCTCTGCAGGTTTACTGTATCCATTGGACCTTCCCATTGACGATGAAACACAGAAATTGCATCGGAATTAAATATAAGAGACACAATGCCGACTTAAGTAGGGGAAGACTGAGTCTTCCTACTGTCTATGTTTTGGGCGTTTCCTGTGTCACCAGTTTCACATTCCTATGCACCTCTGCAGGTTTACTGTATCCCTTGGACATTCCCATCGACGATGAAACACAGAAATTGCATCGGAATTAAATATAAGAGACACAATGCCGACTTAAGTACAGGAAAACTGAGTCTTCCTACTGTCTACGTTTTGAGCGTTTCCTGTGTCACCAGTTTTACATTCCGATGCACCTCTGCAGGTTTACTGTATCCATTGGACCTTCCCATTGACGATGAAACACAGAAATTGCATCGGATTTAAATATAAGAGACACAATGCCGACTTAAGTAAAGGAAGACTGAGTCTTCCTACTGTCTATGTTTTGAGCGTCTCCTGTGTCACCTGTTTCACATACCGATGCACCTCTGAAGGTTTACTGTATCCCTTGGACCTTCACAGTGACGATAAAACACAGAAATTGCATCGGAATTAAATATAAGAGACACAATGCCGACTTAAGTACAGGAAGACTGAGTCTTCCTACTGTCTATGTTTTCAGCTTTTCCTGTGTAATCAGTTTTACATTCCGATGCACCTCTGCAGGTTTACTGTATTCCTTGGACCTTCCCATGGACGATGAAACACAGAAATTGCATCGGAATTAAATATAAGAGGCACAATGCCGATTTAAGTACAGGAAGGCAGAGTCTTCCTACAGTCTATGCTTTGAGCGTTTCCTGTGTCACCAGTTTTACATTCCGATGCATCTTTGCAGGTTTACTGTATCCATTGGACTTTCCTATTGCCGATGAAACGCAGAAATTGCATCGGATTTAAATATAAGAGGCACTATGCCGACTTAAGTACAGGAAGGCTGAGTCTTCCTACTGTCTATGCTTTGAGCGTTTCCTGTGTCATCAGTTTTACATTCCGATGCATCTCTGCAGGTTTACTGCATCCATTCGACCTTCACAGTGACGATGAAACACACAAATTGCATCGGATTTAAATATAAGAGACACAATGCCTACTTAAGTACATGAAGTCTGAGTCGTCTTACTGTCTATGTTTTGAGGGTTTCCTGTGTCATCAGTTTTACACTCCGATGCACCTCTGCAGGTTTACAGTATCCATTAGACCTTCCCATTGACGATAAAACACAGAAATTGCATCGGATTTAAATATAAGAGACACAATGCAGACTTAAGTACAGGTAGACTGAGTCTTCCTACTGTCTATGTTTTGAGCGTTTCCTGTGTCACCAGTTTTACATTCCGATGCACCTCTGCAGGTCTACTGTATCCGTAGGACCTTCACAGTGACGATGAAACACAGAAATTGCATCGGAATTAAATATAAGAGACACAATGCCGACTTAAGTACTACAAAACTCAGTCTTCTTAGGGTCTATGTTTTGAGCGTTTCCTGTGTCACCAGTTTTACATTCCGATGCACCTCTGCAGGTTTACTGTATCCATTGGACCTTCACAGTGACGATGAAACACAGAAATTGCATCGGAATTAAATATAAAAGACACAATGCCGACTTAAGTACTACAAAACTGAGTCTTCCTAGGGTCTATGTTTTGAGCGTTTCTGTGTCACCAGTTTTACATTCCGATGAACCTCTGCAGGATTACTGTATCCATTCGACCTTCCCAAAGACGATGAAACACACAAATTGCATCGGAATTAAAAATAAGAGACACAGTGCCGACTTAAGTACAAACAACTGAGTCTTCTTTAGGGTCCATGTTTTGAGCGTTTCCTGTGTCACCAGTTTTACATTCCGATGCACCTCTGCAGGTTTACTGTATCCACTGGACCTTCACAGTGACGATGAAACACAGAAATTGCTTTGGAATTAAACATAAGAGACACAATGCCGACTTAAGTACAGGAAGACTGTGTCTTCCTACTGTCTATGTATTAAGCGTTTCCTGTGTCACCAGGTTTACATTCCGATGCACCTCTGCAGGTTTACTGTATCCCTTGGACCTTCCCATTGACGATGAAACACAGAAATTTCATCGGAATTAAATGTAAGAGACACAATGCCGCCTTAAGTCAGGAAGACTGAGTCTTCCCACTGTCTATGTTTTGAGCGTCTCCTGTGTCACCGGTTTCACATACCGATGCACCTCTGCAGGTTTACTGTATCCCTTGGACCTTCACAGTGACGATGAAACACAGAAATTGCATCGGAATTAAATATAAGAGACACAATGCCGACTTAAGTACAGGAAGACTGAGTCTTCCTACTGTCTATGTTTTCAGCGTTTCCTGTGTAATCAGTTTTACATTCCGATGCACCTCTGCAGGTTTACTGTATTCCTTGGACCTTCCCATGGACGATGAAACACAGAAATTGCATCGGAATTAAATATAAGAGGCACAATGCCGACTTAAGTACAGGAAGGCAGAGTCTTCCTTCAGTCTATGCTTTGAGCGTTTCCTGTGTCACCAGTTTTACATTCCGATGCACCTTTGCAGGTTTACTGTATCCATTGGACTTTCCTATTGCCGATGAAACGCAGAAATTGCATCGGATTTAAATATAAGAGACACAATGCCTACTTAAGTACATGATTTCTGAGTCTTCTTACTGTCTATGTTTTGAGGGTTTCCTGTGTCATCAGTGTTACACTCCGATGCACCTCTGCAGGTTTACAGTATCCATTAGACCTTCCCATTGACAATAAAACACAGAAATTGCATCGGATTTAAATATAAGAGACACAATGCAGACTTAAGTACAGGTAGACTGAGTCTTCCTACTGTCTATGTTTGAGCGTTTCCTGTGTCACCAGTTTTACATTCCGATGCACCTCTGCAGGTTTGCTGTATCCCTTGGACCTTCCATCGACGATGAAACACAGAAATTGCATCGGAATTAAATATAAGAGGCACAATGCCGACTTAAGTACAGGAAGGCTGAGTCTTCCTACTCTCTATGCTTTGAGCGTTTCCTGTGTCACCAGTTTTACATTCCGATGCACCTTTGCAGCTTTACTGTATCCATTGGACCTTCCTATTGCCGATGAAACGCAGAAATTGCATCGGATTTAAATATAAGAGGCACAATGCCGACTTAAGTACTACAAAACTGAGTCTTCCTAGGGTCTATGTTTTGAGCGTTTCTGTGTCACCAGTTTTACATTCCGATGAACATCTGCAGGATTACTGTATCCATTCGACCTTCCCAAAGACGATGAAACACACAAATTGCATCGGAATAAAATATAAGAGACACAGTGCCGACTTAAGTACAAAGAACTGAGTCTTCCTTAGGGTCTATGGTTTGAGCGTTTCCTGTGTCACCAGTTTTACATTCCGATGCGCCTCTGCAGTTTTACTATATCCCTTGGACCTTCCCATGGACGATGAAACACAGAAATTGCATCGGAATTAAATATAAGAAACACAATGCCGACCTAAGTACGGGAAGACTGAGTCTTCCTACTGTCTATGTTTTTGCGTTTCCTGTGTCACCAGTTTCACATTCCGATGCACATCTGTAGGTTTACTGTATCCCTTGGACATTCCCATCGACAATGAAACACAGAAATTGCATCGGAATTAAATATAAGAGACACAATGCCGACTTAAGTACAGGAAAACTGAGTCTTCCTACTGTCTACGTTTTGAGCGTTTCCTGTGTCACCAGTTTTACATTCCGATGCACCTCTGCAGGTTTACTGTATCCATTGGACCTTCCCATTGACGATGAAACACAGAAATTGCATCGGAATTAAATATAAGAGACACAATGCCGACTTAAGTAGGGGAAGACTGAGTCTTCCTACTGTCTATGTTTTGGGCGTTTCCTGTGTCACCAGTTTCACATTCCTATGCACCTCTGCAGGTTTACTGTATCCCTTGGACATTCCCATCGACGATGAAACACAGAAATTGCATCGGAATTAAATATAAGAGACACAATGCCGACTTAAGTACAGGAAAACTGAGTCTTCCTACTGTCTACGTTTTGAGCGTTTCCTGTGTCACCAGTTTTACATTCCGATGCACCTCTGCAGGTTTACTGTATCCATTGGACCTTCCCATTGACGATGAAACACAGAAATTGCATCGGATTTAAATATAAGAGACACAATGCCGACTTAAGTAAAGGAAGACTGAGTCTTCCTACTGTCTATGTTTTGAGCGTCTCCTGTGTCACCTGTTTCACATACCGATGCACCTCTGAAGGTTTACTGTATCCCTTGGACCTTCACAGTGACGATAAAACACAGAAATTGCATCGGAATTAAATATAAGAGACACAATGCCGACTTAAGTACAGGAAGACTGAGTCTTCCTACTGTCTATGTTTTCAGCTTTTCCTGTGTAATCAGTTTTACATTCCGATGCACCTCTGCAGGTTTACTGTATTCCTTGGACCTTCCCATGGACGATGAAACACAGAAATTGCATCGGAATTAAATATAAGAGGCACAATGCCGATTTAAGTACAGGAAGGCAGAGTCTTCCTACAGTCTATGCTTTGAGCGTTTCCTGTGTCACCAGTTTTACATTCCGATGCATCTTTGCAGGTTTACTGTATCCATTGGACTTTCCTATTGCCGATGAAACGCAGAAATTGCATCGGATTTAAATATAAGAGGCACTATGCCGACTTAAGTACAGGAAGGCTGAGTCTTCCTACTGTCTATGCTTTGAGCGTTTCCTGTGTCATCAGTTTTACATTCCGATGCATCTCTGCAGGTTTACTGCATCCATTCGACCTTCACAGTGACGATGAAACACACAAATTGCATCGGATTTAAATATAAGAGACACAATGCCTACTTAAGTACATGAAGTCTGAGTCGTCTTACTGTCTATGTTTTGAGGGTTTCCTGTGTCATCAGTTTTACACTCCGATGCACCTCTGCAGGTTTACAGTATCCATTAGACCTTCCCATTGACGATAAAACACAGAAATTGCATCGGATTTAAATATAAGAGACACAATGCAGACTTAAGTACAGGTAGACTGAGTCTTCCTACTGTCTATGTTTTGAGCGTTTCCTGTGTCACCAGTTTTACATTCCGATGCACCTCTGCAGGTCTACTGTATCCGTAGGACCTTCACAGTGACGATGAAACACAGAAATTGCATCGGAATTAAATATAAGAGACACAATGCCGACTTAAGTACTACAAAACTCAGTCTTCTTAGGGTCTATGTTTTGAGCGTTTCCTGTGTCACCAGTTTTACATTCCGATGCACCTCTGCAGGTTTACTGTATCCATTGGACCTTCACAGTGACGATGAAACACAGAAATTGCATCGGAATTAAATATAAAAGACACAATGCCGACTTAAGTACTACAAAACTGAGTCTTCCTAGGGTCTATGTTTTGAGCGTTTCTGTGTCACCAGTTTTACATTCCGATGAACCTCTGCAGGATTACTGTATCCATTCGACCTTCCCAAAGACGATGAAACACACAAATTGCATCGGAATTAAAAATAAGAGACACAGTGCCGACTTAAGTACAAACAACTGAGTCTTCTTTAGGGTCCATGTTTTGAGCGTTTCCTGTGTCACCAGTTTTACATTCCGATGCACCTCTGCAGGTTTACTGTATCCACTGGACCTTCACAGTGACGATGAAACACAGAAATTGCTTTGGAATTAAACATAAGAGACACAATGCCGACTTAAGTACAGGAAGACTGTGTCTTCCTACTGTCTATGTATTAAGCGTTTCCTGTGTCACCAGGTTTACATTCCGATGCACCTCTGCAGGTTTACTGTATCCCTTGGACCTTCCCATTGACGATGAAACACAGAAATTTCATCGGAATTAAATGTAAGAGACACAATGCCGCCTTAAGTCAGGAAGACTGAGTCTTCCCACTGTCTATGTTTTGAGCGTCTCCTGTGTCACCGGTTTCACATACCGATGCACCTCTGCAGGTTTACTGTATCCCTTGGACCTTCACAGTGACGATGAAACACAGAAATTGCATCGGAATTAAATATAAGAGACACAATGCCGACTTAAGTACAGGAAGACTGAGTCTTCCTACTGTCTATGTTTTCAGCGTTTCCTGTGTAATCAGTTTTACATTCCGATGCACCTCTGCAGGTTTACTGTATTCCTTGGACCTTCCCATGGACGATGAAACACAGAAATTGCATCGGAATTAAATATAAGAGGCACAATGCCGACTTAAGTACAGGAAGGCAGAGTCTTCCTTCAGTCTATGCTTTGAGCGTTTCCTGTGTCACCAGTTTTACATTCCGATGCACCTTTGCAGGTTTACTGTATCCATTGGACTTTCCTATTGCCGATGAAACGCAGAAATTGCATCGGATTTAAATATAAGAGACACAATGCCTACTTAAGTACATGATTTCTGAGTCTTCTTACTGTCTATGTTTTGAGGGTTTCCTGTGTCATCAGTGTTACACTCCGATGCACCTCTGCAGGTTTACAGTATCCATTAGACCTTCCCATTGACAATAAAACACAGAAATTGCATCGGATTTAAATATAAGAGACACAATGCAGACTTAAGTACAGGTAGACTGAGTCTTCCTACTGTCTATGTTTGAGCGTTTCCTGTGTCACCAGTTTTACATTCCGATGCACCTCTGCAGGTTTGCTGTATCCCTTGGACCTTCCATCGACGATGAAACACAGAAATTGCATCGGATTTAAATATAAGAGGCACAATGCCGACTTAAGTACAGGAAGGCTGAGTCTTCCTACTCTCTATGCTTTGAGCGTTTCCTATGTCGTCAGTTTTACATTCCGATGCGTCTCTGCAGATTTTCTGCATCCATTCGACCTTCACAGTGACGATGAAACACACAAATTGCATCGGAATTAAATATAAGAGACACAATGCCGACTTAAGTACTACAAAACTGAGTCTTCCTAGGGTCTATGTTTTGAGCGTTTCTGTGTCACCAGTTTTACATTCCGATGAACCTCTGCAGGATTACTGTATCCATTCGACCTTCCCAAAGACGATGAAACACACAAATTGCATCGGAATTAAAAATAAGAGACACAGTGCCGACTTAAGTACAAAGAACTGAGTCTTCTTTAGGGTCCATGTTTTGAGCGTTTCCTGTGTCACCAGTTTTACATTCCGATGGGCCTCTGCAGGTTTACTGTATCCCTTGGACCTTCCCATTGACGATGAAACACAGAAATTGGATCGGAATTAAATATAAGAGACACAATGCCGACTTAAGTACAGGAAGACTGAGTCTTGCTACTGTCTATGTTTTGAGCGTTTCCTGTGTCACCAGTTTTACATTCCGATGCACCTCTGCAGGTCTACTGTATCCGTAGGACCTTCACAGTGACGATGAAACACAGATATTGCATCGGAATTAAATATAAGAGACACAATGCCGACTTAAGTACTACAAAACTCAGTCTTCATAGGGTCTATGTTTTGAGCGCTTCCTGTGTCACCAGTTTTACATTCCGATGCACCTCTGCAGGTTTACTGTATCCATTGGACCTTCACAGTGACGATGAAGCACAGAAATTGCATCGGAATTAAATATAAGAGACACAATGCCGACTTAAGTACTACAAAACTGAGTCTTCTTAGGGTCTATGTTTTGAGCGTTTCCTGTGTCACCAGTTTTACATTCCGATGCACCTCTGCATGTTTACTGTATCCCTTGGACATTCCCATCGACGATGAAACACAGAAATTGCATCGGAATTAAATGTAATAGACACAATACCGACTTAAGTACAGGAAATCAGAGTCTTCCTACTGTCTACGTTTTGAGCGTTTCCTGTGTCACCAGTTTTACTTTCCGATGCACCTCTGCAGGTTTACTGTATCCATTGGACCTTCCCATTGACGATGAAACACAGAAATCGCATCGGATTTAAATATAAGAGACACAATGCCGACTCAAGTAAAGGAAGACTGAGTCTTCCTACTGTCTATGTTTGAGCGTCTCCTGTGTCACCAGTTTCACATACCGATGCACCTCTGCAGGTTTACTGTATCCCTTGGACCTTCACAGTGCCGATGAACCACAGAAATTGCATCGGAATTAAATATAAGAGACACAATGCCAACTTAAGTACAGGAAGACTGAGTCTTCCTACTGTCTATGTTTTCAGCTTTTCCTGTGTAATCAGTTTTACATTCCGATGCACCTCTGCAGGTTTACTGTATTCCTTGGACCTTCCCATGGACGATGAAACACAGAAATTGCATCGGAATTAAATATAAGAGACACAATGCCGACTTAAGTACAGGAAGACTGAGTCTTCCTACTGTCTATGTTTTGAGCTTTTCCTGTGTCACCAGTTTTACATTCTGATGCACCTCTGCAGGTTTACTGTATCCACTGGACCTTCACAGTGACGATGAAACACAGAAATTGCTTTGGAATTAAACATAAGAGACACAATGCCGACTTAAGTACAGGAAGACTGTGTCTTCCTACTCTCTATGTATTGAGCGTTTCCTGTGTCACCAGGTTTACATTCCGATGCACCTCTGCAGGTTTACTGTATCCCTTGGACCTTCCCATTGACGATGAAACACAGATATTGGATCGGAAATAAATATAAGAGACACAATGCCGACTTAAGTACAGGAAGACTGAGTCTTTCTACTGTCTATGTTTTGAGCGTTTCCTGTGTCACCAGTTTTACATTCCGATGCACCTCTGCAGGTCTACTGTATCCGTAGGACCTTCACAGTGCCGATGAAACACAGAAATTGCATCGGAATTAAATATAAGAGACACAATGCCGACTTAAGTACAGGAAGACTGAGTCTTCCTACTGTCTATGTTTTCAGTTTTTCCTGTGTAATCAGTTTTACATTCCGATGCACCTCTGCAGGTTTACTGTATTCCTTGGACCTTCCCATGGACGATGAAACACAGAAATTGCATCGGAATTAAATATAAGAGACACAATGCCGACTTAAGCACAGGAAGACTGAGTCTTCCTACTGTCTATGTTTTGAGCTTTTCCTGTGTCACCAGTTTTACATTCTGATGCACCACTGCAGGTTTACTGTATCCACTGGACCTTCACAGTGACGATGAAACACAGAAATTGCTTTGGAATTAAACATAAGAGACACAATGCCGACTTAAGTACAGGAAGACTGTGTCTTCCTACTGTCTATGTATTGAGCGTTTCCTGTGTCACCAGGTTTACATTCCGATGCACCTCTGCAGGTTTACTGTTTCCCTTGGACCTTCCCATTGACGATGAAACACAGAAATTTCATCGGAATTAAATGTAAGAGACACAATGCCGCCTTAAGTCAGGAAGACTGAGTCTTCCCACTGTCTATGTTTTGAGCGTTTCCTGTATCACCCGTTTTACATTCCGATGCACCTCTGCAGGTTTACTGTATCCATTAGACCTTCCCATTGACGATGAAACACAGAAATTGCATCGGATTTAAATATAAGAGGCACAATGCCGACTTAAGTACAGGAAGGCTGAGTCTTCCTACTGTCTATGCTTTGAGCGTTTCCTGTGTCATCAGTTTTACATTCCGATGCGTCTCTGCAGGTTTACTGCATCCATTCGACCTTCACAGTGACGATGAAACACACAAATTGCATCGGATTTAAATATAAGAGACTCAATGCCTACTTAAGTACAGGAAGTCTGAGTCTTCTTACTGTCTATGTTTTGAGGGTATCCTGTGTCATCAGTTTTACACTCCGATGCACCTCTGCAGGTTTACTGTATCCCTTGGACCTTCCCATTGACGATGAAACACAGAAATTGGACCGGAATTAAATATAAGAGACACAATGCCGACTTAAGTACAGGAAGACTGAGTCTTTCACTGTCTATGTTTTGAGCGTTTCCTGTGTCACCAGTTTTACATTCCGATGCACCTCTGCAGGTCTACTGTGTCCGTAGGACCTTCACAGTGACGATGAAACACAGAAATTGCATCGGAATTAAATATAAGAGACACAATGCCGACTTAAGTACTACAAAACTCAGTCTTCTTAGGGTCTATGTTTTGAGCGTTTCCTGTGTCACCAGTTTTACATTCCGATGCACCTCTGCAGGTTTACTGTATCCATTGGACCTTCACAGTGACGATGAAACACAGAAATTGCATCGGAATTAAATATAAGAGACACAATGCCGACTTAAATACTACAAAACTGAGTGTTCCTAGGGTCTATGTTTTGAGCGTTTCTGTGTCACCAGTTTTACATTCCGATGAACCTCTGCAGGATTACTGTATCCATTCGACCTTCCCAAAGACGATGAAACACACAAATTGCATCGGAATTAAATATAAGAGACACAGTGCCGACTTAAGTACAAAGAACTGAGTCTTCTTTAGGGTCCATGTTTTGAGCGTTTCCTGTGTCACCAGTTTTACATTCCGATGGGCCTCTGCAGGTTTACTGTATCCCTTGGACCTTCCCATGGACGATGAAACACAGAAATTGCATCGGAATTAAATATAAGAGACACAATGCCGACTTAAGTACGGGAAGACTGAGTCTTCCTACTGTCTACGTTTTGAGCGTTTCCTGTGTCACCAGTTTTACTTTCCGATGCACCTCTGCATGTTTACTGTATCCATTGGACCTTCCCATTGACGATGAAACACAGAAATTGCATCGGATTTAAATATAAGAGACACAATGCCGACTCAAGTAAAGGAAGACTGAGTCTTCCTACTGTCTATGTTTTGAGCGTCTCCTGTGTCACCAGTTTCACATACCGATGCACCTCTGCAGGTTTACTGTATCCCTTGGACCTTCACAGTGCCGATGAAACACAGAAATTGCATCGGAATTAAATATAAGAGACACAATGCCGACTTAAGTACAGGAAGACTGAGTCTTCCTACTGTCTATGTTTTCAGCTTTTCCTGTGTAATCAGTTTTACATTCCGATGCACCTCTGCAGGTTTACTGTATTCCTTGGACCTTCCCATGGACGATGAAACACAGAAATTGCATCGGAATTAAATATAAGAGACACAATGCCGACTTAAGTACAGGAAGACTGAGTCTTCCTACTGTCTATGTTTTGAGCTTTTCCTGTGTCACCAGTTTTACATTCCGATGCACCTCTGCAGGTTTACTGTATCCACTGGACCTTCACAGTGACGATGAAACACAGAAATTGCTTTGGAATTAAACATAAGAGACACAATGCCGACTTAAGTACAGGAAGACTGTGTCTTCCTACTGTCTATGTATTGAGCGTTTCCTGTGTCACCAGGTTTACATTCCGATGCACCTCTGCAGGTTTACTGTATCCCTTGGACCTTCCCATTGACGATGAAACACAGAAATTTCATCGGAATTAAATGTAAGAGACACAATGCCGCCTTAAGTCAGGAAGACTGAGTCTTCCCACTGTCTATGTTTTGAGCGTTTCCTGTATCACCCGTTTTACATTCCGATGCACCTCTGCAGGTTTACTGTATCCATTAGACCTTCCCATTGACGATGAAACACAGAAATTGCATCGGATTTAAATATAAGAGACACAATGCCGACTGAAGTACAGGTAGACTGAGTCTTCCTAGTGTCTATGTTTTGAGCGTTTCCTGTGTCACCAGTTTTACATTCTGATGCACCTCTGCAGGTTTGCTGTGTCCCTTGGACCTTCCATCGACGATGAAACACAGAAATGGCATCGGATTTAAATATAAGAGACACAATGCCGATTTAAGTACAGGAAGACTGAGTCTTCCTACTGTCTATGTTTTCAGCGTTTCCTGTGTAATCAGTTTTACATTCCGATGCACCTCTGCAAGTTTACTGTATTCCTTGGACCTTCCCATGGACGATGAAGCACAGAAATTGCATCGGAATTAAAAGTAAGAGACACAATGCCGACTTATGTACAGGAAGACTGAGTCTTCCTACTGTCTATGTTTTCAGCGTTTCCTGTGTAATCAGTTTTACATTCCGAAGCACCTCTGCAGGTTTACTGTATCCATTGGAGCTTCCTATTGCCGATGAAACGCAGAAATTGCATCGGATTCAAATATAAGAGGCACAATGCCGACTTAAGTACAGGAAGGCTGAGTCTTCCTACTGTCTATGCTTTTAGCGTTTCCTGTGTCATCAGATTTACATTCCGATGCATCTCTGCAGGTTTACTGCGTCCATTCGACCTTCACAGTGACGATGAAACACACAAATTGCATCGGATATAAATATAAGAGACACAATGCCTACTTAAGTACAGGAAGTCTGAGTCTTCCTACTGTCTATGTTTTGAGGGTTTCCTGTGTCATCAGTTTTACAATCCGATGCATCTCTGCAGGTTTACTGTATCTCTTGGACCTTCCCATTGACGATGAAACAAAGAAACTGGATCGGAATTAAATATAAGAGACACAATGCCGACTTAAGTACAGGAAGATTGAGTCTTTCTACTGTCTATGTTTGGAGCGTTTCCTGTGTCACCAGTTTTACATTCCGATGCACCTCTGCAGGTTTACTGTATCCCTTGGACCTTCACAGTGACGATGAAACACACAAATTGCATCGGATTTAAATATAAGAGACACAATGCCGACTTAAGTACAGGATAACTGAGTCTACCTACTGTCTACGTATTGAGCGTTTCCTGTGTCACCAGTTTTACATTCCGATGCACTTCTGCAGGTTTACTGTATCCATTGGACCTTCCCGTTGACGATGAAACTCAGAAATTGCATCGGATTTAAATATAAGAGACAAAATGCCGACTTAAGTAAAGGAAGACTGAGTCTTCCTACTGTCTATGTTTTGAGCGTCTCCTGTGTCACCAGTTTTACATTCCGATGCACCTCTGCAGGTTTACTGTATCCCTTGGACCTTCACAGTGACGATGAAACACAGAAATTGCATCGAAATTAAATATAAGAGACACAATGCCGACTTAAGTACAGGAAGACTGAGTCTTCCTACTGTCTATGTATTAAGCGTTTCCTGTGTCACCAGTTTTACATACCGATGCACTTCTGCTGGTTTACTGTATCACTTGGACCTTCACAGTGACGATGAAACACAGAAATTGCTTTGGAATTAAATATAAGAGATACAATGCCGACTTAAGTACAGGAAGACTGTGTCTTCCGACTGGCTATGTATTGAGCGTTTCCTGTGTCACCAGGTTTACATTTCGATGCACCTCTGCAGGTTTACCGTATCCATTCGACTTTCACTGTGGCGATGAAACACAGAAATTGCATCGGAATTAAATATAAGAGACACAATGCCGACTTAAGTACAAGAAAACTGAGTCTTCTTATGGTCTATGTTTTGAGCGTCTCCTGTGTCACCAATTTTACATTCCGATGCACCTCTGCAGGTTTACTGTATCCATCGGACCTTCCCAGTGACGATGAAACACAGAAATTGCATCGGAATAAAATATAAGAGACACAATGCCGACTTAAGTGCAAGAAAACTGAGTCTTCTTGGGGTCTATGGTTTGAGCGTTTCCTGTGTCACCAGTTTTACATTCCGATGGACCTCTGCAGGTTTACTGTATCCCTTGGACCTTCCCATCGACGATGAAACACAGAAATTGCATCGGAATTAGATCTAAGAGTCACAATGTCGACTTAAGTACAGGAAGACTCTTCCTACTGTCTACGTTTTGAGCGTTTCCTGTGTCACCAGTTTTACATTCCGATGCACCTCTGCAGGTTTACTGTATCCCTTCGACCTTCACAGTGACTATGAAAAACAGATATTGCATCGGAATTAAATATAAGTGACACAATGCCGACTTAAGTACAAGAAAACTGAGTCCTCCTATGGTCAATGTTTTTAGCGTTTCCTGTGTCACCAGTTTTACATTGCGATGCACCTCTGCAGGTTTATTGTATCCATTGCACTTTCACAGTGACGATGAAACACAGAAATTGCTTTGGAATTAAATATAAGAGACACAATGCCGACTTAAGTACAGGAAGACTGTGTCTTCCTACTGTCTATGTTTTTGAGCGTTTCCTCTGTCACCAGTTTTACATTCCGATGCACCTTTGCAGGTTTACTGTATCCATAGGACCTTCCTATTGCCGATGAAACGCAGAAATTGCATCGGATTTAAATATAAGAGGCACAATGCCGACTTAAGTACAGGACGGCTGGGTCTTCCCACTGTCTATGCTTTGAGCGTTTCCTGTGTCATCAGTTTTACATTCCGATGCATCTCTGCAGGTTTACTGCATCCATTCGACCTTCACAGTGACGATGAAACACAGAAATTGCATCGGAATTAAATATAAGAGACACAATGCCGACTTAAGTACAAGAAAACTGAGTCTTCCTTAGGTCTATGTTTTGAGCGTTTCCTGTGTCACCAGTTTTTCATTCCGATGAACCTCTGCAGGTTAACTGTATCCATTGGACCTTCACTGTGACGATGAAACGCAAAAATTGCATCGGATTTAAATATAAGAGACACAATGCCTACCTAAGTACAGGAAGTCTGAGTCTTCCTACTGTCTATGCTTTCAGCGTTTCCTGTGTCATCAGTTTTATATTCCGATGCACCTCTGCAGGTTTATTGTATCCCTTGGACATTCCCATCGACGATGAAACACAGAAATTGCATCGGAATTAAATATAAGAGACACAATGCCGACTTAAGTACAGGAAGACTGAGTCTTCCTACTGTCTACGTTTTGAGCGTTTCCTGTGTCACCAGTTTTACATTCCGATGCACCTCTGCAGGTTTACTGTATCCATTGGACCTTCCCATTGACGATGAAACACAGAAATTGCATCGGATTTAAATATAAGAGACACAATGCCGACTTAAGTACAGGAAGACTGAGTCATCCTACTGTCTATGCTTTGAACGTTTCCTGTGTCACCAGTTTTACATTCCGATGCACCTCTGCAGGTTTACTGTATCCCTTGGACCTTCACAGTGACGATGAAACACGTAATTGCATCGGGTTTAAATATAAGAGACACAATGCCGATTTAAGTACAGGAAGACTGAGTCTTCCTACTGTCTATGTTTTCAGCGTATCCTGTGTATTCAGTTTTACATTCCGATGCACCTCTGCAGGTTTTCTGTATTCCTTGGACCTTCCCATGGACGATGAAACACAGAAATTGCATCGGAATTAATATAAGAGACAAAATGCCGACTTAGGTACAGGAAGACTGAGTCTTCCTACTGTCTATGTTTTGAGCTTTTCCTGTGTCACCAGTTTTACATTCTGATGCACCTCTGCAGGTTTACTGTATCCACTGGACCTTCACAGTGACGATGAAACACAGAATTTGCTTTGTAATTAAATATAAGAGTCCCAATGCCGACTTCAGTACAGGAAGACTGTGTCTTCCTACTGTCTATGTATTGAGCGTTTCCTGTGTCACCAGGTTTACATTCCGATGCACCTCTGCATGTTTACTGTATCCCTTGGGCCTTCCCATTGACGATGAAACACAGAAATATCATCGGAATTAAATATAAGAGACACAATGCTGACTTAAGTCAGGAAGACTGAGTCTTCCTACTGTCTATGTTTTGAGCGTTTCCTGTGTCACCAGTTTTACATTCCGATGCACCTCTGCAGGTTTACTGTATCCATTGGACCTTCCCATTGACGATGAAACACAGAAATTGCAACGGATTTAAATATAAGTGACACAATGCAGACTTAAGTACAGGAAGACTGAGTCTTCCTACTGTCTATGTTTTGAGCGTTTCCTGTGTCACCAGTTTTACATTCCGATGCTCCTCTGCAGGTTTACTGTATCCCTTGGACCTTCCCATTGACGATGAAACACAGAAATTGCATCGGAATTAAATATAAGAGACACAATGCCAACTTAAGTACGGGAAGACTGAGTCTTCCTACTGTCTATGTTTAGAGCGTTTCCTGTGTCACCAGTTTCACATTCCGATGCACCTCTGCAGGTTTACTGTATCCCTTGGACATTCACATCGACAATGAAACACAGAAATTGCATGGGAATTAAATATAAGAGACACAATGCCGACTTAAGTACAGGAAAACTGAGTCTTCCTACTGTCTACGTATTGAGCGTTTCCTGTGTCACCAGTTTTACATTCCGATGCACTTCTGCAGGTTTACTGTATCCATTGGACCTTCCCGTTGACGATGAAACTCAGAAATTGCATCGGATTTAAATATAAGAGACACAATGCCGACTTAAGTAAAGGAAGACTGAGTCTTCCTACTGTCTATGTTTTGAGCGTCTCCTGTGTCACCAGTTTTACATTCCGATGCACCTCTGCAGGTTTACTGTATCCCTTTGACCTTCACAGTGACGATGAAACACAGAAATTGCATCGAAATTAAATATAAGAGACACAATGCCGACTTAAGTACAGGAAGACTGAGTCTTCCTACTGTCTATGTATTAAGCGTTTCCTGTGTCACCAGTTTTACATACCGATGCACCTCTGCTGGTTTACTGTATCACTTGGACCTTCACTGTGACGATGAAACACAGAAATTACATCGGATTTAAATATAAGAGACACAATGCCGATTTAAGTACAGGAAGACTGAGTCTTCCTACTGTCTATGTTTTCAGCGTTTCCTGTGTATTCAGTTTTACATTCCGATGCACCTCTGCAGGTTTACTGTTTTCCTTGGACCTTCCCATGGACGATGAAACACAGAAATTGCATCGGAATTAAATATAAGAGACACAATGCCAACTTAAGTACGGGAAGACTGAGTCTTCCTACTGTCTATGTGTAGAGCGTTTCCTGTGTCACCAGTTTCACATTCCGATGCACCTCTGCAGGTTTACTGTATCCCTTGGACATTCACATCGACAATGAAACACAGAAATTGCATGGGAATTAAATATAAGAGACACAATGCCGACTTAAGTACAGGAAGACTGAGTCTTCCTACTGTCTACGTTTTGAGCGTTTCCTGTGTCACCAGTTTTACATTCCGATGCACCTCTGCAGGTTTATTGTATCCATTGCACTTTCACAGTGACGATGAAACACAGAAATTGCTTTGGAATTAAATATAAGAGACCCAATGCCGACTTAAGTACAGGAAGACTGTGTCTTCCTACTGTCTATGTTTTTGCGCGTTTCCTCTGTCACCAGTTTTACATTCCGATGCACCTTTGCAGGTTTACTGTATCCATAGGACCTTCCTATTGCCGATGAAACGCAGAAATTGCATCGGATTTAAATATAAGAGGCACAATGCCGACTTAAGTACAGGACGGCTGAGTCTTCCTACTGTCTATGCTTTGAGCGTTTCCTGTGTCATCAGTTTTACATTCCGATACATCTCTGCAGGTTTACTGCATCCATTCGACCTTCACAGTGACGATGAAACACAGAAATTGCATCGGAATTAAATATAAGAGACACAATGCCGACTTAAGTACAAGAAAACTGAGTCTTCCTTAGGTCTATGTTTTGAGCGTTTCCTGTGTCACCAGTTTTACATTCCGATGAACCTCTGCAGGTTAACTGTATCCATTGGACCTTCACTGTGACGATGAAAAGCAAAAATTGCATCGGATTTAAATATAAGAGACACAATGCCTACCTAAGTACAGGAAGTCTGAGTCTTCCTACTGTCTATGTTTTCAGCGTTTCCTGTGTCATCAGTTTTACATTCCGATGCACCTCTGCAGGTTTATTGTATCCCTTGGACATTCCCATCGACGATGAAACACAGAAATTGCATCGGAATTAAATATAAGAGACACAATGCCGACTTAAGTACAGGAAGACTGAGTCTTCCTACTGTCTACGTTTTGAGCGTTTCCTGTGTCACCAGTTTTACATTCCGATGCACCTCTGCAGGTTTACTGTATCCATTGGACCTTCCCATTGGCGATGAAACACAGAAATTGCATCGGATTTAAATATAAGAGGCACAATGCCGACTTAAGTACAGGAAGACTGAGTCATCCTACTGTCTATGCTTTGAACGTTTCCTGTGTCACCAGTTTTACATTCCGATGCACCTCTGCAGGTTTACTGTATCCCTTGGACCTTCACAGTGACGATGAAACACAGAAATTGTATCGGATTTAAATATAAGAGACACAATGCCGATTTAAGTACAGGAAGACTGAGTCTTCCTACTGTCTATGTTTTCAGCGTATCCTGTGTATTCAGTTTTACATTCCGATGCACCTCTGCAGGTTTTCTGTATTCCTTGGACCTTCCCAGGGACGATGAAACACAGAAATTGCATCGGAATTAATATAAGAGACAAAATGCCGACTTAAGTACAGGAAGACTGAGTCTTCCTACCGTCTATGTTTTGAGCTTTTGCTGTGTCACCAGTTTTACATTCTGATGCACCTCTGCAGGTTTACTGTATCCACTGGACCTTCACAGTGACGATGAAACACAGAATTTGCTTTGTAATTAAATATAAGAGTCCCAATGCCGACTTCAGTACAGGAAGACTGTGTCTTCCTACTGTCTATGTATTGAGCGTTTCCTGTGTCACCAGGTTTACATTCCGATGCACCTCTGCATGTTTACTGTATCCCTTGGGCCTTCCCATTGACGATGAAACACAGAAATTTCATCGGAATTAAATATAAGAGACACAATGCCGACTTAAGTCAGGAAGACTGAGTCTTCCTACTGTCTATGTTTTGAGCGTTTCCTGTGTCACCAGTTTTACTTTCCGATGCACCTCTGCAGGTTTACTGTATCCATTGGACCTTCCCATTGACGATGAAACTCAGAAATTGCAACGGATTTAAATATAAGTGACACAAAGCAGACTTAAGTACAGGAAGACTGAGTCTTCCTACTGTCTATGATTTGAGCGTTTCCTGTGTCACCAGTTTTACATTCCGATGCACCTCTGCAGGTTTACTGTATCCCTTGGACCTTCCCATTGACGATGAAACACAGAAATTGCATCGGAATTAAATATAAGAGACACAATGACAACTTAAGTACGGGAAGACTGAGTCTTCCTACTGTCTATGTTTAGAGCGTTTCCTGTGTCACCAGTTTCACATTCCGATGCACCTCTGCAGGTTTACTGTATCCCTTGGACATTCACATCGACAATGAAACACAGAAATTGCATGGGAATTAAATATAAGAGACACAATGCCGACTTAAGTACAGGAAAACTGAGTCTTCCTACTGTCTACGTATTGAGCGTTTCCTGTGTCACCAGTTTTACATTCCGATGCACTTCTGCAGGTTTACTGTATCCATTGGACCTTCCCGTTGACGATGAAACTCAGAAATTGCATCGGATTTAAATATAAGAGACACAATGCCGACTTAAGTAAAGGAAGACTGAGTCTTCCTACTGTCTATGTTTTGAGCGTCTCCTGTGTCACCAGTTTTACATTCCGATGCACCTCTGCAGGTTTACTGTATCCCTTTGACCTTCACAGTGACGATGAAACACAGAAATTGCATCGAAATTAAATATAAGAGACACAATGCCGACTTAAGTACAGGAAGACTGAGTCTTCCAACTGTCTATGTATTAAGCGTTTCCTGTGTCACCAGTTTTACATACCGATGCACCTCTGCTGGTTTACTGTATCACTTGGACCTTCACAGTGACGATGAAACACAGAAATTGCATCGGATTTAAATATAAGAGACACAATGCCGATTTAAGTACAGGAAGACTGAGTCTTCCTACTGTCTATGTTTTGAGCTTTTCCTGTGTCACCGGTTTTACATTCCGATGCACCTCTGCAGGTTTACTGTATCCCTTGGACCTTCACAGTGACGATGAAACAGAGAAATTGCATCGGATTTAAATATAAGAGACACAATGCCGATTTAAGTACAGGAAGACTGAGTCTTCCTACTGTCTATGTTTTCAGCGTTTCCTGTGTATTCAGTTTTACATTCCGATGCACCTCTGCAGGTTTACTGTATTCCTTGGACCTTCCCATGGACGATGAAACACAGAAATTGCATCGGAATTAATATAAGAGACAAAATGCCGACTTAAGTACAGGAAGACTGAGTCTTCCTACTGTCTACGTTTTGAGCGTTTCCTGTGTCACCAGTTTTACATTCCGATGCACCTCTGCAGGTTTATTGTATCCATTGCACTTTCACAGTGACGATGAAACACAGAAATTGCTTTGGAATTAAATATAAGAGACACAATGCCGACTTAAGTACAGGAAGACTGTGTCTTCCTACTGTCTATGTTTTTGCGCGTTTCCTCTGTCACCAGTTTTACATTCCGATGCACCTTTGCAGGTTTACTGTATCCATAGGACCTTCCTATTGCCGATGAAACGCAGAAATTGCATCGGATTTAAATATAAGAGGCACAATGCCGACTTAAGTACAGGACGGCTGAGTCTTCCTACTGTCTATGCTTTGAGCGTTTCCTGTGTCATCAGTTTTACATTCCGATACATCTCTGCAGGTTTACTGCATCCATTCGACCTTCACAGTGACGATGAAACACAGAAATTGCATCGGAATTAAATATAAGAGACACAATGCCGACTTATGTACAAGAAAACTGAGTCTTCCTTAGGTCTATGTTTTGAGCGTTTCCTGTGTCACCAGTTTTACATTCCGATGAACCTCTGCAGGTTAACTGTATCCATTGGACCTTCACTGTGACGATGAAACGCAAAAATTGCATCGGATTTAAATATAAGAGACACAATGCCTACCTAAGTACAGGAAGTCTGAGTCTTCCTACTGTCTATGTTTTCAGCGTTTCCTGTGTCATCAGTTTTACATTCCGATGCACCTCTGCAGGTTTATTGTATCCCTTGGACATTCCCATCGACGATGAAACACAGAAATTGCATCGGAATTAAATATAAGAGACACAATGCCGACTTAAGTACAGGAAGACTGAGTCTTCCTACTGTCTACGTTTTGAGCGTTTCCTGTGTCACCAGTTTTACATTCCGATGCACCTCTGCAGGTTTACCGTATCCATTGGACCTTCCCATTGACGATGAAACACAGAAATTGCTTTGGAATTAAATATAAGAGACACAATGCCGACTTAAGTACAGGAAGACTGTGTCTTCCTACTGTCTATGTTTTTGCGCGTTTCCTCTGCCACCAGTTTTACATTCCGATGCACCTTTGCAGGTTTACTGTATCCATAGGACCTTCCTATTGCCGATGAAACGCAGAAATTGCATCGGATTTAAATATAAGAGGCACAATGCCGACTTAAGTACAGGACGGCTGAGTCTTCCTACTGTCTATGTTTTCAGCGTATCCTGTGTATTCAGTTTTACATTCCGATGCACCTCTGCAGGTTTTCTGTATTCCTTGGACCTTCCCATGGACGATGAAACACAGAAATTGCATCGGAATTAATATAAGAGACAAAATGCCGACTTAAGTACAGGAAGACTGAGTCTTCCTACTGTCTATGTTTTGAGCTTTTGCTGTGTCACCAGTTTTACATTCTGATGCACCTCTGCAGGTTTACTGTATCCACTGGACCTTCACAGTGACGATGAAACACAGAATTTGCTTTGTAATTAAATATAAGAGTCCCAATGCCGACTTCAGTACAGGAAGACTGTGTCTTCCTACTGTCTATGTATTGAGCGTTTCCTGTGTCACCAGGTTTACATTCCGATGCACCTCTGCATGTTTACTGTATCCCTTGGGCCTTCCCATTGACGATGAAACACAGAAATTGCATCGGAATTAAATATAAGAGACACAATGCCGACTTAAGTCAGGAAGACTGAGTCTTCCTACTGTCTATGTTTAGAGCGTTTCCTGTGTCACCAGTTTCACATTCCGATGCACGTCTGCAGGTTTACTGTATCCCTTGGACATTCACATCGACAATGAAACACAGAAATTGCATGGGAATTAAATATAAGAGACACAATGCCGACTTAAGTACAGGAAAACTGAGTCTTCCTACTGTCTATGTATTAAGCGTTTCCTGTGTCACCAGTTTTACATACCGATGCACCTCTGCTGGTTTACTGTATCACTTGGACCTTCACAGTGACGATGAAACACAGAAATTGCATCGGATTTAAATATAAGAGACACAATGCCGATTTAAGTACAGGAAGACTGAGTCTTCCTACTGTCTATGTTTTGAGCTTTTCCTGTGTCACCAGTTTTACATTCCGATGCACCTCTGCAGGTTTACTGTATCCCTTGGACCTTCACAGTGACGATGAAACACAGAAATTGCATCGGATTTAAATATAAGAGACACAATGCCGATTTAAGTACAGGAAGACTGAGTCTTCCTACTGTCTATGTTTTCAGCGTTTCCTGTGTATTCAGTTTTACATTCCGATGCACCTCTGCAGGTTTACTGTATTCCTTGGACCTTCCCATGGACGATGAAACACAGAAATTGCATCGGAATTAATATAAGAGACAAAATGCCGACTTAAGTACAGGAAGACTGAGTCTTCCTACTGTCTATGTTTTGAGCTTTTCCTGTGTCACCAGTTTTACATTCTGATGCAACTCTGCAGGTTTACTGTATCCACTGGACCTTGACAGTGACGATGAAACACAGAATTTGCTTTGTAATTAAATATAAGAGTCCCAATGCCGACTTAAGTACAGGAAGACTGTGTCTTCCTACTGTCTATGTTTTGAGCGTTTCCTGTGTCACCAGTTTTACATTCCGATGCACCTCTGCAGGTTTAATGTATCCATTGGACCTTCCCATTGACGATGAAACACAGAAATTGCAACGGATTTAAATATAAGTGACACAATGCAGACTTAAGTACAGGAAGACTGAGTCTTCCTACTGTCTATGTTTTGAGCGTTTCCTGTGTCACTAGTTTTACATTCCGATGCACTTCTGCAGGTTTACTGTATCCCTTGGACCTTCCCATTGACGATGAAACACAGAAATTTCATCGGAATTAAATATAAGAGACACAATGCCGACTTAAGTACAAGAAAACTGAGTCTTCTTAGGGTCTATCCTTTGAGCGTTTCCTGTGTCACCAGTTTTAAATTCCGATGCACCTCTGCAGGTTTACTGTATCCCTTGGACCTTCACAGTGACGATGAAACACAGATATTGCATCGGAATTAAATGTAAGAGACACAATGCCGATTTAAGTACGGGAAGACTGAGTCTTTATACTGTCTATGTTTTCAGCGTTTACTGTGTAATCAGTTTTACATTCCGATGCACCTCTGCAGGTTTACTGTATTCCTTGGACCATCCCATTGACGATGAAACACAGAAATTGCATCGGATTTAAATATAAGAGGCACAATGCCTACTTAAGTACAGGAAGACTGAGTCTTCTTACTGTCTACGTTTTGAGCTTTTTCTGTGTCACCAGTTTTACATTCCGATGCACCTCTGAATGTTTACTGTATCCATTGGACTTTCACAGTGACGATGAAACACAGAAATTGCTTTGGAATTAAATATAAGAGATACAATGCCGACTTAAGTACAGGAAGACTGTGTCTTCCTACTGTCTATGTATTGAGCGTTTCCTGTGTCACCAGTTTTACATTCCGATGCACCTCTGCAGGGTTACTGTATCCATTCGACTTTCACAGTGACGATGAAACACAGAAATTGCATCGGAATGAAATATAAGAGACACAATGCCGACTTAAGTACAAGAAAACTGAGTCTTCTTAGGGTCTATGTTCTGAGCGTTTCCTGTGTCACCAGTTTTACATTCCGATGCACCTCTGCAGGTTTACTGTATCCATTGGACCGTCACAGTGACGATGAAACACAGAAATTGCATCGGAATTAAATATAAGAGACACAATGCCAACTTAAGTACGGGAAGACTGAGTTTTCCTACTGTCTATGTTCAGAGCGTTTCCTGTGTCACCAGTTTCACATTCCGATGCACCTCTGCAGGTTTACTGTATCCCTTGGACATTCACATCGACAATGAAACACAGAAATTGCATGGGAATTAAAAATAAGAGACACAATGCCGACTTAAGTACAGGAAAACTGAGTCTTCCTACTGTCTATGTATTGAGCGTTTCCTGTGTCACCAGTTTTACATTCCGATGCACTTCTGCAGGTTTACTGTATCCATTGGACCTTCCCGTTGACGATGAAACTCAGAAATTGCATCGGATTTAAATATAAGAGACACAATGCCGACTTAAGTAAAGGAAGACTGAGTCTTCCTACTGTCTATGTTTTGAGCGTCTCCTGTGTCACCAGTTTTACATTCCGATGCACCTCTGCAGGTTTACTGTATCCATTGGACCTTCACAGTGACGATGAAACACAGAAATTGCATCGAAATTAAATATAAGAGACACAATGCCGACTTAAGTACAGGAAAACTGAGTCTTCCTACTGTCTACGTATTGAGCGTTTCCTGTGTCACCAGTTTAACATTCCGATGCACTTCTGCAGGTTTACTGTATCCATTGGACCTTCCCGTTGACGATGAAACTCAGAAATTGCATCGGATTTAAATATAAGAGACACAATGCCGACTTAAGTACAGGAAGACTGTGTCTTCCTACTGTCTATGTATTGAGCGTTTCCTGTGTCACCAGGTTTACATTCCGATGGACCTCTGCAGGTTTACTGTATCCCTTGGACTTTCCCATTGACGATGAAACACAGAAATTGCATCGGAATTAAATCTAAGAGACACAATGTCGACTTAAGTACAGGAAGACTGAGTCTTCCTACTGTCTACGTTTTGAGCGTTTCCTGTGTCACCAGTTTTACATTCCGATGCACCTCTGCAGGTTTATTGTATCCATTGCACTTTCACAGTGACGATGAAACACAGAAATTGCTTTGGAATTAAATATAAGAGACACAATGCCGACTTAAGTACAGGAAGACTGTGTCTTCCTACTGTCTATGTTTTTGAGCGTTTCCTCTGTCACCAGTTTTACATTCCGATGCACCTTTGCAGGTTTACTGTATCCATAGGACCTTCCTATTGCCGATGAAACGCAGAAATTGCATCGGATTTAAATATAAGGGGCACAATGCCGACTTAAGTACAGGACGGCTGAGTCTTCCTACTGTCTATGCTTTGAGCGTTTCCTGTGTCATCAGTTTTACATTCCGATGCATCTCTGCAGGTTTACTGCATCCATTCGACCTTCACAGTGACGATGAAACACAGAAATTGCATCGGAATTAAATATAAGAGACACAATGCCGACTTAAGTACAAGAAAACTGAGTCTTCCTTAGGTCTATGTTTTGAGCGTTTCCTGTTTCACCAGTTTTACATTCCGATGAACCTCTGCAGGTTAACTGTATCCATTGGACCTTCACTGTGACGATGAAACGCAAAAATTGCATCGGATTTAAATATAAGAGACACAATGCCTACCTAAGTACAGGAAGTCTGAGTCTTCCTACTGTCTATGTTTTCAGCGTTTCCTGTGTCATCAGTTTTACATTCCGATGCACCTCTGCAGGTTTATTGTATCCCTTGGACATTCCCATCGACGATGAAACACAGAAATTGCATCGGAATTAAATATAAGAGACACAATGCCGACTTAAGTACAGGAAGACTGAGTCTTCCTACTGTCTACGTATTGAGCGTTTCCTGTGTCACCAGTTTTACATTCCGATGCACCTCTGCAGGTTTACTGTATCCATTGGACCTTCCCATTGACGATGAAACACAGAAATTGCATCGGATTTAAATATAAGAGGCACAATGCCGACTTAAGTACAGGAAGACTGAGTCATCCTACTGTCTATGCTTTGAACGTTTCCTGTGTCACCAGTTTTACATTCCGTTGCACCTCTGCAGGTTTACTGTATCCCTTGGACCTTCACAGTGACGATGAAACACAGAAATTGCATCGGATTTAAATATAAGAGACACAATGCCGATTTAAGTACAGGAAGACTGAGTCTTCCTACTGTCTATGTTTTCAGCGTTTCCTGTGTATTCAGTTTTACATTCCGATGCACCTCTGCAGGTTTACTGTATTCCTTGGACCTTCCCATGGACGATGAAACACAGAAACTGCATCGGAATTAATATAAGAGACAAAATGCCGACTTAAGTACAGGAAGACTGAGTCTTCCTACTGTCTATGCTTTGAACGTTTCCTGTGTCACCAGTTTTACATTCCGATGCACATCTGCAGGTTTACTGTATCCATTGGACCTTCCAAGTGACGATGAAACACAGAAATTGCATCGGAATTAAATATAAGGGACACAATGCCGATTTAAGTACGGAAAGACTGAGTCTTCCTACTGTCTATGTTTTGAGCGTTTCCTGTGTCACCAGTTTTACATTCCGATGCACCTCTGCAGGTTTACTGTATCCCTTGGACATTCCCATCTTCGATGAAACACAGAAATTGGATCGTAATTAAATATAAGAGACACAATGCCGATTTAAGTACAGGAAGACTGAGTCTTCCTACTGTCTATGTTTTCAGCGTTTCCTGTGTATTCAGTTTTACATTCCGATGCACCTCTGCAGGTTTACTGTATTCCTTGGACCTTCCCATGGACGATGAAACACAGAAATTTCATCGGAATTAAATATAAGAGACACAATGCCGACTTAAGTACAAGAAAACTGAGTCTTCTTAGGGTCTATGCTTTGAGCGTTTCCTGTGTCACCAGTTTTAACTTCCGATGCACCTCTGCCGGTTTACTGTATCCCTTGGACCTTCACAGTGACGATGAAACACAGATATTGCATCAGAATTAAATGTAAGAGACACAATGCCGATTAAAGTACGGGAAGACTGAGTCTTTATACTGTCTATGTTTTCAGCGTTTCCTGTGTAATCAGTTTTACATTCCGATGCACCTCTGCAGGTTTACTGTATTCCTTGGACCATCCCATTGACGATGAAACACAGGAATTGCATCGGATTTAAATATAAGAGACACAATGCCTACTTAAGTACAGGAAGACGGGTCTTCTTACTGTCTACGTTTTGAGCTTTTTCTGTGTCACCAGTTTTACATTCCGATGCACCTCTGAAAGTTTACTGTATCCATTGGACTTTCACAGTGACGATGAAACACAGAAATTGCTTTGGAATTAAATATAAGAGATACAATGCCGACTTAAGTACAGGAAGACTGTGTCTTCCTACTGTCTATGTATTGAGCGTTTCCTGTGTCACCAGGTATACATTCCGATGCACCTCTGCAGGGTTACTGTATCCATTCGACTTTCACAGTGACGATGAAACACAGAAATTGCATCGGAATTAAATATAAGAGACACAATGCCGACTTAAGTACAAGAAAACTGAGTCTTCTTAGGGTCTATGTTTTGAGCGTTTCCTGTGTCACCAGTTTTACATTCCGATGCACCTCTGCAGGTTTACTGTATCCATTGGACCTTCACAGTGACGATGAAACACAGAAATTGCATCGGAATTAAATATAGGAGACACAATGCCAACTTAAGTACGGGAAGAGTGAGTCTTCCTACTGTCTATGTTTAGAGCGTTTCCTGTGTCACCAGTTTCACATTCCGATGCACCTCTGCAGGTTTACTGTATCCCTTGGACATTCACATCGACAATGAAACACAGAAATTGCATGGGAATTATATATAAGAGACACAATGCCGACTTAAGTACAGGAAAACTGAGTCTTCCTACTGTCTACGTATTGAGCGTTTCCTGTGTCACCAGTTTTACATTCCAATGCACTTCTGCAGGTTTACTGTATCCATTGGACCTTCCCGTTGACGATGAAACTCAGAAATTGCATCGGATTTAAATATAAGAGACACAATGCCGACTTAAGTAAAGGAAGACTGAGTCTTCCTACTGTCTATGTTTTGAGCGTCTCCTGTGTCACCAGTTTTACATTCCGATGCACCTCTGCAGGTTTACTGTATCCCTTGGACCTTCACAGTGACGATGAAACACAGAAATTGCATCGAAATTAAATATAAGAGACACAATGCCGACTTAAGTACACGAAGACTGATTCTTCCTACTGTCTATGTATTAAGCGTTTCCTGTGTCACCAGTTTTACATACCGATGCACCTCTGCTGGTTTACTGTATCACTTGGACCTTCACAGTGACGATGAAACACAGAAATTGCTTTGGAATTAAATATAAGAGATACAATGCCGACTTAAGTACAGGAAGACTGTGTCTTCCGACTGTCTATGTATTGAGCGTTTCCTGTGTCACCAGGTTTACATTTCGATGCACCTCTGCAGGTTTACTGTATCCATTCGACTTTCACAGTGACGATGAAACACAGAAATTGCATCGGAATTAAATATAAGAGACACAATGCCGACTTAAGTACAAGAAAACTGAGTCTTCTTAGGGTCTATGTTTTGAGCGTCTCCTGTGTCACCAATTTTACATTCCGATGCACCTCTGCAGGTTTACTGTATCCATCGGACCTTCCCAGTGACGATGAAACACAGAAATTGCATCGGAATTAAATATAAGAGACACAATGCCGACTTAAGTGCAAGAAAACTGAGTCTTCTTGGGGTCTATGGTTTGAGCGTTTCCTGTGTCACCAGTTTTACATTGCGATGCACCTCTGCAGGTTTACTGTATCCCTTCGACCTTCACAGTGACTATGAAAAACAGATATTGCATCGGAATTAAATATAAGAGACACAATGCCGACTTAAGTACAAGAAAACTGAGTCCTCTTATGGTCAATGTTTTTAGCGTTTCCTGTGTCACCAGTTTTACATTCCGATGGACCTCTGCAGGTTTACTGTATCCCTTGGACTTTCCCATTGACGATGAAACACAGAAATTGCATCGGAATTAAATCTAAGAGACGCAATGTGGACTTAAGTACAGGAAGACTGAGTCTTCCTACTGTCTACGTTTTGAGCGTTTCCTGTGTCACCAGTTTTACATTCCGATGCACCTCTGCAGGTTTATTGTATCCCTTGGACATTCCCATCGACGATGAAACACAGAAATTGCATCGGAATTAAATATAAGAGACACAATGCCGCCTTAAGTACAGGAAGACTGAGTCTTCCTACTGTCTACGTTTTGAGCGTTTCCTGTGTCACCAGTTTTACATTCCGATGCACCTCTGCAGGTTTACTGTATCCATTGGACCTTCCCATTGACGATGAAACACAGAAATTGCATCGGATTTAAATATAAGAGACACAATGCCGACTTAAGTACAGGAAGACTGAGTCATCCTACTGTCTATGCTTTGAACGTTTCCTGTGTCACCAGTTTTACATTCCGATGCACCTCTGCAGGTTTACTGTATCCCTTGGACCTTCACAGTGACGATGAAACACAGAAATTGCATCGGATTTAAATATAAGAGACACAATGCCGATTTAAGTACAGGAAGACTGAGTCTTCCTACTGTCTATGTTTACAGCGTTTCCTGTGTATTCAGTTTTACATTCCGATGCACCTCTGCAGGTTTACTGTATTCCTTGGACCTTCCCATGGACGATGAAACACAGAAATTGCATCGGAATTAATATCAGAGACAAAATGCCGGGTTAAGTACAGGAAGACTGAGTCTTCCTACTGTCTATGTTTTGAGCTTTTCCTGTGTCACCAGTTTTACATTCTGATGCACCTCTGCAGGTTTACTGTATCCACTGGACCTTCACAGTGACGATGAAACACAGAATTTGCTTTGTAATTAAATATAAGAGTCCCAATGCCGACTTAAGTACAGGAAGACTGTGTCTTCCTACTGTCTATGTATTGAGCGTTTCCTGTGTCACCAGGTTTACATTCCGATGCACTTCTGCATGTTTACTGTATCCCTTGGGCCTTCCCATTGACGATGAAACACAGAAATTTCATCGGAATTAAATATAAGAGACACAATGCCGACATAAGTCAGGAAGACTGAGTCTTCCTACTGTCTATGTTTTGAGCGTTTCCTGTGTCACCAGTTTTACATTCCGATGCACCTCTGCAGGTTTACTGTATCCATTGGACCTACCCATTGACGATGAAACACAGAAATTGCAACGGATTTAAATATAAGTGACACAATGCAGACTTAAGTACAGGAAGACTGAGTCTTCCTACTGTCTATGTTTTGAGCGTTTCCTGTGTCACCAGTTTTACATTCCGATGCACCTTTGCAGGTTTACTGTATCCCTTGGACCTTCCCATTGACGATGAAACACAGAAATTGCATCAGTATTAAATATAAGAGACACAATGCCGACTTAAGTACAAGAAAACTGAGTCTTCTTAGGGTCTATGCTTTGAGCGTTTCCTGTGTCACCAGTTTTAAATACCGATGCACCTCTGCAGGTTTACTGTATCCCTTGGACCTTCACAGTGACGATGAAACACAGATATTGCATCGGAATTAAATGTAAGAGACACAATGCCGATTTAAGTACGGGAAGACTGAGTCTTTATACTGTCTATGTTTTCAGCGTTTCCTGTGTAATCAGTTTTACATTCCGATGCACCTCTGCAGGTTTACTGTATTCCTTGGACCATCCCATTGACGATGAAACACAGAAATTGCATCGGATTTAAATATAAGAGACACAATGCCTACTTAAGTACAGGAAGACTGAGTCTTCTTACTGTCTACGTTTTGAGCTTTTTCTGTGTCACCAGTTTTACATTCCGATGCACCTCTGAAAGTTTTACTGTATCCATTGGACTTTCATAGTGACGATGAAACACAGAAATTGCTTTGGAATTAAATATAAGAGATACAATGCCGACTTAAGTACAGGTAGACTGTGCCTTCCTACTGTCTATGTATTGAGCGTTTCCTGTGTCACCAGGTTTACATTCCGATGCACCTCTGCAGGGTTACTGTATCCATTCGACTTTCACAGTGACGATGAAACACAGAAATTGCATCGGAATTAAATATAAGAGACACAATGCCGACTTAAGTACAAGAAAACTGAGTCTTCTTAGGGTCTATGTTTTGAGCGTTTCCTGTGTCACCAGTTTTACATTCCGATGCACCTCTGCAGGTTTACTGTATCCATTGGACCTTCACAGTGACGATGAAACACAGAAATTGCACCGGAATTAAATATAAGAGACACAATGCCGACCTAAGTACTACAAAACTGAGTCTCCTTAGGGTCTATGTTTTGAGCGTCTCCTGTGTCACCAGTTTTACATTCCGATGCACATCTGCAGGTTTACTGTATCCCTTGGACATTCCCATCTTCGATGAAACACAGAAATTGGATCGGAATTAAATATAAGAGACACAATGCTGACTTAAGTACAGGAAGAATGAGTCTTTCTACTGTCTATGTTTTGAGCGTTTCCTGTGTCACCAGTTTTACATTCCGATGCACCTCTGCAGGTTTACTGTATCCGTAGGACCTTCACAGTGACGATGAAACACAGAAATTGCATCGGAATTAAATATAAAAGACACAATGCCGACTTAAGTACTACAAAACTCAGTCTTCTTAGGGTCTATGTTTTGAGCGTCTCCTGTGTCACCAGTTTTACATTCCGATGCACATCTGCAGGTTTACTGTATCCATTGGACCTTCCCAGTGACAATGAAACACAGAAATTGCATCGGAATTAAATATAAGAGACACAGTGCCGACTTAAGTACAAAGAACTGAGTCTTCTTTAGGGTCTATCTTTTGAGCGTTTCCTGTGTCACCAGTTTTACATTCCGATGGGCCTCTGCAGGTGTACTGTATCCCTTGGACCTTCCAATGGACGATGAAACACAGAAATTGCATCGGAATTAAATATAAGAGGCACAATGCCGACTTAAGTACAGGAAGGCTGAGTCTTCCTACTGTCTATGCTTTGAGCGTTTCCTGTGTCATCAGTTTTACATTCCAATGCATCTCTGCAGGTTTACTGCATCCATTCGACCTTCACAGTGACGATGATACACACAAATTGCATCGGATTTAAATATAAGAGATACAATGCCTACTTAAGTACAGGAAGCCTGAGTCTTCCTACTGTCTATGTTTTGAGGGTTTCCTGTGTCGTTAGTTTTACTCTCCGATGCACCTCTGCAGGTTTACTGTATCCCTTGGACCTTTCCATTGACGATGAAACACAGAAATTGGATCGGAATTAAATATAAGAGACACAATGCCGACTTAAGTACAGGAAGACTGAGTCTTTCTACTGTCTATGTTTTGAGCGTTTCCTGTGTCACCAGTTTTACATTCCGATGCACCTCTGCAGGTTTACTGTATCAGTAGGACCTTCACAGTGACGATGAAACACTGAAATTGCATCGGAATTAAATATAAGAGACACAATGCCGACTTAAGTACTACAAACCTCAGTCTTCTTAGGGTCTATGTTTTGAGCGTTTCCTGTGTCACCAGTTTTACTTTCCGATGCACCTCTGCAGGTTTACTGTATCCATTGGACCTTCACAGTGACGATGAAACACAGAAAATGCATCGGAATTAAATATAAGAGACACAATGCCGACTTAAGTACTACAAAACTGAATCTTCCTAGGGTCTATGTTTTTAACGTTTGTGTGTCACCAGTTTTACATTCCGATGAACCTCTGCAGGATTACTGTATCCATTCGACCTCCCCAAAGACGATGAAACACACAAATTGCATCGGAATTAAATATAAGAGACACAGTGCCGACTTAAGTACAAAGAAATGAGTCTTCTCTAGGGTCTATGTTTTGAGCGTTTCCTGTGTCACCAGTTTTACATTCCGATGGGCCTCTGCAGGTTTACTGTATCCCTTGGACCTTCCCATGGACGATGAAACACAGAAATTGCATCGGAATTAAATATAAGAGACACAATGCCGACTTAAGTACGGGAAGACTGAGTCTTCCTACTGTCTATGCTTTGAGCGTTTCCTGTGTCACCAGTTTCACATTCCGATGCACCTCTGCAGGTTTACTGTATCCCTTGGACATTCCCATCGACGATGAAACACAGAAATTGCATCGGAATTAAATATAAGCGACACAATGCCGACTTAAGTACAGGAAAACTGAGTCTTCCTACTGTCTATGTTTTCATCGTTTCCTGTGTAATCAGTTTTACATTCCGATGCACCTCTGCAGGTTTACTGTATTTCTTGGACCTTCCCATGGACGATGAAACACAGAAATTGCATCGGAATTAAATATAAGAGGCACAATGCCGACTTAAGTACAGGAAGACTGAGTCTTCATACTGTCTATGTTTTGAGCTTTTCCTGTGTCACCAGTTTTACATTCCGATGCACCTCTGCAGGTCTACTGTATCCACTGCACCTTCACAGTGACGATGAAACACAGAAATTGCTTTGGAATTAAACATAAGAGTCACAATGCCGACTTAAGTACAGGAAGACTGTGTCTTCCTACTGTCTATGTATTGAGCGTTTCCTGTGTCACCAGGTTTACATTCCGATGCACCTCTGCAGGTTTACTGTATCCCTTGGACCTTCCCATTGGCGATGAAACACAGAAATTTCATCGGAATTAAATGTAAGAGACACAATGCAGCCTTAAGTCAGGAAGACTGAGTCTTCCCACTCTCTATGTTTTGAGCGTTTCCTGTATCACCAGTTTTACATTCCGATGCACCTGTGTAGGTTTACTGTATCCATTAGACCTTGCCATTGACGATAAAACAAAGAAATTGCATCGGATTTAAATATAAGAGACACAATGCAGACTTAAGTACAGGTAGACTGAGTCTTCCTACTGTCTATGTTTTGAGCGTTTCCTGGGTCACCAGTTTTACATTCCGATGCACCTCTGCAGGTTTGCTGTATCCCTTGGACCTTCCATCGACGATGAAACACAGAAATTGCATCGGAATTAAAAATAAGAGACACAATGCCGACTTAAGTACAGGAAGACTGAGTCTTCCTACTGTCTATGTATTGAGCGTTTCCTGTGTCACCAGTTTCACTTACCGATGAACCTCTGAAAGTTTACTGTATCACTTGGACCTTCACAGTGACGATGAAACACAGATATTGCATCGGGATTAAATATAAGAGACACAATGCCGATTTAAGTGCAGGAAGACTGAGTCTTCCTACTGTCTATGTTTTCAGCGTTTCCTGTGTAATGAGTTTTACATTCCGATGCACCTTTGCAGGTTTACTGTATCCATTGGACCTTCACAGTGACGATGAAACACACAAATTGCATCGGATTTAAGTATAAGAAACACAATGCCTACTTAAGTACAGGAAGTCTGAGTCTTCCTAGTGTCTATGTTTTGAGGGTTTCCTGTGTCATTAGATTTACAATCCGATGCACCTCTGCAGGCTTACTGTATCCCTTGGAACTTCCCATTGACGATGAAACACAGAAATTGGATCGGAATTAAATATAAGAGACACATTGCCGACTGAAGTACAGGAAGACTGAGTTTTTCTACTGTCTATGTTTTGAGCGTTTCCTGTGTCACCAGTTTTACATTCCGATGCATCTCTGCAGGTTTACTGTATCCGTAGGACCTTCACAGTGACAATGAAACACAGAAATTGCATCGGAATTAAATATAAGAGACACAATGCCGACTTAAGTACTACAAAACTCAGTCTTCTTAGGGTCTATGTTTTGTGCGTTTCCAGTGTCACCAGTTTTACATTCCGATGCACCTCTGCAGGTTTACTGTATCCATTGGACATTCACAGTGACGATGAAATACAGAAATTGCATCGGAATGAAATATAAGAGACACAATGCCGACTTAAGTACTACAAAACTGAGTCTTCCTAGGGTCTATGTTTTGAGCGTCTCTGTGTCACCAGTTTTACATTCCGATGAACCTCTGCAGGATTACTGCATCCATTCGACCTTCCCAAAGACGATGAAACACACAAATTGCATCGGAATTAAATATAAGAGACACAGTGCCGACTTAAGTACAAAGAACTGAGTCTTCTTTAGGGTCTATGTTTTGAGCGTTTCCTGTGTCACCAGTTTTACATTCCGATGGGCCTCTGCAGGTTTACTGTATCCCTTGGACCTTCCCATGGACGATGAAACACAGAAATTGCATCGGAATTAAATATAAGAGACACAATGCCGACTTAAGTACGGGAAGACTGAGTCTTCCTACTGTCTATGTTTTGAGCGTTTCCTGTGTCACCAGTTTCACATTCCGATGCCCCTCTGCAGGTTTACTGTATTTCTTGGACCTTCCCATGGACGATGAAACACAGAAATTGCATCGGAATTAAATATAAGAGGCACAATGCCGACTTAAGTACAGGAAGACTGAGTCTTCCTACTGTCTATGTTTTGAGCTTTTCCTGTGGCACCAGTTTTACATTCCGATGCACCTCTGCAGGTTTACTGTATCCACTGCACCTTCACAGTGACGATGAAACACAGAAATTGCTTTGGAATTAAACATAAGAGACACAATGCCGACTTAAGTACAGGAAGACTGAGTCTTCCTACTGTCTATGTATTGAGCGTTTCCAGTGTCACCAGTTTTACATATCGATGCACCTCTGCAGGTTTACTGTATCACTTGGACCTTCACAGTGACGATGAAACACAGATATTGCATCGTTATTAAATATAAGAGACACAATGCCGATTTAAGTACAGGAAGACTGAGTCTTCCTACTGTCTATGTTTTCAGCGTTTCCTGTGTAATCAGTTTTACATTCCGATGCACCTCTGCAGGTTTACTGTATTCCTTGGACCTTCCCATGGACGATGAAACACAGAAATTGCATCGGAATTAAATATAAGGGACACAATGCCGACTTAAGTACAGAAAGACTGAGTCTTCCTACTGTCTATGTTTTCAGCGTTTCCTGTGTAATCAGTTTTACATTCCGATGCACCTCTTCAGGTTTACTGTATTCCTTGGACCTTCCCATGGGCGATGAAACACAGAAATTGCATCGTTATTAAATATAAGAGACACAATGCCGACTTCAGTACAGGAAGACTGAGTCTTCCTACTGTCTATGTTTTGAGCTTTTCCTGTGTCTCCAGTTTTACATACCGATGCACCTTTGCAGGTTTACTGTATCCACTGGACCTTCACAGTGACGATGAAACACAGAAATTGCTTTGGAATTAAACATAAGAGACACAATGCCGACTTAAGTACAGGAAGACTGTGTCTTCCTACTGTCTATGTATTGAGCGTTTCCTGTGTCACCAGGTTTACATTCCGATGCGCCTCTGCAGGTTTACTGTATCCCATGGACCTTCCCATTGACGATGAAACACAGAAATTTCATCGGAATTAAATGTAAGAGACACAATGCCGACTTAAGTACAGGAAGACTGAGTCTTCCTACTGTCTATGTTTTCAGCGTTTCCTGTGTAATCAGTTTTACATTCCGATGCACCTCTGCAGGTTTACTGTATTTCTTGGACCTTCCAATGGACGATGAAACACAGAAATTGCATCGGAATTAAATATAAGAGGCACAATGCCGACTTAAGTACAGGAAGACTGAGTCTTCCTACTGTCTATGTTTTGAGCTTTTCCTGTGTCACCAGTTTTACATTCCGATGCACCTCTGCAGGTTTACTGTATCCACTGCACCTTCACAGTGACGATGAAACACAGAAATTGCTTTGGAATTAAACATAAGAGACACAATGCCGACTTAAGTACAGGAAGACTGAGTCTTCCTACTGTCTATGTATTGAGCGTTTCCAGTGTCGCCAGTTTTACATATCAATGCACCTCTGCAGGTTTACTGTATCACTTGGACATTCACAGTGACGATGAAACACAGATATTGCATCGTTATTAAATATAAGAGACACAATGCCGATTTAAGTACAGGAAGACTGAGTCTTCCTACTGTCTATGATTTCAGCGTTTCCTGTGTAATCAGTTTTACATTCCGATGCACCTCTGCAGGTTTACTGTATTCCTTGGACCTTCCCATGGACGATGAAACACAGAAATTGCATCGGAATTAAATATAAGAGACACAATGCCGACTTAAGTACGGGAAGACTGAGTCTTCCTACTGTCTATGTTTTGAGCGTTTCCTGTGTCACCAGTTTCACATTCCGATGCACCTCTGCAGGTTTACTGTATCCCTTTGATATTCCCATCGACGATGAAACACAGAAATTGCATCGGAATTAAATATAAGAGACACAATGCCGACTTAAGTACAGGAAAACTGAGTCTTCCTACTGTCTACCATTTGAGCGTTTCCTGTGTCACCAGTTTTACATTCCGATGCACCTCTGCAGGTTTACTGTATCCATTGGACCTTCCCATTGACGGTGAAACACAGAAATTGCATCGGAATTAAATATAAGAGACACAATGCCGACTTAAGTACAGGAAGACTGAGTCTTCCTACTGTCTATGTTTTCAGCGTTTCCTGTGTAATCAGTTTTACATTCCGATGCACCTCTTCAGGTTTACTGTATTCCTTGGACCTTCCCATGGACGATGAAACACAGAAATTGCATCGGAATTAAATATAAGAGACACAATGCCGACTTAAGTACAGGAAGACTGAGTCTTCCTACTGTCTATGTTTTGAGCATTTCCTGTGTCACCAGTTTTACATACCGAGGCACCTTTGCAGGTTTACTGTATCCACTGGACCTTCACAGTGACGATGAAACACAGAAATTGCTTTGGAATTAAACATAAGAGACACAATGCCGACTTTAGTACAGGAAGACTGTGTCTTCCTACTGTCTATGTATTGAGCGTTTCCTGTGTCACCAGGTTTACATTCCGATGCGCCTCTGCAGGTTTACTGTATCCCATGGACCTTCCCATTGACGATGAAACACAGAAATTTCATCGGAATTAAATGTAAGAGACACAATGCCACCTTAAGTCAGGAAGACTGAGTCTTCCCACTGTCTATGTTTTGAGCGTTTCCTGTATCACCAGTTTTACACTCCGATGCACCTCTGCAGGTTTACTGTATCCATTAGACCTTCCCATTGACGATGAAACACAGAAATTGCTTTGGAATTAAACATAAGAGCCACAATGCCGACTTAAGTACAGGAAGACTGAGTCTTCCTACTGTCTATGTTTTGAGCTTTTCCTGTGTCACCAGTTTTACATACCGAGGCACCTTTGCAGGTTTACTGTATCCACTGGACCTTCACAGTGACGATGAAACACAGAAATTGCTTTGAAATTAAACATAAGAGACACAATGCCGACTTAAGTACAGGTAGACTGAGTCTTCCTACTGTCTATGTTTTGAGCGTTTCCTGTGTCACGAGTATTACATTCCAATGCACCTCTGCAGGTTTGCTGTATGCCTTGGACCTTCCATCGACGATGAAACACAGAAATTGCATCGGATTTAAATATAAGAGACACAATGCCGATTTAAGTACAGGAAGACTGTGTCTTCCTACTGTCTATGTTTTCAGCGTTTCCTGTGTAATCAGTTTTACATTCCGATGCACCTCTGCAGGTTTACTGTATTCCTTGGACCTTCCCATGGACGATGAAACACAGAAATTGCATCGGAAATACAAATAAAAGACACCATGCCGACTTAAGTACAGGAAGACTGAGTCTACCTACTGTCTATGTATTGAGCGTTTCCTGTGTCACCAATTTTACATACCGATGCACCTCTGCAGGTTTACTGTATCACTTGGAACTTCACAGTGGCGATGAAACACAGATATTGCATCGGAATTAAATATAAGAGACACAATGCCGATTTATGTACAGGAAGACTGAATCTTCCTACTGTCTACGTTTTCAGCGTTTCCTGAGTAATCAGTTTTACATTCCGATGCACCTCTGCAGGTTTACTGTATTCCTTGGACCTTCCCATGGACGATAAAACACAGAAATTGCATCGGAATTAAATATAGGAGGCACAATGCCGACTTAAAAACAGGAAGGCTGAGTCTTCCTACTGTCAATGATTTGAGCGTTTCCTGTGCCACCAGTTTTACATTCCGATGCACCTTTGCAGGTTTACTGTATCCATTGGACCTTCCTATTGCCGATGAAACGCAGAAATTGCATCGGATTTAAATATAAGAGGCACAATGCCGACTTAAGTACAGGAAGGCTGAGTCTTCCTACTGTCTATGTTTTGAGCGTTTCCTGTGTCATCAGTTTTACATTCCGATGCACTCTGCAGGTTTACGGCATCCATTCGACCTTCACAGTGACGATGAAACACACAAATTGCATCGGATTTAAATATAAGAGACACAATGCCTACTTAAGTACAGGAAGTCTGAGTCTTCCTACTGTCTTTGTTTTGAGGGTTTCCTGTGTCATCAGTTTTACACTCCTATGCACCTCTGCAGCTTTACTGTATCCCTTGGACCTTCCCATTGACGATGAAACACAGAAATTGGATCGGAATTAAATATAAGAGACACAATGCCGACTTAAGTACAGGAAGGCTGAGTCTTCCTACTGTCTATGCTTTGAGCGTTTCCTGTGTCTTCAGTTTTACATTCCGATGCATCTCTGCAGGTTTACTGCATCCATTCGACCTTCACAGTGACGATGAAACACACAAATTGCATCGGATTTAAATATAAGAGACACAATGCCTACTTAAGTACAGGAAGTCTGAGTCTTCCTACTGTCTATGTTTTGAGGGTTTCCTGTGTCATCAGTTATACACTCCGATGCACCTCTGCAAGTTTACTGTATCCCTTGGACCTTCCCATTGACGATGAAACACAGAAATTGGATCGGAATTAAATATAAGAGACACAATGACGACTTAAGTACAGGAAGACTGAGTCTTTCTACTGTCTATGTTTGAGCGTTTCCTGTGTCACCAGTTTTACATTCCGATGCACCTCTGCAGGTTTACTGTATCCGTAGGACCTTCACAGTGACGATGAAACACAGAAATTGCATCGGAATTAAATATAAGAGACACAATGCCGACTTAAGTACTACAAAACTCAGTCTTCTTAGGGTCTATGTTTTGAGCGTTTCCTGTGTCACCAGTTTTACATTCCGATGCACCTCTGCAGGTTTACTGTATCCATTGGACCTTCACAGTGACGATGAAACACAGAAATTGCATCGGAATTAAATATAAGAGACACAATGCCGACTTAAGTACTACAAAACTGAGTCTTCCTAGGGTGTATGTTTTGAGCGTTTCTGTGTCACCAGTTTTACATTCCGATGAACCTCTGCAGGATTACTGTATCCATTCGACCTTCCCAAAGACGATGAAACACACAAATTGCATCGCAATTAAATATAAGAGACACAGTGCCGACTTAAGTACAAAGAACCGAGTCTTCTTTAGGGTCTATGTTTTGAGCGTTTCCTGTGTCACCAGTTTTACATTCCGATGCACCTCTGCAGGTTTACTGTATCCCTTGGACCTTCCATCGACGATGAAACACAGAAATTGCATCCGATTGAAATATAAGGGATACAATGCCGATTTAAGTACAGGAAGTCTGAGTCTTCCAACTGTCTATGTTTTCAGCGTTTCCTGTGTAATCAGTTTTACATTCCGATGCACTTCTGCAGGTTTACTGTATTCCTTGGACCTTCCCATGGACGATGAAACACAGAAATTGCATCGGAATTAAATATAAGAGACACAATGCCGACTTAAGTACAGGAAGACTGAGTCTTCCTTCTGTCTATGTTTTGAGCGTTTTCTGTGTCACCAGTTTTACATTCCGATGCACCTCTGCAGGTTTACTGTATCCATTGGACCTTCACAGTGACGATGAAACACAGAAATTGCTTTGGAATTAAATATAAGAGATACAATGCCGACTTAAGTACAGGAACACTGTGTCTTCCTACTGTCTATGTATTGAGCGTTTCCTGTGTCACCAGGTTTACATTCCGATGCACCTCTGCTGGTTTACTGTATCCATTCGACTTTCACAGTAACGATGAAACACAGAAATTGCATCGGAATTAAATATAAGAGACACAATGCCGACTTAAGTACAAGAAAACTGAGTCTTCTTAGGGTCTATGTTTTGAGCGTCTCCTGTGTCACCAATTTTACATTCCGATGCACCTCTGCAGGTTTACTGTATCCATTGGACCTTCCCAGTGACGATGAAACACAGAAATTGCATCGGAATTAAATATAAGAGACACAATGCCGATTTAAGTGCAAGAAAACTGAGTCTTCTTGGGGTCTATGGTTTGAGCGTTTCCTGTGTTACCAGTTTTAGATTCCGATGCACCTCTGCAGGTTTACTGTATTCCTTGGACCTTCCCATGGATGATGAAACACAGAAATTGCATCGGAATTAAATATAAGAGACACAATGCCGACTTAAGTACAGGAAGACTGAGTCTTCCTACTGTCTATGTATTAAGCGTTTCCTGTGTCACCAGTTTTACATACCGATGCACTTCTGCAGGTTTACTGTATCACTTGGACCTTCACAGTGACGATGAAACACAGATATTGCATCGGAATTAAATATAAGAGACACAATGCCGACTTAAGTACAAGAAAACTGAGTCTTCTTAGGGTCTATGTTTTGAGCGTCTCCGGTGTCACCAATTTTACATTCCGATGCACCTCTGCAGGTTTACTGTATCCATTGGACCTTCCCAGTGACGATGAAACAAAGAAATTGCATCGGAATTAAATATAAGAGACACAATGTCGATTTAAGTGCAAGAAAACTGAGTCTTCTTGGGGTATGGTTTGAGCGTTTCCTGTGTTACCAGTTTTACATTCGTATGGACCTCTGCTGGTTTACTGTATCCCTTGGACCTTCCCATCGACGATGAAACACAGAAATTGCATCGGAATTAGATCTAAGAGTCACAATGTCGACTTAAGTACAGGAAGACTGAGTCTTCCTACTGTCTCCATTTTGAACGTTTCCTGTGTCACCAGTTTTACATTCCGATGCACCTCTGCAGGTTTACTGTATCCCTTCGACCTTCACAGTGACTATGAAAAACAGAAATTGCATCGGAATTAAATATAAGAGACACAATGCCGACTTAAGTACAAGAAAACTGAGTCTTCTTAGGGTCTATGTTTTGAGCGTCTCCTGTGTCCCCAATTTTACATTCCGATGCACCTCTGCAGGTTTACTGCATCCATTCGACGTTCACAGTGACGATGAATCACACAAATCGCATCGGATTTAAATATAAGACACACAATGCCTACTTAAGTACAGGAAGTCTTCCTACTGTCTATGTTTTGAGGGTTTCCTGTGTCATCAGTTTTACACTCCGATGCACCTCTGCAGCTTTACTGTATCCCTTGGACCTTCCCATTGACGATGAAACACAGAAATTGCATCGGAATTAAATATAAGAGACACAATGCCGACTTAAGTACGGGAAGACTGAGTCTTCCTACTGTCTATGTTTTGAGCGTTTTCTGTGTCACCAGTTTTACATTCCGATGCACCTCTGCAGGTTTACTGTATCCATTGGACCTTCACAGTGACGATGAAACACAGAAATTGCTTTGGAATTAAATATAAGAGATACAATGCCGACTTAAGTACAGGAAGACTGTGTCTTCCTACTGTCTATGTATTGAGCGTTTCCTGTGTTACCAGGTTTACATTCCGATGCACCTCTGCAGGTTTACTGTATCCATTCGACTTTCACAGTGACGATGAAACACAGAAATTGCATCGGAATTAAATATAAGAGACACAATGCCGACTTAAGTACTACAAAACTGAGTCTTCTTAGGGTCTATGTTTTGAGCGTCTCCTGTGTCACCAATTTTACATTCCGATGCACCTCTGCAGGTTTACTGTATCCATTGGACCTTCCCAGTGACGATGAAACACAGCAATTGCATCGGAATTAAATATAAGAGACACAATGCCGCTTTAAGTGCAAGAAAACTGAGTCTTCTTGGGGTCTATGATTTGAGCGTTTCCTGTGTTACCAGTTTTACATTCCGATGCACCTCTGCAGGTTTACTGTATTCCTTGGACCTTCCCATGGACGATGAAACACAGAAATTGCATCGGAGTTAAATATAAGAGACACAATGCCGACTTAAGTACAGGAAGACTGAGTCTTCCTACTGTCTATGTTTTCAGCGTTTCCTGAGTAATCAGTTTTACATTCCGATGCACCTCTGCAGGTTTACTGTATTCCTTGGACCTTCCCATGGACGATGAAACACAGAAATTGCATCGGAATTAAATATAGGAGGCACAATGCCGAATTAAAAACAGGAAGGCTGAGTCTTCCTACTGTCTATGCTTTGAGCGTTTCCTGTGTCACCAGTTTTACATTCCGATGCACCTTTGCAGGTTTACTGTATCCATTGGACCTTCCTATTGCCGATGAAACGCAGAAATTGCATCGGATTTAAATATAAGAGGCACAATGCCGACTTAAGTACAGGAAGGCTGAGTCTTCCTACTGTCTATGCTTTGAGCGTTTCCTGTGTCATCAGTTTTACATTCCGATGCATCTCTGCAGGTTTACTGCATCCATTCGACCTTCACAGTGACGATGAAACACAGAAATTGGATCGGAATTAAATATAAGAGACACAATGCCGACTTAAGTACAGGAAGACTGAGTCTTTCTACTGTCTATGTTTTGAGCGTTTCCTGTGTCACCAGTTTTACATTCCGATGCACCTCTGCAGGTTTACTGTATCCGTAGGACCTTCACAGTGACGATGAAACACAGAAATTGCATCGGAATTAAATATAAGAGACACAATGCCGACTTAAGTACTACAAAACTCAGTCTTCTTAGGGTCTATGTTTTGAGCGTTTCCTGTGTCACCAGTTTTGCATTCCGATGCACCTCTGAAGGTTTACTGTATCCATTGGACCTTCACAGTGACGATGAAACACAGAAATTGCATCGGAATTAAATATAAGAGACACAATGCCAACTTAAGTACTACAAAACTGAGTCTTCCTAGGGTCTATGTTTTGAGCGTTTCTGTGTCACCAGTTTTACATTCCGATGAACCTCTGCAGGATTACTGTATCCATTCGACCTTCCCAAAGACGATGAAACACACAAATTGCATCGCAATTAAATATAAGAGACACAGTGCCGACTTAAGTACAAGAAAACTGAGTCTTCTTAGGGTCTATGTTTTGAGCGTCTCCTGTGTCACCAATTTTACATTCCGATGCACCTCTGCAGGTTTACTGTATCCATTGGGCCTTCCCAGTGACGATGAAACACAGAAATTGCATCGGAATTAAATATAAGAGACACAATGCCGATTTAAGTGCAAGAAAACTGAGTCTTCTTGGGGTCTATGGTTTGAGCGTTTCCTGTGTTACCAGTTTTACATTCCGATGCACCTCTGCAGGTTTACTGTATTCCTTGGATCTTCCCATGGATGATGAAACACAGAAATTGCATCGGAATTAAATATAAGAGACACAATGCCGACTTAAGTACAGGAAGACTGAGTCTTCCTACTGTCTATGTATTAAGCGTTTCCTGTGTCACCAGTTTTACATACCGATGCACTTCTGCAGGTTTACTGTATCACTTGGACCTTCACAGTGACGATGAAACACAGATATTGCATCGGAATTAAATATAAGAGACACAATGCCGATGTAAGTACAGGAAGACTGAGTCTTTATACTGTCTATGTTTTCAAAGTTTCCTGTGTAAACAGTTTTACATTCCTCTGCACCTCTGCAGGTTTACTGTTTTCCTTGGACCTTGCCATTGACGATGAAACGCAGAAATTGCATCGGAATTAAATATAAGAGACAGAATGCCTACTTAAGTACAGGAAGACTGAGTCTTCCTACTGTCTATGTTTTGAGCGTTTTCTGTGTCACCAGTTTTACATTCCGATGCACCTCTGCAGGTTTACTGTATCCATTGGACCTTCACAGTGACGATGAAACACAGAAATTGCTTTGGAATTAAATATAAGAGATACAATGCCGACTTAAGTACAGGAAGACTGTGTCTTCCTACTGTCTATGTATTGAGCGTTTCCTGTGTCACCAGGTTTACATTCCGATGCACCTCTGCAGGTTTACTCTATCCACTCGACTTTCACAGTGACGATGAAACACAGAAATTGCATCGGAATTAAATATAAGAGACACAATGCCGATTTAAGTGCAAGAAAACTGAGTCTTCTTGGGGTCTATGGTTTGAGCGTTTCCTGTGTTACCAGTTTTACATTCGTATGGACCTCTGCAGGTTTACTGTATCCCTTGGACCTTCCCATCGACGATGAAACACAGAAATTGCATCGGAATTAGATCTAAGAGTCACAATGTCGACTTAAGTACAGGAAGACTGAATCTTCCTACTGTCTACGTTTTGAGCGTTTCCTGTCTCACCAGTTTTACATTCCGATGCACCTCTGCAGGTTTACTGTATCCCTTCGACCTTCACAGTGACTATGAAAAACAGAAATTGCATCGGAATTAAATATAAGAGACACAATGCCGACTTAAGTACAAGAAAACTGAGTCTTCTTAGGGTCTATGTTTTGAGCGTCTCCTGTGTCCCCAATTTTACATTCCGATGCACCTCTGCAGGTTTACTGCATCCATTCGACGTTCACAGTGACGATGAATCACACAAATTGCATCGGATTTAAATATAAGAGACACAATGCCTACTTAAGTACAGGAAGTCTTCCTACTGTCTATGTTTTGAGGGTTTCCTGTGTCATCAGTTTTACACTCCGATGCACCTCTGCAGCTTTACTGTATCCCTTGGACCTTCCCATTGACGATGAAACACAGAAATTGGATCGGAATTAAATATAAGAGACACAATGCCGACTTAAGTACAGGAAGACTGAGTCTTTCTACTGCCTTTGTTTTGAGCGTTTCCTTTGTCACCAGTTTTACATTCCGATGCACCTCTGCAGGTTTACTGTATCCATTGGACCTTCACAGCGACGATGAAACACAGAAATTGCATCGGAATTAAATATAAGAGACACAATGCCGACTTAAGTACTACAAAACTGAGTCTTCCTAGGGTCTATGTTTTGAGCGTTTCTGCGTCACCAGTTTTACATTCCGATGATCCTCTGCAGGATTACTGTATCCATTCGACCTTCACAGTGACGATGAAACACAGAAATTGCATCTGAATTAAATATAAGAGACACAATGCCGACTTAAGTACGGGAAGAATGAGTCTTCCTACTGTCTATGTTTTGAGCGTTTCCTGTGTCACCAGTTTCACATTCCGATGCACCTCTGCAGGTTTACTGTATCCCTTGGACATTCCCATCGACGATGAAACACAGAAATTGCGTCGGAATTAAATATAAGAGACACAATGCCGACTTAAGTACAGGAAAACTGAGTCTTCCTACTGTCTACGTTTTGAGCGTTTCCTGTGTCACCAGTTTTACATTCCGATGCACCTCTGCAGGTTTACTGTATCCATTGGACCTTCCCAATGACGATGAAACATAGAAATTGCATCGGATTTAAATATAAGAGACACAATGCCGACTTAAGTAAAGGAAGACTGAGTCTTCCTACTGTCTATGTTTTGAGCGTCTCCTGTGTCACCAGTTTTACATTCCGATGCACCTCTGCAGGTTCACTGTATCCCTTGGACCTTCACAGTGACGATGAAACACAGAAATTGCATCGGAATTAAATATAAGAGACACAATGCCGACTTAAGTACAGGAAGACTGAGTCTTCCTACTGTCTATGTTTTCAGCGTTTCCTGTGTAATCAGTTTTACATTCCGATGCACCTCTGCAGGTTTACTGTATTCCTTGGACCTTCCCATGGACGATGAAACACAGAAATTGCATCGGAATTAAATATAAGAGACACAATGCCGACTTAAGTACAGGAAGACTGAGTCTTCCTACTGTCTATGTTTTGAGCTTTTCCTGTGTCACCAGTTTAACATTCCGATGCACCTCTGCAGGTTTACTGTATCCACTGGACCTTCACAGTGACGATGAAACACAGAAATTGCTTTGGAATTAAACATAAGAGACACAATGCCGACTTAAGTACAGGAAGACTGTGTCTTCCTACTGTCTATGTATTGAGCGTTGCCTGTGTCACCAGGTTTACATTCCGATGCACCTCTGCAGGTTCACTGTATCCCTTGGACCATCCCATTGACGATGAAACACAGAAATTTCATCGGAATTAAATGTAAGAGACACAATGCCGCCTTAAGTCAGGAAGACTGAGTCTTCCCACTGTCTATGTTTTGAGCGTTTCCTGTATCACCAGTTTTACATTCCGATGCACCTCTGCAGGTTTACTGTATCCATTGGACCTTCCCATTGACGATGAAACACAGAAATTGCATCGGATTTAAATATAAGAGACACAATGCAGACTTAAGTACAGGTAGACTGAGTCTTCCTACTGTCTATGTTTTGAGCGTTTCCTGTGTCACCAGTTTTACATTCCGATGCACCTCTGCAGGTTTACTGTATCCCTTGGACCTTCCATCGACGATGAAACACAGAAATTGCATCGGATTTAAATATAAGAGACACAATGCCGACTTAAGTACAGGAAGACTGAGTCTTCCTACTGTCTATGTATTAAGCGTTTCCTGTGTCACCAGTTTTACATACCGATGCACCTCTGCAGGTTTACTGTATCACTTGGACCTTCACAGTGACGATGAAACACAGATATTGCATCGGAATTAAATATAAGAGAGACACAATGCCGATGTAAGTACAGGAAGACTGAGTCTTTATACTGTCGATGTTTTCAGCGTTTCCTGTGTAATCAGTTTTACATTCTGATGGACCTCTGCTGGTTTACTGTATCCCTTGGACCTTCCCATCGACGATGAAACACAGAAATTGCATCGGAATTAGATCTAAGAGTCACAATGTCGACTTAAGTAGAGGAAGCGTGAGTATTCCTACAGTCTACGTTTTGAGCGTTTCCTGTGTCACCAGTTTTACATTCCGATGCACCTCTGCAGGTTTACTGTATCCCTTCGACCTTCACAGTGACGATGAAACACAGAAATTGCATCGGAATTAAATATAAGAGACACAATGCCGACTTAAGTACAGGAAGACTGAGTCTTCCTACTGTCTATGTATTGAGCGTTGCCTGTGTCACCAGGTTTACATTCCGATGCACCTCTGCAGGTTCACTGTATCCCTTGGACCATCCCATTGACGATGAAACACAGAAATTTCATCGGAATTAAATGTAAGAGACACAATGCCGCCTTAAGTCAGGAAGACTGAGTCTTCCCACTGTCTATGTTTTGAGCGTTTCCTGTATCACCAGTTTTACATTCCGATGCACCTCTGCAGGTTTACTGTATCCATTGGACCTTCCCATTGACGATGAAACACAGAAATTGCATCGGATTTAAATATAAGAGACACAATGCAGACTTAAGTACAGGTAGACTGAGTCTTCCTACTGTCTATGTTTTGAGCGTTTCCTGTGTCACCAGTTTTACATTCCGATGCACCTCTGCAGGTTTACTGTATCCCTTGGACCTTCCATCGACGATGAAACACAGAAATTGCATCGGATTTAAATATAAGAGACACAATGCCGACTTAAGTACAGGAAGACTGAGTCTTCCTACTGTCTATGTATTAAGCGTTTCCTGTGTCACCAGTTTTACATACCGATGCACCTCTGCAGGTTTACTGTATCCATTGCGCCTTCACAGTGACGATGAAACACAGAATTTGCTTTGGAATTAAATATAAGAGACACAATGCCGACTTAAGTACAGGAAGACTGTGTCTTCCTACTGTCTATGTTTTTGAGCGTTTCCTCTGTCACCAGTTTTACATTCCGATGCACCTTTGCAGGTTTACTGTATCCATTGGACCTTCCTATTGCTGATGAAACGCAGAAATTGAATCGGATTTAAATATAAGATACACAATGTCGACTTAAGTACAGGTAGGCTGAGTCTTCCTACTGTCTATGCTTTGAGCGTTTCCTGTGTCATCAGTTTTACATTCCGATGCATCTCTGCAGGTTTACTGCATCCATTCGACCTTCACAGTGACGATGAAACACAGAAATTGCATCGGAATGAGATATAAGAGACACAATGCCGACTTAAGTACAAGAAAACTGAGTCTTCCTTGGGTCTATGTTTTGAGCTTTTTTCTGTGTCACCAGTTTTACACTCCGATGCACCTCTGCAGGTTTACTGTATCCATTGGACCTTCCCATTGACGATGAAACGCAAAAATTGCATCGGATTTAAATATAAGAGACACAATGCCTACTTAAGTACAGGAAGGCTGAGTCTTCCTACTGTCTATGTTTTGAGCGTTTCCTGTGTCATCAGTTTTACATTCCGATGCACCTCTGCAGGTTTACTGTATCCCTTGGACATTCCCATCGACGTTGAAACACAGAAATTGCATCGGAATTAAATATAAGAGACAGAATGCCTACAATAAGTACAGGAAGACTGAGTCTTCGTACTGTCTATGTTTTGAGCGTTTTCTGTGTCACCAGTTTTACATTCCGATGCACTTCTGCAGTTTTACTGTATCGATTGGACCTTCACAGTGACGATGAAACACAGAAATTGCTTTGGAATTAAACATAAGAGACACAATGCCGACTTAAGTACAGGAAGACTGTGTCTTCCTACTGTCTATGTAATGAGCGTTTCCTGTGTCACCAGGTTTACATTCCGATGCACCTCTGCAGGTTCACTGTATCCCTTGGACCATCCCATTGACAATGAAACACAGAAATTTCATCGGAATTAAATGTAAGAGACACAATGCCGCCTTAAGTCAGGAAGACTGAGTCTTCCCACAGTCTATGTTTTGAGCGTTTCCTGTATCACCAGTTTTACATTCCGATGCACCTCTGCAGGTTTACTGTATCCATTGGACCTTCCCATTGACGATGAAACACAGAAATTGCATCGGATTTAAATATAAGAGACACAATGCAGACTTAAGTACAGGTAGACTGAGTCTTCCTACTGTCTATGTTTTGAGCGTTTCCTGTGTCACCAGTTTTACATTCCGATGCACCTCTGCAGGTTTACTGTATCACTTGGACCTTCACAGTGACGATGAAACACAGATATTGCATCGGAATTAAATATAAGAGACACAATGCCGATGTAAGTACAGGAAGACTGAGTCTTTATACTGTCGATGTTTTCAGCGTTTCCTGTGTAATCAGTTTTACACTCCGATGCACCTCTGCAGGTTTACTGTATCCCTTGGACCTTCCCATCGACGATGAAACACAGAAATTGCATCGGAATTAGATCTAAGAGTCACAATGTCGACTTAAGTACAGGAAGCCTGAGTCTTCCTACAGTCTACGTTTTGAGCGTTTCCTGTGTCACCAGTTTTACATTCCGATGCACCTCTGCAGGTTTACTGTATCCCTTCGACCTTCACAGTGACTATGAAAAACAGATATTGCATCGGAATTAAATATAAGAGACACAATGCCGACTTAAGTACAAGAAAACTGAGTCCTCTTTTGGTCTATGCTTTGAGCGTTTCCTGTGTCACCAGTTTCACATTCCGATTGACCTCTGCAGGTTTACTGTATCCCTTGTACGTTCCCATTGACGATGAAACACAGAAATTGCATCGGAATTAAATCTAAGAGACACAATGTCGACTTAAGTACAGGAAGACTGAGTCTTCCTACTGTCTACGTTTTGAGCGTTTCCTGTGTCACCAGTTTTACATTCCGATGCACCTCTGCAGGTTTACTGTATCCATTGCACCTTCACAGTGACGATGAAACACAGAAATTGCTTTGGAATTAAATATAAGAGACACAATGCCGACTTAAGTACAGGAAGACTGTGTCTTCCTACTGTCTATGTTTTTGAGCGTTTCCTCTGTCACCAGTTTTACATTCCGATGCACCTTTGCAGGTTTACTGTATCCATTGGACCTTCCTATTGCCGATGAAACGCAGAAATTGAATCGGATTTAAATATAAGAGGCACAATGCCTACTTAAGTACAGGAAGGCTGAGTCTTCCTACTGTCTATGTTTTGAGCGTTTCCTGTGTCATCAGTTTTACATTCCGATGCACCTCTGCAGGTTTACTGTATCCATTGGACCTTCACAGTGACGATGAAACACAGAAATTGCATCGGAATTAAATATAAGAGACACAATGCCGACCTAAGTACTACAAAAATGAGTCTCCTTAGGGTCTATGTTTTGAGCGTTTCCTGTGTCACCAGTTTTACATTCCGATGCACCTCTGCAGGTTTACTGTATCCATTGGACCTTCGCAGTGACGATGAAACACAGAAATTTCATCGGAATTAAGTATAAGAGACACAATGCCGACTTAAGTACAAGAAAACTGAGTCTTCTTAGGGTCTATGGTTTGAGCGTTTCCTGTGTCACCAGTTTTACATTCCGATGGGCCTCTGCAGGTTTACTGTATCCCTTGGACCTTCCAATGGACGATGAAACACAGAAATTGCATCGGAATTACATATAAGAGACACAATGCCGATTTAAGTACGGGAAGACTGAGTCTTCCTACTGTCTATGTTTTGAGCGTTTCCTGTGTCACCAGTTTTACATTCCGATGCACCTCTGCAGGTTTACTGTATCCCTTGGACCTTCCCATTGACGATGAAACACAGAAATTGCATCGGATTTAAATATAAGAGACACAATGCCGACTTAAGTACAGGAAGACTGAGTCTTCCTACTGTCTATGCTTTGAACGTTTCCTGTGTCACCAGTTGTACAATCCGATGCACCTCTGCAGGTTTACTGTATCCCTTGGACCTTCCAATGGACGATGAATCACAGAAATTGCATCGGAATTACATATAAGAGACACAATGCCGATTTAAGTACGGGAAGACTGAGTCTTCCTACTGTCTATGTTTTGAGCGTTTCCTGTGTCACCAGTTTTACATTCCGATGTACATCTGCGGGTTTACTGTATCCATTGGACCTTCCCTTTGACGATGAAACACAGAAATTGCATCGGAATTAAATATAAGAGACACAATGCCGACTTAAGTACAAGAAAACTGAGTCTTCTTAGGGTCTATGGTTTGAGCGTTTCCTGTGTCACCAGTTTTATTATCCGATGGGCCTCTGCAGGTTTACTGTATCCGTTGGACCTTCCATTGGACGATGAAACACAGAAATTGCATCGGAATTACATATGAGAGACACAATGCCGATTTAAGTACGGGAAGACTGAGTCTTCCTACTGTCTATGTTTTGAGCGTTTCCTGTGTCACCAGTTTTACATTCCGATGCACTTCTGCAGGTTTACTGTATCCCTTGGACCTTCACATTGACGATGAAAAACGGAAATTGCCTCGGAATTAAATACAAATGGCACAATGCCGACTTAAGTACTAGAAAACTGACTTTTGTGAGTGTCTATGTTTTGAGCCTATCCTGTGTCACCAGTTTTAGATTCCGATGCACAACTGCAAGTTTACTGCATCCCTTGGACCTTCACATTGACGATGAAACACGGAAATTGCATCGTAAATAAATACAAATGGCACAATGCCGCTTAAGTTCAAGAAGACAGACTTTTCTGAGTGTCGATGTTTTGAGCCTACCCTGTGTAACCAGTTTTAGATTCCGATGCACAACTGTTGGTATTCTGCACACCTTGGACATTCACATTCACGATGAAACACGGAAATAGCATCGTAATTGAATACAAATGGCACAATGCCGACTTAACTACAAGAAGACTGACTTTTCTGAGTGTCTATATTTTAAGCCTATCCTGTGTAACCAGTTTTAGATTCCGATGCACAACTGCAGGTTTACTGCATCCCTTGGACCTTCACATTGACGTTGAAACACGGAAATTGCATCGGAATTAAATACAAGTGGCACAATGCCAACTTAACTCCAAGAAGACTGAGTTTTCCTAGTGTCTATGTTATGAGCCTATCCTGTGTCACCAGCTTTAGATTCCGATGCACAACTGCAGGTTTAATGCATCCCTTGGACCTTCACATTGACGATGAAACACGGAAATTGCATCGTAATTAAATACAAATGGCACAATGCCGCTTAAGTTCAAGAAGACTGACTTTTCTGAGTGTCTATGTTTTGAGCCTACCCTGTGTAACCAGTTTTAGATTCCGATGCACAACTGTTGGTATACTGCACCAATTGGACTTTCACATTCACGATGAAACACGGAAATAGCATCGTAATTAAATACAAATGGCACAATGCCGACTTAAGTACAAGAAGACTGACTTTTCTGAGTGTCTATGTTTTGGGCCTATCCTGTGTCACCAGTTTTAGATTCCGATGCACAACTGCAGGTTTACTGCATCCCTTGGACCTTCACATTGACGATGAAACACGGAAATAGCATCGGAATTAAATACAAATGGTACAATGTCGACTTAACTACAAGAAGAGTGACTTTTCTGAGTGACTATGTTTTGAGCCTATCGTGTGAAACCAGTTTTAGATTCCGATGCACAACTGCAGGTTTACTGCATCCCTTGGACTTTTACATTGACGATGAAACACGGAAATTGCATCGGAATTAAATACAAGTGGCACAATGCCGACTTAAGTACAAGAAGACTGACTTTTCTGAGTGTCTATGTTTTGAGCCTATCCTGTGTAACTAGTTTCAAATTCCGATGTACAACTGCAGGTATAACTGCATCACTTGGACCTTCACATTGACGATGAAACACGGAAATTGCATCGGAATTAAATACAAATAGCACAATGCCTACTTAAGTAAAGTACACGTAGACTGACTTTTCTGAGTGTCTATGTTTTGAGCCTATCATGTGTAACCAGTTTTAGATTCCGATGCCCAACTGCACGTTTACGGCATCCCTTGCACCTTCACATTGACGAAGAAACACGGACATTGCATCGGTATTAAATACAAATGGCACAATGCCCACTTAAGTACAAGAAGACTGACTTTTTTGAGTGTCTATGTTTTGAGCCTATCATGTGTAACCAGTTTCAGATTCGGATGCCCAACTGCAGGTTTTCTGCATCCCTTCGACCTTCACATTGACGATGAAACATGGAAATTGCATCGGAATTAAATACAAATGGCACAATGCCGACTTAAGTACAAGAAAACTGACTTTTCTCAGTGTCTATGATTTGAGCCTATCCTGTGTAATCAGTTTTAGATTGCGATGCACAACTGTAGGTATACTGTAGCCTTTGGACCTTCCCATTGACGATGAAACATGGAAATAGCATCGGAATTAAATACAAATGGTACAATGTCGACTTAACAACAAGAAGAGTGACTTTTCTGAGTGTCCATGTTTTGAGCCCATCCTGTGTCACCAGTTTTAGATTCTGATGAACAGCTTCAGGTTAACTGTATGCCTTGCACCTTCACATTGACGTTTAAACAAGGAAATTGCATTAGAATTAAATACAAATGGCACAATGTCGACTTAAGTACAACACGACTGACTTTTCTTAGTGTCTATGTTTTGTGCATATCCTGTGTAACCAGTTTTATATTCCGATGTACAAACGCAGGTTTACTATATCCCTTGGACCTTCACATTGACGATCAACGACGGAAATTGCATCGTAATTAAATACAAATGGCACAATGACGACTTAAGTTCAAGAAGACTGACTTTTCTGAGTGTCTATGTTTTGAGCCTACCCTGTGTAACCAGTTTTAGATTCCGATCCACAACTGCAGGTTTTCTGCATCCCTTGCAATTTCGCATTGACGAAGAAACACGGACATTGCATCAGTATTAAATACAAATGGCAGAATGCCCACTTAAGTACAAGAAGACTGACTCTTCTGAGTGTCTATGTTTTGAGCCTATCATGTGTAACCAGTTTTACATTCCGATGCACAACTGCAGGTTTACGGCATCCCATGGACATTCCCATCGACGATGAAACACAGAAATTGCATCGGAATTAAATATAAGAGACACAATGCCGACTTAAGAACAGGAAGACTGAGTCTTCCTACTGTCTATGTTTTTTAGCGTTTCCTGTGTCACCAGTTTTACATTCCGATGCACCTCTGCAGGTTTACTGTATCCATTGGACCTTCACAGTGACGATGAAACACAGAAATTGCTTTGGAATTAAATATAAGAGACACAATGCCGACTTAAGAACATGAAGACTGAGTCTTCCTACTGTCTATGTCTTTTAGCGTGTTCTGTGTCACCAGTATTACATTCTGATGCACCTCTGCAGGTTTACTGTATCCCTTGGGCCTTCCTATTGACGATGAAACACAGAAATTGCATCGGAATTAAATATAAGAGACACAATGCCGACTTAAGTACTACAAAACTCAGTTTTCCTAGGGTCTATGTTTTGAGCGTTTCCTGTGTCACCAGTTTTACATTCCGATACACCTCTGCAGGTTTACTGTATCCACTGGACCTTCACAGTGACGATGAAACACAGAAATTTCATCGGAATTAAATATTAGAGACACAATGCCGACTTAATTACAAGAAAACTGAGTCTTCTATGGGTCTATGATTTGAGCGTTTCCTGTGTCACCAGTTTTACATTCCGATGCACCTCTGCAGGTTTACTGTATCCATTGGACCTTCCAATTGACGATGAAACACAGAAATTTCATCGGAATTAAATATAAGAGACACAATGCCGACTTAAGTCAGGAAGACTGAGTCTTCCTACTGTCTATGTTTTGAGCGTTTCCTGTGTCACCAGTTTTACATTCCGATGCACATCTGCAGGTTTACTGTATCCATTGGACCTTCCCATTGACGATGAAACACAGAAATTGCATTGGATTTAAATATAAGAGACACAATGCCTACTTAAGTACAGGAAGTCTGAGTCTTCCTACTCTCTACGTTTTGAGCGTTTCATGTGTCATCAGTTTTACATTCCGATGCATCTCTGCAGGTTTACTGCATCCATTCGACCTTCACAGTGACGATGAAACACAGAAATTGCTTTGAATTAAATATAAGAGACACAATGCCGACTTAAGTCAGGAAGACTGAGTCTTCCTACTGCCTATGTTTTGAGCGTTTCCTGTGTCACCAGTTTTACATTCCGATGCACCTCTGCAGGTTTACTGTATCCATTGGACCTTCCCAGTGACGATGAAACACAGAAATTGCATCGGAATTAAATATAAGAGACACAATGCCGACTTAAGTACAAGAAAGCTGAGTCTTCTTAGGGTCTATGATTTGAGCGTTCCCTGTGTCACCAGTTTCACATTCCGATGCACCTCTGCAGGTTTACTGTATCCATTGGAGCTTCCTATTGCTGATGAAACGCAGAAATTGCATCGGATTTAAATATAAGAGGCACAATGCGGACTTAAGTACAGGAAGGCTGAGTCTTAATACTGTCTATGCTTTGAGCGTTTCTTGTGTCAACAGTTTTACATTCCGATGCATCTTGGCAGGTTTACTGCATCCATTCGACCTTCACAGTGACAATGAAACACAGAAACTGCATCGGAATTAAATATAAGAGACACAATGCCGACTTAAGTACTACAAAACTCAGTCTTCTTAGGGTCTATGGTTTGAGCGCTTCCTGTGTCACCAGTTTTACATTCCGATGCACCTCTGCAGGTTTACTGTATCCATTGGACCTTCACAGTGACGATGAAAAACAGAAATTGCATCGGAATTAAATATAAGAGACACAATGCCGAATTAAGTACTACAACACTAAGCCTTCTTAGGGTCTATGTTTTGAGCGTTTCTATGTCACCAGTCTTACATTCCGATGGGCCTCTGCAGGTTTACTGTATCCCTTGGACCTTCCCGTCGACGATGAAACACAGAAATTGCATCCGAATTAAATATTAGAGACACAATGCCGACTTATGTACAGGAAGACTGAGGCTCCCTACTGTCAACGTTTTGAGCGTTTCCTGGGTCACCAGTTTTACATTCCGATGCACCTCTGCAGGTTTACTGTATCCATTGGACCTTCCCATTCACGATGAAACACAGAAATTGCATCGGATTTTAATATAAGAGACACATGCCGACTTAAGTACGGGAAGACTGAGTCTTCCTACTGTCTATGCTTTGAGCGTTTCCTGTGTCACCAGTTTTACATTCCGATGCACCTCTGCAGTTTTACTGTATCCCTTGGACATTCCCATCGACGATGAAACACAGAAATTGCATCGGATTTAAATATAAGAGACACAATGCCGACTTAAGTACAGGAAGACTGAGTCTCCCTACTGTCTATGATTTCAGCGTTTCCTGTGTCACCAGTTTTACATTCCGATGCACCTCTGGAGGTTTACTGTATCCCTTGGACCTTCACAGTGACCATGAAACACAGAAATTGCATCGGAAATAAATATAAGAGACACAATGCCGATTTAAGTACAGGAGGACTGATTCTTCCTGCTGTCTATGTTTTCAGCGTTTGCTGTGTAATCAGTTTTACATTCCGAGGCACCTCTGCAGGTTTACTGTATTCCTTGGACCTTCCCATGGACGATGAAACACAGAAATTGCATCGGAATTAAATATAAGAGACACAATGCTGACTTAAGTACAGGAAGACTGAGTCTTCGTACTGTCTATGCTTTGTGCTTTTCCTGTGTCACCAGTTTTACGTTCCGATGCACCTCTGCGGGTTTACTGTATCCATTGGACCTTCACAGTGACGATGAAACACAGAAATTGCTTTGCAATTAAATATAAGAGACACAATGCCGACTTAAGTACAGGAAGACTGTGTCGTCCTACTGTCTATGTATTGAGCGTTTCCTGTGTCACCAGCTTTACATTCCGATGCACCTCTGCAGTTTTACTGTATCCCTTGGACCTTCCCATTGACGATGAAACACAGAAATTTCATCGGAATTAAATGTAAGAGACACAATGCCTACTTAAGTAGGGAAGACTGAGTCTTCCTACTGTCCATGTTTTGAGCGTTTCCTGTGTCACCAGTTTTACATTCCGATGCAGCTCTGCAGGTTTACTGTATCCATTGGACCTTCCCATTGACGATGAAAGACAGAGATTGCATCGGATTTAAATATAAGAGACACAATGCAGAGTTAAGTACAGGAAGACTGAGTCTTCCTACTGTCTATGTTTTGAGCGTTTCCTGTGTCACCAGTTTTACATTCCGATGCACCTCTGCAGGTTTTCTGTATCCATTCGACCTTCACAGTGACGACGAAACACAGAAATTGCATCGGAATTAAATATAAGAGACACAATGCAGACTTAAGTACAAGAAAACTGAGTCTTCTTAGGGTCTATGTTTTGAGCGTTTCCTGTGTCACCAGTTTTACATTCCGATGCGCCTCTGCAGGTTTACTGTATTCATTGGACCTTCCCAGTGACGATGAAACACAGAAATTGCAATGGAATTAAATATAAGAGACACAATGCCGACTTAAGTACAAGAAAACTGAGTCTTCTTAGGGTCTATGTTTTGAGGGTTTCCTGTGTCACCAGTTTTACATTCCGATGCACCTCTGCAGGTTTACTGTATCCATTCGACCTTCACAGTGACGATGAAACACAGAAATTGCATCGGAATTAAATATAAGAGACACAATGCCGAATTAAGTACAAGAAAACTGTGTCTTTTTAGGGTCTATGCTTTGAGCGTTTCCTGTGTCACCAATTTTACATTCCGATGCACCTCTGCAGGTTTACTGTATCCATTGGACCTTCCCAGTGACGATGAAACACAGAAATTGCATCGGAATTAAATATAAGAGACACAATGCCGACTTAAGTACAGGAAGGCTGAGTCTTAATACTGTCTATGCTTTGAGCGTTTCTTGTGTCAACAGTTTTACATTCCGATGCATCGCTGCAGGTTTACGGCATCCATTCGACCTTCACAGCGACGATGAAACACAGAAATTGCATCGGAATTAAATATAAGAGACACAATGCCGACTTAAGTACAAGAAAACTGTGTCTTCTTTGGGTCTATGTTTGAGCGTTTCCTGTGTCACCAGTTTTACATTCCGATGCACCTCTGCAGGTTTACTGTATCCATTGGACCTTCCCATTGACGATGAAACGCAAAAATTGCATCGGATTTAAATATAAGAGACAAAATGCCTACCTAAGTACAGCAAGTCTGTGTCTTCCTACTGTCTATGTTTTGAGCGTTTCCTGTGTCATCAGTTTTACATTCCGATGCACCTCTGCAGGTTTACTGTATCCCTTGGACCTTCCCATTGACGATGAAGCACAGAAATTGGATCGGAATTAAATATCAGAGACACAATACCGACATAAGTACAGGAAGACTGAGTCTTTCTACTGTCTATGTTTCGAGCGTTTCCTGTGTCACCAGTTTTACATTCCGATGCACCTCTGCAGGTTTACTGTATCCGTTGGACCTTCACAGTGACGATGAAACACAGAAATTGCATCGGAATTAAATATAAGAGACACAATGCCGACTTAAGAACAGGAAGACTGAGTCTTCCTACTGTCTATGTTTTTTAGCGTTTCCTGTGACACCAGTTTTACATTCTGATACACCTCTGCAGGTTTACTGTATCCCTTGGGCTTTCCCATTCACGACGAAACACAGAAATTGCATCGGAATTAAATATAAGAGACACAATGCCGACTTAAGTACAGGAAGACTGAGTCTTCCTAATGTCTATGTTTTCAGCGTTTCCTGTGTCACCAGTTTTACATTCCGATGCACCTCTGCAGGTTTACTGTATCCCTTGGACCTTCACAGTGACCATGAAACACAGAAATTGCATCGGAATTAAATATAAGAGACACAATGCCGATTTAAGTACAGGAAGACTGAGTCTTCCTGCTGTCTATGTTTTGAGTTTTTCCTGTGTCACCAGTTTTACATTCCGATGCACCTCTGCAGGTTTACTGTATCTATTGGGCCTTCACAGTGACGATGAATAACAGAAATTGCATCGAAATTAAATATAAGAGACACAATGCTGAATTAAGTACTACAAAACTGAGCCTTCTTAGGGTCTATGTTTTGAGCGTTTCTGTGTCACCAGTTTTACATTCCGATGGGCTTCTGCAGGTTTACTGTATCCCTTGGACCTTCCCGTCGACGATGAAACACAGAAATTGCATCAGATTTTAATATAAGAGACACATGCCGACTTAAGTACGGGAAGACTGAGTCTTCCTACTGTCTATGCTTTGAGCCTTTCCTGTGTCACCAGTTTTACATTCCGAGGCACCTCTGCAGTTTTACTGTATCCCTTGGACATTCCCATCGACGATGAAACACAGAAATTGCATCGGATTTAAATATAAGAGACACAATGCCGACTTAAGTACAGGAAGACTGAGTCTTCCTACTGTCTATGTTTTCAGCGTTTCCTGTGTCACCAGTTTTACATTCCGATGCACCTCTGCAGGTTTACTGTATCCCTTGGACCTTCACAGTGACCATGAAACACAGAAATTGCATCGGAATTAAATATAAGAGACACAATGCCGATTTAAGTACAGGAGGACTGAGTCTTCCTGCTGTCTATGTTTTCAGCGTTTGCTGTGTAATCAGTTTTACATTCCGATGCACCTCTGCAGGTTTACTGTATTCCTTGGACCTTCCCATGGACGATGAAACACAGAAATTGCATTGGAATTAAATATAAGAGACACAATGCTGACTTAAGTACAGGAAGACTGAGTCTTCCTACTGTCTATGTTTTATGCTTTTCCTGTGTCACCAGTTTTACATTCCGATGCACCTCTGCAGGTTTAATGTATCCATTGGACGTTCACAGTGACGATGAAACACAGAAATTTCTTTGCAATTAAATATAAGAGACACAATGCCGACTTAAGTACAGGAAGACTGTGTCGTCCTACTGTCTATGTATTGAGCGTTTCCTGTGTCACCAGCTTTACATTCCGATGCACCTCTGCAGCTTTACTGTATCCCTTGGACCTTCCCATTGACGATGAAACACAGAAATTTCATCGGAATTAAATATAAGAGACACAATGCCTACTTAAGTAAGGAAGACTGAGTCTTCCTACTGTCTATGTTTTGAGCGTTTCCTGTGTCACCACTTTTACATTCCGATGCAGCTCTGCAGGTTTACTGTATCCATTGGACCTTCCCATTGACGATGAAAGACAGAGATTGCATCGGATTTAAATATAAGAGACACAATGCAGACTTAAGTACAGGAAGACTGAGTCTTCCTGCTGTCTATGTTTTGAGCGTTTCCTGTGTCACCAGTTTTACATTCCGATGCACCTCTGCAGGTTTACTGTATCCATTCGACCTTCACAGTGACGACGAAACACAGAAATTGCTTCGGAATTAAATATAAGAGACACAATGCCGACTTAAGTACAAGAAAACTGAGTCTTCTTAGGGTCTATGTTTTGAGCGTTTCCGGTGTCACCAGTTTTACATTCCGATGCGCCTCTGCAGGTTTACTGTATCCATTGGACCTTCCCAGTGACGATGAAACACAGAAATTGCATCGGAATTAAATATAAGAGACACAATGCCGAGTTAAGTACAAGAAAACTGAGTCTTCTTAGGGTCTATGTTTTGAGGGTTTCCTGTGTCACCAGTTTTACATTCCGATGCACCTCTGCAGGTTTACTGTATCCATTCGACCTTCACAGTGACGATGAAACACAGAAATTGCATCGGAATTAAATATAAGAGACACAATGCCGAATTAAGTACAAGAAAACTGAGTCTTCTTAGGGTCTATGTTTTGAGCGTTTCCTGTGTCACCAATTTTACATTCCGATGCACCTCTGCAGGTTTACTGTATCCATTGGACCTTCCCAGTGGCGATGAAACACAGAAATTGCACCGGAATTAAATATAAGAGACACAATGCCGACTTAAGTACAGGATGGCTGAGTCTTAATACTGTCTATGCTTTGAGCGTTTCTTGTGTCAACAGTTTTAGATTCCGATGCATCGCTGCAGGTTTACGGCATCCATTCGACCTTCACAGCGACGATGAAACACAGAAAATGCATCGGAATTAAATATAAGAGACACAATGCTGACTTAAGTACAAGAAAACTGTGTCTTCTTTGGGTCTATGTTCGAGCGTTTCCTGTGTCACCAGTTTTACATTCCGATGCACCTCTGCAGGTTTACTGTATCCATTGGACCTTCCCATTGACGATGAAACGCAAAAATTGCATCGGATTTAAATATAAGAGACAAAATGCCTACCTAAGTACAGGAAGTCTGAGTCTTCCTACTGTCTATGTTTTGAGCGTTTCCTGTGTCATCAGTTTTACATTCCGATGCACCTCTGCAGATTTACTGTATCCATTGGACCTTCCCATTGACGATGAAACACAGAAATTGGATCGGAATTAAATATCAGAGACACAATGCCGACATAAGTACAGGAAGACTGAGTATTTCTACTGTCTATGTTTCGAGCGTTTCCTGTGTCACCAGTTTTACATTCCGATGCACCTCTGCAGGTTTACTGTATCCGTTGGACCTTCACAGTGACGATGAAACACAGAAATTGCATCGGAATTAAATAGAAGAGACACAATGCCGACTTAAGAACAGGAAGACTGAGTCTTCCTAATGTCTATGTTTTCAGCGTTTCCTGTGTCACCAGTTTTACATTCCGATGCACCTCTGCAGGTTTACTGTATCCCTTGGACCTTCACAGTGACCATGAAACACAGAAATTGCATCGGAATTAAATATAAGAGACACAATGCCGATTTAAGTACAGGAAGACTGAGTCTTCCTGCTGTCTATGTTTTGAGTTTTTCCTGTGTCACCAGTTTTACATTCCGATGCACCTCTGCAGGTTTACTGTATTCCTTGGACCTTCCCATGGACGATGAAACACAGAAATTGCATCGGAATTAAATATAAGAGACACAATGCTGACTTAAGTACAGGAAGACTGAGTCTTCCTACTGTCTATGTTTTATGCTTTTCCTGTGTCACCAGTTTTACATTCCGATGCACCTCTGCAGGTTTAATGTATCCATTGGACCTTCACAGTGACGATGAAACACAGAAATTTCTTTGCAATTAAATATAAGAGACACAATGCCGACTTAAGTACAGGAAGACTGTGTCGTCCTACTGTCTATGTATTGAGCGTTTCCTGTGTCACCAGCTTTACATTCCGATGCACCTCTGCAGCTTTACTGTATCCCTTGGACCTTCCCATTGACGATGAAACACAGAAATTTCATCGGATTTAAATATAAGAGACACAATGCCTACTTAAGTAAGGAAGACTGAGTCTTCCTACTGTCTATGTTTTGAGCGTTTCCTGTGTCACCAGTTTTACATTCCGATGCAGCTCTGCAGGTTTACTGTATCCATTGGACCTTCCCATTGACGATGAAAGACAGAGATTGCATCGGATTTAAATATAAGAGACACAATGCAGACTTAAGTACAGGAAGACTGAGTCTTCCCGCTGTCTATGTTTTGAGCGTTTCCTGTGTCACCAGTTTTACATTCCGATGCACCTCTGCAGGTTTACTGTATCCATTCGACCTTCACAGTGACGACGAAACACAGAAATTGCTTCGGAATTAAATATAAGAGACACAATGCCGACTTAAGTACAAGAAAACTGAGTCTTCTTAGGGTCTATGTTTTGAGCGTTTCCTGTGTCACCAGTTTTACATTCCGATGCGCCTCTGCAGGTTTACTGTATCCATTGGACCTTCCCAGTGACGATGAAACACAGAAATTGCATCGGAATTAAATATAAGAGACACAATGCCGAGTTAAGTACAAGAAAACTGAGTCTTCTTAGGGTCTATGTTTTGAGGGTTTCCTGTGTCACCAGTTTTACATTCCGATGCACCTCTGCAGGTTTACTGTATCCATTCGACCTTCACAGTGACGATGAAACACAGAAATTGCATCGGAATTAAATATAAGAGACACAATGCCGAATTAAGTACAAGAAAACTGAGTCTTCTTAGGGTCTATGTTTTGAGCGTTTCTTGTGTCACCAATTTTACATTCCGATGCACCTCTGCAGGTTTACTGTATCCATTGGACCTTCCCAGTGGCGATGAAACACAGAAATTGCACCGGAATTAAATATAAGAGACACAATGCCGACTTAAGTACAGGAAGGCTGAGTCTTAATACTGTCTACGCTTTGAGCGTTTCTTGTGTCAACAGTTTTAGATTCCGATGCATCGCTGCAGGTTTACGGCATCCATTCGACCTTCACAGCGACGATGAAACACAGAAAATGCATCGGAATTAAATATAAGAGACACAATGCTGACTTAAGTACAAGAAAACTGTGTCTTCTTTGGGTCTATGTTCGAGCGTTTCCTGTGTCACCAGTTTTACATTCCGATGCACCTCTGCAGGTTTACTGTATCCATTGGACCTTCCCATTGACGATGAAACGCAAAAATTGCATCGGATTTAAATATAAGAGACAAAATGCCTACCTAAGTACAGGAAGTCTGAGTCTTCCTACTGTCTATGTTTTGAGCGTTTCCTGTGTCATCAGTTTTACATTCCGATGCACCTCTGCAGATTTACTGTATCCCTTGGACCTTCCCATTGACGATGAAACACAGAAATTGGATCGGAATTAAATATCAGAGACACAATGCCGACATAAGTACAGGAAGACTGAGTATTTCTACTGTCTATGTTTCGAGCGTTTCCTGTGTCACCAGTTTTACATTCCGATGCACCTCTGCAGGTTTACTGTATCCGTTGGACCTTCACAGTGACGATGAAACACAGAAATTGCATCGGAATTAAATAGAAGAGACACAATGCCGACTTAAGAACAGGAAGACTTAGTCTTCCTACTGTCTATGTTTTTTAGCGTTTCCTGTGACACCAGTTTTACATTCTGATCCACCTCTGCAGGTTTACTGTATCCCTTGGGCCTTCCCATTGACGACGAAACACAGAAATTGCATCGGAATTAAATATAAGAGACACAATGCCGACTTAAGTACAGGAAGACTGAGTCTTCCTACTGTCTATGTTTTTAGCGTTTCCTGTGTCACCAGTTTTACATTCCGATGCACCTCTGCAGGTTTACTGTATCCATTGGACCTTCACAGTGACGATGAAAAACAGAAATTGCATCGAAATTAAATATAAGAGACACAATGCCGAATTAAGTACTACGAAACTGAGCCATCTTAGGGTCTATGTTTTGAGCGTTTCTGTGTCACCAGTTTTACATTCCGATGGGCCGCTGCAGGTTTACTGTATCCCTTGGACCTTCCCGTCGACGATGAAACACAGAAATTGCATCGGAATTAAATATTAGAGACACAATGCCGACTTATGTACAGGAAGACTGAGCCTCCCTACTGTCTACGATTTGAGCGTTTCCTGTGTCACCAGTTTTACATTCCGATGCACCTCTGCAGGTTTACTGTATCCATTGGACCTTAGCATTGACGATGAAACACAGAAATTGCATCGGATTTAAATATAAGAGACACATGCCGACTTAAGTACGGGAAGACTGAGTCTTCCTATTGTCTATGTTTTGAGCGTTTCCTGTGTCACCAGTTTTACATTCCGATGCACCTCTGCAGGTTTACTGTATCCCTTGAACCTTCACAGTGACCATGAAACACAGAAATTGCATCGGAATTAAATATAAGAGACACAATGCCGATTTAAGTACAGGAAGACTGAGTCTTCCCGCTGTATATGTTTTGAGCTTTTCCTGTGTCACTAGTTTTACATTCCGATGCACCTCTGCGGGTTTACTGTATCCATTGGACCTTCACAGTGACAATGAAACACAGAAATTGCTTTGGAATTAAATATAAGAGACACAATGCCGACTTAAGTACAGGAAGACTGTGTCGTCCTACTGTCTATGTATTGAGCGTTTCCTGCGTCACCAGGTTTACATTCCGATGCACCTCTGCTGTTTTACTGTATCCCTTGGACCTTCCCAATGACGATGAAACACAGAAATTTCATCGGAATTAAATATAAGAGAAACAATGCCGACTTAAGTAAGGAAGACTGAGTCTTCCTACTGTCTATGTTTTGAGCGTTTCCTGTGTCACCAGTTTTGCATTCCGATGCACCTCTGCAGGTTTACTGTATCCATTGGACCTTCCCATTGACGATGAAACACAGAAATTGCATCGGATTGAAATATAAGAGACACAATGCAGACTTAAGTACAGGAAGACTGAGTCTTCCTACTGTCTATGTTTTGAGCGTTTCCTGTGTCACCAGTTTTGCATTCCGATGCACCTCTGCAGGTTTACTGTATCCATTCGACCTTCACGGTGACGATGAAACACAGAAATTGCATCGGAATTAAATAGAAGAGACACAATGCCGACTTAAGTACAAGAAAACTGAGTCTTCTTACGTTCTATGTTTTGAGCGTTTCCTGTGTCACCAGTTTTACATTCCGATGCACCTATGCAGGGTTACTGTATCCATTGGACCTTCCCATTGACGTAGAAACACAGAAATTGCATCGGAATTAAATATAAGAGACACAATGCCGACTTAAGTACAGGAAGACTGAGTCTTCCTACTGTCTATGTTTTGAGCGTTTCCTGTGTCACCAGTTTTACATTCCGATGCACCTCTGCAGGTTTACTGTATCCATTGCACCTTCACAGTGACGATGAAACACAGAAATTGCTTTGGAATTAAATATAAGAGACACAAAGCCGACTTAAGTACAGGAAGACTGTGTCTTCCTACTGTCTATGTTTTGAGCGATTCCTGTGTCACCAGTTTTACATTCCGATGCACCTCAGCAGGTATACTGTACCCATTGGACATTCCCATTGACGATGAAACGCAAAAATTGCATCGGATTTAAATACAAGAGACACAATGCCTACTTAAGTACAGGAAGTCTGAGTCTTCCTACTGTCTATGATTTGAGCGTTTCCTGTGTCATCAGTTTTACATTCCGATGCACCTCTGCAGGTTTACTGTATCCCTTGGACCTTCCCATTGACGATGAAACACAGAAATTGCATCGGAATTAAATATAAGAGACACAATGCCGACTTAAGTACAAAAAAACTGAGTCTTCTTAGGGTCTATGATTTGAGCGTTTCCTGTGTCACCAGTTTTACATACCGATGCACCTCTGCAGGTTTACTGTATCACTTGGACCTTCACAGTGACGATGAAACACAGATACTGCATCGGAATTAAATATAAGAGACACAATGCCGATTTAAGTACAGGATGACTGAGTCTTCCTACTGTCTATGTTTTGCGCCTTTCCTGTGTCACCAGTTTTACATTCCGATGCACCTTTGCAGGTTTACTGTATCCCTTGGACCTTCCCATTGACGATGAAACACAGAAATTTCATCGGAATTAAGTATAAGAGACACAATGACGACTAAGTCAGGAAGACTGAGTCTTCCTACTGTCTATGTTTTGAGCTTTTCCTGTGTCACCAGTTTTACATTCCGATGCACCTCTTGCAGGTTTACTGTATCCATTGGACCTTCACAGTGACGATGAAACACAGAAATTGCTTTGGAAGTAAATATAAGAGACACAATGCCGACTTAAGAACAGGAAGACTGAGTCTTCCTACTGTCTATGTTTTTTAGCGTTTTCTGTGTCACCAGTATTACATTCTGATGCACCTCTGCAGGTTTACTGTATCCCTTGGGCCTTCCCATTGACGATGAAACACAGAAATTGCATCGGAATTAAATATAAGAGACACAATGCCGACTTAAGTACTACAAAACTCAGTCTTCTTAGGGTCTATGTTTTGAGCGTTTCCTGTGTCACCAGTTTTACATTCCGATGCACCTCTGCAGGTTTACTGTATCCATTGGACCTTCACAGTGACGATGCAACACAGAAATTGCATCGGAATTAAATATAAGAGACACAATGCCGACTTAAGTACTACAAAACTGAGCCTTCTAAGGGTCTTTGTTTTGAGCGTTTCTGTGTAACCAGTTTTACATTCCGATGAACCTCTGCAGGTTTACTGTATCCATTGGACCTTCCCAGTGACGATGAAACACAGAAATTGCATCGGAATTAAATATAAGAGACACAATGCCGACTTAAGTACAGGAAGATGAGTCTTCCTACTGTCTATGTTTTGAGCTTTTCCTGTGTCGTCAGTTTTACATTCCGATACATCTCTGCAGGTTTACTGTACCCATTGGACCCTCCCATTGACGATGAAACGCAAAAATTGCATCGGATTTAAATATAAGAGACACAATGCCTACTTAAGTACAGGAAGTCTGAGTCTTCCTACTGTCTATGTTTTGAGCGTTTCCTGTGTCACCAGTTTTACATTCCGATGCACCTCTGCAGGTTTACTGTATCCATTGGACCTTCCCATTGACGATGAAACACAGAAATTGCATCGGATTTAATATAGGAGACACAATGCCGACTTAGTTACAAGAAAACTGAGTCTTCTTCGGGTCTATGTTTTGAGCGTTTCCTGTGTAATCAGTTTTACATTCCGATGCACATCTGCAGGTTTACTGTATTCGTTGGACCTTCCCATGGACGATGAAACACAGAAATTGCATCGGAATTAAATATAAGAGACACAATGCCGACTTAAGTACAGGAAGATGAGTCTTCCTACTGTCTATGTTTTGAGCTTTTCCTGTGTCACCAGTTTTACATTCCGATGCACCTCTGCAGGTTTACTGTATCCATTGGACCTTCACAGTGACGATGAAACACAGATATTGCTTTGGAATTAAATATAAGAGACACAATGCCGACTTAAGAACAGGAAGACTGAGTCTTCCTACTGTCTATGTTTTTTAGCGTTTTCTGTGTCACCAGTATTACATTCTGATGCACCTCTGCAGGTTTACTGTATCCCTTGGGCCTTCCCATTGACGATGAAACACAGAAATTGCATCGGAATTAAATATAAGAGACACAATGCCGACTTAAGTACTACAAAACTCAGTTTTCTTAGGGTCTATGTTTTGAGCGTTTCCTGTGTCACCAGTTTTACATTCCGATACACCTCTGCAGGTTTACTGTATCCATTGGACCTTCCAATTGACGATGAAACACAGAAATTGCATCGGATTAAAATAAAGAGCCACAATGCCGACTTAAGTACAAGAAAACTGAGTCTTCTTCGGGTCTATGTTTTGAGCGTTTCCTGTGTAACCAGTTTTACATTCCGATACATCTCTGCAGGTTTACTGTACCCATTGGACCCTCCCATTGACGATGAAACGCAAAAATTGCATCGGATTTAAATATAAGAGACACAATGCCTACTTAAGTACAGGAAGTCTGAGTCTTCCTACTGTCTATGTTTTGAGCGTTTCCTGTGTCACCAGTTTTACATTCCGATGCACCTCTGCAGGTTTACTGTATCCATTGGACCTTCTCATTGACGATGAAACACAGAAATTGCATCGGATTTAAATATAAGAGACACAATGCCGACTTAATTACAAGAAAACTGAGTCTTCTTCGGGTCTATGTTTTGAGCGTTTCCTGTGTAATCAGTTTTACATTCCGATGCACATCTGCAGGTTTACTGTATTCGTTGGACCTTCCCATGGACGATGAAACACAGAAATTGCATCGGAATTAAATATAAGACACACAATGGCGACTTAAGTACAAGAAAATTGAGTCTCCTTTAGGGTCTATGTTTTGAGCGTTTCCCGTGTCGCCAGTTTTACATTCCGATGGGCCTCTGCAGGTTTACTGTATCCCTTGGACCTTCCCGTCGACGATGAAACACAGAAATTTCATCGGAATTAAATATTAGAGACACATTGCCGACTTAATTACAAGAAAACTGAGTCTTCTATGGGTCTATGATTTGAGTGTTTCCTGTGTCACCAGTTTTACATTCCGATGCACCTCTGCAGGTTTACTGTATCCATTGGACCTTCCAATTGACGATGAAACACAGAAATTTCATCGGAATTAAATATAAGAGACACAATGCCGACTTAAGTCAGGAAGACTGAGTCTTCCTACTGTCTATGTTTTGAGCGTTTCCTGTGTCACCAGTTTTACATTCCGATGCACATCTGCAGGTTTACTGTATCCATTGGACCTTCCCATTGACGATGAAACACAGAAATTGCATTGGATTTAAATATAAGAGACACAATGCCTACTTAAGTACAGGAAGTCTGAGTCTTCCTACTCTCTACGTTTTGAGCGTTTCATGTGTCATCAGTTTTACATTCCGATGCATCTCTGCAGGTTTACTGCATCCCTTCGACCTTCACAGTAACTATGAAACACAGAAATTGCTTTGAATTAAATATAAGAGACACAATGCCGACTTAAGTCTGGAAGACTGAGTCTTCCTAGTGTCTATGTTTTGAGCGTTACCTGTGTCACCAGTTTTACATTCCGATGCACCTCTGCAGGTTTACTGTATCCATTGGACCTTCCCAGTGACGATGAAACACAGAAATTGCATCGGAATTAAATATAAGAGACACAATGCCGACTTAAGTACAAGAAAGCTGAGTCTTCTTAGGGTCTATGTTTTGAGCGTTTCCTGTGTGACCAGTTTCACATTCCGATGCACCTCTGCAGGTTTACTGTATCCATTGGACCTTCCTATTGCCGATGAAACGCAGAAATTGCATCGGATTTAAATATAAGAGGCACAATGCGGACTTAAGTACAGGAAGGCTGAGTCTTAATACTGTCTATGCTTTGAGCGTTTCTTGTGTGAACAGATTTACATTCCGATGCATCTCGGCAGGTTTACTGCATCCATTCGACCTTCACAGTGACGATGAAACACAGAAACTGCGTCGGAAATAAATATAAGAGACACAATGTCGACTTAAGTACAAGAAAACTGAGTCTTCTTTGGGTATATGTTTGAGCGTTTCCTGTGTCACCAGTTTTACATTCCGATGCACCTCTGCAGGTTTACTGTATCCATTGGACCTTCCCATTGACGATGAAACGCCAAAATTGCATCGGATTTAAATATAAGAGACAAAATGCCAGCCTAAGTACAGGAAGTCTGAGTCTTCCTACTGTCTATGTTTTGGGCGTTTCCTGTGTCATCAGTTTTACATTCCGATGCACCTCTGCAGGTTTACTGTATCCCTTGGACCTTCCCATTGACGATGTAACACAGAAATTGGATCGGAATTAAATATCACAGACACAATGCCGACATAAGTACAGGGAGACTGAGTCTTTCTACTGTCTATGTTTTGATCGTTTCCTGTGTCACCAGTTTTACATTCCGATGCACCTCTGCAGGTTTACTGTATCCGTTGGACCTTCACAGTGACGATGAAACACAGAAATTGCATCGGAATTAAATATAAGAGACACAATGCCGACTTAAGAACAGGAAGACTGAGTCTTCCTACTTTCTATGTTTTTTAGCGTTTCCTGTGTCACCAGTTTTACATTCTGATGCACCTCTGCAGGTTTACTGTATCCCTTGGGCCTTCCCATTGACGACGAGACACAGAAATTACATGGGAATTAAATATAAGAGACACAATGCCGACTTAAGTACTACAAAACTCAGTCTTCTTAGGGTCTATGTTTTGAGCGTTTCCTGTGTCACCAGTTTTACATTCCGATGCACCTCTGCAGGTTTACTGCATCCATTGGACCTTCACAGTGACGATGAAAAACAGAAATTGCATCGGAATTAAATATAAGAGACACAATGCCGAATTAAGTACTACAAAACTGAGCCTTCTTAGGGTCTATGTTTTGAGCGTTTCTGTGTCACCAGTTTTACATTCCGATGGGCCTCTGCAGGTTTACTGTATCCCTTGGACCTTCACAGTGACCATGAAACACAGAAATTGCATCGGAATTAAATATAAGAGACACAATGCCGATTTAAGTACAGGAGAACTGAGTCTTCCTGCTGTCTATGTTTTCAGCGTTTGCTGTGTAATCAGTTTTACATTCCGATGCAACTCTGCAGGTTTACTGTATTCCTTGGACCTTCCCATGGACGATGAAACACAGAAATTGCATCGGATTTAAATATAAGAGACACAATGCTGACTTAAGTACAGGAAGACTGAGTCTTCCTACTGTCTATGTTTTGAGCTTTTCCTGTGTCACCAGTTTTACATTCCGATGCACCTCTGCGGGTTTACTGTATCCATTGGACCTTCACAGTGACGATGAAACACAGAAATTGCTTTGCAATTAAATATAAAAGACACAATGCCGACTTAAGTACAGGAAGACTGTGTCGTCCTACTGTCTAAATATTGAGCGTTTCCTGTGTCACCAGCTTTACATTCGGATGCACCTCTGCAGTTTTACTGTATCCCTTGGACCTTCCCATTGACGATGAAACACAGAAATTTCATCGGAATTAAATATAAAAGACACAATGCCTACTTAAGTAAGGAAGACTGAGTCTTCCTACTCTCTATGTTTTGAGCGTTTCCTGTGTCACCAGTTTTACATTCCGATGCAGCTCTGCAGGTTTACTGTATCCATTGGACCATCCCATTGACGATGAAAGACAGAGATTGCATCGGATTTAAATATAAGAGACACAATGCAGACTTAAGTACAGGAAGACTGAGTCTTCCTACTGTCTATGTTTTGAGCGTTTCCTGTGTCACCAATTTTACATTCCGATGCCCCTCTGCAGGTTTACTGTATCCATTGGACCCTCCCAGTGACGATGAAACACAGAAATTGCATCGGAATTAAATATAAGAGACACAATGCCGACTTAAGTACAGGAAGGCTGAGTCTTAATACTGTCTATGCTTTGAGCGTTTCTTGTGTCAACAGTTTTACATTCCGATGCATCGCTGCAGTTTTACGGCATCCATTCGACCTTCCCAGCGACGATGAAACACAGAAATTACATCGGAATTAAATATAAGAGACACAATGCCGACTTAAGTACAAGAAAACTAAGTCTTCTTTGGGTCTATGTTTGAGCGTTTCCTGTGTCACCAGTTTTACATTCCGATGCACCTCTGCAGGTTTACTGTATCCATTGGACCTTCCCATTGACGATGAAACGCTAAAATTGGATCGGATTTAAATATAAGAGACAAAATGCCTACCTAAGTACAGGAAGTCTGAGTCTTCCTACTGTCTATGTTTTGAGCGTTTCCTGTGTCATCAGTTTTACATTCCGATGCACCTCTGCAGGTTTACTGTATCCCTTGGACCTTCCCATTGACGATGAAACACAGAAATTGGATCGGAATTAAATATCAGAGACACAATGCCGACATAAGTACAGGAAGACTGAGTCTTTCTACTGTCTATGTTTCGAGCGTTTCCTGTGTCACCAGTTTTACATTCCGATGCACCTCTGCAGGTTTACTGTATCCGTTGGACCTTCACAGTGACGATGAAACACAGAAATTGCATCGGAATTATATATAAGAGACACAATGCCGACTTAAGAACTGGAAGACTGAGTCTTCCTACTGTCTATGTTTTTAAGCGTTTCCTGTGACACCAGTTTTACATTATGATACACCTCTGCAGGTTTACTGTATCCCTTGGGCCTTCCCATTGACGACGAAACACTGACATTGCATCGGAATTAAATATAAGAGACACAATGCCAACTTAAGTACTACAAAACTCAGTCTTCTTAGTGTCTATGTTTTGAGCGTTTCCTGTGTCACCAGTTTTACATTCCGATGCACCTCTGCAGGTTTACTGTATCCATTGGACCTTCACAGTGACGATGAAAAACAGAAATTGCATCGAAATTAAATATAAGAGACACAATGCCGAATTAAGTACTACAAAACTGAGCCTCCTTAGGGTCTATGTTTTGAGCGTTTCTGTGTCACCAGTTTTACATTCCGATGGGCCTCTGCAGGTTTACTGTATCCCTTGGACCTTCCCGTCGACGATGAAACACAGAAATTGCATCGGAATCAAATATTAGAGACACAATGACGACTTATGTACAGGAAGACTGAGCCTCCCTACTGTCTACGTTTTGAGCGTTTCCTGTGTCACCAGTTTTACATTCCGATGCACCTCTGCAGGTTTACTGTATCCATTGGACCTTCCCATTGACGATGAAACACAGAAATTGCATCGGATTTAAATATAAGAGACACATGCCGACTTAAGTACGGGAAGACTGAGTCTTCCTATTGTCTATGTTTTGAGCGTTTCCTGTGTCACCAGTTTTACATTCCGATGCACCTCTGCAGGTTTACTGTATCCCTTAGACATTCCCATCGACGATGAAACACAGAAATTGCATCGGAATTAAATATAAGAGACACAATGCCGACTTAAGTAAGGAAGACTGAGTCTTCCTACTGTCTATGTTTTGAGCGTTTCCTGTGTCACCAGTTTTGCATTCCGATGCACCTCTGCAGGTTTACTGTATCCATTGGACCTTCCCATTGACGATGAAACACAGAAATTGCATCGGATTTAAATATAAGACACACAATGCAGACTTAAGTACAGGAAGACTGAGTCTTCCTACTGTCTATGTATTGAGCGTATCCTGTGTCACCAGTTTTGCATTCCGATGCACCTCTGAGGGTTTACTGTATCCATTCGACCTTCACGGTGACGATGAAACACAGAAATTGCATCGGAATTAAATAGAAGAGACACAATGCCGACTTAAGTACAAGAAAACTGAGTCTTGTTAGGTTCTATGTTTTGAGCGTTTCCTGTGTCACCAGTTTTACATTCCGATGCACCTATGCAGGGTTACTGTATCCATTGGACCTTCCCAGTGACGATGAAAGACAGAAATTGCATCGGAATTAAATATAAGAGACACAATGCCGACTTAAGTACAAGAAAACTGAGTCTTCTTTGGGTCTATGTTTTGAGCGTTTCCTGTGTCACCAGCTTTACATTCGGATGCACCTCTCCAGTTTTACTCTATCCCTTGGACCTTCCCATTGACGATGAAACACAGAAATTTCATCGGAATTAAATATAAAAGACACAATGCCTACTTAAGTAAGGAAGACTGAGTCTTCCTACTGTCTATGATTTGAGCGTTTCCTGTGTCACCAGTTTTACATTCCGATGCAGCTCTGCAGGTTTACTGTATCCATTGGACCTTCCCATTGACGATGAAAGACAGAGATTGCATCGGATTTAAATATAAGAGACACAATGCAGACTTAAGTACAGGAAGACTGAGTCTTCCTACTGTCTATGTTTTGAGCGTTTCCTGTGTCACCAGTTTTACATTCCGATGCACCTCTGCAGGTTTACTGTATCCATTCGACCTTCACAGTGACGACGAAACACAGAAATTGCATCGGAATTAAATATAAGAGACACAATGCCGACTTAAGTACAAGAAAACTGAGTCTTCTTAGGGTCTATGTTTTGAGCGTTTCCTGTGTCACCAGTTTTACATTCCGATGCGCCTCTGCAGGTTTACTGTATCCATTGGACCTTCCCAGTGACGATGAAACACAGAAATTGCATCGGAATTAAATATAAGAGATACAATGCCGACATAAGTACAAGAAAACTGAGTCTTCCTAGGGTCTATGTTCTGAGGGTTTCCTGTGTCACCAGTTTTACATTCCGATGCACCTCTGCAGGTTTACTGTATCCATTCGACCTTCACAGTGACGATGAAACACAGAAATTGCATCGGAATTAAATATAAGAGACACAATGCCGAATTAAGTACAAGAAAACTGAGTCTTCTTAGGGTCTATGTTTTGAGCGTTTCCTGTGTCACCAATTTTACATTCCGATGCACCTCTGCAGGTTTACTGTATCCATTGGACCTTCCCAGTGACGATGAAACACAGAAATTGCATCGGAATTAAATATAAGAGACACAATGCCGACTTAAGTACAGGAAGGCTGAGTCTTAATACTGTCTATGCTTTGAGCGTTTCTTGTGTCACCAGTTTTACATTCCGATGCACCTCTGCAGGTTTACTGTATCCATTGGACCTTCCCATTGACGATGAAACGCAAAAATTGCATCGGATTTAAATTTAAGAGACAAAATGCCTACCTAAGGACAGGAAGTCTGAGTCTTCCTACTGTCTATGTTTTGAGCGTTTCCTGTGTCATCAGTTTTACATTCCGATGCACCTCTGCAGGTTTACTGTATCCCTTGGACCTTCCCATTGACGATGAAACACAGAAATTGGATCGGAATTAAATATCAGAGACACAATGCCGACATAAGTACAGGAAGACTGAGTCTTTCTACTGTCTATGTTTCGAGCGTTTCCTGTGTCACCAGTTTTACATTCCGATGCACCTCTGCAGGTTTACTGTATCCGTTGGACCTTCACAGTGACGATGAAACACAGAAATTGCATCGGAATTAAATATAAGAGACACAATGCTGACTTAAGAACAGGAAGACTGAGTCTTCCTACTGTCTATGTTTTTTAGCGTTTCCTGTGACACCAGTTTTACATTCTGATACACCTCTGCAGGTTTACTGTATCCCTTGGGCCTTCCCATAGACGACGAAACACAGAAATTGCATCGGAATTAAATATAAGAGACACAATGCCGACTTAAGTACTACAAAACTCAGTCTTCTTAGTGTCTATGTTTGAGCGTTTCCTGTGTCACCAGTTTTACATTCCGATGCACCTCTGCAGGTTTACTGTATCCATTGGACCTTCACAGTGACGATGAAAAACAGAAATTGCATCGAAATTAAATATAAGAGACACAATGCCGAATTAAGTACTACACAACTGAGCCTTCTTAGCGTCTATGTTTTGAGCGTTTCTGTGTCACCAGTTTTACATTCCGATGGGCCTCTGCAGGTTTACTGTATCCATTGGACCTTAGCATTGACGATGAAACACAGAAATTGCATCGGATTTAAATATAAGACACATGCCGACTTAAGTACTGGAAGACTGAGTCTTCCTATTGTCTATGTTTTGAGCGTTTCCTGTGTCACCAGTTTTACATTCCGATGCACCTCTGCAGGTTTACTGTATCCCTTGGACATTCCCATCGACGATGAAACACAGAAATTTCATCGGAATTAAATATAAGAGACACAATGCCGACTTAAGTACAGGAAGACTGAGTCTTCCTACTGTCTATGTTTTCAGCGTTTCCTGTGTCACCAGATTTACATTCCGATGCACCTCTGCAGGTTTACTGTATCCGTTGGACCTTCACAGTGACGATGAAACACAGAAATTGCATCGGAATTAAATATAAGAGACACAATGCTGACTTAAGAACAGGAAGACTGAGTCTTCCTACTGTCTATGTTTTTTAGCGTTTCCTGTGACACCAGTTTTACATTCTGATACACCTCTGCAGGTTTACTGTATCCCTTGGGCCTTCCCATAGACGACGAAACACAGAAATTGCATCGGAATTAAATATAAGAGACACAATGCCGACTTAAGTACAAAACAACTGAGTCTTCTTAGGGTCTATGATTTGAGCGTTTCCTGTGTCACCAGTTTTACATACCGATGCACCTCTGTAGGTTTACTGTATCACTTGGACCTTCACAGTGACGATGAAACACAGATACTGCATCGGAATTAAATATAAGAGACACAATGCCGATTTAAGTACAGGATGACTGAGTCTTCCTACTGTCTATGTTTTGCGCCTTTCCTGTGTCACCAGTTTTACATTCCGATGCACCTTTGCAGGTTTACTGTATCCCTTGGACCTTCCCATTGACGATGAAACACAGAAATTTCATCGGAATTAAGTATAAGAGACACAATGACGACTAAGTCAGGAAGACTGAGTCTTCCTACTGTCTATGTTTTGAGCTTTTCCTGTGTCACCAGTTTTACATTCCGATGCACCTCTTGCAGGTTTACTGTATCCATTGGACCTTCACAGTGACGATGAAACACAGAAATTGCTTTGGAAGTAAATATAAGAGACACAATGCCGACTTAAGAACAGGAAGACTGAGTCTTCCTACTGTCTATGTTTTTTAGCGTTTTCTGTGTCACCAGTATTACATTCTGATGCACCTCTGCAGGTTTACTGCATCCCTTGGGCCTTCCCATTGACGATGAAACACAGAAATTGCATCGGAATTAAATATAAGAGACACAATGCCGACTTAAGTACTACAAAACTCAGTCTTCTTAGGGTCTATGTTTTGAGCGTTTCCTGTGTCACCAGTTTTACATTCCGATGCACCTCTGCAGGTTTACTGTATCCATTGGACCTTCACAGTGACGATGCAACACAGAAATTGCATCGGAATTAAATATAAGAGACACAATGCCGACTTAAGTACTACAAAACTGAGCCTTCTAAGGGTCTTTGTTTTGAGCGTTTCTGTGTCACCAGTTTTACATTCCGATGAACCTCTGCAGGTTTACTGTATCCATTGGACCTTCCCAGTGATGATGAAACACAGAAATTGCATCGGAATTAAATATAAGAGACACAATGGCGACTTAAGTACAAGAAAACTGAGTCTCCTTTAGGGTCTATGTTTTGAGCGTTTCCTGTGTCGCCAGTTTTACATTCCGATACATCTCTGCAGGTTTACTGTACCAATTGGACCCTCCCGTTGACGATGAAACGCAAAAATTGCATCGGATTTAAATATAAGAGACACAATGCCTACTTAAGTACAGGAAGTATGAGTCTTCCTACTGTCTATGTTTTGAGCGTTTCCTGTGTCACCAGTTTTACATTCCGATGCACCTCTGCAGGTTTACTGTATCCATTGGACCTTCCCATTGACGATGAAACACAGAAATTGCATCGGATTTAAATATAAGAGACACAATGCCTACTTAATTACAAGAAAACTGAGTCTTCTTCGGGTCTATGTTTTGAGCGTTTCGTGTGTAATCAGTTTTACATTCCGATGCACATCTGCAGGTTTACTGTATTCGTTGGACCTTCCCATGGACGATGAAACACAGAAATTGCATCGGAATTAAATATAAGAGACACAATGCCGACTTAAGTACAGGAAGATGAGTCTTCCTACTGTCTATGTTTTGAGCTTTTCCTGTGTCACCAGTTTTACATTCCGATGCACCTCTGCAGGTTTACTGTATCCATTGGACCTTCACAGTGACGATGAAACACAGAAATTGCTTTGGAATTAAATATAAGAGACACAATGCCTACTTAAGAACAGGAAGACTGAGTCTTCCTACTGTCTATGTTTTTAGCGTTTTCTGTGTCACCAGTATTACATTCTGATGCACCTCTGCAGGTTTACTGTATCCCTTGGGCCTTCCTATTGACGATGAAACACAGAAATTGCATCGGAATTAAATATAAGAGACACAATGCCGACTTAAGTACTACAAAACTCAGTTTTCTTAGGGTCTATGTTTTGAGCGTTTCCTGTGTCACCAGTTTTACATTCCGATACACCTCTGCAGGTTTACTGTATCCATTGGACCTTCCCATTGACGATGAAACACAGAAATTGCAACGGATTAAAATAAAGAGCCACAATGCCGACTTAAGTACAAGAAAACTGAGTCTTCTTCGGGTCTATGTTTTGAGCGTTTCCTGTGTAACCAGTTTTACATTCCGATACATCTCTGCAGGTTTACTGTATCCATTGGACCTTCCTATTGCCGATGAAACGCAGAAATTGCATCGGATTTCAATATAAGAGGCACAATGCGGACTTAAGTACAGGAAGGCTGAGTCTTAATACTGTCTATGTTTTGAGCGTTTCCTGTGTCACCAGTTTTACATTCCGATGCACATCTGCAGGTTTACTGTATTCGTTGGACCTTCCCATGGACGATGAAACACAGAAATTGCATCGGAATTAAATATAAGACACACAATGGCGACTTAAGTACAAGAAAACTGAGTCTCCTTTAGGGTCTATGTTTTGAGCGTTTCCCGTGTCGCCAGTTTTACATTCCGATGGGCCTCTGCAGGTTTACTGTATCCCTTGGACCTTCCCGTCGACGATGAAACACAGAAATTTCATCGGAATTAAATATTAGAGACACATTGCCGACTTAATTACAAGAAAACTGAGTCTTCTATGGGTCTATGATTTGAGCGTTTCCTGTGTCACCAGTTTTACATTCCGATGCACCTCTGCAGGTTTACTGTATCCATTGGACCTTCCAATTGACGATGAAACACAGAAATTTCATCGGAATTAAATATAAGAGACACAATGCCGACTTAAGTCAGGAAGACTGAGTCTTCCTACTGTCTATGTTTTGAGCGTTTCCTGTGTCACCAGTTTTACATTCCGATGCACATCTGCAGGTTTACTGTATCCATTGGACCTTCCCATTGACGATGAAACACAGAAATTGCATTGGATTTAAATATAAGAGACACAATGCCTACTTAAGTACAGGAAGTCTGAGTCTTCCTACTCTCTACGTTTTGAGCGTTTCATGTGTCATCAGTTTTACATTCCGATGCATCTCTGCAGGTTTACTGCATCCCTTCGACCTTCACAGTAACTATGAAACACAGAAATTGCTTTGAATTAAATATAAGAGACACAATGCCGACTTAAGTCTGGAAGACTGAGTCTTCCTAGTGTCTATGTTTTGAGCGTTACCTGTGTCACCAGTTTTACATTCCGATGCACCTCTGCAGGTTTACTGTATCCATTGGACCTTCCCAGTGACGATGAAACACAGAAATTGCATCGGAATTAAATATAAGAGACACAATGCCGACTTAAGTACAAGAAAGCTGAGTCTTCTTAGGGTCTATGTTTTGAGCGTTTCCTGTGTGACCAGTTTCACATTCCGATGCACCTCTGCAGGTTTACTGTATCCATTGGACCTTCCTATTGCCGATGAAACGCAGAAATTGCATCGGATTTCAATATAAGAGGCACAATGCGGACTTAAGTACAGGAAGGCTGAGTCTTAATACTGTCTATGCTTTGAGCGTTTCTTGTGTCGACAGATTTACATTCCGATGCATCTCGGCAGGTTTACTGCATCCATTCGACCTTCACAGTGACGATGAAACACAGAAACTGCGTCGGAATTAAATATAAGAGACACAATGCCGACTTAAGTACAAGAAAACTGAGTCTTCTTTGGGTCTATGTTTGAGCGTTTCCTGTGTCACCAGTTTTACATTCCGATGCACCTCTGCAGGTTTACTGTATCCATTGGACCTTCCCATTGACGATGAAACGCCAAAATTGCATCGGATTTAAATATAAGAGACAAAATGCCAGCCTAAGTACAGGAAGTCTGAGTCTTCCTACTGTCTATGTTTTGGGCGTTTCCTGTGTCATCAGTTTTACATTCCGATGCACCTCTGCAGGTTTACTGTATCCCTTGGACCTTCCCATTGACGATGTAACACAGAAATTGGATCAGAATTAAATATCACAGACACAATGCCGACATAAGTACAGGGAGACTGAGTCTTTCTACTGTCTATGTTTTGATCGTTTCCTGTGTTACCAGTTTTACATTCCGATGCACCTCTGCAGGTTTACTGTATCCGTTGGACCTTCACAGTGACGATGAAACACAGAAATTGCATCGGAATTAAATATAAGAGACACAATGCCGACTTAAGAACAGGAAGACTGAGTCTTCCTACTTTCTATGTTTTTCAGCGTTTCCTGTGTCACCAGTTTTACATTCTGATGCACCTCTGCAGGTTTACTGTATCCCTTGGGCCTTCCCATTGACGACGAGACACAGAAATTACATGGGAATTAAATATAAGAGACACAATGCCGACTTAAGTACTACAAAACTCAGTCTTCTTAGGGTCTATGTTTTGAGCGTTTCCTGTGTCACCAGTTTTACATTCCGATGCACCTCTGCAGGTTTACTGCATCCATTGGACCTTCACAGTGACGATGAAAAACAGAAATTTCATCGGAATTAAATATAAGAGACACAATGCCGAATTAAGTACTACAAAACTGAGCCTTCTTAGGGTCTATGTTTTGAGCGTTTCTGTGTCACCAGTTTTACATTCCGATGGGCCTCTGCAGGTTTACTGTATCCCTTGGACCTTCACAGTGACGATGAAACACAGAAATTGCATCGGAATTAAATATTAGAGACACAATGCCGACTTATGTACAGGAAGACTGAGGCTCCCTACTGTCAACGTTTTGAGCGTTTCCTGGGTCACCAGTTTTACATTCCGATGCACCTCTGCAGGTTTACTGTATCCATTGGACCTTCCCATTGACGATGAAACACAGAAATTGCATCGGATTTTAATATAAGAGACACATGCCGACTTAAGTACGGGAAGACTGAGTCTTCCTACTGTCTATGTTTTCAGCGTTTCCTGTGGCACCATTTTTACATTCCGATGCACCTCTGCAGGTTTACTGTATCCCTTGGACCTTCACAGTGACCATGAAACACAGAAATTGCATCGGAATTAAATATAAGAGACACAATGCCGATTTAAGTACAGGAGGACTGAGTCTTCCTGCTGTCTATGTTTTCAGCGTTTGCTGTGTAATCAGTTTTACATTCCGATGCAACTCTGCAGGTTTACTGTATTCCTTGGACCTTCCCATGGACGATGAAACACAGAAATTGCATCGGATTTAAATATAAGAGACACAATGCTGACTTAAGTACAGGAAGACTGAGTCTTCCTACTGTCTATGTTTTGAGCTTTTCCTGTGTCACCAGTTTTACATTCCGATGCACCTCTGCGGGTTTACTGTATCCATTGGACCTTCACAGTGACGATGAAACACAGAAATTGCTTTGCAATTAAATATAAAAGACACAATGCCGACTTAAGTACAGGAAGACTGTGTCGTCCTACTGTCTAAATATTGAGCGTTTCCTGTGTCAACAGCTTTACATTCGGATGCACCTCTGCAGTTTTACTGTATCCCTTGGACCTTCCCATTGACGATGAAACACAGAAATTTCATCGGAATTAAATATAAAAGACACAATGCCTACTTAAGTAAGGAAGACTGAGTCTTCCTACTGTCTATGTTTTGAGCGTTTCCTGTGTCACCAGTTTTACATTCCGATGCAGCTCTGCAGGTTTACTGTATCCATTGGACCATCCCATTGACGATGAAAGACAGAGATTGCATCGGATTTAAATATAAGAGACACAATGCAGACTTAAGTACAGGAAGACTGTCTTCCTACTGTCTATGTTTTGAGCGTTTCCTGTGTCACCAGTTTTACATTCCGATGCACGTCTGCAGGTTTACTGTATCCATTCGACCTTCACAGTGACGACGAAACACAGAAATTGCATCGGAATTAAATATAAGAGACACAATGCCGACTTAAGTACAAGAAAACTGAGTCTTCTTAGGGTCTATGTTTTGAGCGTTTCCTGTGTCACCAGTTTTACATTCCGATGCGCCTCTGCAGGTTTACTGTATCCACTGGACCTTCCCAGTGACGATGAAACACAGAAATTGCATCGGAATTAAACATAAGAGACACAATGCCGACTTAAGTACAAGAAAACTGAGTCTTCGTAGGGTCTATGTTTTGAGGGTTTCCTGTGTCTCCAGTTTTACATTCCGATGCACCTCTGCAGGTTTACTGTATCCATTGGACCTTCCCAGTGACCATGAAACACAGAAATTGCATCGGAATTAAATATAAGAGACACAATGCCGACTTAAGTACAGGAAGGCTGAGTCTTAATACTGACTATGCTTTGAGCGTTTCTTGTGTCAACAGTTTTACATTCCGATGCATCGCTGCAGTTTTACGGCATCCATTCGACCTTCCCAGCAACGATGAAACACAGAAATTACATCGGAATTAAATATAAGAGACACAATGCCGACTTAAGTACAAGAAAACTGAGTCTTCTTTGGGTCTATGTTTGTGCGTTTCCTGTGTCACCAGTTTTACATTCCGATGCACCTCTGCAGGTTTACTGTATCCATTGGACCTTCCCATTGACGATGAAACGCTAAAATTGGATCGGATTTAAATATAAGAGACAAAATGCCTACCTAAGTACAGGAAGTCTGAGTCTTCCTACTGTCTATGTTTTGAGCGTTTCCTGTGTCATCAGTTTTACATTCCGATGCACCTCTGCAGGTTTACTGTATCCCTTGGACCTTCCCATTGACGATGAAACACAGAAATTGGATCGGAATTAAATATCAGAGACACAATGCCGACATAAGTACAGGAAGACTGAGTCTTTCTACTGTCTATGTTTCGAGCGTTTCCTGTGTCACCAGTTTTACATTCCGATGCACCTCTGCAGGTTTACTGTATCCGTTGGACCTTCACAGTGACGATGAAACACAGAAATTGCATCGGAATTATATATAAGAGACACAATGCCGACTTAAGAACAGGAAGACTGAGTCTTCCTACTGTCTATGTTTTTAAGCGTTTCCTGTGACACCAGTTTTACATTCTGATACACCTCTGCAGGTTTACTGTATCCCTTGGGCCTTCCCATTGACGACGAAACACTGAAATTGCATCGGAATTAAATATAAGAGACACAATGCCAACTTAAGTACTACAAAACTCAGTCTTCTTAGTGTCTATGTTTTGAGCGTTTCCTGTGTCACCAGTTTTACATTCCGATGCACCTCTGCAGGTTTACTGTATCCATTGGACCTTCACAGTGACGATGAAAAACAGAAATTGCATCGAAATTAAATATAAGAGACACAATGCCGAATTAAGTACTACAAAACTGAGCCTCCTTAGGGTCTATGTTTTGAGCGTTTCTGTGTCACCAGTTTTACATTCCGATGGGCCTCTGCAGGTTTACTGTATCCCTTGGACCTTCCCGTCGACGATGAAACACAGAAATTGCATCGGAATCAAATATTAGAGACACAATGACGACTTATGTACAGGAAGAATGAGCCTCCCTACTGTCTACGTTTTGAGCGTTTCCTGTGTCACCAGTTTTACATTCCGATGCACCTCTGCAGGTTTACTGTATCCATTGGACCTTAGCATTGACGATGAAACACAGAAATTGCATCGGATTTAAATATAAGAGACACATGCCGACTTAAGTACGGGAAGACTGAGTCTTCCTATTGTCTATGTTTTGAGCGTTTCCTGTGTCACCAGTTTTACATTCCGATGCACCTCTGCAGGTTTACTGTATCCCTTAGACATTCCCATCGACGATGAAACACAGAAATTGCATCGGAATTAAATATAAGAGACACAATGCCGACTTAAGTAAGGAAGACTGAGTCTTCCTACTGTCTATGTTTTGAGCGTTTCCTGTGTCACCAGTTTTGCATTCCGATGCACCTCTGCAGGTTTACTGTATCCATTGGACCTTCCCATTGACGATGAAACACAGAAATTGCATCAGATTTAAATATAAGACACACAATGCAGACTTAAGTACAGGAAGACTGAGTCTTCCTACTGTCTATGTATTGAGCGTTTCCTGTGTCACCAGTTTTGCATTCCGATGCACCTCTGAGGGTTTACTGTATCCATTCGACCTTCACGGTGACGATGAAACGCAGAAATTGCATCGGAATTAAATAGAAGAGACACAATGCCGACTTAAGTACAAGAAAACTGAGTCTTGTTAGGTTCTATGTTTTGAGCGTTTCCTGTGTCACCAGTTTTACATTCCGATGCACCTATGCAGGGTTACTGTATCCATTGGACCTTCCCAGTGACGATGAAACACAGAAATTGCATCGGAATTAAATATAAGAGACACAATGCCGACTTAAGTACAAGAAAACTGAGTCTTCTTTGGGTCTATGTTTTGAGCGTTTCCTGTGTCACCAGCTTTACATTCGGATGCACCTCTCCAGTTTTACTGTATCCCTTGGACCTTCCCATTGACGATGAAACACAGAAATTTCATCGGAATTAAATATAAAAGACACAATGCCTACTTAAGTAAGGAAGACTGAGTCTTCCTACTGTCTATGATTTGAGCGTTTCCTGTGTCACCAGTTTTACATTCCGATGCAGCTCTGCAGGTTTACTGTATCCATTGGACCTTCCCATTGACGACGAAAGACGGAGATTGCATCGGATTTAAATATAAGAGACACAATGCAGACTTAAGTACAGGAAGACTGAGTCTTCCTACTGTCTATGTTTTGAGCGTTTCCTGTGTCACCAGTTTTACATTCCGATGCACCTCTGCAGTTTTACTGTATCCATTCGACCTTCACAGTGACGACGAAACACAGAAATTGCATCGGAATTAAATATAAGAGACACAATGCCGACTTAAGTACAAGAAAACTGAGTCTTCTTAGGGTCTATGTTTTGAGCGTTTCCTGTGTCACCAGTTTTACATTCCGATGCGCCTCTGCAGGTTTACTGTATCCATTGGACCTTCCCAGTGACGATGAAACACAGAAATTGCATCGGAATTAAATATAAGAGATACAATGCCGACATAAGTACAAGAAAACTGAGTCTTCTTAGGGTCTATGTTCTGAGGGTTTCCTGTGTCACCAGTTTTACATTCCGATGCACCTCTGCAGGTTTACTAAATCCATTCGACCTTCACAGTGACGATGAAACACAGAAATTGCATCGGAATTAAATATAAGAGACACAATGCCGAATTAAGTACAAGAAAACTGAGTCTTCTTAGTGTCTATGTTTTGAGCGTTTCCTGTGTCACCAATTTTACATTCCGATGCACCTCTGCAGGTTTACTGTATCCATTGGACCTTCCCAGTGACGATGAAACACAGAAATAGCATCGGAATTAAATATAAGAGACACAATGCCGACTTAAGTACAGGAAGGCTGAGTCTTAATACTGTCTATGCTTTGAGCGTTTCTTGTGTCACCAGTTTTACATTCCGATGCACCTCTGCAGGTTTACTGTATCCATTGGACCTTCCCATTGACGATGAAACGCAAAAATTGCATCGGATTTAAATTTAAGAGACAAAATGCCTACCTAAGTACAGGAAGTCTGAGTCTTTCTACTGTCTATGTTTCGAGCGTTTCCTGTGTCACCAGTTTTACATTCCGATGCACCTCTGCAGGTTTACTGTATCCGTTGGACCTTCACAGTGACGATGAAACACAGAAATTGCATCGGAATTATATATAAGAGACACAATGCCGACTTAAGAACAGGAAGACTGAGTCTTCCTACTGTCTATGTTTTTAAGCGTTTCCTGTGACACCAGTTTTACATTCTGATACACCTCTGCAGGTTTACTGTATCCCTTGGGCCTTCCCATTGACGACGAAACACTGAAATTGCATCGGAATTAAATATAAGAGACACAATGCCAACTTAAGTACTACAAAACTCAGTCTTCTTAGTGTCTATGTTTTGAGCGTTTCCTGTGTCACCAGTTTTACATTCCGATGCACCTCTGCAGGTTTACTGTATCCATTGGACCTTCACAGTGACGATGAAAAACAGAAATTGCATCGAAATTAAATATAAGAGACACAATGCCGAATTAAGTACTACAAAACTGAGCCTCCTTAGGGTCTATGTTTTGAGCGTTTCTGTGTCACCAGTTTTACATTCCGATGGGCCTCTGCAGGTTTACTGTATCCCTTGGACCTTCCCGTCGACGATGAAACACAGAAATTGCATCGGAATCAAATATTAGAGACACAATGACGACTTATGTACAGGAAGAATGAGCCTCCCTACTGTCTACGTTTTGAGCGTTTCCTGTGTCACCAGTTTTACATTCCGATGCACCTCTGCAGGTTTACTGTATCCATTGGACCTTAGCATTGACGATGAAACACAGAAATTGCATCGGATTTAAATATAAGAGACACATGCCGACTTAAGTACGGGAAGACTGAGTCTTCCTATTGTCTATGTTTTGAGCGTTTCCTGTGTCACCAGTTTTACATTCCGATGCACCTCTGCAGGTTTACTGTATCCCTTAGACATTCCCATCGACGATGAAACACAGAAATTGCATCGGAATTAAATATAAGAGACACAATGCCGACTTAAGTAAGGAAGACTGAGTCTTCCTACTGTCTATGTTTTGAGCGTTTCCTGTGTCACCAGTTTTGCATTCCGATGCACCTCTGCAGGTTTACTGTATCCATTGGACCTTCCCATTGACGATGAAACACAGAAATTGCATCAGATTTAAATATAAGACACACAATGCAGACTTAAGTACAGGAAGACTGAGTCTTCCTACTGTCTATGTATTGAGCGTTTCCTGTGTCACCAGTTTTGCATTCCGATGCACCTCTGAGGGTTTACTGTATCCATTCGACCTTCACGGTGACGATGAAACGCAGAAATTGCATCGGAATTAAATAGAAGAGACACAATGCCGACTTAAGTACAAGAAAACTGAGTCTTGTTAGGTTCTATGTTTTGAGCGTTTCCTGTGTCACCAGTTTTACATTCCGATGCACCTATGCAGGGTTACTGTATCCATTGGACCTTCCCAGTGACGATGAAACACAGAAATTGCATCGGAATTAAATATAAGAGACACAATGCCGACTTAAGTACAAGAAAACTGAGTCTTCTTTGGGTCTATGTTTTGAGCGTTTCCTGTGTCACCAGCTTTACATTCGGATGCACCTCTCCAGTTTTACTGTATCCCTTGGACCTTCCCATTGACGATGAAACACAGAAATTTCATCGGAATTAAATATAAAAGACACAATGCCTACTTAAGTAAGGAAGACTGAGTCTTCCTACTGTCTATGATTTGAGCGTTTCCTGTGTCACCAGTTTTACATTCCGATGCAGCTCTGCAGGTTTACTGTATCCATTGGACCTTCCCATTGACGACGAAAGACGGAGATTGCATCGGATTTAAATATAAGAGACACAATGCAGACTTAAGTACAGGAAGACTGAGTCTTCCTACTGTCTATGTTTTGAGCGTTTCCTGTGTCACCAGTTTTACATTCCGATGCACCTCTGCAGTTTTACTGTATCCATTCGACCTTCACAGTGACGACGAAACACAGAAATTGCATCGGAATTAAATATAAGAGACACAATGCCGACTTAAGTACAAGAAAACTGAGTCTTCTTAGGGTCTATGTTTTGAGCGTTTCCTGTGTCACCAGTTTTACATTCCGATGCGCCTCTGCAGGTTTACTGTATCCATTGGACCTTCCCAGTGACGATGAAACACAGAAATTGCATCGGAATTAAATATAAGAGATACAATGCCGACATAAGTACAAGAAAACTGAGTCTTCTTAGGGTCTATGTTCTGAGGGTTTCCTGTGTCACCAGTTTTACATTCCGATGCACCTCTGCAGGTTTACTAAATCCATTCGACCTTCACAGTGACGATGAAACACAGAAATTGCATCGGAATTAAATATAAGAGACACAATGCCGAATTAAGTACAAGAAAACTGAGTCTTCTTAGGGTCTATGTTTTGAGCGTTTCCTGTGTCACCAATTTTACATTCCGATGCACCTCTGCAGGTTTACTGTATCCATTGGACCTTCCCAGTGACGATGAAACACAGAAATAGCATCGGAATTAAATATAAGAGACACAATGCCGACTTAAGTACAGGAAGGCTGAGTCTTAATACTGTCTATGCTTTGAGCGTTTCTTGTGTCACCAGCTTTACATTCCGATGCACCTCTGCAGGTTTACTGTATCCATTGGACCTTCCCATTGACGATGAAACGCAAAAATTGCATCGGATTTAAATTTAAGAGACAAAATGCCTACCTAAGTACAGGAAGTCTGAGTCTTCCTACTGTCTATGTTTTGAGCGTTTCCTGTGTCATCAGTTTTACATTCCGATGCACCTCTGCAGGTTTACTGTATCCCTTGGACCTTCCCATTGACGATGAAACACAGAAATTGGATCGGAATTAAATATCAGAGACACAATGCCGACATAAGTACAGGAAGACTGAGTCTTTCTACTGTCTATGTTTCGAGCGTTTCCTGTGTCACCAGTTTTACATTCCGATGCACCTCTGCAGGTTTACTGTATCCGTTGGACCTTCACAGTGACGATGAAACACAGAAATTGCATCGGAATTAAATATAAGAGACACAATGCTGACTTAAGAACAGGAAGACTGAGTCTTCCTACTGTCTATGTTTTTTAGCGTTTCCTGTGACACCAGTTTTACATTCTGATACACCTCTGCAGGTTTACTGTATCCCTTGGGCCTTCCCATAGACGACGAAACACAGAAATTGCATCGGAATTAAATAGAAGAGACACAATGTCGACTTAAGTACTACAAAACTCAGTCTTCTTAGTGTCTATGTTTGAGCGTTTCCTGTGTCACCAGTTTTACATTCCGATGCACCTCTGCAGGTTTACTGTATCCATTGGACCTTCACAGTGACGATGAAAAACAGAAATTGCATCGAAATTAAATATAAGAGACACAATGCCGAATTAAGTACTACACAACTGAGCCTTCTTAGCGTCTATGTTTTGAGCGTTTCTGTGTCACCAGTTTTACATTCCGATGGGCCTCTGCAGGTTTACTGTATCCATTGGACCTTAGCATTGACGATGAAACACAGAAATTGCATCGGATTTAAATATAAGAGACACATGCCGACTTAAGTACTGGAAGACTGAGTCTTCCTATTGTCTATGTTTTGAGCGTTTCCTGTGTCACCAGTTTTACATTCCGATGCACCTCTGCAGGTTTACTGTATCCCTTGGACATTCCCATCGACGATGAAACACAGAAATTTCATCGGAATTAAATATAAGAGACACAATGCCGACTTAAGTACAGGAAGACTGAGTCTTCCTACTGTCTATGTTTTCAGCGTTTCCTGTGTCACCAGTTTTACATTCCGATGCACCTCTGCAGGTTTACTGTATCCCTTGGACCTTCAGAGTGACCATGAAACACAGAAATTGCATCGGAATTAAATATAAGAGACACAATGCTGATTTAAGTACAGGAAGACTGAGTCTTCCTGCTGTCTATGCTTTGAGCTTTTCCTGTGTCACCAGTTTTACATTCCGATGCACCTCTGCGGGTTTACTGTATCCATTGGACCTTCACAGTGACAATGAAACACAGAAATTGCTTCGGAATTAAATATAAGAGACACAATGCCGACTTAAGTACAGGAAGACTGTGTCGTCCTACTGTCTATGTATTGAGCGTTTCCTGTGTCACCAGGTTTACATTCCGATGCACCTCTGCAGTTTTACTGTATCCCTTGGACCTTCCCATTGACGATGAAACACAGAAATTTCATCGGAATTAAATATAAGAGACACAATGCCGACTTAAGTAAGGAACACTGAGTCTTCCTACTGTCTATGTTTTGAGCGTTTCCTGTGTCACCAGTTTTGCATTCCGATGCACCTCTTCAGGTTTACTGTATCCATTGGACCTTCCCTTTGACGATGAAACACAGAAATTGCATCGGATTTAAATATAAGAGACACAATGCAGACTTAAGTACAGGAAGACTGAGTCTTCCTACTGTCTATGTTTTGAGCGTTTCCTGTGTCACCAGTTTTGCATTCCGATGCACCTCTGAGGGTTTACTGTATCCATTCGACCTTCACGGTGACGATGAAACACAGAAATTGGATCGGAATTAAATAGAAGAGACACAATGCCGACTTAAGTACAAGAAAACTGAGTCTTGTTAGGTTCTATGTTTTGAGCGTTCCCTGTGTCACCAGTTTTACATTCCGATGCACCTATGCAGGTTTACTGTATCCATTGGACCTTCCCAGTGACGATGAAACACAGAAATTGCATCGGAATTAAATATAAGAGACACAATGCCGACTTAAGTACTACAAAACTGAGCCTTCTAAGGGTCTTTGTTTTGAGCGTTTCCTGTGTCACCAGTTTTACATTCCGATACACCTCTGCAGGTTTACTGTACCCATTGGACCTTCCCATTGAAGATGAAACGCAAAAATTGCATCGGATTTAAATATAAGAGACACAATGCCTACTTAAGTACAGGAAGTCTGAGTCTTCCTACTGTCTATGTTTTGTGCCTTTCCTGTGTCATCAGTTATACATTCCGATGCACCTCTGCAGGTTTACTGTATCCCTTGGACCTTCCCATTGAAGATGAAACACAGAAATTGCATCGGAATTAAATATAAGAGACAAAATGCCGACTTAAGTACAGGAAGACTGAGTCTTCCTACTGTCTATGTATTGAGCGTTTCCTGTGTCACCAGTTTTGCATTCCGATGCACCTCTGAGGGTTTACTGTATCCATTCGACCTTCACGGTGACGATGAAACGCAGAAATTGCATCGGAATTAAATAGAAGAGACACAATGCCGACTTAAGTACAAGAAAACTGAGTCTTGTTAGGTTCTATGTTATGAGCGTTTCCTGTGTCACCAGTTTTACATTCCGATGCACCTATGCAGGGTTACTGTATCCATTGGACCTTCCCAGTGACGATGAAACACAGAAATTGCATCGGAATTAAATATAAGAGACACAATGCCGACTTAAGTACAAGAAAACTGAGTCTTCTTTGGGTCTATGTTTTGAGCGTTTCCTGTGTCACCAGCTTTACATTCGGATGCACCTCTCCAGTTTTACTGTATCCCTTGGACCTTCCCATTGACGATGAAACACAGAAATTTCATCGGAATTAAATATAAAAGACACAATGCCTACTTAAGTAAGGAAGACTGAGTCTTCCTACTGTCTATGATTTGAGCGTTTCCTGTGTCACCAGTTTTACATTCCGATGCAGCTCTGCAGGTTTACTGTATCCATTGGACCTTCCCATTGACGACGAAAGACGGAGATTGCATCGGATTTAAATATAAGAGACACAATGCAGACTTAAGTACAGGAAGACTGAGTCTTCCTACTGTCTATGTTTTGAGCGTTTCCTGTGTCACCAGTTTTACATTCCGATGCACCTCTGCAGTTTTACTGTATCCATTCGACCTTCACAGTGACGACGAAACACAGAAATTGCATCGGAATTAAATATAAGAGACACAATGCCGACTTAAGTACAAGAAAACTGAGTCTTCTTAGGGTCTATGTTTTGAGCGTTTCCTGTGTCACCAGTTTTACATTCCGATGCGCCTCTGCAGGTTTACTGTATCCATTGGACCTTCCCAGTGACGATGAAACACAGAAATTGCATCGGAATTAAATATAAGAGATACAATGCCGACATAAGTACAAGAAAACTGAGTCTTCTTAGGGTCTATGTTCTGAGGGTTTCCTGTGTCACCAGTTTTACATTCCGATGCACCTCTGCAGGTTTACTAAATCCATTCGACCTTCACAGTGACGATGAAACACAGAAATTGCATCGGAATTAAATATAAGAGACACAATGCCGAATTAAGTACAAGAAAACTGAGTCTTCTTAGTGTCTATGTTTTGAGCGTTTCCTGTGTCACCAATTTTACATTCCGATGCACCTCTGCAGGTTTACTGTATCCATTGGACCTTCCCAGTGACGATGAAACACAGAAATAGCATCGGAATTAAATATAAGAGACACAATGCCGACTTAAGTACAGGAAGGCTGAGTCTTAATACTGTCTATGCTTTGAGCGTTTCTTGTGTCACCAGTTTTACATTCCGATGCACCTCTGCAGGTTTACTGTATCCATTGGACCTTCCCATTGACGATGAAACGCAAAAATTGCATCGGATTTAAATTTAAGAGACAAAATGCCTACCTAAGTACAGGAAGTCTGAGTCTTTCTACTGTCTATGTTTCGAGCGTTTCCTGTGTCACCAGTTTTACATTCCGATGCACCTCTGCAGGTTTACTGTATCCGTTGGACCTTCACAGTGACGATGAAACACAGAAATTGCATCGGAATTATATATAAGAGACACAATGCCGACTTAAGAACAGGAAGACTGAGTCTTCCTACTGTCTATGTTTTTAAGCGTTTCCTGTGACACCAGTTTTACATTCTGATACACCTCTGCAGGTTTACTGTATCCCTTGGGCCTTCCCATTGACGACGAAACACTGAAATTGCATCGGAATTAAATATAAGAGACACAATGCCAACTTAAGTACTACAAAACTCAGTCTTCTTAGTGTCTATGTTTTGAGCGTTTCCTGTGTCACCAGTTTTACATTCCGATGCACCTCTGCAGGTTTACTGTATCCATTGGACCTTCACAGTGACGATGAAAAACAGAAATTGCATCGAAATTAAATATAAGAGACACAATGCCGAATTAAGTACTACAAAACTGAGCCTCCTTAGGGTCTATGTTTTGAGCGTTTCTGTGTCACCAGTTTTACATTCCGATGGGCCTCTGCAGGTTTACTGTATCCCTTGGACCTTCCCGTCGACGATGAAACACAGAAATTGCATCGGAATCAAATATTAGAGACACAATGACGACTTATGTACAGGAAGAATGAGCCTCCCTACTGTCTACGTTTTGAGCGTTTCCTGTGTCACCAGTTTTACATTCCGATGCACCTCTGCAGGTTTACTGTATCCCTTGGACCTTCCCATTGAAGATGAAACACAGAAATTGCATCGGAATTAAATATAAGAGACAAAATGCCGACTTAAGTACAGGAAGACTGAGTCTTCCTACTGTCTATGTATTGAGCGTTTCCTGTGTCACCAGTTTTACATTCCGATGCACCTCTGCAGGTTTACTGTATCCATTGCACCTTCACAGTGACGATGAAACACAGAAATTGCTTTGGAATTAAATATAAGAGACACAAAGCCGACTTAAGTACAGGAAGACTGTGTCTTCCTACTGTCTATGTTTTGAGCGATTCCTGTGTCACCAGTTTTACATTCCGATGCACCTCTGCAGGTTTACTGTACCCATTGGTCCTTCCCATTGACGATGAAACGCAAAAATTGCATCGGATTTAAATACAAGAGACACAATGCCTACTTAAGTACAGGAAGACTGAGTCTTCCTACTGTCTATGTTTTGAGCGTTTCCTGTGTCACCAGTTTTACATTCCGATGCACGTCTGCAGGTTTTACTGTATCCATTCGACCTTCACAGTGACGACGAAACACAGAAATTGAATCGGAATTAAATATAAGAGACACAATGCCCACTTAAGTACAAGAAAACTGAGTTTTCTTAGGGTCTATGTTTTGAGCGTTTCCTGTGTCACCAGTTTTACATTCCGATGCGCCTCTGCAGGTTTACTGTATCCATTGGACCGTCCCAGTGACGATGAAACACAGAAATTGCATCGGAATTAAATATAAAAGATACAATGCCGACTTAAGTACAAGAAAACTGAGTCTTCTTAGGGTCTATGTTTTGAGGGTTTCCTGTGTCACCAGTTTTACATTCCGATGCACCTCTGCAGGTTTACTGTATCCATTGGACCTTCCCAGTGACGATGAAACACAGAAATTGCATCGGAATTAAATATAAGAGACACAATGCCGAGTTAAGTACAAGAAAACTGGGTCTTCTTAGGGTCTATGTTTTGAGGGTTTCCTGTGTCACCAGTTTTACATACCGATGCACCTCTGCAGGTTTACTGTATCCATTCGACCTTCACAGTGACGATGAAACACAGAAATTGCATCGGAATTAAATATAAGAGACACAATGCCGAATTAAGTACAAGAAAACTGAGTCTTCTTAGGGTCTATGTTTTGAGCGTTTCCTGTGTCACCAATTTTACATTCCGATGCACCTCTGCAGGTTTACTGTATCCATTGGACCTTCCCAGTGACGATGAAACACAGAAATTGCATCGGAATTAAATATAAGAGACACAATGCCGACTTAAGTACAGGAAGGCTGAGTCTTAATACTGTCTATTCTTTGAGCGTTTCTTGTGTCACCAGTTTTACATTCCGATGCACCTCTGCAGGTTTACTGTATCCATTGGACTTTCCCATTGACGATGAAACGCAAAAATTGCATCGGATTTAAATATAAGAGACAAAATGCCTACCTAAGTACAGGAAGTCTGAGTCTTCCTACTGACTATGTTTTGAGCGTTTCCTGTGTCATCAGTTTTACATTCCGATGCACCTCTGCAGCTTTACTGTATCCCTTGGACCTTCCCATTGACGATGAAACACAGAAATTTGATCGGAATTAAATATCAGAGACACAATGCCGACATAAGTACAGGAAGACTGAGTCTTTCTACTGTCTATGTTTCGAGCGTTTCCTGTGTCACCAGTTTTACATTCCGATGCACCTCTGCAGGTTTACTGTATCCGTTGGACCTTCACAGTGACGATGAAACACAGAAATTGCATCGGAATTAAATATAAGAGACACAATGCCGACTTAAGTACTACAAAACTCAGTCTTCTTAGTGTCTATGTTTTGAGCGTTTCCTGTGACACCAGTTTTACATTCCGATGCACCTCTGCAGGTTTACTGTATCCATTGGACCTTCACAGTGACGATGAAAAACAGAAATTGCATCGAAATTAAATATAAGAGACACAATGCCGAATTAAGTACTACACAACTGAGCCTTCTTAGGGTCTATGTTTTGAGCGTTTCTGTGTCACCAGTTTTACATTCCGATGGGCCTCTGCAGGTTTACTGTATCCATTGGACCTTAGCATTGACGATGAAACACAGAAATTGCATCGGATTTAAATATAAGAGACACATGCCGACTTAAGTACGGGAAGACTGAGTCTTCCTATTGTCTATGTTTTGAGCGTTTCCTGTGTCACCAGTTTTACATTCCGATGCACCTCTGCAGGTTTACTGTATCCCTTGGACATTCCCATCGACGATGAAACACAAAAATTGCATCGGAATTAAATATAAGAGACACAATGCCGACTTAAGTACAGGAAGACTGAGTCTTCCTACTGTCTATGTTTTCAGCGTTTCCTGTGTCACCAGTTTTACATTCCGATGCACCTCTGCAGGTTTACTGTATCCCTTGGACCTTCAGAGTGACCATGAAACACAGAAATTGCATCGGAATTAAATATAAGAAACACAATGCCGATTTATGTACAGGAAGACTGAGTCTTCCTGCTGTCTATGCTTTGAGCTTTTCCTGTGTCACCAGTTTTACATTCCGATGCACCTCTGCGGGTTTACTGTATCCATTGTACCTTCACAGTGACAATGAAACACAGAAATTGCTTCGGAATTAAATATAAGAGACACAATGCCGACTTAAGTACAGGAAGACTGTGTCGTCCTATTGTCTATGTATTGAGCGTTTCCTGTGTCACCAGGTTTACATTCCGATGCACCTCTGCAGTTTTACTGTATCCCTTGGACCTTCCCATTGACGATGAAACACAGAAATTTCATCGGAATTAAATATAAGAGACACAATGCCGACTTAAGTAAGGAAGACTGAGTCTTCCTACTGTCTATGTTTTGAGCGTTTCCTGTGTCACCAGTTTTGCATTCCGATGCACCTCTGCAGGTTTGCTGTATCCATTGGACCTTCCCTTTGACGATGAAACACAGAAATTGCGTCGGATTTAAATATAAGAGACACAATGCAGACTTAAGTACAGGAAGACTGAGTCTTCCTACTGTCTATGTTTTGAGCGTTTCCTGTGTCACCAGTTTTGCATTCCGATGCACCTCTGAGGGTTTACTGTATCCATTCGACCTTCACGGTGACGATGAAACACAGAAATTGCATCGGAATTAAATAGAAGAGACACAATGCCGACTTAAGTACAAGAAAACTGAGTCTTGTTAGGTTCTATGTTTTGAGCGTTTCCTGTGTCACCAGTTTTACATTCCGATGCACCTATGCAGGTTTACTGTATCCATTGGACCTTCCCAGTGACGATGAAACACAGAAATTGCATCGGAATTAAATATAAGAGACACAATGCCGACTTAAGTACAGGAAAACTGAGGCTTCTTTGGGTCTATGTTTTGAGCGTTTCCTGTGTCACCAATTTTACATTCCGATACACCTCTGCAGGTTTACTGTACCCATTGGACCTTCCCATTGACGATGAAACGCAAAAATTGCATCGGATTTAAATATAAGAGACACAATGCCTACTTAAGTACAGGAAGTCTGAGTCTTCCTACTGTCTATGTTTTGTGCCTTTCCTGTGTCATCAGTTATACATTCCGATGCACCTCTGCAGGTTTACTGTATCCCTTGGACCTTCCCATTGACGATGAAACACAGAAATTGCATCGGATTTAAATATAAGAGACACAATGCAGACTTAAGTACAGGAAGACTGAGTCTTCCTACTGTCTATGTTTTGAGCGTTTCCTGTGTCACCAGTTTTGCATTCCGATGCACCTCTGAGGGTTTACTGTATCCATTCGACCTTCACGGTGACGATGAAACACAGAAATTGCATCGGAATTAAATAGAAGAGACACAATGCCGACTTAAGTACAAGAAAACTGAGTCTTGTTAGGTTCTATGTTTTGAGCGTTTCCTGTGTCACCAGTTTTACATTCCGATGCACCTATGCAGGTTTACTGTATCCATTGGACCTTCCCAGTGACGATGAAACACAGAAATTGCATCGGAATTAAATATAAGAGACACAATGCCGACTTAAGTACAAGAAAACTGAGTCTTCTTTGGGTCTATGTTTTGAGCGTTTCCTGTGGCACCAGTTTTACATTCCGATACACCTCTGCAGGTTTACTGTACCCATTGGACCTTCCCATTGACGATGAAACGCAAAAATTGCATCGGATTTAAATATAAGAGACACAATGCCTACTTAAGTACAGGAAGTCTGAGTCTTCCTACTGTCTATGTTTTGTGCCTTTCCTGTGTCATCAGTTATACATTCCGATGCACCTCTGCAGGTTTACTGTATCCCTTGGACCTTCCCATTGACGATGAAACACAGAAATTGCATCGGAATTAAATATAAGAGACACAATGCCGACTTAAGTACAAGAAAACTGAGTCTTGTTAGGTTCTATGTTTTGAGCGTTTCCTGTGTCACCAGTTTTACCTTCCGATGCACCTATGCAGGTTTACTGTATCCATTGGACCTTCCCAGTGACGATGAAACACAGAAATTGCATCGGAATTAAATATAAGAGACACAATGCCGACTTAAGTACAAGAAAACTGAGTCTTCTTTGGGTCTATGTTTTGAGCGTTTCCTGTGTCACCAGTTTTACATTCCGATACACCTCTGCAGGTTTACTGTACCCATTGGACCTTCCCATTGACGATGAAACGCAAAAATTTCATCGGATTTAAATATAAGAGACACAATGCCTACTTAAGTACAGGAAGTCTGAGTCTTCCTACTGTCTATGTTTTGTGCCTTTCCTGTGTCATCAGTTATGCATTCCGATGCACCTCTGCAGGTTTACTGTATCCCTTGGACTTCCCATGGACGATGAAACACAGAAATTGCATCGGAATTAAATATAAGAGACACAATGCCGACTTAAGTACAGGAAGACTGAGTCTTCCTACTGTCTATGTTTTGAGCGTTTCCTGTGTCACCAGTTTTACATTCCGATGCACCTCTGCAGGTTTACTGTATCCATTGCACCTTCACAGTGACGATGAAACACAGAAATTGCTTTGGAATTAAATATAAGAGACACAAAGCCGACTTAAGTACAGGAAGACTGTGTCTTCCTACTGTCTATGTTTTGAGCGATTCCTGTGTCACCAGTTTTACATTCCGATGCACTTCTGCAGGTTTACTGTACCCATTGGTCCTTCCCTTTGACGATGAAACACAGAAATTGCGTCGGATTTAAATATAAGAGACACAATGCAGACTTAAGTACAGGAAGACTGAGTCTTCCTACTGTCTATGTTTTGAGCGTTTCCTGTGTCACCAGTTTTGCATTCCGATGCACCTCTGAGGGTTTACTGTATCCATTCGACCTTCACGGTGACGATGAAACACAGAAATTGCATCGGAATTAAATAGAAGAGACACAATGCCGACTTAAGTACAAGAAAACTGAGTCTTGTTAGGTTCTATGTTTTGAGCGTTTCCTGTGTCACCAGTTTTACATTCCGATGCACCTATGCAGGTTTACTGTATCCTTTGGACCTTCCCAGTGACGATGAAACACAGAAATTGCATCGGAATTAAATATATGAGACACAATGCCGACTTAAGTACAAGAAAACTGAGTCTTCTTTGTGTCTATGTTTTGAGCGTTTCCTGTGTCACCAGTTTTACATTCCGATACACCTCTGCAGGTTTACTGTACCCATTGGACCTTCCCATTGACGATGAAACGCAAAAATTGCATCGGATTTAAATATAAGAGACACAATGCCTACTTAAGTACAGGAAGTCTGAGTCTTCCTACTGTCTATGTTTTGTGCCTTTCCTGTGTCATCAGTTATACATTCCGATGCACCTCTGCAGGTTTACTGTATCCCTTGGACCTTCCCATTGACGATGAAACACAGAAATTGCATCGGAATTAAATATAAGAGACACAATGCCGACTTAAGTACAGGAAGACTGAGTCTTCCTACTGTCTATGTTTTGAGCGTTTCCTGTGTCACCAGTTTTACATTCCGATGCACCTCTGCAGGTTTACTGTATCCATTGCACCTTCACAGTGACGATGAAACACAGAAATTGCTTTGGAATTAAATATAAGAGACACAAAGCCGACTTAAGTACAGGAAGACTGTGTCTTCCTACTGTCTATGTTTTGAGCGATTCCTGTGTCACCAGTTTTACATTCCGATGCACCTCTGCAGGTTTACTGTACCCATTGGACCTTCCCATTGACGATGAAACACAGAAATTGCATCGGAATTAAATATAAGAGACACAATGCCGACTTAAGTACAAAAAAACTGAGTCTTCTTAGGGTCTATGTTTTGAGCGTTTCCTGTGTCACCAGTTTTACATACCGATGCACCTCTGCAGGTTTACTGTATCATTTGGACCTTCACAGTGACGATGAAACACAGATACTGCATCGGAATTAAATATAAGAGACAAAATGCCGATTTAAGTACAGGAAGACTGAGTCTTCCTACTGTCTATGCTTTGCGCCTTTCCTGTGTCACCAGTTTTACATTCCGATGCACCTTTGCAGGTTTACTGTATCCCTTGGACCTTCCCAATGACGACGAAACACAGAAATTTCATCGGAATTAAGTATAAGAGACACAATGACGACTAAGTCAGGAAGACTGAGTCTTCTTACTGTCTATGCTTTGAGCGTTTCCTGTGTCACCAGTTTTACATTCCGAGGCACCTCTGCAGGCTTACTGTATCCATTGGACCTTCCCATTGACGATGAAAGACTGAAATTGCATCGGATTTAAATATAAGAGACAAAATGCAGACTTAAGTACAGGAAGACTGATTCTTCCTACTGTCTATGTTTTGAGCGTTTCCTGTGTCACCAGTTTTACATTCCGATGCACCTCTGCAGGTTTACTGTATCCATTCAACCTTCACAGTGACGATGAAACACAGAAATTGCATCGGAATTAAATATAAGAGACACAATGCCGACATAAGTACAAGAAAACTGAGTCTTCTTAGGGTCTATGTTTTGAGCGTTTCCTGTGTCACCAGTTTTACATTCCGATGCACCTCTGCAGGTTTACTGTATCCATTGGACCTTCCCAGTGACGATGAAACACAGAAATTGCATCGGAATTAAATATAAGAGACACAATTCCGACTTAAGTACAAGAAAAATGAGTCTTCTTAGGGTCTATGTTTTGAGCGTTTCCTGTGTCACCAGTTTTACATTCCGATGCACTTTTGCAGGTTTACTGTATCCATTGGAGTTTCCTATTGCCGATGAAACGCAGAAATTGCATCGGATTTAATTATAAGAGGCACAACGCCGACTTAAGTACAGGAAGGCTGAGTCTTCCTACTGTCTATGCTTTGAGCGTTTCCTGTGTCACCAGTTTTACATTCCGATGCACCTTTGCAGGTTTACTGTATCCATTGGACCTTCCTATTGCCGATGAAACGCAGAAATTGCATCGGATTTAAATATAAGAGACACAATGCCGACTTAAGTACAGGAAGACTGAGTCTTCCTACTGTCTGTGTTTTGAGTGTTTCCTGTGTCACCAGTTTTACATTCCGATGCACCTCTGCAGGTTTACTGTATCCATTGCACCTTCACAGTGACGATGAAACACAGAAATTGCTTTGGAATTAAATATAAGAGACACAAAGCCGACATAAGTACAGGAAGACTGTGTCTTCCTACTGTCTATGTTTTGAGCGATTCCTGTGTCACCAGTTTTACATTCCGATGCACCTTTGCATGTTTACTGTATCCATTGGACCTTCCTATTGCCGATGAAACGCTGAAATTGCATCGGATTTAAATATAAGATTCACAATGCCGACTTAAGTACAGGAAGGCTGTCTCTTCCTACTGTCTATGCTTTGAGCGTTTCCTGTGTCATCAGTTTTACATTCCGATGCATCTCTGCAGGTTTACTGCATCCATTCGACCTTCACTGTGACGATGAAACACAGAAATTGCATCGGAATTAAATATAAGAGACACAATGCCGACTTAAGAACAGGAAGACTGAGTCTTCCTACTGTCTATGTTTTTTAGCGTTTCCTGTGACACCAGTTTTACATTCTGATACACCTCTGCAGGTTTACTGTATCCCTTGGGCCTTCCCACTGACGACGAAACACAGAAATTGCATCGGAATTAAATATAAGAGACACAATGCCGACTTAAGTACTACAAAACTCAGTCTTCTTAGTGTCTATGTTTTGAGCGTTTCCTGTGTCACCAGTTTTACATTCCGATGCACCTCTGCAGGTTTACTGTATCCATTGGACCTTCACAGTGACGATGAAAAACAGAAATTGCATCGAAATTAAATATAAGAGACACAATGCCGAATTAAGTACTACACAACTGAGCCTTCTTAGGGTCTATGTTTTGAGCGTTTCTGTGTCACCAGTTTTACATTCCGATGGGCCTCTGCAGGTTTACTGTATCCATTGGACCTTCCCTTTGACGATGAAACACAGAAATTGCATCGGATTTAAATATAAGAGACACAATGCAGACTTAAGTACAGGAAGACTGAGTCTTCCTACTGTCTATGTTTTGAGCGTTTCCTGTGTCACCAGTTTTGCATTCCGATGCACCTCTGAGGGTTTACTGTATCCATTCGACCTTCACGGTGACGATGAAACACAGAAATTGCATCGGAATTAAATAGAAGAGACACAATGCCGACTTAAGTACAAGAAAACTGAGTCTTGTTAGGTTCTATGTTTTGAACGTTTCCTGTGTCACCAGTTTTACATTCCGATGCACCTATGCAGGGTTACTGTATCCATTGGACCTTCCCAGTGACGATGAAACACAGAAATTGCATCGGAATTAAATATAAGAGACACAATGCCGACTTAAGTACAAGAAAACTGAGTCTTCTTTGGGTCTATGTTTTGAGCGTTTCCTGTGTCACCAGTTTTACATTCTGATACACCTCTGCAGGTTTACTGTACCCATTGGACCTTCCCATTGACGATGAAACGCAAAAATTGCATCGGATTTAAATATAAGAGACACAATGCCTACTTAAGTACAGGAAGTCCGAGTCTTCCTACTGTCTATGTTTTGTGCCTTTCCTGTGTCATCAGTTATACATTCCGATGCACCTCTGCAGGTTTACTGTATCCCTTGGACCTTCCCATTGACGATGAAACACAGAAATTGCATCGGAATTAAATATAAGAGACACAATGCCGACTTAAGTACAGGAAGACTGAGTCTTCCTACTGTCTATGTTTTGAGCGTTTCCTGTGTCACCAGTTTTACATTGCGATGCACCTCTGCAGGTTTACTGTATCCATTGCACCTTCACAGTGACGATGAAACACAGAAATTGCTTTGGAATTAAATATAAGAGACACAAAGCCGACTTAAGTACAGGAAGACTGTGTCTTCCTACTGTCTATGATTTGAGCGATTCCTGTGTCACCAGTTTTACATTCCGATGCACCTCTGCAGGTTTACTGTACCCATTGGTCCTTCCCATTGACGATGAAACGCAAAAATTGCATCGGATTTAAATACAAGAGACACAATGCCTACTTAAGTACAGGAAGTCTGAGTCTTCCTACTGTCTATGATTTGAGCGTTTCCTGTGTCATCAGTTTTACATTCCGATGCACCTCTGCAGGTTTACTGTATCCCTTGGACCTTCCCATTGACGATGAAACACAGAAATTGCATCGGAATTAAATATAAGAGACACAATGCCGACTTAAGTACAAGAAAACTGAGTCTTGTTAGGTTCTATGTTTTGAGCGTTTCCTGTGCCACCAGTTTTACATACCGATGCACCTCTGCAGGTTTACTATATCATTTGGACCTTCACATTGACGATGAAACACAGATACTGCATCGGAATTAAATATAAGAGACAAAATGCCGATTTAAGTACAGGAAGACTGAGTCTTCCTACTGTCTATGCATTGCGCCTTTCCTGTGTCACCAGTTTTACATTCCGATGCACCTTTGCAGGTTTACTGTATCCCTTGGACCTTCCCATTGACGACGAAACACAGAAATTTCATCGGAATTAAGTATAAGAGACACAATGACGACTAAGTCAGGAAGACTGAGTCTTCTTACTGTCTATGTTTTGAGCGTTTCCTGTGTCACCAGTTTTACATTCCGAGGCACCTCTGCAGGCTTCCTGTATCCATTGGACCTTCCCATTGACGATGAAAGACTGAAATTGCATCGGATTTAAATATAAGAGACAAAATGCAGACTTAAGTACAGGAAGACTGATTCTTCCTACTGTCTATGTTTTGAGCGTTTCCTGTGTCACCAGTTTTCAATTCCGATGCACCTCTGCAGGTTTACTGTATCTATTCGACCTTCACAGTGACGATGAAACACAGAAATTGCATCGGAATTAAATATAAGAGACACAATGCCGACATAAGTACAAGAAAACTGAGTCTTCTTAGGGTCTATGTTTTGAGCGTTTCCTGTGTCACCAGTTTTACATTCCGATGCACCTCTGCAGGTTTACTGTATCCATTGGACCTTCCCAGTGACGATGAAACACAGAAATTGCATCGGAATTAAATATAAGAGACACAAAGCCGACTAAAGTACAGGAAGACTGTGTCTTCCTACTGTCTATGTTTTGAGCGATTCCTGTGTCACCAGTTTTACATTCCGACGCACCTTTGCATGTTTACTGTATCCATTGGACCTTCCTATTGCCGATGAAACGCAGAAATTGCATCGGATTTAAATATAAGATTCACAATGCCGACTTAAGTACAGGAAGGCTGTCTCTTCCTACTGTCTATGCTTTGAGCGTTTCCTGTGTCATCAGTTTTACATTCCGATGCATCACTGCAGGTTTACTGCATCCATTCGACCTTCACTGTGACGATGAAACACAGAAATTTCATCGGAATTAGATATAAGAGACACAGTGCCGACGTAAGTACAAGAAAACTGAGTCTTCTTAGTGTCTATGTTTTGAGCGTTTACTGTGTCACCAGTTTTACATTCCGATACACCTCTGCAGGTTTACTGTACCCATTGGACCTTCCCATTGACGATGAAACACAGAAATTGCATCGGAATTAAATATAAGAGACACAATGCCGACTTAAGTACAAGAAAAAAATGGTTCAAATGGCTCTGAGCACTATGGGACTCAACTGCTGAGGTCATTAGTCCCCTAGAACTTAGAACTAGTTAAACCTAACTAACCTAAGGACATCACAAACATCCATGCCCGAGGCAGGATTCGAACCTGCGCCCGTAGCGGTCTTGCGGTTCCAGACTGCAGCGCCTTTAACCGCACGGCCACTTCGGCCGGCAAGTACAAGAAAACTGAGTCTTCTTAGGGTCTATGTTTTGAGCGTTTCCTGTATCACCAGTTTTACATTCCGATGCACCTTTGCAGGTTTACTGTATCCCTTGGACCTTCCCATTGACGATGAAACACAGAAAGTTCATCGGAATGAAGAGACACAATGACGACTTAAGTCAGGAAGACTGAGTCTTCCTACTGTCTATGTTTTGAGCGTTTCCTGTGTCACCAGTTTTACATTCCGAGTCACCTCTGCAGGCTTACTGTACCCATTGGACCTTCCCATTGACGATGAAAGACAGAAATTGCATCGGATTTAAATATAAGAGACACAATGCCTACTTAAGTACAGGAAGTCTGAGTCTTCCTACTGTCTATGTTTTGTGCGTTTCCTGTGTCATCAGTTATACATTCCGATGCACCTCTGCAGGTTTACTGTATCCCTTGGACCTTCCCGTTGACGATGAAACACAGAAATTGCATCGGAATTAAATATAAGAGACACAATGCCGACTTAAGTACAGGAAGACTGAGTCTTCCTACTGTCTATGTTTTGAGTGTTTCCTGTGTCACCAGTTTTAGATTCCGATGCACCTCTGCAGGTTTACTGTATCCATTGCACCTTCACAGTGACGATGAAACACAGAAATTGCTTTGGAATTAAATATAAGAGACACAAAGCCGACTTAAGTACAGGAAGACTGTGTCTTCCTACTGTCTATGTTTTGAGCGATTCCTGTGTCACCAGTTTTACATTCCGATGCACCTTTGCATGTTTACTGTATCCATTGGACCTTCCTATTGCCGATGAAACGCAGAAATTGCATCGGATTTAAATATAAGAGGCACAATGCCGACTTAAGTACAGGAAGGCTGACTCTTCCTACTGTCTATGTTTTGAGCGTTTCCCGTGTCATCAGTTATACATTCCGATGCATCTCTGCAGGTTTACTGCATCCATTCGACCTTCACTGTGACGATGAAACACAGAAATTGCATCGGAATTAAATATAAGAGACACAGTGCCGACTTAAGTACAAGAAAACTGAGTCTTCTTTAATTCTATGTTTTGAGCGTTTACTGTGTCACCAGTTTTACATTCCGATACACCTCTGCAGGTTTACTGTACCCATTGGACCTTCCCATTGACGATAAAACGCAAAAATTGCATCGGATTTAAATATAAGAGACACAATGCCCACTTAAGTACAGGAAGTCTGAGTCTTCCTACTGTCTATGATTGGAGCGTTTCCTGTGTCATCAGTTTTACATTCCGATGCACCTCTGCAGGTTTACTGTATCCCTTGGACCTTCCCATTGACGATGAAACACAAAAATTGCATCGGAATTAAATATAAGAGACACAATGCCGTCTTAAGTACAAGAAAACTGAGTCTTCTTAGGGTCTATGTTTTGAGCGTTTCCTGTGTCACCAGTTTTACATACCGATGCACCTCTGCAGGTTTACTGTATCACTTGGACCTTCACAGTGACGATGAAACACAGATACTGCATCGGAATTAAATATAAGAGACACAATGCCGATTTAAGTACAGGAAGACTGAGTCTTCCTACTGTCTATGTTTTGAGCGTTTCCTGTGTCACCAGTGTTGCATTCCGATGCACCTCTGCAGGTTTACTGTATCCATTCGTTCTTCACGGTGACGATGAAACACAGAAATTGCATCGGAATTAAATAGAAGAGACACAATGCCGACTTAAGTACAAGAAAACTGAGTCTTCTTAGGTTCTATGTTTTGAGCGTTTCCTGTGTCACCAGTTTTACATTACGATGCAACTATGCAGGGTTACTGTATCCATTGGACCTTCCCAGTGACGATGAAACACAGAAATTGCATCGGAATTAAATATAAGAGACACAATGCCGACTTAAGTACAAGAAAACTGAGTCTTCTTTGGGTCTATGTTTTGAGCGTTTCCTGTGTCACCAGTTTTACATTCGAATACACCTCGGCAGGTTTACTGTACCCATTGGAACTTCCCATTGACGATGAAACGCAAAAATTGCATCGGATTAAATATAAGAGGCACAATGCCGACATAAGTACAAGGAAACTGAGTCTTCTTACGGTCTATGTTTTGAGCGTTTCCTGTGTCACCAGTTTTACATTCCGATGCACTTTTGCAGGTTTACTGTATCCATTGGACCTTCCCAGTGACGATGAAACACAGAAATTGCATCGGAATTAAATATAAGAGACACAATGCCGACTTAAGTACAAGAAAACTGAGTCTTCTTTGGGTCTATGTTTTGAGCGTTTCCTGTGTCACCAGTTTTACATTCCGATACACCTCTGCAGGTTTACTGTACCCATTGGAACTTCCCATTGACGATGAAACGCAATAATTGCATCGGATTTAAATATAAGAGGCACAATGCCGACTTAAGTACAAGAAAACTGAGTCTTCTTAGGGTCTATGTTTTGAGCGTTTCCTGTGTCACCAGTTTTACATTCCGATGCACTTTTGCAGGTTTACTGTATCCATTGGACTTTCCTATTGCCGATGAAACGCAGAAATTGCATCGGATTTAAATATAAGAGGCACAATGCCGACTTAAGTACAGGAAGGCTGAGTCTTCCTACTGTCTATGCTTTGAGCGTTTCCTGTGTCACCAGTTTTACATTCCGATGCACCTTTGCAGGTTTACTGTATCCATTGGACCTTCCTATTGCCGATGAAACGCAGAAATTGCATCGGATTTAAATATAAGAGACACAATGCCGACTTAAGTACAGGAAGACTGAGTCTTCCTACTGTCTATGTTTTGAGCGTTTCCTGTGTCACCAGTTTTACATTCCGATGCACCTCTGCAGGTTTACTGTATCCATTGCACCTTCACAGTGACGATGTAACACAGATATTGCTTTGGAATTAAATATAAGAGACACAAAGCCGACTTAAGTACTGGAAGGCTGTCTCTTCCTACTGTCTATGCTTTGAGCGTTTCCTTTGTCATCAGTTTTACATTCCGATGCATCTCTGCAGGTTTACTACATCCATTCGACCTTCACTGTGACGATGAAACACAGAAATTGCATCGGAATTAAATATAAGAGACACAGTGCCGACATAAGTACAAGAAAACTGAGTCTTCTTTAAGTCTATGTTTTGAGCGTTTACTGTGTCACCAGTTTTACATTGCGATACACCTCTGCAGGTTTACTGTACCCATTGGACCTTCCCATTGACGATGAAACGCAAAAATTGCATCGGATTTAAATATAAGAGACACAATGCCTACTTAAGTACAGGAAGTCTGAGTCTTCCTACTGTCTATGATTTGAGCGTTTCCTGTGTCATCAGTTTTACATTCCGATGCACCTCTGCAGGTTTACTGTATCCCTTGGACCTTCCCATTGACGATGAAACACAGAAATTGCATCGGAATTAAATATAAGTGACACAATGCCTACTTAAGTACAAGAAAACTGAGTCTTCTTAGGGTCTATGTTTTGAGCGTTTCCTGTGTCACCAGTTTTACATTCCGATGCACTTTTGCAGGTTTACTGTATCCATTGGACTTTCCTATTGCCGATGAAACGCAGAAATTGCATCGGATTTAAATATAAGAGGCACAATGCCGACTTAAGTACAGGAAGGCTGAGTCTTCCTACTGTCTATGCTTTGAGCGTTTCCTGTGTCACCAGTTTTACATTCCGATGCACCTTTGCAGGTTTACTGTATCCATTGGACCTTCCTATTGCCGATGAAACGCAGAAATTTCATCGGATTTAAATATAAGAGACACAATGCCGACTTAAGTACAGGAAGACTGAGTCTTCCTACTGTCTATGTTTTGAGCGTTTCCTGTGTCACCAGTTTTACATTCCGATGCACCTCTGCAGGTTTACTGTATCCATTGCACCTTCACAGTGACGATGTAACACAGATATTGCTTTGGAATTAAATATAAGAGACACAAAGCCGACTTAAGTACTGGAAGGCTGTCTCTTCCTACTGTCTATGCTTTGAGCGTTTCCTTTGTCATCAGTTTTACATTCCGATGCATCTCTGCAGGTTTACTACATCCATTCGACCTTCACTGAGACGATGAAACACAGAAATTGCATCGGAATTAAATATAAGAGACACAGTGCCGACTTAAGTACAAGAAAACTGAGTCTTCTTTAAGTCTATGTTTTGAGCGTTTACTGTGTCACCAGTTTTACATTCCGATACACCTCTGCAGGTTTACTGTACCCATTGGACCTTCCCATTGACGATGAAACGCAAAAATTGCATCGGATTTAAATATAAGAGACACAATGCCTACTTAAGTACAGGAAGTCTGAGTCTTCCTACTGTCTATGATTTGAGCGTTTCCTGTGTCATCAGTTTTACATTCCGATGCACCTTTGCAGGTTTACTGTATCCCTTGGACCTTCCCATTGACGATGAAACACAGAAATTGCATCGGAATTAAATATAAGTGACACAATGCCTACTTAAGTACAAGAAAACTGAGTCTTCTTAGGGTCTATGTTTTGAGCGTTTCCTGTGTCACCAGTTTTACATACCGATGCACCTCTGCAGGTTTACTGTATCACTTGGACCTTCGCAGTGACGATGAAACACATATACTGCATCGGAATTAAATATAAGAGACACAATGCCGATTTAAGTACAGGAAGACTGAGTCTTCCTACTGTCTATGCTTTGAGCGTTTCCTGTGTCATCAGTTATACATTCCGATGCACCTCTGCAGGTTTAGTGTATCCATTGGACCTTCCAATTGACGATGAAACACAGAAATTGCATCTGAATTAAATATAAGAGACACAATGCCGACTTAAGTACAGGAAGACTGAGTTTTCCTACTGTCTATGTTTTGAGCGTTTCCTGTGTCACCAGTTTTACATTCCGATGCACCTCTGCAGGTTTACTGTATCCATTGCACCTTCACAGTGACGATGAAACACAGAAATTGCTTTGGAATTAAATATAAGAGACACAAAGCCGACTTAAGTACAGGAAGACTGTGTCTTCCTACTGTCTATGTTTTGAGCGATTCCTGTGTCCCCAGTTTTACATTCCGATGCACCTTTGCATGTTTACTGTATCCATTGGACCTTCCTATTGCCGATGAAACGCAGAAATTGCATCGGATTTAAATATAAGAGGCACAATGCCGACTTATGTACAGGAAGGCTGACTCTTCCTACTGTCTATGATTTGAGCGTTTCCTGTGTCATCAGTTTTACATTCCGATGCATCTCTGCAGGTTTACTGCATCCATTCGACCTTCACTGTGACAATGAAACACAGAAATTGCATCGGAATTAAATATAAGAGACACAGTGCCGACTTAAGTACAAGAAAACTGAGTCTTCTTTAAGTCTATGTATTGAGCGTTATTGTGTCACCAGTTTTACATTCCGATGCACCTTTGCATGTTTACTGTATCCATTGGACCTTCCTATTGCCGATGAAACGCAGAAATTGCATCGGATTTAAATATAAGATTCACAATGCCGACTTAAGTACAGGAAGGCTGTCTCTTCCTACTGTCTATGCTTTGAGCGTTTCCTGTGTCATCAGTTTTACATTCCGATGCATCTCTGCAGGTTTACTGCATCCATTCGACCTTCACTGTGACGATGAAACACAGAAATTTCATCGGAATTAAATATAAGAGACACAGTGCCGACGTAAGTACAAGAAAACTGAGTCTTCTTTAAGTCTATGTTTTGAGCGTTTCCTGTATCACCAGTTTTACATTCCGATGCACCTTTGCAGGTTTACTGTGTCCCTTGGACCTTCCCATTGACGATGAAACACAGAAAGTTCATCGGAATGAAGAGACACAATGACGACTTAAGTCAGGAAGACTGAGTCTTCCTACTGTCTATGTTTTGAGCGTTTCCTGTGTCACCAGTTTTACATTCCGAGTCACCTCTGCAGGCTTACTGTATCCATTGGACCTCCCCATTGACGATGAAAGACAGAAATTGCATCGGATTTAAATATAAGAGACACAATGCCTACTTAAGTACAGGAAGTCTGAGTCTTCCTACTGTCTATGTTTTGTGCGTTTCCTGTGTCATCAGTTATACATTCCGATGCACCTCTGCAGGCTTACTGTATCCCTTGGACCTTCCCATTGACGATGAAACACAGAAACTGCATCGGAATTAAATATAAGAGACACAATGCCGACTTAAGTACAGGAAGACTGAGTCTTCCTACTGTCTATGTTTTGAGTGTTTCCTGTGTCACCAGTTTTAGATTCCGATGCACCTCTGCAGGTTTACTGTATCCATTGCACCTTCACAGTGACGATGAAACACAGAAATTGCTTTGGAATTAAATATAAGAGACACAAAGCCGACTTAAGTACAGGAAGACTATGTCTTCCTACTGTCTATGTTTTGAGCGATTCCTGTGTCACCAGTTTTACATTCCGATGCACCTTTGCATGTTTACTGTATCCATTGCACCTTCACAGTGACGATGAAACGCAGAAATTGCATCGGATTTAAATATAAGAGGCACAATGCCGAATTAAGTACAGGAAGGCTGACTCTTCCTACTGTCTATGCTTTGAGCGTTTCCCGTGTCATCAGTTTTACATTCCGATGCATCTCTGCAGGTTTACTGCATCCATTCGACCTTCACTGTGACGATGAAACACAGAAATTGCATCGGAATTAAATATAAGAGACACAGTGCCGACTTAAGTACAAGAAAACTGAGTCTTCTTTAAGTCTATGTTTTGAGCGTTTACTGTGTCACCAGTTTTACATTCCGATACACCTCTGCAGGTTTACTGTACCCATTGAACCTTCCCATTGACGATGAAACGCAAAAATTGCATCGGATTTAAATATAAGAGACACAATGCCCACATAAGTACAGGAAGTCTGAGTCTTCCTACTGTCTATGATTGCAGCGTTTCCTGTGTCATCAGTTTTACATTCCGATGCACATCTGCAGGTTTACTGTATCCCTTGGACCTTCCCATTGACGATGAAACACAAAAATTGCATCGGAATTAAATATAAGAGACACAATGCCGTCTTAAGTACAAGAAAACTGAGTCTTCTTAGGGTCTATGTTTTGAGCGTTTCCTGTGTCACCAGTTTTACATACCGATGCACCTCTGCAGGTTTACTGTATCACTTGGACCTTCACAGTGACGATGAAACACAGATACTGCATCGGAATTAAATATAAGAGACACAATGCCGATTTAAGTACAGGAAGACTGAGTCTTCCTACTGTCTATGTTTTGAGCGTTTCCTGTGTCACCAGTTTTGCATTCCGATGCACCTCTGCAGGTTAACTGTATCCATTCGTTCTTCACGGTGACGATGAAACACAGAAATTGCATCGGAATTAAATAGAAGAGACACAATGCCGACTTAAGTACAAGAAAGCTGAGTCTTCTTAGGTTCTATGTTTTGAGCGTTTCCTGTGTCACCAGTTTTACATTCCGATGCAACTATGCAGGGTTACTGTATCCATTGGACCTTCCCAGTGACGATGAAACACAGAAATTGCATCGGAATTAAATATAAGAGACACAATGCCGACTTAAGTACAAGAAAACTGAGTCTTCTTTGGGTCTATGTTTTGAGCGTTTCCTGTGTCACCAGTTTTACATTCCGATACACCTCTGCAGGTTTACTGTACACATTGGAACTTCCCATTGACGATGAAACGCAAAAATTGCATCGGATTTAAATATAAGAGGCACAATGCCGACTTAAGTACAAGGAAACTGAGTCTTCTTAGGGTCTATGTTTTGAGCGTTTCCGATGCACTTTTGCAGGTTTACTGTATCAATTGGACCTTCCTATTGCCGATGAAACGCAGAAATTGCATCGGATTTCAATATAAGAGGCACAATGCCGACTTAAGTACAGGAAGGCTGAGTCTTCCTACTGTCTATGCTTTGAGCGTTTCCTGTGTCACCAGTTTTACATTCCGATGCACCTTTGCAGGTTTACTGTATCCATTGGACCTTCCTATTGCCGATGAAACGCAGAAATTGCATCTGATTTAAATATAAGAGACACAATGCCGACTTAAGTACAGGAAGACTGAGTCTTCCTACTGTCTATGTTTTGAGCGTTTCCTGTGTCACCAGTTTTACATTCCGATGCACCTCTGCAGGTTTACTGTATCCATTGCACCTTCACAGTGACGATGTAACACAGATATTGCTTTGGAATTAAATATAAGAGACACAAAGCCGACTTAAGTACTGGAAGGCTGTCTCTTCCTACTGTCTATGCTTTGAGCGTTTCCTTTGTCATCAGTTTTACATTCCGATGCATCTCTGCAGGTTTACTACATCCATTCGACCTTCACTGTGACGATGAAACACAGAAATTGCATCGGATTTCAATATAAGAGGCACAATGCCGACTTAAGTACAGGAAGGCTGAGTCTTCCTACTGTCTTTGATTTGAGCGTTTCCTGTGTCATCAGTTTTACATTCCGATGCACCTCTGCAGGTTTACTGTATCCCTTGGACCTTCCCATTGACGATGAAACACAGAAATTGCATCGGAATTAAATATAAGTGACACAATGCCGACTTAAGTACAAGAAAACTGAGTCTTCTTAGGGTCTATGTTTTGAGCGTTTCCTGTGTCACCAGTTTTACATACCGATGCACCTCTGCAGGTTTACTGTATCACTTGGACCTTCACAGTGACGATGAAACACAGATACTGCATCGGAATTAAATATAAGAGACACAATGCCGATTTAAGTACAGGAAGACTGAGTCTTCCTACTGTCTATGCTTTGAGCGTTTCCTGTGTCATCAGTTATACATTCCGATGCACCTCTGCAGGTTTAATGTATCCATTGGACCTTCCAATTGACGATGAAACACAGAAATTGCATCTGAATTGAATATAAGAGACACAATGCCGACTTAAGTACAGGAAGACTGAGTCTTCCTACTGTCTATGTTTTGAGCGTTTCCTGTGTCACCAGTTTTACATTCCGATGCACCTCTGCAGGTTTACTGTATCCATTGCACCTTCACAGTGACGATGAAACACAGAAATTGCTTTGGAATTAAATATAAGAGACACAAAGCCGACTTAAGTACAGGAAGACTGTGTCTTCCTACTGTCTATGTTTTGAGCGATTCCTGTGTCCCCAGTTTTACATTCCGATGCACCTTTGCATGTTTACTGTATCCATTGGACCTTCCTATTGCCGATGAAACGCAGAAATTGCATCGGATTTAAATATAAGAGGCACAATGCCGACTTATGTACAGGAAGGCTGACTCTTCCTACTGTCTATGCTTTGAGCGTTTCCTGTGTCATCAGTTTTACATTCTGATGCATCTCTGCAGGTTTACTGCATCCATTCGACCTTCACTGTGACAATGAAACACAGAAATTGCATCGGAATTAAATATAAGAGACACAGTGCCGACTTAAGTACAAGAAAACTGAGTCTTCTTTAAGTCTATGTTTTGAGCGTTACTGTGTCACCAGTTTTACATTCCGATACACCTCTGCAGGTTTACTGTACCCATTGGACCTTCCCATTGACGATGAAACACAGAAATTTCATCGGAATTAAGTATAAGAGACACAATGACGACTTAAGTCAGGAAGAGTGAGTGTTCCTACTGTCTATGTTTTGAGCGTTTCCTGTATCACCAGTTTTACATTCCGAGGCACCTCTGCAGGCTTACTGTGTCCATTGGACCTTCCCATTGACGATGAAAGACAGGAATTGCATCGGATTTAAATATAAGAGACGCAATGCCGATTTAAGTACAGGAAGACTGAGTCTTCCTACTGTCTATGTTTTGAGCGATTCCTGTGTCACCAGTTTTACATTCCGATGCACCTTTGCCGGTTTACTGTACCCGTTGGACCTTCCCATTGACGATGAAACACAGAAATTTCATCGGAATTAAGTATAAGAGACACAATGACGACTTAAGTCAGGAAGAGTGAGTGTTCCTACTGTCTATGTTTTGAGCGTTTCCTGTATCACCAGTTTTACATTCCGAGGCACCTCTGCAGGCTTACTGTGTCCATTGGACCTTCCCATTGACGATGAAAGACAGGAATTGCATCGGATTTAAATGTAAGAGACAAAATGATGACTTAAGTACAGGAAGACTTAGACTTCCTACTGTCTATGATTTGAGCGTTTCCTGTGTCACCAGTTTTACATTCCGATGCACCTCTGCAGGTTTACTGTATCCATTCGACTTCACAGTGACGATGAAACACAGAAATTGCATCGGAATTAAATATAAGAGACACAATGCCGACATAAGTACAAGAAAACTGAGTCTTCTTAGGGTCTATGCTTTGAGCGTTTCCTGTGTCATCAGTTTTACATTCCGATGCACCTCTGCATGTTTACTGTATCCCTTGGACCTTCCCATTGACGATGAAACACAGAAATTGCAACGGAATTTAATATAAGAGACACAATGCCGACTTAAGTACAAGAAAACTGAGTCTTCTTAGGGTCTATGTTTTGAGCGTTTCCTGTGTCACCAGTTTCACATACCGATGCACCTCTGCAGGTTTACTGTATCACTTGGACCTTCACAGTGACGATGAAACACAGATAATGCATCGGAATTAAATATAAGAGACACAATGCCGATTTAAGTACAGGAAGACTGAGTCTTCCTACTGTCTATGCTTTGAGCGTTTCCTGTGTCACCAGTTTTACATTCCGATGCACCTTTGCAGGTTTACTGTACCCATTGGACCTTCCCATTGACGATGAAACGCAAAAATTGCATCGGATTTAAATATAAGAGACACAATGCCCACTTAAGTACAGGAAGTCTAAGTCTTCCTACTGTCTATGATTGGAGCGTTTCCTGTGTCATCAGTTTTACATTCAGATGCACCTCTGCAGGTTTACTGTATCCCTTGGACCTTCCCATTGACGATGAAACACAAAAATTGCATCGGAATTAAATATAAGAGACACAATGCCGTCTTAAGTACAAGAAAACTGAGTCTTCTTAGGGTCTATGTTTTGAGCGTTTCCTGTGTCACCAGTTTTACATACCGATGCACCTCTGCAGGTTTACTGTATCACTTGGACCTTCACAGTGACGATGAAACACAGATACTGCATCGGAATTAAATATAAGAGACACAATGCCGATTTAAGTACAGGAAGACTGAGTCTTCCTACTGTCTATGTTTTGAGCGTTTCCTGTGTCACCAGTTTTGCATTCCGATGCACCTCTGCAGGTTAACTGTATCCATTCGTTCTTCACGGTGACGATGAAACACAGAAATTGCATCGGAATTAAATAGAAGAGACACAATGCCGACTTAAGTACAAGAAAGCTGAGTCTTCTTAGGTTCTATGTTTTGAGCGTTTCCTGTGTCACCAGTTTTACATTCCGATGCAACTATGCAGGGTTACTGTATCCATTGGACCGTCCCAGTGACGATGAAACACAGAAATTGCATCGGAATTAAATATAAGAGACACAATGCCGACTTAAGTACACGAAAACTGAGTCTTATTTGGGTCTGTGTTTTGAGCGTTTCCTGTGTCACCAGTTTTACATTCCGATACACCTCTGCAGGTTTACTGTACACATTGGAACTTCCCATTGACGATGAAACGCAAAAATTGCATCGGATTTAAATATAAGAGGCACAATGCCGACTTAAGTACAAGGAAACTGAGTCTTCTTAGGGTCTATGTTTTGAGCGTTTCCTGTGTCACCAGTTTTACATTCCGATTCACTTTTGCAGGTTTACTGTATCCATTGGACCTTCCTATTGCCGATGAAACGCAGAAATTGCATCGGATTTAAATATAAGAGGCACAATGCCGACTTAAGTACAGGAAGGCTGAGTCTTCCTACTGTCTATGCTTTGAGCGTTTCCTGTGTCACCAGTTTTACATTCCGATGCACCTTTGCAGGTTTACTGTATCCATTGGACCTTCCTATTGCCGATGAAACGCAGAAATTGCATCTGATTTAAATATAAGAGACACAATGCCGACTTAAGTACAGGAAGACTGAGTCTTCCTACTGTCTATGTTTTGAGCGTTTCCTGTGTCACCAGTTTTACATTCCGATGCACCTCTGCAGGTTTACTGTATCCATTGCACATTCACAGTGACGATGTAACACAGATATTGCTTTGGAATTAAATATAAGAGACACAAAGCCGACTTAAGTACTGGAAGGCTGTCTCTTCCTACTGTCTATGCTTTGAGCGTTTCCTTTGTCATCAGTTTTACATTCCGATGCATCTCTGCAGGTTTACTACATCCATTCGACCTTCACTGTGACGATGAAACACAGAAATTGCATCGGAATTAAATATAAGAGACACAGTGCCGACTTAAGTACAAGAAAACTGAGTCTTCTTAGGTTCTATGTTTTGAGCGTTTCCTGTGTCACCAGTTTTACATTCCGATGCAACTATGCAGGGTTACTGTATCCATTGGACCTTCCCAGTGACGATGAAACACAGAAATTGCATCGGAATTAAATATAAGAGACACAATGCCGACTTAAGTACAAGAAAACTGAGTCTTCTTTGGGTCTATGTTTTGAGCGTTTCCTGTGTCACCAGTTTTACATTCCGATGCACCTCTGCAGGTTTACTGTACCCATTGGAACTTCCCATTGACGATGAAACGCAAAAATTGCATCGGATTTAAATATAAGAGGCACAATGCCGACTTAAGTACAAGAAAACTGAGACTTCTTAGGGTCTATGTTTTGAGCGTTTCCTGTGTCACCAGTTTTACTTCCCGATGCACTTTTGCAGGTTTACTGTATCCATTGGACCTTCCTATTGCCGATGAAACGCAGAAATTGCATCGGTTTTAAATATAAGAGGCACAATGCCGGCTTAAGTACAGGAAGGCTGAGTCTTCCTACTGTCTATGCTTTGAGCGTTTCCTGTGTCACCAGTTTTACATTCCGATGCACCTTTGCAGGTTTACTGTATCCATTGGACCTTCCTATTGCCGATGAAACGCAGAAATTGCATCGGATTTAAATATAAGAGGCACAATGCCGACTTATGTACAGGAAGGCTGACTCTTCCTACTGTCTATGCTTTGAGCGTTTCCTGTGTCATCAGTTTTACATTCTGATGCATCTCTGCAGGTTTACTGCATCCATTCGACCTTCACTGTGACAATGAAACACAGAAATTGCATCGGAATTAAATATAAGAGACACAGTGCCGACTTAAGTACAAGAAAACTGAGTCTTCTTTAAGTCTATGTTTTGAGCGTTACTGTGTCACCAGTTTTACATTCCGATACACCTCTGCAGGTTTACTGTACCCATTGGACCTTCCCATTGACGATGAAACACAGAAATTTCATCGGAATTAAGTATAAGAGACACAATGACGACTTAAGTCAGGAAGAGTGAGTGTTCCTACTGTCTATGTTTTGAGCGTTTCCTGTATCACCAGTTTTACATTCCGAGGCACCTCTGCAGGCTTACTGTGTCCATTGGACCTTCCCATTGACGATGAAAGACAGGAATTGCATCGGATTTAAATATAAGAGACGCAATGCCGATTTAAGTACAGGAAGACTGAGTCTTCCTACTGTCTATGTTTTGAGCGATTCCTGTGTCACCAGTTTTACATTCCGATGCACCTTTGCCGGTTTACTGTACCCGTTGGACCTTCCCATTGACGATGAAACACAGAAATTTCATCGGAATTAAGTATAAGAGACACAATGACGACTTAAGTCAGGAAGAGTGAGTGTTCCTACTGTCTATGTTTTGAGCGTTTCCTGTATCACCAGTTTTACATTCCGAGGCACCTCTGCAGGCTTACTGTGTCCATTGGACCTTCCCATTGACGATGAAAGACAGGAATTGCATCGGATTTAAATGTAAGAGACAAAATGATGACTTAAGTACAGGAAGACTTAGACTTCCTACTGTCTATGATTTGAGCGTTTCCTGTGTCACCAGTTTTACATTCCGATGCACCTCTGCAGGTTTACTGTATCCATTCGACTTCACAGTGACGATGAAACACAGAAATTGCATCGGAATTAAATATAAGAGACACAATGCCGACATAAGTACAAGAAAACTGAGTCTTCTTAGGGTCTATGCTTTGAGCGTTTCCTGTGTCATCAGTTTTACATTCCGATGCACCTCTGCATGTTTACTGTATCCCTTGGACCTTCCCATTGACGATGAAACACAGAAATTGCAACGGAATTTAATATAAGAGACACAATGCCGACTTAAGTACAAGAAAACTGAGTCTTCTTAGGGTCTATGTTTTGAGCGTTTCCTGTGTCACCAGTTTCACATACCGATGCACCTCTGCAGGTTTACTGTATCACTTGGACCTTCACAGTGACGATGAAACACAGATAATGCATCGGAATTAAATATAAGAGACACAATGCCGATTTAAGTACAGGAAGACTGAGTCTTCCTACTGTCTATGCTTTGAGCGTTTCCTGTGTCACCAGTTTTACATTCCGATGCACCTTTGCAGGTTTACTGTACCCATTGGACCTTCCCATTGACGATGAAACGCAAAAATTGCATCGGATTTAAATATAAGAGACACAATGCCCACTTAAGTACAGGAAGTCTAAGTCTTCCTACTGTCTATGATTGGAGCGTTTCCTGTGTCATCAGTTTTACATTCAGATGCACCTCTGCAGGTTTACTGTATCCCTTGGACCTTCCCATTGACGATGAAACACAAAAATTGCATCGGAATTAAATATAAGAGACACAATGCCGTCTTAAGTACAAGAAAACTGAGTCTTCTTAGGGTCTATGTTTTGAGCGTTTCCTGTGTCACCAGTTTTACATACCGATGCACCTCTGCAGGTTTACTGTATCACTTGGACCTTCACAGTGACGATGAAACACAGATACTGCATCGGAATTAAATATAAGAGACACAATGCCGATTTAAGTACAGGAAGACTGAGTCTTCCTACTGTCTATGTTTTGAGCGTTTCCTGTGTCACCAGTTTTGCATTCCGATGCACCTCTGCAGGTTAACTGTATCCATTCGTTCTTCACGGTGACGATGAAACACAGAAATTGCATCGGAATTAAATAGAAGAGACACAATGCCGACTTAAGTACAAGAAAGCTGAGTCTTCTTAGGTTCTATGTTTTGAGCGTTTCCTGTGTCACCAGTTTTACATTCCGATGCAACTATGCAGGGTTACTGTATCCATTGGACCGTCCCAGTGACGATGAAACACAGAAATTGCATCGGAATTAAATATAAGAGACACAATGCCGACTTAAGTACACGAAAACTGAGTCTTATTTGGGTCTGTGTTTTGAGCGTTTCCTGTGTCACCAGTTTTACATTCCGATACACCTCTGCAGGTTTACTGTACACATTGGAACTTCCCATTGACGATGAAACGCAAAAATTGCATCGGATTTAAATATAAGAGGCACAATGCCGACTTAAGTACAAGGAAACTGAGTCTTCTTAGGGTCTATGTTTTGAGCGTTTCCTGTGTCACCAGTTTTACATTCCGATTCACTTTTGCAGGTTTACTGTATCCATTGGACCTTCCTATTGCCGATGAAACGCAGAAATTGCATCGGATTTAAATATAAGAGGCACAATGCCGACTTAAGTACAGGAAGGCTGAGTCTTCCTACTGTCTATGCTTTGAGCGTTTCCTGTGTCACCAGTTTTACATTCCGATGCACCTTTGCAGGTTTACTGTATCCATTGGACCTTCCTATTGCCGATGAAACGCAGAAATTGCATCTGATTTAAATATAAGAGACACAATGCCGACTTAAGTACAGGAAGACTGAGTCTTCCTACTGTCTATGTTTTGAGCGTTTCCTGTGTCACCAGTTTTACATTCCGATGCACCTCTGCAGGTTTACTGTATCCATTGCACATTCACAGTGACGATGTAACACAGATATTGCTTTGGAATTAAATATAAGAGACACAAAGCCGACTTAAGTACTGGAAGGCTGTCTCTTCCTACTGTCTATGCTTTGAGCGTTTCCTTTGTCATCAGTTTTACATTCCGATGCATCTCTGCAGGTTTACTACATCCATTCGACCTTCACTGTGACGATGAAACACAGAAATTGCATCGGAATTAAATATAAGAGACACAGTGCCGACTTAAGTACAAGAAAACTGAGTCTTCTTAGGTTCTATGTTTTGAGCGTTTCCTGTGTCACCAGTTTTACATTCCGATGCAACTATGCAGGGTTACTGTATCCATTGGACCTTCCCAGTGACGATGAAACACAGAAATTGCATCGGAATTAAATATAAGAGACACAATGCCGACTTAAGTACAAGAAAACTGAGTCTTCTTTGGGTCTATGTTTTGAGCGTTTCCTGTGTCACCAGTTTTACATTCCGATGCACCTCTGCAGGTTTACTGTACCCATTGGAACTTCCCATTGACGATGAAACGCAAAAATTGCATCGGATTTAAATATAAGAGGCACAATGCCGACTTAAGTACAAGAAAACTGAGACTTCTTAGGGTCTATGTTTTGAGCGTTTCCTGTGTCACCAGTTTTACTTCCCGATGCACTTTTGCAGGTTTACTGTATCCATTGGACCTTCCTATTGCCGATGAAACGCAGAAATTGCATCGGTTTTAAATATAAGAGGCACAATGCCGGCTTAAGTACAGGAAGGCTGAGTCTTCCTACTGTCTATGCTTTGAGCGTTTCCTGTGTCACCAGTTTTACATTCCGATGCACCTTTGCAGGTTTACTGTATCCATTGGACCTTCCTATTGCCGATGAAACGCAGAAATTGCATCGGATTTAAATATAAGAGACACAATGCCGACTTAAGTACAGGAAGACTGAGTCTTCCTACTGTCTATGTTTTGAGCGTTTCCTGTGTCACCAGTTTTACATTCCGATGCACCTCTGCAGGTTTACTGTATCCATTGCACCTTCACAGTGACGATGTAACACAGATATTGCTTTGGAATTAAATATAAGAGACACAAAGCCGACTTAAGTACTGGAAGGCTGTCTCTTCCTACTGTCTATGCTTTGAGCGATTCCTTTGTCATCAGTTTTACATTCCGATGCATCTCTGCAGGTTTACTACATCCATTCGACCTTCACTGTGACGATGAAACACAGAAATTGCATCGGAATTAAATATAAGAGACACAGTGCCGACTTAAGTACAAGAAAACTGAGTCTTCTTTAAGTCTATGTTTTGAGCGTTTACTGTGCCACCAGTTTTACATTCCGATACACCTCTGCAGGTTTACTGTACCCATTGGACCTTCCCATTGACGATGAAACGCAAAAATTGCATCGGATTTAAATATAAGAGACACAATGCCTACTTAAGTACAGGAAGTCTGAGTCTTCCTACTGTCTATGATTTGAGCGTTTCCTGTGTCATCAGTTTTACATTCCGATGCACCTCTGCAGGTTTACTGTATCCCTTGGATCTTCCCATTGACGATGAAACACAGAAATTGCATCGGAATTAAATATAAGTGACACAATGCCGACTTAAGTACAAGAAAACTGAGTCTTCTTAGGGTCTATGTTTTGAGCGTTTCCTGTGTCACCAGTTTTACATTCCGATGCACCTTTGCATGTTTACTGTATCCATTGGACCTTCCTATTGCCGATGAAACGCAGAAATTGCATCGGATTTAAATATAAGAGGCACAATGCCGACTTATGTACAGGAAGGCTGACTCTTCCTACTGTCTATGCTTTGAGCGTTTCCTGTGTCATCAGTTTTACATTCCGATGCATCTCTGCAGGTTTACTGCATCCATTCGACCTTCACTGTGACAATGAAACACAGAAATTGCATCGGAATTAAGTATAAGAGACACAATGCCGACATAAGTACAAGAAGGCTGAGACTTCCTACTGTCTATGCTTTGTGCGTATCCTGTGTCATCAGTTTTACATTCCGATGCATCTCTGCAGGTTTAGTGTATCCATTGGACCTTCCAATTGACGATGAAACACAGAAATTGCATCTGAATTAAATATAAGAGACACAATGCCGACTTAAGTACAGGAAGACTGAGTCTTCCTACTGTCTATGTTTTGAGCGATTCCTGTGTCCCCAGTTTTACATTCCGATGCACCTTTGCCGGTTTACTGTACCCGTTGGATCTTCCCATTGACGATGAAACACAGAAATTTCATCGGAATTAAGTATAAGAGACACAATGACGACTTAAGTCAGGAAGAGTGAGTGTTCCTACTGTCTATGTTTTGAGCGTTTCCTGTATCACCAGTTTTACATTCCGAGGCACCGCTGCAGGCTTACTGTATCCATTGGACCTTCCCATTGACGATGAAAGACAGGAATTGCGTCGGATTTAAATATAAGAGACAAAATGCAGACTTAAGTACAGGAAGACTGAGACTTCCTACTGTCTATGATTTGTGCGTTTCCTGTGTCACCAGTTTTACATTCCGATGCACCTCTGCAGGTTTACTGTATCCATTCGACCTTCACAGTGACGATGAAACACAGAAATTGCATCGGAATTAAGTACAAGAGACACAATGCCGACATAAGTACAAGAAAACTGAGTCTTCTTAGGGTCTATGCTTTGAGCGTTTCCTGTGTCATCAGTTTTACATTCCGATGCACCTCTGCATGTTTACTGTATCTCTTGGACCTTCCCATTGACGATGAAACACAGAAATTGCATCGGAATTTAATATAAGAGACACAATGCCGACTTAAGTACAAGAAAACTGAGTCTTCATAGGGTCTATGTTTTGAGCGTTTCCTGTGTCACCAGTTTCACATACCGATGCACCTCTGCAGGTTTACTGTATCACTTGGACCTTCACAGTGACGATGAAACACAGAAATTGCATCGGAATTAAATATAAGAGACACAATGCCGACATAAGTACAAGAAAACTGAGTCTTCTTAGGGTCTATGTTTTGAGCGTTTCCTGTGTCACCAGTTTTACATTCCGATGCACCTCTGCAGGTTTACTGAATCCATTGGACCTTCCCAGTGACGATGAAACACAGAAATTGCATCGGATTTAAATATAAGACACACAATGCCTACTTAAGTACAGGAAGTCTGAGTCTTCCTACTGTCTATGCTTTGAGCGTTTCCTGTGTCACCAGTTTTACATTCCGATGCACCTTTGCAGGTTTACTGTATCCATTGGACCTTCCTATTGCCGATGAAACCCAGAAATTGCATCGGATTTAAATATAAGAGGCACAATGCCGACATAAGTACAGGAAGGCTGAGACTTCTTACTGTCTATGTTTTAAGCGTTTCCTGTGTCACCAGTTTTACATTCTGAGGCACCTCTGCAGCCTTACTGTATCCTTTGTACCTTCCCATTGACGATGAAAGACTGAAATTGCATCGGATTTAAATATAAGAGACAAAATGCAGACTTAAGTACAGGAAGACTGAGTCTTCCTACTGTCTATGTTTTGAGCGTTTCCTGTGTCACCAGTTTTACATTCCGATGCACCTCTGCAGGTTTACTGTATCCATTCGACCTTCACAGTGACGATGAAACACAGAAATTGCATCGGAATTAAATATAAAAGACACAATGCCGACATAAGTACAAGAAAACTGAGTCTTCTTAGGGTCTATGTTTTGAGCGTTTCCTGTGTCACCAGTTTTACATTCCGATGCACCTCTGCAGGTTTACTGAATCCATTGGACCTTCCCAGTGACGATGAAACACAGAAATTGCATCGGAATTAAATATAAGAGACACAATGCCGACTTAAGTACAAGAAAACTGAGTCTTCTAAGATCTATGTTATGAGCGTTCCCTGTGTCCCCAGTTTTACAATTTGATGCACTTTTGCAGGTTTACTGTATCCATTGGACCTTCCTATTGCCGATGAAACGCAGAAATTGCATCGGATTTAAATATAAGAGGCACAATGCCGACTTAAGTACAGGAAGGCTGAGTCTTACTACTGTCTATGCTTTGAGCGTTTCCTGTGTCACCAGTTTTACATTCCGATGCACCTTTGCAGGTTTACTGTATCCATTGGACCTTCCCATTGACGATGAAACACAGAAATTGCATCGGATTTAAATATAAGAGGCACAATGCCGACATAAGTACAGGAAGGCTGAGACTTCCTACTGTCTATGCTTTGTGCGTATCCTGTGTCATCAGTTTTACATTCCGATGCATCTCTGCAGGTTTACTGCATCCATTCGACCTTCACAGTGACGATGAAACACAGAAATTGCATCGGAATTAAATGTAAGAGACACAATGCCGACTTAAGTACAAGAAAACTGAGTCTTCTTTGGGTCTATGTTTTGAGCGTTTCTTGTGTCACCAGTTTTACATTCCGATACACCTCTACAGGTTTACTGTACCCATTGGACCGTCCCATTGACGATGAAACGCAAAAATTGCATCGGATTTAAATATAAGACACACAATGCCTACTTAAGTACAGGAAGTCTGAGTCTTCCTACTGACTATGTTTTGTGCGTTTCCTGTGTCATCAGTTATACATTCCGGTGCACCTCTGCAGGTTTACTGTATCCCTTGGACCTTCCCATTGACGATGAAACACAGAAATTGCATCGGAATTAAATATAAGAGACACAATGCCGACTTAAGTACAGGAAGACTGAGTCTACCTACTGTCTATGTTTTGAGCGTTCCCTGTGTCACCAGTTTTACATTCCGATGCACCTCTGCAGGTTTACTGTTTCCATTGCACCTTCACAGTGACGATGAAACACAGAAATTGCTTTGGAATTAAATATAAGAGACACAAAGCCGACTTAAGTACAGCAAGACTGTGTCTTCCTACTGTCTATGTTTTGAGCGATTCCTGTGTCACCAGTTTTACATTCCGATGCACCTTTGCATGTTTACTGTAACCATTGGACCTTCCTATTGCCGATGAAACGCAGAAATTGCATCGGATTTAAATATAAGAGGCACAATGCCGACTTAAGTACAGGAAGGCTGACTCTTCCTACTGTCTATGCTTTGAGCGTTTCCTGTGTCATCAGTTTTACATTCCGATGCATCTCTGCAGGTTTACTGCATCCATTCGACCTTCACTGTGACGATGAAACACAGAAATTGCATCGGAATTAAATATAAGAGACACAGTGCCGACTTAAGTACAAGAAAACTGAGTCTTCTTAGGGTCTATGTTTTGAGCGTTTCCAGTGTCACCAGTTTTACATACCGATGCACCTCTGCAGGTTTACTGTATCCCTTGGACCTTCCCATTGACGATGAAACACAGAAAGTTCATCGGAATTAAGTATAAGAGACACAATGACGACTTAAGTCAGGAAGACTGAGTCTTCCTACTGTCTATGTTTTGTGCGTTTCCTGTGTCATCAGTTATACATTCCGATGCACCTCTGCAGGTTTACTGTATCCCTTGGACCTTCCTATTGCCGATGAAACGCAGAAATTGCATCGGATTTAAATATAAGAGGCACAATGCCGACTTAAGTACAGGAAGGTTGACTCTTCCTACTGTCTATGCTTTGAGCGTTTACTGTGTCACCAGTTTTACATTCCGATGCACCTTTGCAGGTTTACTGTATCCCTTGGACCTTCCCATTGACGATGAAACACAGAAACTTCATCGGAATTAAGTATAAGAGACACAATGACGACTTAAGTCAGGAAGACTGAGTCTTCCTACTGTCTATGTTTTGAGCGTTTCCTGTGTCACCAGTTTTACATTCCGAGGCACCTCTGCAGGCTTACTGTATCCATTGGACCTTCCCATTGACGATGAAAGACAGAAATTGCATCGGATTTAAATATAAGAGACAAAATGCAGACTTAAGTACAGGAAGACTGAGTCTTCCTACTGTCTATGTTTTGAGCGTTTCCTGTGTCACCAGTTTTACATTCCGAGGCACCTCTGCAGGCTTACTGTATCCATTGGACCTTCCCATTGACGATGAAAGACAGAAATTGCATCGGATTTAAATATAAGAGACAAAATGCAGACTTAAGTACAGGAAGACTGAGTCTTCCTACTGTCTATGTTTTGAGCGTTTCCTGTGTCACCAGTTTTACATTCCCATGCACCTCTGCAGGTTTAATGTATCCATTCGACCTTCACAGTGACGATGAAACACAGAAATTGCATCGGAATTAAATATAAGAGACACAATGCCGACATAAGTACAAGAAAACTGAATCTTCTTAGGGTCTATGTTTTGAGCGTTTCCTGTGTCACCAGTTTTACATTCCGATGCACCTCTGCAGGTTTACTGTATCCATTGGACCTTCTCAGTGACGATGAAACACAGAAATTGCATCGGAATTAAATATAAGAGACGCAATGCCGACTTAAGTACAAGAAAACTGAGTCTTCTTTGGATCTATGATTTGAGCGTTTCCTGTGTCACCAGTTTTGCATTACGATGCACTTTTGCAGGTTTACTGTATCCATTGGTCCTTCGTATTGCCGATGAAACGCAGAAATTGCATCGGATTTAAATATAAGAGGCACAATGCCGACTTAAGTACAGGAAGGCTGAGTCTTCCTACTGTCTATGCTTTGAGCGTTTCCTGTGTCACCAGTTTTACATTCCAATGCACCTTTGCAGGTTTGCTGTATCCATTGGACCTTCCTATTGCCGATGAAACGCAGAAATTGCATCGGATTTAAATATAAGAGGCACAATGCCGACTTAAGTACAGGAAGGTTGACTCTTCCTACTGTCCATGCTTTGAGCGTTTCCTGTGTCACCAGTTTTACATTCCGATGTACCTTTGCAGGTTTACTGTATCCCTTGGACCTTCCCATTGACGATGAAACCCAGAAAGTTCATCGTAATTAAGTATAAGAGACACAATGACGACTTAAGTCAGGAAGACTGAGTCTTCCTACTGTCTATGTTTTGAGCGATCCCTGTGTCACTAGTTTTACATTCCGATGCACCTTTGCATGTTTACTGTATCCATTGGACCTTCCTATTGCCGATGAAACGCAGAAATTGCATCGGATTTAAATATAAGAGGCACAATGCCGACTTAAGTACAGGAATGTTGACTCTTCCTACTGTCTATGCTTTGGCGTTTCCTGTGTCATCAGTTTTACATTCCGATGCATCTCTGCAGGTTTACTGCATCCATTCGACCTTCACTGTGACGATGAAGCACAGAAATTGCATCGGAATTAAATATAAGAGACACAGTGCCGACTTAAGTACAAGAAAACTGAGTCTTCTTTAAGTCTATGTTTTGAGCGTTTACTGTGTCACCAGTTTTACATTCCGATACACCTCTGCAGGTTTACTGTACCCATTGGACCTTCCCATTGACGATGAAACGCAAAAATTGCATCGGATTTAAATATAAGAGACACAATGCCTACTTAAGCACAGGAAGTCTGAGTCTTCCTACTGTCTATGATTTGACCGTTTCCTGTGTCATCAGTTTTACATTCCGATGCACCTCTGCAGGTTTTGCTGTATACCTTGGACCTTCCCATTGACGATGAAACACAGAAATTGCATCGGAATTAAGTATAAGAGACACAATGACGACTTAAGTCAGCAAGACTGAGTCTTCCTACTGTCTATGTTTTGTGCGTTTCCTGTGTCATCAGTTATACATTCCGATGCACCTCTGCAGGTTTACTGTATCCCTTGGACCTTCCTATTGCTGATTAAACGCAGAAATTGCATCGGATTTAAATATAAGAGGCACAATGCCGACTTAAGTACAGGAAGGTAGACTCTTCCTACTGTCTATGCTTTGAGCGTTTACTGTGTCACCAGTTTTACATTCCGATGCACCTTTGCAGGTTTACTGTATCCCTTGGACCTTCCCATTTACGATGAAACACAGAAACTTCATCGGAATTAAGTATAAGAGACACAATGACGACTTAAGTCAGGAAGACTGAGTCTTCCTACTGTCTATGCTTTGAGCGTTTCCTGTGTCACCAGTTTTAGATTCCGAGGCACCTCTGCAGGCTTACTGTATCCATTGGACCTTCCCATTGACGATGAAAGACAGAAATTGCGTGGGATTTAAATATAAGAGACAAAATGCAGACTTAAGTACAGGAAGACTGAGTCTTCCTACTGTCTATGATTTGAGCGTTTCCTGTGTCACCAGTTTTACATTCCGATGCACCTTTGCAGGTTTACTGTATCCATTGGACCTTCCTATTGCCGATGAAACGCAGAAATTGCATCGGATTTAAATATAAGAGACACAATGCCGACTTAAGTACAGGAGTCTTCCTACTGTCTATGTTTTGAGCGTCTCCTGTGTCACCAGTTTTACATTCCGATGCACCTTTGCATGTTTACTGTATCCATTGGACCTTCCTATTGCCAATGAAACGCAGAAATTGCATCGGATTTAAATATAAGAGGCACAATGCCGACTTAAGTACAAGAAAACTGAGTCTTCTTAGGGTCTATGTTTTGAGCGTTTCCTGTGTCACCAGTTTTACATACCGATGCACCTTTGCATGTTTACTGTATCCATTGGACCTTCCTATTGCCGATGAAACGCAGAAATTGCATCGGATTTAAATATAAGAGGCACAATGCCGACTTAAGTACAGGAAGGCTGTCTCTTCCTACTGTCTATGCTTTGAGCGTTTCCTGTGTCATCAGTTTTACATTCCGATGCATCTCTGCAGGTTTACTACATCCATTCGACCGTCACTGTGACGATGAAACACATAAATTGCATCGGAATTAAATATAAGAGACTCAGTGCCGACATAAGTACAAGAAAACTGAGTCTTCTTTAAGTCTATGTTTTGAGCGTTTACTGTGTCACCAGTTTTACATTCCGATACACCTCTGCAGGTTTACTGTACCCATTGGACCTTCCCATTGACGATGAAACGCAAAAATTGCATCGGATTTAAATATAAGAGACACAATGCCTACTTAAGTACAGGAAGTCTGAGTCTTCCTACTGTCTATGATATGAGCGTTTCCTGTGTCATCAGTTTTACATTCCGATGCACCTCTGCAGGTTTACTGTATCCCTTGGACCTTCCCATTGACGATGAAACACAGAAATTGCATCGGAATTAAATATAAGTGACACAATGCCGACTTAAGTACAAGAAAACTGAGTCTTCTTAGGGTCTATGTTTTGAGCGTTTCCTGTGTCACCAGTTTTACATACCGATGCACCTCTGCAGGTTTACTGTATCACTTGGACCTTCACAGTGACGATGAAACACAGATACTGCATCGGAATTAAATATAAGAGACACAATGCCGATTTAAGTACAGGAAGACTGAGTCTTCCTACTGTCTATGCTTTGAGCGTTTCCTGTGTCATCAGTTATACATTCCGATGCACCTCTGCAGGTTTACTGTATCCATTGGACCTTCCCATTGACGATGAAACACAGAAATTGCATCGGAATTAAATATAAGAGACACAATGCCGACTTAAGTATAGGAAGACTGAGTCTTCCTACTGTCTATGTTTTGAGTGTTTCCTGTGTCACCAGTTTTACATTCCGATGCACCTCTGCAGGTTTACTGTATCCATTGCACCTTCACAGTGACGATGAAACACAGAAATTACTTTGGATTTAAATATAAGAGACACAAAGCCGACTTAAGTACAGGAAGACTGTGTCTTCCTACTGTCTATGTTTTGAGCGATTCCTGTGTCACCAGTTTTACATTCCGATGCACCTTTGCATGTTTACTGTATCCATTGGACCTTCCTATTGCCGATGAAACGCAGAAATTGCATCGGATTTAAATATAAGAGGCACAATGCCGACTTAAGTACAGGAAGGCTGACTCTTCCTACTGTCTATGCTTTGAGCGTTTCCTGTGTCATCAGTTTTACATTCCGATGCATCTCTGCAGGTTTACTGCATCCATTCGACCTTCACTGTGACAATGAAACACAGAAATTGCATCGGAATTAAATATAAGAGACACAGTGCCGACTTAAGTACAAGAAAACTGAGTCTTCTTTAAGCCCATGTTTTGAGCGTTATTGTGTCACCAGTTTTACATTCCGATACACCTCTGCAGGTTTACTGTATCACTTGGACCTTCACAGTGACGATGAAGCACAGATACTGCATCGGAATTAAATATAAGAGACGCAATGCCGATTTAAGTAAAGGAAGACTGGATCTTCCTACTGTCTATGGTTTGAGCGTTTCCTGTGTCACCAGTTTTACATTCCGATGCACCTTTGCCGGTTTACTGTATCCCTTGGACCTTCCCATTGACGATGAAACACAGAAATTTCATCGGAATTAAGTATAAGAGACACAATGACGACTTATGTCAGGAAGACTGAGTCTTCCTACTGTCTATGTTTTGAGCGTTTCCTGTGTCACCAGTTTTACATTCCGAGGCACCTCTGCAGGCTTACTGTATCCATTGGACCTTCCCATTGACGATGAAAGACAGAAATTGCATCGGATTTAAATATAAGAGACAAAATGCAGACTTAAGTACAGGAAGACTGAGTCTTCCTACTGTCTATGATTTGGGCGTTTCCTGTGTCACCAGTTTTACATTCGGATGCACCTCTGCAGGTTTACTGTATCACTTGGACCTTCACAGTGACGATGAAACACAGATACTGCATCGGAATTAAATATAAGAGACACAATGCCGATTTAAGTACAGGAAGACTGAGTCTTCCTACTGTCTATGCTTTGCGCCTTTCATGTGTCACCAGTTTTACATTCCGATGGACCATAGCAGGTTTACTGTATCCCTTGGGCCTTCCCATTACGATGAAACATAGAAATTTCATCGGAATTAAGTATAAGAGACACAATGACGACTTAAGTCAGGAAGACTGAGTCTTCTTACTGTCTATGGTTTGAGCGTTTCCTGTGTCACCAGTTTTACATTCTGTGGCACCTCTGCAGGCTTACTGTATCCATTGGACCTTCCCATTGACGATGAAAGACTGAAATTGCATCGGATTTAAATATAAGAGACAAAATGCAGACTTAAGTACAGGAAGACTGAGTCTTCCTACTGTCTATGATTTGAGCGTTTCCTGTGTTATCAGTTTTACATTCCGATGCACCTCTGCAGGTTTACTGTATCCATTCGACCTTCACAGTGACGATGAAACACAGAAATTGCATCGGAATCAAATATAAGAGACACAATGCCGACATAAGTACAAGAAAACTGAGTCTTCTTGGGGTCTATGTTTTGAGCGTTTCCTGTGTCACCAGTTTTACATTCCGATGCACCTCTGCAGGTTTACTGTATCCATTGGACCTTCCCAGTGACGATGAAACACAGAAATTGCATCGGAATTAAATATAAGAGACACAATGCCGACTTAAGTACAAGAAAACTGAGTCTTCTTAGGGTCTATGTTATGAGCGTTTCCTGTGTCCCCAGTTTTACATTCCGATGCACTTTTGCAGGTTTACTGTATCCATTGGACCTTCCTATTGCCGATGAAACGCAGAAATTGCATCGGATTTAAATATAAGAGGCACAATGCCGACTTAAGTACAGGAAGGCTGAGTCTTACTACTGTCTATGCTTTGAGCGTTTCCTGTGTCACCAGTTTTACATTCCGATGCATCCCTGCAGGTTTACTGCATCCATTCGACCTTCACAGTGACGATGAACCACAGAAATTGCATCGGAATTAAATGTAAGAGACACAATGCCGACTTAAGTACAAGAAAACTGAGTCTTCTTTGGGTCTATGTTTTGAGCGTTTCTTGTGTCACCATTTTTACATTCCGATGCACCTCTGCAGGTTTACTGTATCCATTGCACCTTCACAGTGACGATGAAACACAGAAATTGCTTTGGAATTAAATATAAGAGACACAAAGCCGACTTAAGTACAGCAAGACTGTGTCTTCCTACTGTCTATGTTTTGAGCGTTTCCTGTGTCATCAGTTATACATTCCGATGCACCTCTGCAGGTTTACTGCATCCATTCGACCTTCACTGTGACGATGAAGCACAGAAATTGCATCGGAATTAAATATAAGAGACACAGTGCCGACTTAAGTACAAGAAAACTGAGTCTTCTTTAAGTCTATGTTTTGAGCGTTTACTGTGTCACCAGTTTTACATTCCGATACACCTCTGCAGGTTTACTGTACCCATTGGACCTTCCCATTGACGATGAAACGCAAAAATTGCATCGGATTTAAATATAAGAGACACAATGCCTACTTAAGCACAGGAAGTCTGAGTCTTCCTACTGTCTATGATTTGACCGTTTCCTGTGTCATCAGTTTTACATTCCGATGCACCTCTGCAGGTTTTGCTGTATACCTTGGACCTTCCCATTGACGATGAAACACAGAAATTGCATCGGAATTAAGTATAAGAGACACAATGACGACTTAAGTCAGCAAGACTGAGTCTTCCTACTGTCTATGTTTTGTGCGTTTCCTGTGTCATCAGTTATACATTCCGATGCACCTCTGCAGGTTTACTGTATCCCTTGGACCTTCCTATTGCTGATTAAACGCAGAAATTGCATCGGATTTAAATATAAGAGGCACAATGCCGACTTAAGTACAGGAAGGTAGACTCTTCCTACTGTCTATGCTTTGAGCGTTTACTGTGTCACCAGTTTTACATTCCGATGCACCTTTGCAGGTTTACTGTATCCCTTGGACCTTCCCATTTACGATGAAACACAGAAACTTCATCGGAATTAAGTATAAGAGACACAATGACGACTTAAGTCAGGAAGACTGAGTCTTCCTACTGTCTATGCTTTGAGCGTTTCCTGTGTCACCAGTTTTAGATTCCGAGGCACCTCTGCAGGCTTACTGTATCCATTGGACCTTCCCATTGACGATGAAAGACAGAAATTGCGTGGGATTTAAATATAAGAGACAAAATGCAGACTTAAGTACAGGAAGACTGAGTCTTCCTACTGTCTATGATTTGAGCGTTTCCTGTGTCACCAGTTTTACATTCCGATGCACCTTTGCAGGTTTACTGTATCCATTGGACCTTCCTATTGCCGATGAAACGCAGAAATTGCATCGGATTTAAATATAAGAGACACAATGCCGACTTAAGTACAGGAGTCTTCCTACTGTCTATGTTTTGAGCGTCTCCTGTGTCACCAGTTTTACATTCCGATGCACCTTTGCATGTTTACTGTATCCATTGGACCTTCCTATTGCCAATGAAACGCAGAAATTGCATCGGATTTAAATATAAGAGGCACAATGCCGACTTAAGTACAAGAAAACTGAGTCTTCTTAGGGTCTATGTTTTGAGCGTTTCCTGTGTCACCAGTTTTACATACCGATGCACCTTTGCATGTTTACTGTATCCATTGGACCTTCCTATTGCCGATGAAACGCAGAAATTGCATCGGATTTAAATATAAGAGGCACAATGCCGACTTAAGTACAGGAAGGCTGTCTCTTCCTACTGTCTATGCTTTGAGCGTTTCCTGTGTCATCAGTTTTACATTCCGATGCATCTCTGCAGGTTTACTACATCCATTCGACCGTCACTGTGACGATGAAACACATAAATTGCATCGGAATTAAATATAAGAGACACAGTGCCGACATAAGTACAAGAAAACTGAGTCTTCTTTAAGTCTATGTTTTGAGCGTTTACTGTGTCACCAGTTTTACATTCCGATACACCTCTGCAGGTTTACTGTACCCATTGGACCTTCCCATTGACGATGAAACGCAAAAATTGCATCGGATTTAAATATAAGAGACACAATGCCTACTTAAGTACAGGAAGTCTGAGTCTTCCTACTGTCTATGATATGAGCGTTTCCTGTGTCATCAGTTTTACATTCCGATGCACCTCTGCAGGTTTACTGTATCCCTTGGACCTTCCCATTGACGATGAAACACAGAAATTGCATCGGAATTAAATATAAGTGACACAATGCCGACTTAAGTACAAGAAAACTGAGTCTTCTTAGGGTCTATGTTTTGAGCGTTTCCTGTGTCACCAGTTTTACATACCGATGCACCTCTGCAGGTTTACTGTATCACTTGGACCTTCACAGTGACGATGAAACACAGATACTGCATCGGAATTAAATATAAGAGACACAATGCCGATTTAAGTACAGGAAGACTGAGTCTTCCTACTGTCTATGCTTTGAGCGTTTCCTGTGTCATCAGTTATACATTCCGATGCACCTCTGCAGGTTTACTGTATCCATTGGACCTTCCCATTGACGATGAAACACAGAAATTGCATCGGAATTAAATATAAGAGACACAATGCCGACTTAAGTATAGGAAGACTGAGTCTTCCTACTGTCTATGTTTTGAGTGTTTCCTGTGTCACCAGTTTTACATTCCGATGCACCTCTGCAGGTTTACTGTATCCATTGCACCTTCACAGTGACGATGAAACACAGAAATAACTTTGGATTTAAATATAAGAGGCACAATGCCGACTTAAGTACAGGAAGGTTGACTCTTCCTACTGTCCATGCTTTGAGCGTTTCCTGTGTCACCAGTTTTACATTCCGATGTACCTTTGCAGGTTTACTGTATCCCTTGGACCTTCCCATTGACGATGAAACCCAGAAAGTTCATCGTAATTAAGTATAAGAGACACAATGACGACTTAAGTCAGGAAGACTGAGTCTTCCTACTGTCTATGTTTTGAGCGATCCCTGTGTCACTAGTTTTACATTCCGATGCACCTTTGCATGTTTACTGTATCCATTGGACCTTCCTATTGCCGATGAAACGCAGAAATTGCATCGGATTTAAATATAAGAGGCACAATGCCGACTTAAGTACAGGAATGTTGACTCTTCCTACTGTCTATGCTTTGGCGTTTCCTGTGTCATCAGTTTTACATTCCGATGCATCTCTGCAGGTTTACTGCATCCATTCGACCTTCACTGTGACGATGAAGCACAGAAATTGCATCGGAATTAAATATAAGAGACACAGTGCCGACTTAAGTACAAGAAAACTGAGTCTTCTTTAAGTCTATGTTTTGAGCGTTTACTGTGTCACCAGTTTTACATTCCGATACACCTCTGCAGGTTTACTGTACCCATTGGACCTTCCCATTGACGATGAAACGCAAAAATTGCATCGGATTTAAATATAAGAGACACAATGCCTACTTAAGCACAGGAAGTCTGAGTCTTCCTACTGTCTATGATTTGACCGTTTCCTGTGTCATCAGTTTTACATTCCGATGCACCTCTGCAGGTTTTGCTGTATACCTTGGACCTTCCCATTGACGATGAAACACAGAAATTGCATCGGAATTAAGTATAAGAGACACAATGACGACTTAAGTCAGCAAGACTGAGTCTTCCTACTGTCTATGTTTTGTGCGTTTCCTGTGTCATCAGTTATACATTCCGATGCACCTCTGCAGGTTTACTGTATCCCTTGGACCTTCCTATTGCTGATTAAACGCAGAAATTGCATCGGATTTAAATATAAGAGGCACAATGCCGACTTAAGTACAGGAAGGTAGACTCTTCCTACTGTCTATGCTTTGAGCGTTTACTGTGTCACCAGTTTTACATTCCGATGCACCTTTGCAGGTTTACTGTATCCCTTGGACCTTCCCATTTACGATGAAACACAGAAACTTCATCGGAATTAAGTATAAGAGACACAATGACGACTTAAGTCAGGAAGACTGAGTCTTCCTACTGTCTATGCTTTGAGCGTTTCCTGTGTCACCAGTTTTAGATTCCGAGGCACCTCTGCAGGCTTACTGTATCCATTGGACCTTCCCATTGACGATGAAAGACAGAAATTGCGTGGGATTTAAATATAAGAGACAAAATGCAGACTTAAGTACAGGAAGACTGAGTCTTCCTACTGTCTATGATTTGAGCGTTTCCTGTGTCACCAGTTTTACATTCCGATGCACCTTTGCAGGTTTACTGTATCCATTGGACCTTCCTATTGCCGATGAAACGCAGAAATTGCATCGGATTTAAATATAAGAGACACAATGCCGACTTAAGTACAGGAGTCTTCCTACTGTCTATGTTTTGAGCGTCTCCTGTGTCACCAGTTTTACATTCCGATGCACCTTTGCATGTTTACTGTATCCATTGGACCTTCCTATTGCCAATGAAACGCAGAAATTGCATCGGATTTAAATATAAGAGGCACAATGCCGACTTAAGTACAAGAAAACTGAGTCTTCTTAGGGTCTATGTTTTGAGCGTTTCCTGTGTCACCAGTTTTACATACCGATGCACCTTTGCATGTTTACTGTATCCATTGGACCTTCCTATTGCCGATGAAACGCAGAAATTGCATCGGATTTAAATATAAGAGGCACAATGCCGACTTAAGTACAGGAAGGCTGTCTCTTCCTACTGTCTATGCTTTGAGCGTTTCCTGTGTCATCAGTTTTACATTCCGATGCATCTCTGCAGGTTTACTACATCCATTCGACCGTCACTGTGACGATGAAACACATAAATTGCATCGGAATTAAATATAAGAGACACAGTGCCGACATAAGTACAAGAAAACTGAGTCTTCTTTAAGTCTATGTTTTGAGCGTTTACTGTGTCACCAGTTTTACATTCCGATACACCTCTGCAGGTTTACTGTACCCATTGGACCTTCCCATTGACGATGAAACGCAAAAATTGCATCGGATTTAAATATAAGAGACACAATGCCTACTTAAGTACAGGAAGTCTGAGTCTTCCTACTGTCTATGATATGAGCGTTTCCTGTGTCATCAGTTTTACATTCCGATGCACCTCTGCAGGTTTACTGTATCCCTTGGACCTTCCCATTGACGATGAAACACAGAAATTGCATCGGAATTAAATATAAGTGACACAATGCCGACTTAAGTACAAGAAAACTGAGTCTTCTTAGGGTCTATGTTTTGAGCGTTTCCTGTGTCACCAGTTTTACATACCGATGCACCTCTGCAGGTTTACTGTATCACTTGGACCTTCACAGTGACGATGAAACACAGATACTGCATCGGAATTAAATATAAGAGACACAATGCCGATTTAAGTACAGGAAGACTGAGTCTTCCTACTGTCTATGCTTTGAGCGTTTCCTGTGTCATCAGTTATACATTCCGATGCACCTCTGCAGGTTTACTGTATCCATTGGACCTTCCCATTGACGATGAAACACAGAAATTGCATCGGAATTAAATATAAGAGACACAATGCCGACTTAAGTATAGGAAGACTGAGTCTTCCTACTGTCTATGTTTTGAGTGTTTCCTGTGTCACCAGTTTTACATTCCGATGCACCTCTGCAGGTTTACTGTATCCATTGCACCTTCACAGTGACGATGAAACACAGAAATTACTTTGGATTTAAATATAAGAGACACAAAGCCGACTTAAGTACAGGAAGACTGTGTCTTCCTACTGTCTATGTTTTGAGCGATTCCTGTGTCACCAGTTTTACATTCCGATGCACCTTTGCATGTTTACTGTATCCATTGGACCTTCCTATTGCCGATGAAACGCAGAAATTGCATCGGATTTAAATATAAGAGGCACAATGCCGACTTAAGTACAGGAAGGCTGACTCTTCCTACTGTCTATGCTTTGAGCGTTTCCTGTGTCATCAGTTTTACATTCCGATGCATCTCTGCAGGTTTACTGCATCCATTCGACCTTCACTGTGACAATGAAACACAGAAATTGCATCGGAATTAAATATAAGAGACACAGTGCCGACTTAAGTACAAGAAAACTGAGTCTTCTTTAAGCCCATGTTTTGAGCGTTATTGTGTCACCAGTTTTACATTCCGATACACCTCTGCAGGTTTACTGTATCACTTGGACCTTCACAGTGACGATGAAGCACAGATACTGCATCGGAATTAAATATAAGAGACGCAATGCCGATTTAAGTAAAGGAAGACTGGGTCTTCCTACTGTCTATGGTTTGAGCGTTTCCTGTGTCACCAGTTTTACATTCCGATGCACCTTTGCCGGTTTACTGTATCCCTTGGACCTTCCCATTGACGATGAAACACAGAAATTTCATCGGAATTAAGTATAAGAGACACAATGACGACTTATGTCAGGAAGACTGAGTCTTCCTACTGTCTATGTTTTGAGCGTTTCCTGTGTCACCAGTTTTACATTCCGAGGCACCTCTGCAGGCTTACTGTATCCATTGGACCTTCCCATTGACGATGAAAGACAGAAATTGCATCGGATTTAAATATAAGAGACAAAATGCAGACTTAAGTACAGGAAGACTGAGTCTTCCTACTGTCTATGATTTGGGCGTTTCCTGTGTCACCAGTTTTACATTCGGATGCACCTCTGCAGGTTTACTGTATCACTTGGACCTTCACAGTGACGATGAAACACAGATACTGCATCGGAATTAAATATAAGAGACACAATGCCGATTTAAGTACAGGAAGACTGAGTCTTCCTACTGTCTATGCTTTGCGCCTTTCATGTGTCACCAGTTTTACATTCCGATGGACCATAGCAGGTTTACTGTATCCCTTGGGCCTTCCCATTACGATGAAACATAGAAATTTCATCGGAATTAAGTATAAGAGACACAATGACGACTTAAGTCAGGAAGACTGAGTCTTCTTACTGTCTATGGTTTGAGCGTTTCCTGTGTCACCAGTTTTACATTCTGTGGCACCTCTGCAGGCTTACTGTATCCATTGGACCTTCCCATTGACGATGAAAGACTGAAATTGCATCGGATTTAAATATAAGAGACAAAATGCAGACTTAAGTACAGGAAGACTGAGTCTTCCTACTGTCTATGATTTGAGCGTTTCCTGTGTTATCAGTTTTACATTCCGATGCACCTCTGCAGGTTTACTGTATCCATTCGACCTTCACAGTGACGATGAAACACAGAAATTGCATCGGAATCAAATATAAGAGACACAATTCCGACATAAGTACAAGAAAACTGAGTCTTCTTGGGGTCTATGTTTTGAGCGTTTCCTGTGTCACCAGTTTTACATTCCGATGCACCTCTGCAGGTTTACTGTATCCATTGGACCTTCCCAGTGACGATGAAACACAGAAATTGCATCGGAATTAAATATAAGAGACACAATGCCGACTTAAGTACAAGAAAACTGAGTCTTCTTAGGGTCTATGTTATGAGCGTTTCCTGTGTCCCCAGTTTTACATTCCGATGCACTTTTGCAGGTTTACTGTATCCATTGGACCTTCCTATTGCCGATGAAACGCAGAAATTGCATCGGATTTAAATATAAGAGGCACAATGCCGACTTAAGTACAGGAAGGCTGAGTCTTACTACTGTCTATGCTTTGAGCGTTTCCTGTGTCACCAGTTTTACATTCCGATGCATCCCTGCAGGTTTACTGCATCCATTCGACCTTCACAGTGACGATGAACCACAGAAATTGCATCGGAATTAAATGTAAGAGACACAATGCCGACTTAAGTACAAGAAAACTGAGTCTTCTTTGGGTCTATGTTTTGAGCGTTTCTTGTGTCACCATTTTTACATTCCGATGCACCTCTGCAGGTTTACTGTATCCATTGCACCTTCACAGTGACGATGAAACACAGAAATTGCTTTGGAATTAAATATAAGAGACACAAAGCCGACTTAAGTACAGCAAGACTGTGTCTTCCTACTGTCTATGTTTTGAGCGTTTCCTGTGTCATCAGTTATACATTCCGATGCACCTCTGCAGGTTTACTGCATCCATTCGACCTTCACTGTGACGATGAAGCACAGAAATTGCATCGGAATTAAATATAAGAGACACAGTGCCGACTTAAGTACAAGAAAACTGAGTCTTCTTTAAGTCTATGTTTTGAGCGTTTACTGTGTCACCAGTTTTACATTCCGATACACCTCTGCAGGTTTACTGTACCCATTGGACCTTCCCATTGACGATGAAACGCAAAAATTGCATCGGATTTAAATATAAGAGACACAATGCCTACTTAAGCACAGGAAGTCTGAGTCTTCCTACTGTCTATGATTTGACCGTTTCCTGTGTCATCAGTTTTACATTCCGATGCACCTCTGCAGGTTTTGCTGTATACCTTGGACCTTCCCATTGACGATGAAACACAGAAATTGCATCGGAATTAAGTATAAGAGACACAATGACGACTTAAGTCAGCAAGACTGAGTCTTCCTACTGTCTATGTTTTGTGCGTTTCCTGTGTCATCAGTTATACATTCCGATGCACCTCTGCAGGTTTACTGTATCCCTTGGACCTTCCTATTGCTGATTAAACGCAGAAATTGCATCGGATTTAAATATAAGAGGCACAATGCCGACTTAAGTACAGGAAGGTAGACTCTTCCTACTGTCTATGCTTTGAGCGTTTACTGTGTCACCAGTTTTACATTCCGATGCACCTTTGCAGGTTTACTGTATCCCTTGGACCTTCCCATTTACGATGAAACACAGAAACTTCATCGGAATTAAGTATAAGAGACACAATGACGACTTAAGTCAGGAAGACTGAGTCTTCCTACTGTCTATGCTTTGAGCGTTTCCTGTGTCACCAGTTTTAGATTCCGAGGCACCTCTGCAGGCTTACTGTATCCATTGGACCTTCCCATTGACGATGAAAGACAGAAATTGCGTGGGATTTAAATATAAGAGACAAAATGCAGACTTAAGTACAGGAAGACTGAGTCTTCCTACTGTCTATGATTTGAGCGTTTCCTGTGTCACCAGTTTTACATTCCGATGCACCTTTGCAGGTTTACTGTATCCATTGGACCTTCCTATTGCCGATGAAACGCAGAAATTGCATCGGATTTAAATATAAGAGACACAATGCCGACTTAAGTACAGGAGTCTTCCTACTGTCTATGTTTTGAGCGTCTCCTGTGTCACCAGTTTTACATTCCGATGCACCTTTGCATGTTTACTGTATCCATTGGACCTTCCTATTGCCAATGAAACGCAGAAATTGCATCGGATTTAAATATAAGAGGCACAATGCCGACTTAAGTACAAGAAAACTGAGTCTTCTTAGGGTCTATGTTTTGAGCGTTTCCTGTGTCACCAGTTTTACATACCGATGCACCTTTGCATGTTTACTGTATCCATTGGACCTTCCTATTGCCGATGAAACGCAGAAATTGCATCGGATTTAAATATAAGAGGCACAATGCCGACTTAAGTACAGGAAGGCTGTCTCTTCCTACTGTCTATGCTTTGAGCGTTTCCTGTGTCATCAGTTTTACATTCCGATGCATCTCTGCAGGTTTACTACATCCATTCGACCGTCACTGTGACGATGAAACACATAAATTGCATCGGAATTAAATATAAGAGACACAGTGCCGACATAAGTACAAGAAAACTGAGTCTTCTTTAAGTCTATGTTTTGAGCGTTTACTGTGTCACCAGTTTTACATTCCGATACACCTCTGCAGGTTTACTGTACCCATTGGACCTTCCCATTGACGATGAAACGCAAAAATTGCATCGGATTTAAATATAAGAGACACAATGCCTACTTAAGTACAGGAAGTCTGAGTCTTCCTACTGTCTATGATATGAGCGTTTCCTGTGTCATCAGTTTTACATTCCGATGCACCTCTGCAGGTTTACTGTATCCCTTGGACCTTCCCATTGACGATGAAACACAGAAATTGCATCGGAATTAAATATAAGTGACACAATGCCGACTTAAGTACAAGAAAACTGAGTCTTCTTAGGGTCTATGTTTTGAGCGTTTCCTGTGTCACCAGTTTTACATACCGATGCACCTCTGCAGGTTTACTGTATCACTTGGACCTTCACAGTGACGATGAAACACAGATACTGCATCGGAATTAAATATAAGAGACACAATGCCGATTTAAGTACAGGAAGACTGAGTCTTCCTACTGTCTATGCTTTGAGCGTTTCCTGTGTCATCAGTTATACATTCCGATGCACCTCTGCAGGTTTACTGTATCCATTGGACCTTCCCATTGACGATGAAACACAGAAATTGCATCGGAATTAAATATAAGAGACACAATGCCGACTTAAGTATAGGAAGACTGAGTCTTCCTACTGTCTATGTTTTGAGTGTTTCCTGTGTCACCAGTTTTACATTCCGATGCACCTCTGCAGGTTTACTGTATCCATTGCACCTTCACAGTGACGATGAAACACAGAAATTACTTTGGATTTAAATATAAGAGACACAAAGCCGACTTAAGTACAGGAAGACTGTGTCTTCCTACTGTCTATGTTTTGAGCGATTCCTGTGTCACCAGTTTTACATTCCGATGCACCTTTGCATGTTTACTGTATCCATTGGACCTTCCTATTGCCGATGAAACGCAGAAATTGCATCGGATTTAAATATAAGAGGCACAATGCCGACTTAAGTACAGGAAGGCTGACTCTTCCTACTGTCTATGCTTTGAGCGTTTCCTGTGTCATCAGTTTTACATTCCGATGCATCTCTGCAGGTTTACTGCATCCATTCGACCTTCACTGTGACAATGAAACACAGAAATTGCATCGGAATTAAATATAAGAGACACAGTGCCGACTTAAGTACAAGAAAACTGAGTCTTCTTTAAGCCCATGTTTTGAGCGTTATTGTGTCACCAGTTTTACATTCCGATACACCTCTGCAGGTTTACTGTATCACTTGGACCTTCACAGTGACGATGAAGCACAGATACTGCATCGGAATTAAATATAAGAGACGCAATGCCGATTTAAGTAAAGGAAGACTGGGTCTTCCTACTGTCTATGGTTTGAGCGTTTCCTGTGTCACCAGTTTTACATTCCGATGCACCTTTGCCGGTTTACTGTATCCCTTGGACCTTCCCATTGACGATGAAACACAGAAATTTCATCGGAATTAAGTATAAGAGACACAATGACGACTTATGTCAGGAAGACTGAGTCTTCCTACTGTCTATGTTTTGAGCGTTTCCTGTGTCACCAGTTTTACATTCCGAGGCACCTCTGCAGGCTTACTGTATCCATTGGACCTTCCCATTGACGATGAAAGACAGAAATTGCATCGGATTTAAATATAAGACACAAAATGCAGACTTAAGTACAGGAAGACTGAGTCTTCCTACTGTCTATGATTTGGGCGTTTCCTGTGTCACCAGTTTTACATTCGGATGCACCTCTGCAGGTTTACTGTATCACTTGGACCTTCACAGTGACGATGAAACACAGATACTGCATCGGAATTAAATATAAGAGACACAATGCCGATTTAAGTACAGGAAGACTGAGTCTTCCTACTGTCTATGCTTTGCGCCTTTCATGTGTCACCAGTTTTACATTCCGATGGACCATAGCAGGTTTACTGTATCCCTTGGGCCTTCCCATTACGATGAAACATAGAAATTTCATCGGAATTAAGTATAAGAGACACAATGACGACTTAAGTCAGGAAGACTGAGTCTTCTTACTGTCTATGGTTTGAGCGTTTCCTGTGTCACCAGTTTTACATTCTGTGGCACCTCTGCAGGCTTACTGTATCCATTGGACCTTCCCATTGACGATGAAAGACTGAAATTGCATCGGATTTAAATATAAGAGACAAAATGCAGACTTAAGTACAGGAAGACTGAGTCTTCCTACTGTCTATGATTTGAGCGTTTCCTGTGTTATCAGTTTTACATTCCGATGCACCTCTGCAGGTTTACTGTATCCATTCGACCTTCACAGTGACGATGAAACACAGAAATTGCATCGGAATCAAATATAAGAGACACAATGCCGACATAAGTACAAGAAAACTGAGTCTTCTTGGGGTCTATGTTTTGAGCGTTTCCTGTGTCACCAGTTTTACATTCCGATGCACCTCTGCAGGTTTACTGTATCCATTGGACCTTCCCAGTGACGATGAAACACAGAAATTGCATCGGAATTAAATATAAGAGACACAATGCCGACTTAAGTACAAGAAAACTGAGTCTTCTTAGGGTCTATGTTATGAGCGTTTCCTGTGTCCCCAGTTTTACATTCCGATGCACTTTTGCAGGTTTACTGTATCCATTGGACCTTCCTATTGCCGATGAAACGCAGAAATTGCATCGGATTTAAATATAAGAGGCACAATGCCGACTTAAGTACAGGAAGGCTGAGTCTTACTACTGTCTATGCTTTGAGCGTTTCCTGTGTCACCAGTTTTACATTCCGATGCATCCCTGCAGGTTTACTGCATCCATTCGACCTTCACAGTGACGATGAACCACAGAAATTGCATCGGAATTAAATGTAAGAGACACAATGCCGACTTAAGTACAAGAAAACTGAGTCTTCTTTGGGTCTATGTTTTGAGCGTTTCTTGTGTCACCATTTTTACATTCCGATGCACCTCTGCAGGTTTACTGTATCCATTGCACCTTCACAGTGACGATGAAACACAGAAATTGCTTTGGAATTAAATATAAGAGACACAAAGCCGACTTAAGTACAGCAAGACTGTGTCTTCCTACTGTCTATGTTTTGAGCGTTTCCTGTGTCATCAGTTATACATTCCGATGCACCTCTGCAGGTTTACTGTTTCCCTTGGACCTTCCCATTGACGATGAAACACAGAAATTGCATCGGAATTAAATATAAGAGACACAATGCCGACTTAAGTACAGGAAGACTGAGTCTACCTACTGTCTATGTTTTGAGCGTTTCCTGTGTCACCAGTTTTACATTCCGATGCACCTCTGCAGGTTTACTGTATCCAATGCACCTTCACAGTGACGATGAAACACAGAAATTGCTTTGGAATTAAATATAAGAGACACAAAGCCGACTTAAGTACAGCAAGACTGTGTCTTCCTACTGTCTAAGTTTTGAGCGATTCCTGTGTCACCAGTTTTACATTCCGATGCGCCTTTGCATGTTTACTGTATCCATTGGACCTTCCTATTGCCGATGAAACGCAGAAATTGCATCGGAATTAAATATAAGAGACACAATGCCGATTTAAGTACAGGAAGACTGAGTCTTCCTACTGTCTATGCTTTGAGCGTTTCCTGTGTCACCAGTTTTACATTCCGATGCATCTCTGCAGGTTTACTGCATCCATTCGACCTTCACAGTGACGATGAACCACAGAAATTGCATCGGAATTAAATGTAAGAGACACAATGCCGACTTAAGTACAAGAAAACTGAGTCTTCTTTGGGTCTATGTTTTGAGCGTTTCTTGTGTCACCAGTTTTACATTCCGATGCACCTCTGCAGGTTTACTGTATCCCTTGGACCTTCCCATCGACGATGAAACACAGATACTGCATCGGAATTAAATATAAGAGACACAATGCCGATTTAAGTACAGGAAGACTGAGTCTTCCTACTGTCTATGCTTTGCGCCTTTCATGTGTCACCAGTTTTACATTCCGATGGACCTTTGCAGGTTTACTGTATCCCTTGGACCTTCCCATTACGATGAAACATAGAAATTTCATCGGAATTAAGTATAAGAGACACAATGACGACTTAAGTCAGGAAGACTGAGTCTTCTTACTGTCTATGGTTTGAGCGTTTCCTGTCTCACCAGTTTTACATTTAGAGGCACCTCTGCAGGCTTACTGTATCCATTGGACCTTCCCATTGACGATGAAAGACTGAAATTGCATCGGATTTAAATATAAGAGACAAAATGCAGACTTAAGTACAGGAAGACTGAGTCTTCCTACTGTCTATGTTTTGAGCGTTTCCTGTGTCACCAGTTTTACATTCCGATGCACCTCTGCAGGTTTACTGTATCCATTCGACCTTCACAGTGACGATGAAACACAGAAATTGCATCGGAATTAAATATAAGAGACACAATGCCGACATAAGTACAAGAAAACTGATTCTTCTTGGGGTCTATGTTTTGAGCGTTTCCTGTGTCACCAGTTTTACATTCCGATGCACCTCTGCAGGTTTACTGTATCCATTGGACCTTCCCAGTGACGATGAAACACAGAAATTGCATCGGAATTAAATATAAGAGACACAATGCCGACTTAAGTACAAGAAAACTGAGTCTTCTTAGGGTCTATGTTATGAGCGTTTCCTGTGTCCCCAGTTTTACATTCCGATGCACTTTTGCAGCTTTACTGTATCCATTGGACCTTCCTATTGCCGATGAAACGCAGAAATTGCATCGGATTTAAATATAAGAGGCACAATGCCGACTTAAGTACAGGAAGGCTGAGTCTTACTACTGTCTCTGCTTTGAGCGTTTCCTGTGTCACCAGTTTTACATTCCGATGCATCTCTGCAGGTTTACTGCATCTATTCGACCTTCACTGTGACGATGAAACACAGAAATTGCATCGGAATTAAATATAAGAGACACAGTGCCGACTTAAGTACAAGAAAACTGAGTCTTCTTTAAGTCTATGTTTTGAGCGTTTACTGTGTCACCAGTTTTACATTACGATACACCTCTGCAGGTTTACTGTACCCATTGGACCTTCCCATTGACGATGAAACGCAAAAATTGCATCGGATTTAAATATAAGAGACACAATGCCTACTTAAGTACAGGAAGTCTGAGTCTTCCTCCTGTCTCTGATTTGACCGTTTCCTGTGTCATCAGTTTTACATTCCGATGCACCTCTGCAGGTTTACTGTATCCCTTGGACCTTCCCATTGACGATGAAACACAGAAATTGCATCGGAATTAAATATAAGAGACACAATGCCGACTTAAGTACAAGAAAACTGAGTCTTCATAGGGTCTATGTTTTGAGCGTTTCCAGTGTCACCAGTTTTACATACCGATGCACCTCTGCAGGTTTACTGTATCCCTTGGACCTTCCCATTGACGATGAAACACAGAAAGTTCATCGGAATTAAGTATAAGAGACACAATGACGACTTAAGTCAGGAAGACTGAGTCTTCCTACTGTCTATGTTTTGAGCGTTTCCTGTGTCACCAGTTTTACATTCCGAGGCACCTCTGTAGGCTTACTGTATCCATTGGACCTTCCCATTGACGATGAAAGACAGAAATTGCATCGGATTTAAATATAAGAGACAAAATGCAGACTTAAGTACAGGAAGACTGAGTCTTCCTACTGTCTATGTTTTGAGCGTTTCCTGTGTCACCAGTTTTACATACCGATGCACCTCTGCAGGTTTACTGTATCCATTCGACCTTCACAGTGACGATGAAACACAGAAATTGCATCGGAATTAAATATAAGAGACACAATGCCGACATAAGTTCAAGAAAACTGAATCTTCTTAGGGTCTATGTTTTGAGCGTTTCCTGTGTCACCAGTTTTACATTCCGATGCACCTCTGCAGGTTTACTGTATCCATTGGACCTTCTCAGTGACGTTGAAACACAGAAATTGCATCGGAATTAACTATAAGAGACACAATGCCGACTTAAGTACAAGAAAACTGAGTCTTCTTTGGATCTATGTTTTGAGCGTTTCCTGTGTCACCAGTTTTGCATTACGGTGCACTTTTGCAGGTTTACTGTATCCATTGGTCCTTCCTATTGCCGATGAAACGCAGAAATTGCATCGGATTTAAATATAAGAGGCACAATGCCGACTTAAGTACAGGAAGGCTGAGTCTTCCTACTGTCTATGCTTTGAGCGTTTCCTGTGTCACCAGTTTTACATTCCAATGCACCTTTGTAGGTTTACTGTATCCATTGGACCTTCCTATTGCCGATGAAACGCAGAAATTGCATCGGATTTAAATATAAGAGGCACAATGCCGACTTAAGTACAGGAAGGCTGACTCTTCCTACTGTCTATGCTTTGAGCGTTTCCTGTGTCATCAGTTTTACATTCCGATGCATCTCTGCAGGTTTACTGCATCCATTCGACCTTCACTGTGACGATGAAACACAGAAATTGCATCGGAATTAAATATAAGAGACACAGTGCCGACTTAAGTACAAGATAACTGAGTCTTCTTTAAGTCAATGTTTTGAGCGTTTACTGTGTCACCAGTTTTACATACCGATGCACCTCTGCAGGTTTACTGTATCACTTGGACCTTCACAGTGACGATGAATCACAGATACTGCATCGGAATTAAAGATAAGAGACACAATGCCGATTTAAGTACAGGAAGACTGAGTCTTCCTACTGTCTATGTTTTGAGCGTTTCCTGTGTCACCAGTTTTACATTCCGATGCACCTTTGCAGGTTTACTGTATCCCTTGGACCTTCCCATTGACGATGAAACACAGAAAGTTCATCGGAATTAAATATAAGAGATACAATGACGACTTAAGTCAGGAAGACTGAGTCTTCCTACTGTCTATGATTTGAGCGATTCCTGTGTCACCAGTTTTACATTCCGATGCACCTTTGCATGTTTACTGTATCTATTGGACCTTCCTATTGCCGATGAAACGCAGAAATTGCATCGGATTTAAATATAAGAGGCACAATGCCGACTTAAGTACAGGAAGGCTGAGTCTTACTACTGTCTATGCTTTGAGCGTTTCCTGTGTCACCAGTTTTACATTCCGATGCACCTTTGCAGGTTTACTGTATCCATTGGACCTTCCTATTGCCGATGAAACCCAGAAATTGCATCGGATTTAAATATAAGAGGCACAATGCCGACTTAAGTACAGGAAGGCTGAGACTTCCTACTGTCTATGCTTTGTGCGTTTCCTGTGTCATCAGTTTTACATTCCGATGCATCTCTGCAGGTTTACTGCATCCATTCGACCTTCACAGTGACGATGAACCACAGAAATTGCATCGGTATTAAATGTAAGAGACACAATGCCGACTTAAGTACAAGAAAACTGAGTCTTCTTTGGGTCTATGTTTTGAGCGTTTCTTGTGTCACCAGTTTTACATTCCGATACACCTCTGCAGGTTTACTGTACCCATTGGACCGTCCCATTGACGATGAAACGCAAAAATTGCATCGGATTTAAATATAAGACACACAATGCCTACTTAAGTACAGGAAGTCTGAGTCTTCCTACTGTCTATGTTTTGTGCGTTTCCTGTGTCATCAGTTATACATTCCGATGCACCTCTGCAGGTTTACTGTATCCCTTGGACCTTCCCATTGACGATGAAACACAGAAATTGCATCGGAATTAAATATAAGAGACACAATGCCGACTTAAGTACAGGAAGATTGAGTCTACCTACTGTCTATGTTTTGAGCGTTTCCTGTGTCACCAGTTTTACATTCCGATGCACCTCTGCAGGTTTACTGTATCCATTGCACCTTCACAGTGACGATGAAACACAGAAATTGCTTTGCAATTAAATATAAGAGACACAAAGCCGACTTAAGTACAGCAAGACTGTGTCTTCCTACTGTCTATGTTTTGAGCGATTCCTGTGTCACCAGTTTTACATTCCGATGCGCCTTTGCATGTTTACTGTATCCATTGGACCTTCCTATTGCCGATGAAACGCAGAAATTGCATCGGATTTAAATATAAGAGGCACAATGCCGACTTAAGTACTGGAAGGCTGACTCTTCCTACTGTCTATGCTTTGAGCGTTTCCTGTGTCATCAGTTTTACATTCCGATGCATCTCTGCAGGTTTACTGCATCTATTCGACCTTCACTGTGACGATGAAACACAGAAATTGCATCGGAATTAAATATAAGAGACACAGTGCCGACTTAAGTACAAGAAAACTGAGTCATCTTTAAGTCTATGTTTTGAGCGTTTACTGTGTCACCAGTTTTACATTCCGATACACCTCTGCAGGTTTACTGTACCCATTGGACCTTCCCATTGACGATGAAACGCAAAAATTGCATCGGATTTAAATATAAGAGACACAATGCCTACTTAAGTACAGGAAGTCTGAGTCTTCCTCCTGTCTATGATTTGACCGTTTCCTGTGTCATCAGTTTTACATTCCGATGCACCTCTGCAGGTTTACTGTATCCCTTGGACCTTCCCATTGACGATGAAACACAGAAATTGCATCGGAATTAAATATAAGAGAGACAATGCCGACTTAAGTACAAGAAAACTGAGTCTTCATAGGGTCTATGTTTTGAGCGTTTCCAGTGTCACCAGTTTTACATACCGATGCACCTCTGCAGGTTTACTGTATCCCTTGGACCTTCCCATTGACGATGAAACACAGAAAGTTCATCGGAATTAAGTATAAGAGACTCAATGACGACTTAAGTCAGGAAGACTGAGTCTTCCTACTGTCTATGTTTTGTGCGTTTCCTGTGTCATCAGTTATAAATTCCGATGCACCTCTGCAGGTTTACTGTATCCCTTGGACCTTCCTATTGCCGATAAAACGCAGAAATTGCATCGGATTTAAATATAAGAGGCACAATGCCGACTTAAGTACAGGAAGGTTGACTCTTCCTACTGTCTATGCTTTGAGCGTTTACTGTGTCACCAGTTTTACATTCCGATGCACCTTTGCAGGTTTACTGTATCCCTTGGACCTTCCCATTGACGATGAAACACAGAAACTTCATCGGAATTAAGTATAAGAGACACAATGACGACTTAAGTCAGGAAGACTGAGTCTTCCTACTGTCTATGTTTTGAGCGTTTCCTGTGTCACCAGTTTTACATTCCGAGGCACCTCTGCAGGCTTACTGTATCCATTGGACCTTCCCATTGACGATGAAAGACAGAAATTGCATCGGATTTAAATATAAGAGACAAAATGCAGACTTAAGTACAGGAAGACTGAGTCTTCCTACTGTCTATGTTTTGAGCGTTTCCTGTGTCACCAGTTTTACATTCCGATGCACCTCTGCAGGTTTACTGTATCCATTCGACCTTCACAGTGACGATGAAACACAGAAATTGCATCGGAATTAAATATAAGAGACACAATGCCGACATAAGTTCAAGAAAACTGAATCTTCTTAGGGTCAATGTTTTGGGCGTTTCCTGTGTCACCAGTTTTACATTCCGATGCACTTCTGCAGGTTTACTGTATCCATTGGACCTTCTCAGTGACGATGAAACACAGAAATTGCATCGGAATTAAATATAAGAGACACAATGCCGACTTAAGTACAAGAAAACTGAGTCTTCTTTGGTTCTATGTTTTGAGCGTTTCCTGTGTCACCAGTTTTGCATTACGATGCACTTTTGCAGGTTTACTGTATCCATTGGTCCTTCCTATTGCCGATGAAACGCAGAAATTGCATCGGATTTAAATATAAGAGGCCCAATGCCGACTTGAGTACAGGAAGGCTGAGTCTTCCTACTGTCTATGTTTGAGCGTTTCCTGTGTCACCAGTTTTACATTTCAATGCACCTTTGCAGGTTTACTGTATCCATTGGACCTTCCTATTGCCGATGAAACGCAGAAATTGCATCGGATTTAAATATAAGAGGCACAATGCCGACTTAAGTACAGGAAGGCTCACTCTTCCTACTGTCTATGCTTTGAGCGTTTCCTGTGTCATCAGTTTTACATTCCGATGCATCTCTGCAGGTTTACTGCATCCATTCGACCTTCACTGTGACGATGAAACACAGAAATTGCATCGGAATTAAACATAAGAGACACAGTGCCGACTTAAGTACAAGAAAACTGAGTCTGCTTTAAGTCAATGTTTTGAGCGTTTACTGTGTCACCAGTTTTACATTCCGATACGCCTCTGCAGGTTTACTGTACCCATTGGTCCTTCCCATTGACGATGAAACGCAAAAATTGCATCGGATTTAAATATAAGAGACACAATGCCTACTTAAGTACAGGAAGTCTGAGTCTTCCTACTGTCTATCATTTGAGCGTTTCCTGTGTCATCAGTTTTACATTCCGATGCACCTCTGCAGATTTACTGTATCCCTTGGACCTTCCCATTGACGATGAAACACAGAAATTGCATCGGAATTAAATATAAGAGACACAATGCCGACTTAAGTACAAGAAAACTGAGTCTTCTTAGGGTCTATGTTTTGAGCGTTTCCTGTGTCACCAGTTTTACATACCGATGCACCTCTGCAGGTTTACTGTATCACTTGGACCTTCACAGTGACGATGAAACACAGATACTGCATCGGAATTAAAGATAAGAGACACAATGCCGATTTAAGTACAGGAAGACTGAGTCTTCCTACTGTCTATGTTTTGAGCGTTTCCTGTGTCACCAGTTTTACATTCCGATGCACCTTTGCAGGTTTACTGTATCCCTTGGACCTTCCCATTGACGATGAAACACAGAAAGTTCATCGGAATTAAGTATAAGAGATACAATGACGACTTAAGTCAGGAAGACTGAGTCCTCCTACTGTCTATGATTTGAGCGATTCCTGTGTCACCAGTTTTACATTCCGATGCACCTTTGCATGTTTACTGTATCCATTGGACCTTCCTATTGCCGATGAAACGCAGAAATTGCATCGGAATTAAATATAAGAGACACAATGCCGACTTAAGTACAGCAAGACTGTGTCTTCCTACTGTCTAAGTTTTGAGCGATTCCTGTGTCACCAGTTTTACATTCCGATGCGCCTTTGCATGTTTACTGTATCCATTGGACCTTCCTATTGCCGATGAAACGCAGAAATTGCATCGGAATTAAATATAAGAGACACAATGCCGATTTAAGTACAGGAAGACTGAGTCTTCCTACTGTCTATGCTTTGAGCGTTTCCTGTGTCACCAGTTTTACATTCCGATGCATCTCTGCAGGTTTACTGCATCCATTCGACCTTCACAGTGACGATGAACCACAGAAATTGCATCGGAATTAAATGTAAGAGACACAATGCCGACTTAAGTACAAGAAAACTGAGTCTTCTTTGGGTCTATGTTTTGAGCGTTTCTTGTGTCACCAGTTTTACATTCCGATGCACCTCTGCAGGTTTACTGTATCCCTTGGACCTTCCCATCGACGATGAAACACAGATACTGCATCGGAATTAAATATAAGAGACACAATGCCGATTTAAGTACAGGAAGACTGAGTCTTCCTACTGTCTATGCTTTGCGCCTTTCATGTGTCACCAGTTTTACATTCCGATGGACCTTTGCAGGTTTACTGTATCCCTTGGACCTTCCCATTACGATGAAACATAGAAATTTCATCGGAATTAAGTATAAGAGACACAATGACGACTTAAGTCAGGAAGACTGAGTCTTCTTACTGTCTATGGTTTGAGCGTTTCCTGTCTCACCAGTTTTACATTTAGAGGCACCTCTGCAGGCTTACTGTATCCATTGGACCTTCCCATTGACGATGAAAGACTGAAATTGCATCGGATTTAAATATAAGAGACAAAATGCAGACTTAAGTACAGGAAGACTGAGTCTTCCTACTGTCTATGTTTTGAGCGTTTCCTGTGTCACCAGTTTTACATTCCGATGCACCTCTGCAGGTTTACTGTATCCATTCGACCTTCACAGTGACGATGAAACACAGAAATTGCATCGGAATTAAATATAAGAGACACAATGCCGACATAAGTACAAGAAAACTGATTCTTCTTGGGGTCTATGTTTTGAGCGTTTCCTGTGTCACCAGTTTTACATTCCGATGCACCTCTGCAGGTTTACTGTATCCATTGGACCTTCCCAGTGACGATGAAACACAGAAATTGCATCGGAATTAAATATAAGAGACACAATGCCGACTTAAGTACAAGAAAACTGAGTCTTCTTAGGGTCTATGTTATGAGCGTTTCCTGTGTCCCCAGTTTTACATTCCGATGCACTTTTGCAGCTTTACTGTATCCATTGGACCTTCCTATTGCCGATGAAACGCAGAAATTGCATCGGATTTAAATATAAGAGGCACAATGCCGACTTAAGTACAGGAAGGCTGAGTCTTACTACTGTCTCTGCTTTGAGCGTTTCCTGTGTCACCAGTTTTACATTCCGATGCATCTCTGCAGGTTTACTGCATCTATTCGACCTTCACTGTGACGATGAAACACAGAAATTGCATCGGAATTAAATATAAGAGACACAGTGCCGACTTAAGTACAAGAAAACTGAGTCTTCTTTAAGTCTATGTTTTGAGCGTTTACTGTGTCACCAGTTTTACATTACGATACACCTCTGCAGGTTTACTGTACCCATTGGACCTTCCCATTGACGATGAAACGCAAAAATTGCATCGGATTTAAATATAAGAGACACAATGCCTACTTAAGTACAGGAAGTCTGAGTCTTCCTCCTGTCTCTGATTTGACCGTTTCCTGTGTCATCAGTTTTACATTCCGATGCACCTCTGCAGGTTTACTGTATCCCTTGGACCTTCCCATTGACGATGAAACACAGAAATTGCATCGGAATTAAATATAAGAGACAGAATGCCGACTTAAGTACAAGAAAACTGAGTCTTCATAGGGTCTATGTTTTGAGCGTTTCCAGTGTCACCAGTTTTACATACCGATGCACCTCTGCAGGTTTACTGTATCCCTTGGACCTTCCCATTGACGATGAAACACAGAAAGTTCATCGGAATTAAGTATAAGAGACACAATGACGACTTAAGTCAGGAAGACTGAGTCTTCCTACTGTCTATGTTTTGAGCGTTTCCTGTGTCACCAGTTTTACATTCCGAGGCACCTCTGTAGGCTTACTGTATCCATTGGACCTTCCCATTGACGATGAAAGACAGAAATTGCATCGGATTTAAATATAAGAGACAAAATGCAGACTTAAGTACAGGAAGACTGAGTCTTCCTACTGTCTATGTTTTGAGCGTTTCCTGTGTCACCAGTTTTACATACCGATGCACCTCTGCAGGTTTACTGTATCCATTCGACCTTCACAGTGACGATGAAACACAGAAATTGCATCGGAATTAAATATAAGAGACACAATGCCGACATAAGTTCAAGAAAACTGAATCTTCTTAGGGTCTATGTTTTGAGCGTTTCCTGTGTCACCAGTTTTACATTCCGATGCACCTCTGCAGGTTTACTGTATCCATTGGACCTTCTCAGTGACGTTGAAACACAGAAATTGCATCGGAATTAACTATAAGAGACACAATGCCGACTTAAGTACAAGAAAACTGAGTCTTCTTTGGATCTATGTTTTGAGCGTTTCCTGTGTCACCAGTTTTGCATTACGGTGCACTTTTGCAGGTTTACTGTATCCATTGGTCCTTCCTATTGCCGATGAAACGCAGAAATTGCATCGGATTTAAATATAAGAGGCACAATGCCGACTTAAGTACAGGAAGGCTGAGTCTTCCTACTGTCTATGCTTTGAGCGTTTCCTGTGTCACCAGTTTTACATTCCAATGCACCTTTGTAGGTTTACTGTATCCATTGGACCTTCCTATTGCCGATGAAACGCAGAAATTGCATCGGATTTAAATATAAGAGGCACAATGCCGACTTAAGTACAGGAAGGCTGACTCTTCCTACTGTCTATGCTTTGAGCGTTTCCTGTGTCATCAGTTTTACATTCCGATGCATCTCTGCAGGTTTACTGCATCCATTCGACCTTCACTGTGACGATGAAACACAGAAATTGCATCGGAATTAAATATAAGAGACACAGTGCCGACTTAAGTACAAGATAACTGAGTCTTCTTTAAGTCAATGTTTTGAGCGTTTACTGTGTCACCAGTTTTACATACCGATGCACCTCTGCAGGTTTACTGTATCACTTGGACCTTCACAGTGACGATGAATCACAGATACTGCATCGGAATTAAAGATAAGAGACACAATGCCGATTTAAGTACAGGAAGACTGAGTCTTCCTACTGTCTATGTTTTGAGCGTTTCCTGTGTCACCAGTTTTACATTCCGATGCACCTTTGCAGGTTTACTGTATCCCTTGGACCTTCCCATTGACGATGAAACACAGAAAGTTCATCGGAATTAAATATAAGAGATACAATGACGACTTAAGTCAGGAAGACTGAGTCTTCCTACTGTCTATGATTTGAGCGATTCCTGTGTCACCAGTTTTACATTCCGATGCACCTTTGCATGTTTACTGTATCTATTGGACCTTCCTATTGCCGATGAAACGCAGAAATTGCATCGGATTTAAATATAAGAGGCACAATGCCGACTTAAGTACAGGAAGGCTGAGTCTTACTACTGTCTATGCTTTGAGCGTTTCCTGTGTCACCAGTTTTACATTCCGATGCACCTTTGCAGGTTTACTGTATCCATTGGACCTTCCTATTGCCGATGAAACCCAGAAATTGCATCGGATTTAAATATAAGAGGCACAATGCCGACTTAAGTACAGGAAGGCTGAGACTTCCTACTGTCTATGCTTTGTGCGTTTCCTGTGTCATCAGTTTTACATTCCGATGCATCTCTGCAGGTTTACTGCATCCATTCGACCTTCACAGTGACGATGAACCACAGAAATTGCATCGGTATTAAATGTAAGAGACACAATGCCGACTTAAGTACAAGAAAACTGAGTCTTCTTTGGGTCTATGTTTTGAGCGTTTCTTGTGTCACCAGTTTTACATTCCGATACACCTCTGCAGGTTTACTGTACCCATTGGACCGTCCCATTGACGATGAAACGCAAAAATTGCATCGGATTTAAATATAAGACACACAATGCCTACTTAAGTACAGGAAGTCTGAGTCTTCCTACTGTCTATGTTTTGTGCGTTTCCTGTGTCATCAGTTATACATTCCGATGCACCTCTGCAGGTTTACTGTATCCCTTGGACCTTCCCATTGACGATGAAACACAGAAATTGCATCGGAATTAAATATAAGAGACACAATGCCGACTTAAGTACAGGAAGATTGAGTCTACCTACTGTCTATGTTTTGAGCGTTTCCTGTGTCACCAGTTTTACATTCCGATGCACCTCTGCAGGTTTACTGTATCCATTGCACCTTCACAGTGACGATGAAACACAGAAATTGCTTTGCAATTAAATATAAGAGACACAAAGCCGACTTAAGTACAGCAAGACTGTGTCTTCCTACTGTCTATGTTTTGAGCGATTCCTGTGTCACCAGTTTTACATTCCGATGCGCCTTTGCATGTTTACTGTATCCATTGGACCTTCCTATTGCCGATGAAACGCAGAAATTGCATCGGATTTAAATATAAGAGGCACAATGCCGACTTAAGTACTGGAAGGCTGACTCTTCCTACTGTCTATGCTTTGAGCGTTTCCTGTGTCATCAGTTTTACATTCCGATGCATCTCTGCAGGTTTACTGCATCTATTCGACCTTCACTGTGACGATGAAACACAGAAATTGCATCGGAATTAAATATAAGAGACACAGTGCCGACTTAAGTACAAGAAAACTGAGTCATCTTTAAGTCTATGTTTTGAGCGTTTACTGTGTCACCAGTTTTACATTCCGATACACCTCTGCAGGTTTACTGTACCCATTGGACCTTCCCATTGACGATGAAACGCAAAAATTGCATCGGATTTAAATATAAGAGACACAATGCCTACTTAAGTACAGGAAGTCTGAGTCTTCCTACTGTCTATGATTTGACCGTTTCCTGTGTCATCAGTTTTACATTCCGATGCACCTCTGCAGGTTTACTGTATCCCTTGGACCTTCCCATTGACGATGAAACACAGAAATTGCATCGGAATTAAATATAAGAGAGACAATGCCGACTTAAGTACAAGAAAACTGAGTCTTCATAGGGTCTATGTTTTGAGCGTTTCCAGTGTCACCAGTTTTACATACCGATGCACCTCTGCAGGTTTACTGTATCCCTTGGACCTTCCCATTGACGATGAAACACAGAAAGTTCATCGGAATTAAGTATAAGAGACTCAATGACGACTTAAGTCAGGAAGACTGAGTCTTCCTACTGTCTATGTTTTGTGCGTTTCCTGTGTCATCAGTTATAAATTCCGATGCACCTCTGCAGGTTTACTGTATCCCTTGGACCTTCCTATTGCCGATAAAACGCAGAAATTGCATCGGATTTAAATATAAGAGGCACAATGCCGACTTAAGTACAGGAAGGTTGACTCTTCCTACTGTCTATGCTTTGAGCGTTTACTGTGTCACCAGTTTTACATTCCGATGCACCTTTGCAGGTTTACTGTATCCCTTGGACCTTCCCATTGACGATGAAACACAGAAACTTCATCGGAATTAAGTATAAGAGACACAATGACGACTTAAGTCAGGAAAACTGAGTCTTCCTACTGTCTATGTTTTGAGCGTTTCCTGTGTCACCAGTTTTACATTCCGAGGCACCTCTGCAGGCTTACTGTATCCATTGGACCTTCCCATTGACGATGAAAGACAGAAATTGCATCGGATTTAAATATAAGAGACAAAATGCAGACTTAAGTACAGGAAGACTGAGTCTTCCTACTGTCTATGTTTTGAGCGTTTCCTGTGTCACCAGTTTTACATTCCGATGCACCTCTGCAGGTTTACTGTATCCATTCGACCTTCACAGTGACGATGAAACACAGAAATTGCATCGGAATTAAATATAAGAGACACAATGCCGACATAAGTTCAAGAAAACTGAATCTTCTTAGGGTCAATGTTTTGGGCGTTTCCTGTGTCACCAGTTTTACATTCCGATGCACTTTTGCAGGTTTACTGTATCCATTGGACCTTCTCAGTGACGATGAAACACAGAAATTGCATCGGAATTAAATATAAGAGACACAATGCCGACTTAAGTACAAGAAAACTGAGTCTTCTTTGGTTCTATGTTTTGAGCGTTTCCTGTGTCACCAGTTTTGCATTACGATGCACTTTTGCAGGTTTACTGTATCCATTGGTCCTTCCTATTGCCGATGAAACGCAGAAATTGCATCGGATTTAAATATAAGAGGCCCAATGCCGACTTGAGTACAGGAAGGCTGAGTCTTCCTACTGTCTATGCTTTGAGCGTTTCCTGTGTCACCAGTTTTACATTTCAATGCACCTTTGCAGGTTTACTGTATCCATTGGACCTTCCTATTGCCGATGAAACGCAGAAATTGCATCGGATTTAAATATAAGAGGCACAATGCCGACTTAAGTACAGGAAGGCTCACTCTTCCTACTGTCTATGCTTTGAGCGTTTCCTGTGTCATCAGTTTTACATTCCGATGCATCTCTGCAGGTTTACTGCATCCATTCGACCTTCACTGTGACGATGAAACACAGAAATTGCATCGGAATTAAACATAAGAGACACAGTGCCGACTTAAGTACAAGAAAACTGAGTCTGCTTTAAGTCAATGTTTTGAGCGTTTACTGTGTCACCAGTTTTACATTCCGATACGCCTCTGCAGGTTTACTGTACCCATTGGTCCTTCCCATTGACGATGAAACGCAAAAATTGCATCGGATTTAAATATAAGAGACACAATGCCTACTTAAGTACAGGAAGTCTGAGTCTTCCTACTGTCTATCATTTGAGCGTTTCCTGTGTCATCAGTTTTACATTCCGATGCACCTCTGCAGATTTACTGTATCCCTTGGACCTTCCCATTGACGATGAAACACAGAAATTGCATCGGAATTAAATATAAGAGACACAATGCCGACTTAAGTACAAGAAAACTGAGTCTTCTTAGGGTCTATGTTTTGAGCGTTTCCTGTGTCACCAGTTTTACATACCGATGCACCTCTGCAGGTTTACTGTATCACTTGGACCTTCACAGTGACGATGAAACACAGATACTGCATCGGAATTAAAGATAAGAGACACAATGCCGATTTAAGTACAGGAAGACTGAGTCTTCCTACTGTCTATGTTTTGAGCGTTTCCTGTGTCACCAGTTTTACATTCCGATGCACCTTTGCAGGTTTACTGTATCCCTTGGACCTTCCCATTGACGATGAAACACAGAAAGTTCATCGGAATTAAGTATAAGAGATACAATGACGACTTAAGTCAGGAAGACTGAGTCCTCCTACTGTCTATGATTTGAGCGATTCCTGTGTCACCAGTTTTACATTCCGATGCACCTTTGCATGTTTACTGTATCCATTGGACCTTCCTATTGCCGATGAAACGCAGAAATTGCATCGGATTTAAATATAAGAGGCACAATGCCGACTTAAGTACAGGAAGGTTGACTCTTCCTACTGTCTATGCTTTGAGCGTTTCCTGTGTCATCAGTTTTACATTCCGATGCATCTCTGCAGGTTTACTGCATCCATTCGACCTTCACTGTGACGATGAAACACAGAAATTGCATCGGAATTAAATATAAGAGACACAGTGCCGACTTAAGTACAAGAAAACTGAGTCTTCTTTAAGTCTATGTTTTGAGCGTTTACTGTGTCACCAGTTTTACATTCCGATACACCTCTGCAGGTTTACTGTACCCATTGGACCTTCCCATTGACGATGAAACGCAAAAATTGCATCGGATTTAAATATAAGAGACACAATGCCTACTTAAGTACAGGAAGTCTGAGTCTTCCTACTGTCTATGATTTGACCGTTTCCTGTGTCATCAGTTTTACATTCCGATGCACCTCTGCAGGTTTACTGTATCCCCTTTACCTTCCCATTGACGATGAAACACAGATATTGCATCGGAATTAAATATAAGAGACACAATGCCGACTTAAGTACAAGATAACTGAGTCTTCATAGGGTCTATGTTTTGAGCGTTTCCAGTGTCACCAGTTTTACATACCGATGCACCTCTGCAGGTTTACTGTATCCCTTGGACCTTCCCATTGACGATGAAACACAGAAAGTTCATCGGAATTAAGTATAAGCGACACAATGTCGACTTAAGTCAGGAAGACTGAGTCTTCCTACTGTCTATGTTTTGTGCGTTTCCTGTGTCATCAGTTATACATTCCGATGCACCTCTGCAGGTTTACTGTATCCCTTGGACCTTCCTATTGCCGATGAAACGCAGAAAATTCCATCGGATTTAAATATAAGAGGCACAATGCCGACTTAAGTACAGGAAGGTTGACTCTTCCTACTGTCTATGCTTTGAGCGTTTACTGTGTCACCAGTTTTACATTCCGATGCACCTTTGCAGGTTTACTGTATCCCTTGGACCTTCCCATTGACGATGAAACACAGAAACTTCATCGGAATTAAGTATAAGAGACACAATGACGACTTAAGTCAGGAAGACTGAGTCTTCCTACTGTCTATGTTTTGAGCGTTTCCTGTGTCACCAGTTTTACATTCCGAGGCACCTCTGCAGGCTTACTGTATCCATTGGACCTTCCCATTGACGATGAAAGACAGAAATTGCATCGGATTTAAATATAAGAGACAAAATGCAGACTTAAGTACAGGAAAACTGAGTTTTCCTACTGTCTATGTTTTGAGCGTTTCCTGTTTCACAAGTTTTACATTCCGATGCAGGTTTACTGTATCCATTCGACCTTCACAGTGACGATGAAACACAGAAATTGCATCGGAATTAAATGTAAGAGACACAATGCCGACATAAGTACAAGAAAACTGAATCTTCTTAGGGTCTATGTTTTGAGCGTTTCCTGTGTCACCAGTTTTACATTCCGATGCACCTCTGCAGGTTTACTGTATCCATTGGACCTTCTCAGTGACGATGAAACACAGAAATTGCATCGGAATTAAATATAAGAGACACAATGCCGACTTAAGTACAAGAAAACTGAGTCTTCTTTGGATCTATGTTTTGAGCGTTTCCTGTGTCACCAGTTTTGCATTACGATGCACTTTTGCAGGTTTACTGTATCCATTGGTTCTTTCTATTGCCGATGAAACGCAGAAATTGCATCGGATTTAAATATAAGAGGCACAATGCCGACTTAAGTACAGGAAGGCTGAGTCTTCCTACTGTCTATGCTTTGAGCGTTTCCTGTGTCACCAGTTTTACATTCCAATGCACCTTTGCAGGTTTACTGTATCCATTGGACCTTCCTATTGCCGATGAAACGCAGAAATTGCATCGGATTTAGATATAAGAGGCACAATGCCGACTTAAGTACAGGAAGGCTGACTCTTCCTACTGTCTATGCTTTGAGCGTTTCCTGTGTCATCAGTTTTACATTCCGATGCATCTCTCCAGGTTTACTGCATCCATTCGACCTTCACTGTGACGATGAAACACAGAAATTGCATCGGAATTAAATATAAGAGACACAGTGCCGACTTAAGTACAAGAAAACTGAGTCTTCTTTTAGTCTATGTTTTGAGCGTTTACTGTGTCACCAGTTTTACATTCCGATACACCTCTGCAGGTTTACTGTACCCATTGGACCTTCCCATTGACGATGAAACGCAAAAATTGCATCGGATTTAAATATAAGAGACACAATGCCTACTTAAGTACAGGAAGTCTGAGTCTTCCTACTGTCTATGATTTGAGCGTTTCCTTTGTCATCAGTTTTACATTCCGATGCACCTCTGCAGGTTTACTGTATCCCTTGGACCTTCCCATTGACGATGAAACACAGAAATTGCATCGGAAATAAATATAAGAGACACAATGCCGACTTAAGTACAAGAAAACTGAGTCTTCTTAGGGTCTATGTTTTGAGCGTTTCCTGTGTCACCAGTTTTACATACCGATGCACCTCTGCAGGTTTACTGTATCACTTGGACCTTCACAGTGACGATGAAACACAGATACTGCATCGGAATTAAAGATAAGAGACACAATGCCGATTTAAGTACAGGAAGACTGAGTCTTCCTACTGTCTATGTTTTGAGCGTTTCCTGTGTCACCAGTTTTACATTCCGATGCACCTTTGCAGGTTTACTGTATCCCTTGGACCTTCCCATTGACGATGAAACACAGAAAGTTCATCGGAATTAAGTATAAGAGACACAATGACGACTTAAGTCAGGAAGACTGAGTCTTCCTACTGTCTATGTTTTGAGCGATTCCTGTGTCACAAGTTTTACATTCCGATGCACCTTTGCATGTTTACTGTATCCATTGGACCTTCCTATTGCCGATGAAACGCAGAAATTGCATCGGATTTAAATATAAGAGGCACAATGCCGACTTAAGTACAGGAAGGTTGACTCTTCCTACTGTCTATGCTTTGAGCGTTTCCTGTGTCATCAGTTTTACATTCCGATGCATCTCTGCAGGTTTACTGCATCCATTCGACCATCACAGTGACGATGAAACACAGAAATTGCATCGGAATTAAATATAAGAGACACAGTGCCGACTTAAGTACAAGAAAACTGAGTCTTCTTTAAGTCTATGTGTTGAGCGTTTACTGTGTCACCAGTTTTACATTCCGATACACCTCTGCAGGTTTACTGTACCCATTGGACCTTCCCATTGACGACGAAATGCAAAAATTGCATCGGATTTAAATATAAGAGACACAATGCTACTTAAGTACAGGAAGTCTGAGTCTTCCTACTGTCTATGATTTGACCGTTTCCTGTGTCATCAGTTTTACATTCCGATGCACCTCTGCAGGTTTACTGTATCCCTTGGACCTTCCCATTGACGATGAAACACAGAAATTGCATCGGAATTAAATATAAGAGACACAATGCCGACTGAAGTACAAGAAAACTGAGTCTTCTTAGGGTCTATGATTTGAGCGTTTCCTGTGTCACCAGTTTTACATACCGATGCACCTCTGCAGGTTTACTGTATCCCGTGGACCTTCCCATTGACGATGAAACACAGAAAGTTCATCGGAATTAAGTATAAGAGACACAATGACGACTCAAGTCAGGAAGACTGAGTCTTCCTACTGTCTATGTTTTGTGCGTTTCCTGTGTCATCAGTTATACATTCCGATGCACCTCTGCAGGTTTACTGTATCCCTTGGACCTTCCTATTGCTGATGAAACGCAGAAATTGCATCGGATTTAAATATAAGAGGCACAATGCCGACTTAAGTACAGGAAGGTTGACTCTTCCTACTGTCTATGCTTTGAGCGTTTACTGTGTCACCAGTTTTACATTCCGATGCACCTTTGCAGGTTTACTGTATCCCTTGGACCTTCCCATTGACGATGAAACACAGAAACTTCATCGGAATTAAGTATAAGAGACACAATGACGACTTAAGTCAGGAAGACTGAGTCTTCCTACTGTCTATGTTTTGAGCGTTTCCTGTGTCACCAGTTTTAGATTCCGATGCACCTCTGCAGGTTTACTGTATCCATTCGACCTTCACAGTGACGATGAAACACAGAAATTGCATCGGAATTAAATATAAGAGACACAATGCCGACATAAGTACAAGAAAACTGAATCTTCTTAGGGTCTATGTTTTGAGCGTTTCCTGTGTCACCAGTTTTACATTCCGATGCACCTCTGCAGGTTTACTGTATCCCTTGGACCTTCCCATTGACGATGAAACACAGAAATTGCATCGGAATTAAATATAAGAGACACAATGCCGACTGAAGTACAAGAAAACTGAGTCTTCTTAGGGTCTATGATTTGAGCGTTTCCTGTGTCACCAGTTTTACATACCGATGCACCTCTGCAGGTTTACTGTATCCCGTGGACCTTCCCATTGACGATGAAACACAGAAAGTTCATCGGAATTAAGTATAAGAGACACAATGACGACTTAAGTCAGGAAGACTGAGTCTTCCTACTGTCTATGTTTTGTGCGTTTCCTGTGTCATCAGTTATACATTCCGATGCACCTCTGCAGGTTTACTGTATCCCTTGGACCTTCCTATTGCTGATGAAACGCAGAAATTGCATCGGATTTAAATATAAGAGGCACAATGCCGACTTAAGTACAGGAAGGTTGACTCTTCCTACTGTCTATGCTTTGAGCGTTTACTGTGTCACCAGTTTTACATTCCGATGCACATTTGCAGGTTTACTGTATCCCTTGGACCTTCCCATTGACGATGAAACACAGAAACGTCATCGGAATTAAGTATAAGAGACACAATGACGACTTAAGTCAGGAAGACTGAGTCTTCCTACTGTCTATGTTTTGAGCGTTTCCTGTGTCACCAGTTTTAGATTCCGATGCACCTCTGCAGGTTTACTGTATCCATTCGACCTTCACAGTGACGATGAAACACAGAAATTGCATCGGAATTAAATATAAGAGACACAATGCCGACATAAGTACAAGAAAACTGAATCTTCTTAGGGTCTATGTTCTGAGCGTTTCCTGTGTCACCAGTTTTACATTCCGATGCACCTCTGCAGGTTTACTGTATCCATTGGACCTTCTCAGTGACGATGAAACACAGAAATTGCATCGGAATTAAATATAAGAGACACAATGCCGACATATGTACAAGAAAACTGAGTCTTCTTTGGATCTATGTTTTGAGCGTTTCCAGTGTCACCAGTTTTACATACCGATGCACCTCTGCAGGTTTACTGTATCCCTTGGACCTTCCCATTGACGATGAAACACAGAAAATTCATCGGAATTAAGTATAAGAGACACAATGACGACTTAAGTCAGGAAGACTGAGTCTTCCTACTGTCTATGTTTTGTGCGTTTCCTGTGTCATCAGTTATACATTCCGATGCACCTCTGCAGGTTTACTGTATCCCTTGGACCTTCCTATTGCCGATGAAACGCAGAAATTGCATCGGATTTAAATATAAGAGGCACAATGCCGACTTAAGTACAGGAAGGTTGACTCTTCCTACTGTCTATGCTTTGAGCGTTTACTGTGTCACCAGTTTTACATTCCGATGCACCTTTGCAGGTTTACTGTATCCCTTGGACCTTCCCATTGACGATGAAACACAGAAACTTCATCGGAATTAAGTATAAGAGACACAATGACGACTTAAGTCAGGAAGACTGAGTCTTCCTACTGTCTATGTTTTGAGCGTTTCCTGTGTCACCAGTTTTAGATTCCGATGCACCTCTGCAGGTTTACTGTATCCATTCGACCTTCACAGTGACGATGAAACACAGAAATTGCATCGGAATTAAATATAAGAGACACAATGCCGACATAAGTTCAAGAAAACTGAATCTTCTTAGGGTCTATGTTTTGAGCGTTTCCTGTGTCACCAGTTTTACATTCCGATGCACCTCTGCAGGTTTACTGTATCCATTGGACCTTCTCAGTGACGATGAAACACAGAAATTGCATCGGAATTAAATATAAGAGACACAATGCCGACTTAAGTACAAGAAAACTGAGTCTTCTTTGGATCTATGTTTTGAGCGTTTCCTGTGTCACCAGTTTTGCATTACGATGCACTTTTGCAGGTTTACTGTATCCATTGGTCCTTCCTATTGCCGATGAAACGCAGAAATTGCATCGGATTTAAATATAAGAGGCACAATGCCTACTTAAGTACAGGAAGGCTGAGTCTTCCTACTGTCTATGCTTTGAGCGTTTCCTGTGTCACCAGTTTTACATTCCAATGCACCTTTGCAGGTTTACTGTATCCATTGGACCTTCCTATTGCCGATGAAACGCAGAAATTGCATCGGATTTAAATATAAGAGGCACAATGCCGACTTAAGTACAGGAAGGCTGACTCTTCCTACTGTCTATGCTTTGAGCGTTTCCTGTGTCATCAGTTTTACATTCCGATGCATCTCTGCAGGTTTACTGCATCCATTCGACCTTCACTGTGGCGATGAAACACAGAAATTGCATCTGAATTAAATATAAGAGACACAGTGCCGACTTAAGTACAAGAAAACTGAGTCTTCTGTAAGTCTATGTTTTGAGCGTTTACTGTGTCACCAGTTTTACATTCCGATACACCTCTGCAGGTTTACTGTACCCATTGGTCCTTCCCATTGACGATGAAACGCAAAAGTTGCATCGGATTTAAATATAAGAGACACAATGCCTACTTAAGTACAGGAAGTCTGAGTCTTCCTACTGTCTATGATTTGAGCGTTTCCTGTGTCACCAGTTTTACATACCGATGCACCTCTGCAGGTTTACTGCATCCCGTGGACCTTCCCATTGACGATGAAACACAGAAAGTTCATCGGAATTAAGTATAAGAGACACAATGACGACTTAAGTCAGGAAGACTGAGTCTTCCTACTGTCTATGTTTTGTGCGTTTCCTGTGTCATCAGTTATACATTCCGATGCACCTCTGCAGGTTTACTGTATCCCTTGGACCTTCCTATTGCCGATGAAACGCAGAAATTGCATCGGATTTAAATACAAGAGGCACAATGCCGACTTAAGTACAGGAAGGTTGACTCTTCCTACTGTCTATGCTTTGAGCGTTTACTGTGTCACCAGTTTTACATTCCGATGCACCTTTGCAGGTTTACTGCATCCCTTGGACCTTCCCATTGACGATGAAACTCAGAAAGTTCATCGGAATTAAGTATAAGCGACACAATGACGACTTAAGTCAGGAAGACTGGGTCTTCCTACTGTCTATGCTTTGAGCGATTCCTGTGTCACCAGTTTTACATTCCGATGCACCTTTGCATGTTTACTGTATCCATTGGACCTTCCTATTGCCGATGAAACGCAGAAATTGCATCGGATTTCAATATAAGAGGCACAATGCCGACGTAAGTACAGGAAGGTTGACTCTTCCTACTGTCTATGCTTTGAGCTTTTCCTGTGTTATCAGTTTTACATACCGATGCATCTCTGCAGGTTTACTGCATCCATTCGACCTTCACTGTGACGATGAAACACAGAAATTGCATCGGAATTAAATATAAGAGACACAGTGCCGACTTAAGTACAAGAAAACTGAGTCTTCTTTAAGTCTATGTTTTGAGCGTTTACTGTGTCACCAGTTTTACATTCCGATACACCTCTGCAGGTTTACTGTACCCATTGGACCTTCCCATTGACGATGAAACGCAAAAATTGCATCGGATTTAAATATAAGAGACACAATGCCTACTTAAGTACAGGAAGTCTGAGTCTTCCTACTGTCTATGATTTGACCGTTTCCTGTGTCATCAGTTTTACATTCCGATGCACATCTGCAGGTTTACTGTATCCCTTGGACCTTCCCATTGACGATGAAACACAGAAATTGCATCGGAATTAAATATAAGAGACACAATGCCGACTTAAGTACAAGAAAACTGAGTCTTCTTAGGGTCTATGTTTTGAGCGTTTCCTGTGTCACCAGATTTACATACCGATGCACCTCTGCAGGTTTACTGTATCCCGTGGACCTTCCCATTGACGATGAAACACAGAAAGTTCATCGGAATTAAGTATAAGAGACACAATGACGACTTAAGTCAGGAAGACTGAGTCTTCCTACTGTCTATGTTTTGTGCGTTTCCTGTGTCATCAGTTATACATTCCGATGCACCTCTGCAGGTTTACTGTATCCCTTGGACCTTCCTATTGCCGATGAAACGCAGAAATTGCATCGGATTTAAATATAAGAGGCACAATGCCGACTTAAGTACAGGAAGGTTGACTCTTCCTACTGTCTATGCTTTGAGCGTTTACTGTGTCACCAGTTTTACATTCCGATGCACCTTTGCAGGTTTACTGTATCCCTTGGACCTTCCCATTGACGATGAAACACAGAAACTTCATCGGAATTAAGTATAAGAGACACAATGACGACTTAAGTCAGGAAGACTGAGTCTTCCTACTGCCTATGTTTTGAGCGTTTCCTGTGTCACCAGTTTTACATTCCGAGGCAAGTCTGCAGGCTTACTGTATCCATTGGACCTTCCCATTGACGATGAAAGATAGAAATTGCATCGGATTTAAATATAAGTGACAAAATGCAGACTTAAGTACAGGAAGACTGAGTTTTCCTACTGTCTATGTTTTGAGCGTTTCCTGTGTCACCAGTTTTACATTCCGATGCACCTCTGCAGGTTTAATGTATCCATTCGACCTTCACAGTGACGATGAAACACAGAAATTGCATCGGAATTAAATATAAGAGACACAATGCCGACATAAGTACAAGAAAACTGAATCTTCTTAGGGTCTATGTTTTGAGCGTTTCCTGTGTCACCAGTTTTACATTCCGATGCACCTCTGCAGGTTTACTGTATCCATTGGACCTTCTCAGTGACGATGAAACACAGAAATTGCATCGGAATTAAATATAAGAGACACAATGCCGACTTAAGTACAAGAAAACTGAGTCTTCTTTGGATCTATGTTTTGAGCGTTTCCTGTGTCACCAGTTTTGCATTACGATGCACTTTTGCAGGTTTACTGTATCCATTGGACCTTCCTATTGCCGATGAAACGCAGAAATTGCATCGGATTTAAATATAAGAGGCACAATGCCGACTTAAGTACAGGAAGGCTGACTCTTCCTACTGTCTATGCTTTGAGCGTTTCCTGTGTCATCAGTTTTACATTCCGATGCATCTCTGCAGGTTTACTGCATCCATTCGACCTTCACTGTGACGATGAAACACAGAAATTGCATCGGAATTAAAGATAAGAGACACAGTGCCGACTTAAGTACAAGTAAACTGAGTCTTCTTTAAGTCTATGTTTTGAGCGTTTACTGTGTCACCAGTTTTACATTCCGATACACCTCTGCAGGTTTACTGTACCCATTGGTTCTTCCCATTGACGATGAAACGCTAAAATTGCATCGGATTTAAATATAAGAGACACAATGCCTACTTAAGTACAGGAAGTCTGAGTCTTCCTACTGTCTATGATTTGAGCGTTTCCTGTGTCATCAGTTTTACATTCCGATGCACCTCTGCAGGTTTACTGTATCCCTTGGACCTTCCCATTGACGATGAAACACAGAAATTGCATCGGAATTAAATATAAGAGACACAATGCCGACGTAAGTACAAGAAAACTGAGTCTTCTTAGGGTCTGTGTTTTGAGCGTTTCCTGTGTCACCAGTTTTACATACCGATGCACCTCTGCAGGTTTACTGTATCACTTGGACCTTCACAGTGACGATGAAACACAGATACTGCATCGGAATTAAAGATAAGAGACACAATGCCGATTTAAGTACAGGAAGACTGAGTCTTCCTACTGTCTATGTTTTGAGCGTTTCCTGTGTCACCAGTTTTACATTCCGATGCACCTTTGCAGGTTTACTGTATCCCTTGGACCTTCCCATTGACGATGAAACACAGAAAGTTCATCGGAATTAAGTATAAGAGACACAATGACGAATTAAATCAGGAAGACTGAGTCTTCCTACTGTCTATGTTTTGAGCGATTCCTGTGTCACCAGTTTTACATTCCGATGCACCTTTGCATGTTTACTGTATCCATTGGACCTTCCTATTGCCGATGAAACGCAGAAATTGCATCGGATTTAAATATAAGAGGCACAATGCCGACTTAAGTCAGGAAGGTTGACTCTTCCTACTGTCTATGCTTTGAGCGTTTCCTGTGTTATCAGTTTTACATTCCGATGCATCTCTGCAGGTTTACTGCATCCATTCGACCTTCACTGTGACGATGAAACACAGAAATTGCATCGGAATTAAATATAAGAGACACAGTGCCGACTTAAGTACAAGAAAACTGAGTCTTCTTTAAGTCTATGTTTTGAGCGTTTACTGTGTCACCAGTTTTACATTCCGATACACCTCTGCAGGTTTACTGTACCCATTGGACCTTCCCATTGACGATGAAACGCAAAAATTGCATCGGATTTAAATATAAGAGACACAATGCCTACTTAAGTACAGGAAGTCTGAGTCTTCCTACTGTCTATGATTTGACCGTTTCCTGTGTCATCAGTTTTACATTCCGATGCACATCTGCAGGTTTACTGTATCCCTTGGACCTTCCCATTGACGATGAAACACAGAAATTGCATCGGAATTAAATATAAGAGACACAATGCCGACTTAAGTACAAGAAAACTGAGTCTTCTTAGGGTCTCTGTTTTGAGCGTTTCCTGTGTCACCAGTTTTACATACCGATGCACCCCTGCAGGTATACTGTATCCCGTGGACCTTCCCATTGACGATGAAACACAGAAAGTTCATCGGAATTAAGTATAAGAGACACAATGACGACTTAAGTCAGGAAGACTGAGTCTTCCTACTGTCTATGTTTTGTGCGTTTCCTGTGTCATCAGTTATAAATTCCGATGCACCTCTGCAGGTTTACTGTATCCCTTGGACCTTCCTATTGCTGATGAAACGCAGAAATTGCATCGGATTTAAATATAAGAGGCACAATGCCGACTTAAGTCCAGGAAGGTTGACTCTTCCTACTGTCTATGCTTTGAGCGTTTACTGTGTCACCAGTTTTACATTCCGATGCATCTTTGCAGGTTTACTGTATCCCTTGGACCTTCCCATTGACGATGAAACACAGAAACTTCATCGGAAATAAGTATTAGAGACACAATGACGACTTAAGTCAGGAAGACTGAGTCTTCCTACTGTCTATGTTTTGAGCGTTTCCTGTGTCACCAGTTTTAGATTCCGATGCACCTCTGCAGGTTTACTGTATCCATTGGACCTTCTCAGTGACGATGAAACACAGAAATTGGATCGGAATTAAATATAAGAGACACAATGCCGACATAAGTACAAGAAAACTGAGTCTTCTTTGGATCTATGTTTTGAGCGTTTCCTGTGTCACCAGTTTTGCATTACGATGCACTTTTGCAGGTTTACTGTATCCATTGGTCCTTCCTATTGCCGATGAAACGCAGAAATTGCATCGGATTTAAATATAAGAGGCACAATGCCGACTTAAGTACAGGAAGGCTGAGTCTACCTACTGTCTATGCTTTGAGCGTTTCCTGTGTCACCAGTTTTACATTCCAATGCACCTTTGCAGGTTTACTGTATCCATTGGACCTTCCTATTGCCGATGAAACGCAGAAATTTCATTGGATTTAAATATAAGAGGCACAATGCCGACTTAAGTACAGGAAGGTTAACTCTTCCTACTGTCTATGCTTTGAGCGTTTCCTGTGTCATCAGTTTTACATTCCGATGCATCTCTGCAGGTTTACTGCATCCATTCGACCTTCACTGTGACGATGAAACACAGAAATTGCATCGGAATTAAATATAAGAGACACAATGCCTACTTAAGTACTACAAAACTCAGTCTTCTTAGGGTCTATGTTTTGAGCGTTTCCTGCGTCACCAGTTTTACAATCCGATGCACCTCTGCAGGTTTACTGTATTCCTTGGACCTTCCCATGGATGATGAAACACAGAAATTGCATCGGAATTAAATATAAGAGACACAATGCCGACTTAAGTACAAGAAAACTGAGTCATCTAAGGGTCTATGTTTTGAGCGTTTCCTGTGTCACCAGTTTTACATACCGATGCACCTCTGCAGGTTTACTGTATCACTTGGACCTTCACAGTGACAATGAAACACAGATATTGCATCGGAATTAAATATAAGAGACAGAATGCCGATGTAAGTACAGGAAGACTGAGTCTTTATACTGTCTATATTTTCAGCGTTTCCTGTGAAATCAGTTTTACATTCCGATGCACCTCTGCAGGTTTACTCTTTTCCTTGGTCCTTCCCATTGACGATGAAACACAGAAATTGCATCGGAATTAAATATAAGAGACACAATGCCGACTTAAGTACAAGAAGACTGTGTCTTCCTACTGTCTATGTATTGAGCGTTTCCTGTGTCACCAGGATTACATTCCGATGCACCTCTGCAAGTTTACTGTATCCATTCGACTTTCACAGTGACGATGAAACACAGAAATTGCATCGGAATTAAATATAAGAGACACAGTGCCGACTTAAGTACAAGAAAACTAAGTCTTCTTTAAGTCTATGTTTTGAGCGTTTACTGTGTAACCAGTTTTACATTCCGATGCACCTTTGCAGGTTTACTGTATCCCTTGGACCTTCCCATTGACGATGAAACACAGAAACTTCATCGGAATTAAGTATAAGAGACACAATGACGACTTAAGTCAGGAAGACTGATTCTTCCTACTGTCTATGTTTTGAGCGTTTCCTGTGTCACCAGTTTTACATTCCGAGGCACCTCTGCAGGCTTACTGTATCCATTGGACCTTCCCATTGACGATGAAAGACAGAAATTGCATCGGAATTAAATATAAGAGACACAATGCCGACTTAAGTACAAGAAAACTGAGTCATCTTTGGATCTATGTTTTGAGCGTTTCCTGTGTCACCAGTTTTGCATTACGATGCACTTTTGCAGGTTTACTGTATCCATTGGTCCTTACTATTGCCGATGAAACGCAGAAATTTCATCGGATTTAAATATATGAGGCACAATGCCGACTTAAGTACAGGAAGGCTGAGTCTTCCTACTGTCTATGCTTTGAGCGTTTCCTGTGTCACCAGTTTTACATTCCAATGCACCTTTGCAGGTTTACTGTATCCATTGGACCTTCCTATTGCCGATGAAACGCAGAAATTGCATCGGATTTAAATATAAGAGGCACAATGCCGACTTAAGTACAGGAAGGCTGACTCTTCCTACTATCTATGCTTTGAGCGTTTCCTGTGTCATCAGTTTTACATTCCGATGCATCTCTGCAGGTTTACTGCATCCATTCGGCCTTCACTGTGACGATGAAACACAGAAATTGCATCGGAATTAAATATAAGAGACACAGTGCCCACTTAAGTACAAGAAAACTGAGTCTTCTTTAAGTCTATGTTTTGAGCGTTTACTGTGTCACCAGTTTTACATTCCGATACACCTCTGCAGGTTTCCTGTACCCATTGGTCCTTCCCATTGACGATGAAACGCAAAAATTGCATCGGATTTAAATATAAGAGACACAATGCCTACTTAAGTACAGGAAGTCTGAGTCTTCCTACTGTCTATGATTTGAGCGTTTCCTGTGTCATCAGTTTTACATTCCCATGCATCTCTGCAGGTTTACTGTATCCCTTGGACCTTCCCATTGACGATGAAACACAGAAATTGCATCGGAATTAAATATAAGAGACACAATGCCGACTTAAGTACAAGAAAACTGAGTCTTCTTAGGGTCTATGTTTTGAGCGTTTCCTGTGTCACCAGTTTTACATACCGATGCACCTCTGCAGGTTTACTGTATCACTTGGACCTTCACAGTGACGATGAAACACAGATACTGCATCGGAATTAAAGATAAGAGACACAATGCCGATTTAAGTACAGGAAGACTGAGTCTTCCTACTGTCTATGTTTTGAGCGTTTCCTGTGTCACCAGTTTTACATTCCGATGCACCTTTGCATGTTTACTGTATCCATTGGACCTTCCTATTGCCGATGAAACGCAGAAATTGCATCGGATTTAAATATAAGAGGCACAATGCCGACTTAAGTACAGGAAGGTTAACTCTTCCTACTGTCTATGATTTGAGCGTTTCCTGTGTCATCCGTTTTACATTCCGATGCATCTCTGCAGGTTTACTGCATCCATTCGACCTTCACTGTGACGATGAAACACAGAAATTGCATCGGAATTAAATATAAGAGACACAGTGCCGACTTAAGTACAAGAAAACTGAGTCTTCTTTAAGTCTATGTTTTGAGCGTTTACTGCGTCACCAGTTTTACATTCCGATACACCTCTGCAGGTTTACTGTACCCATTGGACCTTCCCATTGACGATGAAACGCAAAAATTGCATCGGATTTAAATATAAGAGACACAATGCCTACTTAAGTACAGGAAGTCTGCGTCTTCCTACTGTCTATGATTTGACCGTTTCCTGTGTCATCAGTTTTACATTCCGATGCACATCTGCAGGTTTACTGTATCCCTTGGACCTTCCCATTGACGATGAAACACAGATATTGCATCGGAATTAAATATAAGAGACACAATGCCGACTTAAGTACAAGAAAACTGAGTCTTCATAGGGTCTATGTTTTGAGCGTTTCCAGTGTCACCAGTTTTACATACCGATGCACCTCTGCAGGTTTACTGTATCCCTTGGACCTTCCCATTGACGATGAAACACAGAAAGTTCATCGGAATTAAGTATAAGCGACACAATGACGACTTAAGTCAGGAAGACTGAGTCTTCCTACTGTCTATGTTTTGTGCGTTTCCTGTGTCATCAGTTATGCATTCCGATGCACCTCTGCAGGTTTACTGTATCCCTTGGACCTTCCTATTGCTGATGAAACGCAGAAATTGCATCGGATTTAAATATAAGAGGCACAATGCCGACTTAAGTCCAGGAAGGTTGACTCTTCCTACTGTCTATGCTTTGAGCGTTTACTGTGTCACCAGTTTTACATTCCGATGCATCTTTGCAGGTTTACTGTATCCCTTGGACCTTCCCATTGACGATGAAACACAGAAACTTCATCGGAATTAAGTATAAGAGACACAATGACGACTTAAGTCAGGAAGACTGAGTCTTCCTACTGTCTATGTTTTGAGCGTTTCCTGTGTCACCAGTTTTAGATTCCGATGCACCTCTGCAGGTTTACTGTATCCATTCGACCTTCACAGTGACGATGAAACACAGATATTGCATCGGAATTAAATATAAGAGACACAATGCCGACATAAGTACAAGAAAACCGAATCTTCTTAGGGTCTATGTTTTGAGCGTTTCCTGTGTCACCAGTTTTACATTCCGATGCACCTCTGCAGGTTTACTGTATCCATTGGACCTTCTCAGTGACGATGAAACACAGAAATTGGATCGGAATTAAATATAAGAGACACAATGCCGACATAAGTACAAGAAAACTGAGTCTTCTTTGGATCTATGTTTTGAGCGTTTCCTGTGTCACCAGTTTTGCATTACGATGCACTTTTGCAGGTTTACTGTATCCATTGGTCCTTCCTATTGCCGATGAAACGCAGAAATTGCATCGGATTTAAATATAAAAGGCACAATGCCGACTTAAGTACAGGAAGGCTGAGTCTTCCTACTGTCTATGCTTTGAGCGTTTCCTGTGTCACCAGTTTTACATTCCAATGCACCTTTGCAGGTTTACTGTATCCAGTGGACCTTCCTATTGCCGATGAAACGCAGAAATTGCATCGGATTTAAATATAAGAGGCACAATGCCGACTTAAGTACAGGAAGGTTGACTCTTCCTACTGTCTATGCTTTGAGCGTTTCCTGTGTCATCAGTTTTACATTCCGATGCATCTCTGCAGGTTTACTGCATCCATTCGACCTTCACTGTGACGATGAAACACAGTAATTGCATCGGAATTAAATATAAGAGACACAATGCCTACTTAAGTACTACAAAACTCAGTCTTCTTAGGGTCTATGTTTTGAGCGTTTCCTGCGTCACCAGTTTTACAATCCGATGCACCTCTGCAGGTTTACTGTATTCCTTGGACCTTCCCATGGATGATGAAACACAGAAATTGCATCGGAATTAAATATAAGAGACACAATGCCGACTTAAGTACAAGAAAACTGAGTCATCTAAGGGTCTATGTTTTGAGCGTTTCCTGTGTCACCAGTTTTACATACCGATGCACCTCTGCAGGTTTACTGTATCCCTTGGACCTTCCCATTGACGATGAAACACAGAAACTTCATCGGAATTAAGTATAAGAGACACATTGACGACTTAAGTCAGGAAGACTGAGTCTTCCTACTGTCTATGTTTTGAGCGTTTCCTGTGTCACCAGTTTTACATTCCGAGGCACCTCTGCAGGCTTACTGTATCCATTGGACCTTCCCATTGACGATGAAACACAGAAAATGCATCGGAATTAAATATAAGAGACACAATGCCGACTTAAGTACAAGAAAACTGAGTCATCTTTGGATCTATGTTTTGAGCGTTTCCTGTGTCACCAGTTTTGCATTACGATGCACTTTTGCAGGTTTACTGTATCCATTGGTCCTTCCTATTGCCGATGAAACGCAGAAATTGCATCGGATTTAAATATAAGAGGCACAATGCCGACTTAAGTACAGGAAGGCTGAGTCTTCCTACTGTCTATGCTTTGAGCGTTTCCTGTGTCACCAGTTTTACATTCCAATGCACCTTTGCAGGTTTACTGTATCCATTGGACCTTCCTATTGCCGATGAAACGCAGAAATTGCATCGGATTTAAATATAAGAGGCACAATGCCGACTTAAGTACAGGAAGGCTGACTCTTCCTACTGTCTATGCTTTGAGCGTTTCCTGTGTCATCAGTTTTACATTCCGATGCATCTCTGCAGGTTTACTGCATCCATTCGACCTTCACTGTGACGATGAAACACAGAAATTGCATCGGAATTAAATATAAGAGACACAGTGCCCACTTAAGTACAAGAAAACTGAGTCTTCTTTAAGTCTATGTTTTGAGCGTTTACTGTGTCACCAGTTTTACATTCCGATACACCTCTGCAGGTTTACTGTACCCATTGGTCCTTCCCATTGACGATTAAACGCAAAAATTGCATCGGATTTAAATATAAGAGACACAATGCCTACTTAAGTACAGGAAGTCTGAGTCTTCCTACTGTCTATGATTTGAGCGTTTCCTGTGTCATCAGTTTTACATTCCGATGCACCTCTGCAGGTTTACTGTATCCCTTGGACCTTCCCATTGACGATGAAACACAGAAAGTTCATCGGAATTAAGTATAAGCGACACAATGACGACTTAAGTCAGGAAGACTGAGTCTTCCTACTGTCTATGTTTTGTGCGTTTCCTGTGTCATCAGTTATACATTCCGATGCACCTCTGCAGGTTTACTGTATCCCTTGGACCTTCCTATTGCCGATGAAACGCAGAAATTGCATCGGATTTAAATATAAGAGGCACAATGCCGACTTAAGTACAGGAAGGTTGACTCTTCCTACTGTCTATGCTTTGAGCGTTTACTGTGTCACCAGTTTTACATTCCGATGCACCTTTGCAGGTTTACTGTATCCCTTGGACCTTCCCATTGACGATGAAACACAGAAACTTCATCGGAATTAAGTATAAGAGACACAATGACGACTTAAGTCAGGAAGACTGAGTCTTCCTACTGTCTATGTTTTGAGCGTTTCCTGTGTCACCAGTTTTACATTCCGAGGCACCTCTGCAGGCTTACTGTATCCATTGGACCTTCCCATTGACGATGAAAGACAGAAATTGCATCGGATTTAAATATAAGAGACAAAATGCAGACTTAAGTACAGGAAGACTGAGTTTTCCTACTGTCTATGTTTTGAGCGTTTCCTGTGTCACCAGTTTTACATTCCGATGCACCTCTGCAGGTTTACTGTATCCATTCGACCTTCACAGTGACGATGAAACACAGAAATTGCATCGGAATTAAATATAAGAGACACAATGCCGACATAAGTACAAGAAAACTGAATCTTCTTAGGGTCTATGTTTTGAGCGTTTCCTGTGTCACTAGTTTTACATTCCGATGCACGTCTGCAGGTTTACTGTATCCATTGGACCTTCTCAGTGACGATGAAACACAGAAATTGCATCGGAATTAAATATAAGAGACACAATGCCGACTTAAGTACAAGAAAACTGAGTCTTCTTTGGATCTATGTTTTGAGCGTTTCCTGTGTCACCAGTTTTGCATTACGATGCACTTTTGCAGGTTTACTGTATCCATTGGTCCTTCCTATTGCCGATGAAACGCAGAAATTGCATCGGATTTAAATATAAGAGGCACAATGCCGACTTAAGTACAGGAAGGCTGAGTCTTCCTACTGTCTATGCTATGAGCGTTTCCTGTGTCTCCAGTTTTACATTCCAATGCACCTTTGCAGGTTTACTGTATCCATTGGACCTTCCTATTGCCGATGAAACGCAGAAATTGCATCGGATTTAAATATAAGAGGCACAATGCCGACTTAAGTACAGGAAGGCTGACTCTTCCTACTGTCTATGCTTTGAGCGTTTCCTGTGTCATCAGTTTTACATTCCGATGCATCTCTGCAGGTTTACTGCATCCATTCGACCTTCACTGTGACGATGAAACACAGAAATTGCATCGGAATTAAATATAAGAGACACAGTGCCGACTTAAGTACAAGAAAACTGAGTCTTCTTTAAGTCTATGTTTTGAGCGTTTACTGCGTCACCAGTTTTACATTCCGATACACCTCTGCAGGTTTACTGTACCCATTGGACCTTCCCATTGACGATGAAACGCAAAAATTGCATCGGATTTAAATATAAGAGACACAATGCCTACTTAAGTACAGGAAGTCTGCGTCTTCCTACTGTCTATGATTTGACCGTTTCCTGTGTCATCAGTTTTACATTCCGATGCACATCTGCAGATTTACTGTATCCCTTGGAACTTCCCATTGACGATGAAACACAGATATTGCATCGGAATTAAATATAAGAGACACAATGCCGACTTAAGTACAAGAAAACTGAGTCTTCATAGGGTCTATGTTTTGAGCGTTTCCAGTGTCACCAGTTTTACATACCGATGCACCTCTGCAGGTTTACTGTATCCCTTGGACCTTCCCATTGACGATGAAACACAGAAAGTTCATCGGAATTAAGTATAAGCGACACAATGACGACTTAAGTCAGGAAGACTGAGTCTTCCTACTGTCTATGTTTTGTGCGTTTCCTGTGTCATCAGTTATGCATTCCGATGCACCTCTGCAGGTTTACTGTATCCCTTGGACCTTCCTATTGCTGATGAAACGCAGAAATTGCATCGGATTTAAATATAAGAGGCACAATGCCGACTTAAGTCCAGGAAGGTTGACTCTTCCTACTGTCTATGCTTTGAGCGTTTACTGTGTCACCAGTTTTACATTCCGATGCATCTTTGCAGGTTTACTGTATCCCTTGGACCTTCCCATTGACGATGAAACACAGAAACTTCATCGGAATTAAGTATAAGAGACACAATGACGACTTAAGTCAGGAAGACTGAGTCTTCCTACTGTCTATGTTTTGAGCGTTTCCTGTGTCACCAGTTTTAGATTCCGATGCACCTCTGCAGGTTTACTGTATCCATTCGACCTTCACAGTGACGATGAAACACAGAAATTGCATCGGAATTAAATATAAGAGACACAATGCCGACATAAGTACAAGAAAACTGAATCTTCTTAGGGTCAATGTTTTGAGCGTTTCCTGTGTCACCAGTTTTACATTTCGATGCACCTCTGCAGGTTTACTGTATCCATTGGACCTTCTCAGTGACGATGAAACACAGAAATTGGATCGGAATTAAATATAAGAGACACAATGCCGACATAAGTACAAGAAAACTGAGTCTTCTTTGGATCTATGTTTTGAGCGTTTCCTGTGTCACCAGTTTTGCATTACGATGCACTTTTGCAGGTTAACTGTATCCATTGGTCCTTCCTATTGCCGATGAAACGCAGAAATTGCATCGGATTTAAATATAAAAGGCACAATGCCGACTTCAGTACAGGAAGGCTGAGTCTTCCTACTGTCTATGCTTTGAGCGTTTCCTGTGTCACCAGTTTTACATTCCAATGCACCTTTGCAGGTTTACTGTATCCATTGGACCTTCCTATTGCCGATGAAACGCAGAAATTGCATCTGATTTAAATATAAGAGGCACAATGCCGACTTAAGTACAGGAAGGTTGACTCTTCCTACTGTCTATGCTTTGAGCGTTTCCTGTGTCATCAGTTTTACATTCCGATGCATCTCTGCAGGTTTACTGCATCCATTCGACCTTCACTGTGACAATGAAACACAGAAATTGCATCGGAATTAAATATAAGAGACACAATGCCGACTTAAGTACAAGAAAACTGAGTCATCTAAGGGTCTATGTTTTGAGCGTTTCCTGTGTCACCAGTTTTACATACCGATGCTCCTCTGCAGGTTTACTGTATCACTTGGACCTTCACAGTGACAATGAAACACAGATATTGCATCGGAATTAAATATAAGAGACAGAATGCCGATGTAAGTACAGGAAGACTGAGTCTTTATACTGTCTATATTTTCAGCGTTTCCTGTGTAATCAGTTTTACATTCCGATGCACCTCTGCAGGTTTACTCTTTTCCTTGGACCTTCCCATTGACGATGAAACACAGAAATTGCATCGGAATTAAATATAAGAGACACAATGCCGACTTAAGTACAAGAAGACTGTGTCTTCCTACTGTCTATGTATTGAGCGTTTCCTGTGTCACCAGGATTACATTCCGATGCACCTCTGCTAGTTTACTGTATCCGTTCGACTTTCACAGTGACGATGAAACACAGAAATTGCATCGGAATTAAATATAAGAGACACAGTGCCGACTTAAGTACAAGAAAACTAAGTCTTCTTTAAGTCTATGTTTTGAGCGTTTACTGTGTCACCAGTTTTACATTCCGATGCACCTTTGCAGGTTTACTGTATCCCTTGGACCTTCCCATTGACGATGAAACACAGAAACTTCATCGGAATTAAGTATAAGAGACACAATGACGACTTAAGTCAGGAAGACTGAGTCTTCCTACTGTCTATGTTTTGAGCGTTTCCTGTGTCACCAGTTTTACATTCCGAGGCACCACTGCAGGCTTACTGTATCCATTGGACCTTCCCATTGACGATGAAACACAGAAAATGCATCGGAATTAAATATAAGAGACACAATGCCGACTTAAGTACAAGAAAACTGAGTCATCTTTGGATCTATGTTTTGAGCGTTTCCTGTGTCACCAGTTTTGCATTACGATGCACTTTTGCAGGTTTACTGTATCCATTGGTCCTTCCTATTGCCGATGAAACGCAGAAATTGCATCGGATTTAAATATAAGAGGCACAATGCCGACTTAAGTACAGGAAGGCTGAGTCTTCCTACTGTCTATGCTTTGAGCGTTTCCTGTGTCACCAGTTTTACATTCCAATGCACCTTTGCAGGTTTACTGTATCCATTGGACCTTCCTATTGCCGATGAAACGCAGAAATTGCATCGGATTTAAATATAAGAGGCACAATGCCGACTTAAGTACAGGAAGGCTGACTCTTCCTACTGTCTATGCTTTGAGCGTTTCCTGTGTCATCAGTTTTACATTCCGATGCATCTCTGCAGGTTTACTGCATCCATTCGACCTTCACTGTGACGATGAAACACAGAAATTGCATCGGAATTAAATATAAGAGACACAGTGCCCACTTAAGTACAAGAAAACTGAGTCTTCTTTAAGTCTATGTTTTGAGCGTTTACTGTGTCACCAGTTTTACATTCCGATACACCTCTGCAGGTTTACTGTACACATTGGTCCTTCCCATTGACGATTAAACGCAAAAATTGCATCGGATTTAAATATAAGAGACACAATGCCTACTTAAGTACAGGAAGTCTGAGTCTTCCTACTGTCTATGATTTGAGCGTTTCCTGTGTCATCAGTTTTACATTCCGATGCACCTCTGCAGGTTTACTGTATCCCTTGGACCTTCCCATTGACGACGAAACACAGAAAGTTCATCGGAATTAAGTATAAGCGACACAATGACGACTTAAGTCAGGAAGACTGAGTCTTCCTACTGTCTATGTTTTGTGCGTTTCCTGTGTCATCAGTTATACATTCCGATGCACCTCTGCAGGTTTACTGTATCCCTTGGACCTTCCTATTGCCGATGAAACGCAGAAATTGCATCGGATTTAAATATAAGAGGCACAATGCCGACTTAAGTACAGGAAGGTTGACTCTTCCTACTGTCTATGCTTTGAGCGTTTACTGTGTCACCAGTTTTACATTCCGATGCACCTTTGCAGGTTTACTGTATCCCTTGGACCTTCCCATTGACGATGAAACACAGAAACTTCATCGGAATTAAGTATAAGAGACACAATGACGACTTAAGTCAGGAAGACTGAGTCTTCCTACTGTCTATGTTTTGAGCGTTTCCTGTGTCACCAGTTTTACATTCCGAGGCACCTCTGCAGGCTTACTGTATCCATTGGACCTTCCCATTGACGATGAAAGACAGAAATTGCATCGGATTTAAATATAAGAGACAAAATGCAGACTTAAGTACAGGAAGACTGAGTTTTCCTACTGTCTATGTTTTGAGCGTTTCCTGTGTCACCAGTTTTACATTCCGATGCACCTCTGCAGGTTTACTGTATCCATTCGACGTTCACAGTGACGATGAAACACAGAAATTGCATCGGAATTAAATATAAGAGACACAATGCCGACATAAGTACAAGAAAACTGAATCTTCTTAGGGTCTATGTTTTGAGCGTTTCCTGTGTCACTAGTTTTACATTCCGATGCACGTCTGCAGGTTTACTGTATCCATTGGACCTTCTCAGTGACGATGAAACACAGAAATTGCATCGGAATTAAATATAAGAGACACAATGCCGACTTAAGTACAAGAAAACTGAGTCTTCTTTGGATCTATGTTTTGAGCGTTTCCTGTGTCACCAGTTTTGCATTACGATGCACTTTTGCAGGTTTACTGTATCCATTGGTCCTTCCTATTGCCGATGAAACGCAGAAATTGCATCGGATTTAAATATAAGAGGCACAATGCCGACTTAAGTACAGGAAGGCTGAGTCTTCCTACTGTCTATGCTATGAGCGTTTCCTGTGTCACCAGTTTTACATTCCAATGCACCTTTGCAGGTTTACTGTATCCATTGGACCTTCCTATTGCCGATGAAACGCAGAAATTGCTTCGGATTTAAATATAAGAGGCACAATGCCGACTTAAGTACAGGAAGGCTGACTCTTCCTACTGTCTATGCTTTGGGCGTTTCCTGTGTCATCAGTTTTACATTCCGATGCATCTCTGCAGGTTTACTGCATCCATTCGACCTTCACTGTGACGATGAAACACAGAAATTGCATCGGAATTAAATATAAGAGACACAGTGCCGACTTAAGTACAAGAAAACTGAGTCTTCTTTAAGTCTATGTTTTGAGCGTTTACTGTGTCACCAGTTTTACATTCCGATACACCTCTGCAGGTTTACTGTACCCATTGGTCCTTCCCATTTACGATGAAACGCAAAAATTGCATCGGATTTAAATATAAGAGACACAATGCCTACTTAAGTACAGGAAGTCTGAGTCTTCCTACTGTCTATGATTTGAGCGTTTCCTGTGTCATCAGTTTTACATTCCGATGCACCTCTGCAGGTTTACTGTATCCCTTGGACCTTCCCATTGACGATGAAACACAGAAATTGCATCGGAATTAAATATAAGAGACACAATGCCGACGTAAGTACAAGAAAACTGAGTCTTCTTAGGGTCTATGTTTTGAGCGTTTCCTGTGTCACCAGTTTTACATACCGATGCACCTCTGCAGGTTTACTGTATCACTTGGACCTTCACAGTGACGATGAAACACAGATACTGCATCGGAATTAAAGATAAGAGACACAATGCCGATTTAAGTACAGGAAGACTGAGTCTTCCTACTGTCTATGTTTTGAGCGTTTCCTGTGTCACCAGTTTTACATTCCGATGCACCTTTGCAGGTTTACTGTATCCCTTGGACCTTCCCATTGACGATGAAACACAGAAAGTTCATCGGAATTAAGTATAAGAGACACAATGACGACTTAAGTAAAGGAAGACTGAGTCTTCCTACTGTCTATGTTTTGAGCGATTCCTGTGTCACCAGTTTTACATTCCGATGCACCTTTGCATGTTTACTGTATCCATTGGACCTTCCTATTGCCGATGAAACGCAGAAATTGCATCGGATTTAAATATAAGAGGCACAATGCCGACTTAAGTACAGGAAGGTTGACTCTTCCTACTGTCTATGCTTTGAGCGTTTCCTGTGTTATCAGTTTTAGATTCCGATGCATCTCTGCAGGTTTACTGCATCCATTCGACCTTCACTGTGACGATGAAACACAGAAATTGCATCGGAATTAAATATAAGAGACACAGTGCCGACTTAAGTACAAGAAAACTGAGCCTTCTTTAAGTCTATGTTTTGAGCGTTTACTGTGTCACCAGTTTTACATTCCGATACACCTCTGCAGGTTTACTGTACCCATTGGACCTTCCCATTGACGATGAAACGCAAAAATTGCATCGGATTTAAATATAAGAGACACAATGCCTACTTAAGTACAGGAAGTCTGAGTCTTCCTACTGTCTATGATTTGAGCGTTTCCTGTGTCATCAGTTTTACATTCCGATGCACATCTGCAGGTTTACTGTATCCCTTGGACCTTCCCATTGACGATGAAACACAGAAATTGCATCGGAATTAAATATAAGAGACACAATGCCGACTTAAGTACAAGAAAACTGAGTCTTCTTAGGGTCTATGTTTTGAGCGTTTCCTGTGTCACCAGTTTTACGTACCGATGCACCTCTGCAGGTTTACTGTATCCCGTGGACCTTCCCATTGACGATGAAACACAGAAAGTTCATCGGAATTAAGTATAAGAGTCACAATGACGACTTAAGTCAGGAAGACTGAGTCTTCCTACTGTCTATGTTTTGTGCGTTTCCTGTGTCATCAGTTATACATTCCGATGCACCTCTGCAGGTTTACTGTATCCCTTGGACCTTCCTATTGCCGATGAAACGCAGAAATTGCATCGGATTTAAATATAAGAGGCACAATGCCGACTTAAGTACAGGAAGGTTGACTCTTCCTACTGTCTATGCTTTGAGCTTTTACTGTGTCACCAGTTTTACATTCCGATGCACCTTTGCAGGTTTACTGTATCCCTTGGACCTTCCCATTGACGATGAAACACAGAAACTTCATCGGAATTAAGTATAAGAGACACAATGACGACTTAAGTCAGGAAGACTGAGTCTTCCTACTGTCTATGTTTTGAGCGTTTCCTGTGTCACCAGTTTTACATTCCGAGGCACCTCTGCAGGCTTACTGTATCCATTGGACCTCCCCATTGACGATGAAAGACAGAAATTGCATCGGATTTAAATATAAGAGACAAAATGCAGACTTAAGTACAGGAAGACTGAGTTTTCCTACTGTCTATGTTTCGAGCGTTTCCTGTGTCACCAGTTTTACATTCCGATGCACCTCTGCAGGTTTACTGTATCCATTCGACCTTCACAGTGACGATGAAACACAGAAATTGCATCGGAATTAAATATAAGAGACACAATGCCGACATATGTACAAGAAAACTGAATCTTCTTAGGGTCTATGTTTTGAGCGTTTCCTGTGTCACCAGTTTTACATTCCGATGCACCTCTGCAGGTTTACTGTATCCATTGGACCTTCTCAGTGACGATGAAACACAGAAATTGCATCGGAATTAAATATAAGAGACACAATGCCGACTTAAGTACAAGAAAACTGAGTCTTCTTTGGATCTATGTTTTGAGCGTTTCCTGTGTCACCAGTTTTGCATTACGATGCACTTTTGCAGGTTTACTGTATCCATTGGTCCTTCCTATTGCCGATGAAACGCAGAAATTGCATCGGATTTAAATATAAGAGGGACAATGCCGACTTAAGTACCGGAAAGCTGAGTCTTCCTACTGTCTATGCTATGAGCGTTTCCTGTGTCACCAGTTTTACATTCCAATGCACCTTTGCAGGTTTACTGTATCCATTGGACCTTCCTATTGCCGATGAAACGCAGAAATTGCATCGGATTTAAATATAAGAGGCACAATGCCGACTTAAGTACAGGAAGGCTGACTCTTCCTACTGTCTATGCTTTGAGCGTTTCCTGTGTCATCAGTTTTACATTCCGATGCATCTCTGCAGGTTTACTGCATCCATTCGACCTTCACTGTGACGATAAAACACAGAAATTGCATCGGAATTAAATATAAGAGACACAATGCCGACGTAAGTACAAGAAAACTGAGTCTTCTTAGGGTCTATGTTTTGAGCGTTTCCTGTGTCACCAGTTTTACATACCGATGCACCTCTGCAGGTTTACTGTATCACTTGGACCTTCACAGTGACGATGAAACACAGATACTGCATCGGAATTAAAGATAAGAGACACAATGCCGATTTAAGTACAGGAAGACTGAGTCTTCCTACTGTCTATGTTTTGAGCGTTTCCTGTGTCACCAGTTTTACATTCCGATGCACCTTTGCAGGTTTACTGTATCCCTTGGACCTTCCCATTGACGATGAAACACAGAAAGTTCATCGGAATTAAGTATAAGAGACACAATGACGACTTAAGTCAGGAAGACTGAGTCTTCCTACTGTCTATGTTTTGAGCGATTCCTGTGTCACCAGTTTTACATTCCGATGCACCTTTGCATGTTTACTGTATCCATTGGACCTTCCTATTGCCGATGAAACGCAGAAATTGCATCGGATTTAAATATAAGAGGCACAATGCCGACTTAAGTACAGGAAGGTTGACTCTTCCTACTGTCTATGCTTTGAGCGTTTCCTGTGTCATCAGTTTTACATTCCGATGCATCTCTGCAGGTTTACTGCATCCATTCGACCTTCACTGTGACGATGAAACACAGAAATTGCATCGGAATTAAATATAAGAGACACAGTGCCGACTTAAGTACAAGAAAACTGAGTCTTCTTTAAGTCTATGTTTTGAGCGTTTACTGTGTCACCAGTTTTACATTCCGATACACCTCTGCAGGTTTACTGTACCCATTGGACCTTCCCATTGACGATGAAACGCAAAAATTGCATCGGATTTAAATATAAGAGACACAATGCCTAGTTAAGTACAGGAAGTCTGAGTCTTCCTACTGTCTATGATTTGACCGTTTCCTGTGTCATCAGTTTTACATTCCGATGCACATCTGGAGGTTTACTGTATCCCTTGGACCTTCCCATTGACGATGAAACACAGAAATTGCATCGGAATTAAATATAAGAGACACAATGCCGACGTAAGTACAAGAAAACTGAGTCTTCTTAGGGTCTATGTTTTGAGCGTTTCCTGTGTCACCAGTTTTACATACCGATGCACCTCTGCAGGTTTACTGTATCCCGTGGACCTTCCCATTGACGATGAAACACAGAGAGTTCATCGGAATTAAGTATAAGAGACACAATGACGACTTAAGTCAGGAAGACTGAGTCTTCCTACTGTCTATGTTTTGTGCGTTTCCTGTGTCATCAGTTATACATTCCGATGCATCTCTGCAGGTTTACTGTATCCATTCGACCTTCACAGTGACGATGAAACACAGAAATTGCATCGGAATTAAATATAAGAGACACAATGCCGACATAAGTACAAGAAAACTGAATCTTCTTAGGGTCTATGTTTTGAGCGTTTCCTATGTCACCAGTTTTACATTCCGATGCACCTCTGCAGGTTTACTGTATCCATTGGACCTTCTCAGTGACGATGAAACACAGAAATTGCATCGGAATTAAATATAAGACACACAATGCCGACATAAGTACAAGAAAACTGAGTCTTCTTTGGATCTATGTTTTGAGCGTTTCCTGTGTCACCAGTTTTGCATTACGATGCACTTTTGCAGGTTTACTGTATCCATTGGTCCTTCCTATTGCCGATGAAACGCAGAAATTGCATCGGATTTAAATATAAGAGGCACAATGCCGACTTAAGTACAGGAAGACTGAGTCTTCCTACTGTCTATGTTTTGAGCGTTTCCTGTGTCACCAGTTTTACATTCCGATGCACCTCTGCAGGTTTACTGTATCCATTGGACTTTCTCAGTGACGATGAAACACAGAAATTGCATCGGAATTAAATATAAGAGACACAATGCCGACTTAAGTACAAGAAAACTGAGTCTTCTTTGGATCTATGTTTTGAGCGTTTCCTGTGTCACCAGTTTTGCATTACGATGCACTTTTGCAGGTTTACTTTATCCATTGGTCCTTCCTATTGCCGATGAAACGCAGAAATTGCATCGGATTTAAATATAAGAGGCACAATGCCGACTTAAGTACAGGAAGACTGAGTCTTCCTACTGTCTATGTTTTGAGCGTTTCCTGTGTCATCAGTTTTACATTCCGGTGCATCTCTGCAGGTTTACTGCATCCATTCGACCTTCACTGTGACGATGAAACACAGAAATTGCATCGGAATTAAATATAAGAGACACAGTGCCGACTTAAGTACAAGAAAACTGAGTCTTCTTTAAGTCTATGTTTTGAGCGTTTACTGTGTCACCAGTTTTACATTCCGTTGCACTTATGCAGGTTTACTGTATCCCTTGGACCTTCCCATTGACGATGAAACACAGAAACTTCATCGGAATTAAGTATAAGAGACACAATGACGACTTAAGTCAGGAAGACTGTGTCTTCCTACTGTCTATGATTTGAGCGTTTCCTGTGTCACCAGTTTTACATTCCGAGGCACCTCTGCAGGCTTACTGTATCCATTGGACCTTCCCATTGACGATGAAAGACAGAAATTACATCGGATTTAAATATAAGAGACAAAATGCAGACTTAAGTACAGGAAGACTGAGTCTTCCTACTGTCTATGTTTTGAGCGTTTCCTGTGTCACCAGTTTTACATTCCGATGCACCTCTGCAGGTTTACTGTATCCATTGGACTTTCTCAGTGACGATGAAACACAGAAATTGCATCGGAATTAAATATAAGAGACACAATGCCGACTTAAGTACAAGAAAACTGAGTCTTCTTTGGATCTATGTTTTGAGCGTTTCCTGTGTCACCAGTTTTACATTCCGTTGCACTTATGCAGGTTTACTGTATCCCTTGGACCTTCCCATTGACGATGAAACACAGAAACTTCATCGGAATTAAGTATAAGAGACACAATGACGACTTAAGTCAGGAAGACTGTGTCTTCCTACTGTCTATGTTTTGAGCGTTTCCTGTGTCACCAGTTTTACATTCCGAGGCACCTCTGCAGGCTTACTGTATCCATTGGACCTTCCCATTGACGATGAAAGACAGAAATTACATCGGATTTAAATATAAGAGACAAAATGCAGACTTAAGTACAGGAAGACTGAGTCTTCCTACTGTCTATGTTTTGAGCGTTTCCTGTGTCACCAGTTTTGCATTACGATGCACTTTTGCAGGTTTACTGTATCCATTGGTCCTTCCTATTGCCGATGAAACGCAGAAATTACATCGGATTTAAATATAAGAGGCACAATGCCGACTTAAGTACAGGAAGGCTGAGTCTTCCTACTGTCTTTGCTTTGAGCGTTTCCTGTGTCATCAGTTTTACATTCCGATGCATCTCTGCAGGCTTACTGCATCCATTCGACCTTCACAGTGACGATGAAACACAGAAATTGCATCGGATTTAAATATGAGAGACACAATGCCTACTTAAGTACAGGAAGTCTGAGTCTTCCTACTGTCTATGTTTCGAGGGTTTCCTGTGTCATCAGTTTTACACTCCGATGCACCTCTGCATCGTTTTCTGTATCCCTTGGTCCTTACCATTGACGATGAAACACAGAAATTGGATCGGAATTAAATATAAGAGACACAATGCCACTTAAGTACGGGAAGACTGAGTCTTTCTACTGTCTATGTTTTGAGCGTTTCCTGTGTCACCAGTTTTACATTCCGATGCACCTCTGCAGGTTTACTGAATCTGTAGGACCTTCACAGTGACGATGAAACACAGAAATTGCATCGGAATTAAATATAAGAGACACAATGCCTACTTAAGTACTACAAAACTCAGTCTTCTTAGGGTCTATGTTTTGAGCGTTTCCTGCGTCACCAGTTTTACAATCCGATGCACCTCTGCAGGTTTACTGTATTCCTTGGACCTTCCCATGGATGATGAAACACAGAAATTGCATCGGAATTAAATATAAGAGACACAATGCCAACTTAAGTACAGGAAGACTGAGTCTTCCTACTGTCTATGTTTTGAGCGTTTCCTGTGTCACCAGTTTTACATTCCGATGCACCTCTGCAGGTTTACTGTATCCCTTGGACTATCCATCGACGATGAAACACAGAAATCGCATCGGATTTAAATATAAGAGACACAATGCCGACTGGAGTACAGGAAGGCTGAGTCTTCCTACTGTCTATGTTTTGAGCGTTTCCTGTGTCACCAGTTTTACATTTCGATGCACCTCTGGAGGTTTACTGTATACATTGGACCTTCCCATTGACGATGAAACACAGAAATTGCATCGGAATTAAATATAAGAGACACAATGCCGACTTAAGTACAAGAAAACTGAGTCATCTAAGGGTCTATGTTTTGAGCGTTTCCTGTGTCACCAGTTTTACATACCGATGCACCTCTGCAGGTTTACTGTATCACTTGGACCTTCACAGTGACAATGAAACACAGATATTGCATCGGAATTAAATATAAGAGACAGAATGCCGATGTAAGTACAGGAAGACTGAGTCTTTATACTGTCTATATTTTCAGCGTTTCCTGTGTAATCAGTTTTACATTCCGATGCACCTCTGCAGGTTTACTCTTTTCCTTGGACCTTCCCATTGACGATGAAACACAGAAATTGCATCGGAATTAAATATAAGAGACACAATGCCGACTTAAGTACAAGAAGACTGTGTCTTCCTACTGTCTATGTATTGAGCGTTTCCTGTGTCACCAGGATTACATTCCGATGCACCTCTGCAATTTTACTGTATCCATTCGACTTTCACAGTGACGATGAAACGCAGAAATTGCATCGGAATTAAATATAAGAGACACAGTGCCGACTTAAGTACAAGAAAACTAAGTCTTCTTAGGGTCTATGTTTTGAGCGTTTCCTGTGTCACCAGTTTTACATTCCGATGCACCTCTGCAGGTTTACTGTATAGATTTGACCTTCCCATTGACGATGAAACACAGAAATTGCATCGGAATTAAATATAAGAGACACAATGCCTACTTAAGTACTACAAAACTCAGTCTTCTTAGGGTCTATGTTTTGAGCGTTTCCTGCGTCACCAGTTTTACATTCCGATGCACCTCTGCAGGTTTACTGTATTCCTTGGACCTTCCCATGGATGATGAAACACAGAAATTGCATCGGAATTAAATATAAGAGACACAATGCCGACTTAAGTACAGGAAGACTGAGTCTTCCTACTGTCTATGTTTTGAGCGTTTCCTGTGTCACCAGTTTTACATTCCGATGCACCTCTGCAGGTTTACTGTATCCATTCGACCTTCACAGTGACGATGAAACACAGAGATTGCATCGGAATTAAATATAAGAGACACAATGCCGACATAAGTACAAGAAAACTGAATCTTCTTAGGGTCTATGTTTTGAGCGTTTCCTGTGTCACCAGTTTTACATTCCGATGCACCTCTGCAGGTTTACTGTATCCATTGGACCTTCTCAGTGACGATGAAACACAGAAATTGCATCGGAATTAAATATAAGAGACACAATGCCGACTTAAGTACGGGAAGACTGAGTCTTTCTACTGTCTATGTTTTGAGCGTTTCCTGTGTCACCAGTTTTACATTCCGATGCACCTCTGCAGGTTTACTGAATCCGTAGGACCTTCCTATTGCCGATGAAACGCAGAAATTGCATCGGATTTAAATATAAGAGGCACAATGCCGACTTAAGTACAGGAAGGCTGAGTCTTCCTACTGTCTTTGCTTTGAGCGTTTCCTGTGTCATCAGTTTTACATTCCGATGCATCTCTGCAGGTTTACTGCATCCATTCGACCTTCACAGTGACGATGAAACACAGAAATTGCATCGGATTTAAATATGAGAGACACAATGCCTACTTAAGTACAGGAAGTCTGAGTCTTCCTACTGTCTATGTTTTGAGGGTTTCCTGTGTCATCAGTTTTAAACTCCGATGCACATCTGCAATGTTTTCTGTATCCCTTGGTCCTTACCATTGACGATGAAACACAGAAATTGGATCGGAATTAAATATAAGAGACACAATGCCGACTTAAGTACGGGAAGACTGAGTCTTTCTACTATCTATGTTTTGAGCGTTTCCTGTGTCACCAGTTTTACATTCCAATGCATTTCTGCAGGTTTACTGAATCTGTAGGACCTTCACAGTGACGATGAAACACAGAAATTGCATCGGAATTAAATATAAGAGACACAATGCCTAGTTAAGTACTACAAAACTCAGTCTTCTTAGGGTCTATGTTTTGAGCGTTTCCTGTGTCACCAGTTTTACAATCCGATGCACCTCTGCAGGTTTACTGTATCCATTGGACCTTCACAATGACGATGAAACACAGAAATTGCATCGGAATTAAATATAAGAGGCACAATGCTGACTTAAGTACAAGAAAACTGAGTCTTCTTAGGGTCTATGTTTTGAGCGTTTCCTGTGTCACCAGTTTTACATACCGATGCACCTCTGCAGGTTTACTGCATCACTTGGACCTTCCCATGGACGATGAAACACAGATACTGCATCGGAATTAAATATAAGGGACACAATGCCGATTTAAGTACAGGAAGACTGAGTCTTCCTACTGTCTATGTTTTCAGCGTTTCCTGTGTAATCAGTTTTACATTCCGATGCACCTCTGCAGGTTTACTGTATTCTTTGGACCTTCCCATGGATGATGAAACACAGAAAGTTCATCGGAATTAAGTATAAGAGACACAATGACGACTTAAGTCAGGAAGACTGAGTCTTCCTACTGTCTATGTTTTGAGCGAATCCTGTGTCACCAGTTTTACATTCCGATGCACCTTTGCATGTTTACTGTATCCATTGGACCTTCCTATTGCCGATGAAACGCAGAAATTGCATCGGATTTAAATATAAGAGGCACAATGCCGACTTAAGTACAGGAAGGTTGACTCTTCCTACTGTCAATGCTTTGAGCGTTTCCTGTGTTATCAGTTTTAAATTCCGATGCATCTCTGCAGGTTTACTGCATCCATTCTACCTTCACTGTGACGATGAAACACAGAAATTGCGTCGGAATTAAATATAAGAGACACAGTGCCGACTTAAGTACAAGAAAACTGAGTCTTCTTTAAGTCTATGTTTTGAGCGTTTACTGTGTCACCAGTTTTACATTCCGATACACCTCTGCAGGTTTACTGTACCCATTGGACCTTCCCATTGACGATGAAACGTAAAAATTGCATCGGATTTAAATATAAGAGACAAAATGCCTACCTAAGTACAGGAAGTCTGAGTCTTCCTACTGTCTATGATTTGACCGTTTCCTGTGTCATCAGTTTTACATTCCGATGCACCTCTGCAGGTTTACTGTATCCCTTGGACCTTCCCATTCACGATGAAACACAGAAATTGCATCGGAATTAAATATAAGAGACACAATGCCGACTTAAGTACAAGAAAACTGAGTCTTCTTAGGGTCTATGTTTTGAGCGTTTCCTGTGTCACCAGTTTTACATACCGATGCACCTCTGCAGGTTTACTGTATCCCGTGGACCTTCCCATTGACGATGAAACACAGAAAGTTCATCGGAATTAAGTATAAGAGACACAATGACGACTTAAGTCAGGAAGGCTGAGTCTTCCTACTGTCTATGATTTGTGCGTTTCCTGTGTCATCAGTTATACATTCCGATGCACCTCTGCAGGTTTAGTGTATCCATTCGACCTTCACAGTGACGATGAAACACAGAAATTGCATCGGAATTAAATATAAGAGACACAATGCCGACATAAGTACAAGAAAACTGAATCTTCTTAGGGTCTATGTTTGAGCGTTTCCTGTGACACCAGTTTTACATTCCGATGCACCTCTGCAGGTTTACTGTATCCCTTGGACCTTCTCAGTGACGATGAAACACAGAAATTGCATCGGAATTAAATATAAGAGACACAATGCCGACATAAGTACAAGAAAACTGAGTCTTCTTTGGATCTATGTTTTGAGCGTTTCCTGTGTCACCAGTTTTGCATTACGATGCACTTTTGCAGGTTTACTGGATCCATTGGTCCTTCCTATCGCCGATGAAACGCAGAAATTGCTTCGGATTTAAATATAAGAGGCACAATGCCGACTTAAGTACAGGAAGGCTGAGTCTTCCTACTGTCTATGCTTTGAGCGTTTCCTGTGTCACCAGTTTTACATTCCAATGCACCTTTGCAGGTTTACTGTATCCTTTGGACCTTCCTATTGCCGATGAAACGCAGAAATTGCATCGGATTTAAATATAAGAGGCACAATGCCGACTTAAGTACAGGAAGGTTGACTCTTCCTACTGTCTATGCTTTGAGCGTTTCCTGTGTCATCAGTCTTACATTCCGATGCATCTCTGCAGGTTTACTGCATCCATTCGACCTTCACTGTGACGATGAAACACAGAAATTGCATCGGAATTAAATATAAGAGACACAGTGCCGACTTAAGTACAAGAAAACTGAGTCTTCTTTAAGTCTATGTTTTGAGCGTTTACTGTATCACCAGTTTTACATTCCGTTGCACCTATGCAGGTTTACTGTATCCCTTGGACCTTCCTATTGACGATGAAACACAGAAACTTCATCGGAATTAAGTATAAGAGACACAATGACGACTTAAGTCAGGAAGACTGTGTCTTCCTACTGTCTATGTTTTGAGCGTTTCCTGTATAACCAGTTTTACATTCCGAGGCACCTCTGCAGGCTTACTGTATCAATTGGACCTTCCCATTGACGATTAAAGACAGAAATTGCATCGGATTTAAATATAAGAGACAAAATGCAGACTTAAGTACAGGAAGATTGAGTCTTCCTACTGTCTATGTTTTGAGCGTTTCCTGTGTCACCAGTTTTACATTCCGATGCACCTCTGCAGGTTTACTGTATCCATTGGACTTTCTCAGTGACGATGAAACACAGAAATTGCATCGGAATTAAATATAAGAGACACAATGCCGACTTAAGTACAAGAAAACTGAGTCTTCTTTGGATCTATGTTTTGAGCGTTTCCTGTGTCACCAGTTTTACATTCCGTTGCACTTATGCAGGTTTACTGTATCCCTTGGACCTTCCCATTGACGATGAAACACAGAAACTTCATCGGAATTAAGTATAAGAGACACAATGACGACTTAAGTCAGGAAGACTGTGTCTTCCTACTGTCTATGTTTTGAGCGTTTCCTGTGTCACCAGTTTTATATTCTGAGGCACCTCTGCAGGCTTACTGTATCCATTGGACCTTCCCATTGACGATGAAAGACAGAAATTACATCGGATTTAAATATAAGAGACAAAATGCAGACTTAAGTACAGGAAGACTGAGTCTTCCTACTGTCTATGTTTTGAGCGTTTCCTGTGTCACCAGTTTTGCATTACGATGCACTTTTGCAGGTTTACTGTATCCATTGGTCCTTCCTATTGCCGATGAAACGCAGAAATTGCATCGGATTTAAATATAAGAGGCACAATGCCGACTTAAGTACAGGAAGGCTGAGTCTTCCTACTGTCTTTGCTTTGAGCGTTTCCTGTGTCATCAGTTTTACATTCCGATGCATCTCTGCAGGCTTACTGCATCCATTCGACCTTCACAGTGACGATGAAACACAGAAATTGCATCGGATTTAAATATGAGAGACACAATGCCTACTTAAGTACAGGAAGTCTGAGTCTTCCTACTGTCTATGTTTTGAGGGTTTCCTGTGTCATCAGTTTTACACTCCGATGCACCTCTGCATCGTTTTCTGTATCCCTTGGTCCTTCCCATTGACGATGAAACACAGAAATTGGATCGGAATTAAATATAAGAGACACAATGCCACTTAAGTACGGGAAGACTGAGTCTTTCTACTGTCTATGTTTTGAGCGTTTCCTGTGTCACCAGTTTTACATTCCGATGCACCTCTGCAGGTTTACTGAATCTGTAGGACCTTCACAGTGACGATGAAACACAGAAATTGCATCGGAATTAAATATAAGAGACACAATGCCTACTTAAGTACTACAAAACTCAGTCTTCTTAGGGTCTATGTTTTGAGCGTTTCCTGCGTCACCAGTTTTACAATCCGATGCACCTCTGCAGGTTTACTGTATTCCTTGGACCTTCCCATGGATGATGAAACACAGAAATTGCATCGGAATTAAATATAAGAGACACAATGCCAACTTAAGTACAGGAAGACTGAGTCTTCCTACTGTCTATGTTTTGAGCGTTTCCTGTGTCACCAGTTTTACATTCCGATGCACCTCTGCAGGTTTACTGTATCCCTTGGACTATCCATCGACGATGAAACACAGAAATCGCATCGGATTTAAATATAAGAGACACAATGCCGACTGGAGTACAGGAAGACTGAGTCTTCCTACTGTCTATGCTTTGAGCGTTTCCTGTGTCACCAGTTTTACATTTCGATGCACCTCTGGAGGTTTACTGTATACATTGGACCTTCCCATTGACGATGAAACACAGAAATTGCATCGGAATTAAATATAAGAGACACAATGCCGACTTAAGTACAAGAAAACTGAGTCATCTAAGGGTCTATGTTTTGAGCGTTTCCTGTGTCACCAGTTTTACATACCGATGCACCTCTGCAGGTTTACTGTATCACTTGGACCTTCACAGTGACAATGAAACACAGATATTGCATCGGAATTAAATATAAGAGACAGAATGCCGATGTAAGTACAGGAAGACTGAGTCTTTATACTGTCTATATTTTCAGCGTTTCCTGTGTAATCAGTTTTACATTCCGATGCACCTCTGCAGGTTTACTCTTTTCCTTGGACCTTCCCATTGACGATGAAATACAGAAATTGCATCGGAATTAAATATAAGAGACACAATGCCGACTTAAGTACAAGAAGACTGTGTCTTCCTACTGTCTATGTATTGAGCGTTTCCTGTGTCACCAGGATTACATTCCGATGCACCTCTCCAATTTTACTGTATCCATTCGACTTTCACAGTGACGATGAAACACAGAAATTGCATCGGAATTAAATATAAGAGACACAGTGCCGACTTAAGTACAAGAAAACTAAGTCTTCTTTAAGTATATGTTTTGAGCGTTTACTGTGTCACCAGTTTTACATTCCGATGCACCTCTGCAGGTTTACTGAATCTGTAGGACCTTCACAGTGACGATGAAACACAGAAATTGCATCGGAATTAAATATAAGAGACACAATGCCTACTTAAGTACTACAAAACTCAGTCTTCTTAGGGTCTATGTTTTGAGCGTTTCCTGCGTCACCAGTTTTACATTCCGATGCACCTCTGCAGGTTTACTGTATTCCTTGGACCTTCCCATGGATGATGAAACACAGAAATTGCATCGGAATTAAATATAAGAGACACAATGCCGACTTAAGTACAGGAAGACTGAGTCTTCCTACTGTCTATGTTTTGAGCGTTTCCTGTGTCACCAGTTTTACATTCCGATGCACCTCTGCAGGTTTACTGTATCCATTCGACCTTCACAGTGACGATGAAACACAGAGATTGCATCGGAATTAAATATAAGAGACACAATGCCGACATAAGTAAAAGAAAACTGAATCTTCTTAGGGTCTATGTTTTGAGCGTTTCCTGTGTAACCAGTTTTACATTCCGATGCACCTCTGCAGGTTTACTGTATCCATTGGACCTTCTCAGTGACGATGAAACACAGAAATTGCATCGGAATTAAATATAAGAGACACAATGCCGACTTAAGTACGGGAAGACTGAGTCTTTCTACTGTCTATGTTTTGAGCGTTTCCTGTGTCACCAGTTTTACATTCCGATGCACCTCTGCAGGTTTACTGAATCCGTAGGACCTTCCTATTGCCGATGAAACGCAGAAATTGCATCGGATTTAAATATAAGAGGCACAATGCCGACTTAAGTACAGGAAGGCTGAGTCTTCCTACAGTCTTTGCTTTGAGCGTTTCCTGTGTCATCAGTTTTACATTCCGATGCATCTCTGCAGGTTTACTGCATCCATTCGACCTTCACAGTGACGATGAAACACAGAAATTGCATCGGATTTAAATATGAGAGACACAATGCCTACTTAAGTACAGGAAGTCTGAGTCTTGCTACTGGCTATGTTTTGAGGGTTTCCTGTGTCATCAGTTTTAAACTCCGATGCACCTCTGCAAAGTTTTCTGTATCCCTTGGTCCTTACCATTGACGATGAAACACAGAAATTGGATCGGAATTAAATATAAGAGACACAATGCCGACTTAAGTACGGGAAGACTGAGTCTTTCTACTATCTATGTTTTGAGCGTTTCCTGTGTCACCAGTTTTACATTCCAATGCATTTCTGCAAGTTTACTGAATCTGTAGGACCTTCACAGTGACGATGAAACACAGAAATTGCATCGGAATTAAATATAAGAGACACAATGCCTAGTTAAGTACTACAAAACTCAGTCTTCTTAGGGTCTATGTTTTGAGCGTTTCCTGTGTCACCAGTTTTACAATCCGATGCACCTCTGCAGGTTTACTGTATCCATTGGACCTTCACAATGACGATGAAACACAGAAATTGCATCGGAATTAAATATAAGAGGCACAATGCTGACTTAAGTACAAGAAAACTGAGTCTTCTTAGGGTCTATGTTTTGAGCGTTTCCTGTGTCACCAGTTTTACATACCGATGCACCTCTGCAGGTTTACTGCATCACTTGGACCTTCCCATGGACGATGAAACACAGATACTGCATCGGAATTAAATATAAGGGACACAATGCCGATTTAAGTACAGGAAGACTGAGTCTTCCTACTGTCTATGTTTTCAGCGTTTCCTGTGTAATCAGTTTTACATTCCGATGCACCTCTGCAGGTTTACTGTATTCTATGGACCTTCCCATGGATGATGAAACACAGAAAGTTCATCGGAATTAAGTATAAGAGACACAATGACGACTTAAGTCAGGAAGACTGAGTCTTCCTACTGTCTATGTTTTGAGCGAATCCTGTGTCACCAGTTTTACATTCCGATGCACCTTTGCATGTTTACTGTATCCATTGGACCTTCCTATTGCCGATGAAACGCGGAAATTGCATCGGATTTAAATATAAGAGGCACAATGCCGACTTAAGTACAGGAAGGTTGACTCTTCCTACTGTCTATGCTTTGAGCGTTTCCTGTGTTATCAGTTTTAAATTCCGATGCATCTCTGCAGATTTACTGCATCCATTCTACCTTCACTGTGACGATGAAACACAGAAATTGCATCGGAATTAAATATAAGAGACACAGTGCCGACTTAAGTACAAGAAAACTGAGTCTTCTTTAAGTCTATGTTTTGAGCGTTTACTGTGTCACCAGTTTTATATTCCGATACACCTCTGCAGGTTTACTGTACCCATTGGACCTTCCCATTGACGATGAAACGTAAAAATTGCATCGGATTTAAATATAAGAGACAAAATGCCTACCTAAGTACGGGAAGTCTGAGTCTTCCTACTGTCTATGATTTGACCGTTTCCTGTGTCATCAGTTTTACATTCCGATGCACCTCTGCAGGTTTACTGTATCCCTTGGACCTTCCCATTGACGATGAAACACAGAGATTGCATCGGAATTAAATATAAGAGACACAATGCCGACTTAAGTACAAGAAAACTGAGTCTTCTTAGGGTCTATGTTTTGAGCGTTTCCTGTGTCACCAGTTTTACATACCGATGCACCTCTGCAGGTTTACTGTATCCCGTGGACCTTCCCATTGACGATGAAACACAGAAAGTTCATCGGAATTAAGTATAAGAGACACAATGACGACTTAAGTCAGGAAGACTGAGTCTTCCTACTGTCTATGATTTGTGCGTTTCCTGTGTCATCAGTTATACATTCCGATGCACCTCTGCAGGTTTAGTGTATCCATTCGACCTTCACAGTGACGATGAAACACAGAAATTGCATCGGAATTAAATATAAGAGACACAATGCCGACATAAGTACAAGAAAACTGAATCTTCTTAGGGTCTATGTTTTGAGCGTTTCCTGTGTCACCAGTTTTACATTCCGATGCACCTCTGCAGGTTTACTGTATCCCTTGGACCTTCTCAGTGACGATGAAACACAGAAATTGCATCGGAATTAAATATAAGAGACACAATGCCGACATAAGTACAAGAAAACTGAGTCTTCTTTGGATCTATGTTTTGAGCGTTTCCTGTGTCACCAGTTTTGCATTACGATGCACTTTTGCAGGTTTACTGGATCCATTGGTCCTTCCTATTGCCGATGAAACGCAGAAATTGCTTCGGATTTAAATATAAGAGGCACAATGCCGACTTAAGTACAGGAAGGCTGAGTCTTCCTACTGTCTATGCTTTGAGCGTTTCCTGTGTCACCAGTTTTACATTCCAATGCACCTTTGCAGGTTTACTGTATCCATTGGACCTTCCTATTGCCGATGAAACGCAGAAATTGCATCGGATTTAAATATAAGAGGCACAATGCCGACTTAAGTACAGGAAGGTTGACTCTTCCTACTGTCTATGCTTTGAGCGTTGCCTGTGTCATCAGTCTTACATTCCGATGCATCTCTGCAGGTTTACTGCATCCATTCGACCTTCACTGTGACGATGAAACACAGAAATTGCATCGGAATTAAATATAAGAGACACAGTGCCGACTTAAGTACAAGAAAACTGAGTCTTCTTTAAGTCTATGTTTTGAGCGTTTACTGTGTCACCAGTTTTACATTCCGTTGCACCTATGCAGGTTTACTGTATCCCTTGGACCTTCCTATTGACGATGAAACACAGAAATTGCATCGGAATTAAATATAAGAGACACAATGCCGACTTAAGTACAAGAAAACTGAGTCTTCTTTGGATCTATGTTTTGAGCGTTTCCTGTGTCACCAGTTTTGCATTACGATGCACTTTTGCAGGTTTACTGTATCCATTGGTCCTTCCTATTGCCGATGAAACGCAGAAATTGCATCGGATTTAAATATGAGAGACACAATGCCTACTTAAGTACAGGAAGTCTGAGTCTTCCTACTGTCTATGTTTTGAGCGTTTCCTGTGTCACCAGTTTTACATTTCGATGCACCTCTGCAGGTTTACTGTATACATTGAACCTTCCCATGGATGATGAAACACAGAAATTGCATCGGAATTAAGTACAAGAGACACAATGCCGACTTAAGTACAGGAAGTCTGAGTCTTCCTACTGTCTATGTTTTGAGCGTTTCCTGTGTCACCAGTTTTACATTCCGATGCACCTCTGCCAGTTTACTGTATCCCTTGGACTATTCATCGACGATGAAACACAGAAATCGCATCGGATTTAAATATAAGAGACACAATGCCGACTGGAGTACAGGAAGACTGAGTCTTCCTACTGTCTATGTTTTGAGCGTTTCCTGTGTCACCAGTTTTACATTTCGATGCACCTCTGCAGGTTTACTGTATACATTGGACCTTCCCATTGACGATGAAACACAGAAATTGCATCGGAATTAAATATAAGAGACACAATGCCGACGTAAGTACAAGAAAACTGAGTCATCTAAGGGTCTATGTTTTGAGCGTTTCCTGTGTCACCAGTTTTACATACCGATGCACCTCTGCAGGTTTACTGTATCACTTGGACCTTCACAGTGACGATGAAACACAGATATTGCATCGGAATTAAATATAAGAGACAGAATGCCGATGTAAGTACAGGAAGACTGAGTCTTTATACTGTCTATATTTTCAGCGTTTCCTGTGTAATCAGTTTTACATTCCGATGCATCTCTGCAGGTTTACTCTTTTCCTTGGACCTTCCCATTGACGATGAAACACAGAAATTGCATCGGAATTAAATATAAGAGACAAAATGCAGACTTAAGTACAGGAAGACTGAGTCTTCCTACTGTCTATGTTTTGAGCGTTTCCTGTGTCACCAGTTTTACATTCCGATGCACCTCTGCAGGTTTACTGTATCCATTCGACCTTCACAGTGACGATGAAACACAGAAATTGCATCCGAATTAAATATAAGAGACACAATGCCGACATAAGTACAAGAAAACTGAATCTTCTTAGGGTCTATGTTTTGAGCGATTCCTGTGTCACCATTTTTACATTCCGATGCACCTCTGCAGGTTTACTGTATCCATTGGACCTTCTCAGTGACGATGAAACACAGAAATTGCATCGGAATTAAATATAAGAGACACAATGCCGACTTAAGTACGGGAAGACTGAGTCTTTCTACTGTCTATGTTTTGAGCGTTTCCTGTGACACCAGTTTTACATTCCGATGCACCTCTGCAGGTTTACTGAATCCGTAGGACCTTCCTATTGCCGATGAATCGCAGTAATTGCATCGGATTTAAATATAAGAGGCACAATGCCGACTTAAGTACAGGAAGGCTGAGTCTTCCTACTGTCTTTGCTTTGAGCGTTTCCTGTGTCATCAGTTTTACATTCCGATGCATCTCTGCAGGTTTACTGCATCCATTCGACCTTTACAGTGACGATGAAACACAGAAATTGCATCGGATTTAAATATGAGAGACACAATGCCTACTGAAGTACAGGGAGTCTGAGTCTTCCTACTGTCTATGTTTTGAGGGTTTCCTGTGTCACCACTTTTACATTCCGATGCATTTCTGCAGGTTTACTGAATCTGTAGGACCTTCACAGTGACGATGAAACACAGAAATTGCATCGGAATTAAATATAAGAGACACAATGCCTACTTAAGTACTACAAAACTCAGTCTTCTTAGGGTCTTTTTTTTGAGCGTTTCCTGTGTCACCAGTTTTACAATCCGATGCACCTCTGCAGGTTTACTGTATCCATTGGACCTTCACAGTGACGATGAAACACAGAAATGGCATCGGAATTAAATATAAGAGACACAATGCTGACTTAAGTACAAGAAAACTGAGTCTTCTTAGGGTCTATGTTTTGAGCGTTTCCTGTGTCACCAGTTTTACATACCGATGCACCTCTGCAGGTTTACTGCATCACTTGGACCTTCCCATGGACGATGAAACACAGATACTGCATCGGAATTAAATATAAGGGACACAATGCCGATTTAAGTACAGAAAGACTGAGTCTTCCTACTGTCTATGTTTTCAGCGTTTCCTGTGTAATCAGTTTTACATTCCGATGCACCTCTGCAGGTTTACTGTTTTCCTTGGACCCTCCCATTGACGATGAAACACAGAAATTGCATCGGAATTAAATATAAGAGACACAATGCCGACTTAAGTACAAGAAGATTGTGTCTTCCTACTGTCTATGTATTGAGCGTTTCCTGTGTCACCAGGATTACATTCCGATGCACCTCAGCAAGTTTACTGTATCCATTCGACTTTCACAGTGACGATGAAACACAGAAATTGCATCGGAATTAAATATAAGAGACACAATGCCGACTTAAGTAAAAGAAAACTGAGGCTTCTTAGGGTCTATGTTTTGAGCGTCTCCTGTGTCACCAATTTTGCATTCCGACGCACCTCTGCAGGTTTACTGTATCCATTGGACCTTCCCAGCGACGATGAAACACAGAAACTGCATCGGAATTAAATATAAGAGACACAATGCCAACTTAAGTGCAAGAAAACTGAGTCTTCTTGGGGTCTATGGTTTGAGCGTTTCCTGTGTCACCAGTTTTACATTCCGATGGGCCTCTGCACGTTTTCTGCATTCCTTGGACCTTCCCATCGACGATGAAACACAGAAATTGCATCGGAATTAGATCTAAGAGTCACAATGTCGACTTAAGTACAGGAAGACTGAGTCTTCCTACTGTCAATACTTTGAGCGTTTCCTGTGGCACCAGTTTTACATTCCGATGCACGACTGCAGGTTTACTGTATCCATTGGATCTTCCACTGACGATGAAACAGAGAAATTGCATCGGATTTAAATATAAGAGATACAATGCCGACTTAAGTACAAGAAAACTGAGACTTCTTAGGGTCTATGTTTTGAGCGTTTCCTGTGTCACCAGTTTTACATACCGATGCACCTCTGCAGGTTTACTGTATCACTTGGACCTTCACAGTGACGATGAAACACAGATACTGCACCGGAATTAAATATAAGAGACACAATGCTAATTTAAGTACAGGAAGACTGAGTCTTCATACTGTCTATGTTTTGAGCGTTTCCTGTGTCACCAGTTTTACATTCCGAGGCACCTCTGCAGGCTTACTGTATCCATTAGACCTTCCCATTGACGATGAAAGACAGAAATTGCATCGGATTTAAATATAAGAGACAAAATGCAGACTTAAGTACAGGAAGACTGAGTCTTCCTACTGTCTATGTTTTGAGCTTTTCCTGTGTCACCAGTTTTACATTCCGATGCACCTCTGCAGGTTTGCTGTATCCATTCGACCTTCACAGTGACGATGAAACAGAGAAATTGCATCGGAATTAAATATAAGAGACACAATGCCGACATAAGTACAAGAAAACTGAATCTTCTTAGGGTCTATGCTTTGAGCGTTTCCTGTGTCACCAGTTTTACATTCCGATGCACCTCTGCAGGTTTACTGTATCCATTGGACCTTCTCAGTGACGATGAAACACAGAAATTGCATCGGAATTAAATATAAGAGACACAATGCCGACTTAAGTACGGGAAGACTGAGTCTTTCTACTGTCTATCTTTTGAGCGTTTCCTGTGTCACCAGTTTTACATTCCGATGCACCTCTGCAGGTTTACTGAATCCGTAGGACCTTCCTATTGCCGATGAAACGCAGAAATTGCATCGGATTTAAATATAAGTGGCACAATGCCGACTTAAGTACAGGAAGGCTGAGTCTTCCTACTGTCTTTGCTTTGAGCGTTTCCTGTGTCATCAGTTTTACATTCCGATGCATCTCTGCAGGTTTACTGCATCCATTCGACCTTCACAGTGACGATGAAACACAGAATTTGCATCGGATTTAAATATGAGAGACACAATGCCTACTTAAGTACAGGAAGTCTGAGTCTTCCTACTGTCTATGTTTTGAGGGTTTCCTGTGTCATCAGATTTACACTCCGATGCACCTCTGCATCGTTTTCTGTATCCCTTGGTCCTTCCCATTGACGATGAAACACAGAAATTGGATCGGAATTAAATATAAGAGACACAATGCCGACTTAAGTACGGGAAGACTGAGTCTTTCTACTGTCTATGTTTTGAGCGTTTCCTGTGTCACCAGTTTTACATTCCGATGCATTTCTGCAGGTTTACTGAATCTGTAGGACCTTCACAGTGACGATGAAACACAGAAATTGCATCGGAATTAAATATAAGAGACACAATGCCTACATAAGTACTACAAAACTCAGTCTTCTTAGGGTCTATGTTTTGAGCGTTTCCTGTGTCACCAGTTTTACAATCCGATGCACCTCTGCAGGTTTACTGTATCCATTGGACCTTCACAGTGACGATGAAACACAGAAATTGCATCGGAATTAATATAAGAGACACAATGCTGACTTAAGTACAAGAAAACTGAGTCTTCTTAGGGTCTATGTTTTGAGCGTTTCCTGTGTCACCAGTTTCACATACCGATGCACCTCTGCAGGTTTACTGTATCACTTGGACCTTCCCATGGACGATGAAACACAGATACTGCATCGGAATTAAATATAAGGGACACAATGCCGATTTAAGTACAGGAAGACTGAGTCTTCCTACTGTCTATGTTTTCAGCGTTTCCTGTGTCATCAGTTTTACATTCCGATGCAACTCTGCAGGTTTACTGTATTCCTTGGACCTTCCCATAGATGATGAAACACAGAAATTGCATCGGAATTAAATATAAGAGACACAATGCCGACTTAAGTACAGGAAGACTGAGTCTTCCTACTGTCTATGTTTTGAGCGTTTCCTGTGTCACCAGTTTTACATTCCGATGCACCTCTGCGGGTTTACTGTATCCCTTGGACTATCCATCGACGATGAAACACAGAAATCGCATCGGATTTAAATATAAGAGACACAATGCCGACTTGAGTACAGGAAGACTGAGTCTTCCTACTGTCTATGTTTTGAGCGTTTCCTGTGTCACTAGTTTTACATTTCGATGCACCTCTGCAGGTTTACTGTATACATTGGACCTTCCCATTGACGATGAAACACAGAAATTGCATCGGAATTAAATATAAGAGACACAATGCCGACTTAAGTACTAGAAAACTGAGTCATCTAAGGGTCTATGTTTTGAGCGTTTCCTGTGTCACCAGTTTTACGTACCGATGCACCTCTGCAGGTTTACTGTATCACTTGGACCTTCACAGTGACGATGAAACACAGATATTGCATCGGAATTAAATATAAGAGACACAATGCCGATGTAAGTACAGGAAGACTGAGTCTTTATACTGTCTATGTTTTCAGCGTTTCCTCTGTAATCAGTTTTACATTCCGATGCACCTCTGCAGGTTTACTGTTTTCCTTGGACCTTCCCATTGACGATGAAACACAGAAATTGCATCGGAATTAAATATAAGAGACACAATGCCGACTTAAGTACAAGAAGACTGTGTCTTCCTACTGTCTATGTATTGAGCGTTTAATGTGTCACCAGGATTACATTCCGATGCACCTCTGCAAGTTTACTGTATCCATTCGACTTTCACAGTGACGATGAAACACAGAAATTGCATCGGAATTAAATATAAGAGCCACAATGCCGACTTAAGTACAAGAAAACTGAGTCTTCTTAGGGTCTATGTTTTGAGCGTCTCCTGTGTCACCAATTTTGCATTCCGACTCACCTCTGCAGGTTTACTGTATCCATTGGACCTTCCCAGTGACGATGAAACACAGAAACTGCATCGGAATTAAATATAAGAGACACAATGCCAACTGAAGTGCAAGAAAACTGAGTCTTCTTGGGGTCTATGGTTTGTGCGTTTCCTGTGTCACCAGTTTTACATTCCGATGGACCTCTGCACGTTTTCTGCATTCCTTGGACCTTCCCATCGACGATGAAACACAGAAATTGCATCGGAATTAGTTCTAAGAGTCACAAATTCGACTTAAGTACAGGAAGACTGAGTCTTCCTACTGTCTACGTTTTGAGCGCTTCCTGTGTCACCAGTTTTACATTCCGATGCAACTCTGCGGGTTTACTGTATCCATTGGACCTTCCCATTGACGATGAAACACAGAAATTTCATCGGAATTAAATATAAGAGACACAATGCCGATTTAAGTACAGGAAGTCTGAGTCTTCCTACTGTCTATACTTTGAGCGTTTCCTGTGGCACCAGTTTTACATTCCGATGCACGACTGCAGGTTTACTGTATCCACTGGATCTTCCACTGACGATGAAACAGAGAAATTGCATCGGATTTAAATATAAGAGATACAATGCCGACTTAAGTACAAGATAACTGAGACTTCTTAGGGTCTATGTTTTGAGCGTTTCCTGTGTCACAAGTTTTACATACCGATGCACCTCTGCAGGTTTACTGTATCACTTGGACCTTCACAGTGACGATGAAACACAGATACTGCACCGGAATTAAATATAAGAGACACAATGGTGATTTAAGTACAGGAAGACTGAGTCTTCCTACTGTCTATGTTTTCAGCGTTTCCTGTGTAATCAGTTTTACATTCCGATGCACCTCTGCAGGTTTACTGTGTTCCTTGGACCTTCCCATGGATGATGAAACACAGAAATTGCATCGGAATTAAATATAAGAGACACAATGCCGACTTCAGTACAGGAAGACTGAGTCTTCCTACTGTCTATGTTTTGAGCGTTTCTTGTGTCACCAGTTTTACATTCCGATGCGCCATTGCAGGTTTACTGTATCCCTTGGACCTTCCCATTGACGATGAAACACAGAAATTGCATCGGATTTAAATATAAGAGACACAATGCCGACTTAAGTACAGGAAGACTGAGTCCTCCTACTGTCTATGTTATGAGCGTCTCCTGTGTCACCAGTTTTACATTCCGATGCACCTCTGCAGGTTTACTGTATCCCTTGGACCTTCACAGTGACGATGAAACACAGAAATTGCATCGGAATTAAATATAAGAGACACAATGCCTACTTAAGTAAGGAAGACTGAGTCTTCCTACTGTCTATGCTTTCAGCGTTTCCTGTGTAATTAGTTTTACATATCGATGCACCTCTGCAGGTTTACTGTATTCCTTGGACCTTCCCATGGATGATGAAACACAGAAATTGCATCGGAATTAAATATAAGAGGCACAATGCCGACTTAAGTACAGGAAGACTGAGTCTTCCTACTGTCTATGTTTTGAGCTTTTCCTGTGTCACCAGTTTTACATTCCGATGCACCTCTGCAGGTTTACTGTATCCCTTGGACCTTCCCATTGACGATGAAACACAGAAATTTCATGGGTATTAAATGTAATAGACACAATGCCGCCTTAAGTTAGGAAGACTGAGTCTTCCTACTATGCTTTGAGCGTTTCCTGTTTCACCAGTTTTACATTCCGATGCACCTCTGCAGGTTTACTGTATCCCTTGGACTTTCCATCGACGATAAAACACAGAAATTGCATCGGATTTAAATATAAGAGACACAATGCCGACTTGAGTACAGGAAGACTGAGTCTTCCTACTGTCTATGTTTTGAGCGTTTCCTTTGTCACCAGTTTTACATTTCGATGCACCTCTGCAGGTTTACTGTATACATTGGACCTTCGCATTGACGATGAAACACAGATATTGCATCGGAATTAAATATAAGAGACACAATGCCAATGTAAGTACAGGAAGACTGTTTCTTTATACTGTCTATGTTTTCAGCGTTTCCTGTCTAATCAGTTTTACATTCCGATGCACCTCTGCAGGTTTACTGTTTTCCTTGGACCTTCCCATTGACGATGAAACACAGAAATTGCATCGGAATTAAATATAAGAGACACAATGCCGACTTAAGTACAGGAAGACTGTGTCTTCCTACTGTCTATGTATTGAGCGTTTCCTGTGTCACCAGGTTTACATTCCGATGCACCTCTGCAAGTTTACTATATCCATTCGACTTTCACAGTGTCGATGAAACACAGAAATTGCAACGGAATTAAGTATAAGAGACACAATGCCGACTTAAGTACAAGAAAACTGAGTCTTCTTAGTGTCTATATTTTGAGCGTCTCCTGTGTCACCAATTTTGCATTCCGATGCACCTCTGCATGTTTACTGTATCCATTGGACCATCCCAGTGACGATGAAACACAGAAATTGCATCGGAATTAAATATAAGAGACACAATGCCGACTTAAGTGCAAGAAAACTGAGTCTTCTTGGGGTCTATGGTTTGAGCGTTTCCTGTGTCTCCAGTTTTACATTCCGATGGACCTCTGCACGTTTTCTGCATCCCTTGGACCTTCCCATCGGCGATGAAACACAGAAATTGCATCGGAATTAGATCTAAGAGACACAATGTCGACTTAAGTACAGGAAGACTGAGACTTCCTACTGTCTACGTTTTGAGCGTTTCCGGTGTCACCAGTTTTACATACCGATGCAACTCTGCAGGTTTACTGTATCCATTGGTCCTTCCCATTGACGATGAAACACAGAAATTTCATCGGAATTAAATATAAGAGACACAATGCCGACTTAAGTACAAGAAAACTGACTCTTCGTAGGGTCTATGTTTTGATCGTCTCCTGTGTCACCAATTTTGCATTCCGATGCACCTCTGCATGTTTACTGTATCCATTGGACCATCCCAGTGCCTATGAAAAACAGATATTGCATCGGAATTAAATATAAGAGACACAAAGCCGACTTAAGTACAAGAAAACTGAGTCTTTCTACCGTCTATGTTTTGAGCGTTTCCTGTGTCACCAGTTTTACATTCTGATGCACCTCTGCAGGTTTACTGTATCCGTTGGACCTTCACAGTGGCGATGAAACACAGAAATTGCATCGGAATTAAATATAAGAGACACAATGCCGACATAAGTACTACAAAACTCAGTCTTCTTAGGGTCTATGGTTTGAGCGTTTCCTGTGTCACCAGTTTTACATTCCGATGCACCTCTGCAGGTTTACTGTATCCATTGGACCTTCACAGTGACGATGAAACGTAGAAATTGCATCGGAATTAAATATAAGACAGACAATGCGGACTTAAGTACTACAAAACTGAGTCTTCTTAGGGTCTATGTTTTGAGTGTTTCTGTGTCACCAGTTTTACATTCCGATGAACCTCTGCAGGATTACTGTATCCATTCGACCTTCCCAGTGACGATGAAACACACAAATTGCATCGGAATTAAATATAAGAGACACAGTGCCGACTTAAGTACAAGAAAACTGAGTCTTCTTTAGGGTCTATGTTTTGAGCGTTTCCTGTGTCACCAGTTTTACATTCCGATGGGCCTCTGCAGGTTTACTGTACCCCTTGGACCTTCCCATGGACGATGAAACACAGAAAGTGCATCGGAATTAAATATAAGAGACACAATGCCGACTTAAGTACGGGAAGACTGAGTCTTCCTAGTGTCTATGTTTTGAGCCTTTCCTGTGTCACCAGTTTTACATTCCGATGCACCTCTGCAGGTTTACTGTATCCCTTGGACATTCCCGTCGACGATGAAAGACAGAAATTGCATCGGAATTAAATATAAGAGACACAATGCCGACTTCAGTACAGGAACACTGAGTCTTCCTACTGTCTATGCTTTGAACGTTTCCTGTGTCACCAGTTTTACATTCCGATGCACCTCTGCAGGTTTACTGTATCCCTCGGACATTCCCGTCCACGATGAAAGACAGAAATTGCATCGGAATTAAATATAAGAGACACAATGCCGACTTAAGTACAAGAAAACTGAGTCTTCTTAGGGTCTATGTTTTGAGCGTTTCCTGTGTCACCAGTTTTACATTCCGATGGACCTCTGCAGGTTTACTGTATCCCTTGGACCTTCACAGTGACGATGAAACACAGAAATTGCATCGGAATTAAATATAAGAGACACAATGCCGATTTAAGTACAGGAAGACTGACTCTTCCTACTGTCTATGTTTTCAGCGTTTCCTGTGTATTCAGTTTTACATTCCGATGCACCTCTGCAGGTTTACTGTATTCCTTGGACCTTCCCATGGACGATGAAACACAGAAATTGCATCGGAATTAAATATAAGAGACACAATGCAGACTTAAGTACAGGAAGACTGACTCTTCCTACTGTTTATGTTTTGAGCTTTTCCTGTGTCACCAGTTTTACATTCTGACGCACCTCTGCAGGTTTAGTGTATCCACTGGACCTTCACAGTGACGATGAAACACAGAAATTGCTTTGGAATTAAATATAAGAGACACAATGCAGACTTAAGTACAGGAAGACTGTGTCTTCCTACTGTCTATGTATTGAGCGTTTCCTGTGTCACCAGGTTTACATACCAATGCACCTCTGCATGTTTACTGTATCCCTTGGACCTTCCCATTGACGATGAAACACAGAAATTTCATCGGAATTAAATATAAGAGACACAATGCCGACTTAAGTCAGGAAGACTGAGTCTTCCTACTGTCTATGTTTTGAGCGTTTCCTGTGTCACCAGTTTTACATTCCGATGCACCTCTGCAGGTTTACTGTATCCATTGGACCTTCCCTTTGACGATGAAACACAGAAATTGCATCGGATTTAAATATAAGTGAAACAATGCAGACTTAAGTGCAGGAGGACTGAGTCTTGCTACTGTCTATGTTTTGAGCGTTTGCCGGTGTCACCAGTTTTATATTCCGATGCACCTCTGCAGGTTTACTGTACCCTTGGACCTCCCATCGACGATGAAACACAGAAATTGCATTGGAATTAAATATAAGAGACACAATGCCGACTTAAGTACAAGAAAACTCAGTCTTCTTGGGGTCTATGTTTTGAGCGTTTCCTGTGTCACCAGTTTTACATTCGGATGGGCCTCTGCAGGTTTACTGTATACCTTGGACCTTCACAGTGACGATGAAACACAGTAATTGCTTTGGAATTAAATATAAGAGATAGAATGCCGACTTAAGTACAGGCAGACTGTGTCTTCCTACTGTCTATGTATTGAGCGTTTCCTGTGTCACCAGGTTTACATTCCGATGCACCTCTGCAGGTTTACTGTATCCATTCGACTTTCACAGTGTCGATGAAACACAGAAATTGCATCGGAATTAAATATAAGAGACACAATGCCGACTTAAGTACAAGAAAACTGAGTCTTCTTAGGGTCTATGTTTTGAGCGTTTCCTGTGTCTCCAGTTTTACATTCCGATGCACCTCTGCAGGTTTACTGTATCCATTGGACCTTCCCAGTGACGATGAAACACAGAAATTGCATCTGAATTAAATATAAGAGACACATTGCCGACCTAAGTACTACAAAACTGAGTCTCCTTAGGGTCTATGTTTTGAGCGCTTCCTGTGTCACCAGTTTTACATTCCGATGCACCTCTGCAGGTTTACTGTATCCATTGGACCTTCCCAGTGACGATGAAACACAGAAAATGTATCGGAATTAAATATAAGAGACACAATGCCGACTTAAGTACTGGAAGACTGAGTCTTCCTACTGTCTATGTATTGAGCGTTTCCTGTGTCACCAGTTTTACATACCGATGCACCTCTGCAGGGTTACTGTATTCCTTGGACCTTCACAGTGACGATGAAACACAAATATTGCATCGGAATTAAATATAAGAGACACATTGCCGATTTAAGTACAGGAAGACTGAGTCTTTATACTGTATATGTTTTCAGCGTTTCCTGTGTCACCAGTTTTACATTCCGATGCACCTCTGCAGGTTTACTGTATCCATTGGACCTTCCCATTGACGATGAAACACAGAAATTTCATCGGAATTAAATATAAGAGACAAAATGCCGATTTAAGTACAGGAAGACTGAGTCTTCCTACTGTCTATGTTTTCAGCTTCTTCTGTGTATTCAGTTTTACATTCCGATGCACCTCTGCAGGATTACTGTATCCCTTGGACATTCCCATCGACGATGAAACACAGAAATTTCATCGGCATTAAATATAAGAGACACAATGCCGACTTAAGTACAGGAAGACTGAGTCTTCCTACTGTCTACGTTTTGAGCGTTTCCTGTGTCACCAGTTTTACATTCCGATGCACCTCTGCAGGTTTACTGTATCCATTGGACCTTCCCAATGACGATGAAACACAGAAATTTCATCGGAATTAAATATAAGAGACACAATGCCGATTTAAGTACAGGTAGACTGAGTCTTCCTACGGTCTATGTTTTCAGCGTTTCCTGTGTATTCAGTTTTACATTCCGATGCACCTCTGCAGGTTTACTGTATCCACTGGACCTTCACAGTGACGATGAAACACAGAAATTGCATCGGAATTAAATATAAGCGATACAATGCCGACTTCAGTACAGGAAGACTGAGTCTTCCTACTGTCTATGTTTTGAGCCTTTCCTGTGTCACCAGTTTTACATTCTGATGCACCTCTGCCGGTTTACGGTATCCACTGGACCTTCACAGTGACGATGAAACACAGAAATTGCTTTGGAATTAAATATAAGAGACACAATGCCGACTTAAGTACAGGAAGACTGTGTCCTCCTACTGTCTATGTATTGAGCGTTTCCTGTGTCACCAGGTTTACATTCCGATGCACCTCTGGATGTTTACTGTATCCCTTGGACCTTCCCATTGACGATAAAACACAGAAATTTCATTGGAATTAAATATAAGAGACACAATGCCGACTTAAGTCAGGAAGACTGAGTCTTCCTACTGTCTATGTTTTGAGCGTTTCCTGTGTCACCAGTTTTACATTCCGATGCACCTCTGCAGGCTTACTGTATCCCTTGGACCTTCCCATTGACGATGAAACACAGAAATTGCATCGGATTTATATATAAGAGACACAATGCCGACTTAAGTGCAGGAAGACTGAGTCTTCCTACTGTCTACGTTTTGAGCGTTTCCTGTGTCACCAGTTTTACAATCCGATGCACCTCTGCAGGTTTACTGTATCCATTGGACCTTCCCATTGACGATGAAACACAGAAATTTCATCGGAATTAAATATAAGAGACACAATGCCGATTTAAGTACAGGTAGACTGAGTCTTCCTACGGTCTATGTTTTCAGCGTTTCCTGTGTATTCAGTTTTACATTCCGATGCACCTCTGCAGGTTTACTGTATCCACTGGACCTTCACAGTGACGATGAAACACTGAAATTGCATCGGAATTAAATATAAGAGGCACAATGCCGACTTAAGTACAGGAAGACTGAGTCTTAATACTGTCTATGTTTTGAGCTTTTCCTGTGTCACCAGTTTTACATTCTGATGCACCTCTGCCGGTTTACGGTATCCACTGGACCTTCACAGTGACGATGAAACACAGAAATTGCTTTGGAATTAAATATGAGAGACACAATGCCGACTTAAGTACAGGAAGACTGTGTCTTCCTACTGTCTATGTATTGAGCGTTTCCTGTGTCACCAGGTTTACATTCCGATGCACCTCTGGATGTTTACTGTATCCCTTGGACCTTCCCATTTACGATGAAACACAGAAATTTCATTGGAATTAAATATAAGAGACACAATGCCGACTTAAGTCAGGAAGACTGAGTCTTCCTACTGTCTACGTTTAGAGCGTTTCCTGTGTCACCAGTTTTACATTCCGATGCACCTCTGCAGGCTTACTGTATCCCTTGGACCTTCCCATTGACGATGAAACACAGAAATTGCATCGGATTTATATATAAGAGACACAATGCCGACTTGAGTACAGGAAGACTGAGTCTTCCTACTGTCTATGTTTTGAGCGATTCCTGTGTCACCAGTTTTACATTCTGATGCACCTCTGCAGGTTTACTGAATACATTGGACCTTCCCATTGACGATGAAACACAGAAATTGCATCGGAATTAAATATAAGAGACACAATGCCGACTTAAGTACAAGAAAACTGAGTCTTCTTAGGGTCTATGCTTTGAGCGTTTCCTGTGTCACCAGTTTTACATTCCGATGCACCTCTGCAGTTTTACTGTATCCCTTGCACCTACACATTGACGATGAAACACAGATATTGCATCGGAATTAATAGTAAGAGACACAATGCCGATTTAAGTACAGGAAGACTGTGTCTTTCTACTGTCTATGTATTGAGCGTTTCCTGTGTCACCAGGTTTACATTCCGATGCACCTCTGCAGGTTTACTGTATCCATTCGACTTTCACAGTGACGATGAAACACAGAAATTGCATCGGAATTAAATATAAGAGACACAATGCCGACATAAGTACAAGAAAACTGAGTCCTCTTAGGGTCTATGTTTTGAGCGTTTCCTGTGTCACCAGTTTTACATTCCGATGGACCTCTGCAGGTTTACTGTATCCCTTGGACCTTCCCATTGACGATGAAACACAGAAATTGCATCGGAATTAAATCTAAGAGACACAATGTCGACTTAAGTACAGGAAGACTGAGTCTCCCTACTGTCTACGTTTTGAGCGTTTACTGTGTCACCAGTTTTACATTCCGATGCACCTCTGCAGGTTTACTGTATCCCTTGCACCTTCACAGTGACAATGATACACAGATATTGCATCGGAATTAATAATAAGAGACACAATGCCGATTTAAGTACAGGAAGACTGTGTCTTTCTACTGTCTATGTATTGAGCGTTTCCTGTGTCACCAGGTTTACATTCCGATGCACCTCTGCAGGTTTACTGTATCCATTCGACCTTCCCATTGACGATGAAACACAGAAATTGCATCGGAATTAAATATAAGAGACACAATGCCGACTTAAGTACAAGAAAACTGAGTCTTCTTAGGGTCTATGCTTTGAGCGTTTCCTGTGTCACCAGTTTTACATTCCGATGCACCTCTGCAGTTTTACTGTATCCCTTGCACCTACACATTGACGATGAAACACAGAAATTGCATCGGAATTAATAATAAGAGACACTATGCCGATTTAAGTACAGGAAGACTGAGTCTTTATACTGTCTATGTTTTTAGCGTTTCCTGTGTAATCAGTTTTACATTCCGATGCAACTCTGCAGGTTTACTTTATTCGTTGGACCTTCCCATTGACGATGATACACAGAAATTGCATCGGAATCAAGTATGAGACACAATGCCGACTTAAGTACAGAAAGACTGAGTCTTACTACTGTCTATGTTTTAATCGTTTCCTCTGTCACCAGTTTTACATTCCGATGCACCCCTGCAGGTTTACTGTATCCATTGGACCTTCCCAGTGACGATGAAACACAGAAATTGCATCGGAATTAAATATAAGAGACACAATGCCGACTTAAGTACAAGAAAACTGAGTTTTCTTAGGGTCTATGGTTTGAGCGTTTCCTGTGTCACCAGTTTTACATTCTGATGGACCTCTGCAGGTTTTCTGTATCCCTTGGACCTTCCCATCGACGATGAAACACACAAATTGCATCGGAATTGAACCTAAGAGTCACAATGTCGACTTAAGTACAGGAAGACTGAGTCTTCCTACTGTCTACGTTTTGAGCGTTTCCTGTGTCACCAGTTTTACATTCCGATGCACCTCTGCAGGTTTATTGTACCCATTGGACCTTACCAGTGACGATGAAACACAGAAATTGCATTGGATTTAAATATAAGAGACACAATGCCGACTTCAGTACAGGAAGACTGAGTCTTCCTACTGTCTATGCTTTGAGCGTTTCCTGTGTCACCAGTTTTACATTCCGATGCACCTCTGCAGGTTTACTGTATCCATTGGACCTTCCACCGACGATGAAACACAGAAATTGCATCGGATTTAAATATAAGAGACACAATGCCGACTTAAGTACAGGAAGACTGAGTCTTCCTACTGTCTATGTTTTGAGCGTTTCCGGTGTCACCAGTTTTACACTCCGATGCACCTCTGCAGGTTTACTGTATCCCTTCGACCTTGACAGTGACGATGAAGAACAGATATTGCATCGGAATTAAATATAAGAGACACAATGCCGACTTAAGTACAAGAAAACTGAGTCCCCTTAGGGTCTATGATTTGAGCGTTTCATGTGTCACCAGTTTTACATTCCGATGGACCTCTGCAGGTTTACTGAATGCCTTGGACCTTCCCATTGACGATGAAACACAGAAATTGCATCGGAATTAAATCTAAGAGACACAATGTCGACTTAGGTACAGGAAGACTGAGTGTTCCTACTGTCTACGTTTAGAGCGTTTCCTGTGTCACCAGTTTTACATTCCGATGCACCTCTGAGGGTTTACTGTATCCATTGGACTTCCCATTGACGACGAAACACAGAAATTTCATCGGATTTAAATATAAGAGACACAATGCCGACTTAAGTACAGGAAGACTGAGTCTTCCTACTGTCTATGTTTTGAGCGTTTCCTGTGTCACCAGTTTTACAATCTGATGGACCTCTGCAGGTTTATGTATCCCTTGGACCTTCCCATTGACGATGAAACACAGAAATTGCATCGGAATTAAATCTAAGAGACACAATGTCGACTTAAGTACAGGAAGACTGAGTCTTCCTACTGTCTACGATTTGAGTGTTTCCTGTGTCACCAGTTTTACATACCGATGCACCTCTGCAGGTTTACTGTATCCATTGGACCTTCCCATTGACGACGAAACACAGAAATTACATCTGATTTAAATATAAGAGACACAATGCCGACTTAAGTACAGGTAGACTGAGTCTTCCTACTGTCTATGTTTTGAGCGTTGCCTGTGTCACCAGTTTTACATTCCGATGCACCTCTGGAGGTTTACTGTATCCATTGGACCTTCCCATTGACGATGAAACACAGAAATTGCATCGGAATTAAATATAAGAGACACAATGCCGACTTAAGTACAAGAAAACTGAGTCTTCTTATGGTCTATGTTTTGAGCGTTTCCTGTGTCACCAGTTTTACATTCTGATGGACCTCTGCAGGTTTTCTGTATCCCTTGGACCTTCCCATCGACGATGAAACACAGAAATTGCATCGGAATTAAATATAAGAGACACAATGCCGACTTAAGTACAGGAAGACTGAGTCTTCCTACTGTCTACGTTTTGAGCGTTTCCTGTGACACCAGTTTTACATTCCGATGCACCTCTGTAGGTTTACTGTATCCATTGGACCTTCCCATTGACGATGAAATACAGAAATTGCATCGGATTTAAATATAAGAGACAGAATGCCGACTTAAGTACAGGAAGACTGAGTCTTCCTACTGTCTATATTTTGAGCGTTTCCTGTGTCACCAGTTTTACATTCCGATGCACCTCTGCAGGTTTACTGTATCCCTTGGACCTTTACAGTGACGATGAAACTCAGATATTGCATCGGAATTAAATATAAGAGGCACCATGCCGATTTAAGTACAGGAAGACTGAGTCTTTATACTGTCTATGTATTGAGCGTTTCCTGTGTAATCAGTTTTACATTCCGATGCAACTCTGCAGGTTTACTGTATTCCTTGGACCTTCCCATCGACGATGAATCACACAAATTGCATCGGAATTAGACCTAAGAGTCACAATATCGACTTAAGTACAGGAAGACTGAGTCTTCCTACTGTCTATGCTTTGAGCGTTTCCTGTGTCACCAGTTTTACATTCCGATGCATCTCTGCAGGTTTACTGTATCCATTGGACCTTCCACTGACGATGAAACTCAGAAATTGCATCGGATTTAAATATAAGAGACACAATGTCGACTTAAGTACAGGAAGATTGAGTCTTCCTACTGTCTACGTTTTGAGCGTTTCCTGTGTCACCAGTTTTTCACTCCGATGCACCTCTGCAGGTTTACTGTATCCCTTGGACCTCCCCATCGACGATGAAACACAGAAATTGCATCGGAATTAAATATAAGAGACACAATGCCGACTTAAGTACAGGAAGACTGAGTCTTCCTACTGTCTATACTTTGAGCGTTTCCTGTGTCACCAGTTTTACATTCCGATGCACCTCTGCAGGTTTACTGTATCCATTGGACCTTCCACTGACGATGAAACACAGAAATTGCATCGGATTTAAATATAAGGGACACAATGCCGACTTAAGGACAGGAAGACTGAGTCTTCCAACTGTCTATGTTTTGAGCGTTGCCGGTGTCACCAGTTTTACATTCCGATGCACCTCTGCAGGTTTACTGTATCCCTTCGACCTTCACAGTGACGATGAAAAACAGATATTGCATCGGAATTAAATGTAAGAGACACAATGCCGACATAAGTACAAGAAAACTGAGACCTCTTAGGGTCTATGTTTTGAGCGTTTCCTGTGTCACCAGTTTTACATTCCGATGGACTTCTGCAGGTTTACTGTATCCCTTGGACCTTCCCATTGACGATGAAACACAGAAATTGCATCGGAATTAAATCTAAGAGACACAATGTCGACTTAAGTACAGGAAGATTGAGTCTTCCTACTGTCTACGTTTTGAGCGTTTCCTGTGTCACCAGTTTTACATTCCGATGCACCTCTGCAGGCTTACTGTATCAATTGGACCTTCCCAGTGACGATGAAACACAGAAATTGCATCGGAATTAAATATAAGAGACACAATGCCGACTTAAGTATAGGAAGACTGAGTCTTCTTACTGTCTATGTTTTGAGCGTTTCCTGTGTCACCAGTTTTACATTCCGATGCACCTCTGCAGGTTTACTGTATCCATTGGACCTTCCCAGTGACGATGAAACACAGAAAATGTATCGGAATTAAATATAAGAGACACAATGCCGACTTAAGTACAAGAAAACTGAGTCTTCTTAGGGTCCACGTTTTGAGCGTTTCCTGTGTCACCAGTTTTACATTCCGATGGGCCTCTGCAGGCTTACTGTATCCCTTGGACCTTCCCATGGACGATGAAACATAGAAATTGCATCGGAATTAAATATAAGAGACACAATGCCGACTTAAGTACAGGAAGACTGAGTCTTCCTACTGTCTACGTTTTGAGCGTTTCCTGTGTCACCAGTTTTACATTCCGATGCACGTCTGCAGGTTTACTGTATACATTGGACCTTCCCAGTGACGATGAAACACAGTAATTGCATCGGAATTAAATATAAGAGACACAATGCCGACCTAAGTACTACAAAACTGAGTCTCCTTAGGGTCTATGTTTTGAGCGTCTCCTGTGTCACCAGTTTTACATTCCGATGCACCTCTGCAGGTTTACTGTATCCATTGGACCTTCCCAGTGACGATGAAACACAGAAATTGCATCGGAATTAAATATGAGACACAATGCCGACTTAAGTACAAGAAAACTGAGTCTTCTTAGGGTCTATGCTTTGAGCGTTTCCTGTGTCACCAGTTTTACATTCCGATGCAGCTCTGCAGGTTTACTGTATTCCTTGGACCTTCACAGTGACGATGAAACACAAATATTGCATCGGAATTAAATATAAGAGACACATTGCCGATTTAAGTACAGGAAGACTGAGTCTTTATACTGTATATGTTTTCAGCGTTTCCTGTGTCACCAGTTTTACATTCCGATGCACCTCTGCAGGTTTACTGTATCCATTGGACCTTCCCATTGACGATGAAACACAGAAATTTCATCGGAATTAAATATAAGAGACAAAATGCCGATTTAAGTACAGGAAGACTGAGTCTTCCTACTGTCTATGTTTTCAGCTTCTTCTGTGTATTCAGTTTTACATTCCGATGCACCTCTGCAGGTTTACTGTATCCCTTGGACATTCCCATCGACGATGAAACACAGAAATTTCATCGGCATTAAATATAAGAGACACAATGCCGACTTAAGTACAGGAAGACTGAGTCTTCCTACTGTCTACGTTTTGAGCGTTTCCTGTGTCACCAGTTTTACATTCCGATGCACCTCTGCAGGTTTACTGTATCCATTGGACCTTCCCAATGACGATGAAACACAGAAATTTCATCGGAATTAAATATTAGAGACACAATGCCGATTTAAGTACAGGTAGACTGAGTCTTCCTACGGTCTATGCTTTCAGCGTTTCCTGTGTATTCAGTTTTACATTCCGATGCACCTCTGCAGGTTTACTGTATCCACTGGACCTTCACAGTGACGATGAAACACAGAAATTGCATCGGAATTAAATATAAGCGATACAATGCCGACTTCAGTACAGGAAGACTGAGTCATCCTACTGTCTATGTTTTGAGCTTTTCCTGTGTCACCAGTTTTACATTCTGATGCACCTCTGCCGGTTTACGGTATCCACTGGACCTTCACAGTGACGATGAAACACAGAAATTGCTTTGGAATTAAATATAAGAGATACAATGCCGACTTAAGTACAGGAAGACTGTGTCTTCCTACTGTCTATGTATTGAGCGTTTCCTGTGTCACCAGGTTTACATTCCGATGCACCTCTGGATGTTTACTGTATCCCTTGGACCTTCCCATTTACGATAAAACACAGAAATTTCATTGGAATTAAATATAAGAGACACAATGCCGACTTAAGTCAGGAAGACTGAGTCTTCCTACTGTCTATGTTTTGAGCGTTTCCTGTGTCACCAGTTTTACATTCCGATGCACCTCTGCAAGCTTACTGTATCCCTTGGACCTTCCCATTGACGATGAAACACAGAAATTGCATCGGATTTATATATAAGAGACACAATGCCGACTTAAGTGCAGGAAGACTGAGTCTTCCTACTGTCTACGTTTTGAGCGTTTCCTGTGTCACCAGTTTTACAATCCGATGCACCTCTGCAGGTTTACTGTATCCATTGGACCTTCCCATTGACGATGAAACACAGAAATTTCATCGGAATTAAATATAAGAGACACAATGCCGATTTAAGTACAGGTAGACTGAGCCTTCCTACGGTCTATGTTTTCAGCGTTTCCTGTGTATTCAGTTTTACATTCCGATGCACCTCTGCAGGTTTACTGTATCCACTGGACCTTCACAGTGACGATGAAACACAGAAATTGCATCGGAATTAAATATAAGAGGCACAATGCCGACTTAAGTACAGGAAGACTGAGTCTTAATACTCTCTATGTTTTGAGCTTTTCCTGTGTCACCAGTTTTACATTCTGATGCACCTCTGCCGGTTTACGGTATCCACTGGACCTTCACAGTGACGATGAAACACAGAAATTGCTTTGGAATTAAATATGAGAGACACAATGCCGACTTAAGTACAGGAAGACTGTGTCTTCCTACTGTCTATGTATTGAGCGTTTCCTGTGTCACCAGGTTTACATTCCGATGCACCTCTGGATGTTTACTGTATCCCTTGGACCTTCCCATTTACGATGAAACACAGAAATTTCATTGGAATTAAATATAAGAGACACAATGCCGACTTAAGTCAGGAAGACTGAGTCTTCCTACTGTCTACGTTTAGAGCGTTTCCTGTGTCACCAGTTTTACATTCCGATGCACCTCTGCAGGCTTACTGTATCCCTTGGACCTTCCCATTGACGATGAAACACAGAAATTGCATCGGATTTATATATAAGAGACACAATGCCGACTTGAGTACAGGAAGACTGAGTCTTCCTACTGTCTATGTTTTGAGCGATTCCTGTGTCACCAGTTTTACATTCTGATGCACCTCTGCAGGTTTACTGAATACATTGGACCTTCCCATTGACGATGAAACACAGAAATTGCATCGGAATTAAATATAAGAGACACAATGCCAACTTAAGTACAAGAAAACTGAGTCTTCTTAGGGTCTATGCTTTGAGCGTTTCCTGTGTCACCAGTTTTACATTCCGATGCACCTCTGCAGTTTTACTGTATCCCTTGCACCTACACATTGACGATGAAACACAGATATTGCATCGGAATTAATAATAAGAGACACAATGCCGATTTAAGTACAGGAAGACTGTGTCTTTCTACTGTCTATGTATTGAGCGTTTCCTGTGTCACCAGGTTTACATTCCGATGCACCTCTGCAGGTTTACTGTATCCATTCGACTTTCACAGTGACGATGAAACACAGAAATTGCATCGGAATTAAATATAAGAGACACAATGCCGACATAAGTACAAGAAAACTGAGTCCTCTTAGGGTCTATGTTTTGAGCGTTTCCTGTGTCACCAGTTTTACATTCCGATGGACCTCTGCAGGTTTACTGTATCCCTTGGACCTTCCCATTGACGATGAAACACAGAAATTGCATCGGAATTAAATCTAAGAGACACAATGTCGACTTAAGTACAGGAAGACTGAGTCTCCCTACTGTCTACGTTTTGAGCGTTTACTGTGTCACCAGTTTTACATTCCGATGCACCTCTGCAGGTTTACTGTATCCCTTGCACCTTCACAGTGACGATGATACACAGATATTGCATCGGAATTAATAATAAGAGACACAATGCCGATTTAAGTACAGGAAGACTGTGTCTTTCTACTGTCTATGTATTGAGCGTTTCCTGTGTCACCAGGTTTACATTCCGATGCACCTCTGCAGGTTTACTGTATCCATTCGACCTTCCCATTGACGATGAAACACAGAAATTGCATCGGAATTAAATATAAGAGACACAATGCCGACTTAAGTACAAGAAAACTGAGTCTTCTTAGGGTCTATGCTTTGAGCGTTTCCTGTGTCACCAGTTTTACATTCCGATGCACCTCTGCAGTTTTACTGTATCCCTTGCACCTACACATTGACGATGAAACACAGATATTGCATCGGAATTAATAATAAGAGACACAATGCCGATTTAAGTACAGGAAGACTGAGTCTTTATACTGTCTATGTTTTTAGCGTTTCCTGTGTAATCAGTTTTACATTCCGATGCAACTCTGCAGGTTTACTTTATTCGTTGGACCTTCCCATTGACGATGATACACAGAAATTGCATCGGAATCAAGTATGAGACACAATGCCGACTTAAGTACAGAAAGACTGAGTCTTACTACTGTCTATGTTTTAATCGTTTCCTCTGTCACCAGTTTTACATTCCGATGCACCCCTGCAGGTTTACTGTATCCATTAGACATTCCCATTGACGATGAAACACAGAAATTGCATCGGATTTAAATATAAGAGACACAATGCCGACTTAAGTACAGGAAGACTGAGTCTTCCTACTGTCTATGTTTTGAGCGTTTCCTGTGGCACCAGTGTTTCACTCCGATGCACCTCTGCAGGTTTACTGTATCCCTTGGACCTCCGCATCGACGATGAAACACAGAAATTGCATCGGAATTAAATATAAGAGACACAATGCCGAATTAAGTACAGGAAGACTGAGTCTTCCTACTGTCTATGTTTTGAGCGTTTCCTGTGTCACCAGTTTTACATTCCGATGTACCTCTGCAAGTTTACTGTATCCCTTGGACCTTCCCATTGACGATGAAACACAGAAATTGCATCGGAATTAAATATAAGAGACACAATGCCTACTTAAGTACACGAAGACTGAGTCTTCCTGCTGTCTATGTTTTGCGCTTTTTCTGTGTCACCAGTTTTACATTCCGATGCACCTCTGCAGGTTTACTGTATCCTTTGGACCTTCCCAGTGACGATGAAACACAGAAATTGCATCGGAATTAAATATAAGAGACACAATGCCGACTTAAGTACAAGAAAACTGAGTTTTCTTAGGGTCTATGGTTTGAGCGTTTCCTGTGTCACCAGTTTTACATTCTGATGGACCTCTGCAGGTTTTCTGTATCCCTTGGACCTTCCCATCGACGATGAAACACACAAATTGCATCGGAATTGAACCTCAGAGTCACAATGTCGACTTAAGTACAGGAAGACTGAGTCTTCCTACTGTCTACGTTTTGAGCGTTTCCTGTGTCACCAGTTTTACATTCCGATGCACCTCTGCAGGTTTATTGTACCCATTGGACCTTACCAGTGACGATGAAACACAGAAATTGCATTGGATTTAAATATAAGAGACACAATGCCGACTTCAGTACAGGAAGACTGAGTCTTCCTACTGTCTATGCTTTGAGCGTTTCCTGTGTCACCAGTTTTACATTCCGATGCACCTCTGCAGGTTTACTGTATCCATTGGACCTTCCACCGACGATGAAACACAGAAATTGCATCGGATTTAAATATAAGAGACACAATGCCGACTTAAGTACAGGAAGACTGAGTCTTCCTACTGTCTATGTTTTGAGCGTTTCCGGTGTCACCAGTTTTACACTCCGTTGCACCTCTGCAGGTTTACTGTATCCCTTCGACCTTGACAGTGACGATGAAAAACAGATATTGCATCGGAATTAAATATAAGAGACACAATGCCGACTTAAGTACAAGAAAACTGAGTCCCCTTAGGGTCTATGATTTGAGCGTTTCATGTGTCACCAGTTTTACATTCCGATGGACCTCTGCAGGTTTACTGAATGCCTTGGACATTCCCATTGACGATGAAACACAGAAATTGCATCGGAATTAAATCTAAGAGACACAATGTCGACTTAGGTACAGGGAGACTGAGTGTTCCTACTGTCTACGTTTAGAGCGTTTCCTGTGTCACCAGTTTTACATTCCGATGCACCTCTGAGGGTTTACTGTATCCATTGGACTTCCCATTGACGACGAAACACAGAAATTTCATCGGATTTAAATATAAGAGACACAATGCCGACTTAAGTACAGGTAGACTGAGTATTCCTACTGTCTATGTTTTGAGCGTTGCCTGTGTCACCAGTTTTACATTCCGATGCACCTCTGGAGGTTTACTGTATCCATTGGACCTTCCCATTGACGATGAAACACAGAAATTGCATCGGAATTAAATATAAGAGACACAATGCCGACTTAAGTACAAGAAAACTGAGTCTTCTTATGGTCTATGTTTTGAGCGTTTCCTGTGTCACCAGTTTTACATTCTGATGGACCTCTGCAGGTTTTCTGTATCCCTTGGACCTTCCCATCGACGATGAAACACAGAAATTGCATCGGAATTAAATATAAGAGACACAATGCCGACTTAAGTGCAGGAAGACTGAGTCTTCCTACTGTCTACGTTTTGAGCGTTTCCTGTGTAATCAGTTTTACATTCCGATGCAACTCTGCAGGTTTACTGTATTCCTTGGACCTTCCCATCGACGATGAAACACACAAATTGCATCGGAATTAGACCTAAGAGTCACAATGTCGACTTAAGTACAGGAAGACTGAGTCTTCCTACTGTCTATGCTTTGAGCGTTTCCTGTGTCACCAGTTTTACATTCCGATGCATCTCTGCAGGTTTACTGTATCCATTGGACCTTCCACTGACGATGAAACTCAGAAATTGCATCGGATTTAAATATAAGAGACACAATGTCGACTTAAGTACAGGAAGATTGCGTCTTCCTACTGTCTACGTTTTGAGCGTTTCCTGTGTCACCAGTTTTTCACTCCGATGCACCTCTGCAGGTTTACTGTATCCCTTGGACCTCCCCATCGACGATGAAACACAGAAATTGCATCGGAATTAAATATAAGAGACACAATGCCGACTTAAGTACAGGAAGACTGAGTCTTCCTACTGTCTATACTTTGAGCGTTTCCTGTGTCACCAGTTTTACATTCCGATGCACCTCTGCAGGTTTACTGTATCCATTGGACCTTCCACTGACGATGAAACACAGAAATTGCATCGGATTTAAATATGAGAGACACAATGCCGACTTAAGGACAGGAAGACTGAGTCTTCCTACTGTCTATGTTTTGAGCGTTGCCGGTGTCACCAGTTTTACATTCCGATGCACCTCTGCAGGTTTACTGTATCCCTTCGACCTTCACAGTGACGATGAAAAACAGATATTGCATCGGAATTAAATATAAGAGACACAATGCCGACATAAGTACAAGAAAACTGAGACCTCTTAGGGTCTATGTTTTGAGCGTTTCCTGTGTCACCAGTTTTACATTCCGATGGACTTCTGCAGGTTTACTGTATCCCTTGGACCTTCCCATTGACGATGAAACACAGAAATCGCATCGGAATTAAATCTAAGAGACACAATGTCGACTTAAGTACAGGAAGATTGAGTCTTCCTACTGTCTACGTTTTGAGCGTTTCCTGTGTCACCAGTTTTACATTCCGATGCACCTCTGCAGGTTTACTGTATCCATTGGACCTTCCCATTGACGACCAGACACAGAAATTACATCGGATTTAAATATAAGAGACACAATGCCGACTTAAGTACAGGAAGACTGAGTCTTCCTACTGTCTATGTTTTGAGCGTTTCCTGTGTCACCAGTTTTACATTCCGATGCACCTCTGCAGGCTTACTGTATCAATTGGACCTTCCCAGTGACGATGAAACACAGAAATTGCATCGGAATTAAATATAAGAGACACAATGCCGACTTAAGTATAGGAAGACTGAGTCTTCCTACTGTCTAAGTTTTGAGCGTTTCCTGTGTCACCAGTTTTACATTCCGATGCACCTCTGCAGGTTTACTGTATCCATTGGACATTCCCATTGACGATGAAACACAGAAATTGCATCGGATTTAAATATAAGAGACACAATGCCGACTTAAATACAGGAAGACTGAGTCTTCCTACTGTCTACATTTTGAGCGTTTCCTGTGTCACCAGTTTTACATTCCGATGCACCTCTGCATGTTTACTGTATCCCTTGGACCTTCACAGTGACGATGAAACACAGATATTGCATCGGAATTAAATATAAGAGACACAATGCCGATTTAAGTACAGGAAGACTGAGTCTTTATACTGTCTATGTTTTCAGCGTTTCCTGTGTAATCAGATTTACATTCCGATGTACCTCTGCAAGTTTACTGTATCCCTTGGACGTTCCCATTGACGATGAAACACAGAAATTGCATCGGAATTAAACATAAGAGACACAATGCCTACTTAAGTACACGAAGACTGAGTCTTCCTGCTGTCTATGTTTTGCGCTTTTTCTGTGTCACCAGTTTTACATTCCTATGCAATTCTGCAGGTTTACTGTATCCTTTGGACCTTCACAGTGACGATGAAACACAGAAATTGCTTTGAATTAAATATAAGAGATACAATGCCGACTTAAGTACAGGAAGACTGTGTCTTCCTCCTGTCTATGTATTGAGCGTTTCCTGTGTCACCAGGTTTACATTCCGATGCACCTCTGCAGTTTTACTGTATCCATTAGACAATCATAGTCACGAAGAAACACAGAAATTGCATCGTAATTAAATATAAGAGACACAATGCCGACTTAAGAACAAGAAAACTGAGTCTTCTCAGGGTGTATGTTTTGAGCGTTTCCTGTGTCACCAGTTTTACATTCCGATGCACCTCTGCAGGTTTACTGTATCCATTGGACCTTCCCAGTGACGATGAAACACAGAAATTGCATCGAAATTAAATATAAGAGACACAATGCCGACTTAAGTACAAGAAAACTGAGTTTTCTTAGGGTCTATGGTTTGAGCGTTTCCTGTGTCACCAGTTTTACATTCCGATGGACTTCTGCAGGTTTTCTGTATCCCTTGGACCTTCCCATCGACGATGAAACACACAAATTGCATCGGCATTAGACCTAAGAGTCATAATGTCGACTTAAGTACAGGAAGACTGAGTCTTCCTACTGTCTATGCTTTGAGCGTTTCCTGTGTCACCAGTTTTACATTCCGATGCTTCTCTGCAGGTTTACTGTACCCATTGGACCTTCCACTGACGATGAAACACAGAAATTGCATCGGATTTAAATATAAGAGACACAATTCCGACTTAAGTACAGGAAGACTGAGTCTTCCTACTGTCTATGATTTGAGCGTTTCCGGTGTCACCAGTTTTACACTCCGATGCACCTCTGCAGGTTTACTGTATCCCTTCGACCTTGACAGTGACGATGAAAAACAGATATTGCATCGGAATTAAATATAAGAGACACAATGCCGACTTAAGTACAAGAAAACTGAGTCCCCTTAGGGTCTATGTTTTGAGCGTTTCATGTGTCACCAGTTTTACATTCCGATGGACCTCTGCAGGTTTACTGTATGCCTTGGACCTTCCCATTGACGATGAAACACAGAAATTGCATCGGAATTAAATCTAAGAGACACAATGTCGACTTAAGTACAGGAAGATTGAGTCTTCCTACTGTCTACGTTTTGAGCGTTTCCTGTGTCACCAGTTTTACATTCCGATGCACCTCTGCAGGATTACTGTATCCATTGGACCTTCCCATTGACGACCAATTACAGAAATAACATCGGATTTAAATAAAGAGACACAATGCCGACTTAAGTACAGGAAGACTGAGTCTTCCTATTGTCTATGTTTTGAGCGTTTCCTGTGTCACAAGTTTTACATTCCGATGCACCTCTGCAGGTTTACTGTATCCATTGGACCTTCCCAGTGACGATGAAACACAGAAATTGCATCGGAATTAAATATAAGAGACACAATGCCGACTTAAGTACAAGAAAACTAAGTCTTCTTAGGGTCTATGTTTTGAGCGTTTCCTGTGACACCAGTTTTACATTCCGATGCACCTCTGCAGATTTAGTGTATCGATTAGACCTTCCCATTGACGATGAAACACAGAAATTGCATCGGAATTAAATATAAGAGACACAATGCCGACTTACGTACAGGAAGACTGAGTCTTCCTACTGTCTACGTTTTGAGCGTTTCCTGTGTCACCAGTTTTACATTCCGATGCACCTCTGCAGGTTTACTGTATCCATTGGACCTTCCCAGTGACGATGAAACACAGAAATTGCATCGGAATTAAATATAAGAGACACAATGCCGACTAACGTACAAGAAAACTGAGTTTTCTTAGGGTCTGTGGTTTGAGCGTTTCCTGTGTCGCCAGTTTTACATTCCGATGGACCTCTGCAGGTTTTCTGTATCCCTTGGACCTTCCCATCGACGATGAAACACACAAATTGCATCGGAATTAGACCTAAGAGTCACAATGTCGACTTAAGTACAGGAAGACTGAGTCTTCCTACTGTCTGTGCTTTGAGCGTTTCCTGTGTCACCAGTTTTACATTCCGATGCACCTCTGCAGGTTTACTGTATCCATTGGACCTTCCACTGACGATGAAACACAGAAATTGCATCGGATTTAAATATAAGAGACCCAATGCCGACTTAAGTACAGGAAGACTGAGTCTTCCTACTGTCTATGTTTTGAGCGTTTCCGGTGTCACCAGTTTTACACTCCGATGCACCTCTGCAGGTTATTGTATCCCTTCGACCTTGACAGTGACGATGAAAAACAGATATTGCATCGGAATTAAATATAAGAGCCGCAATGCCGACTTAAGTACAGGAAGACTGAGTCTTCCTACTGTCTATGTTTTGAGCGTTTCCAGTGTCACCAGTTTTACATTCCGATGGACCTCTGCAGGTTTATGTATCCCTTGGACCTTCCCATTGACGATGAAACACAGAAATTGCAACGGAATTAAATGTAAGAGACACAATGTCGACTTAAGTACTGGAAGACTGAGTCTTCCTACTGTCTACGATTTGAGCGTTTCCTGTGTCACCAGTTTTACATTCCGATGGACCTCTGCAGGTTTACTGTATGCCTTGGACCTTCCCATTGACGATGAAACACAGAAATTGCATCGGAATTAAATCTAAGAGACACAATGTCGACTTAAGTACAGGAAGACTGAGTCTTCCTACTGTCTACGTTTAGAGCGTTTTCTGTGTCACCAGTTTTACATTCCGATGCACCTCTGAGGGTTTACTGTATCCATTGGACTTCCCATTGACGACGAAACACAGAAATTGCATCGGATTTAAATATAAGAGACACAATGCCGACTTAAGTACAGGAAGACTGAGTCTTCCTACTGTCTATGTTTTGAGCGTTTCCAGTGTCACCAGTTTTACATTCCGATGGACCTCTGCAGGTTTATGTATCCCTTGGACCTTCCCATTGACGATGAAACACAGAAATTGCAACGGAATTAAATCTAAGAGACACAATGCCGACTTAAGTACAGGTAGACTGAGTCTTCCTACTGTCTATGTTTTGAGCGTTGCCTGTGCCACCAGTTTTACATTCAGATGCACTTCTGCAGGTTTACTGTATCCATTGGACCTTCCCATTGACGATGAAACACAGAAATTGCATCGGAATTAAATATAAGAGACACAATGCCGACTTAAGTACAAGAAAAGTGAGTCTTCTTAGGGTCTATGTTTTGAGCGTTTCCTGTGTCACCAGTTTTACATTCTGATGGACTCTGCAGGTTTTCTGTATCCCTTGGACCTTCCCATCGACGATGAAACACAGAAATTGCATCGGAATTAAATATAAGAGACACAATGCCGACTTAAGTACAGGAAGACTGAGTCTTCCTACTGTCTACGTTTTGAGCGTTTCCTGTGACACCAGTTTTACATTCCGATGCACCTCTGCAGGTTTACTGTATACATTGGACCTTCCCATTGACGATGAAATACAGAAATTGCATCGGATTTAAATATAAGAGACACAATGCCGACTTAAGTACAGGAACACTGAGTCTTACTACTGTCTATATTTTGAGCGTTTCCTGTGTCACCAGTTTTACATTCCGATGCACCTCTGCAGGTTTACTGTATCCCTTGGACCTTCACAGTGACGATGAAACACAGATATTGCATCGGAATTAAATATAAGAGACACCATGCCGATTTAAGTACAGGATGACTGAGTCTTTATACTGTCTTTGTTTTGAGCGTTTCCTGTGTAATCAGTTTTACATTCCGATGCAACTCTGCAGGTTTACTGTATTCCTTGGACCTTCCCATTGACGATGAAACACAGAAATTGCATCGGAATTAAGTATGAGACACAATGCCGACTTAAGTACAGAAAGACTGAGTCTTCCTACTGTCTATGTTTTAAGCGTTTCCTGTGTCACCAGTTTTACATTCCGATGCACCTCTGCAGGTTTACTGTATCCATTGGACCTTCCCATTGACGACCAAACACAGAAATTACATCGGATTTAAATATAAGAGACACAATGCCGACTTAAGTACAGGAAGACTGAGTCTTCCTATTGTCTATGTTTTGAGCGTTTCCTGTGTCACCAGTTTTACATTCCGATGCACCTCTGCAGGTTTACTGTATCCATTGGACCTTCCCAGTGACGATGAAACACAGAAATTGCATCGGAATTAAATCTAAGAGACACAATGTCGACTTAAGTACAGGAAGATTGAGTCTTCCTACTGTCTACGTTTTGAGCGTTTCCTGTGTCACCAGTTTTACATTCCGATGCACCTCTGCAGGTTTACTGTATCCATTGGACCTTCCCATTGACGACCAAACACAGAAATTACATCGGATTTAAATATAAGAGACACAATGCCGACTTAAGTACAGGAAGACTGAGTCTTCCTATTGTCTATGTTTTGAGCGTTTCCTGTGTCACCAGTTTTACATTCCGATGCACCTCTGCAGGTTTACTGTATCCATTGGACCTTCCCAGTGACGATGAAACACAGAAATTGCATCGGAATTAAATATAAGAGACACAATGCCGACTTAAGTATAGGAAGACTGAGTCTTCCTACTGTCTAAGTTTTGAGCGTTTCCTGTGTCACCAGTTTTACATTCCGATGCACCTCTGCAGGTTTACTGTATCCATTGGACATTCCCATTGACGATGAAACACAGAAATTGCATCGGATTTAAATATAAGAGACACAATGCCGACTTAAATACAGGAAGACTGAGTCTTCCTACTGTCTACATTTTGAACGTTTCCTGTGTCACCAGTTTTACATTCCGATGCACCTCTGCATGTTTACTGTATCCCTTGGACCTTCACAGTGACGATGAAACACAGATATTGCATCGGAATTAAATATAAGAGACACAATGCCGATTTAAGTACAGGAAGACTGAGTCTTTATACTGTCTTTGTTTTCAGCGTTTCCTGTGTAATCAGATTTACATTCCGATGTACCTCTGCAAGTTTACTGTATCCCTTGGACCTTCCCATTGACGATGAAACACAGAAATTGCATCGGAATTAAACATAAGAGACACAATGCCTACTTAAGTACCCGAAGACTGAGTCTTCCTGCCGTCTATGTTTTGCGCTTTTTCTGTGTCACCAGTTTTACATTCATATGCAATTCTGCAGGTTTACTGTATCCTTTGGACCTTCACAGTGACGATGAAACACAGAAATTGCTTTGAATTAAATATAAGAGATACAATGCCGACTTAAGTACAGGAAGACTGTGTCTTCCTCCTGTCTATGTATTGAGCGTTTCCTGTGTCACCAGGTATACATTCCGATGCACCTCTGCAGTTTTACTGTATCCATTAGACATTCATAGTCACGAAGAAACACAGAAATTGCATCGGAATTAAATATAAGAGACACAATGCCGACTTAAGTACAAGAAAACTGAGTCTTCTCAGGGTGTATGTTTTGAGCGTTTCCTGTGTCACCAGTTTTACATTCCGATGCACCTCTGCAGGTTTATTGTATCCATTGGACCTTCCCAGTGACGATGAAACACAGAAATTGCATCGGAATTAAATATAAGAGGCACAATGCCGACTTAAGTACAAGAAAACTGAGTTTTCTTAGGGTCTATGGTTTGAGCGTTTCCTGTGTCACCAGTTTTACATTCCGATGGACCTCTGCAGGTTTTCTGTATCCCTTGGACCTTCCCATCGACGATGAAACACACAAATTGCATCGGAATTAGACCTAAGAGTCACAATGTCGACTTAAGTACAGGAAGACTGAGTCTTCCTACTGTCTATGCTTTGAGCGATTCCTGTGTCACCAGTTTTACATTCCGATGCATCTCTGCAGGTTTACTGTATCCATTGGACCTTCCACTGACGATGAAACACAGAAATTGCATCGGATTTAAATATGAGAGACACAATGCCGACTTAAGTACAGGAAGACTGAGTCTTCCTACTGTCTATGTTTTGAGCGTTTCCGGTGTCACCAGTTTTACACTCCGATGCACCTCTGCAGGTTTACTGTATCCCTTCGACCTTGACAGTGACGATGAAAAACAGATATTGCATCGGAATTAAATATAAGAGACACAATGCCGACTTAAGTACAAGAAAACTGAGTCCCCTTAGGGTCTATGTTTTGAGCGTTTCCTGTGTCACCAGTTTTACATTCCGATGGACCTCTGCAGGTTTACTGTATGCCTTGGACCTTCCCATTGACGATGAAACACAGAAATTGCATCGGAATTAAATCTAAGAGACACAATGTCGACTTAAGTACAGGAAGATTGAGTCTTCCTACTGTCTACGTTTTGAGCGTTTCCTGTGTCACCAGTTTTACATTCCGATGCACCTCTGCAGGTTTACTGTATCCATTGGACCTTCCCATTGACGACCAATTACAGAAATAACATCGGATTTAAATATAAGAGACACAATGCCGACTTAAGTACAGGGAGACTGAGTCTTCCTATTGTCTATGTTTTGAGCGTTTCCTGTGTCACCAGTTTTACATTCCGATGCACCTCTGCAGGTTTACTGTATCCATTGGACTTTCCCAGTGACGATGAAACACAGAAATTGCATCGGAATTAAATATAAGAGACACAATGCCGACTTAAGTACAAGAAAACTGTGTCTTCTTAGGGTCTATGTTTTGAGCGTTTCCTGTGACACCAGTTTTACATTCCGATGCACCTCTGCAGGTTTAGTGTATCGATTAGACCTTCCCATTGACGATGAAACACAGAAATTGCATCGGAATTAAATATAAGAGACACAATGCCGACTTACGTACAGGAAGACTGAGTCTTCCTACTGTCTACGTTTTGAGCGTTTCCTGTGTCACCAGTTTTACATTCCGATGCACCTCTGCAGGTTTACTGTATCCATTGGACATTCCCATTGACGATGAAACACAGAAATTGCATCGGATTTAAATATATGAGACACAATGCCGACTTAAGTACAGGAAGACTGAGTCTTCCTACTGTCTACATTTTGAGCGTTTCCTGTGTCACCAGTTTTACATTCCGATGCACCTCTGCATGTTTACTGTATCCCTTGGACCTTCACAGTGATGATGAAACACACATATTGCATCGGAATTAAATATAAGAGACACAATGCCGATTTAAGTACAGGAAGACTGAGTCTTTATACTGTCTATGTTTTCAGCGTTTCCTGTGTAATCAGATTTACATTCCGATGGACCTCTGCAAGTTTACTGTATCCCTTGGACCTTCCCATTGACGATGAAACACAGAAAATGCATCGGAATTAAACATAAGAGACACAATGCCAACTTAAGTACACGAAGACTGAGTCTTCCTGCTGTCTATGTTTTGCGCTTTTTCTGTGTCACCAGTTTTACATTCCTATGCGCCTCTGCCGGTTTACTGTATCCTTTGGACCTTCACAGTAGCGATGAAACACAGAAATTGCTTTGAATTAAATATAAGAGATACAATGCCGACTTAAGTACAGGAAGACTGTGTCTACCTACTGTCTATGTATTGAGCGTTTCCTGTGTCACCAGGTTTACATTCAGATGCACCTCTGCAGTTTTACTGTATCCATTCGACATTCACAGTCACGAAGAAACACAGAAATTGGATCGGAATTAAATATAAGAGACACAATGCCGACTTAAGTACAAGAAAACTGAGTCTTCTCAGGGTGTATGTTTTGAGCGTTTCCTGTGTCACCAGTTTTACATTCCGATGCACCTCTGCAGGTTTACTGTATCCATTGGACCTTCCCAGTGACGATGAAACACAGAAATTGCATCGGAATTAAATATAAGAGACACAATGCCGACTAACGTACAAGAAAACTGAGTTTTCTTAGGGTCTGTGGTTTGAGCGTTTCCTGTGTCACCAGTTTTACATTCCGATGGACCTCTGCAGGTTTTCTGTATCCCTTGGACCTTCCCATCGACGATGAAACACACAAATTGCACCGGAATTAGACCTAAGAGTCACAATGTCGACTTAAGTACAGGAAGACTGAGTCTTCCTACTGTCTGTGCTTTGAGCGTTTCCTGTGTCACCAGTTTTACATTCCGATGCACCTCTGCAGGTTTACTGTATCCATTGGACCTTCCACAGACGATGAAACACAGAAATTGCATCGGATTTAAATATAAGAGACCCAATGCCGACTTAAGTACAGGATGACTGAGTCTTCCTACTGTCTATGTTTTGAGCGTTTCCGGTGTCACCAGTTTTACACTCCGATGCACCTCTGCAGGTTTACTGTATCCCTTCGACCTTGACAGTGACGATGAAAAACAGATATTGCATCGGAATTAAATATAAGAGACACAATGCCGACTTAAGTACAAGAAAACTGAGTCCCCTTAGGGTCTATGTTTTGAGCGTTTCATGTGTCACCAGTTTTACATTCCGATGGACCTCTGCAGGTTTACTGTATCCATTGGACTTCCCATTGACGACGAAACACAGAAATTGCATCGGATTTAAATATAAGAGACACAATGCCGACTTAAGTACAGGAAGACTGAGTCTTCCTACTGTCTATGTTTGAGCGTTTCCTGTGTCACCAGTTTTACATTCCGATGGACCTCTGCAGGTTTATGTATCCCTTGGACTTTCCCATTGACGATGAAACACAGAAATTGCAACGGAATTAAATCTAAGAGACACAATGTCGACTTAAGTACAGGAAGACTGAGTCTTCCTACTGTCTACGATTTGAGCGTTTCCTGTGTCACCAGTTTTACATTCCGATGCACCTCTGCAGGTTTACTGTATCCATTGCACCTTCCCATTGACGACGAAACACAAAATTACATCTGATTTAAATATAAGAGACACAATGCCGACTTAAGTACAGGTAGACTGAGTCTTCCTACTGTCTATGTTTTGAGCGTTGCCTGTGCCACCAGTTTTACATTCAGATGCACTTCTGCAGGTTTACTGTATCCATTGGACCTTCCCATTGACGATGAAACACAGAAATTGCATCGGAATTAAATATAAGAGACACAATGCCGACTTAAGTACAAGAAAAGTGAGTCTTCTTAGGGTCTATGTTTTGAGCGTTTCCTGTGTCACCAGTTTTACATTCTGATGGACTCTGCAGGTTTTCTGTATCCCTTGGACCTTCCCATCGACGATGAAACACAGAAATTGCATCGGAATTAAATATAAGAGACACAATGCCGACTTAAGTACAGGAAGACTGAGTCTTCCTACTGTCTACGTTTTGAGCGTTTCCTGTGACACCAGTTTTACATTCCGATGCACTTCTGCAGGTTTACTGTATTCATTGGACCTTCCCATTGACGATGAAATACAGAAATTGCATCGGATTTAAATATAAGAGACACAATGCCGACTTAAGTACAGGAACACTGAGTCTTACTACTGTCTATATTTTGAGCGTTTCCTGTGTCACCAGTTTTACCTTCCGATGCACCTCTGCAGGTTTACTGTATCCCTTGGACCTTCACAGTGACGATGAAACACAGATATTGCATCGGAATTAAATATAAGAGACACCATGCCGATTTAAGTACAGGATGACTGAGTCTTTATACTGTCTTTGTTTGAGCGTTTCCTGTGTAATCAGTTTTACATTCCGATGCAACTCTGCAGGTCTACTGTATTCCTTGGACCTTCCCATTGACGATGAAACACAGAAATTGCATCGGAATTAAGTATGAGACACAATGCCGACTTAAGTACAGAAAGACTGAGTCTTCCTACTGTCTATGTTTTAAGCGTTTCCTGTGTCACCAGTTTTACATTCCGATGCACCCCTGCAGGTTTACTGTATCCATTGGACATTCCCATTGACGATGAAACACAGAAATTGCATCGGATTTAAATATAAGAGACACAATGCCGACTTAAGTACAGCAAGACTGTGTCTTCCTACTGTCTATGTTTTGAGCGTTTCCTGTGTCACCAGTTTTTCACTCCGATGCACCTCGTCAGGTTTACTGTATCCCTTGGACCTCCCCATCGACGATGAAACACAGACATTGCATCGGAATTAAATATAAGAGACACAATGCCGACTTAAGTACAGGAAGACTGAGTCTTCCTACTGTCTATGTTTTGAGCGTTTCCTGTGTCACCAGTTTTACAATCCGATGCACCTCTGCAGGTTTACTGTATACATTGGACCTTCCCATTGACGATGAAACACAGAAATTGCATCGGAATTAAATATAAGAGACACAATGCCGACTTAAGTACAAGAAAACTGAGTCTTCTTAGGGTCTATGCTTTGATCGTTTCCTGTGTCACCAGTTTTACATTCCGATGCACCTCTGCAGGTTTACTGTATCCCTTGGACCTTCACAGTGACGATGAAACACAGATATTGCATCGGAATTAAATATAAGAGACACAATGCCGATTTAAGTACAGGAAGACTGAGTGTTTATACTGTCTGTGTTTTCAGCGTATCCTGTGTAATCAGTTTTACATTCTGATGCACCTCTGCAGGTTTACTGTATTCCTTGGACCTTCCCATTGACGTTGAAACACAGAAATTGCATCTGAATTAAATATAAGAGACACAATGCCTACTTAAGTACAGGAAGACTGAGTCTTCCTACTGTCTATGTTTTGCGCTTTTTCTGTGTCACCAGTTTTTCATTCCGATGCACCTCTGCAGGTTTACTGTATCCAATGGACCTTCACAATGACGATGAAACACGAAATTGCTTTGGAATTAAATATAAGAGATACAATGCCGACTTAAGTACAGGAAGACTGAGTCTCCCTACTGTCTATGCTTTGAGCGTTTCCTGTGTCACCAGTTTTACATTCCGATGCAGCTCTGCAGGTTTACTGTATCCATTGGACCTTCCCATTGACGATGAAACACAAAAATTGCATCGGATTTAAATTTAAGAGACACAATGCCGACTTAACTACAGGAAGACTGAGTCTTCCTACTGTCTATGCTTTGAGCGTTTCCTGTGTCACCAGTTTTACATTCCGATGCACCTCTGCAGGTTTACTGTATCCATTGGACCTTCCACTGACGACGAAACACAAAAATTGCATCGGATTTAAATATAAGAGACACAATGCCGACTTAAGTACAGGAAGACTGAGTCTTCCTACTGTCTATGTTTTGAGCGTTTCCTGTGTCACCAGTTTTACATTCCGATGCAACTCTGCAGGTTTAGTGTATCGATTAGACCTTCCCATTGACGATGAAACACAGAAATTGCATCGGAATTAAATATAAGAGACACAATGCCGACTCAAGTACAGGAAGACTGAGTCTTTCTACTGTCTACGTTTTGAGCGTTTCCTGTGTCGCCAGTTTTACATTCCGATGCACCCCTGCAGGTTTACTGTCTCCATTGGACCTTCCCATTGACGATGAAACACAGAAATTGCATTGTATTAAAATATACGAGGCACAATGCCGACTTAAGTACAAGAAAACTGAGTCTTCTTAGGGTCTATGTTTTGAGCGTTTCCTGTGTCACCAGTTTTACATTCCGATACACCTCTGCAGGTTTACTGTATCCATTGGACCTTCACAGTGACGATGAAACACAGAAATTGCATCGGAATTAAATCTAAGAGACACAATGTCGACTTAAGTACAGGAAGACTGAGTCTTCCTACTGTCTACGTTTTGAGCGTTTCCTGTATCACCAGTTCTACATTCCTATGCACTTCTGCAGGTTTACTGTATCCATTGGACCTTCCCATTGGCGACGAAACACAGAAATTGCATCGGATTTAGATATAAGAGACACAATGCCGACTTAAGTACAGGAAGACTGAGTCTTCCTACTGTCTATGTTTTGAGCGTTTCCTGTGTCACCAGTTTTACATTCCGATGCACCTCTGCAGGTTTATGTATCCCTTGGACCTTCCCATTGACGATGAAACACAGAAATTGCATCGGAATTAAATCTAAGAGTCACAATGTCGACTTAAATACAGGAAGACTGAGTCTTCCTACTGTCTACGATTTGAGCGTTTCCTGTGTCACCAGTTTTACATTCCGATGCACCTCTGCAGGTTTACTGTATACATTGGACCTTCCCATTGACGATGAAACACAGAAATTGCATCGGAATTAAATATAAGAGACACAATGCCGACTTAAGTACAAGAAAACTGAGTCTTCTTAGGGTCTATGCTTTGATCGTTTCCTGTGTCACCAGTTTTACATTCCGATGCACCTCTGCAGGTTTACTGTATCCCTTGGACCTTCACAGTGACGATGAAACACAGATATTGCATCGGAATTAAATATAAGAGACACAATGCCGATTTAAGTACAGGAAGACTGAGTGTTTATACTGTCTGTGTTTTCAGCGTATCCTGTGTAATCAGTTTTACATTCTGATGCACCTCTGCAGGTTTACTGTATTCCTTGGACCTTCCCATTGACGTTGAAACACAGAAATTGCATCTGAATTAAATATAAGAGACACAATGCCTACTTAAGTACAGGAAGACTGAGTCTTCCTACTGTCTATGTTTTGCGCTTTTTCTGTGTCACCAGTTTTTCATTCCGATGCACCTCTGCAGGTTTACTGTATCCAATGGACCTTCACAATGACGATGAAACACGAAATTGCTTTGGAATTAAATATAAGAGATACAATGCCGACTTAAGTACAGGAAGACTGAGTCTTCCTACTGTCTATGCTTTGAGCGTTTCCTGTGTCACCAGTTTTACATTCCGATGCACTTCTGCAGGTTTACTGTATCCATTGGACCTTCCCATTGACGATGAAACACAAAAATTGCATCGGATTTAAATTTAAGAGACACAATGCCGACTTAACTACAGGAAGACTGAGTCTTCCTACTGTCTATGCTTTGAGCGTTTCCTGTGTCACCAGTTTTACATTCCGATGCACCTCTGCAGGTTTACTGTATCCATTGGACCTTCCACTGACGACGAAACACAAAAATTGCATCGGATTTAAATATAAGAGACACAATGCCGACTTAAGTACAGGAAGACTGAGTCTTCGTACTGTCTATGTTTTGAGCGTTTCCTGTGTCACCAGTTTTACATTCCGATGCAACTCTGCAGGTTTAGTGTATCGATTAGACCTTCCCATTGACGATGAAACACAGAAATTGCATCGGAATTAAATATAAGAGACACAATGCCGACTCAAGTACAGGAAGACTGAGTCTTTCTACTGTCTACGTTTTGAGCGTTTCCTGTGTCGCCAGTTTTACATTCCGATGCACCCCTGCAGGTTTACTGTCTCCATTGGACCTTCCCATTGACGATGAAACACAGAAATTGCATTGTATTAAAATATACGAGGCACAATGCCGACTTAAGTACAAGAAAACTGAGTCTTCTTAGGGTCTATGTTTTGAGCGTTTCCTGTGTCACCAGTTTTACATTCCGATACACCTCTGCAGGTTTACTGTATCCATTGGACCTTCACAGTGACGATGAAACACAGAAATTGCATCGGAATTAAATCTAAGAGACACAATGTCGACTTAAGTACAGGAAGACTGAGTCTTCCTACTGTCTACGTTTTGAGCGTTTCCTGTATCACCAGTTTTACATTCCTATGCACTTCTGCAGGTTTACTGTATCCATTGGACCTTCCCATTGGCGACGAAACACAGAAATTGCATCGGATTTAGATATAAGAGACACAATGCCGACTTAAGTACAGGAAGACTGAGTCTTCCTACTGTCTATGATTTGAGCGTTTCCTGTGTCACCAGTTTTACATTCCGATGCACCTCTGCAGGTTTATGTATCCCTTGGACCTTCCCATTGACGATGAAACACAGAAATTGCATCGGAATTAAATCTAAGAGTCACAATGTCGACTTAAATACAGGAAGACTGAGTCTTCCTACTGTCTACGATTTGAGCGTTTCCTGTGTCACCAGTTTTACATTCCGATGCACCTCTGCAGGTTTACTGTATCCATTGGACCTTCCACTGACGACGAAACAGAGAAATTGCATCGGATTTAAATATAACAGACACAATGCCGACTTAAGTACAGGAAGACTGAGTCTTCCTACTGTCTATGTTTTGAGCGTTTCCGGTGTCACCAGTTTTACATTTCGATGCACCGCTGCAGGTTTACTGTATCCCTTCGACCTTGACAGTGACGATGAAAAACAGATATTGCATCGGAATTAAATATAAGAGACACAATGCCGACTTAAGTACAAGAAAACTGAGTCCTCTTAGGGTCTATGTTTTGAGCGTTTCCTGTGTCACCAGTTTTACATTCCGATGCACCTCTCAGGGTTTACTGTATCCATTGGACTTCCCATTGACGACGAAACACAGAAATTGCATCGGATTTAAATATAAGAGACACAATGCCGACTTAAGTACAGGAAGACTGAGTCTTCCTACTGTCTATGTTTTGACCGTTTCCTGTGTCACCAGTTTTACATTCCGATGGACCTCTGCAGGTTTATGTATCCCTTGGACCTTCCCATTGACGATGAAACACAGAAATTGCATCGGAATTAAATCTAAGAGACACAATAAAGACTTAAGTACAGGAAGACTGAGTCTTCCTACTGTCTACGATTTGAGCGTTTCCTGTGTCACCAGTTTTACATTCCGATGCACCTCTGCAGGTTTACTGTATCCATTGGACCTTCCCATTCACGATGAAACACAGAAATTGCATCGGAATTAAATATAAGAGACACAATGCCGACTTAAGTACAAGAAAACTGAGTCTTCTTAGGGTCTATGATTTGAGCGTTTCCTGTGTCACCAGTTTTACATTTTGATGGACCTCTGCAGGTTTTCTGTATCCCTTGGACCTTCCCATCGACGATGAAACACAGAAATTGCTTCGGAATTAAATAAAAGAGACACAATGCCGACTTAAGTACAGGAAGACTGAGTCTTCCTACTGTCTATGTTTTGAGCGTTTCCTGTGTCACCAGTTTTACATTCCGATGCACCTCTGCAGGTTTACTGTATACATTGGACCTTCCCATTGACGATGAAATACAGAAATTGCATCGGATTTAAATATAAGAGACACAATGCCGACTTAAGTACAGGAAGACTGAGTCTTCCTACTGTCTATATTTTGAGCGTTTCCTGTGTCACCAGTTTTACATTCCGATGCACCTCTGCAGGTTTACTGTATCCCTTGGACCTTCACAGTGACGATGAAACACAGATATTGCATCGGAATTAAATATAAGAGACACCATGCCGATTTAAGTACAGGAAGACTGAGTCTTTATACTGTCTTTGTTTTGAGCGTTTCCTGTGTAATCAGTTTTACATTCCGATGCAACTCTGCAGCTTTACTGTATTCCTTGGACCTTCCCATTGACGATGAAACACAGAAATTGCATCGGAATTAAGTATCAGACACAATGCCGACTTAAGTACAGAAAGACTGAGTCTTACTACTGTCTATGTTTTAAGCGTTTCCTGTGTCACCAGTTTTACATTCCGATGCACCCCTGCAGATTTACTGTATCCATTGGACATTCCCATTGACGATGAAACACAGAAATTGCATCGGATTTAAATATAAGAGACACAATGCCGACTTAAGTACAGCAAGACTGAGTCTTCCTACTGTCTATGTTTTGAGCGTTTCCTGTGTCACCAGTTTTTCACTCCGATGCACCTCTGCAGGTTTACTGTATCCCTTGGACCTCCCCATCGACGATGAAAAACAGAAATTGCATCGGAATTAAATATAAGAGACACAATGCCGACTTAAGTACAGGAAGACTGAGTCTTCCTACTGTCTATGTTTTGAGCGTTTCCTGTGTCACCAGTTTTACATTCCGATGCACCTCTGCAGGTTTACTGTATACATTGGACCTTCCCATTGACGATGAAACACAGAAATTGCATCGGAATTAAACATAAGAGACACAATGCCGACTTAAGTACAAGAAAACTGAGCCTTCTTAGGGTCTATGCTTTGATCGTTTCCTGTGTCACCAGTTTTACATTCCGATGCACCTCTGCAGGTTTACTGTATCCCTTGGACCTTCACAGTGACGATGAAACACAGATATTGCATCGGAATTAAATATAAGAGACACAATGCCGATTTAAGTACAGGAAGACTGAGTCTTTATACTGTCTATGTTTTCAGCGTATCCTGTGTAATCAGTTTTACATTCCGATGCACCTCTGCAAGTTTACTGTATCGATTGGACCTTCCCATTGACGATGAAACACAGAAATTGCATCTGAATTCAATATAAGAGACACAATGCCTACTTAAGTACAGGAAGACTGAGTCTTCCTACTGTCTATGTTTTGCGCTTTTTCTGTGTCACCAGTTTTTCATTCCGATGCAACTCTGCAGGTTTACTGGATCCAATGGACCTTCACAATGACGATGAAACACGAAATTGCTTTGGAATTAAGTATAAGAGATACAATGCCGACTTAAGTACAGGAAGACTGTGTCTTCCTACCGTCTATGTATTGAGCGTTTCCTGTGTCACCAGGTTTACATTCCGATGCACCTCTGCTGGTTTACTGTATCCATTCGACATTCACAGTCACGAAGAGACACAGAAATTGCATCGGAATTAAATAAAGAGACACAATGCCGACTTAAGTACAGGAAGACTGAGTCTTCCTACTGTCTATGTTTTGAGCGTTTCCGGTGTCACCAGTTTTACATTTCGATGCACCGCTGCAGGTTTACTGTATCCCTTCGACCTTGACAGTGACGATGAAAAACAGATATTGCATCGGAATTAAATATAAGAGACACAATGCCGACTTAAGTACAAGAAAACTGAGTCCTCTTAGGGTCTATGTTTTGAGCGTTTCCTGTGTCACCAGTTTTACATTCCGATGCACCTCTGAGGGTTTACTGTATCCATTGGACTTCCCATTGACGACGAAACACAGAAATTGCATCGGATTTAAATATAAGAGACACAATGCCGACTTAAGTACAGGAAGACTGAGTCTTCCTACTGTCTATGTTTTGACCGTTTCCTGTGTCACCAGTTTTACATTCCGATGGACCTCTGCAGGTTTATGTATCCCTTGGACCTTCCCATTGACGATGAAACACAGAAATTGCATCGGAATTAAATCTAAGAGACACAATAAAGGCTTAAGTACAGGAAGACTGAGTCTTCCTACTGTCTACGATTTGAGCGTTTCCTGTGTCACCAGTTTTACATTCCGATGCACCTCTGCAGGTTTACTGTATCCATTGGACCTTCCCATTCACGATGAAACACAGAAATTGCATCGGAATTAAATATAAGAGACACAATGCCGACTTAAGTACAAGAAAACTGAGTCTTCTTAGGGTCTATGTTTTGAGCGTTTCCTGTGTCACCAGTTTTACATTTTGATGGACCTCTGCAGGTTTTCTGTATCCCTTGGACCTTCCCATCGACGATGAAACACAGAAATTGCTTCGGAATTAAATATAAGAGACACAATGCCGACTTAAGTACAGGAAGACTGAGTCTTCCTACTGTCTACGTTTTGAGCGTTTCCTGTGACACCAGTTTTACATTCCGATGCACCTCTGCAGGTTTACTGTATACATTGGACCTTCCCATTGACGATGAAATACAGAAATTGCATCGGATTTAAATATAAGAGACACAATGCCGACTTAAGTACAGGAAGACTGAGTCTTCCTACTGTCTATATTTTGAGCGTTTCCTGTGTCACCAGTTTTACATTCCGATGCACCTCTGCAGGTTTACTGTATCCCTTGGACCTTCACAGTGACGATGAAACACAGATATTGCATCGGAATTAAATATAAGAGACACCATGCCGATTTAAGTACAGGAAGACTGAGTCTTTATACTGTCTTTGTTTTGAGCGTTTCCTGTGTAATCAGTTTTACATTCCGATGCAACTCTGCAGCTTTACTGTATTCCTTGGACCTTCCCATTGACGATGAAACACAGAAATTGCATCGGAATTAAGTATCAGACACAATGCCGACTTAAGTACAGAAAGACTGAGTCTTACTACTGTCTATGTTTTAAGCGTTTCCTGTGTCACCAGTTTTACATTCCGATGCACCCCTGCAGATTTACTGTATCCATTGGACATTCCCATTGACGACGAAACACAGAAATTGCATCGGATTTAAATATAAGAGACACAATGCCGACTTAAGTACAGCAAGACTGAGTCTTCCTACTGTCTATGTTTTGAGCGTTTCCTGTGTCACCAGTTTTTCACTCCGATGCACCTCTGCAGGTTTACTGTATCCCTTGGACCTCCCCATCGACGATGAAAAACAGAAATTGCATCGGAATTAAATATAAGAGACACAATGCCGACTTAAGTACAGGAAGACTGAGTCTTCCTACTGTCTATGTTTTGAGCGTTTCCTGTGTCACCAGTTTTACATTCCGATGCACCTCTGCAGGTTTACTGTATACATTGGACCTTCCCATTGACGATGAAACACAGAAATTGCATCGGAATTAAACATAAGAGACACAATGCCGACTTAAGTACAAGAAAACTGAGCCTTCTTAGGGTCTATGCTTTGATCGTTTCCTGTGTCACCAGTTTTACATTCCGATGCACCTCTGCAGGTTTACTGTATCCCTTGGACCTTCACAGTGACGATGAAACACAGATATTGCATCGGAATTAAATATAAGAGACACAATGCCGATTTAAGTACAGGAAGACTGAGTCTTTATACTGTCTATGTTTTCAGCGTATCCTGTGTAATCAGTTTTACATTCCGATGCACCTCTGCAAGTTTACTGTATTGATTGGACCTTCCCATTGACGATGAAACACAGAAATTGCATCTGAATTCAATATAAGAGACACAATGCCTACTTAAGTACAGGAAGACTGAGTCTTCCTACTGTCTATGTTTTGCGCTTTTTCTGTGTCACCAGTTTTTCATTCCGATGCAACTCTGCAGGTTTACTGGATCCAATGGACCTTCACAATGACGATGAAACACGAAATTGCTTTGAAATTAAATATAAGAGATACAATGCCGACTTAAGTACAGGAAGACTGTGTCTTCCTACCGTCTATGTATTGAGCGTTTCCTGTGTCACCAGGTTTACATTCCGATGCACCTCTGCTGGTTTACTGTATCCATTCGACATTCACAGTCACGAAGAAACACAGAAATTGCATCGGAATTAAATAAAGAGACACAATGCCGACTTAAGTACAGGAAGACTGAGTCTTCCTACTGTCTATGTTTTGAGCGTTTCCGGTGTCACCAGTTTTACATTTCGATGCACCGCTGCAGGTTTACTGTATCCCTTCGACCTTGACAGTGACGATGAAAAACAGATATTGCATCGGAATTAAATATAAGAGACACAATGCCGACTTAAGTACAAGAAAACTGAGTCCTCTTAGGGTCTATGTTTTGGGCGTTTCCTGTGTCACCAGTTTTACATTCCGATGGACCTCTGCAGGTTTACTGTATCCCTTGGAACTTCCCATTGACGATGAAACACAGAAATTGCATCTTAATTAAATCTAAGAGACACAATGTCGACTTATGTACAGGAAGACTGAGTCTTCCTACTGTCTACGTTTTGAGCGTTTCCTGTGTCACCAGTTTTACATTCCGATGCACCTCCGCAGGTTTACTGTATCCATTGGACCTTCCCATTGACGACGAAACACAGAAATTGCATCGGATTTAAATATAAGACACACAATGCCGACTTAAGTACAGGAAGACTGAGTCTTCCTACTGTCTATGTTTTGAGCGTTTCCTGTGTCACCAGTTTTACATTCCGATGCACCTCTGCAGGTTTACTGTATCCATTGGACCTTCCCATTGACGATGAAACACAGAAATTGCATCGGAATTAAATATAAGAGACACAATGCCGACTTAAGTACAAGAAAACTGAGTCTTCTTAGGGTCTATGTTTTGAGCGTTTCCTGTGTCGCCAGTTTTACTTTCCGATGGACCTCTGCAGGTTTTCTGTATCCCTTGGACCTTCCCATCGACGATGAAACACAGAAATTGCATCGGAATTAAATCTAAGAGACACAATATCGACTTAAGTACAGGAAGACTGAGTCTTCCTACTGTCTACGTTTTGAGCGTTTCCTGTGTCACCAGTTTTACATTCCGATGCACCTCTGCAGGTTTAGTGTATCGATTAGACAATCCCATTGACGATGAAAGACAGAAATTGCATCGGAAGTAAATATAAGAGACACAATGCCGACTCAAGTACAGGAAGACTGAGTCTTTCTACTGTCTACGTTTTGAGCGTTTCCTGTGTCGCCAGTTTTACATTCCGATGCACCTCTGCAGGTTTACTGTATCCATTGGACCTTCCCATTGACGATGAAACACAGAAATTGCATCGGATTTAAATATAAGAGACACGATGCCGACTTAAGTACAGGAAGACTGAGTCATCCTACTGTCTATATTTTGAGCGTTTCCTGTGACACCAGTTTTACATTCCGATGCACCTCTGCAGGTTTACTGTATCCCTTGGACCTTCACAGTGACGATGAAACACAGATATTGCATCGGAATTAAATATAAGAGACCCAATGCCGACTTAAGTACAGAATGACTGAGTCTTCTTACTGTCTATGTTTTAAGCGTTTTCCTGTGTCACCAGTTTTACATTCCGATGCACCCCTGCATGTTTACTGTATCCATTGGACCTTCCCATTGACGATGAAACACAGAAATTGCATTGGATTTAAATATACGAGACACAATGCCGACTTAAGTACAAGAAAACTGAGTCTTCTTAGGGTCTATGTTTTGAGCGTTTCCTGTGTCACCAGTTTTACATTCCGATACACCTCTGCAGGTTTACTGTATCCATTGGACCTTCACAGTGACGATGAAACACAGAAATTGCACCGGAATTACATCTAAGAGACACAATGTCGACGTAAGTACAGGAAGACTAAGTCTTCCTACTGTCTACGATTTGAGCGTTTCCTGTGTCACCAGTTTCACATTCCGATGCACTTCTGCAGGTTTACTGTATCCATTGGACCTTCCCATTGGCGACGAAACACAGAAATTGCATCGGATTTAAATATAAGAGACACAATGCCGACTTAAGTACAGGAAGACTGAGTCTTCCTACTGTCTATGTTTTGAGCGTTTCCTGTGTCACCTGTTTTACATTCCGATGGACCTCTGCAGGTTTATGTATCCCTTGGACCTTCCCATTGACGATGAAACACAGAAATTGCATCGGAATTAAATCTAAGAGACACAATATCGACTTAAGTACAGGAAGACTGAGTCTTCCTACTATCTACGTTTTGAGCGTTTCCTGTGTCACCAGTTTTACATTCCGATGCACCCCTACAGGTTTACTGTATCCATTGGACCTTCCCATTGACGATGAAACACAGAAATTACATCTGATTTAAATATAAGAGACACAATGCCGACTTAAGTACAGGTAGACTGAGTCTTCCTACTGTCTATGTTTTGAGCGTTGCCTGTGTCACCAGTTTTACATTCCGATGCACCTCTGCAGGTTTACTGTATACATTGGACCTTCCCATTGACGATGAAACACAGAAATTGCATCGGAATTAAATATAAGAGACACAATGCCGACTTAAGTACAAGAAAACTGAGTCTTCTTAGGGTCTATGTTTTGAGCGTTTCCTGTGTCACCAGTTTTACATTCTGATGGACCTCTGCAGGTTTTCTGTATCCCTTGGACCTTCCCATTGACGATGAAACACAGAAATTGCATCGGAATTAAATATAAGATACACAATGCCGACTTAAGTACAGGAAGACTGAGTCTTCATACTGTCTATGCTTTGAGCGTTTCCTGTGTCACCAGTTTTACATTCCGATGCACCTCTGCAGGTTTACTGTATCCATTGGACCTTCCACTGACGACGAAACACAGAAATTGCATCGGATTTAAATATAAGAGACATAATGCCGACTTAAGTACAGGAAGACTGAGTCTTCCTACTGTCTATGTTTTGAGCGTTTCCTGTGTCACCAGTTTTACATTCCGATGCACCTCTGCAGGTTTACTGTGTCCATTGGACCTTCCCATTGACGATGAAACATAGAAATTGCATCGGTATTAAATATGAGACACAATGCCGACTTATGTACAAGAAAACAGAGACTTCTTAGGGTCTATGTTTTGAACGTTTCCTGTGTCGCCAGTTTTACTTTCCGATGGACCTCTGCAGGTTTTCTGTATCCCTTGGACCTTCCCATCGACGATGAAACACAGAAATTGCATCGGAATGAAATCTAAGAGAAACAATATCGACTTATGTACAGGAAGACTGAGCCTTCCTACTGTCTACGTTTTGAGCGTTTCCTGTGTCACCAGTTTTACATTCCGATGCACCTCTACAGGTTTACTGTATCCATTGGACCTTCCCATTGACGATGAAACACAGAAATTACATCGGATTTAAATATAAGAGACACAATGCCGACTTAAGTACAGGAAGACTGAGTCTTCCTACTGTCTATGTTTTGAGCGTTTCCTGTGTCACCAGTATTACATTCCGATGGACCTCTGCAGGTTTATGTATCCCTTGGACCTTCCCATTGACGATGAAACACAGAAATTGCATCGGAATTAAATCTAAGAGACACAATGTCGACTTAAGTACAGGAAGACTGAGTCTACCTACTGTCTACGATTTGAGCGTTTCCTGTGTCACCAGTTTTACATTCCGATGCACCTCTGCAGGTTTACTGTATCCATTGCACCTTCCCATTGACGACGAAACACAAAATTACATCTGATTTAAATATAAGAGACACAATGCCGACCTAAGTACAGGTAGACTGAGTCTTCCTACTGTCTATGTTTTGAGCGTTGCCTGTGCCACCAGTTTTACATTCAGATGCACTTCTGCAGGTTTACTGTATCCATTGGACCTTCCCATTGACGATGAAAAACTGAAATTGCATCGGAATTAAATATAAGAGACACAATGCCGACTTAAGTACAAGAAAAGTGAGTCTTCTTAGGGTCTATGTTTTGAGCGTTTCCTGTGTCACCAGTTTTACATTCTGATGGACCTCTGCAGGTTTTCTGTATCCCTTGGACCTTCCCATCGACGATGAAACACAGAAATTGCATCGGAATTAAATATAAGAGACACAATGCCTACTTAAGTACAGGAAGACTGAGTCTTCCTACTGTCTATGTTTTGCGCTTTTTCTGTGTCACCAGTTTTTCATTCCGATGCACCTCTGCAGGTTTACTGTATCCAATGGACCTTCACAATGACGATGAAACACGAAATTGCTTTGGAATGAAATATAAGAGATACAATGCCGACTTAAGTACAGGAAGACTGAGTCTTCCTACTGTCTACGTTTTGAGCGTTTCCTGTGACACCAGTTTTACATTCCGATGCACCTCTGCAGGTTTACTGTATACATTGGACCTTCCCATTGACGATGAAATATAGAAATTGCATCGGATTTAAATATAAGAGACACAATGCCGACTTAAGTACAAGAAAAGTGAGTCTTCTTAGGGTCTATGTTTTGAGCGTTTCCTGTGTCACCAGTTTTACATTCTGATGGACCTCTGCAGGTTTTCTGTATCCCTTGGACCTTCCCATCGACGGTGAAACACAGAAATTGCATCGGAATTAAATATAAGAGACACAATGCCTACTTAAGTACAGGAAGACTGAGTCTTCCTACTGTCTATGTTGTGCGCTTTCTCTGTGTCACCAGTTTTTCATTCCGATGCACCTCTGCAGGTTTACTGTATCCAATGGACCTTCACAATGACGATGAAACACGAAATTGCTTTGGAATGAAATATAAGAGATACAATGCCGACTTAAGTACAGGAAGACTGAGTCTTCCTACTGTCTACGTTTTGAGCGTTTCCTGTGACACCAGTTTTACATTCCGATGCACCTCTGCAGGTTTACTGTATCCATTGGACCTTCCCAGTGACGATGAAACATAGAAATTGCATCGGAATTAGATCTAAGAGTGACAATGTCGACTTAAGTACAGGAAGACTGAGTCTTCCTACTGTTTACGTTTTGAGCGTTTCCTGTGTCACCAGTTTTACATTCCGATGTACCTCTGCAGGTTTACTGTATCCATTGGACCTTCCCATTGACGATGAAACACAAAAATTGCATCGGATTTAAATATAAGAGACACAATGCCGACTTAAGTACAGGAAGACTGAGTCTTCCTACTGTCTATGATTTGAGCGTTTCCTGTGTCACCAGTTTTACATTCCGATGCACCTCTGCAGGTTTACTGTATCCATTGGACCTTCCACTGACGACGAAACACAGAAATTGCATCGGATTTAAATATAAGAGACACAATGCCGACTTAAGTACAGGAAGACTGAGTCTTCCTACTGTCTATGTTTTGAGCGTTTCCGGTGTCACCAGTTTTACATTTCGATGCACCGCTGCAGGTTTACTGTATCCCTTCGACCTTGACGGTGACGATGAAAAACAGATATTGCATCGGAATTAAATATAAGAGACACAATGCCGACTTAAGTACAAGAAAACTGAGTCCTCTTAGGATCTATGTTTTGAGCGTTTCCTGTGTCAACAGTTTTACATTCCGATGGACCTCTGCAGGTTTTCTGTATCCCTTGGACCTTCCCATCGACGATGAAACACAGAAATTGCATCGGAATTAAATCTAAGAGACACAATATCGACTTAAGTACAGGAAGACTGAGTCATCCTACTGTCTACGTTTTGAGCGTTTCCTGTGTCACCAGTTTTACATTCCGATGCACCTCTACAGGTTTACTGTATCCATTGGACCTTCCCATTGACGATGAAACACAGAAATTACATCGGATTTAAATATAAGAGACACAATGCCGACTTAAGTACAGGAAGACTGAGTCTTCCTACTGTCTATGTTTTGAGCGTTTCCTGTGTCACCAGTTTTACATTCCGATGCACCTCTGTAGGTTTAGTGTATCGATTAGACCTTCCCATTGACGATGAAACACAGAAATTGCATCGGAATTAAATATAAGAGACACAATGCCGACTCAAGTACAGGAAGACTGAGTCTTCCTACTGTCTACGTTTTGAGCGTTTCCTGTGACACCAGTTTTACATTCCGATGCACCTCTGCAGGTTTACTGTATACATTGGACCTTCCCATTGACGATGAAATACAGAAATTGCATCGGATTTAAATATAAGAGACACAATGCCGACTTAAGTACAGGAAGACTGAGTCTTACTACTGTCTATATTTTGAGCGTTTCCTGTGTCACCAGTTTTACATTCCGATGCACCTCTGCAGGTTTACTGTATCCATTGGACCTTCCCAGTGACGATGAAACATAGAAATTGCATCGGAATTAGATCTAAGAGTGACAATGTCGACTTAAGTACAGGAAGACTGAGTCTTCCTACTGTTTACGTTTTGAGCGTTTCCTGTGTCACCAGTTTTACATTCCGATGTACCTCTGCAGGTTTACTGTATCCATTGGACCTTCCCATTGACGATGAAACATAGAAATTGCATCGGAATTAAATATAAGAGACACAATGCCGACTTATGTACAAGAAAACAGAGACTTCTTAGGGTCTATTTTTTGAACGTTTCCTGTGTCGCCAGTTTTACTTTCCGATGGACCTCTGCAGGTTTTCTGTATCCCTTGGACCTTCCCATCGACGATGAAACACAGAAATTGCATCGGAATTAAATCTAAGAGAAACAATATCGACTTAAGTACAGGTAGACTGAGCCTTCCTACTGTCTACGTTTTGAGCGTTTCCTGTGTCACCAGTTTTACATTCCGATGCACCTCTATAGGTTTACTGTATCCATTGGACCTTCCCATTGACGATGAAACACAGAAATTACATCGGATTTAAATATAAGAGACACAATGCCGACTTAAGTACAGGAAGACTGAGTCTTCCTACTGTCTATGTTTTGAGCGTTTCCTGTGTCACCAGTATTACATTCCGATGGACCTCTGCAGGTTTATGTATCCCTTGGACCTTCCCATTGACGATGAAACACAGAAATTGCATCGGAATTAAATCTAAGAGACACAATGTCGACTTAAGTACAGGAAGACTGAGTCTTCCTACTGTCTACGATTTGAGCGTTTCCTGTGTCACCAGTTTTACATTCCGATGCACCTCTGCAGGTTTACTGTATCCATTGGACCTTCCCATTGACGATGAAACATAGAAATTGCATCGGAATTAAATATAAGAGACACAATGCCGACTTATGTACAAGAAAACAGAGACTTCTTAGGGTCTATGTTTTGAACGTTTCCTGTGTCGCCAGTTTTACTTTCCGATGGACCTCTGCAGGTTTTCTGTATCCCTTGGACCTTCCCATCGACGATGAAACACAGAAATTGCATCGGAATTAAATCTAAGAGAAACAATATCGACTTAAGTACAGGAAGACTGAGCCTTCCTACTGTCTACGTTTTGAGCGTTTCCTGTGTCACCAGTTTTACATTCCGATGCACCTCTACAGGTTTACTGTATCCATTGGACCTTCCCATTGTCGATGAAACACAGAAATTACATCGGATTTAAATATAAGAGACACAATGCCGACTTAAGTACAGGAAGACTGAGTCTTCCTACTGTCTATGTTTTGAGCGTTTCCTGTGTCACCAGTATTACATTCCGATGGACCTCTGCAGGGTTATGTATCCCTTGGACCTTCCCATTGACGATGAAACACAGAAATTGCATCGGAATTAAATCTAAGAGACACAATGTCGACTTAAGTACAGGAAGACTGAGTCTTCCTACTGTCTACGATTTGAGCGTTTCCTGTGTCACCAGTTTTACATTCCGATGCACCTCTGCAGGTTTACTGTATCCATTGCACCTTCCCATTGACGACGAAACACAAAATTACATCTGATTTAAATATAAGAGACACAATGCCGACCTAAGTACAGGTAGACTGAGTCTTCCTACTGTCTATGTTTTGAGCGTTGCCTGTGCCACCAGTTTTACATTCAGATGCACTTCTGCAGGTTTACTGTATCCATTGGACCTTCCCATTGACGATGAAACACAGAAATTGCATCGGAATTAAATATAAGAGACACAATGCCGACTTAAGTACAAGAAAAGTGAGTCTTCTTAGGGTCTATGTTTTGAGCGTTTCCTGTGTCACCAGTTTTACATTCTGATGGACCTCTGCAGGTTTTCTGTATCCCTTGGACCTTCCCATCGACGATGAAACACAGATATTGCATCGGAATTAAATATAAGAGACACAATGCCTACTTAAGTACAGGAAGACTGAGTCTTCCTACTGTCTATGTTTTTCGCTTTTTCTGTGTCACCAGTTTTTCATTCCGATGCACCTCTGCAGGGTTACTGTATCCAATGGACCTTCACAATGACGATGAAACACGAAATTGCTTTGGAATGAAATATAAGAGATACAATGCCGACTTAAGTACAGGAAGACTGAGTCTTCCTACTGTCTACGTTTTGAGCGTTTCCTGTGACACCAGTTTTACATTCCGATGCACCTCTGCAGGTTTACTGTATACATTGGACCTTCCCATTGACGATGAAATACAGAAATTGCATCGGATTTAAATATAAGAGACACAATGCCGACTTAAGTACAGGAAGACTGAGTCTTACTACTGTCTATATTTTGAGCGTTTCCTGTGTCACCAGTTTTACATTCCGATGCACCTCGGCAGGTTTACTGTATCCATTGGACCTTCCCAGTGACGATGAAACATAGAAATTGCATCGGAATTAGAACTAAGAGTGACAATGTCGACTTAAGTACAGGAAGACTGAGTCTTCCTACTGTTTACGTTTTGAGCGTTTCCTGTGTCACCAGTTTTACATTCCGATGTACCTCTGCAGGTTTACTATATCCATTGGACCTTCCCATTGACGATGAAACACAAAAATTGCATCGGATTTAAATATAAGAGACACAATGCCGACTTAAGTACAGGAAGACTGAGTCTTCCTACTGTCTATGTTTTGAGCGTTTCCTGTGTCACCAGTTTTACATTCTGATGGACCTCTGCAGGTTTTCTGTATCCCTTGGACCTTCCCATTGACGATGAAACACAGAAATTGCATCGGAATTAAATATAAGAGACACAATGCCGACTTAAGTACAAGAAAAGTGAGTCTTCTTAGGGTCTATGTTTTGAGCGTTTCCTGTGTCACCAGTTTTACATTCTGATGGACCTCTGCAGGTTTTCTGTATCCCTTGGACCTTCCCATCGACGATGAAACACAGAAATTGCATCGGAATTAAATATAAGAGACACAATGCCTACTTAAGTACAGGAAGACTGAGTCTTCCTACTGTCTTTGTTTTGCGCTTTTTCTGTGTCACCAGTTTTTCATTCCGATGCACCTCTGCAGGGTTACTGTATCCAATGGACCTTCACAATGACGATGAAACACGAAATTGCTTTGGAATGAAATATAAGAGATACAATGCCGACTTAAGTACAGGAAGACTGAGTCTTCCTACTGTCTATGTTTTGAGCGTTTCCGGTGTCACCAGTTTTACATTTCGATGCACCGCTGGAGGTTTACTGTGTCCCTTCGACCTTGACAGTGACGATGAAAAACAGATATTGCATCGGAATTAAATATAAGAGACACAATGCCGACTTAAGTACAAGAAAACTGAGTCCTCTTAGGATCTATGTTTTGAGCGTTTCCTGTGTCAACAGTTTTACATTCCGATGGACCTCTGCAGGTTTTCTGTATCCCTTGGACCTTCCCATCGACGATGAAACACAGAAATTACATCGGAATTAAATCTAAGAGACACAATATCGACTTAAGTACAGGAAGACTGAGTCTTCCTACTGTCTACGTTTTGAGCGTTTCCTGTCTCACCAGTTTTACATTCCGATGCACCTCTACAGGTTTACTGTATCCATTGGACCTTCCCATTGACGATGAAACACAGAAATTACATCGGATTTAAATATAAGAGACACAATGCAGACTTAAGTACAGGAAGACTGAGTCTTCCTACTGTCTATGTTTTGAGCGTTTCCTGTGTCACCAGTTTTACATTCCGATGCACCTCTGCAGGTTTAGTGTATCGATTAGACCTTCCCATTGACGATGAAACACAGAAATTGCATCGGAATTAAATATAAGAGACACAATGCCGACTCAAGTACAGGAAGACTGAGTCTTTCTACTGTCTACGTTTTGAGCGTTTCCTGTGTCGCCAGTTTTACATTCCGATGCACCTCTGCAGGTTTACTGTAACCATTGGACCTTCCCATTGACGATGAAACACAGAAATTGCATCGGATTTAAATATAAGAGACACAATGCCGACTTAAGTACAGGAAGACTGAGTCATCCTACTGTCTATATTTTGAGCGTTTCCTGTGACACCAGTTTTACATTCCGATGCACCTCTGCAGGTTTACTGTATCCCTTGGACCTTCACAGTGACGATGAAACACAGATATTGAATCGGAATTAAATATAAGAGACACAATGCCGACTTAAGTACAGAAAGACTGAGTCTTCTTACTGTCTATGTTTTAAGCGTTTCCTGTGTCACCAGTTTTACACTCCGATGCACCCCTGCAGGTTTACTGTCTCCATTGGACTTTCCCATTGACGATGAAACACAGAAATTGCATTGGATTTAAATATACGAGACACAATGCCGACTTAAGTACAAGAAAACTGAGTCTTCTTAGGGTCTATGTTTTGAGCGTTTCCTGTGTCACCAGTTTTACATTCCGATACACCTCTGCAGGTTTACTGTATCCATTGGACCTTCACAGTGACGATGAAACACAGAAATTGCATCGGAATTAAATCTAAGAGACACAATGTCGACTTAAGTACAGGAAGACTGAGTCTTCCTACTGTCTACGTTTTGAGCGTTTCCTGTGTTACCAGTTTTACATTCCGATGCACTTCTGCAGGTTTACTGTATCCATTGGACCTTCCCATTGGCGACGAAACACAGAAATTGCATCGGATTTAAATATAAGAGACACTATGCCGACTTAAGTACAGGAAGACTGAGTCTTCCTACTGTCTATGTTTTGAGCGTTTCCTGTGTCACCAGTTTTACATTCCGATGGACCTCTGCAGGTTTATGTATCCCTTGGACCTTCCCATTGACGATGAAACACAGAAATTGCATCGGAATTAAATCTAAGAGTCACAATGTCGACTTAAGTACAGGAAGACTGTGTCTTCCTACTGTCTACGATTTGAGCGTTTCCTGTGTCACCAGTTTTACATTCCGATGCACCTCTGCAGGTTTACTGTATCCATTGGACCTTCCCATTGACGACGAAACACAGAAATTACATCTGATTTAAATATAAGAGACACAATGCCGACTTAAGGACAGGTAGACTGAGTCTTCCTACTGTCTATGTTTTGAGCGTTGCCTGTGTCACCAGTTTTACATTCCGATGCACCTCTGCAGGTTTACTGTATACATTGGACCTTCCCATTGACGATGAAACACAGAAATTGCATCGGAATTAAATATAAGAGACACAATGCCGACTTAAGTACAAGAAAACTTAGTCTTCTTAGGGTCTATGTTTTGAGCGTGTCCTGTGTCACCAGTTTTACATTCTGATGGACCTCTGCAGGTTTTCTGTATCCTTTGGACCTTCCCATTGACGATGAAACACAGAAATTGCATCGGAATTAAATATAAGAGACACAATGCCGACTTAAGTACAGGAAGACTGAGTCTTCCTACTGTCTATGCTTTGAGCGTTTCCTGTGTCACCAGTTTTACATTCCGATGCACCTCTGCAGGTTTACTGTATCCCTTGGACCTTCCACTGACGACGAAACACAGAAATTGCATCGGATTTAAATATAAGAGACACAATGCCGACTTAAGTACAGGAAGACTGAGTCTTCCTACTGTCTATGTTTTGAGCGTTTCCGGTGTCACCAGTTTTACATATCGATGCACCGCTGCAGGTTTACTGTATCCCTTCGACCTTGACAGTGACGATGAAAAACAGATATTGCATCGGAATTAAATATAAGAGACGAAATGCCGACTTAAGTACAAGAAAACTGAGTCCTCTTAGGGTCTATGTTTTGAGCGTTTCCTGTGTCACCAGTTTTACATTCCGATGGACCTCTGCAGGTTTACTGTATCCCTTGGAACTTCCCATTGACGATAAAACCACAGAAATTGCATCGGAATTAAATCTAAGAGACACAATGTCGACTTAAGTACAGGAAGACTGAGTCTTCCTACTGTCTACATTTTGAGCGTTTCCTGTGTCATCAGTTTTACATTCCGATGCACCTCCGCAGGTTTACTGTATCCATTGGACCTTCCCATTGACGACGAAACACAGAAATTGCATCGGATTCAAATATAAGACACACAATGCCGACTTAAGTACAGGATGACTGAGTCTTCCTACTGTCTATGTTTTGAGCGTTTCCTGTGTCACCAGTTTTACATTCCGATGCACCTCTGCAGGTTTACTGTATCCATTGGACCTTCCCATTGACGATGAAACACAGAAATTGCATCGGAATTAAATATAAAAGACACAATGCCGACTTAAGTACAAGAAAACTGAGTCTTCTTAGGGTCTATGTTTTGAGCGTTTCCTGTGTCGCCAGTTGTACTTTCCGATGGACCTCTGCAGGTTTTCTGTATCCCTTGGACCTTCCCATCGACGATGAAACACAGAAATTGCATCGGATTTAAATATAAGGGACACAATGCCGACTTAAGTACAGGAAGACTGAGTCATCCTCCTGTCTATATTTTGAGCGTTTCCTGTGACACCAGTTTTACATTCCGATGCACCTCTGCAGGTTTACTGTATCCCTTGGACCTTCACAGTGGCGATAAAACACAGATATTGCATCGGATTTAAATATAAGAGACACAATGCCGACTTAAGTACAGGAAGACTGAGTCATCCTACTGTCTATGTTTTGAGCGTCTCCTGTGTCACCAGTTTTACATTCCGATGCACCTCTGCAGGTTTAGCGTATCGATTAGACCTTCCAAATGACGATGAAACACAGAAATTGCATTGGATTTAAATATACGAGACACAATGCCGACTTAAGTACAAGAAAACTGAGTCTTCTTAGGGTCTATGTTTTGAGCGTTTCCTGTGTCACCAGTTTTACATTCCGATACACCTCTGCAGGTTTACTGTATCCATTGGACCTTCCCATTGGCGACGAAACACAGAAATTGCATCGGATTTAAATATAAGAGACACAATGCCGACTTAAGTACAGGAAGACTGAGTCTTCCTACTGTCTATGTTATGAGCGTTTCCTGTGTCACCAGTTTTACATTCCGATGGACCTCTGCAGGTTTATGTATCCCTTGGACCTTCCCATTGACGATGAAAGACAGAAATTGCATCGGAATTAAATCTCAGAGTCACAATGTCGACTTAAGTACAGGAAGACTGAGTCTTCCTACTGTCTACGATTTGAGCGTTTCCTGTGTCACCAGTTCTACATTCCGATGCACCTCTGCAGGTTTACTGTATACATTGGTCCTTCCCATTGACGACGAAACACAGAAATTACATCTGATTTAAATATAAGAGGCACAATGCCGACTTAAGTACAGGTAGACTGAGTCTTCCTACTGTCTATGTTTTGAGCGTTGCCTGTGTCACCAGTTTTACATTCCGATGCACCTCTGCAGGTTTACTGTATACATTGGACCTTCCCATTGATGATGAAACACAGAAATTGCATCGGAATTAAATATAAGAGACACAATGCCGACTTAAGTACAAGAAAACTGAGTCTTCTTAGGGTCTATGTTTTGAGCGTGTCCTGTGTCACCAGTTTTACATTCTGATGGACCTCTGCAGGTTTTCTGTATCCCTTGGACCTTCCCATTGACGATGAAACACAGAAATTGCATCGGATTTAAATATAAGAGACACAATGCCGACTTAAGTACAGGAAGACTGAGTCTTCCTACTGTCTATGCTTTGAGCGTTTCCTGTGTCACCAGTTTTACATTCCGATGCACCTCTGCAGGTTTACTGTATCCATTGGACCTTCCACTGACGACGAAAGACAGAAATTGCATCGGATTTAAATATAAGAGATACAATGCCGACTTAAGTACAGGAAGACTGAGTTTTCCTACTGTCTATGTTTTGAGCGTTTCCGGTGTCACCAGTTTTACATTTCGATGCACCGCTGCAGGTTTACTGTATCCCTTCGACCTTGACAGTGACGATGAAGAACAGATATTGCATCGGAATTAAATATAAGTGACACAATGCCGACTTAAGTACAAGAAAACTGAGTCCTCTTAGGGTCTATGTTTTGAGCGTTTCCTGTGTCACCAGTTTTACATTCCGATGGACCTCTGCAGGTTTACTGTATCCCTTGGAACTTCCCATTGACGATAAAACCACAGAAATTGCATCGGAATTAAATCTAAGAGACACAATGTCGACTTAAGTACAGGAAGACTGAGTCTTCCTACTGTCTACGTTTTGAGCGTATCCTGTGTCACCAGTTTTACATTCCGATGCACCTCCGCAGGTTTACTGTATCCATTGGACCTTCCCATTGACGACGAAACACAGAAATTGCATCGGATTTAAATATAAGACACACAATGCCGACTTAAGTACAGGATGACTGAGTCTTCCTACTGTCTATGTTTTGAGCGTTTCCTGTGTCACCAGTTTTACATTCCGATGCACCTCTGCAGGTTTACTGTATCCATTGGACCTTCCCATTGTCGATGAAGCACAGAAATTGCATCGGAATTAAATATAAGAGACACAATGCCGACTTAAGTACAAGAAAACTGAGTCTTCTTAGGGTCTATTTTTTGAGCGTTTCCTGTGTCGCCAGTTGTACTTTCCGATGGACCTCTGCAGGTTTTCTGTATCCCTTGGACCTTCCCATCGACGATGAAACACAGAAATTGCATCGGAATTAAATCTAAGAGACACAATATCGACTTAAGTACAGGAAGACTGAGTCTTCCTACTGTCTACGTTTCGAGCGTTTCCTGTGTCACCAGTTTTACATTCCGATGCACCTCTACAGGTTTTCTGTATCCCTTGGACCTTCCCATCGACGATGAAACACAGAAATTGCATCGGAATTAAATCTAAGAGACACAATATCAACTTAAGTCTTCCTACTGTCTACGTTTTGAGCGTTACCTGTGTCACCAGTTTTACATTCCGATGCACCTCTACAGGTTTACTGTATCCATTGGACCTTCCCATTGACGATGAAACACAGAAATTACATCGGATTTAAATATAAGAGACACAATGCCGACTTAAGTACAGGAAGACTGAGTCTTCCTACTGTCTATGTTTTGAGCGTTTCCTGTGTCACCAGTTTTACATTCCGATGCACCTCTGCAGGTTTAGTGTATCGATTAGACCTTCCCATTGACGATGAAACACAGAAATTGCATCGGAAGTAAATATAAGAGACACAATGCCGACTCAAGTACAGGAAGACTGAGTCTTTCTACTGTCTACGTTTTGAGCGTTTCCTGTGTCGCCAGTTTTACATTCCGATGCACCTCTGCAGGTTTACTGTATCCATTGGACCTTCCCATTGACGATGAAACACAGAAATTGCATCGGATTTAAATATAAGAGACACAATGCCGACTTAAGTACAGGAAGACTGAGTCATCCTACTGTCTATATTTTGAGCTTTTCCTGTGACACCAGTTTTACATTCCGATGCACCTCTGCAGGTTTACTGTATCCCTTGGACCTTCACAGTGACGATGAAACACAGATATTGCATCGGAATTAAATATAATAGATACAATGCCGAATTAAGTACAGAAAGACTGAGTCTTCTTACTGTCTATGTTTTAAGCGTTTCCTGTGTCACCAGTTTTACATTCCGATGCGCTTCTGCAGGTTTACTGTATCCATTGGACCTTCCCATTGGCAACGAAACACAGAAATTGCATCGGATTCAAATATAAGAGACAGAATGCCGACTTAAGTACAGGAAGACTGAGTCTTCCTACTGTCTATGATTTGAGCGTTTCCTGTGTCACCAGTTTTACATTCCGATGCACCCCTGCAGGTTTACTGTATCCATTGGACCTTCCCATTGACGATGAAACACAGAAATTGCATTGGATTTAAGTATACGAGACACAATGCCGACTTAAGTAGAAGAAAACTGAGTCTTCTTAGGGTCTATGTTTTGAGCGTTTCCTGTGTCACCAGTTTTACATTCCGATACACCTCTGCAGGTTTACTGTATCCATTGGACCTTCACAGTGACGATGAAACACAGAAATTGCATCGGAATTACATCTAAGAGACACAATGTCGACGTAAGTACAGGAAGACTGAGTCTTCCTACTGTCTACGTTTTGAGCGTTTCCTGTGTCACCAGTTTTACATTCCGATGCACTTCTGCAGGTTTACTGTATCCATTGGACCTTCCCATTGGCAACGAAACACAGAAATTGCATCGGATTCAAATATAAGAGACAGAATGCCGACTTAAGTACAGGAAGACTGAGTCTTCCTACTGTCTATGTTTTGAGCGTTTCCTGTGTCACCAGTTTTACATTCCGATGGACCTCTGCAGGTTTATGTATCCCTTGGACCTTCCCATTGACGATGAAACACAGAAATTGCATTGGAATTAAATCTAAGAGACACAATGTCGACTTAAGTACAGGAAGATTGAGTCTTCCTTCTGTCTACGATTTGAGCGTTTCCTGTGTCACCAGTTTTACATTCCGATGCACCTCTGCAGGTTTACTGTATCCATTGGTCCTTCCCATTGACGACGAAACACAGAAATTACATCTGATTTAAATATAAGAGACACAATGCCGACTTAAGTACAGGTAGACTGAGTCTTCCTACTGTCTATGTTTTGAGCGTTGCCTGTCTCACCAGTTTTACATTCTGATGGACCTCTGCAGGTTTACTGTATACATTGGACCTTCCCATTGACGATGAAACACAGAAATTGCATCGGAATTAAATATAAGATACACAATGCCGACTTAAGTACAGGAAGACTGAGTCTTCTTACTGTCTATGCTTTGAGCGTTTCCTGTGTCACCAGTTTTACATTCCGATGCACCTCTGCAGGTTTACTGTATCCATTGAACCTTCCACTGACGACGAAATACAGAAATTGCATCGGATTTAAATATAAGAGACACAATGCCGACTTAAGGACAGGAAGACTGAGTCTTCCTACTGTCTATGTTTTGAGCGTTTCCGGTGTCACCAGTTTTACAATTCGATGCACCGCTGCAGGTTTACTGTATCCCTTCGACCTTGACAGTGACGATGAAAAACAGATATTGCATCGGAATTAAATATAAGAGACACAATGCCGACTTAAGTACAAGAAAACTGAGTCCTCTTAGGGTCTATGTTTTGAGCGTTTCCTGTGTCACCAGTTTCACATTCCGATGGACCTCTGCAGGTTTACTGTATCCCTTGGAACTTCCCATTGACGATGAAACACAGAAATTGCATCGGAATTAAATCTAAGAGACACAATGTCGACTTAAGTACAGGAAGACTGAGTCTTCCTACTGTCTACGTTTTGAGCGTTTCCTGTGTCACCAGTTTTACATTCCGATGCACCTCTGCAGGTTTACTGTATCCATTGGACCTTCCCATTGACGACGAAACACAGAAATTGCATCGGATTTAAATATATGACACACAATGCCGACTTAAGTACAGGAAGACTGAGTCTTCCTACTGTCTATGTTTTGAGCGTTTCCTGTGTCACCAGTTTTACATTCCGATGCACCTCTGCAGGTTTACTGTATCCATTGGACCTTCACAGTGACGACGAAACACAGAAATTGCATCGGAAGTAAATATAAGAGACACAATGCCGACTCAAGTACAGGAAGACTGAGTCTTTCTACTGTCTACGTTTTGAGCGTTTCCTGTGTCGCCAGTTTTACATTCCGATGCACCTCTGCAGGTTTACTGTATCCATTGGACCTTCCCATTGACGATGAAACACAGAAATTGCATCGGATATAAATATAAGAGACACAATGCCGACTTAAGTACAGGAAGACTGAGTCTTCCTACTGTCTACGTTTTGAGCGTTTCCTGTGTCACCAGTTTTACATTCCGATGCACCTCTACAGGTTTACTGTATTAATTGGACCTTCCCATTGACGATGAAACACAGAAATTACATCGGATTTAAATATAAGAGACACAATGCCGACTTAAGTACAGGAAGACTGAGTCTTCCTACTGTCTATGTTTTGAGCGTTTCCTGTGTCACCAGTTTTACATTCCGATGCACCTCTGCAGGTTTAGTGTATCGATTAGACCTTCCCATTGACGATGAAACACAGAAATTGCATCGGAAGTAAATATAAGAGACACAATGCCGACTCAAGCACAGGAAGACTGAGTCTTTCTACTGTCTACGTTTTGAGCGTTTCCTGTGTCGCCAGTTTTACATTCCGATGCACCTCTGCAGGTTTACTGTATCCATTGGACCTTCCCATTGGCAACGAAACACAGAAATTGCATCGGATTCAAATATAAGAGACAGAATGCCGACTTAAGTACAGGAAGACTGAGTCTTCCTACTGTCTATGTTTTGAGCGTTTCCTGTGTCACCAGTTTTACATTCCGATGGACCTCTGCAGGTTTATGTATCCCTTGGACCTTCCCATTGACGATGAAACACAGAAATTGCATTGGAATTAAATCTAAGAGACACAATGTCGACTTAAGTACAGGAAGATTGAGTCTTCCTTCTGTCTACGATTTGAGCGTTTCCTGTGTCACCAGTTTTACATTCCGATGCACCTCTGCAGGTTTACTGTATCCATTGGTCCTTCCCATTGACGACGAAACACAGAAATTACATCTGATTTAAATATAAGAGACACAATGCCGACTTAAGTACAGGTAGACTGAGTCTTCCTACTGTCTATGTTTTGAGCGTTGCCTGTCTCACCAGTTTTACATTCTGATGGACCTCTGCAGGTTTACTGTATACATTGGACCTTCCCATTGACGATGAAACACAGAAATTGCATCGGAATTAAATATAAGATACACAATGCCGACTTAAGTACAGGAAGACTGAGTCTTCTTACTGTCTATGCTTTGAGCGTTTCCTGTGTCACCAGTTTTACATTCCGATGCACCTCTGCAGGTTTACTGTATCCATTGAACCTTCCACTGACGACGAAATACAGAAATTGCATCGGATTTAAATATAAGAGACACAATGCCGACTTAAGGACAGGAAGACTGAGTCTTCCTACTGTCTATGTTTTGAGCGTTTCCGGTGTCACCAGTTTTACAATTCGATGCACCGCTGCAGGTTTACTGTATCCCTTCGACCTTGACAGTGACGATGAAAAACAGATATTGCATCGGAATTAAATATAAGAGACACAATGCCGACTTAAGTACAAGAAAACTGAGTCCTCTTAGGGTCTATGTTTTGAGCGTTTCCTGTGTCACCAGTTTCACATTCCGATGGACCTCTGCAGGTTTACTGTATCCCTTGGAACTTCCCATTGACGATGAAACACAGAAATTGCATCGGAATTAAATCTAAGAGACACAATGTCGACTTAAGTACAGGAAGACTGAGTCTTCCTACTGTCTACGTTTTGAGCGTTTCCTGTGTCACCAGTTTTACATTCCGATGCACCTCTGCAGGTTTACTGTATCCATTGGACCTTCCCATTGACGACGAAACACAGAAATTGCATCGGATTTAAATATATGACACACAATGCCGACTTAAGTACAGGAAGACTGAGTCTTCCTACTGTCTATGTTTTGAGCGTTTCCTGTGTCACCAGTTTTACATTCCGATGCACCTCTGCAGGTTTACTGTATCCATTGGACCTTCACAGTGACGACGAAACACAGAAATTGCATCGGAAGTAAATATAAGAGACACAATGCCGACTCAAGTACAGGAAGACTGAGTCTTTCTACTGTCTACGTTTTGAGCGTTTCCTGTGTCGCCAGTTTTACATTCCGATGCACCTCTGCAGGTTTACTGTATCCATTGGACCTTCCCATTGACGATGAAACACAGAAATTGCATCGGATATAAATATAAGAGACACAATGCCGACTTAAGTACAGGAAGACTGAGTCTTCCTACTGTCTACGTTTTGAGCGTTTCCTGTGTCACCAGTTTTACATTCCGATGCACCTCTACAGGTTTACTGTATTAATTGGACCTTCCCATTGACGATGAAACACAGAAATTACATCGGATTTAAATATAAGAGACACAATGCCGACTTAAGTACAGGAAGACTGAGTCTTCCTACTGTCTATGTTTTGAGCGTTTCCTGTGTCACCAGTTTTACATTCCGATGCACCTCTGCAGGTTTAGTGTATCGATTAGACCTTCCCATTGACGATGAAACACAGAAATTGCATCGGAAGTAAATATAAGAGACACAATGCCGACTCAAGCACAGGAAGACTGAGTCTTTCTACTGTCTACGTTTTGAGCGTTTCCTGTGTCGCCAGTTTTACATTCCGATGCACCTCTGCAGGTTTACTGTATCCATTGGACCTTCCCATTGACGATGAAACACAGAAATTGCATCGGATTTAAATATAAGAGACACAATGCCGACTTAAGTACAGGAAGACTGAGTCATCCTACTGTCTATATTTTGAGCTTTTCCTGTGACACCAGTTTTACATTCCGATGCACCTCTGCAGGTTTACTGTATCCCTTGGACCTTCACAGTGACGATGAAACACAGATATTGCATCGGAATTAAATATAAGAGACACAATGCCGAATTAAGTACAGAAAGACTGAGTCTTCTTACTGTCTATGTTTTAAGCGTTTCCTGTGTCACCAGTTTTACATTCCGATGCACCCCTGCAGGTTTACTGTATCCAGTGGACCTTCCCATTGACGATGAAACACAGAAATTGCATTGGATTTAAATATACGAGACAATATGCCGACTTTAGTACAAGAAAACTGAGTCTTCTTACGGTCTATGATTTGAGCGTTTCCTGTGTCACCAGTTTTACATTCCGATACACCTCTGCAGGTTTACTGTATCCATTGGACCTTCACAGTGACGATGAAACACAGAAATTGCATCGGAATTACATCGAAGAGACACAATGTCGACGTAAGTACAGGAAGACTGAGTCTTCCTACTGTCTACGTTTTGAGCGTTTCCTGTGTCACCAGTTTTACATTCCGATGCACTTCTGCAGGTTTACTGTATCCATTGGACCTTCCCATTGGCAACGAAACACAGAAATTGCATCGGATTCAAATATAAGAGACACAATGCCGACTTAAGTACAGGAAGACTGAGTCTTCCTACTGTCTATGTTTTGAGCGTTTCCTGTGTCACCAGTTTTACATTCCGATGGACCTCTGCAAGTTTATGTATCCCTTGGACCTTCCCATTGACGATGAAACACAGAAATTGCATTGGAATTAAATCTAAGAGACACAATGTCGACTTAAGTACAGGAAGACTGAGTCTTCCTACTGTCTACGATTTGAGCGTTTCCTGTGTCACCAGTTTTACATTCCAATGCACCTCTGCAGGGTTACTGTATCCATTGGTCCTTCCCATTGACGACGAAACACAGAAATTACATCTGATTTAAATATAAGAGACACAATGCCGACTTAAGTACAGGTAGACTGAGTCTTCCTACTGTCTATGTTTTGAGCGTTGCCTGTGTCACCAGTTTTACATTCTGATGGACCTCTGCAGGTTTACAGTATACATTGGACTTTCCCATTGACGATGAAACACAGAAATTGCATCGGAATTAAATATAAGATACACAATGCCGACTTAAGTACAGGAAGACTGAGTCTTCCTACTGTCTATGCTTTGAGCGTTTCCTGTGTCACCAGTTTTACATTCCGATGCACCTCTGCAGGTTTACTGTATCCATTGGACCTTCCACTGACGACGAAACACAGAAATTGAATCGGATTTAAATATAAGAGACACAATGCCGACTTAAGTACAGGAAGACTGAGTCTTCCTACTGTCTATGTTTTGAGCGTTTCCGGTGTCACCAGTTTTACAATTCGATGCACCGCTGCAGGTTTACTGTATCCCTTCGACCTTGACAGTGACGATGAAAAACAGATATTGCATCGGAATTAAATATAAGAGACACAATGCCGACTTAAGTACAAGAAAACTGAGTCCTCTTAGGGTCTATGTTTTGAGCGTTTCCTGTGTCACCAGTTTTACATTCCGATGGACCTCTGCAGGTTTACTGTATCCCTTGGAACTTCCCATTGACGATGAAACACAGAAATTGCATCGGAATTAAATCTAAGGGACACAATGTCGACTTAAGTACAGGAAGACTGAGTCTTCCTACTGTCTACGTTTTGAGCGTTTCCTGTGTCACCAGTTTTACATTCCGATGCACCTCCGCAGGTTTACTGTATCCATTTGACCTTCCCATTGACGACGAAACACAGAAATTGCATCGGATTTAAATATAAGACACACAATGCCGACTTAAGAACAGGAAGACTGAGTCTTCCTACTGTCTATGTTTTCAGCGTTTCCTGTGTCACCAGTTTTACATTCCGATGCACCTCTGCAGGTTTACTGTATCCATTGGACCTTCACAGTGACGACGAAACACAGAAATTGCATCGGAAGTAAATATAAGAGACACAATGCCGACTCAAGTACAGGAAGACTGAGTCTTTCTACTGTCTACGTTTTGAGCGTTTCCTGTGTCGCCAGTTTTACATTCCGATGCACCTCTGCAGGTTTACTGTATCCATTGGACCTTCCCATTGACGATGAAACACAGAAATTGCATCGGATGTAAATATAAGAGACACAATGCCGACTTAAGTACAGGAAGACGGAGTCATCCTACTGTCTATATTTTGAGCGTTTCCTGTGACACCAGTTTCACATTCCGATGCACCTCTGCAGGTTTACTGTATCCCTTGGACCTTCACAGTGACGATGAAACACAGATATGGCATCGGAATTAAATATAAGAGACACAATGCCGACTTAAGTACAGAAAGACTGAGTCTTCTTACTGTCTATGTTTTAAGCGTTTCCTGTGTCACCAGTTTTACATTCCGATGCACCCCTGCAGGTTTACTGTATCCATTGGACCTTCCCATTGACGATGAAACACAGAAATTGCATTGGATTTAAATATACGAGACACAATGCCGACTTAAGTACAAGAAAATTGAGTCTTCTTAGGGTCTATGTTTTGAGCGTTTCCTGTGTCACCAGTTTTACATTCCGATACACCTCTGCAGGTTTACTGTATCCATTGGACCTTCACAGTGACGATGAAACACAGAAATTGCATCGGAATTAAATCTAAGAGACACAATGTCGACTTAAGTACAGGAAGACTGAGTCTTCCTACTGTCTACGTTTTGAGCGTTTCCTGTGTCACCAGTTTTACATTCCGATGCAACTCTGCAGGTTTACTGTATACATTGGACCTTCCCATTGACGATGAAACACAGAAATTGCATCGGAATTAAATATAAGAGACACAATGCCGACTTAAGTACAAGAAAACTGAGTCTTCTTAGGGTCTATGTTTTGAGCGTTTCCTGTGTCACCAGTTTTACATTCTGATGGACCTCTGCAGGTTTTCTGTATCCCTTGGACCTTCCATCGACGATGAAACACAGAAATTGCATCGGAATTAAATATAAGAGACACAATGCCGACTTAAGTACAGGAAGACTGAGTCTTCCTACTGTCTACGTTTTGAGCGTTTCCTGCGACACCAGTTTTACATTCCGATGCACCTCTGCAGGTTTACTGTATCCATTGGACCTTCCCATTGACGATGAAATACAGAAATTGCATCGGATTTAAATATAAGAGACACAATGCCGACTTAAGTACAGGAAGACTGAGTCTTCCTACTGTCTATACTTTGAGCGTTTCCTGTGTCACCAGTTTTACATTCCGATGCACCTCTGCAGGTTTACTGTATCCCTTGGACCTTCACAGTGACGATGAAACACAGATATTGCATCGGAATTAAATATAAGAGACACCATGCCGAATTAAGTACAGGAAGACTGAGACTTTATACTGTCTATGTTTTGAGCGTTTCCTGTGTAATCAGTTTTACATTCCGATGCAACTCTGCAGGTTTACTGTATTCCTTGCACCTTCCCATTGACGATGAAACACAGAAATTGCATCGGAATTAGATCTAAGAGTCACAATGTCTACTTAAGTACAGGAAGACTGAGTCTTCCTACTGTTTACCTTTTGAGCGTTTCCTGTGTCACCAGTTTTACATTACGATGCACCTCTGCAGGTTTACTGCATCCATTGGACCTTCCCATTGACGATGAAACACAGAAATTGCATCGGATTTAAATATAAGAGACACAATGCCGACTTAAGTACAGGTAGACTGAGTCTTCCTACTGTCTATGCTTTGAGCGTTTCCTGTGTCACCAGTTTTACATTCCGATGCACCTCTGCAGGTTTTCTGTATACCTTGGACCTTCCCATCGAAGATGAAACACAGAAATTGCATCGGAATTAGATCTAAGAGTCACAATGTCGACTTAAGTACAAGAAAACTGAGTCCTCTTAGGGTCTATGTTTTGAGCGTTTCCTGTGTCACCAGTTTTACATTCCGATGCACCTCTGCAGGTTTACTGTATCCATTGGACCTTCCACTGACGACGAAACACAGAAATTGCATCGGATTTAAATATAAGAGACACAATGCCGACTTAAGTACAGGAAGACTGAGTCTTCCTACTGTCTATGTTTTGAGCGTTTCCGGTGTCACCAGTTTTACATTCCGATGCACCTCTGCAGGTTTAATGTATCCCTTCGACCTTGACAGTGACGATGAAAAACAGATATTGCATCGGAATTAAATATAAGAGACACAATGCCGACTTAAGTACAAGAAAACTGAGTCCTCTTAGGGTCTATGTTTTGAGCGTTTCCTGTGTCACCAGTTTTACATTCCGATGGACCTCTGCAGGTTTACTGTACCCCTTGGACTTCCCATTGACGATGAAACACAGAAATTGCATCGGAATTAAATCTAAGAGACACAATGTCGACTTAAGTACAGGAAGACTGAGTCTTCCTACTGTCTACGATTTGAGCGTTTCCTGTGTCACCAGTTTTACATTCCGATGCACCTCTGCAGGTTTACTGTATCCATTGGACCTTCCCATTGACGACGAAACACAGAAATTGCATCGGATTGAAATATAAGACACACAATGCCGACTTAAGTACAGGAAGACTGAGTCTTCCTACTGTCTATGTTTTGAGCGTTTCCTGTGCACCAGTTTTACATTCCGATGCACCTCTGCAGGTTTACTCTATCCATTGGACCTTCCCATTGACGATGAAACACAGAAATTGCATCGGAATTAAATATAAGAGACACAATGCCGACTTAAGTACAAGTAAACTGAGTCTTCATAGGGTCTATGTTTTGAGCGTTTCCTGTGTCGCCAGTTTTACTTTCCGATGGACCTCTGCAGATTTTCTGTATCCCTTGGACCATCCCATCGACGATGAAACACAGAAATTGCATCGGAATTAAATCTAAGAGACACAATGCCGACTTAAGTACAAGAAAACTGAGTCCTCTAAGGGTATATGTTTTGAGCGTTTCCTGTGTCGCCAGTTTTACTTTCCGATGCACCTCTGCAGGTTTAGTGTATCGACTAGACCTTCCCATTGACGATGAAACACAGAAATTGCATCGGAATTAAATATAAGAGACACAATGCCGATTCAAGTACAGGAAGACTGAGTCTTCCTACTGTCTACGTTTTGAGCGTTTCCTGTGTCGCCAGTTTTAAATTCCGATGCACCTCTGCAGGATTACTGTATCCCTTGGACCTTCACAGTTACGATGAAACACAGATATTGCTTCGGAATTAAATATAAGAGACACAATGCCGATTTAAGTAGAGGAAAACTGAGTCTTTTACTGTCTATGTTTTGAGCGTTTCCTGTGTAATCAGTATTACATTCCGATGCAACTCTGCAGGTGTACTGTATTCCTTGGACCTTCCCATTGACGATGAATCACAGAAATTGCATCGGAATTAAATATGAGACACAATGCCGACTTAAGTACAGAAAGACTGAGTCTTCCTACTGTCTATGGTTTAAGCGTTTCCTGTGTCACCAGTTTTACATTCCGATGCACCCCTGCAGCTTTACTGTATCCATTGGACCTTCCCATTGACGATGAAACACAGAAATTGCATTGGATTTAAATATACGAGAGAAAATGCCGACTTAAGTACAAGAAAACTGAGTCTTTTTAGGGTCTATGTTTTGAGCGTTTCATGTGTCACCAGTTTTACATTCCGATACACCTCTGCAGGTTTACTGTATCCATTGGACCTTCACAGTGACGATGAAACACAGAAATTGCGTCGGAATTAAATATAAGAGACACAATGCCGACTTAAGTACTACAAAACTGAGTCTCCTTAGGGTCTATGTTTTGAGCGTTTCCTGTGTTACCAGTTTTACATTCCGATGGACCTCTGCAGGTTTTCTGTATCCCTTGGACCTCCCCATTGACGATGAAACACAGAAATTGCATCGGAATTAGATCTAAGAGACACAATGTCGACTTAAGTACAGGAAGACTGAGTCTTCCTACTGTCTACGTTTTGAGCGTTTCCTGTGTCACCAGGTTTACATTCCGATACACCTCTGCAGGTTTACTGTATCCATTGGACCTTCCCATTGACGATGAAACACAGAAATTGCATCGGATTTAAATATAAGAGACACAATGCCGACTTAAGTACAGGTAGACTGAGTCTTCCTACTGTCTATGTTTTGAGCGTTTCCTGTGTCACCAGTTTTACTTTCCGATGCACCTCTGCAGTTTAACTGTATCGATTGGACCTTCCCATTGACGATGAAACACAGAAATTGCATCGGAATTAAACATAAGAGGCACAATGCCGACTTAAGTACAGGAAGACTGAGTCTTCCTACTGTCTACGATTTGAGCGTTTCCTGTGTCACCAGTTTTACATTCCGATGCACCTCTGCAGGTTTACTGTATCCATTGGACCTCCCCATTGACGATGAAACACAGAAATTGCATCGCATTTAAATATAAGAGACACAATGCCGACTTAAGTACAGGAAGACTGAGTCTTCGTACTGTCTATGTTTTGAGCGTTTCCTGTGTCACCAGTTTTACATTCCGATGCACCTCTGCAGGTTTACTGTATTCCTTGGACATTCACAGTGACGATGAAACACAGATATTGCTTCGGAATTTAATATAAGAGACACAATGCCGATTTAAGTACAGGAAGACAGAGTCTTTATACGGTGTATGATTTCAGCGTTTTCTGTGTAATCAGTTTTACATTCCGATGCAACTCTGCACGTTTTCTGTATTCCTTGGACCTTCCCATTGACGAAGAAACACAGAAATTGCATCGGAATTAATTATAAGAGACACAATGCTGACTTAAGTACTACAGAATTGAGTCTCCTTAGGGTCTATGTTTTGAGCTTTTCCTGTGTCACCAGTTTTACATTCCGATGCACCTCTGCAGGTTTACTGTATCCATTGGACCTTCCCAGTGACGATGAAACACAGAAATTGCATCGGAATTAAATATAAGAGACACAATGCCGACTTAAGTACAAGAAAACTGAGTCTTCTTAGGATCTATGATTTGAGCGTTTCCTGTGTCATCAGTTTTACATTCCGATGGACCTGTGCAGGTATTCTGTATCCCTTGGTCCTGCCCATCGACGATGAAACACAGAAATTGCATCGGAATTAGATCTAAGAGACACAATGTCAACTTAAGTACAAGAAAACTGAGTCTTCTTAGGGTCTATGTTTTGAGCGTTTCCTGTGTCACCAGTTTTACATTCCGATGGACCTCAGGAGGTTTACTGTATCCCTTGGACCTTCCCATTGACGATGAAACACAGAAATTGCATCGGAATTAAATCTAAGGGACACAATGTCGACTTAAGTACAGGAAGACTGAGTCTTCCTACTGTCTACGTTTTGAGCGTTTCCTGTGTCACCAGTTTTACATTCCGATGCACCTCTGCAGGTTTACTGTATCCATTGGACCTTCCCATTGACGATGAAACATAGAAATTTCATCGGATTTAAATATAAGAGACACAATGCCGCCTTAAGTACAGGTAGACTGAGTCTTCCTACTGTCTATGTTTTGAGCGTTTCCGGTGTCACCAGTTTTACATTCCGATGCACCTCTGCAAGTTTACTGTATCGATTGGACCTTCCCATTGACGATGAAACACAGAAATTGCATCGGATTTAAATATAAGAGACACAATGCCGACTTAAGTACACGAAGACTGAGTCTTCCTACTGTCTATGTTTTGAGCGTTTCCTGTAACACCAGTTTTACATTCCGATGCACCTCTGCAGGTTTACTGTATCCATTGGACCTTCCCAGTGACGATGAAACACAGAAATTGCATTGGAATTAAATATATGAGACACAATGCCGACTTAAGTATTACAAAACTGAGTCTCCTTAGGGTCTATGTTTTGAGCGTTTCCTGTGTCACCAGTTTTACATTCCGATGCAACTCTGCCGGTTTACTGTATCCATTGGACCTTCCCATTGACGATGAAACACAGAAATTGCATTGGATTTAAATATACGAGACACAATGCCGACTTAAGTACAAGAAAATTGAGTCTTCTTAGGGTCTATGTTTTGAGCGTTTCCTGTGTCACCAGTTTTACATTCCGATACACCTCTGCAGGTTTACTGTATCCATTGGACCTTCACAGTGACGATGAAACACAGAAATTGCATCGGAATTAAATCTAAGAGACACAATGTCGACTTAAGTACAGGAAGACTGAGTCTTCCTACTGTCTACGTTTTGAGCGTTTCCTGTGTCACCAGTTTTACATTCCGATGCAACTCTGCAGGTTTACTGTATACATTGGACCTTCCCATTGACGATGAAACACAGAAATTGCATCGGAATTAAATATAAGAGACACAATGCCGACTTAAGTACAAGAAAACTGAGTCTTCTTAGGGTCTATGTTTTGAGCGTTTCCTGTGTCACCAGTTTTACATTCTGATGGACCTCTGCAGGTTTTCTGTATCCCTTGGACCTTCCATCGACGATGAAACACAGAAATTGCATCGGAATTAAATATAAGAGACACAATGCCGACTTAAGTACAGGAAGACTGAGTCTTCCTACTGTCTACGTTTTGAGCGTTTCCTGCGACACCAGTTTTACATTCCGATGCACCTCTGCAGGTTTACTGTATCCATTGGACCTTCCCATTGACGATGAAATACAGAAATTGCATCGGATTTAAATATAAGAGACACAATGCCGACTTAAGTACAGGAAGACTGAGTCTTCCTACTGTCTATACTTTGAGCGTTTCCTGTGTCACCAGTTTTACATTCCGATGCACCTCTGCAGGTTTACTGTATCCCTTGGACCTTCACAGTGACGATGAAACACAGATATTGCATCGGAATTAAATATAAGAGACACCATGCCGAATTAAGTACAGGAAGACTGAGTCTTTATACTGTCTATGTTTTGAGCGTTTCCTGTGTAATCAGTTTTACATTCCGATGCAACTCTGCAGGTTTACTGTATTCCTTGCACCTTCCCATTGACGATGAAACACAGAAATTGCATCGGAATTAGATCTAAGAGTCACAATGTCGACTTAAGTACAGGAAGACTGAGTCTTCCTACTGTTTACGTTTTGAGCGTTTCCTGTGTCACCAGTTTTACATTACGATGCACCTCTGCAGGTTTACTGCATCCATTGGACGTTCCCATTGACGATGAAACACAGAAATTGCATCGGATTTAAATATAAGAGACACAATGCCGACTTAAGTACAGGTAGACTGAGTCTTCCTACTGTCTATGCTTTGAGCGTTTCCTGTGTCACCAGTTTTACATTCCGATGCACCTCTGCAGGTTTTCTGTATACCTTGGACCTTCCCATCGAAGATGAAACACAGAAATTGCATCGGAATTAGATCTAAGAGTCACAATGTCGACTTAAGTACAAGAAAACTGAGTCCTCTTAGGGTCTATGTTTTGAGCGTTTCCTGTGTCACCAGTTTTACATTCCGATGCACCTCTGCAGGTTTACTGTATCCATTGGACCTTCCACTGACGACGAAACACAGAAATTGCATCGGATTTAAATATAAGAGACACAATGCCGACTTAAGTACAGGAAGACTGAGTCTTCCTACTGTCTATGTTTTGAGCGTTTCCGGTGTCACCAGTTTTACATTCCGATGCACCTCTGCAGGTTTAATGTATCCCTTCGACCTTGACAGTGACGATGAAAAACAGATATTGCATCGGAATTAAATATAAGAGACACAATGCCGACTTAAGTACAAGAAAACTGAGTCCTCTTAGGGTCTATGTTTTGAGCGTTTCCTGTGTCACCAGTTTTACATTCCGATGGACCTCTGCAGGTTTACTGTATCCATTGGACCTTCACAGTGACGATGAAACACAGAAATTGCATCGGAATTAAATCTAAGAGACACAATGTCGACTTAAGTACAGGAAGACTGAGTCTTCCTACTGTCTACGATTTGAGCGTTTCCTGTGTCACCAGTTTTACATTCCGATGCACCTCTGCAGGTTTACTGTATCCATTGGACCTTCCCATTGACGACGATACACAGAAATTGCATCGGATTGAAATATAAGACACACAATGCCGACTTAAGTACAGGAAGACTGAGTCTTCCTACTGTCTATGTTTTGAGCGTTTCCTGTGCACCAGTTTTACATTCCGATGCACCTCTGCAGGTTTACTCTATCCATTGGACCTTCCCATTGACGATGAAACACAGAAATTGCATCGGAATTAAATATAAGAGACACAATGCCGACTTAAGTACAAGTAAACTGAGTCTTCATAGGGTCTATGTTTTGAGCGTTTCCTGTGTCGCCAGTTTTACTTTCCGATGGACCTCTGCAGGTTTTCTGTATCCCTTGGACCTTCCCATCGACGATGAAACACAGAAATTGCATCGGAATTAAATCTAAGAGACACAATGCCGACTTAAGTACAAGAAAACTGAGTCTTCTTAGGGTATATGTTTTGAGCGTTTCCTGTGTCGCCAGTTTTACTTTCCGATGCACCTCTGCAGGTTTAGTGTATCGACTAGACCTTCCCATTGACGATGAAACACAGAAATTGCATCGGAATTAAATATAAGAGACACAATGCCGATTCAAGTACAGGAAGACTGAGTCTTCCTACTGTCTACGTTTTGAGCGTTTCCTGTGTCGCCAGTTTTAAATTCCGATGCACCTCTGCAGGATTACTGTATCCCTTGGACCTTCACAGTGACGATGAAACACAGATATTGCTTCGGAATTAAATATAAGAGACACAATGCCGATTTAAGTAGAGGAAAACTGAGTCTTTTACTGTCTATGTTTTGAGCGTTTCCTGTGTAATCAGTATTACATTCCGATGCAACTCTGCAGGTGTACTGTATTCCTTGGACCTTCCCATTGACGATGAATTACAGAAATTGCATCGGAATTAAATATGAGACACAATGCCGACTTAAGTACAGAAAGACTGAGTCTTCCTACTGTCTATGTTTTAAGCGTTTCCTGTGTCACCAGTTTTACATTCCGATGCACCCCTGCAGCTTTACTGTATCCATTGGACCTTCCCATTGACGATGAAACACAGAAATTGCATTGGATTTAAATATACGAGAGACAATGCCGACTTAAGTACAAGAAAACTGAGTCTTTTTAGGGTCTATGTTTTGAGCGTTTCATGTGTCACCAGTTTTACATTCCGATACACCTCTGCAGGTTTACTGTATCCATTGGACCTTCACAGTGACGATGGAACACAGAAATTGCGTCGGAATTAAATATAAGAGACACAATGCCGACTTAAGTACTACAAAACTGAGTCTCCTTAGGGTCTATGTTTTGAGCGTTTCCTGTGTTACCAGTTTTACATTCCGATGGACCTCTGCAGGTTTTCTGTATCCCTTGGACCTCCCCATCGACGATGAAACACAGAAATTGCATCGGAATTAGATCTAAGAGACACAATGTCGACTTAAGTACAGGAAGACTGAGTCTTCCTACTGTCTACGTTTTGAGCGTTTCCTGTGTCACCAGGTTTACATTCCGATACACCTCTGCAGGTTTACTGTATCCATTGGACCTTCCCATTGACGATGAAACACAGAAATTGCATCGGATTTAAATATTAGAGACACAATGCCGACTTAAGTACAGGTAGACTGAGTCTTCCTACTGTCTATGTTTTGAGCGTTTCCTGTGTCACCAGTTTTACATTCCGATGCACCTCTGCAGTTTAACTGTATCGATTGGACCTTCCCATTGACGATGAAACACAGAAATTGCATCGGAATTAAACATAAGAGGCACAATGCCGACTTAAGTACAGGAAGACTGAGTCTTCCTACTGTCTACGATTTGAGCGTTTCCTGTGTCACCAGTTTTACATTCCGATGCACCTCTGCAGGTTTACTGTATCCATTGGACCTTCCCATTGACAATGAAACACAGAAATTGCATCGGATTTAAATATAAGAGACACAATGCCGACTTAAGTACAGGAAGACTGAGTCTTCCTACTGTCTATGTTTTGAGCGTTTCCTGTGTCACCAGTTTTACATTCCGATGCACCTCTGCAGGTTTACTGTATTCCTTGGACATTCACAGTGACGATGAAACACAGATATTGCTTCGGAATTTAATATAAGAGACACAATGCCGATTTAAGTACAGGAAGACAGAGTCTTTATACGGTGTATGATTTCAGCGTTTTCTGTGTAATCAGTTTTACATTCCGATGCAACTCTGCACGTTTTCTGTATTCCTTGGACCTTCCCATTGACGAAGAAACACAGAAATTGCATCGGAATTAATTATAAGAGACACAATGCTGACTTAAGTACTACAAAATTGAGTCTCCTTAGGGTCTATGTTTTGAGCTTTTCCTGTGTCACCAGTTTTACATTCCGATGCACCTCTGCAGGTTTACTGTATCCATTGGACCTTCCCAGTGACGATGATACACAGAAATTGCATCGGAATTAAATATAAGAGACACAATGCCGACTTAAGTACAAGAAAACTGAGTCTTCTTAGGATCTATGTTTTGAGCGTTTCCTGTGTCATCAGTTTTACATTCCGATGGACCTGTGCAGGTATTCTGTATCCCTTGGACCTGCCCATCGACGATGAAACACAGAAATTGCATCGGAATTAGATCTAAGAGACACAATGTCAACTTAAGTACAAGAAAACTGAGTCTTCTTAGGGTCTATGTTTTGAGCGTTTCCTGTGTCACCAGTTTTACATTCCGATGGACCTCAGCAGGTTTACTGTATCCCTTGGACCTTCCCATTGACGATGAAACACAGAAATTGCATCGGAATTAAATCTAAGGGACACAATGTCGACTTAAGTACAGGAAGACTGAGTCTTCCTACTGTCTACGTTTTGAGCGTTTCCTGTGTCACCAGTTTTACATTCCGATGCACCTCTGCAGGTTTACTGTATCCATTGGACCTTCCCATTGACGATGAAACATAGAAATTTCATCGGATTTAAATATAAGAGACACAATGCCGCCTTAAGTACAGGTAGACTGAGTCTTCCTACTGTCTATGTTTTGAGCGTTTCCGGTGTCACCAGTTTTACATTCCGATGCACCTCTGCAAGTTTACTGTATCGATTGGACCTTCCCATTGACGATGAAACACAGAAATTGCATCGGATTTAATTATAAGAGACAAAATGCCGACTTAAGTACACGAAGACTGAGTCTTCCTACTGTCTATGTTTTGAGCGTTTCCTGTAACACCAGTTTTACATTCCGATGCACCTCTGCAGGTTTACTGTATCCATTGGACCTTCCCAGTGACGATGAAACACAGAAATTGCATTGGAATTAAATATATGAGACACAATGCCGACTTAAGTATTACAAAACTGAGTCTCCTTAGGGTCTATGTTTTGAGCGTTTCCTGTGTCACCAGTGTTACATTCCGATGCAACTCTGCCGGTTTACTGTATCCATTGGACCTTCCCAGTGACGATGAAACACAGAAATTGCATCGGAATTAAATATAAGAGACACAATGCCGACTTAAGTACAGGAAGACTGAGTCATCCTAATGTCTATGCTTTGAGCGTTTCCTGTGTCACCAGTTTTTCACTCCGATGCACCTCTGCAGGTTTACTGTATCCCTTGGACCTCCCCATCGACGACGAAACACAGAAATTGCATCGGAATTAAATATAAGAGACACAATGCCGACATAAGTACAAGAAAACTGAGTCTTCTTAGGGTCTATGTTTTGAGCGTTTCCTGTGTCACCAGTTTTATATTCCGATACACCTCTGCAGGTTTACAGTATCCATTGGACCTTCACAGTGACGATGAAACACAGAAATTGCATCGGAATTAAATATAAGAGACACAATGCCGACTTAAGTACTACAAAACTGAGTCTCCTTAGGGTCTATGTTTTGAGCGTTTCCTGTGTCACCAGTTTTACATTCCGATGCACCTCTGCAGGTTTACTGTATCCATTGGACCTTCCCAGTGACGATGAAACACAGAAATTGCATCGGAATTAAATATAAGAGACACAATGCCGACTTAAGTACAAGAAAACTGAGTCCTCTTAGGCTCTAGGATTTGAGCGTTTCCTGTGTCACCAGTTTTACATTCCGATGGACCTCTGCAGGTTTACTGTATCCCTTGGACCTTCCCATTGACGATGAAACACAGAAATTGCATCGGAATTAAATCTAAGAGACACAATGTCGACTTAAGTACAGGAAGACTGAGTCTTCCTACTGTCTACGTTTTGAGCGATTCCTGTGTCACCAGTTTTACATTTCGATGCACCTCTGCAGGTTTACTGTATCCCTTCGACCTTCGAAGTGACGATGAAAAACAGATATTGCATCGGAATTAAATATAAGAGACACAATGCCGACTTAAGTACAAGAAAACTGAGTCCTCTTAGGCTCTAGGTTTTGAGCGTTTCCTGTGTCACCAGGTTTACATTCCGATGGACCTCTGCAGGTTTACTGTATCCCTTGGACCTTCCCATTGACGATGAAACACAGAAATTGCATCGGAATTAAATCTAAGAGACACAATGTCGACTTAAGTACAGGAAGACTGAGTCATCCTACTGTCTACGTTTTGAGCGTTTCCTGTGTCACCAGGTTTACATTCCGATACACCTCTGCAGGTTTACTGTATCCATTGGACCTTCCCATTGACGATGAAACACAGAAATTGCATCGGATTTAAATATAAGAGACACAATGCCGACTTAAGTACAGGTAGACTGAGTCTTCCTACTGTCTATGTTTTGAGCGTTTCCTGTGTCACCAGTTTTACATTCCGATGCACCTCTGCAAGTTTACTGTATCGATTGGACCTTCCCATTGACGATGAAACACAGAAATTGCATCGGATTTAAATATAAGCGACACAATGCCGACTTAAGTACAGGAAGACTGAGTCTTCCTAATGTCTATGTTTTGAGCGTTTCGTGTGTCACCAGTTTTTCACTCCGATGCACCTCTGCAGGTTTACTGTATCCATTGGACCTTCCCATTGACGATGAAACACAGAAATTTCATCGGATTTAAATATAAGAGACACAATGCCGACTTAAGTACAGGAAGACTGAGTCTTCCTACTGTCTATGTTTTGAGCGTTTCCTGTGTCACCAGTTTTACATTCCGATGCACCTCTGCAGGTTTACTGTATCCCTTGGACATTCACAGTGACGATGAAACACAGAAATTGCATCGGAATTAAATATAAGAGACACAATGCCGACTTAAGTACTATAAAACTGAGTCTTCTTAGGGTCTACGTTTTGAGCGTTACCTGTGTCACCAGTTTTACATTTCGATGCACCTCTGCAGGTTTACTGTATCCCTTGGACCTCCCCATCGACGATGAAACACAGAAATTGCATCGGAATTAAGAGACACAATGCCGACTTAAGTACAGGAAGACTGAGTCTTCCTAATGTCTATGTTTTGAGCGTTTCCTGTGTCACCAGTTTTTCACTCCGATGCACCTCTGCAGGTTTACTGTATCCCTTGGACCTCCCCATCGACGATGAAACACAGAAATTGCATCGGAATTAAATATAAGAGACACAATGCCGACATAAGTACAAGAAAACTGAGTCTTCTTATGGTCTATGTTTTGAGCGTTTCCTGTGTCACCAGTTTTATATTCCGATACACCTCTGCAGGTTTACAGTATCCATTGGACCTTCACAGTGACGATGAAACACAGAAATTGCATCGGAATTAAATATAAGAGACACAATGCCGACTTAAGTACTACAAAACTGAGTCTCCTTAGGGTCTATGTTTTGAGCGTTTCCTGTGTCACCAGTTTTACATTCCGATGCACCTCTGCAGGTTTACTGTATCCATTGGACCTTCCCAGTGACGATGAAACACAGAAATTGCATCGGAATTAAATATAAGAGAGACAATGCCGACTTAAGTACAAGAGAACTGAGTCTTCTTAGGGTCTATGTTTTGAGCGTTTCCTGTGTCACCAGGTTTACATTCCGATGGACCTCTGCAGGTTATCTGTATCCCTTGGACCTCCCCATCGACGATGAAACACAGAAATTGCATCGGAATTAGATCTAAGAGACACAATGTCGACTTAAGTACAGGAAGACTGAGTCTTCCTACTGTCTACGTTTTGAGCGATTCCTGTGTCACCAGTTTTACATTTCGATGCACCTCTGCAGGTTTACTGTATCCCTTCGACCTTCGAAGTGACGATGAAAAACAGATATTGCATCGGAATTAAATATAAGAGACACAATGCCGACTTAAGTACAAGAAAACTGAGTCCTCTTAGGCTCTAGGTTTTGAGCGTTTCCTGTGTCACCAGGTTTACATTCCGATGGACCTCTGCAGGTTTACTGTATCCCTTGGACCTTCCCATTGCCGATGAAACACAGAAATTGCATCGGAATTAAATCTAAGAGACACAATGTCGACTTAAGTACAGGAAGACTGAGTCTTCCTACTGTCTACGTTTTGAGCGTTTCCTGTGTCACCAGGTTTACATTCCGATACACCTCTGCAGGTTTACTGTATCCATTGGGCCTTCCCATTGACGATGAAACACAGAAATTGCATCGGATTTAAATACAAGAGACACAATGCCGACTTAAGTACAGGTAGACTGAGTCTTCCTACTCTCTATGCTTTGAGCGTTTCCTGTGTCACCAGTTTTACATTCCGATGCACCTCTGCAAGTTTACTGTATCGATTGGACCTTCCCATTGACGATGAAACACAGAAATTGCATCGGATTTAAATATAAGAGACACAATGCCGACTTAAGTACAGGAAGACTGAGTCTTCCTAATGTCTATGTTTTGAGCGTTTCCTGTGTCACCAGTTTTTCACTCCGATGCACCTCTGCAGGTTTACTGTATCCATTGGACCTTCCCATTGACGAAGAAACACAGATATTGCTTCGGAATTTAATATAAGAGACACAATGCCGATTTAAGTACAGGAAGCCTGAGTCTTTATACTGTATATGATTTCAGCGTTTTCTGTGTAATCAGTTTTACATTCCGATGCAACTCTGCATGTTTTCTGTATTCCTTGGACCTTCCCATTGACGAAGGAACACAGAAATTGCATCGGAATTAAATATAAGAGACACAATGCTGACTTAAGTACTACAAAATTGAGTCTCCTTAGGGTCTATGTTTTGAGCTTTTCCTGTGTCACCAGTTTTACATTCCGATGCACCTCTGCAGGTTTACTGTATCCATTGGACCTTCCCAGTGACGATGAAACACAGAAATTGCATCGGAATTAAATATAAGAGACACAATGCCGACTTAAGTACAAGAAAACTGAGTCTTCTTAGGGTCTATGTTTTGCGCGTTTCCTGTGTCACCAGTTTTACATTCCGATGGACCTGTGCAGGTATTCTGTATCCCTTGCACCTCCCCATCGACGATGAAACACAGAAATTGCATCGGAATTAGATCTAAGAGACACAAAGTCAACTTAAGTACAAGAAAACTGAGTCTTCTTAGGGTCTATGCTTTGAGCGTTTCCTGTGTCACCAGTTTTACATTCCGATGGACCTCAGCAGGTTTACTGTATCCCTTGGACCTTCCCATTGACGATGAAACACAGAAATTGCATCGGAATTAAATCTAAGGGACACAATGTCGACTTAAGTACAGGAAGACTGAGTCTTCCTACTGTCTACGTTTTGAGCGTTTCCTGTGTCACCAGTTTTACATTCCGATTCACCTCTGCAGGTTTACTGTATCCATTGGACCTTCCCATTGACGATGAAACATAGAAATTTCATCGGATTTAAATATAAGAGACACAATGCCGCCTTAAGTAAAGGTAGACTGAGTCTTCCTACTGTCTATGTTTTGAGCGTTTCCTGTGTCACCAGTTTTACATTCCGATGCACCTCTGCAAGTTTACTGTATCGATTGGACCTTCCCATTGACGATGAAACACAGAAATTGCATCGGATTTAAATATAAGAGACACAATGCCGACTTAAGTACAGGAAGACTGAGTCTTCCTACTGTCTATGTTTTGAGCGTTTCCTGTAACACCAGTTTTACATTCCGATGTACCTCTGCAGGTTTACTGTATCAATTGGACCTTCCCAGTGACGATGAAACAAAGAAATTGCATCGGAATAAAATATAAGAGACACAATGCCGACTTAAGTACAAGAAAACTGAGTCTTCTTAGGGTCTACGTTTTGAGCGTTACCTGTGTCACCAGTTTTACATTCCGATGCACCTCTGCAGGTTTACTGTATTCCTTGGACCTTCACAGTGACGATGAAACACAGATATTGCATCGGAATTAAATATAAGAGACACAATGCCGATTTAAGTACAGGAAGACTGAGTCTTTATACTGTCTATGCTTTCAGCGTTTCCTGTGTAATCAGTCTTACATTCCGATGCAACTCTGCAGGTTTACTGTATTCCTTCGACCATCCCATTGACGATGAAACACAGAAATTGCATTGGAATTAAATATAAGAGACACAATGCCGACTTAAGTACTACAAAACTGAGTCTCCTTAGGGTCTATGTTTTGAGCGTTTCCTGTGTCACCAGTTTTACATTCCGATGCAACTCTGCCGGTTTACTGTATCCATTGGACCTTCCCAGTGACGATGAAACACAGAAATTGCATCGGAATTAAATATAAGAGACACAATGCCGACTTAAGTACAAGAAAACTGAGTCTTCTTAGGGTCTATGTTTTGCGCGTTTCCTGTGTCACCAGTTTTACATTCCGATGGACCTGTGCAGGTATTCTGTATCCCTTGCACCTCCCCATCGACGATGAAACACAGAAATTGCATCGGAATTAGATCTAAGAGACACAAAGTCAACTTAAGTACAAGAAAACTGAGTCTTCTTAGGGTCTATGCTTTGAGCGTTTCCTGTGTCACCAGGTTTACATTCCGATGGACCTCAGCAGGTTTACTGTATCCCTTGGACCTTCCCATTGACGATGAAACACAGAAATTGCATCGGAATTAAATCTAAGGGACACAATGTCGACTTAAGTACAGGAAGACTGAGTCTTCCTACTGTCTACGTTTTGAGCGTTTCCTGTGTCACCAGTTTTACATTCCGATTCACCTCTGCAGGTTTACTGTATCCATTGGACCTTCCCATTGACGATGAAACATAGAAATTTCATCGGATTTAAATATAAGAGACACAATGCCGCCTTAAGTAAAGGTAGACTGAGTCTTCCTACTGTCTATGTTTTGAGCGTTTCCTGTGTCACCAGTTTTACATTCCGATGCACCTCTGCAAGTTTACTGTATCGATTGGACCTTCCCATTGACGATGAAACACAGAAATTGCATCGGATTTAAATATAAGAGACACAATGCCGACTTAAGTACAGGAAGACTGAGTCTTCCTACTGTCTATGTTTTGAGCGTTTCCTGTAACACCAGTTTTACATTCCGATGCACCTCTGCAGGTTTACTGTATCAATTGGACCTTCCCAGTGACGATGAAACAAAGAAATTGCATCGGAATAAAATATAAGAGACACAATGCCGACTTAAGTACAAGAAAACTGAGTCTTCTTAGGGTCTACGTTTTGAGCGTTACCTGTGTCACCAGTTTTACATTCCGATGCACCTCTGCAGGTTTACTGTATTCCTTGAACCTTCACAGTGACGATGAAACACAGATATTGCATCGGAATTAAATATAAGAGACACAATGCCGATTTAAGTACAGGAAGACTGAGTCTTTATACTGTCTATGCTTTCAGCGTTTCCTGTGTAATCAGTCTTACATTCCGATGCAACTCTGCAGGTTTACTGTATTCCTTCGACCATCCCATTGACGATGAAACACAGAAATTGCATTGGAATTAAATATAAGAGACACAATGCCGACTTAAGTACTACAAAACTGAGTCTCCTTAGGGTCTATGTTTTGAGCGTTTCCTGTGTCACCAGTTTTACATTCCGATGCAACTCTGCCGGTTTACTGTATCCATTGGACCTTCCCAGTGACGATGAAACACAGAAATTGCATCGGAATTAAATATAAGAGACACAATGCCGACTTAAGTACAGGAAGACTGAGTCTTCCTAATGTCTATGTTTTGAGCGTTTCCTGTGTCACTAGTTTTTCACTCCGATGCACCTCTGCAGGTTTACTGTATCCCTTGGACCTCCCCATCGACGAAGAAACACAGAAATTGCATCGGAATTAAATATAAGAGACACAATGCCGACATAAGTACAAGAAAACTGAGTCTTCTTAGGGTCTATGTTTTGAGCGTTTCCTGTGTCACCAGTTTTATATTCCGATATACCTCTGCAGGTTTACAGTATCCATTGGACCTTCACAGTGACGATGAAACACAGACATTGCATCGGAATTAAATATAAGAGACACAATGCCGACTTAAGTACTACAAAACTGAGTCTCCTTAGGTTCTATGTTTTGAGCGTTTCCTGTGTCACCAGTTTTACATTCCGATGCACCTCGGCAGGTTTACTGTATCCATTGGACCTTCCCAGTGACGATGAAACACAGAAATTGCATCGGAATTAAATATAAGAGAGACAATGCCGACTTAAGTACAAGAGAACTGAGTCTTCTTAGGGTCTATGTTTTGAGCGTTTCCTGTGTCACCAGTTTTACATTCCGATGGACCTCTGCAGGTTATCTGTATCCCTTGGCCCTCCCCATAGACGATGAAACACAGAAATTGCATCGGAATTATATCTAAGAGACACAATGTCGACTTAAGTATAGGAAGACTGAGTCTTCCTACTGTCTACGTTTTGAGCGATTCCTGTGTCACCAGTTTTACATTTCGATGCACCTCTGCAGGTTTACTGTATCCCTTCGACCTTCTAAGTGACGATGAATAACAGATATTGCATCGGAATTAAATCTAAGAGACAGAATGCCGACTGAAGTACAAGAAAACTGAGTCCTCTTAGGCTCTAGGTTTTGAGCGTTTCCTGTGTCACCAGTTTTACATTCCGATGGACCTCTGCAGGTTTACTGTATCCCTTGGACCTTCCCATTGACGATGAAACACAGAAATTGCATCGGAATTATATCTAAGAGACACAATGTCGACTTAAGTACAGGAAGACTGAGTCTCCCTACTGTCTACGTTTTGAGCGTTTCCTGTGTCACCAGGTTTACATTCCGATGCACCTCTGCCGGTTTACTGTATCCATTGCACCTTCCCATTGACGATGAAACACAGAAATTGCATCGGATTTAAATATAAGAGACACAATGCCAACTTCAGTACAGGAAGACTGAGTCTTCCTACTGTCTATGTTTTGAGCGTTTCCTGTGTCACCAGTTTTACATTCCGATGCACCTCTGCAGGTTTACTGTATCCCTTGGACATTCACAGTGACGATGAAACACAGATATTGCTTCGGAATTTAATATAAGAGACACAATGCCGATTTAAGTACAGGAAGACTGAGTCTTTATACTGTATATGATTTCAGCGTTTTCTGTGTAATCAGTTTTACATTCCGATGCAACTCTGCATGTTTTCTGTATTCCTTGGACCTTCCCATTGACGAAGGAACACAGAAATTGCATCGGAATTAAATATAGGAGACACAATGCTGACTTAAGTACTACAAAATTGAGTCTCCTTAGGGTCTATGTTTTGAGCTTTTCCTGTGTGACCAGTTTTACATTCCGATGCACCTCTGCAGGTTTACTGTATCCATTGGACCTTCCCAGTGACGATGAAACACAGAAATTGCATCGGAATTAAATATAAGAGACACAATGCCGACTTAAGTACAAGAAAACTGAGTCTTCTTAGGGTCTATGTTTTGAGCGTTTCCTGTGTCACCAGTTTTACATTCCGATGGACCTGTGCAGGTATTCTGTATCCCTTGCACCTCCCCATCGACGATGAAACACAGAAATTGCATCGGAATTAGATCTAAGAGACACAATGTCAACTTAAGTACAAGAAAACTGAGTCTTCTTAGGGTCTATGCTTTGAGCGTTTCCTGTGTCACCAGTTTTACATTCCGATGGACCTCAGCAGGTTTACTGTATCCCTTGGACCTTCCCATTGACGATGAAACACAGAAATTGCATCGGAATTAAATCTAAGGGACACAATGTCGACTTAAGTACAGGAAGACTGAGTCTTCCTACTGTCTACGTTTTGAGCGTTTCCTGTGTCACCAGTTTTACATTCCGATTCACCTCTGCAGGTTTTCTGAATCCATTGGACCTTCCCATTGACGATGAAACATAGAAATTTCATCGGATTTAAATATAAGAGACACAATGCCGCCTTAAGTACAGGTAGACTGAGTCTTCCTACTGTCTATGTTTTGAGCGTTTCCTGTGTCACCAGTTTCACATTCCGATGCACCTCTGCAAATTTACTGTTTTGATTGGACCTTCCCATTGACGATGAAACACAGAAATTGCATCGGATTTAAATATAAGAGACACAATGCCGACTTAAGTACAGGAAGACTGAGTCTTCCTACTGTCTATGTTTTGAGCGTTTCCTGTAACACCAGTTTTACATTCCGATGCACCTCTGCAGGTTTACTGTATCCATTGGACCTTCCCAGTGACGATGAAACACAGAAATGGCATCGGAATTAAATATAAGAGACACAATGCCGACTTAAGTACAAGAAAACTGCGTCTTCTAAGGGTCTACGTTTTGAGCGTTACCTGTGTCACCAGTTTTAAATTCCGATGCACCTCTGCAGGTTTACTGTATTCCTTGGACCTTCACAATGACGATGAAACACAGATATTGCATCGGAATTAAATATAAGAGACACAATGCCGATTTAAGTACAGGAAGACTGAGTCTTTATACTGTCTATGCTTTCAGCGTTTCCTGTGTAATCAGTCTTACATTCCGATGCAACTCTGCAGGTTTACTGTATTCCTTAGACCATCCCATTGACGATGAAAAACAGAAATTGCATTGGAATTAAATATAAGAGACACAATGCCGACTTAAGTACTACAAAACTGAGTCTCCTTAGGGTCTATGTTTTGAGCATTTCCTGTGTCACCAGTTTTACATTCCGATGCAACTCTGCCGGTTTACTGTATCCATTGGACCTTCCCAGTGACGATGAAACACAGAAATTGCATCGGAATTAAATATAAGAGACACAATGCCGACTTAAGTACAGGAAGACTGAGTGTTCCTAATGTCAATGTTTTGAGCGTATCCTGTGTCACCAGTTTTTCACTCCGATGCACCTCTGCAGGTTTACTGTATCCCTTGGACCTCCCCATCGACGATGAAACACAGAAATTGCATCGGAATTAAATATAAGAGACACAATGCCGACTTAAGTACTACAAAACTGAGTCTCCTTAGGGTCTATGTTTTGAGCGTTTCCTGTGTTACCAGTTTTACATTCCGATGCACCTCTGCAGGTTTACTGTATCCATTGGACCTTCCCAGTGACGATGAAACACAGAAATTGCATCGGAATTAAATATAAGAGAGACAATGCCGACTTAAGTACAAGAGAACTGAGTCTTCTTAGGGTCTATGTTTTGAGCGTTTCCTGTGTCACCAGTTTTACATTCCGATGGACCTCTGCAGGTTTTCTGTATCCCTTGGACCTCCCCATCGACGATGAAACACAGAAATTGCATCGGAATTAGATCTAAGAGACACAATGTCGACTTAAGTACAGGAAGACTGAGTCTTCCTACTGTCTAAGTTTTGAGCGATTCCTGTGTCACCAGTTTTACATTCCGATGCACCTCTGCAGGTTTACTGTATCGATTGGACCTTCCCATTGACGATGAAACACAGAAATTGCATCGGATTTAAATATAAGAGACACAATGCCTACTGAAGTACAGGTAGACTGAGTCTTCCTACTGTCTATGTTTTGAGCGATTCCTGTGTCACCAGTTTTACATTCCGATGCACCTCTGCAGGTTTAATGTATCCACTGGACCTTCCCATTGACGATGAAACACTGAAATTGCATCGGATTTAAATATAAGAGACACAATGCCTACTGAAGTACAGGTAGACTTAGTCTCCCTACTGTCTATGTTTTGAGCGTTTCCTGTGTCACCAGTTTTACATTCCGATGCACCTCTGCAGTTTTACTGTATCGATTGGACCTTCCCATTTACGATGAAACACAGAAATTGCATCGGAATTAAATATAAGAGACACAATGCCGACTTAAGTACAGGAAGACTGAGTCTTCCTACTGTCTACGTTTTGAGCGTTTCCTGTGTCACCAGTGTTACATTCCGATGCACCTCTGCAGGTTTACTGTATCCATTGGACCATCCCATTGACGATGAAACATAGAAATTGCATCGGATTTAAATATAAGAGACACAATGCCGACTTAAGTACAGGAAGTCTGAGTCTTCCTACTGTCTATGTTTTGAGTGTTTCCTGTGTCACCAGTTTTACATTCCGATGCACCTCTGCAGGTTTACTGTATCCCTTGGACCTTCACAGTGACGATGAAACACAGATATTGCTTCGGAATTTAATATAAGAGACACAGTGCCGATTTAAGTACAGGAAGACTGAGTCTTTATACTGTCTATGTTTTCAGCGTTTCCTGTGTAATCAGTCTTACATTCCGATGCAACTCTGCAGGTTTACTGTGTTCCTTGGACCATCCCATTGACGATGAAACACAGAATTTGCATCGGAATTAAATATAAGAGACACAATGCCGACTTAAGTACTGCAAAACTGAGTCTCCTTAGGGTCTATGCTTTGAGCGTTTCCTGTGTCACCACTTTTACATTCCGATGCACTTCTGCCGGTTTACTGTATCCATTGGACCTTCCCAGTGACGATGAAACACAGAAATTGCATCGAAATTAAATATAAGAGACACAATGCCGACTTAAGTACAGGAAGACTGAGTCTTCCTAATGTCTATGTTTTGAGCGGTTCCTGTGTCACCAGTTTTTCACTGCGATGCACCTCTGCAGGTTTACTGTATCCATTGGACCTTCCCAGTGACGATGAAACACAGAAATTGCATCGGAATTAAATATCAGAGACACAATGCCGACATAAGTACAAGAAAACTGAGTCTTCTTAGGGTCTACGTTTTGAGCGTTTCCTGTGTCACCAGTTTTATTTTCCGATACACCTCTGCAGGTTTACTGTATCCATTGGACCTTCACAGTGACGATGAAACACAGAAATAGCATCGGAATTGAATATAAGAGACACAATGCCGACTTAAGTACTACAAAACTGAGTCTCCTTAGCGTCTATGTTTTGAGCGTTTCCTGTGTCACCAGTTTTACATTCCGATGCCACTCTGCAGGTTTACTGTATCCCTTCGACCTTCGCAGTGACGATGAAAGACAGATATTGCATCGGAATTAAAAATAAGAGACCCAATGCCGCCTTAAGTACAAGAAAACTGAGCCTTCTTAGGCTCTATGTTTTGAGCGTTTCCTGTGTCACCAGTTTTAGATTCCGATGGTCCTCTGCAGGTTTACTGTATCCCTTGGACCTTCCCATTGACGATGAAACACAGAAATTGCATCGGAATTGAATCTAAGAGACACAATGTCGACTTAAGTACAGGAAGACTGAGTCTTTATACTGTCTATGTTTTCAGCGATTCCTGTGTAATCAGTCTTACATTCCGATGCAACTCTGCAGGTTTACTGTGTTCCTTGGACCATCCCATTGACGATGAAGCACAGAATTTGCATCGGAATTTAATATAAGAGACACAATGCCGACTTAAGTACTGCAAAACTGAGTCTCCTTAGGGTCTATGCTTTGTGCGTTTCCTGTGTAACCAGTTTTACATTCCGATGGACCTCAGCAGGTTTACTGTATCCCTTGGACCTTCACATTGACGATGAAACACAGAAATTGCATCGGAATTAAATCTAAGGGACACAATGTCGACTTAAGTACAGGAAGACTGAGTCTTCCTACTGTCTACGCTTTGAGCGTTTCCTGTGACACCAGTTTTACATTCCGATGCACCTCTGCAGGTTTACTGTATCTATTGGACCTTCCCATTGACGATGAAACACTGAAATTGCATCGGATTTAAATATAAGAGACACAATGCCGACTTAAGTACAGGAAGACTGAGTCTTCCTACTGTCTATGTTTTGAGCGTTTCCTGTAACACCAGTTTTACATTCCGATGCACCTCTGCAGGTTTACTGTATCCATTGGACCTTCCCAGTGACGATGAAACACAGAAATTGCATCGGAATTAAATATAAGAGACACAATGCAGACTTAAGTACAAGAAAACTGAGTCTTCTTAGGGTCTATGTTTTGAGCGTTACCTGTGTCACCAGTTTTACATTCCGATGCACCTCTGCAGGTTTACTGTATTCCTTGGACCTTCACAGTGACGATGAAACACAGATATTGCATCGGAATTAAATATAGGAGACACAATGCCGATTTTAGCACAGGAAGACTGAGTCTTTATACTGTCTATGTTTTCAGCGTTTCCTGTGTAATCAGTCTTACATTCCGATGCAACTCTGCAGGTTTACTGTGTTCCTTGGACCATCCCATTGACGATGAAACACAGAAATTGCATCGGATTTAAATATAAGAGACACAATGCCGACTTAAGTACAGGAAGACTGAGTCTTCCTACTGTCTATGTTTTGAGCGTTTCCTGTGTCACCAGTTTTACATTCCGATGCACCTCTGCAGGTTTACTGTATCCCTTGGACATTCACAGTGACGATGAAACACAGATATTGCTTCGGAATTTAATATAAGACACACAATGCCGATTTAAGTACAGGAAGACTGAGTCTTTATACTGTATATGATTTCAGCGTTTTCTGTGTAATCAGTTTTACATTCCGATGCAACTCTGCATGTTTTCTGTATTCCTTGGACCTTCCCATTGACGAAGGAACACAGAAATTGCATCGGAATTAAATATAGGAGACACAATGCTGACTTAAGTACTACAAAATTGAGTCTCCTTAGGGTCTATGTTTTGAGCTTTTCCTGTGTCACCAGTTTTACATTCCGATGCACCTCTGCAGGTTTACTGTATCCATTGGACCTTCCCAGTGACGATGAAACACAGAAATTGCATCGGAATTAAATATAAGAGACACAATGCCGACTTAAGTACAAGAAAACTGAGTCTTCTTAGGGTCTATGTTTTGAGCGTTTCCTGTGTCACCAGTTTTACATTCCGATGGACCTGTGCAGGTATTCTGTATCCCTTGCACCTCCCCATCGACGATGAAACACAGAAATTGCATCGGAATTAGATCTAAGAGACACAATGTCATCTTAAGTACAAGAAAACTGAGTCTTCTTAGGGTCTATGCTTTGAGCGTTTCCTGTGTCACCAGTTTTACATTCCGATGGACCTCAGCAGGTTTACTGTATCCCTTGGACCTTCCCATTGACGATGAAACACAGAAATTGCATCGGAATTAAATCTAAGGGACACAATCACAATGTCGACTTAAGTACAGGAAGACTGAGTCTTCCTACTGTCTATGTTTTGAGCGTTTCCTGTGTCACCAGCTTTACATTCCGATGCACCTCTGCAAGTTTACTGTATCGATTGGACCTTCCCATTGACGATGAAACACAGAAATTGCATCGGATTTAAGTATAAGAGACACAATGCCGACTTAAGTACAGGAAGACTGAGTCTTCCTACTGTCTATGTTTTGAGCGTTTCCTGTAACACCAGTTTTACATTCCGATGCACCTCTGCAGGTTTACTGTATCCATTGGACCTTCCCAGTGACGATGAAACACAGAAATGGCATCGGAATTAAATATAAGAGACACAATGCCGACTTAAGTACACGAAAACTGAGTCTTCTTAGGGTCTACGTTTTGAGCGTTACCTGTGTCACCAGTTTTACATTCCGATGCACCTCTGCAGGTTTACTGTATTCCTTGGACCTTCACAGTGACGATGAAACACAGATATTGCATCGGAATTAAATATAAGAGACACAATGCCGATTTACGTACAGGAAGACTGACTCTTTATACTGTCTATGCTTTCAGCGTTTCCTGTGTAATCAGTCTTACATTCCGATGCAACTCTGCAGGTTTACTGTATTCCTTCGACCATCCCATTGACGATGAAACACAGAAATTGCATTGGAATTAAATATAAGAGACACAATGCCGACTTAAGTACTACAAAACTGAGTCTCCTTAGGGTCTATGTTTTGAGCATTTCCTGTGTCACCAGTTTTACATTCCGATGCAACTCTGCCGGTTTACTGTATCCATTGGACCTTCCCAGTGACGATGAAACACAGAAATTGCATCGGAATTAAATATAAGAGACACAATGCCGACTTAAGTACAAGAAAACTGAGTCTTCTTAGGGTCTATGCTTTGAGCGTTTCCTGTGTCACCAGTTTTACATTCCGATAGACCTCAGCAGGTTTACTGTATCCCTTGGACCTTCCCATTGACGATGAAACACAGAAATTGCATCGGAATTAAATCTAAGGGACACAATGTCGACTTAAGTATAGGAGGACTGAGTCGTCCTACTGTCTACGTTTTGAGCGTTTCCTGTGTCACCAGTTTTACATTCCGATTCACCTCTGCAGGTTTACTGTATCCATTGGACCTTCCCAGTGACGATGAAACACAGAAATTGCATCGGATTTAAATATAAGAGACACAATGCCGACTTTAGTACAGGAAGACTGAGTCTTCCTACTGTCTATGTTTTGAGCGTTTCCTGTAACACCAGTTTTACATTCCGATGCACCTCTGCAGGTTTACTGTATCCATTGGACCTTCCCAGTGACGATGAAACACAGATATGGCATCGGAATTAAATATAAGAGACACAATGCCGACTTAAGTACAAGAAAACTGAGTCTTCTTAGGGTCTACGTTTTGAGCGTTACCTGTGTCACCAGTTTTACATTCCGATGCACCTCTGCAGGTTTACTGTATTCCTTGGACCTTCACAGTGACGATGAAACACAGATATTGCATCGGAATTAAATATAAGAGACATAATGCCGATTTAAGTAGAGGAAGACTGAGTCTTTATACTGTCTATGCTTTCAGCGTTTCCTGTGTAATCAGTCTTACATTCCGATGCAACTCTGCAGGTTTACTGTATTCCTTCGACCATCCCATTGACGATGAAACACAGAAATTGCATTGGAATTAAATATAAGAGACACAATGCCGACTTAAGTACTACAAAACTGAGTCTCCTTAGGGTCTATGTTTTGAGCATTTCCTGTGTCACCAGTTTTACATTCCGATGGACCTCAGCAGGTTTACTGTATCCATTGGACCTTCCCAGTGACGATGAAACACAGAAATTGCATCGGAATTAAATATAAGAGACACAATGCCGACATAAGTACAAGAAAACTGAGTCTTCTTAGGGTCTATGTTTTGAGCGTTTCCTGTGTCACCAGTTTTATATTCCGATACACCTCTGCAGGTTTACAGTATCCATTGGACCTTCACAGTGACGATGAAACACAGAAATTGCATCGGAATTAAATATAAGAGACACAATGCCGACTTAAGTACTACAAAACTGAGTCTCCTTAGGGTCTATGTTTTGAGCGTTTCCTGTGTCACCAGTTTTACATTCCGATGCACCTCTGCAGGTTTACTGTATCCATTGGACCTTCCCAATGACGATGAAACACAGAAATTGCATCGGAATTAAATATAAGAGAGACAATGCCGACTTAAGTACAAGAGAACTGAGTCTTCTTAGGGTCTATGTTTTGAGCGTTTCCTGTGTCACCAGTTTTACATTCCGATGGACCTCTGCAGGTTTTCTGTATCCCTTGGACCTCCCCATCGACGATGAAACACAGAAATTGCATCGGAATTAGATCTAAGAGACACAATGTCGACTTAAGTACAGGAAGACTGAGTCTTCCTACTGTCTAAGTTTTGAGCGATTCCTGTGTCACCAGTTTTACATTCCGATGCACCTCTGCAGGTTTACTGTATCGATTGGACCTTCCCATTGACGATGAAACACAGAAATTGCATCGAATTTAAATATAAGAGACACAATGCCTACTGAAGTACAGGTAGACTGAGTCTTCCTACTGTCTATGTTTTGAGCGTGTCCGGTGTCACCAGTTTTACATTCCGATGCACCTCTGCAGGTTTAATGTATCCACTGGACCTTCCCATTGACGATGAAACACTGAAATTGCATCGGATTTAAATATAAGAGACACAATGCCTACTGAAGTACAGGTAGACTGAGTCTTCCTACTGTCTATGTTTTGAGCGTTTCCTGTGTCACCAGTTTTACATTCCGATGCACCTCTGCAGTTTTACTGTATCGATTGGACCTTCCCATTGACGATGAAACACAGAAATTGCATCGGAATTAAATATAAGAGACACAATGCCGACTTAAGTACAGGAAGACTGAGTCTTCCTACTGTCTACGTTTTGAGCGTTTCCTGTGTCACCAGTGTTACATTCCGATGCACCTCTGCAGGTTTACTGTATCCATTGGACCATCCCATTGACGATGAAACATAGAAATTGCATCGGATTTAAATATAAGAGACACAATGCCGACTTAAGTACAGGAAGTCTGAGTCTTCCTACTGTCTATGTTTTGAGTGTTTCCTGTGTCACCAGTTTTACATTCCGATGCACCTCTGCAGGTTTACTGTATCCCTTGGACCTTCACAGTGACGATGAAACACAGATATTGCTTCGGAATTTAATATAAGAGACACAGTGCCGATTTAAGTACAGGAAGACTGAGTCTTTATACTGTCTATGTTTTCAGCGTTTCCTGTGTAATCAGTCTTACATTCCGATGCAACTCTGCAGGTTTACTGTGTTCCTTGGACCATCCCATTGACGATGAAACACAGAATTTGCATCGGAATTAAATATAAGAGACACAATGCCGACCTAAGTACTGCAAAACTGAGTCTCCTTAGGGTCTATGCTTTGAGCGTTTCCTGTGTCACCACTTTTACATTCCGATGCACTTCTGCCGGTTTACTGTATCCATTGGACCTTCCCAGTGACGATGAAACACAGAAATTGCATCGAAATTAAATATAAGAGACACAATGCCGACTTAAGTACAGGAAGACTGAGTCTTCCTAATGTCTATGTTTTGAGCGGTTCCTGTGTCACCAGTTTTTCACTGCGATGCACCTCTGCAGGTTTACTGTATCCATTGGACCTTCCCAGTGACGATGAAACACAGAAATTGCATCGGAATTAAATATAAGAGACACAATGCCGACATAAGTACAAGAAAACTGAGTCTTCTTAGGGTCTACGTTTTGAGCGTTTCCTGTGTCACCAGTTTTATTTTCCGATACACCTCTGCAGGTTTACTGTATCCATTGGACCTTCACAGTGACGATGAAACACAGAAATAGCATCGGAATTGAATATAAGAGACACAATGCCGACTTAAGTACTACAAAACTGAGTCTCCTTAGCGTCTATGTTTTGAGCGTTTCCTGTGTCACCAGTTTTACATTCCGATGCCACTCTGCAGGTTTACTGTATCCCTTCGACCTTCGCAGTGACGATGAAAGACAGATATTGCATCGGAATTAAAAATAAGAGACCCAATGCCGCCTTAAGTACAAGAAAACTGAGCCTTCTTAGGCTCTATGTTTTGAGCGTTTCCTGTGTCACCAGTTTTAGATTCCGATGGTCCTCTGCAGGTTTACTGTATCCCTTGGACCTTCCCATTGACGATGAAACACAGAAATTGCATCGGAATTGAATCTAAGAGACACAATGTCGACTTAAGTACAGGAAGACTGAGTCTTTATACTGTCTATGTTTTCAGCGATTCCTGTGTAATCAGTCTTACATTCCGATGCAACTCTGCAGGTTTACTGTGTTCCTTGGACCATCCCATTGACGATGAAGCACAGAATTTGCATCGGAATTTAATATAAGAGACACAATGCCGACTTAAGTACTGCAAAACTGAGTCTCCTTAGGGTCTATGCTTTGTGCGTTTCCTGTGTAACCAGTTTTACATTCCGATGGACCTCAGCAGGTTTACTGTATCCCTTGGACCTTCACATTGACGATGAAACACAGAAATTGCATCGGAATTAAATCTAAGGGACACAATGTCGACTTAAGTACAGGAAGACTGAGTCTTCCTACTGTCTACGTTTTGAGCGTTTCCTGTGACACCAGTTTTACATTCCGATGCACCTCTGCAGGTTTACTGTATCTATTGGACCTTCCCATTGACGATGAAACACTGAAATTGCATCGGATTTAAATATAAGAGACACAATGCCGACTTAAGTACAGGAAGACTGAGTCTTCCTACTGTCTATGTTTTGAGCGTTTCCTGTAACACCAGTTTTACATTCCGATGCACCTCTGCAGGTTTACTGTATCCATTGGACCTTCCCAGTGACGATGAAACACAGAAATTGCATCGGAATTAAATATAAGAGACACAATGCAGACTTAAGTACAAGAAAACTGAGTCTTCTTAGGGTCTATGTTTTGAGCGTTACCTGTGTCACCAGTTTTACATTCCGATGCACCTCTGCAGGTTTACTGTATTCCTTGGACCTTCACAGTGACGATGAAACACAGATATTGCATCGGAATTAAATATAGGAGACACAATGCCGATTTTAGAACAGGAAGACTGAGTCTTTATACTGTCTATGTTTTCAGCGTTTCCTGTGTAATCAGTCTTACATTCCGATGCAACTCTGCAGGTTTACTGTGTTCCTTGGACCATCCCATTGACGATGAAACACAGAAATTGCATCGGATTTAAATATAAGAGACACAATGCCGACTTAAGTACAGGAAGACTGAGTCTTCCTACTGTCTATGTTTTGAGCGTTTCCTGTGTCACCAGTTTTACATTCCGATGCACCTCTGCAGGTTTACTGTATCCCTTGGACATTCACAGTGACGATGAAACACAGATATTGCTTCGGAATTTAATATAAGACACACAATGCCGATTTAAGTACAGGAAGACTGAGTCTTTATACTGTATATGATTTCAGCGTTTTCTGTGTAATCAGTTTTACATTCCGATGCAACTCTGCATGTTTTCTGTATTCCTTGGACCTTCCCATTGACGAAGGAACACAGAAATTGCATCGGAATTAAATATAGGAGACACAATGCTGACTTAAGTACTACAAAATTGAGTCTCCTTAGGGTCTATGTTTTGAGCTTTTCCTGTGTCACCAGTTTTACATTCCGATGCACCTCTGCAGGTTTACTGTATCCATTGGACCTTCCCAGTGACGATGAAACACAGAAATTGCATCGGAATTAAATATAAGAGACACAATGCCGACTTAAGTACAAGAAAACTGAGTCTTCTTAGGGTCTATGTTTTGAGCGTTTCCTGTGTCACCAGTTTTACATTCCGATGGACCTGTGCAGGTATTCTGTATCCCTTGCACCTCCCCATCGACGATGAAACACAGAAATTGCATCGGAATTAGATCTAAGAGACACAATGTCATCTTAAGTACAAGAAAACTGAGTCTTCTTAGGGTCTATGCTTTGAGCGTTTCCTGTGTCACCAGTTTTACATTCCGATGGACCTCAGCAGGTTTACTGTATCCCTTGGACCTTCCCATTGACGATGAAACACAGAAATTGCATCGGAATTAAATCTAAGGGACACAATCACAATGTCGACTTAAGTACAGGAAGACTGAGTCTTCCTACTGTCTATGTTTTGAGCGTTTCCTGTGTCACCAGCTTTACATTCCGATGCACCTCTGCAAGTTTACTGTATCGATTGGACCTTCCCATTGACGATGAAACACAGAAATTGCATCGGATTTAAGTATAAGAGACACAATGCCGACTTAAGTACAGGAAGACTGAGTCTTCCTACTGTCTATGTTTTGAGCGTTTCCTGTAACACCAGTTTTACATTCCGATGCACCTCTGCAGGTTTACTGTATCCATTGGACCTTCCCAGTGACGATGAAACACAGAAATGGCATCGGAATTAAATATAAGAGACACAATGCCGACTTAAGTACACGAAAACTGAGTCTTCTTAGGGTCTACGTTTTGAGCGTTACCTGTGTCACCAGTTTTACATTCCGATGCACCTCTGCAGGTTTACTGTATTCCTTGGACCTTCACAGTGACGATGAAACACAGATATTGCATCGGAATTAAATATAAGAGACACAATGCCGATTTACGTACAGGAAGACTGACTCTTTATACTGTCTATGCTTTCAGCGTTTCCTGTGTAATCAGTCTTACATTCCGATGCAACTCTGCAGGTTTACTGTATTCCTTCGACCATCCCATTGACGATGAAACACAGAAATTGCATTGGAATTAAATATAAGAGACACAATGCCGACTTAAGTACTACAAAACTGAGTCTCCTTAGGGTCTATGTTTTGAGCATTTCCTGTGTCACCAGTTTTACATTCCGATGCAACTCTGCCGGTTTACTGTATCCATTGGACCTTCCCAGTGACGATGAAACACAGAAATTGCATCGGAATTAAATATAAGAGACACAATGCCGACTTAAGTACAAGAAAACTGAGTCTTCTTAGGGTCTATGCTTTGAGCGTTTCCTGTGTCACCAGTTTTACATTCCGATAGACCTCAGCAGGTTTACTGTATCCCTTGGACCTTCCCATTGACGATGAAACACAGAAATTGCATCGGAATTAAATCTAAGGGACACAATGTCGACTTAAGTATAGGAGGACTGAGTCGTCCTACTGTCTACGTTTTGAGCGTTTCCTGTGTCACCAGTTTTACATTCCGATTCACCTCTGCAGGTTTACTGTATCCATTGGACCTTCCCAGTGACGATGAAACACAGAAATTGCATCGGATTTAAATATAAGAGACACAATGCCGACTTAAGTACAGGAAGACTGAGTCTTCCTACTGTCTATGTTTTGAGCGTTTCCTGTAACACCAGTTTTACATTCCGATGCACCTCTGCAGGTTTACTGTATCCATTGGACCTTCCCAGTGACGATGAAACACAGATATGGCATCGGAATTAAATATAAAAGACACAATGCCGACTTAAGTACAAGAAAACTGAGTCTTCTTAGGGTCTACGTTTTGAGCGTTACCTGTGTCACCAGTTTTACATTCCGATGCACCTCTGCAGGTTTACTGTATTCCTTGGACCTTCACAGTGACGATGAAACACAGATATTGCATCGGAATTAAATATAAGAGACATAATGCCGATTTAAGTAGAGGAAGACTGAGTCTTTATACTGTCTATGCTTTCAGCGTTTCCTGTGTAATCAGTCTTACATTCCGATGCAACTCTGCAGGTTTACTGTATTCCTTCGACCATCCCATTGACGATGAAACACAGAAATTGCATTGGAATTAAATATAAGAGACACAATGCCGACTTAAGTACTACAAAACTGAGTCTCCTTAGGGTCTATGTTTTGAGCATTTCCTGTGTCACCAGTTTTACATTCCGATGGACCTCAGCAGGTTTACTGTATCCATTGGACCTTCCCAGTGACGATGAAACACAGAAATTGCATCGGAATTAAATATAAGAGACACAATGCCGACATAAGTACAAGAAAACTGAGTCTTCTTAGGGTCTATGTTTTGAGCGTTTCCTGTGTCACCAGTTTTATATTCCGATACACCTCTGCAGGTTTACAGTATCCATTGGACCTTCACAGTGACGATGAAACACAGAAATTGCATCGGAATTAAATATAAGAGACACAATGCCGACTTAAGTACTACAAAACTGAGTCTCCTTAGGGTCTATGTTTTGAGCGTTTCCTGTGTCACCAGTTTTACATTCCGATGCACCTCTGCAGGTTTACTGTATCCATTGGACCTTCCCAATGACGATGAAACACAGAAATTGCATCGGAATTAAATATAAGAGAGACAATGCCGACTTAAGTACAAGAGAACTGAGTCTTCTTAGGGTCTATGTTTTGAGCGTTTCCTGTGTCACCAGTTTTACATTCCGATGGACCTCTGCAGGTTTTCTGTATCCCTTGGACCTCCCCATCGACGATGAAACACAGAAATTGCATCGGAATTAGATCTAAGAGACACAATGTCGACTTAAGTACAGGAAGACTGAGTCTTCCTACTGTCTAAGTTTTGAGCGATTCCTGTGTCACCAGTTTTACATTCCGATGCACCTCTGCAGGTTTACTGTATCGATTGGACCTTCCCATTGACGATGAAACACAGAAATTGCATCGAATTTAAATATAAGAGACACAATGCCTACTGAAGTACAGGTAGACTGAGTCTTCCTACTGTCTATGTTTTGAGCGTGTCCGGTGTCACCAGTTTTACATTTCGATGCACCTCTGCAGGTTTAATGTATCCACTGGACCTTCCCATTGACGATGAAACACTGAAATTGCATCGGATTTAAATATAAGAGACACAATGCCTACTGAAGTACAGGTAGACTGAGTCTTCCTACTGTCTATGTTTTGAGCGTTTCCTGTGTCACCAGTTTTACATTCCGATGCACCTCTGCAGTTTTACTGTATCGATTGGACCTTCCCATTGACGATGAAACACAGAAATTGCATCGGAATTAAATATAAGAGACACAATGCCGACTTAAGTACAGGAAGACTGAGTCTTCCTACTGTCTACGTTTTGAGCGTTTCCTGTGTCACCAGTGTTACATTCCGATGCACCTCTGCAGGTTTACTGTATCCATTGGACCATCCCATTGACGATGAAACATAGAAATTGCATCGGATTTAAATATAAGAGACACAATGCCGACTTAAGTACAGGAAGTCTGAGTCTTCCTACTGTCTATGTTTTGAGTGTTTCCTGTGTCACCAGTTTTACATTCCGATGCACCTCTGCAGGTTTACTGTATCCCTTGGACCTTCACAGTGACGATGAAACACAGATATTGCTTCGGAATTTAATATAAGAGACACAGTGCCGATTTAAGTACAGGAAGACTGAGTCTTTATACTGTCTATGTTTCCAGCGTTTCCTGTGTAATCAGTCTTACATTCCGATGCAACTCTGCAGGTTTACTGTGTTCCTTGGACCATCCCATTGACGATGAAACACAGAATTTGCATCGGAATTAAATATAAGAGACACAATGCCGACTTAAGTACTGCAAAACTGAGTCTCCTTAGGGTCTATGCTTTAAGCGTTTCCTGTGTCACCACTTTTACATTCCGATGCACCTCTGCCGGTTTACTGTATCCATTGGACCTTCCCAGTGACGATGAAACACAGAAATTGCATCGGAATTAAATATAAGAGACACAATGCCGACTTAAGTACAGGAAGACTGAGTCTTCCTAATGTCTATGTTTTGAGCGGTTCCTGTGTCACCATTTTTTCACTCCGATGCACTTCTGCAGGTTTACTGTATCCTTTGGACCTCCCCATCGACGATGAAACACAGAAATTGCATCGGAATTAAATATAAGAGACACAATGCCGACTTAAGTACAAGAGAACTGAGACTTCTTAGGGTCTATGTTTTGAGCGTTTCCTGTGTCACCAGTTTTACATTCCGATGGACCTCTGCAGGTTTTCTGTATCCCTTGGACCTCCCCATCGACGATGAAACACAGAAATTGCATCGGAATTAGATCTAAGAGACACAATGTCGACTTAAGTACAGGAAGACTGAGTCTTCCTACTGTCTACGTTTTGAGCGATTCCTGTGTCACCAGTTTTACATTCCGATGCACCTCTGCAGGTTTACTGTATCCCTTCGACCTTCGCAGTGACGATGAAAGACAGATATTGCATCGGAATTAAAAATAAGAGACCCAATGCCGCCTTAAGTACAAGAAAACTGAGCCTTCTTAGGCTCTATGTTTTGAGCGTTTCCTGTGTCACCAGTTTTAGATTCAGATGGTCCTCTGCAGGTTTACTGTATCCCTTGGACCTTCCCATGGACGATGAAACACAGAAATTGCATCGGAATTAAATCTAAGAGACACAATGTCGACTTAAGTACAGGAAGACTGAGTCTTTATACTGTCTATGTTTTCAGCGTTTCCTGTGTAATCAGTCTTACATTCCGATGCAACTCTGCAGGTTTACTGTGTTCCTTGGACCATCCTATTGACGATGAAGCACAGAATTTGCATCGGAATTAAATATAAGAGACACAATGCTACTTAAGTACTGCAAAACTGAGTCTCCTTAGGGTCTATGCTTTGTGCGTTTCCTGTGTAACCAGTTTTACATTCCGATGGACCTCAGCAGGTTTACTGTATCCCTTGGACCTTCGCATTGACGATGAAACACAGAAATTGCATCGGAATTAAATCTAAGGGACACAATGTCGACTTAAGTACAGGAAGACTGAGTCTACCTACTGTCTACGTTTTGAGCGTTTCCTGTGACACCAGTTTTACATTCCGATGCACCTCTGCAGGTTTACTGTATCCATTGGACCTTCCCATTGACGATGAAACACAGAAATTGCATCGGATTTAAATATAAGAGACACAATGCCGACTTAAGTACAGGAAGACTGAGTCTTCCTACTGTCTACGTTTTGAGCGTTTCCTGTAACACCAGTTTTACATTCCGATGCACCTCTGCAGGTTTACTGTATCCATTGGACCTTCCCAGTGACGATGAAACACAGAAATTGCATCGGAGTTAAACATAAGAGACACAATGCCGACTTAAGTACAAGAAAACTGAGTCTTCTTAGGGTCTATGTTTTGAGCGTTACCTGTGTCACCAGTTTTACATTCCGATGCACCTCTGCAGGTTTACTGTATCCCTTGGACTTTCACAGTGACGATGAAACACAGATATTGCTTCGGAATTTAATATAAGAGACACAATGCCGATCGAAGTACAGGAAGACTGAGTCTTTATACTGTATATGATTTCAGCGTTTTCGGTGTAATCAGTTTTACATTCCGATGCAACTCTGCATGTTTTCTGTATTCCTTGGACCTTCCCATTGACGAAGGAACACAGAAATTGCATCGGAATTAAATATAGGAGACACAATGCTGACTTAAGTACTACAAAATTGAGTCTCCTTAGGGTCTATGTTTTGAGCTTTTCCTGTGTCACCAGTTTTACATTCCGATGCACCTCTGCAGGTTTACTGTATCCATTGGACCTTCCCAGTGACGATGAAACACAGAAATTGCATCGGAATTAAATATAAGAGACACAATGCCGACTTAAGTACAAGAAAACTGAGTCTTCTTAGGGTCTATGTTTTGAGCGTTCCCTGTGTCACCAGTTTTACATTCCGATGCACCTGTGCAGGTATTCTGTATCCCTTGCACCTCCCCATCGACGATGAAACACAGAAATTGCATCGGAATTAGATCTAAGAGACACAATGTCAACTTAAGTACAAGAAAACTGAGTCTTCTTAGGGTCTATGCTTTGAGCGTTTCCTGTGTCACCAGTTTTACATTCCGATGGACCTCAGCAGGTTTACTGTATCCATTGGACCTTCCCAGTGACGATGAAACACAGAAATTGCATCGGAATTAAATATAAGAGACACAATGCCGACATAAGTACAAGAAAACTGAGTCTTCTTAGGGTCTATGTTTTGAGCGTTTCCTGTGTCACCAGTTTTATATTCCGATACACCTCTGCAGGTTTACAGTATCCATTGGACCTTCACAGTGACGATGAAACACAGAAATTGCATCGGAATTAAATATAAGAGACACAATGCCGACTTAAGTACTACAAAACTGAGTCTCCTTAGGGTCTATGTTTTGAGCGTTTCCTGTGTCACCAGTTTTACATTCCGATGCACCTCTGCAGGTTTACTGTATCCATTGGACCTTCCCAATGACGATGAAACACAGAAACTGCATCGGAATTAAATATAAGAGAGACAATGCCTACTTAAGTACAAGAGAACTGAGTCTTCTTAGGGTCTATGTTTTGAGCGTTTCCTGTGTCACCAGTTTTACATTCCGATGGACCTCTGCAGGTTTTCTGTATCCCTTGGACCTCCCCATCGACGATGAAACACAGAAATTGCATCGGAATTAGATCTAAGAGACACAATGTCGACTTAAGTACAGGAAGACTGAGTCTTCCTACTGTCTAAGTTTTGAGCGATTCCTGTGTCACCAGTTTTACATTCCGATGCACCTCTGCAGGTTTACTGTATCGATTGGACCTTCCCATTGACGATGAAACACAGATATTGCATCGGAATTAAATATAAGAGACACAATGCCGACTTAAGTACAGGAAGAGTGAGTCTTCCTACTGTCTACGTTTTTAACGTTTCCTGTGTCACCAGTGTTACATTCCGATGCACCTCTGCAGGTTTACTGTATCCATTGGACCATCCCATTGACGATGAAACATAGAAATTGCATCGGATTTAAATATAAGAGACACAATGCCGACTTAAGTACAGGAAGTCTGAGTCTTCCTACTGTCTATGTTTTGAGTGTTTCCTGTGTCACCAGTTTTACATTCCGATGCACCTCTGCAGGTTTACTGTATCCCTTGGACCTTCACAGTGACGATGAAACACAGATATTGCTTCGGAATTTAATATAAGAGACACAGTGCCGATTTAAGTACAGGAAGACTGAGTCTTTATACTGTCTATGTTTTCAGCGTTTCCTGTGTAATCAGTCTTACATTCCGATGCAACTCTGCAGGTTTACTGTGTTCCTTGGACCATCCCATTGACGATGAAACACAGAATTTGCATCGGAATTAAATATAAGAGACACAATGCCGACTTAAGTACTGCAAAACTGAGTCTCCTTAGGGTCTATGCTTTGAGCGTTTCCTGTGTCACCACTTTTACATTCCGATGCACCTCTGCCGGTTTACTGTATCCATTGGACCTTCCCAGTGACGATGAAACACAGAAATTGCATCGGAATTAAATATAAGAGACACAATGCCGACTTAAGTACAGGAAGACTGAGTCTTCCTAATGTCTATGTTTTGAGCGGTTCCTGTGTCACCAGTTTTTCACTCCGATGCACTTCTGCAGGTTTACTGTATCCTTTGGACCTCCCCATCGACGATGAAACACAGAAATTGCATCGGAATTAAATATAAGAGACACAATGCCGACATAAGTACAAGAAAACTGAGTCTTCTTAGGGTCTACGTTTTGAGCGTTTCCTGTGTCACCAGTTTTATTTTCCGATACACCTCTGCAGGTTTACTGTATCCATTGGACCTTCACAGTGACGATGAAACACAGAAATTGCATCGGAATTGAATATAAGAGACACAATGCCGACTTAAGTACTACAAAACTGAGTCTCCTTAGGGTCTATGTTTTGAGCGTTTCCTGTGTCACCAGTTTTACATTCCGATGCACCTCTGCAGGTTTACTGTATCCATTGGACCTTTCCAGTGACGATGAAACACAGAAATTGTATCGGAATTAAATATAAGAGAGACAATGCCGACTTAAGTACAAGAGAACTGAGACTTCTTAGGGTCTATGTTTTGAGCGTTTCCTGTGTCACCAGTTTTACATTCCGATGGACCTCTGCAGGTTTTCTGTATCCCTTGGACCTCCCCATCGACGATGAAACACAGAAATTGCATCGTAATTAGATCTAAGAGACACAATGTCGATTTAAGTACAGGAAGACTGAGTCTTCCTACTGTCTACGTTTTGAGCGATTCCTGTGTCACCAGTTTTACATTCCGATGCACCTCTGCAGGTTTACTGTATCCCTTCGACATTCGCAGTGACGATGAAAGACAGATATTGCATCGGAATTAAAAATAAGAGACCCAATGCCGCCTTAAGTACAAGAAAACTGAGCCTTCTTAGGCTCTATGTTTTGAGCGTTTCCTGTGTCACCAGTTTTAGATTCCGATGGTCCTCTGCAGGTTTACTGCATCCCTTGGACCTTCCCATTGACGATGAAACACAGAAATTGCATCGGAATTAAATCTAAGAGACACAATGTCGACTTAAGTACAGGAAGACTGAGTCTTTATACTGTCTATGTTTTCAGCGATTCCTGTGTAATCAGTCTTACATTCCGATGCAACTCTGCAGGTTTACTGTGTTCCTTGGACCATCCCATTGACGATGAAGCACAGAATTTGCATCGGAATTAAATATAAGAGACACAATGCCGACTTAAGTACTGCAAAACTGAGTCTCCTTAGGGTCTATGCTTTGTGCGTTTCCTGTGTTACCAGTTTTACATTCCGATGGACCTCAGCAGGTTTACTGTATCCCTTGGACCTTCGCATTGACGATGAAACACAGAAATTGCATCGGAATTAAATCTAAGGGACACAATGTCGACTTATGTACAGGAAGACTGAGTCTTCCTACTGTCTACGTTTTGAGCGTTTCCTGTGACACCAGTTTTACATTCCGATGCACCTCTGCAGGTTTACTGTATCCATTGGACCTTCCCATTGACGATGAAACACAGAAATTGCATCGGATTTAAATATAAGAGACACAATGCCGACTTAAGTACAGGAAGACTGAGTCTTCCTACTGTCAATGTTTTGAGCGTTTCCTGTAACACCAGTTTTACATTCCGATGCACCTCTGCAGGTTTACTGTATCCATTGGACCTTCCTAGTGACGATGAAACACAGAAATTGCAAAGGAGTTAAATATAAGAGACACAATGCCGACTTAAGTACAAGAAAACTGAGTCTTTTTAGGGTCTATGTTTTGAGCGTTACCTGTGTCACCAGTTTTACATTCCGATGCACCTCTGCAGGTTTACTGTATCCCTTGGACTTTCACAGTGACGATGAAACACAGATATTGCTTCGGAATTTAATATAAGAGACACAATGCCGATTTAAGTACAGGAAGACTGAGTCTTTATACTGTATATGATTTCAGCGTTTTCTGTGTAATCAGTTTTACATTCCGATGCAACTCTGCATGTTTTCTGTATTCCTTGGACCTTCCCATTGACGAAGGAACACAGAAATTGCATCGGAATTAAATATAGGAGACACAATGCTGACTTAAGTACTACAAAATTGAGTCTCCTTAGGGTCTATGTTTTGAGCTTTTCCTGTGTCACCAGTTTTACATTCCGATGCACCTCTGCAGGTTTACTGTATCCATTGGACCTTCCCAGTGACGATGAAACACAGAAATTGCATCGGAATTAAATATAAGAGACACAATGCCGACTTAAGTACAAGAAAACTGAGACTTCTTAGGGTCTATGTTTTGAGCGTTTCCTGTGTCACCAGTTTTACATTCTGATGCACCTGTGCAGGTATTCTGTATCCCTTGCACCTCCCCATCGACGATGAAACACAGAAATTGCATCGGAATTAGATCTAAGAGACACAATGTCAACTTAAGTACAAGAAAACTGAGTCTTCTTAGGGTCTATGCCTTGAGCGTTTCCTGTGTCACCAGTTTTACATTCCGATGGACCTCAGCAGGTTTACTGTATCCCTTGGACCTTCCCATTGACGATGAAACACAGAAATTGCATCGGAATTAAATCTAAGGGACACAATGTCGACTTAAGTACAGGAAGACTGAGTCTTCCTACTGTCTACGTTTTGAGCGTTTCCTGTGTCACCATCTTTACATTCCGATTCACCTCTGCAGGTTTACTGTATTCATTGGACCTTCCCATTGACGATGAAACATAGAAATTTCATCGGATTTAAATATAAGAGACACAATGCCGCCTTAAGTACAGGTAGACTGAGTCTTCCTACTGTCTATGTTTTGAGCGTTTCCTGTGTCACCAGTTTTACATTCCGATGCACCTCTGCAAGTTTACTGTATCGATTGGACCTTCCCATTGACGATGAAACACAGAAATTGCATCGGATTTAAATATAAGAGACACAATGCTGACTTAAGTACAGGAAGACTGAGTCTTCCTACTGTCTATGTTTTGAGCGTTTCCTGTAACACCAGTTTTACATTCCGATGCACCTCTGCAGGTTTACTGTATCCATTGGACATTCCCAGTGACAATGAAACACAGAAATGGCATCGGAATTAAATATAAGAGACACAATGCCGACTTAAGTACAAGAAAACTGAGTCTTCTTAGGGTCTACGTTTTGAGCGTTACCTGTGTCACCAGTTTTACATTCCGATGCACCTCTGCAGGTTTACTGTATTCCTTGGACCTTCGTGGTGACGATGAAACACAGATATTGCATCGGAATTAAATATAAGAGACACAATGCCGATTTAAGTACAGGAAGACTGAGTCTTTATACTGTCTATGCTTTCAGCGTTTCCTGTGTAATCAGTCTTACATTCCGATGCAACTCTGCAGGTTTACTGTATTCCTTCGACCATCCCATTGACGATGAAACACAGAAATTGCATTGGAATTAAATATAAGAGACACAATGCCGACTTAAGTACTACAAAACTGAGTCTCCTTAGGGTCTATGTTTTGAGCATTTCCTGTGTCACCAGTTTTACATTCCGATGGACCTCAGCAGGTTTACTGTATCCATTGGACCTTCCCAGTGACGATGAAACACAGAAATTGCATCGGAATTAAATATAAGAGACACAATGCCGACATAAGTACAAGAAAACTGAGTCTTCTTAGGGTCTATGTTTTGAGCGTTTCCTGTGTCACCAGTTTTATATTCCGATACACCTCTGCAGGTTTACAGTATCCATTGGACCTTCACAGTGACGATGAAACACAGAAATTGCATCGGAATTAAATATAAGAGACACAATGCCGACTTAAGTACTACAAAACTGAGACTCCTTAGGGTCTATGTTTTGAGCGTTTCCTGTGTCACCAGTTTTACATTCCGATGCACCTCTGCAGGTTTACTGTATCCATTGGACCTTCCCAATGACGATGAAACACAGAAATTGCATCGGAATTAAATATAAGAGAGACAATGCCTACTTAAGTACAAGAGAACTGAGTCTTCTTAGGGTCTATGTTTTGAGCGTTTCCTGTGTCACCAGTTTTACATTCCGATGGACCTCTGCAGGTTTTCTGTATCCCTTGGACCTCCCCATCGACGATGAAACACAGAAATTGCATCGGAATTAGATCTAAGAGACACAATGTCGACTTAAGTACAGGAAGACTGAGTCTTCCTACTGTCTAAGTTTTGAGCGATTCCTGTGTCACCAGTTTTACATTCCGATGCACCTCTGCAGGTTTACTGTATCGATTGGACCTTCCCATTGACGATGAAACACAGAAATTGCATCGGATTTAAATATAAGAGACACAATGCCTACTGAAGTACAGGTAGACTGAGTCTTCCTACTGTCTATGTTTTGAGCGTTTCCTGTGACACCAGTTTTACATTCCGATGCACCTCTGCAGGTTTAATGTATCCACTGGACCTTCCCATTGACGATGAAACACTGAAATTGCATCGGATTTAAATATAAGAGGCACAATGCCTACTGAAGTACAGGTAGACTGAGTCTTCCTACTGTCTATGGTTTGAGCGTTTCCTGTGTCACCAGTTTTACATTCCGATGCACCTCTGCAGTTTTACTGTATCGATTGGACCTTCCCATTGACGATGAAACACAGAAATTGCATCGGAATTAAATATAAGAGACACAATGCCGACATAAGTACAGGAAGACTGAGTCTTCCTACTGTCTACGTTTTGAGCGTTTCCTGTGTCACCAGTGTTACATTCCGATGCACCTCTGCAGGTTTACTGTATCCATTGGACCATCCCATTGACTATGAAACATAGAAATTGCATCGGATTTAAATATAAGAGACACAATGCCGACTTAAGTACAGGAAGTCTGAGTCTTCCTACTGTCTATGTTTTGAGTGTTTCCTGTGTCACCAGTTTTACATTCCGATGCACCTCTGCAGGTTTACTGTATCCCTTGGACCTTCACAGTGACGATGAAACACAGATATTGCTTCGGAATTTAATATAAGAGACACAGTGCCGATTTAAGTACAGGAAGACTGAGTCTTTATACTGTCTATGTTTTCAGCGTTTCCTGTGTAATCAGTCTTACATTCCGATGCAACTCTGCAGGTTTACTGTGTTCCTTGGACCATCCCATTGACGATGAAACACAGAATTTGCATCGGAATTAAATATAAGAGACACAATGCCGAATTAAGTACTGCAAAACTGAGTCTCCTTAGGGTCTATGCTTTGAGCGTTTCCTGTGTCACCACTTTTACATTCCGATGCACCTCTGCCGGTTTACTGTATCCATTGGACCTTCCCAGTGACGATGAAACACAGAAATTGCATCGGAATTAAATATAAGAGACACAATGCCGACTTAAGTACAGGAAGACTGAGTCTTCCTAATGTCTATGTTTTGAGCGGTTCCTGTGTCACCATTTTTTCACTCCGATGCACTTCTGCAGGTTTACTGTATCCTTTGGACCTCCCCATCGACGATGAAACACAGAAATTGCATCGGAATTAAATATAAGAGACACAATGCCGACTTAAGTACTACAAAACTGAGTCTCCTTAGGGTCTATGTTTTGAGCGTTTCCTGTGTCACCAGTTTTACATTCCGATGCACCTCTGCAGGTTTACTGTATCCATTGGACCTTCCCATCGACGATGAAACACAGAAATTGCATCGGAATTAGATCTAAGAGACACAATGTCGACTTAAGTACAGGAAGACTGAGTCTTCCTTCTGTCTGCGTTTTGAGCGTTTCCTGTGTCACCAGTTTTACATTCCGATGGACCTCTGCAGGTTTTCTGTATCCCTTGGACCTCCCCATCGACGATGAAACACAGAAATTGCATCGGAATTAGATCTAAGAGACACAATGTCGACTTAAGTACAGGGAGACTGAGTCTTCCTACTGTCTACGTTTTGAGCGATTCCTGTGTCACCAGTTTTACATTCCGAAGCACCTCTGCAGGTTTACTGTATCCCTTCGACCTTCGCAGTGACGATGAAAGACAGATATTGCATCGGAATTAAAAATAAGAGACCCAATGCCGCCTTAAGTACAAGAAAACTGAGCCTTCTTAGGCTCTATGTTTTGAGCGTTTCCTGTGTCACCAGTTTTAGATTCCGATGGTCCTCTGCTGGTTTACTGTATCCCTTGGACCTTCCCATTGACGATGAAACACAGAAATTGCATCGGAATTAAATCTAAGAGACACAATGTCGACTTAAGTACAGGAAGACTGAGTCTTTATACTGTCTATGTTTTTAGCGATTCCTGTGTAATCAGTCTTACATTCCGATGCAACTCTGCAGGTTTACTGTGTTCCTTGGACCATCCCATTGACGATGAAGCACAGAATTTGCATCGGAATTAAATATAAGAAACACAATGCCGACTTAAGTACTGCAAAACTGAGTCTCCTTAGGGTCTATGCTTTGTGCGTTTCCTGTGTAACGAGTTTTACATTCCGATGGACCTCAGCAGGTTTACTGTATCCCTTGGACCTTCGCATTGACGATGAAACACAGAAATTGCATCGGAATTAAATCTAAGGGACACAATGTCGACTTAAGTACAGGAAGACTGAGTCTTCCTACTGTCTACGTTTTGAGCGTTTCCTGTGACACCAGTTTTACACTCCGATGCACCTCTGCAGGTTTACTGTATCCATTGGACCTTCCCATTGACGATGAAACACAGAAATTGCATCGGAATTAAATATAAGAGACACAATGCCGACTTAAGTACTACAAAACTGAGACTCCTTAGGGTCTATGTTTTGAGCGTTTCCTGTGTCACCAGTTTTACATTCCGATGCACCTCTGCAGGTTTACTGTATCCATTGGACCTTCCCAATGACGATGAAACACAGAAATTGCATCGGAATTAAATATAAGAGAGACAATGCCTACTTAAGTACAAGAGAACTGAGTCTTCTTAGGGTCTATGTTTTGAGCGTTTCCTGTGTCACCAGTTTTACATTCCGATGGACCTCTGCAGGTTTTCTGTATCCCTTGGACCTCCCCATCGACGATGAAACACAGAAATTGCATCGGAATTAGATCTAAGAGACACAATGTCAACTTAAGTACAGGAAGACTGAGTCTTCCTACTGTCTAAGTTTTGAGCGATTCCTGTGTCACCAGTTTTACATTCCGATGCACCTCTGCAGGTTTACTGTATCGATTGGACCTTCCCATTGACGATGAAACACAGAAATTGCATCGGATTTAAATATAAGAGACACAATGCCTACTGAAGTACAGGTAGACTGAGTCTTCCTACTGTCTATGTTTTGAGCGTTTCCTGTGACACCAGTTTTACATTCCGATGCACCTCTGCAGGTTTAATGTATCCACTGGACCTTCCCATTGACGATGAAACACTGAAATTGCATCGGATTTAAATATAAGAGACACAATGCCTACTGAAGTACAGGTAGACTGAGTCTTCCTACTGTCTATGTTTTGAGCGTTTCCTGTGTCACCAGTTTTACATTCCGATGCACCTCTGCAGTTTTACTGTATCGATTGGACCTTCCCATTGACGATGAAACACAGAAATTGCATCGGAATCAAATATAAGAGACACAATGCCGACTTAAGTACAGGAAGACTGAGTCTTCCTACTGTCTACGTTTTGAGCGTTTCCTGTGTCACCAGTGTTACATTCCGATGCACCTCTGCAGGTTTACTGTATCCATTGGACCATCCCATTGACGATGAAACATAGAAATTGCATCGGATTTAAATATAAGAGACACAATGCCGACTTAAGTACAGGAAGTCTGAGTCTTCCTACTGTCTATGTTTTGAGTGTTTCCTGTGTCACCAGTTTTACATTCCGATGCACCTCTGCAGGTTTACTGTATCCCTTGGACCTTCACAGTGACGATGAAACACAGATATTGCTTCGGAATTTAATATAAGAGACACAGTGCCGATTTAAGTACAGGAAGACTGAGTCTTTATACTGTCTATGTTTTCAGCGTTTCCTGTGTAATCAGTCTTACATTCCGATGCAACTCTGCAGGTTTACTGTGTTCCTTGGACCATCCCATTGACGATGAAACACAGAATTTGCATCGGAATTTAATATAAGAGACACAATGCCGACTTAAGTACTGCAAAACTGAGTCTCCTTAGGGTCTATGCTTTGAGCGTTTCCTGTGTCACCACTTTTACATTCCGATGCACCTCTGCCGGTTTACTGTATCCATTGGACCTTCCCAGTGACGATGAAACACAGAAATTGCATCGGAATTAAATATAAGAGACACAATGCCGACTTAAGTACAGGAAGACTGTGTCTTCCTAATGTCTATGTTTTGAGCGGTTCCTGTGTCACCAGTTTTTCACTCCGATGCACTTCTGCAGGTTTACTGTATCCTTTGGACCTCCCCATCGACGATGAAACACAGAAATTGCATCGGAATTAAATATAAGAGACACAATGCCGACTTAAGTACTACAAAACTGAGTCTCCTTAGGGTCTATGTTTTGAGCGTTTCCTGTGTCACCAGTTTTACATTCCGATGCACCTCTGCAGGTTTACTGAATCCATTGGACCTTCCCATCGACGATGAAACACAGAAATTGCATCGGAATTAGATCTAAGAGACACAATGTCGACTTAAGTACAGGAACACTGAGTCTTCCTACTGTCTGCGTTTTGAGCGTTTCCTGTGTCACCAGTTTTACATTCCGATGGACCTCTGCAGGTTTTCTGTATCCCTTGGACCTCCCCATCGACGATGAAACACAGAAATTGCATCGGAATTAGATCTAAGAGACACAATGTCGACTTAAGTACAGGAAGACTGAGTCTTCCTACTGTCTACGTTTTGAGCGATTCCTGTGTCACCAGTTTTACATTCCGAAGCACCTCTGCAGGTTAACTGTATCCCTTCGACCTTCGCAGTGACGATGAAAGACAGATATTGCATCGGAATTAAAAATAAGAGACCCAATGCCGCCTTAAGTACAAGAAAACTGAGCCTTCTTAGGCTCTATGTTTTGAGCGTTTCCTGTGTCACCAGTTTTAGATTCCGATGGTCCTCTGCAGCTTTACTGTATCCCTTGGACCTTCCCATTGACGATGAAACACAGAAATTGCATCGGAATTAAATCTAAGAGACACAATGTCGACTTAAGTACAGGAAGACTGAGTCTTTATACTGTCTATGTTTTTAGCGATTCCTGTGTAATCAGTCTTACATTCCGATGCAACTCTGCAGGTTTACTGTGTTCCTTGGACCATCCCATTGACGATGAAGCACAGAATTTGCATCGGAATTAAATATAAGAGACACAATGCCGACTTAAGTACTGCAAAACTGAGTCTCCTTAGGGTCTATGCTTTGTGATTTTACTGTGTAACCAGTTTTACATTCCGATGGACCTCAGCAGGTTTACTGTATCCCTTGGACCTTCGCATTGACGATGAAACACAGAAATTGCATCGGAATTAAATCTAAGGGACACAATGTCGACTTAAGTACAGGAAGACTGAGTCTTCCTACTGTCTACGTTTTGAGCGTTTCCTGTGACACCAGTTTTACATTCCGATGCACCTCTGCAGGTTTACTGTATCCATTGGACCTTCCCATTGACGATCAAACACAGAAATTGCATCGGATTTAAATATAAGAGACACAATGCCGACTTAAGTACAGGAAGACTGAGTCTTCCTACTGTCTATGTTTTGAGCGTTTCCAGTGTCACCAGTTTTACATTCCGATGCACCTCTGCAGGTTTACTATATACATTGGACCTTTCCAGTGACGATGAAACACAGAAATTGCATCGGAATTAAATATAAGAGAGACAATGCCGACTTAAGTACAAGAGAACTGAGTCTTCTTAGGGTCTATGCTTTGAGCGTTTCCTGTGTCACCAGTTTTACATTCCGATGGACCTCTGCAGGTTTTCTGTATCCCTTGGACCTCCCCATCGACGATGAAACACAGAAATTGCATCGGAATTAGATCTAAGAGGCACAATGTCGACTTAAGTACAGGAAGACTGAGTCTTCCTACTGTCTACGTTTTGAGCGATTCCTGTGTCACCAGTTTTACATTCCGATGCACCTCTGCAGGTTTACTGTATCCCTTCGACCTTCGCAGTGACGATGAAAAACAGATATTGCATCGGAATTAAATCTAAGAGACACAATGTCGACTTAAGTACAGGAAGACTGAGTCTTCCTACTGTCTACGTTTTGAGCGTTTCCTGTGTCACCAGTTTTACATTCCGATGCACCTCTGCAGGTTTAATGTATCCATTGGATCTTCCCATTGACGATGAAACACAGAAATTGCATCGGATTTAAATATAAGAGACACAATGCCGACTTAAGTACAGGTAGACTGAGTCTTCCTACTGTCTATGTTTTAAGCGTTTCCTGTGTCACCAGTTTTACATTCCGATGCACCTCTGCAGTTTTACTGTATCGATTGGAGCTTCCCATTGACGATGAAACACAGAAATTGCATCGGAATTAAATGTAAGACACACAATGCCGACTTAAGTACAGGAAGACTGAGTCTTCCTACTGTCTACGTTTTGAGCGTTTCCTGTGTCACCAGATTTACATTCCGATGCACCTCTGCAGGTTTACTGTATCCATTGGACCATCCCATTGACGATGAAACACAGAAAATGCATCGGATTTAAATATAAGAGACACAATGCCGACTTAAGTACAGGAAGCCTGAAACTTCCTACTGTCTATGTTTTGAATGTTTCCTGTGTCACCAGTTTTACATTCCGATGCACCTCTGCAGGTTTACTGTATCCCTTGGACCTTCACAGTGACGATGAAACACAGATATTGCTTCGGAATTTAATATAAGAGACACAATGCCGATTTAAGTACAGGAAGACTGATTCTTTATACTGTCTATGTTTTCAGCGTTTCCTGTGTAATCAGTTTTACATTCCGATGGACCTCTGCAGGTTTACTGTATTCCTTGGACCTTCCCATTGACGACGAAACACAGAAATTGCATCGGAATTAAATATAAGAGATAGAATGCTGACTTAAGTACTATAAAACTGAGTCTCCTTAGGGTCTATGTTTTGAGCGTTTCCTGTGTCACCAGTTTTACATTCCGATGCACCTCTGCAGGTTTACTGTATCCATTCGACCTTCCCAGTGACGATGAAACACAGAATTTGCATCGGAACTAAATATAAGATAGACAATGCCGACTTAAGTACAAGAAAACTGAGTCTTATTAGGGTCTATGATTTGAGCGTTTATTGTGAAACCAGTTTTACATTCAGATGGACCTGTGCAGGATTTCTGTATCCCTTGGACCTCCCCATCGACGATGAAATACAGAAATTGCATCGGAATTAGATCTAAGAGACACAATGTCAACTTAAGACCAAGAAAACTGAGTCTTCTTAGGGTCTATGCTTTGAGCGTTTCCTGTGTCACCAGGTTTACATTCCGATGGACCTCAGCAGGTTTACTGTATCCCTTGGACCTTCGCATTGACGATGAAACACAGAAATTGCATCGGAATTAAATCTAAGGGACACAATGTCGACTTAAGTACAGGAAGACTGAGTCTTCCTACTGTCTACGTTTTGAGCGTTTCCTGTGTCACCAGTTTTACATTCCGATGCACCTCTGCAGGTTTACTGTATCCATTGGACCTTCCCAGTGACGATGAAACACAGAAATTGCATCGGAATTAAATATAAGAGACACAATGCCGACTTAAGTACAGGAAGACTGAGTCTTCCTACTGTCTATGTTTTGAGCGTTTCCTGTGTCACCAGTTTTTCACTCCGATGCACCTCTGCAAGTTTACTGTATCCCTTGGACCTCCCCATCGACGATGAAACACAGAAATTGCATCGGAATGAAATATAAGGTACACAATGCCGACTTAAGTACTACAAAACTCAGTCTCCTTAGAGTATATGTTTTGAGCGTTTCCTGTGTCACCAGTTTTACATTCCGATGCACCTCTGCAGGTTTACTGTATCAATTGGACCTTCCCAGTGACGATGAAACACAGAAATTGCATCGGAATTAAATATAAGAGAGACAATGCCGACTTAAGTACAAGAGAACTGAGTCTTCTTAGGGTCTATGTTTTGAGCGTTTCCTGTGTTACCAGTTTTACATTCCGATGGACCTCTGCAGGTTTTCTGTATCCCTTGGACCTCCCCATCGATGATGAAACACAGAATTTGCATCGGAATTACATCTAAGAGACACAATGTCGACTTAAGTACAGGAAGACTGAGTCTTCCTACTGTCTACGTTTTGAGCGTTTCCTGTGTCACCAGTTTTACATTCCGATGCACCTCTGCAGGTTTAATGTATCCATTGGACCTTCCCATTGACGATGAAACACAGAAATTGCATCGGATTTAAATATAAGAGACACAATGCCTACTGAAGTACAGGTAGACTGAGTCTTCCTACTGTCTATGTTTTGAGCGTTTCCTGTGTCACCAGTTTTACATTCCGATGCACCTCTGCAGTTTTACTGTATCGATTGGACCTTCCCATTGACGATGAAACACAGAAATTGCATCGGAATTAAATATAAGAGACACAATGCCGACTTAAGTACAGGAAGACTGAGTCTTCCTACTGTCTACGTTTTGAGCGTTTCCTGTGTCACCAGTGTTACATTCCGATGCACCTCTGCAGGTTTACTGTATCCCTTGGACCTTCACAGTGACGATGAAACACAGATATTGCTTCGGAATTTAATATAAGAGACACAATGCCGATTTAAGTACAGGAAGACTGAGTCTTTATACTGTCTATGTTTTCAATGATTCCTGTGTAATCAGTCTTACATTCCGATGCAACTCTGCAGGTTTACTGTGTTCCTTGGACCATCCCATTGACGATGAAGCACAGAATTTGCATCGGAATTAAATATAAGAGACACAATGCCGACTTAAGTACTGCAAAACTGAGTCTCCTTAGGGTCTATGCTTTGTGCGTTTCCTGTGTAACCAGTTTTACATTCCGATGGACCTCAGCAGGTTTACTGTATCCCTTGGACCTTCGCATTGACGATGAAACACAGAAATTGCATCGGAATTAAATCTAAGGGACACAATGTCGACTTAAGTACAGGAAGACTGAGTCTTCCTACTGTCTACGTTTTGAGCGTTTCCTGTGACACCAGTTTAAATTCCGATGCACCTCTGCAGGTTTACTGTATCCATTGGACCTTCCCATTGACGATGAAACACAGAAATTGCATCGGATTTAAATATAAGAGACACAATGCCGACTTAAGTACAGGAAGACTGAGTCTTCCTACTGTCTATGTTTTGAGCGTTTCCTGTAACACCAGTTTTACATTCCGATGCACCTCTGCCGGTTTACTGTATCCGTTGGACCTTCCCAGTGACGATGAAACACAGAAATTGCATCGGAATTAAATATAAGAGACAGAATGCCAACATAAGTACAAGAAAACTGAGTCTTCTTAGGATCTATGTTTTGAGCGTTTCGTGTGTCACCAGTTTTATATTCCGATACACCTCTGCAGGTTTACTGTACCCATTGGACCTTCACAGTGACGATGAAACACAGAAATTGCATCGGAATTAAATATAAGAGACACAATGCCGACTTAAGTACTACAAAACTGAGTCTCCTTAGGGTCTATGTTTTGAGCGTTTCCTGTGTCACCAGTTTTACATTCCGATGGACCTCTGCAGGTTTTCTGTATCCCTTGGACCTCCCCATCGACGATGAAACACAGAAATTGCATCGGAATTAGATCTAAGAGGCACAATGTCGACTTAAGTACAGGAAGACTGAGTCTTCCTACTGTCTACGTTTTGAGCGATTCCTGTGTCACCAGTTTTACATTCCGATGCACCTCTGCAGGTTTACTGTATCCCTTCGACCTTCGCAGTGACGATGAAAAACAGATATTGCATCGGAATTAAATCTAAGAGACACAATGTCGACTTAAGTACAGGAAGACTGAGTCTTCCTACTGTCTACGTTTTGAGCGTTTCCTGTGTCACCAGTTTTACATTCCGATGCACCTCTGCAGGTTTAATGTATCCATTGGATCTTCCCATTGACGATGAAACACAGAAATTGCATCGGATTTAAGTATAAGAGACACAATGCCGACTTAAGTACAGGTAGACTGAGTCTTCCTACTGTCTATGTTTTAAGCGTTTCCTGTGTCACCAGTTTTACATTCCGATGCACCTCTGCAGTTTTACTGTATCGATTGGAGCTTCCCATTGACGATGAAACACAGAAATTGCATCGGAATTAAATGTAAGAGACACAATGCCGACTTAAGTACAGGAAGACTGAGTCTTCCTACTGTCTACGTTTTGAGCGTTTCCTGTGTCACCAGATTTACATTCCGATGCACCTCTGCAGGTTTACTGTATCCATTGGACCATCCCATTGGCGATGAAACACAGAAAATGCATCGGATTTAAATATAAGAGACACAATGCCGGCTTAAGTACAGGAAGCCTGAAACTTCCTACTGTCTATGTTTTGAGTGTTTCCTGTGTAATCAGTTTTACATTCCGATGGACCTCTGCAGGTTTACTGTATTCCTTGGACCTTCCCATTGACGACGAAACACAGAAATTGCATCGGAATTAAATATAAGAGATACAATGCTGACTTAAGTACTACAAAACTGAGTCTCCTTAGGGTCTATGTTTTGAGCGTTTCCTGTGTCACCAGTTTTACATTCCGATGCACCTCTGCAGGTTTACTGTATCCATTCGACCTTCCCAGTGACGATGAAACACAGAAATTGCATCGGAACTAAATATTAGATAGACAATGCCGACTTAAGTACAAGAAAACTGAGTCTTATTAGGGTCTATGTTTTGCGCGTTTCCTGTGAAACCAGTTTTACATTCCGATGGACCTGTGCAGGATTTCTGTATCCCTTGGACCTCCCCATCGACGATGAAACACAGAAACTGCATCGGAATTAGATCTAAGAGACACAATGTCAACTTAAGACCAAGAAAACTGCGTCTTCTTAGGGTCTATGCTTTGAGCGTTTCCTGTGTCACCAGTTTTACATTCCGATGGACCTCAGCAGGTTTACTGTATCCCTTGGACCTTCGCATTGACGATGAAACACAGAAATTGCATCGGAATTAAATCTAAGGGACACAATGTCGACTTAAGTACAGGAAGACTGAGTCTTCCTACTGTCTACGTTTTGAGCGTTTCCTGTGTCACCAGTTTTACATTCCGATGCACCTCTGCAGGTTTACTGTATCCATTGGACCTTCCCAGTGACGATGAAACACAGAAATTGCATCGGAATTAAATCTAAGGGACACAATGTCGACTTAAGTACAGGAAGACTGAGTCTTCCTACTGTCTACATTTTGAGCGTTTCCTGTGTCACCACTTTTACTTTACGATGCACCTCTGCAGGTTTACTGTATCCATTGGACCTTCCCAGTGACGATGAAACACAGAAATTGCATCGGAATTAAATATAAGAGACACAATGCCGACTTAAGTACAAGAAAACTGAGTCTTCTTGGGGTCTATGTTTTGAGCGTTTCCTGTGTCACCACTTTTACATTCCGACACACCTCTGCAGGTTTACTGTATCCATTGGACCTTCACAGTGACGATGAAACACAGAAATTGCATCGGAATTAAATATAAGGTACACAATGCCGACTTAAGTACTACAAAACTCAGTCTCCTTAGAGTCTATGCTTTGAGCGTTTCCTGTGTCACCAGTTTTACATTCCGATGCACCTCTGCAGGTTTACTGTATCAATTGGACCTTCCCAGTGACGATGAAACACAGAAATTGCATCGGAATTAAATATAAGAGAGACAATGCCGACTTAAGTACAAGAGAACTGAGTCTTCTTAGGGTCTATGTTTTGAGCGTTTCCTGTGTCACCAGTTTTACATTCCGATGGACCTCTGCAGGTTTTCTGTATCCCTTGGACCTCCCCATCGATGATGAAACACAGAAATTGCATCGGAATTACATCTAAGAGACACAATGTCGACTTAAGTACAGGAAGACTGAGTCTTCCTAATGTCTACGTTTTGAGCGTTTCCTGTGTCACCAGTTTTACATTCCGATGCACCTCTGGAGGTTTAATGTATCCATTGGACCTTCCCATTGACGATGAAACACAGAAATTGCATCGGATTTAAATATAAGAGACACAATGCCTACTGAAGTACAGGTAGACTGAGTCTTCCTACTGTCTATGTTTTGAGCGTTTCCTGTGTCACCAGTTTTACATTCCGATGCACCTCTGCAGTTTTACTGTATCCAATGGACCTTCCCCTTGACGATGAAACACAGAAATTGCATCGGAATTAAATATAAGAGACACAATGCCGACTTAAGTACAGGAAGACTGAGTCTTCCTACTGTCTACGTTTTGAGCGTTTCCTGTGTCACCAGTGTTACATTCCGATGCACCTCTGCAGGTTTACTGTATCCCTTGGACCTTCACAGTGACGATGAAACACAGATATTACTTCGGAATTTAATATAAGAGACACAATGCCGATTTAAGTACAGGAAGACTGAGTCTTTATACTGTCTATGTTTTCAGCGTTTCCTGTGTAATCAGTCTTACATTCCGATGCAACTCTGCAGGTTTACTGTGTCCCTTGGACCATCCCATTGACGATGAAACACAGAAATTGCATCGGAATTAAATATAAGAGACACAATGCCGACTTAAGTACTAGAAAACTGAGTCTCCTTAGGGCCTATGCTTTGAGCGTTTCCTGTGTCACCAGTTTTACATTCCGATGCACCTCTGCCGGTTTACTGTATCCATTGGACCTTCCCAGTGACGATGAAACACAGAAATTGCATCGGAATTAAATATAAGAGACACAATGCCGACTTAAGTACAGGAAGACTGAGTCTTCCTAATGTCTATGTTTTGAGCGGTTCCTGTGTCACCAGTTTTTCACTCCGATGCACCTCTGCACGTTTTCTGTATCCCTTGGACCTCCCCATCGACGATGAAACACAGAAATTGCATCGGAATTAGATCTAAGAGACACAATGTCGACTTAAGTACAGGAAGACTGAGTCTTCCTACTGTCTACGTTTTGAGCGATTCCTGTGTCACCAGTTTTACATTCCGATGCACCTCTGCAAGTTTACTGTATCCCTTCGACCTTCGCAGTGACGATGAAAAACAGATATTGCATCGGAATTAAAAATAAGAGACCCAATGCCGCCTTAAGTACAAGAAAACTGAGCCTTCTTAGGCTCTATGTTTTGAGCGTTTCCTGTGTCACCAGTTTTAGATTCCGATGGTCCTCTGCAGGTTTACTGTATCCCTTGGACCTTCCCATTGACGATGAAACACAGAAATTGCATCGGAATTAAATCTAAGAGACACAATGTCGACTTAAGTACAGGAAGACTGAGTCTTCCTACTGTCTACGTTTTGAGCGTTTCCTGTGTCACCAGTTTTACATTCCGATGCACCTGTGCAGGTTTAATGTATCCATTGGATCTTCCCATTGACGATGAAAGACAGAAATTGCATCGGATTTAAATATAAGAGACACAATGCCGACTTAGGTACAGGTAGACTGAGTCTTCCTACTGTCTATGTTTTGAGCGTTTCCTGTGTCACCAGTTTTACATTCCGATGCACCTCTGCAGTTTTACTGTATCGATTGGACCTTCCCATTGACGATGAAACACAGAAATTGTATCGGAATTAAATATAAGTGACACAATGCCGACTTAAGTACAGGAAGACTGAGTCTTCCTACTGTCTACGTTTTGAGCGTTTCCTGTGTCACCAGATTTACATTCCGATGCACCTCTGCAGGTTTACTGTATCCATTGGACCATCCCATTGACGATGAAACACAGAAAATGCATCGGATTTAAATATAAGAGACACAATGCCGACTTAAGTACAGGAAGCCTGAGTCTTCCTACTGTCTATGCTTTGAGTGTTTCCTGTGTCACCAGTTTTACATTCCGATGCACCTCTGCAGGTTTACTGTATCCCTTGGACCTTCCCATTGACGACGAAACACAGAAATTGCATCGGAATTAAATATAAGAGATACAATGCTGACTTAAGTACTACAAAACTGAGTCTCCTTAGGGTCTATGTTTTGAGCGTTTCCTGTGTCACCAGTTTTACATTCCGATGCACCTCTGCAGGTATACTGTATTCCTTGGACCTTCACAGTGACGATGAAACACAGATATTGCTTCGGAATTTAATATAAGAGACACAATGCCGATTTAAGTACAGGAAGACTGAGTCTTTATACTGTCTATGTTTTCAGTGTTTCCTGTGTAATCAGTTTTACATTCCAATGCAACTCTGCAGGTTTACTGTATTCCTTGGACCTTCCCATTGACGACGAAACACAGAAATTGCATCGGAATTAAATATAAGAGATACAATGCTGACTTAAGTACTACAAAACTGAGTCTCCTTAGGGTCTATGTTTTGAGCGTTTCCTGTGTCACCAGTTTTACATTCCGATGCACCTCTGCAGGTTTACTGTATTCCTTGGACCTTCACAGTGACGATGAAACACAAATATTGCATCGGAATTAAATATAAGAGACACAATGCCGATTTAAGCACAGGAAGACTGAGTCTTTATACTGTCTATGTTTTCAGCGTTTCCTGTGTAATCAGTCTTACATTCCGATGCAACTCTGCAGGTTTACTGTGTTCCTTGGACCATCCCATTGACGATGAAACACAGAAATTGCATCGGAATTAAATATAAGAGGCACAATGCCGACTTAAGTACTACAAAACTGAGTCTCCTTAGGGTCTATGCTTTGAGCGTTTCCTGTGTCACCAGTTTTACATTCCGATGCACCTCTGCCGGTTTACTGTATCCATTGGACCTTCCCAGTGACGATGAAACACAGAAATTGCATCGGAATTAAATATAAGAGACACAATGCCGACTTAAGTACAGGAAGACTGAGTCTTCCTAATGTCTATGTTTTGAGCGGTTCCTGTGTCACCAGTTTTTCACTCCGATGCACCTCTGCAGGTTTACTGTATCCCTTGGACCTCCCCATCGACGATGAAACACAGAAATTGCATCGGAATTAAATATAAGAGACACAATGCCGACATAACTACAAGAAAACTGAGTCTTCTAAGGGTCTATGGTTTGAGCGTTTCATGTGTCACCAGTTTTGTATTCCGATACACCTCTGCAGGTTTACTGTATCCATTATACCTTCACAGTGACGATGAAACACAGAAATTGCATCGGAATTAAATATAAGAGACACAATGCCGACTTAAGTACTAGAAAACTGAGTCTCCTTAGGGTCTATGTTTTGAGCGTTTCCTGTGTCACCAGTTTTACATTCCGTTGCACCTATGCAGGTTTACTGTATACATTGGACCTTTCCAGTGACGATGAAACACAGAAATTGCATCGGAATTAAATATAAGAGACACAATGCCGACTTAAGTACTACAAAACTGAGTCTCCTTAGGGTCTATGCTTTGAGCGTTTCCTATGTCACCACTTTTACATTCCGATGCACCTCTGCCGGTTTACTGTATCCATTAAACCTTCCCAGTGACGATGAAACACAGAAATTGCATCGGAATTAAATATAAGAGACACAATGCCGACTTAAGTACAGGAAGACTGAGTCTTCCTATTGTCTATGTTTTGAGCGGTTCCTGTGTCACCAGTTTTTCACTCCGATGCACTTCTGCAGGTTTACTGTATCCCTTGGACCTCCCCATCGACGATGAAACACAGATATTGCATCGGAATTATATATAAGAGACACAATGCCGACATAAGTACAAGAAAACTGAGTCTTCTTAGGGTCTATGTTTTGAGCGTTTCCTGTGTCACCAGTTTTATATTCCGATACACCTCTGCAGGTTTACTGTATGCATTGGACCTTCACAGTGACGATGAAACACAGAAATTGCATCGGAATTGAATATAAGAGACACAATGCCGACTTAAGTACTACAAAACTGAGTCTCCTTAGGGTCTATGTTTTGAGCGTTTCCTGTGTCACCAGTTTTACATTCCGATGCACCTCTGCAGGTGTACTGTATCCATTGGACCTTTCCAGTGACGATGAAACACAGAAATTGCATCGGAATTAAATATAAGAGAGACAATGCCGACTTAAGTACAAGAGAAGTGAGTCTTCTTAGGGTCTATGTTTTGAGCGTTTCCTGTGTCACAAGTTTTACATTCCAATGGACCTCTGCAGGTTTTCTGTATCCCTTGGACCTCCCCATCGACGATGAAACACAGAAATTGCATCGGAATTAGATCTAAGAGACACAATGTCGACTTAAGTACAGGAAGACTGAGTCTTCCTACTGTCTACATTTTGAGCGATTCCTGTGTCACCAGTTTTACATTCCGATGCACCTCTACAAGTTTACTGTATCCCTTCGACCTTCGCAGTCACGATGAAAAACAGATATTGCATCGGAATTAAAAATAAGAGACCCAATGCCGCCTTAAGTACAAGAAAACTGAGCCTTCTTAGGCTCTATGCTTTTGAGCGTTTCCTGTGTCACCAGTTTTACATTCCGACGCACCTCTGCAGGTGTACTGTATCCATTGGACCTTCCCAGTGACGATGAAACATAGAAATTGCATCAGAACTAAATATAAGATAGACAATGCCGACTTAAGTACAAGAAAACTGAGTCTTATTAGGGTCTATGTTTTGAGCGTTTCCTGTGAAACCAGTTTTACATTCCGATGGACCTGTGCAGGATTTCTGTATCCCTTGGACCTCCCCATCGACGATGAAACACAGAAATTGCATCGGAATTAGATCTAAGAGACACAATGTCAACTTAAGTACAAGAAAACTGAGTCTTCTTAGGGTCTATGCTTTGAGCGTTTCCTGTGTCACCAGTTTTACATTCCGATGGACCTCAGCAGGTTTACTGTATCCCTTGGACCTTCGCATTGACGATGAAACACAGAAATTGCATCGGAATTAAATCTAAGGGACACAATGTCGACTTAAGTACAGGAAGACCGAGTCTTCCTACTGTCTACATTTTGGGCGTTTCCTGTGACACCAGTTTTACATTCCGATGCACCTCTGCAGGTTTACTGTATCCATTGGACCTTCCCATTGACGATGAAACACAGAAATTGCATCGGATTTAAATATAAGAGGCACAATGCTGACTTAGGTACAGGTAGACTGAGTCTTCCTACTGTCTATGTTTTGAGCGTTTCCTGTAACACCAGTTTTACATTCCTATGCACCTCTGCAGTTTTACTGTATCGATTGGACCTTCCCATTGACGATGAAACACAGAAATTGTATCGGAATTAAATATAAGAGACACAATGCCGACTTAAGTACAGGAAGACTGAGTCTTCCTACTGTCTACGTTTTGAGCGTTTCCTGTGTCACCAGATTTACATTCCGATGCACCTCTGCAGGTGTACTGTATCCATTGGACCATCCCATTGACGATGAAATACAGAAAATGCATCGGATTTAAATATAAGAGACACAATGCCGACTTAAGTACAGGAAGCCTGAGTCTTCCTACCGTCTATGTTTTGAGTGTTTCCTGTGTCACCAGTTTTACATTCCGTTGCACCTCTGCAGGTTTACTGTATCCCTTGGACCTTCACAGTGACTATGAAACACAGATATTGCTTCGGAATTTAATATAAGAGACACAATGCCGATTTAAGTACAGGAAGACTGAGTCTTTATACTGTCTATGTTTTCAGTGTTTCCTGTGTAATCAGTTTTACATTCCGATGCAACTCTGCAGGTTTACTGTATTCCTTGGACCTTCCCATTGACGACGAAACACAGAAATTGCATCGGAATTAAATATAAGAGATACAATGCTGACTTAAGTACTACAAAACTGAGTCTCTTTAGGGTCTATGTTTGAGCGTTTCCTGTGTCACCAGTTTTACATTCCGATGCACCTCTGCAGGTTTACTGTATTCTTTGGACCTTCACAGTGACGATGAAACACAAATATTGCATCGGAATTAAATATAAGAGACACAATGCCGATTTAAGCACAGGAAGACTGAGTCTTTATACTGTCTATGCTTTCAGCGTTTCCTGTGTAATCAGTCTTACATTCCGATGCAACTCTGCAGGTTTACTGTGTTCCTTGGACCATCCCATTGACGATGAAACACAGAAATTGCATCGGAATTAAATATAAGAGGCACAATGCCGACTTAAGTACTACAAAACTGAGTCTCCTTAGGGTCTATGCTTTGAGCGTTTCCTGTGTCACCAGTTTTACATTCCGATGCACCTCTGCCGGTTTACTGTATCCATTGGACCTTCCCAGTGACGATGAAACACAGAAATTGCATCGGAATTAAATATAAGAGACACAATGCCGACTTAAGTACAGAAAGACTGAGTCTTCCTAATGTCTATGTTTTGAGCGGTTCCTGTGTCACCAGTTTTTCACTCCGATGCACCTCTGCAGGTTTACTGTATCCCTTGGACCTCCCCATCGACGATGAAACACAGAAATTGCATCGGAATTAAATATAAGAGACACAATGCCGACATAACTACAAGAAAACTGAGTCTTCTAAGGGTCTATGTTTTGAGCGTTTCATGTGTCACCAGTTTTGTATTCCGATACACCTCTGCAGGTTTACTGTATCCATTATACCTTCACAGTGACGATGAAACACAGAAATTGCATCGGAATTAAATATAAGAGACACAATGCCGACTTAAGTACTACAAAACTGAGTCTCCTTAGGGTCCATGTTTTGAGCGTTTCCTGTGTCACCAGATTTACATTCCGAGGCACCTCAGCAGGTTTACTGTATCCATTGGACCATCCCATTGACGATGAAACACAGAAAATGCATCGGATTTAAATATAAGAGACACAATGCCGACTTAAGTACAGGAAGCCTGAGTCTTCCTACTGTCTATGTTTTGAGTGTTTCCTGTGTCACCAGTTTTACATTCCGATGCACCTCTGCAGGTTTACTGTATCCCTTGGACCTTCACAGTGACGATGAAACACAGATATTGCTTCGGAATTTAATATAAGAGACACAATGCCGATTTAAGTATAGGAAGACTGAGTCTTTATACTGTCTATGATTTCAGTGTTTCCTGTGTAATCAGTTTTACATTCCGATGCAACTCTGCAGGTTTACTGTATTCCTTGGACCTTCCCATTGACGACGAAACACAGAAATTGCATCGGAATTAAATATAAGAGATACAATGCTGACTTAAGTACTACAAAACTGAGTCTCCTTAGGGTCTATGTTTTGAGCGTTTCCTGTGTCACCAGTTTTACATTCCGATGCACCTCAGCAGGTTTACTGTATCCATTGGACCTTCCCAGTGACGATGAAACATAGAAATTGCATCGGAACTAAATATAAGATAGACAATGCCGACTTAAGTACAAGAAAACTGAGTCTTATTAGGGTCTATGTTTTGAGCGTTTCTTGTGAAACCAGTTTTACATTCCGATGGACCTGTGCAGGATTTCTGTATCCCTTGGACCTCCCCATCGACGATGAAACACAGAAATTGCATCGGAATTAGATCTAAGAGACACAATGTCAACTTAAGTACAAGAAAACTGAGTCTTCTTAGGGTCTATGTTTTGAGCGTTTCCTGTGTCACCAGTTTTACATTTCGATGGACCTCAGCAGGTTTACTGTATCCCTTGGACCTTCGCATTGACGATGAAACACAGAAATTGCATCGGAATTAAATCTAAGGGACACAATGTCGACTTAAGTACAGGAAGACTGAGTCTTCCTACTGTCTACATTTTGGGCGTTTCCTGTGACACCAGTTTTACATTCCGATGCACCTCTGCAGGTTTACTGTATCCATTGGACCTTCCCATTGACGATGAAACACAGAAATTGCATCGGATTTAAATATAAGAGGCACAATGCCGACTTAAGTACAGGAAGACTGAGTCTTCCTACTGCCTATGTTTTGAGCGTTTCCTGTAACACCAGTTTTACATTCCGATGCACCTCTGCAGGTTTACTGTATCCATTGGACTTTCCCAGTGACGAAGAAACACAGAAATTGCATCGGAATTAAATATAAGAGACACAATGCCGACTTAAGTACAAGAAAACTGAGTCTTCTTAGGGTCTATGTTTTGAGCGTTACCTGTGTCACCAGTTTTACATTCCGATGCACCTCTGCAGGTTTACTGTATTCCTTGGACCTTCACAGTGACGATGAAACACAGATATTGCATCGGAATTAAATATAAGAGACACAATGCCGATTTAAGCACAGGAAGACTGAGTCTTTATACTGTCTATGTTTTCAGCGTTTCCTGTGTAATCAGTCTTACATTCCGATGCAACTCTGCAGGTTTACTGTGTTCCTTGGACCATCCCATTGACGATGAAACACAGAAATTTCATCGGAAATAAATATAAGAGGCACAATGCCGACTTAAGTACTACAAAACTGAGTCTCCTTAGGGTCTATGTTTTGAGCGGTTCCTGTGTCACCAGTTTTTCACTCCGATGCACCTCTGCAGGTTTACTGGATCCCTTGGACCTCCCCATCGACGATGAAACACAGAAATTGCATCGGAATTAAATATAAGAGACACAATGCCGACATAACTACAAGAAAACTGAGTCTTCTAAGGGTCTATGGTTTGAGCGTTTCATGTGTCACCAGTTTTGTATTCCGATACACCTCTGCAGGTTTACTGTATCCATTATACCTTCACAGTGACGATGAAACACAGAAATTGCATTGGAATTAAATATAAGAGACACAATGCCGACTTAAGTACTACAAAATTGAGTCTCCTTAGGGTCTATGTTTTGAGCGTTTCCTGTGTCACCAGTTTTACATTCCGTTGCACCTATGCAGGTTTACTGTATACATTGGACCTTTCCAGTGACGATGAAACACAGAAATTGCATCGGAATTAAATATAAGAGACACAATGCCGACTTAAGTACTACAAAACTGAGTCTCCTTAGGGTGTATGCTTTGAGCGTTTTTTGTGTCACCACTTTTACATTCCGATGCACCTCTGCCGGTTTACTGTATCCATTAAACCTTCCCAGTGACGATGAAACACAGAAATTGCATCGGAATTAAATATAAGAGACACAATGCCGACTTAAGTACAGGAAGACTGAGTCTTCCTATTGTCTATGTTTTGAGCGGTTCCTGTGTCACCAGTTTTTCACTCCGATGCACTTCTGCAGGTTTACTGTATCCCTTGGACCTCCCCATCGACGATGAAACACAGAAATTGCATCGGAGTTAAATATAAGAGACACAATGCCGACATAAGTACAAGAAAACTGAGTCTTCTTAGGGTCTATGTTTTGAGCGTTTCCTGTGTCACCAGTTTTATATTCCGATACACCTCTGCAGGTTTACTGTATGCATTGGACCTTCACAGTGACGATGAAACACAGAAATTGCATCGGAATTGAATATAAGAGACACAATGCCGACTTAAGTACTACAAAACTGAGTCTCCTTAGGGTCTATGTTTTGAGCGTTTCCTGTGTCACCAGTTTTACATTCCGATGCACCACTGCAGGTGTACTGTATCCATTGGACCTTTCCAGTGACGATGAAACACAGAAATTGCATCGGAATTAAATATAAGAGAGACAATGCCGACTTAAGTACAAGAGAACTGAGTCTTCTTAGGGTTTATGTTTTGAGCGTTTCCTGTGTCACAAGTTTTACATTCCAATGGACCTCTGCAGGTTTTCTGTATCCCTTGGACCTCCCCATCGACGATGAAACTCAGAAATTGCATCGGAATTAGATCTAAGAGACACAATGTCGACTTAAGTACAGGAAGACTGAGTCTTCCTACTGTCTACGTTTTGAGCGATTCCTGTGTCACCAGTTTTACATTCCGATGCACCTCTACAAGTTTACTGTATCCCTTCGACCTTCGCAGTCACGATGAAAAACAGATATTGCATCGGAATTAAAAATAAGAGACCCAATGCCGCCTTAAGTACAAGAAAACTGAGCCTTCTTAGGCTCTATGTTTTGAGCGTTTCCTGTGTCACCAGTTTTAGATTCCGATGGTCCTCTGCAGGTTTACTGTATCCCTTGGGCCTTCCCATTGACGATGAAACACAGAAATTGCATCGGAATTAAATCTAAGAGACAGAATGTCGACTTAAGTACAGGAAGACTGAGTCTTCCTACTGTCTACGTTTTGAGCGTTTCCTGTGTCACCAGTTTTACATTCCGATGCACCTCTGCAGGTTTAATGTATCCATTGGATCTTCCCATTGACGATGAAACACAGAAATTGCACCGGATTTAAATATAAGAGACACAATGCCGACTTAAGTACAGGTAGACTGAGTCTTCCTACTGTATATGTTTTGAGCGTTTCCTGTGTCACCAGTTTTACATTCCGATGCACCTCTGCAGTTTTACTGTATCGATTGGACCTTCCCATTGACGATGAAACACAGAAATTGTATCGGAATTAAATATAAGAGACACAATGCCGACTTAAGTACAGGAAGACTGAGTCTTCTTACTGTCTACGTTTTGAGCGTTTCCTGTGTCACCAGATTTACATTCCGATGCACCTCTGCAGGTTTACTGTATCCATTGGACCATCCCATTGACGATGAAACACAGAAAATGCATCGGATTTAAATATAAGAGACACAATGCCGACTTAAGTACAGGAAGCCTGAGTCTTCCTACTGTCTATGTTTTGAGTGTTTCCTGTGTCACCAGTTTTACATTCCGATGCACCTCTGCAGGTTTACTGTATCCCTTGGACCTTCACAGTGACGATGAAACACAGATATTGCTTCGGAATTTAATATAAGAGACACAATGCCGATTTAAGTACAGGAAGACTGAGTCTTTATACTGTCTATGATTTCAGTGTTTCCTGTGTAATCAGTTTTACATTCCGATGCAACTCTGCAGGTTTACTGTATTCCTTGGACCTTCCCATTGACGACGAAACACAGAAATTGCATCGGAATTAAATATAAGAGATACAATGCTGACTTAAGTACTACAAAACTGAGTCTCCTTAGGGTCTATGTTTTGAGCGTTTCCTGTGTCACCAGTTTTACATTCCGATGCACCTCAGCAGGTTTACTGTATCCATTGGACCTTCCCAGTGACGATGAAACATAGAAATTGCATCGGAACTAAATATAAGATAGACAATGCCGGCTTAAGTACAAGAAAACTGAGTCTTATTAGGGTCTATGTTTTGAGCGTTTCCTGTGAAACCAGTTTTACATTCCGATGGACCTGTGCAGGATTTCTGTATCCCTTGGACCTCCCCATCGACGATGAAACACAGAAATTGCATCGGAATTAGATCTAAGAGACACAATGTCAACTTAAGTACAAGAAAACTGAGTCTTTTTAGGGTCTATGCTTTGAGCGTTTCCTGTGTCACCAGTTTTACATTCCGATGGACCTCAGCAGGTTTACTGTATCCCTTGGACCTTCGCATTGACGATGAAACACAGATATTGCATCGGAATTAAATATAAGAGACACAATGCCGATTTAAGCACAGGAAGACTGAGTCTTTATACTGTCTATGCTTTCAGCGTTTCCTGTGTAATCAGTCTTACATTCCGATGCAACTCTGCAGGTTTACTGTGTTCCTTGGACCATCCCATTGACGATGAAACACAGAAATTTCATCGGAATTAAATATAAGAGGCACAATGCCGACTTAAGTACTACAAAACTGAGTCTCCTTAGGGTCTATGTTTTGAGCGGTTCCTGTGTCACCAGTTTTTCACTCCGATGCACCTCTGCAGGTTTACTGTATCCCTTGGACCTCCCCATCGACGATGAAACACAGAAATTGCATCGGAATTAAATATAAGAGACACAATGCCGACATAACTACAAGAAAACTGAGTCTTCTAAGGGTCTATGGTTTGAGCGTTTCAAGTGTCACCAGTTTTGTATTCCGATACACCTCTGCAGGTTTCCTGTATCCATTATACCTTCACAGTGACGATGAAACACAGAAATTGCATTGGAATTAAATATAAGAGACACAATGCCGACTTAAGTACTACAAAATTGAGTCTCCTTAGGGTCTATGTTTTGAGCGTTTCCTGTGTCACCAGTTTTACATTCCGTTGCACCTATGCAGGTTTACTGTATACATTGGACCTTTCCAGTGACGATGAAACACAGAAATTGCATCGGAATTAAATATAAGAGACACAATGCCGACTTAAGTACTACAAAACTGAGTCTCCTTAGGGTCTATGCTTTGAGCGTTTCCTGTGTCACCACTTTTACATTCCGATGCACCTCTGCCGGTTTACTGTATCCATTAAACCTTCCCAGTGACGATGAAACACAGAAATTGCATCGGAATTAAATATAAGAGACACAATGCCGACTTAAGTACAGGAAGACTGAGTCTTCCTATTGTCTATGTTTTGAGCGGTTCCTGTGTCACCAGTTTTTCACTCCCATGCACTTCTGCAGGTTTACTGTATCCCTTGGACCTCCCCATCGACGATGAAACACAGAAATTGCATCGGAGTTAAATATAAGAGACACAATGCCGACATAAGTACAAGAAAACTGAGTCTTCTTAGGGTCTATGTTTTGAGCGTTTCCTGTGTCACCAGTTTTATATTCCGATACACCTCTGCAGGTTTACTGTATGCATTGGACCTTCACAGTGACGATGAAACACAGAAATTGCATCGGAATTGAATATAAGAGACACAATGCCGACTTAAGTACTACAAAACTGAGTCTCCTTAGGGTCTATGTTTTGAGCGTTTCCTGTGTCACCAGTTTTACATTCCGATGCACCACTGCAGGTGTACTGTATCCATTGGACCTTTCCAGTGACGATGAAACACAGAAATTGCATCGGAATTAAATATAAGAGAGACAATGCCGACTTAAGTACAAGAGAACTGAGTCTTCTTAGGGTCTATGTTTTGAGCGTTTCCTGTGTCACAAGTTTTACATTCCAATGGACCTCTGCAGGTTTTCTGTATCCCTTGGACCTCCCCATCGACGATGAAACACAGAAATTGCATCGGAATTAGATCTAAGAGACACAATGTCGACTTAAGTACAGGAAGACTGAGTCTTCCTACTGTCTACGTTTTGAGCGATTCCTGTGTCACCAGTTTTACATTCCGATGCACCTCTACAAGTTTACTGTATCCCTTCGACCTTCGCAGTCACGATGAAAAACAGATATTGCATCGGAATTAAAAATAAGAGACCCAATGCCGCCTTAAGTACAAGAAAACTGAGCCTTCTTAGGCTCTATGTTTTGAGCGTTTCCTGTGTCACCAGTTTTAGATTCCGATGGTCCTCTGCAGGTTTACTGTATCCCTTGGACCTTCCCATTGACGATGAAACACAGAAATTGCATCGGAATTAAATCTAAGAGACACAATGTCGACTTAAGTACAGGAAGACTGAGTCTTCCTACTGTCTACGTTTTGAGCGTTTCCTGTGTCACCAGTTTTACATTCCGATGCACCTCTGCAGGTTTAATGTATCCATTGGATCTTCCCATTGACGATGAAACACAGAAATTGCACCGGATTTAAATATAAGAGACACAATGCCGACTTAAGTACAGGTAGACTGAGTCTTCCTACTGTATATGTTTTGAGCGTTTCCTGTGTCACCAGTTTTACATTCCGATGCACCTCTGCAGTTTTACTGTATCGATTGGACCTTCCCATTGACGATGAAACACAGAAATTGTATCGGAATTAAATATAAGAGACACAATGCCGACTTAAGTACAGGAAGACTGAGTCTTCTTACTGTCTACGTTTTGAGCGTTTCCTGTGTCACCAGATTTACATTCCGATGCACCTCTGCAGGTTTACTGTATCCATTGGACCATCCCATTGACGATGAAACACAGAAAATGCATCGGATTTAAATATAAGAGACACAATGCCGACTTAAGTACAGGAAGCCTGAGTCTTCCTACTGTCTATGTTTTGAGTGTTTCCTGTGTCACCAGTTTTACATTCCGATGCACCTCTGCAGGTTTACTGTATCCCTTGGACCTTCACAGTGACGATGAAACACAGATATTGCTTCGGAATTTAATATAAGAGACACAATGCCGATTTAAGTACAGGAAGACTGAGTCTTTATACTGTCTATGATTTCAGTGTTTCCTGTGTAATCAGTTTTACATTCCGATGCAACTCTGCAGGTTTACTGTATTCCTTGGACCTTCCCATTGACGACGAAACACAGAAATTGCATCGGAATTAAATATAAGACATACAATGCTGACTTAAGTACTACAAAACTGAGTCTCCTTAGGGTCTATGTTTTGAGCGTTTCCTGTGTCACCAGTTTTACATTCCGATGCACCTCAGCAGGTTTACTGTATCCATTGGACCTTCCCAGTGACGATGAAACATAGAAATTGCATCGGAACTAAATATAAGATAGACAATGCCGACTTAAGTACAAGAAAACTGAGTCTTATTAGGGTCTATGTTTTGAGCGTTTCCTGTGAAACCAGTTTTACATTCCGATGGACCTGTGCAGGATTTTTGTATCCCTTGGACCTCCCCATCGACGATGAAACACAGAAATTGCATCGGAATTAGATCTAAGAGACACAATGTCAACTTAAGTACAAGAAAACTGAGTCTTCTTAGGGTCTATGCTTTGAGCGTTTCCTGTGTCACCAGTTTTACATTCCGATGGACCTCAGCAGGTTTACTGTATCCCTTGGACCTTCGCATTGACGATGAAACACAGAAATTGCATCGGAATTAAATCTAAGGGACACAATGTCGACTTAAGTACAGGAAGACTGAGTCTTCCTACTGTCTACATTTTGGGCGTTTCCTGTGACACCAGTTTTACATTCCGATGCACCTCTGCAGGTTTACTGTATCCATTGGACCTTCCCATTGACGATGAAACACAGAAATTGCATCGGATTTAAATATAAGAGGCACAATGCCGACTTAGGTACAGGTAGACTGAGTCTTCCTACTGTCTATGTTTTGAGCGTTTCCTGTAACACCAGTTTTACATTCCGATGCACCTCTGCCGGTTTACTGTATCCATTGGACCTTCCCAGTGACGATGAAACACAGAAATTGCATCGGAATTAAATATAAGAGACACAATGCCGACTTAAGTACTACAAAACTGAGTCTCCTTAGGGTCTATGCTTTGAGCGTTTCCTGTGTCACCACTTTTACATTCCGATGCACCTCTGCCGGTTTACTGTATCCATTAAACCTTCCCAGTGACGATGAAACACAGAAATTGCATCGGAATTAAATATAAGAGACACAATGCCGACTTAAGTACAGGAAGACTGAGTCTTCCTATTGTCTATGTTTTGAGCGGTTCCTGTGTCACCAGTTTTTCACTCCGATGCACTTCTGCAGGTTTACTGTATCCCTTGGACCTCCCCATCGACGACGAAACACAGAAATTGCATCGGAATTAAATATAAGAGACACAATGCCGACATAAGTACAAGAAAACTGAGTCTTCTTAGGGTCTATGTTTTGAGCGTTTCCTGTGTCACCAGTTTTATATTCCGATACACCTCTGCAGGTTTACTGTATGCATTGGACCTCCCCATCGACGATGAAACACAGAAATTGTATCGGAATTACATATAAGAGACACAATGCCGACTTAAGTACAGGAAGACTGAGTCTTCCTACTGTCTACGTTTTGAGCGTTTCCTGTGTCACCAGATTTACATTCCGATGCACCTCTGCAGGTTTACTGTATCCATTGGACCATCCCATTGACGATGAAACACAGAAAATGCATCGGATTTAAATATAAGAGACACAATGCCGACTTAAGTACAGGAAGCCTGAGTCTTCCTACTGTCTATGTTTTGAGTGTTTCCTGTGTCACCAGTTTTACATTCCGATGCACCTCTGGAGGTTTACTGTATCCCTTGGACCTTCACAGTGGCGAAGAAACACAGAAATTGCATCGGAATTAAATATAAGAGATACAATGCTGACTTAAGTACTACAAAACTGAGTCTCCTTAGGGTCTATGTTTTGAGCGTTTCCTGTGTCACCAGTTTTACATTCCGATGCACCTCAGCAGGTTTACTGTATCCATTGGACCTTCCCAGTGACGATGAAACATAGAAATTGCATCGGAACTAAATATAAGATAGACAATGCCGACTTAAGTACAAGAAAACTGAGTCTTATTAGGGTCTATGTTTTGAGCGTTTCCTGTGAAACCAGTTTTACATTCCGATGGACCTGTGCAGGATTTCTGTATCCCTTGGACCTCCCCATCGACGATGAAACACAGAAATTGCATCGGAATTAGATCTAAGAGACACAATGTCAACTTAAGTACAAGAAAACTGAGTCTTCTTAGGGTCTATGCTTTGAGCGTTTCCTGTGTCACCAGTTTTACATTCCGATGGACCTCAGCAGGTTTACTGTATCCCTTGGACCTTCGCATTGACGATGAAACACAGAAATTGCATCGGAATTTAATCTAAGGGACACAATGTCGACTTAAGTACAGGAAGACTGAGTCTTCCTACTGTCTACATTTTGGGCGTTTCCTGTGACACCAGTTTTACATTCCGATGCACCTCTGCAGGTTTACTGCATCCATTGGACCTTCCCATTGACGATGAAACACAGAAATTGCATCGGATTTAAATATAAGAGGCACAATGCCGAGTTAAGTACAGGAAGACTGAGTCTTCCTACTGTCTATGTTTTGAGCGTTTCCTGTAACACCAGTTTTACATTCCGATGCACCTCTGCAGGTTTACTGTATCCATTGGACTTTCCCAGTGACGAAGAAACACAGAAATTGCATCGGAATTAAATATAAGAGACACAATGCCGACTTAAGTACAAGAAAACTGAGTCTTCTTAGGGTCTATGTTTTGAGCGTTACCTGTGTCACCCGTTTTACATTCCGATGCACCTCTGCAGGTTTACTGTATTCCTTGGACCTTCACAGTGACGATGAAACACAGATATTGCATCGGAATTAAATATAAGAGACACAATGCCGATATAAGCACAGGAAGACTGAGTCTTTATACTGTCTATGTTTTCAGCGTTTCCTGTGTAATCAGTCTTACATTCCGATGCAACTCTGCAGGTTTACTGTGTTCCTTGGACCATCCCATTGACGATGAAACACAGAAATTTCATCGGAATTAAATATAAGAGGCACAATGCCGACTTAAGTACTACAAAACTGAGTCTCCTTAGGGTCTATGCTTTGAGCGTTTCCTGTGTCACCAGTTTTACATTCCGATGCACCTCTGCCGGTTTACTGTATCCATTGGACCTTCCCAGTGCCGATGAGACACAGAAATTGCATCGGAATTAAATATAAGAGACACAATGCCGACTTAAGTACAGGAAGACTGAGTCTTCCTAATGTCTATGTTTTGAGCGGTTCCTGTGTCACCAGTTTTTCACTCCGATGCGCCTCTGCAGGTTTACTGTATCCCTTGGACCTCCCCATCGACGATGAAACACAGAAATTGCATCGGAATTAAATATAAGAGACACAATGCCGACATAACTACAAGAAAACTGAGTCTTCTTAGGGTCTATGTTTTGAGCGTTTCCTGTGTCACCAGTTTTACATTCCGATGGACCTCTGCAGGTTTTCTGTATCCCTTGGACCTCCCCATCGACGATGAAACACAGAAATTGCATCGGAATTAGATCTAAGAGACACAATGTCGACTTAAGTACAGGAAGACTGAGTCTTCCTACTGTCTACGTTTTGAGCGATTCCTGTGTCACCAGTTTTACATTCCGATGCACCTCTGCAGGTTTACTGTATCCCTTCGACACTCGCAGTGACGATGAAAAACAGATATTGCATCGGAATTAAATATAAGAGACACAATGCCGCCTTAAGTACAGGAAAACTGAGTCTTCTTAGGCTCTATGTTTTGAGCGTTTTCTGTGTCACCAGTTTTAGATTCCGATGGTCCTCTGCAGGTTTACTGTATCCATTGGACCTTCACAGTGACGATGAAACACAGATATTGCATCGGAATTAATTATAAGAGACACAATGCCGTTTTAAGTACAAGAAAACTGAGTCTTCATACTGTCTATGTTTTCAGCGTTTCCTGTGTAATCAATTTTACATTCCGATGCAACTCTGCAGGTTTACTGTATTCCTTGGACCTTCCCATTGACGACGAAACACAGAAATTGCTTCGGAATTAAATATAAGAGATACAATGCTGACTTAAGTACTACAAAACTGAGTCTCCTTAGGGTCTATGTTTTGAGCGTTTCCTGTGTCACCAGTTTTACATTCCGATGCACCTCTGCAGGTTTACTGTATCCATTGGACCTTCCCAGTGACGATGAAACACAGAAATTGCATCGGAACTAAATATAAGATAGACAATGCCGACTTAAGTACAAGAAAACTGAGTCTTATTATGGTCTATGTTTGAGCGTTTCCTGTGAAACCAGTTTTACATTCCGATGGACCTGTGCAGGATTTCTGTATCCCTTGGACCTCCCCATCGACGATGAAACACAGAAATTGCATCGGAATTAGATCTAAGAGACACAATGTCAACTTAAGACCAAGAAATCTGAGTCTTCTTAGGGTCTATGCTTTGAGCGTTTCCTGTGTCACCAGTTTTACATTCCGATGGACCTCAGCAAGTTTACTGTATCCCTTGGACCTTCGCATTGACGATGAAATAAAAATTGCATCGGAATTAAATCTAAGGGACACAATGTCGACTTAAGTACAGGAAGACTGAGTCTTCCTACTGTCTACGCTTTGAGCGTTTCCTGTGTCACCAGTGTTACATTCCGATGCACCTCTGCAGGTTTACTGTATCCATTGGACCTTCCCATTGACGATGAAACACAGAAATTGCATCGGATTTAAATATAACAGACACAATGCCGACTTAAGTACAGGAAGACTGAGTCTTCCTACTGTCTATGTTTTGAGCGTTTCCTGTAACACCAGTTTTACATTCCGATGCACCTCTGCAGGTTTACTGTATCCATTGGACCTTCACAGTGACGATGAAACACAGATATTGCATCGGAATTAATTATAAGAGACACAACGCCGATTTAAGTACAGGAAGACTGAGCCTTTAAACTGTCTATGTTTTCAGCGTTAACTGTGTAATCAGTCTTACATTCCGAAGCAACTCTGCAGGTTTACTGTATTCCTTGGACCATCCCATTGACAATGAAACACAGAAATTGCATCGGAATTAAATATAAGAGACACAATGCCGACATAACTACAAGAAAACTGAGTCTTCTTAGGGTCTATGTTTTGAGCGTTTCGTGTGTCACCAGTTTTATATTCCGATACACCTCTGCAGGTTTACTGTATCCATTGGACCTTCGCATTGACGATGAAACACAGAAATTGCATCAGAATTAGATCTAAGAGACACAATGTCAACTTAAGTACAAGAAAACTGAGTCTTCTTAGGGTCTATGTTTTGAGCGTTTCCTGTGAAACCAGTTTTACATTCCGATGGACCTGTGCAGGATTTCTGTATCCCTTGGACCTCCCCATCGACGATGAAACACAGAAATTGCATCGGAATTAGATCTAAGAGACACAATGTCAACTTAAGTACAAGAAAACTGACTCTTCTTAGGGTCTATGCTTTGAGCGTTTCCTGTGTCACCAGTTTTACATTCCGATGGACCTCAGCAGGTTTACTGTATCCCTTGGACCTTCGCATTGACGATGAAACACAGAAATTGCATCGGAATTAAATCTAAGGGACACAATGTCGACTTAAGTACAGGAAGACCGAGTCTTCCTACTGTCTACATTTTGGGCGTTTCCTGTGACACCAGTTTTACATTCCGATGCACCTCTGCAGGTTTACTGTATCCATTGGACCTTCCCATTGACGATGAAACACAGAAATTGCATCGGATTTAAATATAAGAGGCACAATGCCGACTTAGGTACAGGTAGACTGAGTCTTCCTACTGTCTATGTTTTGAGCGTTTCCTGTAACACCAGTTTTACATTCCGATGCACCTCTGCAGTTTTACTGTATCGATTGGACCTTCCCATTGACGATGAAACACAGAAATTGTATCGGAATTAAATATAAGAGGCACAATGCCGACTTAGGTACAGGTAGACTGAGTCTTCCTACTGTCTATGTTTTGAGTGTTTCCTGTGTCACCAGTTTTACATTCCGTTGCACCTCTGCAGGTTTACTGTATCCCTTGGACCTTCACAGTGACGATGAAACACAGATATTGCTTCGGAATTTAATATAAGAGACACAATGCCGATTTAAGTACAGGAAGACTGAGTCTTTATACTGTCTATGTTTTCAGTGTTTCCTGTGTAATCAGTTTTACATTCCGATGCAACTCTGCAGGTTTACTGTATTCCTTGGACCTTCCCATTGACGACGAAACACAGAAATTGCATCGGAATTAAATATAAGAGATACAATGCTGACTTAAGTACTACAAAACTGAGTCTCTTTAGGGTCTATGTTTTGAGCGTTTCCTGTGTCACCAGTTTTACATTCCGATGCACCTCTGCAGGTTTACTGTATTCCTTGGACCTTCACAGTGACGATGAAACACAAATATTGCATCGGAATTAAATATAAGAGACACAATGCCGATTTAAGCACAGGAAGACTGAGTCTTTATACTGTCTATGCTTTCAGCGTTTCCTGTGTAGTCAGTCTTACATTCCGATGCAACTCTGCAGGTTTACTGTGTTCCTTGGACCATCCCATTGACGATGAAACACAGAAATTGCATCGGAATTAAATATAAGAGGCACAATGCCGACTTAAGTACTACAAAACTGAGTCTCCTTAGGGTCTATGCTTTGAGCGTTTCCTGTGTCACCAGTTTTACATTCCGATGCACCTCTGCCGGTTTACTGTATCCATTGGACCTTCCCAGTGACGATGAAACACAGAAATTGCATCGGAATTAAATATAAGAGACACAATGCCGACTTAAGTACAGAAAGACTGAGTCTTCCTAATGTCTATGTTTTGAGCGGTTCCTGTGTCACCAGTTTTTCACTCCGATGCACCTCTGCAGGTTTACTGTATCCCTTGGACCTCCCCATCGACGATGAAACACAGAAATTGCATCGGAATTAAATATAAGAGACACAATGCCGACATAACTACAAGAAAACTGAGTCTTCTAAGGGTCTATGTTTTGAGCGTTTCATGTGTCACCAGTTTTGTATTCCGATACACCTCTGCAGGTTTACTGTATCCATTATACCTTCACAGTGACGATGAAACACAGAAATTGCATCGGAATTAAATATAAGAGACACAATGCCGACTTAAGTACTACAAAACTGAGTCTCCTTAGGGTCTATGTTTTGAGCGTTTCCTGTGTCACCAGATTTACATTCCGAGGCACCTCTGCAGGTTTACTGTATCCATTGGACCATCCCATTGACGATGAAACACAGAAAATGCATCGGATTTAAATATAAGAGACACAATGCCGACTTAAGTACAGGAAGCCTGAGTCTTCCTACTGTCTATGTTTTGAGTGTTTCCTGTGTCACCAGTTTTACATTCCGATGCACCTCTGCAGGTTTACTGTATCCCTTGGACCGTCACAGTGACAATGAAACACAGATATTGCTTCGGAATTTAATATAAGAGACACAATGCCGATTTAAGTATAGGAAGACTGAGTCTTTATACTGTCTATGATTTCAGTGTTTCCTGTGTAATCAGTTTTACATTCCGATGCAACTCTGCAGGTTTACTGTATTCCTTGGACCTTCCCATTGACGACGAAACACAGAAATTGCATCGGAATTAAATATAAGAGATACAATGCTGACTTAAGTACTACAAAACTGAGTCTCCTTAGGGTCTATGTTTTGAGCGTTTCCTGTGTCACCAGTTTTACATTCCGATGCACCTCAGCAGGTTTACTGTATCCATTGGACCTTCCCAGTGACGATGAAACATAGAAATTGCATCGGAACTAAATATAAGATAGACAATGCCGACTTAAGTACAAGAAAACTGAGTCTTATTAGGGTCTATGTTTTGAGCGTTTCCTGTGAAACCAGTTTTACATTCCGATGGACCTGTGCAGGATTTCTGTATCCCTTGGACCTCCCCATCGACGATGAAACACAGAAATTGCATCGGAATTAGATCTGAGAGACACAATGTCAACTTAAGTACAAGAAAACTGAGTCTTCTTAGGGTCTATGCTTTGAGCGTTTTCTGTGTCACCAGTTTTACATTCCGATGGACCTCAGCAGGTTTACTGTATCCCTTGGACCTTCGCATTGACGATGAAACACAGAAATTGCATCGGAATTAAATCTAAGGGACACAATGTCGACTTAAGTACAGGAAGACTGAGTCTTCCTACTGTCTACATTTTGGGCGTTTCCTGTGACACCAGTTTTACATTCCGATGCACCTCTGCAGGTTTACTGTATCCATTGGACCTTCCCATTGACGATGAAACACAGAAATTGCATCGGATTTAAATATAAGAGGCACAATGCCGACTTAAGTACAGGAAGACTGAGTCTTCCTACTGTCTATGTTTTGAGCGTTTCCTGTAACACCAGTTTTACATTCCGATGCACCTCTGCAGGTTTACTGTATCCATTGGACTTTCCCAGTGACGAAGAAACACAGAAATTGCATCGGAATTAAATATAAGAGACACAATGCCGACTTAAGTACAAGAAAACTGAGTCTTCTTAGGGTCTATGTTTTGAGCGTTACCTGTGTCACCAGTTTTACAACCGATGCACCTCTGCAGGTTTACTGTATTCCTTGGACCTTCACAGTGACGATGAAACACAGATATTGCATCGGAATTAAATATAAGAGACACAATGCCGATTTAAGCACAGGAAGACTGAGTCTTTATACTGTCTATGCTTTCAGCGTTTCCTGTGTAATCAGTCTTACATTCCGATGCAACTCTGCAGGTTTACTGTGTTCCTTGGACCATCCCATTGACGATGAAACACAGAAATTTCATCGGAATTAAATATAAGAGGCACAATGCCGACTTAAGTACTACAAAACTGAGTCTCCTTAGGGTCTATGTTTTGAGCGGTTCCTGTGTCACCAGTTTTTCACTCCGATGCACCTCTGCAGGTTTACTGTATCCCTTGGACCTCCCCATCGACGATGAAACACAGAAATTGCATCGGAATTAAATATAAGAGACACAATGCCGACATAACTACAAGAAAACTGAGTCTTCTAAGGGTCTATGGTTTGAGCGTTTCATGTGTCACCAGTTTTGTATTCCGATACACCTCTGCAGGTTTACTGTATCCATTATACCTCCACAGTGACGATGAAACACAGAAATTGCATCGGAATTAAATATAAGAGACACAATGCCGACTTAAGTACTACAAAATTGAGTCTCCTTAGGGTCTATGTTTTGAGCGTTTCCTGTGTCACCAGTTTTACATTCCGTTGCACCTATGCAGGTTTACTGTATACATTGGACCTTTCCAGTGACGATGAAACACAGAAATTGCATCGGAATTAAATATAAGAGACACAATGCCGACTTAAGTACTACAAAACTGAGTCTCCTTAGGGTCTATGCTTTGAGCGTTTCCTGTGTCACCACTTTTACATTCCGATGCACCTCTGCCGGTTTACTGTATCCATTAAACCTTCCCAGTGACGATGAAACACAGAAATTGCATCGGAATTAAATATAAGAGACACAATGCCGACTTAAGTACAGGAAGACTGAGTCTTCCTATTATCTATGTTTTGAGCGGTTCCTGTGTCACCAGTTTTTCACTCCGATGCACATCTGCAGGTTTACTGTATCCCTTGGACCTCCCCATCGACGATGAAACACAGAAATTGCATCGGAGTTAAATATAAGAGACACAATGCCGACATAAGTACAAGAAAACTGAGTCTTCTTAGGGTCTATGTTTTGAGCGTTTCCTGTGTCACCAGTTTTATATTCCGATACACCTCAGCAGGTTTACTGTATTCATTGGACCTTCACAGTGACGATGAAACACAGAAATTGCATCGGAATTGAATATAAGAGACACAATGCCGACTTAAGTACTACAAAACTGAGTCTCCTTAGGGTCTATGTTTTGAGCGATTCCTGTGTCACCAGTTTTACATTCCGATGCACCTCTACAAGTTTACTGTATCCCTTCGACCTTCGCAGTCACGATGAAAAACAGATATTGCATCGGAATTAAAAATAAGAGACCCAATGCCGCCTTAAGTACAAGAAAACTGAGCCTTCTTAGGCTCTATGTTTTGAGCGTTTCCTGTGTCACCAGTTTTAGATTCCGATGGTCCTCTGCAGGTTTACTGTATCCCTTGGACCTTCCCATTGACGATGAAACACAGAAATTGCATCGGAATTAAATCTAAGAGACACAATGTCGACTTAAGTACAGGAAGACTGAGTCTTCCTACTGTCTACGTTTTGAGCGTTTCCTGTGTCACCAGTTTTACATTCCGATGCACCTCTGCAGGTTTAATGTATCCATTGGATCTTCCCATTGACGATGAAACACAGAAATTGCACCGGATTTAAATATAAGAGACACAATGCCGACTTAAGTACAGGTAGTCTGAGTCTTCCTACTGTATATGTTTTGAGCGTTTCCTGTGTCACCAGTTTTACATTCCGATGCACCTCTGCAGTTTTACTGTATCGATTGGACCTTCCCATTGACGATGAAACACAGAAATTGTATCGGAATTAAATATAAGAGACACAATGCCGACTTAAGTACAGGAAGACTGAGTCTTCTTACTGTCTACGTTTTGAGCGTTTCCTGTGTCACCAGATTTACATTCCGATGCACCTCTGCAGGTTTACTGTATCCATTGGACCATCCCATTGACGATGAAACACAGAAAATGCATCGGATTTAAATATAAGAGACACAATGCCGACTTAAGTACAGGAAGCCTGAGTCTTCCTACTGTCTATGTTTTGAGTGTTTCCTGTGTCACCAGTTTTACATTCCGATGCACCTCTGCAGGTTTACTGTATCCCTTGGACCTTCACAGTGACGATGAAACACAGATATTGCTTCGGAATTTAATATAAGAGACACAATGCCGATTTAAGTACAGGAAGACTGAGTCTTTATACTGTCTATGATTTCAGTGTTTCCTGTGTAATCAGTTTTACATTCCGATGCAACTCTGCAGGTTTACTGTATTCCTTGGACCTTCCCATTGACGACGAAACACAGAAATTGCATCGGAATTAAATATAAGAGATACAATGCTGACTTAAGTACTACAAAACTGAGTCTCCTTAGGGTCTATGTTTTGAGCGTTTCCTGTGTCACCAGTTTTACATTCCGATGCACCTCAGCAGGTTTACTGTATCCATTGGACCTTCCCAGTGACGATGAAACATAGAAATTGCATCGGAACTAAATATAAGATAGACAATGCCGACTTAAGTACAAGAAAACTGAGTCTTATTAGGGTCTATGTTTTGAGCGTTTCCTGTGAAACCAGTTTTACATTCCGATGGACCTGTGCAGGATTTCTGTATCCCTTGGACCTCCCCATCGGCGATGAAACACAGAAATTGCATCGGAATTAGATCTAAGAGACACAATGTCAACTTAAGTACAAGAAAACTGAGTCTTCTTAGGGTCTATGCTTTGAGCGTTTCCTGTGTCACCAGTTTTACATTCCGATGGACCTCAGCAGGTTTACTGTATCCCTTGGACCTTCGCATTGACGATGAAACACAGAAATTGCATCGGAATTAAATCTAAGGGACACAATGTCGACCTAAGTACAGGAAGACTGAGTCTTCCTACTGTCTACATTTTGGGCGTTTCCTGAGACACCAGTTTTACATTCCGATGCACCTCTGCAGGTTTACTGTATCCATTGGACCTTCCCATTGACGATGAAACACAGAAATTGCATCGGATTTAAATATAAGAGGCACAATGCCGACTTAGGTACAGGTAGACTGAGTCTTCCTACTGTCTATGTTTTGAGCGTTTCCTGTAACACCAGTTTTACATTCCGATGCACCTCTGCCGGTTTACTGTATCCATTGGACCTTCCCAGTGACGATGAAACACAGAAATTGCATCGGAATTAAATATAAGAGACACAGTGCCGACTTAAGTACTACAAAACTGAGTCTCCTTAGGGTCTATGCTTTGAGCGTTTCCTGTGTCACCACTTTTACATTCCGATGCACCTCTGCCGGTTTACTGTATCCATTAAACCTTCCCAGTGACGATGAAACACAGAAATTGCATCGGAATTAAATATAAGAGACACAATGCCGACTTAAGTACAGGAAGACTGAGTCTTCCTATTGTCTATGTTTTGAGCGGTTCCTGTGTCACCAGTTTTTCACTCCGATGCACTTCTGCAGGTTTACTGTATCCCTTGGACCTCCCCATCGACGATGAAACACAGAAATTGCATCGGAATTAAATATAAGAGACACAATGCCGACATAAGTACAAGAAAACTGAGTCTTCTTAGGGTCTATGTTTTGAGCGTTTCCTGTGTCACCAGTTTTATATTCCGATACACCTCTGCAGGTTTACTGTATGCATTGGACCTCCCCATCGACGATGAAACACAGAAATTGTATCGGAATTAAATATAAGAGACACAATGCCGACTTAAGTACAGGAAGACTGAGTCTTCCTACTGTCTACGTTTTGAGCGTTTCCTGTGTCACCAGATTTACATTCCGATGCACCTCTGCAGGTTTACTGTATCCATTGGACCATCCCATTGACGATGAAACACAGAAAATGCATCGGATTTAAATATAAGAGACACAATGCCGACTTAAGTACAGGAAGCCTGAGTCTTCCTACTGTCTATGTTTTGAGTGTTTCCTGTGTCACCAGTTTTACATTCCGATGCACCTCTGGAGGTTTACTGTATCCCTTGGACCTTCACAGTGGCGAAGAAACACAGAAATTGCATCGGAATTAAATATAAGAGATACAATGCTGACTTAAGTACTACAAAACTGAGTCTCCTTAGGGTCTATATTTTGAGCGTTTCCTGTGTCACCAGTTTTACATTCCGATGCACCTCAGCAGGTTTACTGTATCCATTGGACCTTCCCAGTGACGATGAAACATAGAAATTGCATCGGAACTAAATATAAGATAGACAATGCCGACTTAAGTACAAGAAAACTGAGTCTTATTAGGGTCTATGTTTTGAGCGTTTCCTGTGAAACCAGTTTTACATTCCGATGGACCTGTGCAGGATTTCTGTATCCCTTGGACCTCCCCATCGACGATGAAACACAGAAATTGCATCGGAATTAGATCTAAGAGACACAATGTCAACTTAAGTACAAGAAAACTGAGTCTTCTTAGGGTCTATGCTTTGAGCGTTTCCTGTGTCACCAGTTTTACATTCCGATGGACCTCAGCAGGTTTACTGTATCCCTTGGACCTTCGCATTGACGATGAAACACAGAAATTGCATCGGAATTTAATCTAAGGGACACAATGTCGACTTAAGTACAGGAAGACTGAGTCTTCCTACTGTCTACATTTTGGGCGTTTCCTGTGACACCAGTTTTACATTCCGATGCACCTCTGCAGGTTTACTGTATCCATTGGACCTTCCCATTGACGATGAAACACAGAAATTGCATCGGATTTAAATATAAGAGGCACAATGCCGAGTTAAGTACAGGAAGACTGAGTCTTCCTACTGTCTATGTTTTGAGCGTTTCCTGTAACACCAGTTTTACATTCCGATGCACCTCTGCAGGTTTACTGTATCCATTGGACTTTCCCAGTGACGAAGAAACACAGAAATTGCATCGGAATTAAATATAAGAGACACAATGCCGACTTAAGTACAAGAAAACTGAGTCTTCTTAGGGTCTATGTTTTGAGCGTTACCTGTGTCACCAGTTTTACATTCCGATGCACCTCTGCAGGTTTACTGTATTCCTTGGACCTTCACAGTGACGATGAAACACAGATATTGCATCGGAATTAAATATAAGAGACACAATGCCGATATAAGCACAGGAAGACTGAGTCTTTATACTGTCTATGTTTTCAGCGTTTCCTGTGTAATCAGTCTTACATTCCGATGCAACTCTGCAGGTTTACTGTGTTCCTTGGACCATCCCATTGACGATGAAACACAGAAATTTCATCGGAATTAAATATAAGAGGCACAATGCCGACTTAAGTACTACAAAACTGAGTCTCCTTAGGGTCTATGCTTTGAGCGTTTCCTGTGTCACCAGTTTTACATTCCGATGCACCTCTGCCGGTTTACTGTATCCATTGGACCTTCCCAGTGCCGATGAGACACAGAAATTGCATCGGAATTAAATATAAGAGATACAATGCCGACTTAAGTACAGGAAGACTGAGTCTTCCTAATGTCTATGTTTTGAGCGGTTCCTGTGTCACCAGTTTTTCACTCCGATGCGCCTCTGCAGGTTTACTGTATCCCTTGGACCTCCCCATCGACGATGAAACACAGAAATTGCATCGGAATTAAATATAAGAGACACAATGCCGACATAACTACAAGAAAACTGAGTCTTCTTAGGGTCTATGTTTTGAGCGTTTCCTGTGTCACCAGTTTTACATTCCGATGGACCTCTGCAGGTTTTCTGTATCCCTTGGACCTCCCCATCGACGATGAAACACAGAAATTGCATCGGAATTAGATCTAAGAGACACAATGTCGACTTAAGTACAGGAAGACTGAGTCTTCCTACTGTCTACGTTTTGAGCGATTCCTGTGTCACCAGTTTTACATTCCGATGCACCTCTGCAGGTTTACTGTATCCCTTCGACACTCGCAGTGACGATGAAAAACAGATATTGCATCGGAATTAAATATAAGAGACACAATGCCGCCTTAAGTACAGGAAAACTGAGTCTTCTTAGGCTCTATGTTTTGAGCGTTTTCTGTGTCACCAGTTTTAGATTCCGATGGTCCTCTGCAGGTTTACTGTATCCATTGGACCTTCACAGTGACGATGAAACACAGATATTGCATCGGAATTAATTATAAGAGACACAATGCCGTTTTAAGTACAAGAAAACTGAGTCTTCATACTGTCTATGTTTTCAGCGTTTCCTGTGTAATCAATTTTACATTCCGATGCAACTCTGCAGGTTTACTGTATTCCTTGGACCTTCCCATTGACGACGAAACACAGAAATTGCTTCGGAATTAAATATAAGAGATACAATGCTGACTTAAGTACTACAAAACTGAGTCTCCTTAGGGTCTATGTTTTGAGCGTTTCCTGTGTCACCAGTTTTACATTCCGATGCACCTCTGCAGGTTTACTGTATCCATTGGACCTTCCCAGTGACGATGAAACACAGAAATTGCATCGGAACTAAATATAAGATAGACAATGCCGACTTAAGTACAAGAAAACTGAGTCTTATTATGGTCTATGTTTGAGCGTTTCCTGTGAAACCAGTTTTACATTCCGATGGACCTGTGCAGGATTTCTGTATCCCTTGGACCTCCCCATCGACGATGAAACACAGAAATTGCATCGGAATTAGATCTAAGAGACACAATGTCAACTTAAGACCAAGAAATCTGAGTCTTCTTAGGGTCTATGCTTTGAGCGTTTCCTGTGTCACCAGTTTTACATTCCGATGGACCTCAGCAAGTTTACTGTATCCCTTGGACCTTCGCATTGACGATGAAATAAAAATTGCATCGGAATTAAATCTAAGGGACACAATGTCGACTTAAGTACAGGAAGACTGAGTCTTCCTACTGTCTACGCTTTGAGCGTTTCCTGTGTCACCAGTGTTACATTCCGATGCACCTCTGCAGGTTTACTGTATCCATTGGACCTTCCCATTGACGATGAAACACAGAAATTGCATCGGATTTAAATATAACAGACACAATGCCGACTTAAGTACAGGAAGACTGAGTCTTCCTACTGTCTATGTTTTGAGCGTTTCCTGTAACACCAGTTTTACATTCCGATGCACCTCTGCAGGTTTACTGTATCCATTGGACCTTCACAGTGACGATGAAACACAGATATTGCATCGGAATTAATTATAAGAGACACAACGCCGATTTAAGTACAGGAAGACTGAGCCTTTATACTGTCTATGTTTTCAGCGTTAACTGTGTAATCAGTCTTACATTCCGAAGCAACTCTGCAGGTTTACTGTATTCCTTGGACCATCCCATTGACAATGAAACACAGAAATTGCATCGGAATTAAATATAAGAGACACAATGCCGACATAACTACAAGAAAACTGAGTCTTCTTAGGGTCTATGTTTTGAGCGTTTCGTGTGTCACCAGTTTTATATTCCGATACACCTCTGCAGGTTTACTGTATCCATTGGACCTTCGCATTGACGATGAAACACAGAAATTGCATCAGAATTAGATCTAAGAGACACAATGTCAACTTAAGTACAAGAAAACTGAGTCTTCTTAGGGTCTATGTTTTGAGCGTTTCCTGTGAAACCAGTTTTACATTCCGATGGACCTGTGTAGGATTTCTGTATCCCTTGGACCTCCCCATCGACGATGAAACACAGAAATTGCATCGGAATTAGATCTAAGAGACACAATGTCAACTTAAGTACAAGAAAACTGAGTCTTCTTAGGGTCTATGCTTTGAGCGTTTCCTGTGTCACCAGTTTTACATTCCGATGGACCTCAGCAGGTTTACTGTATCCCTTGGACCTTCGCATTGACGATGAAACACAGAAATTGCATCGGAATTAAATCTAAGGGACACAATGTCGACTTAAGTACAGGAAGACCGAGTCTTCCTACTGTCTACATTTTGGGCGTTTCCTGTGACACCAGTTTTACATTCCGATGCACCTCTGCAGGTTTACTGTATCCATTGGACCTTCCCATTGACGATGAAACACAGAAATTGCATCGGATTTAAATATAAGAGGCACAATGCCGACTTAGGTACAGGTAGACTGAGTCTTCCTACTGTCTATGTTTTGAGCGTTTCCTGTAACACCAGTTTTACATTCCGATGCACCTCTGCAGTTTTACTGTATCGATTGGACCTTCCCATTGACGATGAAACACAGAAATTGTATCGGAATTAAATATAAGAGGCACAATGCCGACTTAGGTACAGGTAGACTGAGTCTTCCTACTGTCTATGTTTTGAGTGTTTCCTGTGTCACCAGTTTTACATTCCGTTGCACCTCTGCAGGTTTACTGTATCCCTTGGACCTTCACAGTGACGATGAAACACAGATATTGCTTCGGAATTTAATATAAGAGACACAATGCCGATTTAAGTACAGGAAGACTGAGTCTTTATACTGTCTATGTTTTCAGTGTTTCCTGTGTAATCAGTTTTACATTCCGATGCAACTCTGCAGGTTTACTGTATTCCTTGGACCTTCCCATTGACGACGAAACACAGAAATTGCATCGGAATTAAATATAAGAGATACAATGCTGACTTAAGTACTACAAAACTGAGTCTCTTTAGGGTCTATGTTTTGAGCGTTTCCTGTGTCACCAGTTTTACATTCCGATGCACCTCTGCAGGTTTACTGTATTCCTTGGACCTTCACAGTGACGATGAAACACAAATATTGCATCGGAATTAAATATAAGAGACACAATGCCGATTTAAGCACAGGAAGACTGAGTCTTTATACTGTCTATGCTTTCAGCGTTTCCTGTGTAGTCAGTCTTACATTCCGATGCAACTCTGCAGGTTTACTGTGTTCCTTGGACCATCCCATTGACGATGAAACACAGAAATTGCATCGGAATTAAATATAAGAGGCACAATGCCGACTTAAGTACTACAAAACTGAGTCTCCTTAGGGTCTATGCTTTGAGCGTTTCCTGTGTCACCAGTTTTACATTCCGATGCACCTCTGCCGGTTTACTGTATCCATTGGACCTTCCCAGTGACGATGAAACACAGAAATTGCATCGGAATTAAATATAAGAGACACAATGCCGACTTAAGTACAGAAAGACTGAGTCTTCCTAATGTCTATGTTTTGAGCGGTTCCTGTGTCACCAGTTTTTCACTCCGATGCACCTCTGCAGGTTTACTGTATCCCTTGGACCTCCCCATCGACGATGAAACACAGAAATTGCATCGGAATTAAATATAAGAGACACAATGCCGACATAACTACAAGAAAACTGAGTCTTCTAAGGGTCTATGTTTTGAGCGTTTCATGTGTCACCAGTTTTGTATTCCGATACACCTCTGCAGGTTTACTGTATCCATTATACCTTCACAGTGACGATGAAACACAGAAATTGCATCGGAATTAAATATAAGAGACACAATGCCGACTTAAGTACTACAAAACTGAGTCTCCTTAGGGTCTATGTTTTGAGCGTTTCCTGTGTCACCAGATTTACATTCCGAGGCACCTCTGCAGGTTTACTGTATCCATTGGACCATCCCATTGACGATGAAACACAGAAAATGCATCGGATTTAAATATAAGAGACACAATGCCGACTTAAGTACAGGAAGCCTGAGTCTTCCTACTGTCTATGTTTTGAGTGTTTCCTGTGTCACCAGTTTTACATTCCGATGCACCTCTGCAGGTTTACTGTATCCCTTGGACCGTCACAGTGACAATGAAACACAGATATTGCTTCGGAATTTAATATAAGAGACACAATGCCGATTTAAGTATAGGAAGACTGAGTCTTTATACTGTCTATGATTTCAGTGTTTCCTGTGTAATCAGTTTTACATTCCGATGCAACTCTGCAGGTTTACTGTATTCCTTGGACCTTCCCATTGACGACGAAACACAGAAATTGCATCGGAATTAAATATAAGAGATACAATGCTGACTTAAGTACTACAAAACTGAGTCTCCTTAGGGTCTATGTTTTGAGCGTTTCCTGTGTCACCAGTTTTACATTCCGATGCACCTCAGCAGGTTTACTGTATCCATTGGACCTTCCCAGTGACGATGAAACATAGAAATTGCATCGGAACTAAATATAAGATAGACAATGCCGACTTAAGTACAAGAAAACTGAGTCTTATTAGGGTCTATGTTTTGAGCGTTTCCTGTGAAACCAGTTTTACATTCCGATGGACCTGTGCAGGATTTCTGTATCCCTTGGACCTCCCCATCGACGATGAAACACAGAAATTGCATCGGAATTAGATCTGAGAGACACAATGTCAACTTAAGTACAAGAAAACTGAGTCTTCTTAGGGTCTATGCTTTGAGCGTTTTCTGTGTCACCAGTTTTACATTCCGATGGACCTCAGCAGGTTTACTGTATCCCTTGGACCTTCGCATTGACGATGAAACACAGAAATTGCATCGGAATTAAATCTAAGGGACACAATGTCGACTTAAGTACAGGAAGACTGAGTCTTCCTACTGTCTACATTTTGGGCGTTTCCTGTGACACCAGTTTTACATTCCGATGCACCTCTGCAGGTTTACTGTATCCATTGGACCTTCCCATTGACGATGAAACACAGAAATTGCATCGGATTTAAATATAAGAGGCACAATGCCGACTTAAGTACAGGAAGACTGAGTCTTCCTACTGTCTATGTTTTGAGCGTTTCCTGTAACACCAGTTTTACATTCCGATGCACCTCTGCAGGTTTACTGTATCCATTGGACTTTCCCAGTGACGAAGAAACACAGATATTGCATCGGAATTAAATATAAGAGACACAATGCCGATTTAAGCACAGGAAGACTGAGTCTTTATACTGTCTATGCTTTCAGCGTTTCCTGTGTAATCAGTCTTACATTCCGATGCAACTCTGCAGGTTTACTGTGTTCCTTGGACCATCCCATTGACGATGAAACACAGAAATTTCATCGGAATTAAATATAAGAGGCACAATGCCGACTTAAGTACTACAAAACTGAGTCTCCTTAGGGTCTATGTTTTGAGCGGTTCCTGTGTCACCAGTTTTTCACTCCGATGCACCTCTGCAGGTTTACTGTATCCCTTGGACCTCCCCATCGACGATGAAACACAGAAATTGCATCGGAATTAAATATAAGAGACACAATGCCGACATAACTACAAGAAAACTGAGTCTTCTAAGGGTCTATGGTTTGAGCGTTTCATGTGTCACCAGTTTTGTATTCCGATACACCTCTGCAGGTTTACTGTATCCATTATACCTCCACAGTGACGATGAAACACAGAAATTGCATCGGAATTAAATATAAGAGACACAATGCCGACTTAAGTACTACAAAATTGAGTCTCCTTAGGGTCTATGTTTTGAGCGTTTCCTGTGTCACCAGTTTTACATTCCGTTGCACCTATGCAGGTTTACTGTATACATTGGACCTTTCCAGTGACGATGAAACACAGAAATTGCATCGGAATTAAATATAAGAGACACAATGCCGACTTAAGTACTACAAAACTGAGTCTCCTTAGGGTCTATGCTTTGAGCGTTTCCTGTGTCACCACTTTTACATTCCCATGCACCTCTGCCGGTTTACTGTATCCATTAAACCTTCCCAGTGACGATGAAACACAGAAATTGCATCGGAATTAAATATAAGAGACACAATGCCGACTTAAGTACAGGAAGACTGAGTCTTCCTATTATCTATGTTTTGAGCGGTTCCTGTGTCACCAGTTTTTCACTCCGATGCACATCTGCAGGTTTACTGTATCCCTTGGACCTCCCCATCGACGATGAAACACAGAAATTGCATCGGAGTTAAATATAAGAGACACAATGCCGACATAAGTACAAGAAAACTGAGTCTTCTTAGGGTCTATGTTTTGAGCGTTTCCTGTGTCACCAGTTTTATATTCCGATACACCTCAGCAGGTTTACTGTATTCATTGGACCTTCACAGTGACGATGAAACACAGAAATTGCATCGGAATTGAATATAAGAGACACAATGCCGACTTAAGTACTACAAAACTGAGTCTCCTTAGGGTCTATGTTTTGAGCGATTCCTGTGTCACCAGTTTTACATTCCGATGCACCTCTACAAGTTTACTGTATCCCTTCGACCTTCGCAGTCACGATGAAAAACAGATATTGCATCGGAATTAAAAATAAGAGACCCAATGCCGCCTTAAGTACAAGAAAACTGAGCCTTCTTAGGCTCTATGTTTTGAGCGTTTCCTGTGTCACCAGTTTTAGATTCCGATGGTCCTCTGCAGGTTTACTGTATCCCTTGGACCTTCCCATTGACGATGAAACACAGAAATTGCATCGGAATTAAATCTAAGAGACACAATGTCGACTTAAGTACAGGAAGACTGAGTCTTCCTACTGTCTACGTTTTGAGCGTTTCCTGTGTCACCAGTTTTACATTCCGATGCACCTCTGCAGGTTTAATGTATCCATTGGATCTTCCCATTGACGATGAAACACAGAAATTGCACCGGATTTAAATATAAGAGACACAATGCCGACTTAAGTACAGGTAGACTGAGTCTTCCTACTGTATATGTTTTGAGCGTTTCCTGTGTCACCAGTTTTACATTCCGATGCACCTCTGCAGTTTTACTGTATCGATTGGACCTTCCCATTGACGATGAAACACAGAAATTGTATCGGAATTAAATATAAGAGACACAATGCCGACTTAAGTACAGGAAGACTGAGTCTTCTTACTGTCTACGTTTTGAGCGTTTCCTGTGTCACCAGATTTACATTCCGATGCACCTCTGCAGGTTTACTGTATCCATTGGACCATCCCATTGACGATGAAACACAGAAAATGCATCGGATTTAAATATAAGAGACACAATGCCGACTTAAGTACAGGAAGCCTGAGTCTTCCTACTGTCTATGTTTTGAGTGTTTCCTGTGTCACCAGTTTTACATTCCGATGCACCTCTGCAGGTTTACTGTATCCCTTGGACCTTCACAGTGACGATGAAACACAGAAATTGCATCGGAATTGAATATAAGAGACACAATGCCGACTTAAGTACTACAAAACTGAGTGTCCTTAGGGTCTATGTTTTGAGCGTTTCCTGTGTCACCAGTTTTACATTCCGATGCAACTCTGCAGGTTTACTGTGTTCCTTGGACCATCCCATTGACGATGAAACACAGAAATTGCATCGGAATTAAATATAAGAGGCACAATGCCGACTTAAGTACTACAAAACTGAGTCTCCTTAGGGTCTATGCTTTGAGCGTTTCCTGTGTCACCAGTTTTACATTCCGATGCACCTCTGCCGGTTTACTGTATCCATTGGACCTTCCCAGTGACGATGAAACACAGAAATTGCATCGGAATTAAATATAAGAGACACAATGCCGACTTAAGTACAGAAAGACTGAGTCTTCCTAATGTCTATGTTTTGAGCGGTTCCTGTGTCACCAGTTTTTCACTCCGATGCACCTCTGCAGGTTTACTGTATCCCTTGGACCTCCCCATCGACGATGAAACACAGAAATTGCATCGGAATTAAATATAAGAGACACAATGCCGACATAACTACAAGAAAACTGAGTCTTCTAAGGGTCTATGTTTTGAGCGTTTCATGTGTCACCAGTTTTGTATTCCGATACACCTCTGCAGGTTTCCTGTATCCATTATACCTTCACAGTGACGATGAAACACAGAAATTGCATCGGAATTAAATATAAGAGACACAATGCCGACTTAAGTACTACAAAACTGAGTCTCCTTAGGGTCTATGCTTTGAGCGTTTCCTGTGTCACCAGTTTTACATTCCGTTGCACCTCTGCAGGTTTACTGTATACATTGGACCTTTCCAGTGACGATGAAACACAGAAATTGCATCGGAATTAAATATAAGAGACACAATGCCGACTTAAGTACTACAAAACTGAGTCTCCTTAGGGTCTATGCTTTGAGCGTTTCCTGTGTCACCACTTTTACATTCCGATGCACCTCTGCCGGTTTACTGTATCCATTAAACCTTCCCAGTGACGATGAAACACAGAAATTGCATCGGAATTAAATATAAGAGACACAATGCCGACTTAAGTACTACAAAACTGAGTCTCCTTAGGGTCTATGTTTTGAGCGTTTCCTGTGTCACCAGTTTTACATTCCGATGCACCTCTGCAGGTGTACTGTATCCATTGGACCTTTCCAGTGACGATGAAACACAGAAATTGCATCGGAATTAAATATAAGAGAGACAATGCCGACTTAAGTACAAGAGAACTGAGTCTTCTTAGGGTCTATGTTTTGAGCGTTTCCTGTGTCACAAGTTTTACATTCCAATGGACCTCTGCAGGTTTTCTGTATCCCTTGGACCTCCCCATCGACGATGAAACACAGAAATTGCATCGGAATTAGATCTAAGAGACACAATGTCGACTTAAGTACAGGAAGACTGAGTCTTCCTACTGTCTACGTTTTGAGCGATTCCTGTGTCACCAGTTTTACATTCCGATGCACCTCTACAAGTTTACTGTATCCCTTCGACCTTCGCAGTCACGATGAAAAACAGATATTGCATCGGAATTAAAAATAAGAGACCCAATGCCGCCTTAAGTACAAGAAAACTGAGCCTTCTTAGGCTCTATGTTTTGAGCGTTTCCTGTGTCACCAGTTTTAGATTCCGATGGTCCTCTGCAGGTTTACTGTATCCCTTGGACCTTCCCATTGACGATGAAACACAGAAATTGCATCGGAATTAAATATAAGAGACACAATGCCGACTTAAGTACAGGTAGACTGAGTCTTCCTACTGTATATGATTTGAGCGTTTCCTGTGTCACCAGTTTTACATTCCGATGCACCTCTGCAGTTTAACTGTATCGATTGGACCTTCCCATTGACGATGAAACACAGAAATTGTATCGGAATTAAATATAAGAGACACAATGCCGACTTAAGTACAGGAAGACTGAGTCTTCCTACTGTCTACGTTTTGAGCGTTTCCTGTGTCACCAGATTTACATTGCGATGCACCTCTGCAGGTTTACTGTATCCATTGGACCTTCCCATTGACGATGAAACACAGAAATTGCATCGGATTTAAATATAAGAGGCACAATGCCGACTTAAGTACAGGAAGACTGAGTCTTCCTACTGTCTATGTTTTGAGCGTTTCCTGTAACACCAGTTTTACATTCCGATGCACCTCTGCAGGTTTACTGTATCCATTGGACTTTCCCAGTGACGAAGAAACACAGAAATTGCATCGGAATTAAATATAAGAGACACAATGCCGACTTAAGTACAAGAAAACTGAGTCTTCTTAGGGTCTATGTTTTGAGCGTTACCTGTGTCACCAGTTTTACATTCCGATGCACCTCTGCAGGTTTACTGTATTCCTTGGACCTTCACAGTGACGATGAAACACAGATATTGCATCGGAATTAAATATAAGAGACACAATGCCGATTTAAGCACAGGAAGACTGAGTCTTTATACTGTCTATGCTTTCAGCGTTTCCTGTGTAATCAGTCTTACATTCCGATGCAACTCTGCAGGTTTACTGTGTTCCTTGGACCATCCCATTGACGATGAAACACAGAAATTTCATCGGAATTAAATATAAGAGGCACAATGCCGACTTAAGTACTACAAAACTGAGTCTCCTTAGGGTCTATGCTTTGAGCGTTTCCTGTGTCACCAGTTTTACATTCCGATGCACCTCTGCCGGTTTACTGTATCCATTGGACCTTCCCAGTGCCGATGAGACACAGAAATTGCATCGGAATTAAATATAAGAGACACAATGCCGACTTAAGTACAGGAAGACTGAGTCTTCCTAATGTCTATGTTTTGAGCGGTTCCTGTGTCACCAGTTTTTCACTCCGATGCGCCTCTGCAGGTTTACTGTATCCCTTGGACCTCCCCATCGACGATGAAACACAGAAATTGCATCGGAATTAAATATAAGAGACACAATGCCGACATAACTACAAGAAAACTGAGTCTTCTTAGGGTCTATGTTTTGAGCGTTTCCTGTGTCACCAGTTTTACATTCCGATGGACCTCTGCAGGTTTTCTGTATCCCTTGGACCTCCCCATCGACGATGAAACACAGAAATTGCATCGGAATTAGATCTAAGAGACACAATGTCGACTTAAGTACAGGAAGACTAAGTCTTCCTACTGTCTACGTTTTGAGCGATTCCTGTGTCACCAGTTTTACATTCCGATGCACCTCTGCAGGTTTACTGTATCCCTTCGACCCTCGCAGTGACGATGAAAAACAGATATTGCATCGGAATTAAATATAAGAGACACAATGCCGCCTTAAGTACAGAAAAACTGAGTCTTCTTAGGCTCTATGTTTTGAGCGTTTCCTGTGTCACCAGTTTTAGATTCCGATGGTCCTCTGCAGGTTTACTGTATCCTTTGGACCTTCCCATTGACGATGAAACACAGAAATTGCGTCGGAATTAAATCTAAGAGACACAATGTCGACTTAAGTACAGGAAGACTGAGTCTTCCTACTGTTTACGTTTTGAGCGTTTCCTGTGTCACCTGTTTTACATTCCGATGCACCTCTGCAGGTTTAATGTATCCATTGGATCTTCCCATTGACGATGAAACACAGAAATTGCATCGGATTTAAATATAAGAGACACAATGCCGACTTAAGTACAGGTAGACTGAGTCTTCCTACTGTCTATGTTTTGAGCGTTTCCTGTGTCACCAGTTTTACATTCCGATGCACCTCTGCAGTTTTACTGTATCGATTGGACCTTCCCATTGACGATGAAACACAGAAATTGCATCGGAATTAAATGTAAGAGACACAATGCCGACTTAAGTACAGGAAGACTGAGTCTTCCTACTGTCTACGTTTTGAGCGTTTCCTGTGTCACCAGATTTACATTCCGATGCACCTCTGCAGGTTTACTGTATCCATTGGACCATCCCATTGACGATGAAACACAGAAAATGCATCGGATTTAAATATAAGAGACACAATGCCGACTTAAGTACAGGAAGCCTGAAACTTCCTACTGTCTATGTTTTGAGTGTTTCCTGTGTCACCAGTTTTACATTCCGATGCACCTCTGCAGGTTTACTGTATCCCTTGGACCTTCACAGTGACGATGAAACACAGATATTGCTTCGGAATTTAATATAAGAGACACAATGCCGTTTTAAGTACAAGAAAACTGAGTCTTCATACTGTCTATGTTTTCAGCGTTTCCTGTGTAATCAGTTTTACATTCCGATGCAACTCTGCAGGTTTACTGTATTCCTTGGACCTTCCCATTGACGACGAAACACAGAAATTGCTTCGGAATTAAATATAAGAGATACAATGCTGACTTAAGTACTACAAAACTGAGTCTCCTTAGGGTCTATGTTTTGAGCGTTTCCTGTGTCACCAGTTTTACATTCCGATGCACCTCTGCAGGTTTACTGTATCCATTGGACCTTCCCAGTGACGATGAAACACAGAAATTGCATCGGAACTAAATATAAGATAGACAATGCCGACTTAAGTACAAGGAAACTGAGTATTATTATGGTCTATGTTTGAGCGTTTCCTGTGAAACCAGTTTTACATTCCGATGGACCTGTGCAGGATTTCTGTATCGTTTGGACCTCCCCATCGACGATGAAACACAGAAATTGCATCGGAATTAGATATAAGAGACACAATGTCAACTTAAGACCAAGAAATCTGAGTCTTCTTAGGGTCTATGCTTTGAGCGTTTCCTGTGTCACCAGTTTTACATTCCGATGGACCTCAGCAAGTTTACTGTATCCCTTGGACCTTCGCATTGACGATGAAATAAAAATTGCATCGGAATTAAATCTAAGGGACACAATGTCGACTTAAGTACAGGAAGACTGAGTCTTCCTACTGTCTACGTTTTGAGCGTTTCCTGTGTCACCAGTGTTACATTCCGATGCACCTCTGCAGGTTTACTGTATCCATTGGACCTTCCCATTGACGATGAAACACAGAAATTGCATCGGATTTAAATATAAGAGACACAATGCCGACTTAAGTACAGGAAGACTGAGTCTTCCTACTGTCTATGTTTTGAGCGTTTCCTGTAACACCAGTTTTACATTCCGATGCACCTCTGCAGGTTTACTGTATCCATTGGACCTTCACAGTGACGATGAAACACAGATATTGCATCGGAATTAATTATAAGAGACACAACGCCGATTTAAGTACAGGAAGACTGAGCCTTTATACTGTCTATGTTTTCAGCGTTAACTGTGTAATCAGTCTTACATTCCGAAGCAACTCTGCAGGTTTACTGTATTCCTTGGACCATCCCATTGTCAATGAAACACAGAAATTGCATCGGAATTAAATATAAGAGACACAATGCCGACATAACTACAAGAAAACTGAGTCTTCTTAGGGTCTATGTTTTGAGCGTTTCGTGTGTCACCAGTTTTATATTCCGATACACCTCTGCAGGTTTACTGTATCCATTGGACCTTCACAGTGACGATGAAACACAGAAATTGCATCGGAATTAAATATAAGAGACACAATGCCGACTTAAGTACTACAAAACTGAGTCTCCTTAGGGTCTATGTTTTGAGCGTTTCCTGTGTCACCAGTTTTACATTCCGTTGCACCTCTGCAGGTTTACTGTATACATTGGACCTTTCCAGTGACGATGAAACACAGAAATTGCATCGGAATTAAATATAAGAGAGACAATGCCGACTTAAGCACAAGAGAACTGAGTCTTCTTAGGGTCTATGTTTTGAGCGTTTCCTGTGTCACCAGTTTTACATTCCGATGCACCTCTGCAGGTTTACTGTATCCATTGAACCTTCCCAGTGACGATGAAACACAGAAATTGCATCGGAATTAAATATAAGAGACACAATGCCGACTTAAGTACAAGGAAACTGTGTCTTCTTAGGGTCTATGTTTTGAGCGTTACCTGTGTCACCAGTTTTACATTCCGATGCACCTCTGCAGGTTTACTGTATTCCTTGGACCTTCACAGTGACGATGAAACACAGATATTGCATCGGAATTAAATATAAGAGACACAATGCCGACTTAAGTACAGGAAGACTGAGTCTTCCTAATGTCTATGTTTTGAGCGGTTCCTGTGTCACCAGTTTTTCACTCCGATGCACCTCTGCAGGTTTGCTGTATACATTGAACCATTCCAGTGACGATGAAACACAGAAATTGCATCGGAATTAAATATAAGAGAGACAATGCCGACTTAAGTACAAGAGAACTGAGTCTTCTTAGGGTCTATGTTTTGAGCGTTTCCTGTGTCACCAGTTTTACATTCCGATGGACCTCTGCAGGTTTTCTGTATCCCTTGGACCTCCCCATCGACGATGAAACACAGAAATTGCATCGGAATTAGATCTAAGAGACACAATGTCGACATAAGTACAGGAAGACTTCCTACTGTCTACGTTTTGAGCGATTCCTGTGTCACCAGTTTTACATTCCGATGCACCTCTGCAGGTTTACTGTATCCCTTCGACCTTCGCAGTGACGATGAAAAACAGATATTGCATCGGAATTAAATATAAGAGACACAATGCCGCCTTAAGTACAAGAAAACAGAGTCTTCTTAGGCTCTATGTTTTGAGCGTTTCCTGTGTCACCAGTTTTAGATTCCGATGGTCCTCTGCAGGTTTACTGTATCCCTTGGACCTTCCCATTGACGATGAAACACAGAAATTGCATCGGAATTAAATCTAAGAGACACAATGTCGACTTAAGTACAGGAAGACTGAGTCTTCCTACTGTCTACGTTTTGAGCGTTTCCTGTGTCACCAGTTTTACATTCCGATGCACCTCTGCAGGTTTAATGTATCCATTGGATCTTCCCATTGACGATGAAACACAGAAATTGCATCGGATTTAAATATAAGAGACACAATGCCGACTTAAGTACAGGTAGACTGAGTCTTCCTACTGTCTATGTTTTGAGCGTTTCCTGTGTCACCAGTTTTTCATTCCGATGCACCTCTGCAGTTGTACTGTATCGATTGGACCTTCCCATTGACGATGAAACACAGAAATTGCATCGGAATTAAATGTAAGAGACACAATGCCGACTTAAGTACAGGAAGACTGAGTCTTCCTACTGTCTACGTTTTGAGCGTTTCCTGTGTCACCAGATTTACATTCCGATGCACCTCTGCAGGTTTACTGTATCCATTGGGCCATCCCATTGACGATGAAACACAGAAAATGCATCGGATTTAAATATAAGAGACACAATGCCGACTTAAGTACAGGAAGCCTGAAACTTCCTACTGTCTATGTTTTGAGTGTTTCCTGTGTCACCAGTTTTACATTCCGATGCACCTCTGCAGGTTGACTGTATCCCTTGGACCTTCACAGTGACGATGAAACACAGATATTGCTTCGGAATTTAATATAAGAGACGCAATGCCGATTTAAGTATAAGAAAACAGAGTCTTTATACTGTCTATGTTTTAAGCGTTTCCTGTGTAATCAGTTTTACATTCCGATGCAACTCTGCAGGTTTACTGTATTCCTTGGAACTTCACATTGACGACGAAACACAGAAAATGCATCGGAATTAAATATAAGAGATACAATGCTGACTTAAGTACTACAAAACTGAGTCTCCTTAGGGTCTATGTTTTCAGCGTTTCCTGTGTCACCAGTTTTACATTCCGATGCACCTCTGCAGGTTTACTGTATCAATTGGACCTTCCCAGTGACGATGAAACACAGAAATTGCATCGGAATTAGATCTAAGAGACACAATGTCAACTTAAGACCAAGAAATCTGAGTCTTCTTAGGGTCTATGCTTTGAGCGTTTCCTGTGTCACCAGTTTTACATTCTGATGGACCTCAACAGGTTTACTGTATCCCTTGGACCTTCGCATTGACGATGAAACACAGAAATTGCATCGGAATTAAATCTAAGGGACACAATGTCGACTTAAGTACAGGAAGACTGAGTCTTCCTACTGTCTACGTTTTGAGCGTTTCCTGTGTCACCAGTTTTACATTCCGATGCACCTCTGCAGGTTTACTGTATCCATTGGACCTTCCCAGTGACGATGAAACACAGAAATTGCATCGGAATTAAATATAAGAGACACAATGCCGACTTAAGTACAAGGAAACTGTGTCTTCTTAGGGTCTAAGTTTTGAGCGTTACCTGTGTCACCAGTTTTACATTCCGATGCACCTCTGCAGGTTTACTGTATTCCTTGGACCTTCACAGTGACGATGAAACACAGATATTGCATCGGAATTAAATATAAGTGACACAAGCCGATTTAAGTACAGGAAGACGGAGCCTTTATACTGTCTATGTTTTCAGCGTTTCCTGTGTAATCAGTCTTACATTCCGAAGCAACTCTGCAGGTTTACTGTATTCCTTGGACCATCCCATTGACAATGAAACACAGAAATTGCATCGGAATTAAATATAAGAGACACAATGCCGACTTAAGTACTACAAAACTGAGTTCCTTAGGTGCTATGTTTTGAGCGTTTCCTGTGTCACCAGTTTTACATTCCGATGCACCTCTGCAGGTTTACTGTATCCATTGGACCTTCAAAGTGACGATGAAACACAGAAATTGCATCGGAATTAAATATAAGAGACGCAATGCCGACTTAAGTACAAGAAAACTGAGTCTTCTTGGGGTCTATGTTTTGAGCGTTTCCTGTGTCACCAGTTTTACATACCGATGAACCTCTGCAGGTTTACTGTATCCATTGGACCTTCCCATTGACGTTGAAACACAGAAATTGCATCGGATTTAAATATAAGAGACACAATGCCGACTTAAGTACAGGTAGACTGAGTCTTCCTACTCTCTATGTTTTGAGCGTTTCCTGTGTCACCAGTTTTACATTCCGATGCACCTCTGCAGTTTTACTGTATCGATTGGACCTTCCCATTGACGATGAAACACAGAAATTGCATCGGAATTAAATATAAGAGACACAATGCCGACTTAAGTACTACAAAACTGAGTCTCCTTAGGGTCTATGTTTTGAGCGTTTCCTGTGTCACCAGTTTTACATTCCGATACACCTCTGCATGTTTACTGTATCCATTGGACCTTCACAGTGACGATGAAACACAGAAATTGCATCGGAATTAAATATAAGAGACACAATGCCGACTTAAGTACAAGAAAACTGAGTCTTCTTAGGGTCTATGTTTTGAGTGTTTCCTGTGTCACCAGTTTTACATTCCGATGGACCTCTGCAGGTTTTCTGTATCCCTAGGACCTTCCCATTGACGATGAAACACAGAAATTGCATCGGAATTAAATCTAAGAGACACAATGTCGACTTAAGTACAGGAAGACTGAGTCTTCCTACTGTCTACGTTTTGAGCGTTTCCTGTGTCACTAGTTTTACATTCCGATACACATCTGCAGGTTTACTGTATCCATTGGACCTTCCCATTGACGATGAAACACAGAAATTGCATCGGATTTAAATATAAGAGACACAATGCCGACTTAAGTACAGGTAGACTGAGTCTTCCTACTGTCTATGTTTTGAGCGTTTCCTGTGTCACCAGTTTTACATTCCGATGCACCTCTGCAGTTTTACTGTATCGATTGGACCTTCCCATTGACGATGAAACACAGAAATTGCATCGGAATTAAATATAAGAGACACAATGCCGACTTAAGTACAGGAAGCCTGAGTCTTCCTACTGTCTATGTTTTGAGTGTTTCCTGTGTCACCAGTTTTACATTCCGATGCACCTCTGTAGGTTTACTGTATCCCTTGGACCTTCACAGTGACGAAGAAACACAGAAATTGCATCGGAATTAAATATAAGAGATACAATGCCGACTTAAGTACTACAAAACTGAGTCTCCTTAGGGTCTATGTTTTGAGCGTTTCCTGTGTCACCAGTTTTACATTCCGATGCACCTCTGCAGGTTTACTGTATCCATTGGACCTTCCCAGTGACGATGAAACACAGAAATTGCATCGGAACTAAATATAAGATAGACAATGCCGACTTAAGTACAAGAAAACTGAGTCTTATCAGGGTCTATGCTTTGAGCGTTTCCTGTGAAACCAGTTTTACATTCCAATGGACCTGTGCAGGATTTCTGTATCCCTTCGACCTCCCCATCGACGATGAAAAACAGAAATTGCATCGGAATTAGATCTAAGAGACACAATTTCAACTTAAGTACAAGAAAACTGAGTCTTCTTAGGGTCTATGCTTTGAGCGTTTCCTGTCTCACCAGTTTTGCATTCCGATGGACCTCAGCAGGTTTACTGTATCCCTTGGACCTTCGCATTGACGATGAAACACAGAAATTGCATCGGAATTAAATCTAAGGGACACAATGTCGACTTAAGTACAGGAAGACTGAGTCTTCCTACTGTCTACGTTTTGAGCGTTTCCTGTGTCACCAGGTTTACATTGCGATGCACCTCTGCAGGTTTACTGTATCCATTGGACCTTCCCATTGACGATGAAACACAGAAATTGCATCGGATTTAAATATAAGAGACACAATGCCGACTTAAGTACAGGAGGACTGAGTCTTCCTACTGTCTATGTTTTGAGCGTTTCCTGTAACACCAGTTTTACATTCCGATGCACCTCTGCAGGTTTACTGTATCCATTGGACCTTCCCAGTGACGATGAAACACAGAAATTGCATCGGAATTATATATAAGAGACACAATGCCGACTTAAGTACAAGGAAACTGTGTCTTCTTAGGGTCTATGTTTTGAGCGTTACCTGTGTCACCAGTTTTTCATTCCGATGCACCTCTGCAGGTTTACTGTATTCCTTGGACCTTCACAGTGACGATGAAACACAGATATTGCATCGGAATTAAATATAAGAGACACAATGCCGATTTAAGTACAGGAAAACTGAGCCTTTATACTGTCTATGTTTTCAGCGTTTCCTGTGTAATCAGTCTTACATTCCGAAGCAACTCTGCAGGTTTACTGTATTCCTTGGACCATCCCATTGACGATGAAACACAGAAATTGCATCGGAATTAAATATAAGAGACACAATGCCGACTTAAGTACTACAAAACTGAGTTCCTTAGGGGCTATGTTTTGAGCGTTTCCTGTGTCACCAGTTTTACATTCTGATGCACCTCTGCAGGTTTACTGTATCCATTGGACCTTCCCAGTGACGATGAAACACAGAAATTGCATCGGAATTAAATATATGAGACACAATGCCGACTTAAGTACAGGAAGACTGAGTCTTCCTACTGTCTACGTTTTGAGCGATTCCTGTGTCACCAGTTTTACATTCCGATGCACCTCTGCAGGTTTACTGCATCCCTTCGACCTTCGCAGTGTCGATGAAAAACAGATATTGCATCGGAATTAAATATAAGAGACACAATGCTGCCTTAAGTAGAAGAAAACTGAGTCTTCTTAGGCTCTATGTTTTGAGCGTTTCCTGTGTCACCAGTTTTACATTCCGATGGACCTCTGCAGGTTTACTGAATCCCTTTGACCGTCCCATTGACGATGAAACACAGAAATTGCATCGGAATTAAATCTAAGAGACACAATGTCGACTTAAGTACAGGAAGACTGAGTCTTCCTACTGTCTACGTTTTGAGCGTTTCCTGTGTCACCAGTTTTACATACCGATGAACCTCTGCAGGTTTACTGTATCCATTGGACCTTCACATTGACGTTGAAACACAGAAATTGCATCGGATTTAAATATAAGAGACACAATGACGACTTAAGTGCAGGTAGACTGAGTCTTCCTACTCTCTATGTTTTGAGCGTATCCTGTGTCACCAGTTTTACATTCCGATGCACCTCTGCAGTTTTACTGTATCGATTGGACCTTCCCATTGACGATGAAACACAGAAATTGCATCGGAATTAAATATAAGAGACACAATGCCGACTTAAGTACTACAAAACTGAGTCTCCTTAGGGTCTATGTTTTGAGCGTTTCCTGTGTCACCAGTTTTACATTCCGATGCACCTCTGCAGGTTTACTGTATCCATTGGACCTTCCCAGTGACGATGAAACACAGAAATTGCATCGGAACTAAATATAAGATAGACAATGCCGACTTAAGTACAAGAAAACTGAGTCTTATAAGGGTCTATGTTTTGAGCGTTTCCTGTGAAACCAGTTTTACATTCCAATGGACCTGTGCAGGATTTCTGTATCCCTTGGACCTCCCCATCGACGTTGAAAAACAGAAATTGCATCGGAATTAGATCTAAGAGACACATTGTCAACTTAAGTACAAGAAAACTGAGTCTTCTTAGGGTCTATGCTTTGAGCGTTTCCTGTCTCACCAGTTTTGCATTCCGATGGACCTCAGCAGGTTTACTGTATCCCTTGGACCTTCGCATTGACGATGAAACACAGAAATTGCATCGGAATTAAATCTAAGGGACACAATGTCGACTTAAGTACAGGAAGACTGAGTCTTCCTACTGTCTACGTTTTGAGCGTTTCCTGTGTCACCAGGTTTACATTGCGATGCACCTCTGCAGGTTTACTGTATCCATTGGACCTTCCCATTGACGATGAAACACAGAAATTGCATCGGATTTAAATATAAGAGACACAATGCCGACTTAAGTACAGGAGGACTGAGTCTTCCTTCTGTCTATGTTTTGAGCGTTTCCTGTAACACCAGTTTTACATTCCGATGCACCTCTGCAGGTTTACTGTATCCATTGGACCTTCCCAGTGACGATGAAACACAGAAATTGCATCGGAATTATATATAAGAGACACAATGCCGACTTAAGTACAAGGAAACTGTGTCTTCTTAGGGTCTATGTTTTGAGCGTTACCTGTGTCACCAGTTTTTCATTCCGATGCACCTCTGCAGGTTTACTGTATTCCTTGGACCTTCACAGTGACGATGAAACACAGATATTGCATCGGAATTAAATATAAGAGACACAATGCCGATTTAAGTACAGGAAAACTGAGCCTTTATACTGTCTATGTTTTCAGCGTTTCCTGTGTAATCAGTCTTACATTCCGAAGCAACTCTGCAGGTTTACTGTATTCCTTGGACCATCCCATTGACGATGAAACACAGAAATTGCATCGGAATTAAATATAAGAGACACAATGCCGACTTAAGTACTACAAAACTGAGTTCCTTAGGGGCTATGTTTTGAGCGTTTCCTGTGTCACCAGTTTTACATTCCGATGCACCTCTGAAGGTTTACTGTATCCATTGGACCTTCCCAGTGACGATGAAACACAGAAATTGCATCGGAATTAGATCTATGAGACACAATGTCGACTTAAGTACAGGAAGACTGAGTCTTCCTACTGTCTACGTTTTGAGCGATTCCTGTGTCACCAGTTTTACATTCCGATGCACCTCTGCAGGTTTACTGCATCCCTTCGACCTTCGCAGTGTCGATGAAAAACAGATATTGCATCGGAATTAAATATAAGAGACACAATGCTGCCTTAAGTAGAAGAAAACTGAGTCTTCTTAGGCTCTATGTTTTGAGCGTTTCCTGTGTCACCAGTTTTACATTCCGATGGACCTCTGCAGGTTTACTGTACCCTTTGACCGTCCCATTGACGATGAAACACAGAAATTGCATCGGAATTAAATCTAAGAGACACAATGTCGACTTAAGTACAGGAAGACTGAGTCTTCCTACTGTCTACGTTTTGAGCGTTTCCTGTGTCACCAGTTTTACATACCGATGAACCTCTGCAGGTTTACTGTATCCATTGGACCTTCCCATTGACGTTGAAACGCAGAAATTGCGTCGGATTTAAATATAAGAGACACAATGAGGACTTAAGTGCAGGTAGACTGAGTCTTCCTACTCTCTATGTTTTGAGCGTTTCCTGTGTCACCAGTTTTACATTCCGATGCACCTCTGCAGTTTTACTCTATCCATTGGACGTTCCCAGTGACGATGAAACACAGAAATTGCATCGGAATTAAATATAAGAGACACAATGCCGACTTAAGGACAAGAAAACTGAGTCTTCTTAGGGTCTATGTTTTGAGCGTTCCTGTGTCAACAGTTTTACATTCCGATGGACCTGTGCAGGTTTTCTGTATCCCTTGGACCTCCCCATCGACGATGAAACACAGAAATTGCATCGGAATTAGATCTAAGAGACACAATGTCAACTTAAGTACAAGAAAACTGAGTCTTCTTAGGGTCTATGTTTTGAGCGTTTCCTGTGTCACCAGTTTTACATACCGATGAACCTCTGCAGGTTTACTGTATCCATTGGCCCTTCACATTGACGTTGAAACACAGAAATTGCATCGGATTTAAATATAATAGACACAATGACGACTTAAGTGCAGGTAGACTGAGTCTTCCTACTCTCTATGTTTTGAGCGTATCCTGTGTCACCAGTTTTACATTCCGATGCACCTCTGCAGTTTTACTGTATCGATTGGACCTTCCCATTGACGATGAAACACAGAAATTGCATCGGAATTAAATATAAGAGACACAATGCCGACTTAAGTACTACAAAACTGAGTCTCCTTAGGGTCTATGTTTTGAGCGTTTCCTGTGTCACCAGTTTTACATTCCGATGCACCTCTGCAGGTTTACTGTATCCATTGGACCATCCCATTGACGATGAAACACAGAAAATGCATCGGATTTAAATATAAGAGACACAATGCCGACTTAAGTACAGGAAGCCTGAGTCTTCCTACTGTCTATGTTTTGAGTGTTTCCTGTGTCACCAGTTTTACATTCCGATGCACCTCTGTAGGTTTACTGTATCCCTTGGACCTTCACAGTGACGAAGAAACACAGAAATTGCATCGGAATTAAATATAAGAGATACAATGCTGACTTAAGTACTACAAAACTGAGTCTCCTTAGGGTCTATGTTTTGAGCGTTTCCTGTGTCACCAGTTTTACATTCCGATGCACCTCTGCAGGTTTACTGTATACATTGGACCTTCCCAGTGACGATGAAACACAGAAATTGCATCGGAACTAAATATAAGATAGTCAATGCCGACTTAAGTACAAGAAAACTGAGTCTTATAAGGGTCTATGTTTTGAGCGTTTCCTGTGAAACCAGTTTTACATTCCGATGGACCTGTGCAGGATTTCTGTATCCCTTGTACCTCCCCATCGACGATGAAACACAGAAATTGCATCGGAATTAGATCTAAGAGACACAATGTCAACTTAAGTACAAGAAAACTTAGTCTTCTTAGGGTCTATGTTTTGAGCGTTTCCTGTGTCACCAGTTTTGCATTCCGATGGACCTCAGCAGGTTTACTGTGTCCCTTGGACCTTCGCATTGACGACGAAACACAGAAATTGCATCGGAATTAAATCTAAGGGACACAATGTCGACTTAAGTACAGGAAGACTGAGTCTTCCTACTGTCTACGTTTTGAGCGTTTCCTGTGTCACCAGGTTTACATTGCGATGCACCTCTGCAGGTTTACTGTATCCATTGGACCTTCCCATTGACGATGAAACACAGAAATTGCATCGGATTTAAATATAAGAGACACAATGCCGACTTAAGTACAGGAAGACTGAGTCTTCCTACTGTCTATGTTTTGAGCGTTTCCTGTAACACCAGTTTTACATTCCGATGCACCTCTGCAGGTTTACTGTATCCATTGGACCGTCCCAGTGACGATGAAACACAGAAATTGCATCGGAATTATATATAAGAGACACAATGCCGACTTAAGTACTACAAAACTGAGTTCCTTAGGGGCTATGTTTTGAGCGTTTCCTGTGTCACCAGTTTTACATTCCGATGCACCTCTGCAGGTTTACTGTATCCATTGGACCTTCCCAGTGACGATGAAACACAGAAATTGCATCGGAATTAAATATAAGAGACACAATGCCGACTTAAGTACAGGAAGACTGAGTCTTCCTACTGTCTATGTTTTGAGCGTTTCCTGTGTCACCAGTTTTTTACTCCGATGCACCTCTGCAGGTTTACTGTATCCCTTGGACCTCCCCATCGACGATGAAACACAGAAATTGCATCGGAATTAAATATAAGAGACACAATGCCGACTTAAGTACAAGAAAACTGAGTCTTCTTGGGGTCTATGTTTTGAGCGTTTCCTGTGTCACCAGTTTTATATTCCGACACACCTCTGCAGGTTTACTGTATCCATTGGACCTTCACAGTGACGATGAAACACAGAAATTGCATCGGAATTAAATAGAAGGTACACAATGCCGACTTAAGTACTACAAAACTCAGTCTCCTTAGAGTCTATGTTTTGAGCGTTTCCTGTGTCACCAGTTTTACATTCCGATGCACCTCTGCAGGTTTACTGTATCAATTGGACCTTCCCAGTGACGATGAAACACAGAAATTGCATCGGAATTAAATATAAGAGAGACAATGCCGACTTAAGTACAAGAGAACTGAGTCTTCTTAGGGTCTATGTTTTGAGCGTTTCCTGTGTCACCAGTTTTACATTCCGATGGAGCTCTGCAGGTTTTCTGTATCCCTTGGACCTCCCCATCGATGATGAAACACACAAATTGCATCGGAATTAGATCTATGAGACACAATGTCGACTTAAGTACAGGAAGACTGAGTCTTCCTACTGTCTACGTTTTGAGCGATTCCTGTGTCACCAGTTTTACATTCCGATGCACCTCTGCAGGTTTACTGCATCCCTTCGACCTTCGCAGTGTCGATGAAAAACAGGTATTGCATCGGAATTAAATATAAGAGACACAATGCTGCCTTAAGTAGAAGAAAACTGAGTCTTCTTAGGCTCCCTGTTTTGAGCGTTTCCTGTGTCACCAGTTTTACATTCCGATGGACCTCTGCAGGTTTACTGTATCCCTTTGACCTTCCGATTGACGATGAAACACAGAAATTGCATCGGAATTAAATCTAAGAGACACAATGTCGACTTAAGTACAGGAAGAATGAGTCTTCCTACTGTCTACGTTTTGAGCGTTTCCTGTGTCACCAGTTTTACATACCGATGAACCTCTGCAGGTTTACTGTATCCATTGGACCTTCCCATTGACGTTGAAACACAGAAATTGCATCGGATTTAAATATAAGAGACACAATGACGACTTAAGTGCAGGTTGACTGAGTCTTCCTACTCTCTATGTTTTGAGCGTTTCCTGTGTCACCAGTTTTACATTCCGATGCACCTCTGCAGTTTTACTGTATCGATTGGACCTTCCCATTGACGATGAAACACAGAAATTGCATCGGAATTAAATATAAGAGACACAATGCCGACTTAAGTACTTCAAAACTGAGTCTCCTTAGGGTCTATGTTTTGAGCGTTTTCTGTGTCACCAGTTTTACATTCCGATGCACCTCTGCAGGTTTACTGTATCCATTGGACGTTCCCAGTGACGATGAAACAGAAATTGCATCGGAATTAAATATAAGAGAGACAATGCCGACTTAAGGACAAGAAAACTGAGTCTTCTTAGGGTCTATGTTTTGAGCGTTCCTGTGTCAACAGTTTTACATTCCGATGGACCTGTGCAGGTTTTATGTATCCCTTGGACCTCCCCATCGACGATGAAACACAGAAATTGCATCGGAATTAGATCTAAGAGACACAATGTCAACTTAAGTACAAGAAAACTGAGTCTTCTTAGGGTCTATGTTTTGAGCGTTTCCTGTGTCACCAGTATTACATACCGATGAACCTCTGCAGGTTTACTGTATCCATTGGACCTTCACATTGACGTTGAAACACAGAAATTGCATCGGATTTAAATATAAGAGACACAATGACGACTTAAGTGCAGGTAGACTGAGTCTTCCTACTCTCTATGTTTTGAGCGTATCCTGTGTCACCAGTTTTACATTCCGATGCACCTCTGCAGTTTTACTGTATCGATTGGACCTTCCCATTGACGATGAAATACAGAAATTCCATCGGAATTAAATATAAGAGACACAATGCCGACTTAAGTACTACAAAACTGAGTCTCCTTAGGGTCTATGTTTTGAGCGTTTCCTGTGTCTCCAGTTTTACATTCCGATGCACCTCTGCAGGTTTACTGTATCCATTGGACCATCCCATTGACGATGAAACACAGAAAATGCATCGGATTTAAATATAAGAGACACAATGCCGACTTAAGTACAGGAAGCCTGAGTCTTCCTACTGTCTATGTTTTGAGTGTTTCCTGTGTCACCAGTTTTACATTCCGATGCACCTCTGTAGGTTTACTGTATCCCTTGGACCTTCACAGTGACGAAGAAACACAGAAATTGCATCGGAATTAAATATAAGAGATACAATGCTGACTTAAGTACAACAAAACTGAGTCTCCTTAGGGTCTATGTTTTGAGCGTTTCCTGTGTCACCAGTTTTACATTCCGATGCACCTCTGCAGGTTTACTGTATACATTGGACCTTCCCAGTGACGATGAAACACAGAAATTGCATCGGAACTAAATATAAGATAGTCAATGCCGACTTAAGTACAAGAAAACTGAGTCTTATAAGGGTCTATGTTTTGAGCGTTTCCTGTGAAACCAATTTTACATTCCGATGGACCTGTGCAGGATTTCTGTATCCCTTGGACCTCCCCATCGACGATGAAACACAGAAATTGCATCGGAATTAAATCTAAGGGACACAATGTCGACTTAAGTACAGGAAGACTGAGTCTTCCTACTGTCTACGTTTTGAGCGTTTCCTGTGTCACCAGGTTTACATTGCGATGCACCTCTGCAGGTTTACTGTATCCATTGGACCTTCCCATTGACGATGAAACACAGAAATTGCATCGGATTTAAATATAAGAGACACAATGCCGACTTAAGTACAGGAAGACTGAGTCTTCCTACTGTCTATGTTTTGAGCGTTTCCTGTAACACCAGTTTTACATTCCGATGCACCTCTGCAGGTTTACTGTATCCATAGGACCTTCCCAGTGACGATGAAACACAGAAATTGCATCGGAATTAAATATAAGAGACACAATGCCGACTTAAGTACAAGGAAACTGTGTCTTCATAGGGTCTATGTTTTGAGCGTTACCTGTGTCACCAGTTTTACATTCCGATGCACCTCTGCAGGTTTACTGTATTCCTTGGACCTTCACAGTTACGATGAAACACAGATATTGCATCGGAATTAAATATAAGAGACACAATGCCGATTTAAGTACAGGAAAACTGAGCCTTTATACTGTCAATGTTTTCAGCGTTTCCTGTGTAATCAGTCTTACATTCCGAAGCAACTCTGCAGGTTTACTGTATTCCTTGGACCATCCCATTGACGATGAAACACAGAAATTGCATCGGAATTAAATATAAGAGACACAATGCCGACTTAAGTACTACAAAACTGAGTTCCTTAGGGGTATGTTTTGAGCGTTTCCTGTGTCACCAGTTTTACATTCCGATGCACCTCTGCAGGTTTACTGTATCCATTGGACCTTCCCAGTGACGATGAAACACAGAAATTGCATCGGAATTAAATATAAGAGACACAATGCCGACTTAAGTACAGGAAGACTGAGTCTTCCTACTGTCTATGTTTTGAGCGTTTCCTGTGTCACCAGTTTTTCACTCCGATGCACCTCTGCAGGTTTACTGTATCCCTTGGACCTCCCCATCGACGATAAAACACAGAAATTGCATCGGAATTAAATATAAGAGACACAATGACGACTTAAGTACAAGAAAACTGAGTCTTCTTGGGGTCTATGTTTTGAGCGTTTCCTGTGTCACCAGTTTTACATTCCGACACACCTCTGCAGGTTTACTGTATCCATTGGACGTTCCCAGTGACGATGAAACACAGAAATTGCATCGGAATTAAATATAAGAGAGACAATGCCGACTTAAGTACAAGAAAACTGAGTCTTCTTAGGGTCTATGTTTTGAGCGTTCCTGTGTCAACTGTTTTACATTCCGATGGACCTGTGCAGGTTTTCTGTATCCCTTGGACCTCCCCATCGACGATGAAACACAGAAATTGCATCGGTAATAAATCTAAGGGACACAATGTCGACTTAAGTACAGGAAGACTGAGTATTCCTACTGTCTACGTTTTGAGCGTTTCCTGTGTCACCAGTTTTACATTACGATGCACCTCTGCAGGTATACTGTATCCATTGGACCTTCCCATTGACGATGAAACACAGAAATTGCATCGGATTTAAATATAAGAGACAGAATGCCGAGTTAAGTACAGGAAGTCTGAGTCTTCCAACTGTCTATATTTTGAGCGTTTCCTGTGTCACCAGTTTTTTACAACGATGCACCTCTGCAGGTTTACTGTATCCCTTGTTCCTCCCCATCGACGATGAAACACAGAAATTGCATCGGAATTAAATATAAGAGACACAATGCCGACTTAAGTACAATAAAACTGAGTCTTTTTAGGGTCTATGTTTTGAGTGTTTCCGTTGTCACCAGTTTTACATTCCGATGGACCTCTGCAGGTTTTCTGTATCCCTTGGACCTTCCCATTGACGATGAAACACAGAAATTGCATCGGAATTAAATCTAAGAGACACAATGTCGACTTAAGTAAAGGAAGACTGAGTCTTCCTACTGTCTACGTTTTGAGCGTTTCCTGTGTCACTAGTTTTACATTCCGATACACCTCTGCAGGTTTACTGTATCCATTGGACCTTCCCATTGACGATGAAACTCAGAAATTGCATCGGATTTAAATATAAGAGACAAAATGCCGACTTAAGTACACGTAGACTGATTCTTCCTACTGTCTATGTTTTGAGCGTTTCCTGTGTCACCAGTTTTACATTCCGATGCACCTCTGCAGTTTTACTGTATCGATTGGACCTTCCCATTGACGATGAAACACAGAAATTGCATCGGAATTAAATATAAGAGACACAATGCCGTCTTAAGTACAGGAAGACTGAGTCTTCCTACTGTCTACATTTGAGCGTTTCCTGTGTCACCAGTTTTACATTCCGATGCACCTCTGCAGGTTTACTGTATCCATTGGACCTTCCCATTGACGATGAAACACAGAAATTGCATCGGATTTAAATATAAGAGGCACAATGCCGACTTAAGTACAGGAAGACTGAGTCTTCCTACTGTCTATGTTTTGAGTGTTTCCTGTGTCACCAGTTTTACATTCCGATGCACCTCTGCAGGTTTACTGTATCCCTTGGACCTTCACAGTGACGATGAAACACAGATAATGCATCGGAATTTAATATAAGAGACACAATGCCGATTTAAGTACAGGAAGACTGAGTCTTTATACTGTCTATGTTTTCAGCGTTTCCTGTGTAATCAGTTTTACATTCCGATGGACCTGTGCAGGATTTCTGTATCCCTTGGACCTCCCCATCGACGATGAAACACAGAAATTGCATCGGAATTAGATCTAAGAGACACAATGTCAACTTAAGTACAAGAAAACTGAATCTTCCTAGGGTCTATGCTTTGAGCGTTTCCTGTGTCACCAGTTTTACATTCCGATGGACCTCAGCAGGTTTACTGTATCCCTTGGACCTTCGCATTGACGATGAAACACAGAAATTGCCTCGGAATTAAATCTAAGGGACACAATGTCGACTTAAGTACAGGAAGACTGGCTCTTCCTACTGTCTACGTTTTGAGCGTTTCCTGTGTCACCAGTTTTACATTCCGATGCACCTCTGCAGGTTTACTGTATCCATTGGACCTTCCCATTGACGATGATACACAGAAATTGCATCGGATTTAAATATAAGAGACACAATGCCGACTTAAGTATTACAAAACTGAGTCTCCTTAGAGTTTATGTTTTGAGCGTTTCCTGTGTCACCAGTTTTACATTCCGATGCACCTCTGCAGGTTTACTGTATCAATGGGACCTTCCCAGTGACGATGAAACACAGAAATTGCATCGGAATTAAATATAAGAGAGACAATGCCGACTTAAGTACAAGAGAACTGAGTCTTCTTAGGGTCTATGTATTGAGCGTTTCCTGTGTCACCAGTTTTAAATTCCGATGGACCTCTGTAGGTTTTCTGTATCCCTTGGACCTCCCCATCGATGATGAAACACAGAAATTGCATCGGAATTAGATCTAAGAGACACAATGTCGACTTAAGTACAGGAAGACTGAGTCTTCCTACTGTCTACGTTTTGAGCGATTCCTGTGTCACCAGTTTTACATTCCGATGCACCTCTGCAGGTTTACTGTATCCCTTCGACCTTCGCAGTGTCGATGAAAAACAGATATTGCATCGGAATTAAATATAAGAGACACAATGCTGCCTTAAGTAGAAGAAAACTGAGTCTTCTTAGGCTCTATGTTTTGAGCGTTTCCTGTGTCACCAGTTTTATATTCCGATGGACCTCTGCAGGTTTACTGTATCCCTTTGACCTTCCCATTGACGATGAAACACAGAAATTGCATCGGAATTAAATCTAAGAGACACAATGTCGACTTAAGTACAGAAAGACTGAGTCTTCCTACTGTCTACGTTTTGAGCGTTTCCTGGGTCACCAGTTTTACATACCGATGAACCTCTGCAGGATTACTGTATCCATTGGACCTTCCCATTGACGTTGAAACACAGAAATTGCATCGGATTTAAATATAAGAGACACAATGACGACTTAAGTACAGGTAGACTGAGTCTTCCTACTCTCTATGTGTTGAGCGTTTCCTGTGTCACCAGTTTTACATTCCGATGCACCTCTGCAGTTTTACTGTATCGATTGGACCTTCCCATTGACGATGAAACACAGAAATTGAATCGGAATTAAATATAAGAGACACAATGTCAACTTAAGTACAGGAAGACTGAGTATTCCTACTGTCTACGTTTTGAGCGTTTCCTGTGACACCAGTTTTACATTCCGATGCACCTCTGCAGGTTTACTGTATCCCTTGGACCTTCACAGTGACAATGAAACACAGATATTGCATCGGAATTAAATATAAGAGACACAATGCCGATTTATGTAGAGGAAGACTGAGTCTTTATACTGTCTATGTTTTCAGCGTTTCCTGTGTAATCAGTTTTACATTCCGATGCAACTCTGCAGGTTTACTGTATTCCTTGGACCTTCCCATTGACGATGAAACACAGAAATTGCATCGGAATTAAATATAAGAGACACAATGCCGACTTAAGTACTACAAAACTGAGTCTCCTTAGGGTCTATGTTTTGAGCGTTTCCTGTGTCACCAGTTTTACATTCCCATGCACCTCTGCAGGTTTACTGTATCCATTGGACCTTCCTATTGACGATGAAACACAGAAATTGCATCGGAATTCAATGTAAGAGACACAATGCCGACTTAAGCACAGGAAGACTGAGTCTTCCTACTGTCTATGATTTGAGCGTTTCCTGTGTAATCAGTTTTACATTCCGATGCAAGTCTGCAGGTTTACTGTATTCCTTGGACCTTCCCATTGACGATGAAACACAGAAATTGCATCGGAATTAAATATGAGACACAATGCCGACTTAAGTACTGAAAGACTGAGTCTTCCTACTGTCTATGTTTTAAGCGTTTCTTGTGTCACCAGTTTTACATTCCGATGCACCCCTGCAGGTTTAGTGTATCCATTGGACCTTCCCATTGACGATGAAACACAGAAATTCCATCGGATTTAAATATAAGAGACACAATGCCGACTTAAGTACAGGAAGACTGAGTCTTCCTACTGTCTATGTTTTGAGCGTTTCCTGTGTCACCAGTTTTACATTCCGATGCACCTCTGCAGGTTTACTGTATCCCTTGGACCTTCACAGTGACGATGAAACACAGAAATTGCATCGGAATTAAAGATAAGAGACACAATGCCGACTTAAGTACTACAAAACTGAGTCTCCTTAGGGTCTATGTTTTGAGCGTTTCCTGTGTCACCAGTTTTACATTCCGATGCTCCTCTGCAGGTTTACTGTATCCATTGGACCTTCCCAGTGACGATGAAACACAGAAATTGCATCGGAATTAAATATAAGAGACACAATGCCGACTTAAGTACAAGAAAACTGAGTCTTCGTAGGGTCTATGTTTTGAGCGTTTCCTGTGTCACCAGTTTTACATTCCGCTGGACCTCTGCAGGTTTTCTGTATCCCTTGGACCTCCCCATCGGCGATGAAACACAGAAATTGCATCGGAATTAGATCTTAGAGACACAATGTCGACTTAAGTACAGGAAGACTGAGTCTTCCTACTGTCTACGTTTTGAGCGATTCCTGTGTCACCAGTTTTACATTCCGATGCACCTCTGCAGGTTTACTGTATCCCTTCGACCTTCGCAGTGACGATGAAAAACAGATATTGCATCGGATTTAAATATAAGAGACACAATGCCGCCTTAAGTACAAGAAAACTGAGTCTTCTTAGGCTCTATGTTTTGAGCGTTTCCTGTGTCACCAGTTTTACATTCCGATGGACCTCTGCAGGTTTACTGTATCCCTTGGACCTTCCCATTGACGGTGAAACACAGAAATTGCATCGGAATTAAATCTAATAGACACAATGTCGACTTAAGTACAGGAAGACTGAGTCTTCCTACTGTCTACGTTTTCAGCGTTTCCTGTGTCACCAGTTTTACATTCCGATGCACCTCTGCAGGTTTACTGTATCCATTGGACCTTCCCATTGACGATGAAACACAGAAATTGCATCGGATTTAAATATAAGAGACACAATGCCGACTTAAGTACAGGTAGACTGAGTCTTCCTACTGTCTATGTTTTGAGCGTTTCCTGTGTCACCAGTTTTACATTCCGATGCACCTCTGCAGTTTTACTGTATCGATTGGACCTTCCCATTGACGATGAAACACAGATATTGCATCGGAATTAAATTTAAGAGACACAATGACGACTTAAGTACAGGAAGACTGAGTCTTCCTACTGTCTACGTTTTGAGCGTTTCCTGTGTCACCAGTTTTACATTCCGATGCACCTCTGCAGGTTTACTGTATCCATTGGACCTTCCCATGACGATGAAACACAGATACTGCATAGGAATTAAATTTAAGAGACAAAATGCCGACTTAAGTACAGGTAGTCGGAGTCTTCCTACTGTCTATGTTTTGAGCGTTTCCTGTGTCACCAGTTTTACATTCCGATGCACCTCTGCAGGTTTACTGTATCCCTTGGACCTTCACAGTGACGATGAAACACAGATATTGCATCGGAATTTAATATAAGAGACACAATGCCGACTTAAATACTACAAAACTGAGTCTCCTTAGGGTCTATGTTGTGAGCGTTTCCTGTGTCACCAGTTTTACATTCAGATGCACCTCTGCAGGTTTTCTGTATCCCTTGGACCTCCCCATCGACGATGAAACACAGAAATTGCATCGGCATTAGATCTAAGAGACACAATGTCAACTTAAGTACAAGAAAACTGAGTCTTCTTAGGGTCTATGTTTTAAGCGTTTCCTGTGTCACCAGTTTTACATTCCGATGGACCTCAGCAGGTTTACTGTATCCCTTGGACCTTCCCATTGACGATGAAACACAGAAATTGCATCGGAATTAAATCTAAGGGACACAATGTCGACCTAAGTACAGGAAGACTGACTCTTCCTACTGTCTACGTTTTGAACGTTTCCTGTGTCACCAGTTTTACATTCCGATGCACCTCTGCAGGTTTACTGTATCCATTGGACCTTCCCATTGACGATGAAACACAGAAATTGCATCGGAATTAAATATAAGAGAGAGAATGCCGACTTAAGTACAAGAAAACTGAGTCTTCTTAGGTTCTATGTTTTGAGCGTTTCCTGTGTCACCAGTTTTTAATTCCGATGGACCTCTGCAGGTTTTCTGTATCCCTTGGACCTCCCCATCGACGATGAAACACAGAAATTGCATCGGAATTAGCTCTAAGAGACTCAATGTCGACTTCAGTAGAGGAAGACTTAGTCTTCCTACTGCCTACGTTTTGAGCGTTTCCTGTGTCACCAGTTTTACATTCCGATGCGCCTCTGCAGGTTTACTGTATCCCTTCAACCTTCACAGTGACGATGAAAAACAGATATTGCATCGGAATTAAATATAAGGGACACAATGCCGACTTAAGTACAGGAAGACTGAGTCTTCCTACTGTCTATGTTTTGAGCGTTTCCTGTGTCACCAGTTTTACATTCCGATGCACCTCTGCAGGTTTACTGTATCGAATGGACCTTCCGATTGACGATGAAACACAGAAATTGCATCGGAATTAAGTATAAGAGACACAATGCCGACTTAAGTACAGGAAGACTGAGTCTTCCTACTGTCTACGTCTTGAGCGTTTCCTGTGTCACCAGTTTTACATTCCGATGCACCTCTGCAGGTTTTCTGCATCCATTGGACCTTCCCATTGATGATGAAATACAGAAATTGCATCGGATTTAAATATAAGTGACACAATGCCGATTTAAGTACAGGAAGACTGAGTCTTTATACTGTCAATGTTTTCAGCGTTTCCTGTGCAATCAGTTTTACATTCCGATGCACCCCTGAAGGATTACTGTATCTATTGGACCTTCCCATTGACGATGAATTACAGAAATTGCATCGGATTTAAATATAAGAGACACAATGTCGACTTAAGTACAGGAAGACTGAGCCTTCCTACTGTCTATGTTTTGAGCTTTTCCTGTGTCACCAGTATTTCATTCCGATGCAAATCTGCAGGTTTACTGTATCCATTCGACCCTTACAGTGACGATGAAACACAGAAATTGCATCGGAATTAAATATAAGAGACACAATGCCGACTTAAGTACAAGAAACCTGAGTCTTCTTAGGGTCTATGTTTTGAGCGTTTCCTGTGTCACCAGTTTTACATTGCGATACACCTCTGCAGGTTTACTATATCCATTGGACCTTCACAGTGACGATGAAACACAGAAATTGCATCGGAATTAAATATAAGAGACACAATGCCGACTTAAGTACTACAAAACTGAGTCTCCTTAGGGTCTATGTTTTGAGCGTTTCCTGTGTCACCAGTTTTACATTCCGATGCACCTCTGCAGGTTTACTATATCCATTGGACCTTCCCAGTGACGATGAAACACAGAAATTGCATCGGAATTAAATATAAGAGAGACAATGCCGACTTAAGTACAAGAAAACTGAGTCTTCTTAGGGTCTATGTTTTGAGCGTTTCCTGTGTCACCAGTTTTACATTCCGATGGACCTCTGCAGGTTTTCTGTATCCATTGGACCACCCCATCGACGATGAAACACAGAAATTGCATCGGAATTAGATCTAAGAGACACAATGTCGACTTAAGTACAGGAAGACTGAGTCTTCCTACTGTCTACGTTTTGAGCGTTTCCTGTGTCTCCAGTTGTACATTCCGATGCACTTCTGCAGGTTTACTGTATCCCTTCGACCTTCACAGTGACGATTAAAAACAGATATTGCATCGGAATTAAATATAAGAGACACAATGCCGATTTAAGTACAAGAAAACTGAGTCTTCTTAGGGTCTATGTTTTCAGCGTTTCCTGTGTCACCAGTTTTACATTCCGATGGACCTCTGCAGGTTTACTGTATCCCTTGGACATTCCCATTGACGATGAAACACAGAAATTGCATCGGATTTAAATATAAGAGACACAATGCCGACTTAAGTACAGGAAGACTGAGTCTTCCTACTGTCTATGTTTCGAGCGTTTCCTGTGTCACCTCTGCAGGTTTACTGTATCCCTTGGACCCTCACAGTGACGATGAAACACAGATATTGCACCGGAATTAAATATAAGAGACACAATGCCGATTTAAGTACAGGGAGACTGAATCTTTATACTGTCTATGTTTTCAGCGTTTCCTGTGTAATCAGTCTTACATTCCGATTCAACTCTGCAGGTTTACTCTATTCCTTGGACCTTCCCATTGACGATGAAACACAGAAATTGCATCGGAATTAAATATAAGAGAGACAATGCCGACTTAAGTACAAGAAAACTGAGTCTTCTTAGGGTCTATGTTTTGAGCGTTTCCTGTGTCACCAGTTTTACATTCCGATGGACCTCTGCAGATTTTCTGTATCCCTTGGACCTCTCCATCGACGATCAAACACAGGAATGGCATCGGAATTAGATCTAAGAGACTCAATGTCGACTTAAGTACAGGAAGACTGAGTCTTCCTACTGTCTACGTTTTGAGAGTTTCCTGTGTCACCAGTTTTCCATTCCGATGCACCTCTGCAGGTTTACTGTATCCCTTCAAACTTCACGTGACGATGAAAAACAGATATTGCATCGGAATTAAATATAAGAGACACAATGCCGACTTAAGTGTTTTGAGCGTTTCCTGTGTCACCAGTTTTACATTCCGATGCACCTCTGCAGGTTTACTGTATCGATTGGACCTTCCCATTGACGATGAAACACAGAAATTGCATCGGAATTAAAGAGACACAATGCCGACTTTAGTACAGGAAGACTGAGTCTTCCTACTGTCTACGTCTTGAGCGTTTCCTGTGTCACCAGTTTTACATTCCGATGCACCTGTGCAGGTTTTCTGTATTCATTGGACCTTCCCATTGACGATGAAACACAGAAATTGCATCGGATTTAAATATAAGAGGCACAATGCCGACTTAAGTACAGGAAGACTGAGTCTTCCTACTGTCTATGTTTTGAGCGTTTCCTGTGTCACCAGTTTTACATTCCGATGCACCTCTGCAGGTTTACTGTATTTCTTGGACCTTCACAGTGACGATGAAACACAGATATTGCATCGGAATTAAATATAAGAGACACAATGCCGACTTAAGTACAAGAAAACTGAGTCTTCTTAGGGTCTATGTTTTGAGCGTTTCCTGTGTCACCAGTTTTACATTCCGATGGACCTCTGCAGGTTTATTGTATCCCTTGGACCTTCCCATTGACGATGAAACACAGAAATTGCATCGGAATTAAATATAAGAGACACAATGTCGACTTAAGTACAGTAAGACTGAGTCTTCCTACTGTCTACGTTTTGAGCGTTTCCTGTGTAATCAGTTTTACATTCCGATGGAACTCTGCTGGTTACTGTATTCCCTGGACCTTCCCATTGTCGATGAAACACAGAAATTGCATCGGAATTAAATATGAGACACAATGCCGACTTAAGTACAGAAAGACTGAGTCTTCCTACTGTCTATGTTTTAAGCGTTTCCTGTGTCACCAGTTTTACATTCCGATGCACCCCTGCAGGTCTACTGTATCCATTGGACCTCCCCATTGACGATGAAACACAGAAATTGCATCGGATTTGAATATAAGAGACACAATGCCGACTTAAGTACAGGAAGACTGAGTCTTCCTACTGTCTATGTTTTGAGCATTTCCTGTGTCACCAGTATTTCATTCCGATGCACCTCTGCAGGTTTACTGTGTCCATTCGACCATCACAGTGACGTTGAAACACATAAATTGCATCGGAATTAAATATAATAGACACAATGCCGACATAAGTACATGAAAACTGAGTGTCCTTAGGGTCTATGTTTTGAGCGTTTCCTGTGTCACCAGTTTTACATTCCGATGCACCTCTGCAGGTTTGCTGTATCCACTCTACCTTCACAGTGACGATGAAACACAGAAATTGCATCGGAATTAAATATAAGAGACACAATGCCGCCTTAAGTACTACAAAACTGAGTCTCCTTAGGGTCTGTGCTTTGAGCGTTTCCTGTGTCACCCGTTTTACATTCCGATGCACCTCTGCAGGTTTACTGTATCGATTGGACATTCCCATTGACGATGAAACACAGAAATTGCATCGGAATTAAATATAAGAGACACAATGCCGACTTAAGTACAGGAATACTGAGTCTTCCTACTGTCTACGTCTTGAGCGTTTCCTGTGTCACCACTTTTACATTCCGATGCACCTGTGCAGGTTTTCTGTATCCATTGGACCTTCCCATTGACGATGAAACACAGAAATTGCATCGGATTTAAATATAAGAGGCACATTGCCGACTTAAGTACAGGAAGACTGAGTCTTCCTACTGTCTATGTTTTGAGCGTTTCCTGTGTCACCAGTTTTACATTCCGATGCACCTCTGCAGGTTTACTGTATTCCTTGGACCTTCACAGTGACGATGAACACAGATATTGCATCGGAATTAAATATAAGAGACACAATGCCGACTTAAGTACAAGAAAACTGAGTCTTCTTAGGGTCTATGTTTTGAGCGTTTCCTGTGTCACCAGTTTTACATTCCGATGGACCTCTGCAGGTTTACTGTATCCCTTGGACCTTCCCATTGACGATGAAACACAGAAATTGCATCGGAATTAAATCTAAGAGACACAATGTCGACTTAAGTACAGGAAGACTGAGTCTTCCTATTGTCTACGTTTTGAGCGTCTCCTGTGTCACCAGTTTTACATTCCGATGATCCTCTGCAGGTTTACTGTATCCATTGGACCTTCCCATTGACGATGAAACACAGAAATTGCGTCGGATTTAAATATAAGAGACACAATGCCGACTTAAGTACAGGAAGACTGAGTCTTCCAAATGTCTATGTTTTGAGCGTTTCCTGTGTCACCAGTTTTACATTCCGATGCACCTCTGCAGGTTTTTTGTATCGATTGGACCTTCCCATTGACGATGAAACACAGAAATTGCATCGGAATTAAATATAAGAGACACAATGCCAACTTAAGTACAGGAAGACTGAGTCTTCCTGCTGTCTACGTTTTGAGCGTTTCCTGTGTCACCAGTTTTACATTCCGATGCACCTCTGCAGGTTTACTGTATCCATTGGACCTTCCCATTGACGATGAAACACAGAAATTGCCTCGGATTTAAATATAAGAGACACAATGCCGACTTAAGTAAAGGAAGACTGAGGCTTCCTTCTGTCTATGTTTTGATCGTGTCCTGTGTCACCAGTTTTACATTCCGATGCACCTCTGCAGGTTTACTGTATTCCTTGGACCTTCACAGTGACGATGAAATACAGATATTGCATCGGAATTAAACATAAGAGACACAATGCCGATTTAAGTACAGGAAGACTGAGCCTTTATACTGTCTATGTTTTCAGCGTTTCCTGTGTAATCAGTTTTACATTCCGATGGAACTCTGCAGGTTTACTGTATTCCCTGGACCTTCCCATTGTCGATGAAACACAGAAATTGCATCGGAATTAAATATGAGACACAATGCCGACTTAAGTACAGAAAGACTGAGTCTTCCTACTGTCTATGTTTTGAGCGTTTCCTGTGTCACCAGTTTTACATTCCGATGCACCCCTGCAGGTCTACTGTATCCATTGGACCTTCCCATTGACGATGAAACACAGAAATTGCATCGGATTTGAATATAAGAGACACAATGCCGACTTAAGTACAGGAAGACTGAGTCTTCCTACTGTCTATGTTTTGAGCGTTTCCTGTATCACCAGTATTTCATTCCGATGCACCTCTGCAGGTTTACTGTGTCCATTCGACCATCACAGTGACGTTGAAACACATAAATTGCATCGGAATTAAATATAAGAGACACAATGCCGACTTAAGTACATGAAAACTGAGTGTCCTTAGGGTCTATGTTTTGAGCGTTTCCTGTGTCACCAGTTTTACATTCCGATGCACCTCTGCAGGTTTACTGTATCCATTGGACCTTCCCATTGACGATGAAACACAGAAATTGCATCGGATTTAAATATAAGAGACACAATGCCGACTTAAGTACAGGAAGACTGAGTCTTCCTTCTGTCTATGTTTTGAGCGTTTCCTGTGTCACCAGTTTTACATTCCGATGCACCTCTGCAGGTTTACTGTATCCCTTCGACCTTCACAGTGAAGTTGAAAAACAGATATTGCATCGGAATTAAATATAAGAGCCACAATGCCGACTTAAGTACAAGAAAACTGAGTCTTCTTAGGCTCTATGTTTTGAGCGTTTCCTGTGTCACCAGTTTTACATTCCGATGGACCTCTGCAGGTTTACTGCATCCCTTCGAACTTCCCATCGACGATGAAACACAGAAATTGCATCGGAATTAAATATAAGAGACACAATGCCGACTTAAGTGTTTTGAGCGTTTCCTGTGTCACCAGTTTTACATTCCGATGCACCTCTGCAGGTTTACTGTATCGATTGGACATTCCCATTGACGATGAAACACAGAAATTGCATCGGAATTAAATATAAGAGACACAATGCCGACTTAAGTACAGGAATACTGAGTCTTCCTACTGTCTACGTCTTGAGCGTTTCCTGTGTCACCACTTTTACATTCCGATGCACCTGTGCAGGTTTTCTGTATCCATTGGACCTTCCCATTGACGATGAAACACAGATATTGCATCGGATTTAAATATAAGAGGCACAATGCCGACTTAAGTACAGGAAGACTGAGTCTTCCTACTGTCTATGTTTTGAGCGTTTCCTGTGTCACCAGTTTTACATTCCGATGCACCTCTGCAGGTTTACTGTATTTCTTGGACCTTCACAGTGACGATGAAACACAGATATTGCATCGGAATTAAATATAAGAGACACAATGCCGACTTAAGTACAAGAAAACTGAGTCTTCTTAGGGTCTATGTTTTGAGCGTTTCCTGTGTCACCAGTATTACATTCCGATGGACCTCTGCAGGTTTACTGTATCCCTTGGACCTTCCCATTGACGATGAAACACAGAAGTTGCATCGGAATTAAATCTAAGAGACACAATGTCGACTTAAGTACAGGAAGACTGAGTCTTCCTATTGTCTACGTTTTGAGCGTCTCCTGTGTCACCAGTTTTACATTCCGATGCACCTCTGCAGGTTTACTGTATCCATTGGACCTTCCCATTGACGATGAAACACAGAAATTGCATCGGATTTAAATATAAGAGACACAATGCCGACTTAAGTACAGGAAGACTGTGTCTTCCAACTGTCTATGTTTTGAGCGTTTCCTGTGTCACCAGTTTTACATTCCGATGCACCTCTGCAGGTTTTTTGTATCGATTGGACCTTCCCATTGACGATGAAACACAGAAATTGCATCGGAATTAAATATAAGAGACACAATGCCAACTTAAGTACAGGAAGACTGAGTCTTCCTGCTGTCTACGTTTTGAGCGTTTCCTGTGTCACTAGTTTTACATTCCGATGCACCTCTGCAGGTTTACTGTATCCATTGGACCTTCCCATTGACGATGAAACGCAGAAATTGCCTCGGATTTAAATATAAGAGACACAATGCCGACTTAAGTAAAGGAAGACTGAGGCTTCCTAATGTCTATGTTTTGATCATTTCCTGTGTCACCAGTTTTACATTCCGATGCACCTCTGCAGGTTTACTGTATTCCTTGGACCTTCACAGTGACGATGAAATACAGATATTGCATCGGAATTAAACATAAGAGACACAATGCCGATTTAAGTACAGGAAGACTGAGCCTTTATACTGTCTATGTTTTCAGCGTTTTCTGTGTAATCAGTTTTACATTCCGATGGAACTCTGCAGGTTTACTATATCCCTTGGACCTTCCCATTGACGATGAAACACAGAAATTGCATCGGAATTAAATATGAGACACAATGCCGACTTAAGTACAGAAAGACTGAGTCTTCCTACTGTCTATGTTTTAAGCGTTTCCTGTGTCACCAGTTTTACATTCCGATGCACCCCTGAAGGATTACATTATCTATTGGACCTTCCCATTGACGATGAATTACAGAAATTGCATCGGATTTAAATATAAGAGACACAATGTCGACTTAAGTACAGGAAGACTGAGCCTTCCTACTGTCTATGTTTTGAGCGTTTCCTGTGTCACCAGTATTTCATTCCGATGCAAATCTGCAGGTTTACTGTATCCATTCGACCTTTACAGTGACGATGAAACACAGAAATTGCATCGGAATTAAATATAAGAGACACAATGCCGACTTAAGTACAAGAAACCTGAGTCTTCTTAGGGTCTATGTTTTGAGCGTTTCCTGTGTCACCAGTTTTAAATTCCGATGGACCTCTGCAGGTTGTCTGTATCCCTTGGACCACCCCATCGACGATGAAACACAGAAATTGCATCGGAATTAGATCTAAGAGACACAATGTCGACTTAAGTACAGGAAGACTGAGTCTTCCTACTGTCTACGTTTTGAGCGTTTCCTGTGTCACCAGTTGTACATTCCGATGCACTTCTGCAGGTTTACTGTATCCCTTCGACCTTCACAGTGACGATTAAAAACAGATATTGCATCGGAATTAAATATAAGAGACACAATGCCGACTTAAGTACAAGAAAACTGAGTCTTCTTAGGGTCTATGTTTTGAGCGTTTCCTGTGTCACCAGTTTTACATTCCGATGGACCTCTGCAGGTTTACTGTATCCCTTGGACCTTCCCATTGACGATGAAACACAGAAATTGCATCGGATTTAAATATAAGAGACACAATGCCGACTTAAGTACAGGAAGACTGAGTCTTCCTACTGTCTATGTTTCGAGCGTTTCCTGTGTCACCTCTGCAGGTTTACTGTATCCCTTGGACCCTCACAGTGACGATGAAACACAGATATTGCACCGGAATTAAATATAAGAGACACAATGCCGATTTAAGTACAGGGAGACTGAGTCTTTATACTGTCTATGTTTTCAGCGTTTCCTGTGTAATCAGTCTTACATTCCGATTCAACTCTGCAGGTTTACTCTATACCTTGGACCTTCCCATTGACGATGAAACACAGAAATTGCATCGGAATTAAATCTAAGAGACACAATGTCGACTTAAGTACAAGAAAACTGAGTCTTCTTAGGGTCTATGTTTTGAGCGTTTCCTGTGTCACCAGTTTTACATTCCGATGGACCTCTGCAGATTTTCTGTATCCCTTGGACCTCTCCATCGACGATGAAACACAGGAATTGCATCGGAATTAGATCTAAGAGACTCAATGTCGACTTAAGTACAGGAAGACTGAGTCTTCCTACTGTCTACGTTTTGAGAGTTTCCTGTGTCACCAGTTTTCCATTCCGATGAACCTCTGCAGGTTTACTGTATCCCTTCAAACTTCACGTGACGATGAAAAACAGATATATCATCGGAATTAAATATAAGAGACACAATGCCGACTTAAGTGTTTTGAGCGTTTCCTGTGTCACCAGTTTTACATTCCGATGCACCTCTGCAGGTTTACTGTATCCCGTGGACCTTCCCATTGACGATGAAACACAGAAATTGCATCGGAATTAAATATAAGAGACACAATGCCGACTTAAGTGTTTTGAGCGTTTCCTGTGTCACCAGTTTTACATTCCGATGCACCTCTGCAGGTTTACTATATCCATTGGACCTTCCCAGTGACGATGAAACACAGAAATGGCATCGGAATTAAATATAAGAGAGACAATGCCGATTTAAGTACAAGAAAACTGAGTCTTCTTAGGGTCTATGTTTTGAGCGTTTCCTGTGTCACCAGTTTTACATTCCGATGCACCTTTGCAGGTTTACTGTATTTCTTGGACCTTCACAGTGACGATGAAACACAGATAGTGCATCGGAATTAAATATAAGAGACACAATGCCGACTTAAGTACAAGAAAACTGAGTCTTCTTAGGGTCTATGTTTTGAGCGTTTCCTGTGTCACCAGTTTTACATTCCGATGGACCTCTGCAGGTTTATTGTATCCCTTGGACCTTCCCATTGACGATGAAACACAGATATTGCATCGGAATTAAATCTAAGAGACACAATGTCGACTTAAGTACAGGAAGACTGAGTCTTCCTACTGTCTACGTTTTGAGCGTTTCCTGTGTCACCAGTTATACATTCCGATGCACCTCTGCAGGTTTACTGTATCCATTGGACCTTCCCATTGACGATGAAACACAGAAATTGCATCGGATTTAAATATAAGAGACACAATGCCGACTTAAGTACAGGAAGACTGAGTCTTCCAACTGTCTATGTTTTGAGCGTTTCCTGTGTCACCAGTTTTACATTCCGATGCACCTCTGCAGGTTTTTTGTATCGATTGGACCTTCCCATTGACGATGAAACACAGAAATTGCATCGGAATTAAATATAAGAGACACAATGCCAACTTAAATACAGGAAGACTGAGTCTTCCTGCTGTCTACGTTTTGAGCGTTTCCTGTGTCACCAGTTTTACATTCCGATGCACCTCTGCAGGTTTACTGTATCCATTGGACCTTCCCATTGGCGATTTAACACAGAAATTGCCTCGGATTTAAATATAAGAGACACAATGCCGACTTAAGTAAAGGAAGACTGAGTCTTCCTACTGTCTAAGTTTTGATCGTTTCCTGTGTCACCAGTTTTACATTCCGATGCACCTATGCAGGTTTACTGTATTCCTTGGACCTTCACAGTGACGATGAAATACAGATATTGCATCGGAATTAAATATAAGAGACACAATGCAGATTTAAGTACAGGAAGACTGAGCCTTTATACTGTCTATGTTTTCAGCGTTTCCTGTGTAATCAGTTTTACATTCCGATGGAACTCTGCAGGTTTACTGTATTCCCTGGACCTTCCCATTGTCGATGAAACACAGAAATTGCATCGGAATTAAATATAAGAGACACAATGCCGCCTTAAGTACTACAAAACTGAGTCTCCTTAGGGTCTGTGTTTTGAGCGTTTCCTGTGTCACCCGTTTTACATTCCGATGCACCTCTGCAGGTTTTCTGTATCAATGGGACCTCCGCATCTACGATGAAACACAGAAATTGCATCGGAATTAGATCTAAGAGACACAATGTCGACTTAAGTACAGGAAGTCTGAGTCTTCCTACTGTCTACGTTTTGAGCGTTTCCTGTGTCACCAGTTTTACATTCCGATGCACCTCTGCAGGTTTACTGTATCCATTGGACCTTCCCATTGACGATGAAACACAGAAATTGCATCGGATTTAAATATAAGAGACACAATGCCGCCTTAAGTACAGGAAGACTGAGTCTTCCTACTGTCTATGCTTTGAGCGTTTCCTGTGTCACCAGTTTTACATTCCGATGCACCTCTGCAGGTTTACTGTATCCCTTCGACCTTCACAGTGAAGTAGAAAAACTGATATTGCATCGGAATTAAATATAAGAGACACAATGCCAACTTAAGTACAGGAAGACAGAGTCTTCCTGCTGTCTACGTTTTGAGCGTTTCCTGTGTCACCAGTTTTACATTCCGATACACCTCTGAAGGTTTACTGTATCCATTGGACCTTCCCATTGACGATGAAACACAGAAATTGCCTCGGATTTAAATATAAGAGACACAATGCCGACTTAAGTAAAGGAAGACTGAGGCTTCCTACTGTCTATGTTTTGATCGTTTCCTGTGTCACCAGTTTTACATTCCGATGCACATCTGCAGGTTTACTGTATTCCTTGGACCTTCACAGTGACGATGAAATACAGATATTGCATCGGAATTAAACATAAGAGACACAATGCCGATTTAAGTACAGGAAGACTGAGCCTTTATACTGTCTATGTTTTCAGCGTTTCCTGTGTAATCAGTTTTACATTCCGATGGAACTCTGCAGGTTTACTATATCCCTTGGACCTTCCCATTGACGATGAAACACAGAAATTGCATCGGAATTAAATATGAGACACAATGCCGACTTAAGTACAGAAAGACTGAGTCTTCCTACTGTCTATGTTTTGAGCGTTTCCTGTGTCACCAGTTTTACATTCCGATGCATCCCTGCAGGTCTACTGTATCGATTGGACCTTCCCATTGACGATGAAACACAGAAATTGCATCGGATTTGAATATAAGAGAAACAATGCCGACTTAAGTACAGGAAGACTGAGTCTTCCTACTGTCTATGTTTTGAGCGTTTCGTGTGTCACCAGTATTTCATTCCGATGCATCTCTGCAGGTTTACTGTGTCCATTCGACCATCACAGTGACGTTGAAACACATAAATTGCATCGGAATTAAATATAAGAGACACAATGCCGACTTAAGTACATGAAAACTGAGTGTCCTTAGGGTCTATGTTTTGAGCGTTTCCTGTGTCACCAGTTTTACATTCCGATGCACCTCTGCAGGTTTACTGTATCCACTCTACCTTCACAGTGACGATGAAACATAGAAATTGCATCGGAATTAAATATAAGAGACACAATGCCGCCTTAAGTACTACAAAACTGAGTCTCCTTAGGGTCTGTGTTTTGAGCGTTTCCTGTGTCACCCGTTTTACATTCCGATGCACCTCTGCAGGTTTTCTGTATCCCTTGGACCTCCGCATCTACGATGAAACACAGAAATTGCATCGGAATTAGATCTAAGAGACACAATGTCGACTTAAGTACAGGAAGTCTGAGTCTTCCTACTGTCTACGTTTTGAGCGTTTCCTGTGCCACCAGTTTTACATTCCGATGCACCTCTGCAGGTTTACTGTATTCATTGGACCTTCCCATTGACGATGAAACACAGAAATTGCATCGGATTTAAATATAAGAGACACAATGCCGACTTAAGTACAGGAAGACTGAGTCTTCCTACTGTCTATGTTTTGAGCGTTTCCTGTGTCACCAGTTTTACATTCCGATGCATCTCTGCAGGTTTACTGTATCCCTTCGACCTTCACAGTGAAGTTGAAAAACTGATATTGCATCGGAATTAAATATAAGAGACACAATGCCAACTTAAGTACAGGAAGACTGAGTCTTCCTGCTGTCTACGTTTTGAGCGTTTCCTGTGTCACCAGTTTTACATTCCGATGCACCTCTGCAGGTTTACTGTATTCCTTGGACCTTCACAGTGACGATGAAATACAGATATTGCATCGGAATTAAACATAAGAGACACAATGCCGATTTAAGTACAGGAAGACTGAGCCTTTATACTGTCTATGTTTTGAGCTTTTCCTGTGTCACCAGTATTTCATTCCGATGCAAATCTGCAGGTTTACTGTATCCATTCGACCTTTACAGTGACGATGAAACACAGAAATTGCATCGGAATTAAATATAAGAGACACAATGCCGACTTAAGTACAAGAAACCTGAGTCTTCTTAGGGTCTATGTTTTGAGCGTTTCCTGTGTCACCAGTTTTACATTCCGATACACCTCTGCAGGTTTACTATATCCATTGGACCTTCACAGTGACGATGAAACACAGAAATTGCATCGGAATTAAATATAAGAGACACAATGCCGACTTAAGTACTACAAAACTGAGTCTCCTTAGGGTCTATGTTTTGAGCGTTTCCTGTGTCACCAGTTTTACATTCCGATGCACCTCTGCAGGTTTACTATATCCATTGGACCTTCCCAGTGACGATGAAACACAGAAATTGCATCGGAATTAAATATAAGAGAGACAATGCCGACTTAAGTACAAGAAAACTGAGTCTTCTTAGGGTCTATGTTTTGGGCGTTTCCTGTGTCACCAGTTTTACATTCCGATGGACCTCTGCAGGTTGTCTGTATCCCTTGGACCACCCCATCGACGATGAAACACAGAAATTGCATCGGAATTAGATCTAAGAGACACAATGTCGACTTAAGTACAGGAAGACTGAGTCTTCCTACTGTCTACGTTTTGAGCGTTTCCTGTGTCACCAGTTGTACATTCCGATGCACTTCTGCAGGTTTACTGTATCCCTTCGACCTTCACGGTGACGATTAAAAACAGATATTGCATCGGAATTAAATATAAGAGACACAATGCCGACTTAAGTACAAGAAAACTGAGTCTTCTTAGGGTCTATGTTTTGACCGTTTCCTGTGTCACCAGTTTTACATTCCGATGGACCTCTGCAGGTTTACTGTATCCCTTGGACCTTCCCATTGACGATGAAACACAGAAATTGCTTCGGATTTAAATATAAGAGACACAATGCCGACTTAAGTACAGGAAGACTGAGTCTTCCTACTGTCTATGTTTCGAGCGTTTCCTGTGTCACCTCTGCAGGTTTACTGTATCCCTTGGACCCTCACAGTGACGACGAAATACAGATATTGCACCGCAATTAAATATAAGAGACACAATGCCGATCTAAGTACAGGGAGACTGAGTCTTTATACTGTCTATGTTTTCAGCGTTTCCTGTGTAATCAGTCTTACATTCCGATTCAACTCTGCAGGTTTACTCTATTCCTTGGACCTTCCCATTGACGATGAAACACAGAAATTGCATCGGAATTAAATATAAGAGAGACAATGCCGACTTAAGTACAAGAAAACTGAGTCTTCTTAGGGTCTATGTTTTGAGCGTTTCCTGTGTCACCAGTTTTACATTCCGATGGACCTCTGCAGATTTTCTGTATCCCTTGGAACTCTCCATCGACGATGAAACACAGGAATTGCATCGGAATTAAATATAAGAGACACAATGCCGACTTAAGTGTTTTGAGCGTTTCCTGTGTCACCAGTTTTACATTCCGATGCACCTCTGCAGGTTTACTGTATCGATTGGACCTTCCCATTGACGATGAAACACAGAAATTGCATCGGAATGAAATATAAGAGACACAATGCCGACTTAAGTACAGGAAGACTGAGTCTTCCTACTGTCTACGTCTTGAGCGTTTCCTGTGTCACCAGTTTTACATTCCGATGCACCTGTGCAGGTTTTCTGTATTCATTGGACCTTCCCATTGACGATGAAACACAGAAATTGCATCGGATTTAAATATAAGATTCACAATGCCGACTTAAGTACAGGAAGACTGAGTCTATGTTTTGAGCGTTTCCTGTGTCACCAGTTTTACATTCCGATGCACCTTTGCAGGTTTACTGTATTTCTTGGACCTTCACAGTGACGATGAAACACAGAAATTGCATCGGAATTAAATATAAGAGACACAATGCCGACTTAAGTACAAGAAAACTGAGTCTTCTTAGGGTCTATGTTTTGAGCGTTTCCTGTGTCACCAGTTTTACATTCCGATGGACCTCTGCAGGTTTATTGTATCCCTTGGACCTTCCCATTGACGATGAAACACAGAAATTGCATCGGAATTAAATCTAAGAGACACAATGTCGACTTAAGTACAGGAAGACTGAGTCTTCCTACTGTCTACGATTTGAGCGTTTCCTGTGTCACCAGTTATACATTCCGATGCACCTCTGCAGGTTTACTGTATCCATTGGACCTTCCCATTGACGATGAAACACAGAAATTGCATCGGATTTAAATATAAGAGACACAATGCAGACTTAAGTACAGGAAGACTGAGTCTTCCAACTGTCTATGTTTTGAGCGTTTCCTGTGTCACCAGTTTTACATTCCGATGCACCTCTGCAGGTTTTTTGTATCGATTGGACCTTCCCATTGACGATGAAACACAGAAATTGCATCGGAATTAAATATAAGAGACACAATGCCAACCTAAATACAGGAAGACTGAGTCTTCCTGCTGTCTATGTTTTGAGCGTTTCCTGTGTCACCAGCTTTACATTCCGATGCACCTCTGCAGGTTTACTGTATCCATTGGACCTTCCCATTGACGATTTAACACAGAAATTGCCTCGGATTTAAATATAAGAGACACAATGCCGACTTAAGTAAAGGAAGACTGAGTCTTCCTACTGTCTAAGTTTTGATCGTTTCCTGTGTCACCAGTTTTACATTCCGATGCACCTATGCAGGTTTACTGTATTCCTTGGACCTTCACAGTGACGATGAAATACAGATATTGCATCGGAATTAAATATAAGAGACACAATGCAGATTTAAGTACAGGAAGACTGAGCCTTTATACTGTCTATGTTTTCAGCGTTTCCTGTGTAATCAGTTTTATATTCCGATGGAACTCTGCAGGTTTACTGTATTCCCTGGACCTTCCCATTGTCGATGAAACACAGAAATTGCATCGGAATTAAATATGAGACACAATGCCGACTTAAGTACAGAAAGACTGAGTCTTCCTACTGTCTATGTTTTGAGCGTTTCCTGTGTCACCAGTTTTACATTCCGATGCACCCCTGCAGGTCTACTGTATCCATTGGACCTTCCCATTGACGATGAAACACAGAAATTGCATCGGATTTGAATATAAGAGACACAATGCCGACTTAAGTACAGGAAGACTGAGTCTTCCTACTGTCTATGTTTTGAGCGTTTCCTGTGTCACCAGTATTTCATTCCGATGCACCTCTGCAGGTTTACTGTGTCCATTCGACCATCACAGTGACGTTGAAACACATAAATTGCATCGGAATTAAATATAAGAGACACAATGCCGACTTAAGTACATGAAAACTGAGTGTCCTTAGGGTCTATGTTTTGAGCGTTTCCTGTGTCACCAGTTTTACATTCCGATGGACCTCTGCAGGTTGTCTGTATCCCTTGGACCACCCCATCGACGATGAAACACAGAAATTGCATCGGAATTAGATCTAAGAGACACAATGTCGACTTAAGTACAGGAAGACTGAGTCTTCCTACTGTCTACGTTTTGAGCGTTTCCTGTGTCACCAGTTGTACATTCCGATGCACTTCTGCAGGTTTACTGTATCCCTTCGACCTTCACAGTGACGATTAAAAACAGATATTGCATCGGAATTAAATGTAAGAGACACAATGCCGACTTAAGTACAAGAAAACTGAGTCTTCTTAGGGTCTATGTTTTGAGCGTTTCCTGTGTCACCAGTTTTACATTCCGATGGACCTCTGCAGGTTTACTGTATCCCTTGGACCTTCCCATTGACGATGAAACACAGAAATTGCTTCGGATTTAATTATAAGAGACACAATGCCGACTTAAGTACAGGAAGACTGAGTCTTCCTACTGTCTATGTTTCGAGCGTTTCCTGTGTCACCTCTGCAGGTTTACTGTATCCCTTGGACCCTCACAGTGACGATGAAATACAGATATTGCACCGCAATTAAATATAAGAGACACAATGCCGATTTAAGTACAGGGAGACTGAGTCTTTATACTGTCTATGTTTTCAGCGTTTCCTGTGTAATCAGTCTTACATTCCGATTCAACTCTGCAGGTTTACTCTATTCCTTGGACCTTCCCATTGACGATGAAACACAGAAATTGCATCGGAATTAAATATAAGAGAGACAATGCCGACTTAAGTACAAGAAAACTGAGTCTTCTTAGGGTCTATGTTTTGAGCGTTTCCTGTGTCACCAGTTTTACATTCCGATGGACCTCTGCAGAATTTCTGTATCCCTTGGACCTCTCCATCGACGATGAAACACAGGAATTGCATCGGAATTAAATATAAGAGACACAATGCCGACTTAGGTGTTTTGAGCGTTTCCTGTGTCACCAGTTTTACATTCCGATGCACCTCTGCAGGTTTACTGTATCGATTGGACCTTCCCATTGACGATGAAACACAGAAATTGCATCGGAATTAAATATAAGAGACACAATGCCGACTTAAGTACAGGAAGACTGAGTCTTCCTACTGTCTACGTCTTGAGCGTTTCCTGTGTCACCAGTTTTACATTCCGATGCACCTGTGCAGGTTTCCTGTATTCATTGGACCTTCCCATTGATGATGAAACACAGAAATCGCATCGGATTTAAATATAAGAATCACAAAGCCGACTTAAGTACAGGAAGACTGAGTCTATGTTTTGAGCGTTTCCTGTGTCACCAGTTTTACATTCCGATGCACCTTTGCAGGTTTACTGTATTTCTTGGACCTTCACAGTGACGATGAAACACAGAAATTGCATCGGAATTAAATATAAGAGACACAATGCCGACTTAAGTACAAGAAAACTGAGTCTTCTTAGGGTCTATGTTTTGAGCGTTTCCTGTGTCACCAGTTTTACATTCCGATGGACCTCTGCAGGTTTATTGTATCCCTTGGACCTTCCCATTGACGATGAAACACAGAAATTGCATCGGAATTAAATCTAAGAGACACAATGTCGACTTAAGTACAGGAAGACTGAGTCTTCCTACTGTCTACGTTTTGAGCGTTTCCTGTGTCACCAGTTATACATTCCGATGCACCTCTGCAGGTTTACTGTATCCATTGGACCTTCCCATTGACGATGAAACACAGAAATTGCATCGGATTTAAATATAAGAGACACAATGCCGACTTAAGTACAGGAAGACTGAGTCTTCCAACTGTCTATGTTTTGAGCGTTTCCTGTGTCACCAGTTTTACATTCCGATGCACCTCTGCAGGTTTTTTGTATCGATTGGACCTTCCCATTGACGATGAAACACAGAAATTGCATCGGAATTAAATATAAGAGACACAATGCCAACCTAAATACAGGAAGACTGAGTCTTCCTGCTGTCTACGTTTTGAGCGTTTCCTGTGTCACCAGTTTTACATTCCGATGCACCTCTGCAGGTTTACTGTATCCATTGGACCTTCCCATTGACGATTTAACACAGAAATTGCCTCGGATTTAAATATAAGAGACACAATGCCGACTTAAGTAAAGGAAGACTGAGTCTTCCTACTGTCTAAGTTTTGATCGTTTCCTGTGTCACCAGTTTTACATTCCGATGCACCTATGCAGGTTTACTGTATTCCTTGGACCTTCACAGTGACGATGAAATACAGATATTGCATCGGAATTAAATATAAGAGACACAATGCAGATTTAAGTACAGGAAGACTGAGCCTTTATACTGTCTATGTTTTCAGCGTTTCCTGTGTAATCAGTTTTACATTCCGATGGAACTCTGCAGGTTTACTGTATTCCCTGGCCCTTCCCATTGTCGGTGAAACACAGAAATTGCATCGGAATTAAATATGAGACACAATGCCGACTTAAGTACAGAAAGACTGAGTCTTCCTACTGTCTATGTTTTGAGCGTTTCCTGTGTCACCAGTTTTACATTCCGATGCACCCCTGCAGGTCTACTGTATCCATTGGACCTTCCCATTGACGATGAAACACAGAAATTGCATCGGATTTGAATATAAGAGACACAATGCCGACTTAAGTACAGGAAGACTGAGTCTTCCTACTGTCTATGTTTTGAGCGTTTCCTGTGTCACCAGTATTTCATTCCGATGCACCTCTGCAGGTTTACTGTGTCCATTCGACCATCACAGTGACGTTGAAACACATAAATTGCATCGGAATTAAATATAAGAGACACAATGCCGACTTAAGTACATGAAAACTGAGTGTCCTTAGGGTCTATGTTTTGAGCGTTTCCTGTGTCACCAGTTTTACATTCCGATGCACCTCTGCAGGTTTACTGTATCCACTCTACCTTCACAGTGACGATGAAACATAGAAATTGCATCGGAATTAAATATAAGAGACACAATGCCGACTTAAGTACAGGAAGACTGAGTCTTCCAACTGTCTATGTTTTGAGCGTTTCCTGTGTCACCAGTTTTACATTCCGATGCACCTCTGCAGGGTTTTTGTATCGATTGGACCTTCCCATTGACGATGAAACACAGAAATTGCATCGGAATTAAATATAAGAGACACAATGCCAACTTAAATACAGGAAGACTGAGTCTTCCTGCTGTCTACGTTTTGAGCGTTTCCTGTGTCACCAGTTTTACATTCCGATGCACCTCTGCAGGTTTACTGTATCCATTGGACCTTCCCATTGACGATTTAACACAGAAATTGCCTCGGATTTAAATATAAGAGACACTATGCCGCCTTAAGTAAAGGAAGACTGAGTCTTCCTACTGTCTAAGTTTTGATCGTTTCCTGTGTCACCAGTTTTACATTCCGATGCACCTATGCAGGTTTACTGTATTCCTTGGACCTTCACAGTGACGATGAAATACAGATATTGCATCGGAATTAAATATAAGAGACACAATGCAGATTTAAGTACAGGAAGACTGAGCCTTTATACTGTCTATGTTTTCAGCGTTTCCTGTGTAATCAGTTTTACATTCCGATGGAACTCTGCAGGTTTACTGTATTCCCTGGACCTTCCCATTGTCGATGAAACACAGAAATTGCATCGGAATTAAATATGAGACACAATGCCGACTTAAGTACAGAAAGACTGAGTCTTCCTACTGTCTATGTTTTGAGCGTTTCCTGTGTCACCAGTTTTACATTCCGATGCACCCCTGCAGGTCTACTGTATCCATTGGACCTTCCCATTGACGATGAAACACAGAAATTGCATCGGATTTGAATATAAGAGACACAATGCCGACTTAAGTACAGGAAGACTGAGTCTTCCTACTGTCTATGTTTTGAGCGTTTCGTGTGTCACCAGTATTTCATTCCGATGCATCTCTGCAGGTTTACTGTGTCCATTCGACCATCACAGTGACGTTGAAACACATAAATTGCATCGGAATTAAATATAAGAGACACAATGCCGACTTAAGTACATGAAAACTGAGTGTCCTTAGGGTCTATGATTTGAGCGTTTCCTGTGTCACCAGTTTTACATTCCGATGCACCTCTGCAGGTTTACTGTATCCACTCTACCTTCACAGTGACGATGAAACATAGAAATTGCATCGGAATTGAATATAAGAGACACAATGCCGCCTTAAGTACTACAAAACTGAGTCTCCTTAGGGTCTGTGTTTTGAGCGTTTCCTGTGTCACCCGTTTTACATTCCGATGCACCTCTGCAGGTTTTCTGTATCAATTGGACCTCCGCATCTACGATGAAACACAGAAATTGCATCGGAATTAGATCTAAGAGACACAATGTCGACTTAAGTACAGGAAGTCTGAGTCTTCCTACTGTCTACGTTTTGAGCGTTTCCTGTGTCACCAGTTTTACATTCCGATGCACCTCTGCAGGTTTACTGTATCCATTGGACCTTCCCATTGACGATGAAACACAGAAATTGCACCGGATTTAAATATAAGAGACACAATGCCGACTTAAGTACAGGAAGACTGAGTCTTCCTACTGTCTATGTTTTGAGCGTTTCCTGTGTCACCAGTTTTACATTCCGATGCACCTCTGCAGGTTTACTGTATCCCTTCGACCTTCACAGTGAAGTTGAAAAACTGATATTGCATCGGAATTAAATATAAGACACACAATGCCAACTTAAGTACAGGAAGACTGAGTCTTCCTGCTGTCTACGTTTTGAGCGTTTCCTGTGTCACCAGTTTTACATTCCGTTGCACCTCTGCAGGTTTACTGTATCCATTGGACCTTCCCATTGACGATGAAACACAGAAATTGCCTCGGATTTAAATATAAGAGACACAATGCCGACTTAAGTAAAGGAAGACTGAGGCTTCCTACTGTCTATGTTTTGATCGTTTCCTGTGTCACCAGTTTTACATTCCGATGCACCTCTGCAGGTTTACTGTATTCCTTGGACCTTCACAGTGACGATGAAATACAGATATTGCATCGGAATTAAACATAAGAGACACTATGCCGATTTAAGTACAGGAAGACTGAGCCTTTATACTGTCTATGTTTCAGCGTTTCCTGTGTAATCAGTTTTACATTCCGATGGAACTCTGCAGGTTTACTATATCCCTTGGACCTTCCCATTGACGATGAAACACTGAAATTGCATCGGAATTAAATATGAGACACAATGCCGACTTAAGTACAGAAAGACTGAGTCTTCCTACTGTCTATGTTTTGAGCGTTTCCTGTGTCACCAGTTTTACATTCCGATGCACCCCTGCCGGTCTACTGTATCCATTGGACCTTCCCATTGACGATGAAACACAGAAATTGCATCGGATTTGAATATAAGAGACACAATGCCGACTTAAGTACAGGAAGACTGAGTCTTCCTACTGTCTATGTTTTGAGCGTTTCCTGTGTCACCAGTATTTCATTCCGATGCACCTCTGCAGGTTTACTGTGTCCATTCGACCATCACAGTGACGTTGAAACACATAAATTGCATCGGAATTAAATATAAGAGACACAATGCCGACTTAAGTACATGAAAACTGAGTGTCCTTAGGGTCTATGTTTTGAGCGTTTCCTGTGTCACCAGTTTTACATTCCGATGCACCTCTGCAGGTTTACTGTATCCACTCTACCTTCACAGTGACGATGAAACATAGAAATTGCATCGGAATTAAATATAAGAGACACAATGCCGACTTAAGTACAGGAAGACTGAGTCTTCCAACTGTCTATGTTTTGAGCGTTTCCTGTGTCACCAGTTTTACATTCCGATGCACCTCTGCAGGGTTTTTGTATCGATTGGACCTTCCCATTGACGATGAAACACAGAAATTGCATCGGAATTAAATATAAGAGACACAATGCCAACTTAAATACAGGAAGACTGAGTCTTCCTGCTGTCTACGTTTTGAGCGTTTCCTGTGTCACCAGTTTTACATTCCGATGCACCTCTGCAGGTTTACTGTATCCATTGGACCTTCCCATTGACGATTTAACACAGAAATTGCCTCGGATTTAAATATAAGAGACACAATGCCGACTTAAGTAAAGGAAGACTGAGTCTTCCTACTGTCTAAGTTTTGATCGTTTCCTGTGTCACCAGTTTTACATTCCGATGCACCTATGCAGGTTTACTGTATTCCTTGGACCTTCACAGTGACGATGAAATACAGATATTGCATCGGAATTAAATATAAGAGACACAATGCAGATTTAAGTACAGGAAGACTGAGCCTTTATCCTGTCTATGTTTTCAGCGTTTCCTGTGTAATCAGTTTTACATTCCGATGGAACTCTGCAGGTTTACTGTATTCCCTGGACCTTCCCATTGTCGATGAAACACAGAAATTGCATCGGAATTAAATATGAGACACAATGCCGACTTAAGTACAGAAAGACTGAGTCTTCCTACTGTCTATGTTTTGAGCGTTTCCTGTGTCACCAGTTTTACATTCCGATGCACCCCTGCAGGTCTACTGTATCCATTGGACCTTCCCATTGACGATGAAACACAGAAATTGCATCGGATTTGAATATAAGAGACACAATGCCGACTTAAGTACAGGAAGACTGAGTCTTCCTACTGTCTATGTTTTGAGCGTTTCGTGTGTCACCAGTATTTCATTCCGATGCATCTCTGCAGGTTTACTGTGTCCATTCGACCATCACAGTGACGTTGAAACACATAAATTGCATCGGAATTAAATATAAGAGACACAATGCCGACTTAAGTACATGAAAACTGAGTGTCCTTAGGGTCTATGATTTGAGCGTTTCCTGTGTCACCAGTTTTACATTCCGATGCACCTCTGCAGGTTTACTGTATCCACTCTACCTTCACAGTGACGATGAAACATAGAAATTGCATCGGAATTAAATATAAGAGACACAATGCCGCCTTAAGTACTACAAAACTGAGTCTCCTTAGGGTCTGTGTTTTGAGCGTTTCCTGTGTCACCCGTTTTACATTCCGATGCACCTCTGCAGGTTTTCTGTATCAATTGGACCTCCGCATCTACGATGAAACACAGAAATTGCATCGGAATTAGATCTAAGAGACACAATGTCGACTTAAGTACAGGAAGTCTGAGTCTTCCTACTGTCTACGTTTTGAGCGTTTCCTGTGTCACCAGTTTTACATTCCGATGCACCTCTGCAGGTTTACTGTATCCATTGGACCTTCCCATTGACGATGAAACACAGAAATTGCACCGGATTTAAATATAAGAGACACAATGCCGACTTAAGTACAGGAAGACTGAGTCTTCCTACTGTCTATGTTTTGAGCGTTTCCTGTGTCACCAGTTTTACATTCCGATGCACCTCTGCAGGTTTACTGTATCCCTTCGACCTTCACAGTGAAGTTGAAAAACTGATATTGCATCGGAATTAAATATAAGAGACACAATGCCAACTTAAGTACAGGAAGACTGAGTCTTCCTGCTGTCTACGTTTTGAGCGTTTCCTGTGTCACCAGTTTTACATTCCGTTGCACCTCTGCAGGTTTACTGTATCCATTGGACCTTCCCATTGACGATGAAACACAGAAATTGCCTCGGATTTAAATATAAGAGACACAATGCCGACTTAAGTAAAGGAAGACTGAGGCTTCCTACTGTCTATGTTTTGATCGTTTCCTGTGTCACCAGTTTTACATTCCGATGCACCTCTGCAGGTTTACTGTATTCCTTGGACCTTCACAGTGACGATGAAATACAGATATTGCATCGGAATTAAACATAAGAGACACTATGCCGATTTAAGTACAGGAAGACTGAGCCTTTATACTGTCTATGTTTCAGCGTTTCCTGTGTAATCAGTTTTACATTCCGATGGAACTCTGCAGGTTTACTATATCCCTTGGACCTTCCCATTGACGATGAAACACTGAAATTGCATCGGAATTAAATATGAGACACAATGCCGACTTAAGTACAGAAAGACTGAGTCTTCCTACTGTCTATGTTTTGAGCGTTTCCTGTGTCACCAGTTTTACATTCCGATGCACCCCTGCAGGTCTACTGTATCCATTGGACCTTCCCATTGACGATGAAACACAGAAAGTGCATCGGATTTGAATATAAGAGACAAAATGCCGACTTAAGTACAGGAAGACTGAGTCTTCCTACTGTCTATGTTTTGAGCGTTTCGTGTGTCACCAGTATTTCATTCCGATGCATCTCTGCAGGTTTACTGTGTCCATTCGACCATCACAGTGACGTTGAAACACATAAATTGCATCGGAATTAAATATAAGAGACACAATGCCGACTTAAGTACATGAAAACTGAGTGTCCTTAGGGTCTATGTTTTGAGCGTTTCCTGTATCACCAGTTTTACATTCCGATGCACCTCTGCAGGTTTACTGTATCCACTCTACCTTCACAGTGACGATGAAACATAGAAATTGCATCGGAATTAAATATAAGAGACACAATGCCGCCTTAAGTACTACAAAACTGAGTCTCCTTAGGGTCTGTGTTTTGAGCGTTTCCTGTGTCACCCGTTTTACATTCCGATGCACCTGTGCAGGTTTTCTGTATCCCTTGGACCTCCGCATCTACGATGAAACACAGAAATTGCATCGGAATTAGATCTAAGAGACACAATGTCGACTTAAGTACAGGAAGTCTGAGTCTCCCTACTGTCTACGTTTTGAGCGTTTCCTGTGTCACCAGTTTTACATTCCGATGCACCTCTGCAGGTTTACTGTATTCATTGGACCTTCCCATTGACGATGAAACACAGAAATTGCATCGGATTTAAATATAAGAGACACAATGCCGACTTAAGTACAGGAAGACTGAGTCTTCCTACTGTCTATGTTTTGAGCGTTTCCTGTGTCACCAGTTTTACATTCCGATGCACCTCTGCAGGTTTACTGTATCCCTTCGACCTTCACAGTGAAGTTGAAAAACTGATATTGCATCGGAATTAAATATAAGAGACACAATGCCAACTTAAGTACAGGAAGACTGAGTCTTCCTGCTGTCTACGTTTTGAGCGTTTCCTGTGTCACCAGTTTTACATTCCGATGCACCTCTGCAGGTTTACTGTATGCATTGGACCTTCCCATTGACGATGAAACACAGAAATTGCCTCGGATTTAAATATAAGAGACACAATGCCGACTTAAGTAAAGGAAGACTGAGGCTTCCTACTGTCTATGTTTTGATCGTTTCCTGTGTCACCAGTTTTACATTCCGATGCACCTCTGCAGTTTTACTGTATTCCTTGGACCTTCACAGTGACGATGAAATACAGATATTGCATCGGAATTAAACATAAGAGACACAATGCCGATTTAAGTACAGGAAGACTGAGCCTTTATACTGTCTATGTTTTCAGCGTTTCCTGTGTAATCAGTTTTACATTCCGATGGAACTCTGCAGGTTTACTATATCCCTTGGACCTTCCCATTGACGATGAAACACAGAAATTGCATCGGAATTAAATATGAGACACAATGCCGACTTAAGTACAGAAAGACTGAGTCTTCCTACTGTCTATGTTTTAAGCGTTTCCTGTGTCACCAGTTTTACATTACGATGCACCCCTGAAGGATTACTGTATCTATTGGACCTTCCCATTGACGATGAATTACAGAAATTGCATCGGATTTAAATATAAGAGACACAATGTCGACTTAAGTACAGGAAGACTGAGCCTTCCTACTGTCTAAGTTTTGAGCTTTTCCTGTGTCACCAGTATTTCATTCCGATGCACCCCTGCAGGTCTACTGTATCCATTGGACCTTCCCATTGACGATGAAACACAGAAATTGCATCGGATTTGAATATAAGAGACACAATGCCGACTTAAGTACAGGAAGACTGAGTCTTCCTACTGTCTATGTTTTGAGCGTTTCCTGTGTCACCAGTATTTCATTCCGATGCACCTCTGCAGGTTTACTGTGTCCATTCGACCATCACAGTGACGTTGAAACACATAAATTGCATCGGAATTAAATATAAGAGACACAATGCCGACTTAAGTACATGAAAACTGAGTGTCCTTAGGGTCTATGTTTTGAGCGTTTCCTGTGTCACCAGTTTTACATTCCGATGCACCTCTGCAGGTTTACTGTATCCACTCTACCTTCACAGTGACGATGAAACATAGAAATTGCATCGGAATTAAATATAAGAGACACAATGCCGACTTAAGTACAGGAAGACTGAGTCTTCCAACTGTCTATGTTTTGAGCGTTTCCTGTGTCACCAGTTTTACATTCCGATGCACCTCTGCAGGTTTTTTGTATCGATTGGACCTTCCCATTGACGATGAAACACAGAAATTGCATCGGAATTAAATATAAGAGACACAATGCCAACTTAAATACAGGAAGACTGAGTCTTCCTGCTGTCTACGTTTTGAGCGTTTCCTGTGTCACCAGTTTTACATTCCGATGCACCTCTGCAGGTTTACTGTATCCATTGGACCTTCCCATTGACGATTTAACACAGAAATTGCCTCGGATTTAAATATAAGAGACACAATGCCGACTTAAGTAAAGGAAGACTGAGTCTTCCTACTGTCTATGTTTTGAGCGTTTCCTGTGTCACCAGTTTTACATTCCGATGCACCCCTGCAGGTCTACTGTATCCATTGGACCTTCCCATTGACGATGAAACACAGAAAGTGCATCGGATTTGAATATAAGAGACAAAATGCCGACTTAAGTACAGGAAGACTGAGTCTTCCTACTGTCTATGTTTTGAGCGTTTCGTGTGTCACCAGTATTTCATTCCGATGCATCTCTGCAGGTTTACTGTGTCCATTCGACCATCACAGTGACGTTGAAACACATAAATTGCATCGGAATTAAATATAAGAGACACAATGCCGACTTAAGTACATGAAAACTGAGTGTCCTTAGGGTCTATGTTTTGAGCGTTTCCTGTATCACCAGTTTTACATTCCGATGCACCTCTGCAGGTTTACTGTATCCACTCTACCTTCACAGTGACGATGAAACATAGAAATTGCATCGGAATTAAATATAAGAGACACAATGCCGCCTTAAGTACTACAAAACTGAGTCTCCTTAGGGTCTGTGTTTTGAGCGTTTCCTGTGTCACCCGTTTTACATTCCGATGCACCTGTGCAGGTTTTCTGTATCCCTTGGACCTCCGCATCTACGATGAAACACAGAAATTGCATCGGAATTAGATCTAAGAGACACAATGTCGACTTAAGTACAGGAAGTCTGAGTCTCCCTACTGTCTACGTTTTGAGCGTTTCCTGTGTCACCAGTTTTACATTCCGATGCACCTCTGCAGGTTTACTGTATTCATTGGACCTTCCCATTGACGATGAAACACAGAAATTGCATCGGATTTAAATATAAGAGACACAATGCCGACTTAAGTACAGGAAGACTGAGTCTTCCTACTGTCTATGTTTTGAGCGTTTCCTGTGTCACCAGTTTTACATTCCGATGCACCTCTGCAGGTTTACTGTATCCCTTCGACCTTCACAGTGAAGTTGAAAAACTGATATTGCATCGGAATTAAATATAAGAGACACAATGCCAACTTAAGTACAGGAAGACTGAGTCTTCCTGCTGTCTACGTTTTGAGCGTTTCCTGTGTCACCAGTTTTACATTCCGATGCACCTCTGCAGGTTTACTGTATGCATTGGACCTTCCCATTGACGATGAAACACAGAAATTGCCTCGGATTTAAATATAAGAGACACAATGCCGACTTAAGTAAAGGAAGACTGAGGCTTCCTACTGTCTATGTTTTGATCGTTTCCTGTGTCACCAGTTTTACATTCCGATGCACCTCTGCAGTTTTACTGTATTCCTTGGACCTTCACAGTGACGATGAAATACAGATATTGCATCGGAATTAAACATAAGAGACACAATGCCGATTTAAGTACAGGAAGACTGAGCCTTTATACTGTCTATGTTTTCAGCGTTTCCTGTGTAATCAGTTTTACATTCCGATGGAACTCTGCAGGTTTACTATATCCCTTGGACCTTCCCATTGACGATGAAACACAGAAATTGCATCGGAATTAAATATGAGACACAATGCCGACTTAAGTACAGAAAGACTGAGTCTTCCTACTGTCTATGTTTTAAGCGTTTCCTGTGTCACCAGTTTTACATTACGATGCACCCCTGAAGGATTACTGTATCTATTGGACCTTCCCATTGACGATGAATTACAGAAATTGCATCGGATTTAAATATAAGAGACACAATGTCGACTTAAGTACAGGAAGACTGAGCCTTCCTACTGTCTAAGTTTTGAGCTTTTCCTGTGTCACCAGTATTTCATTCCGATGCACCCCTGCAGGTCTACTGTATCCATTGGACCTTCCCATTGACGATGAAACACAGAAATTGCATCGGATTTGAATATAAGAGACACAATGCCGACTTAAGTACAGGAAGACTGAGTCTTCCTACTGTCTATGTTTTGAGCGTTTCCTGTGTCACCAGTATTTCATTCCGATGCACCTCTGCAGGTTTACTGTGTCCATTCGACCATCACAGTGACGTTGAAACACATAAATTGCATCGGAATTAAATATAAGAGACACAATGCCGACTTAAGTACATGAAAACTGAGTGTCCTTAGGGTCTATGTTTTGAGCGTTTCCTGTGTCACCAGTTTTACATTCCGATGCACCTCTGCAGGTTTACTGTATCCACTCTACCTTCACAGTGACGATGAAACATAGAAATTGCATCGGAATTAAATATAAGAGACACAATGCCGACTTAAGTACAGGAAGACTGAGTCTTCCAACTGTCTATGTTTTGAGCGTTTCCTGTGTCACCAGTTTTACATTCCGATGCACCTCTGCAGGTTTTTTGTATCGATTGGACCTTCCCATTGACGATGAAACACAGAAATTGCATCGGAATTAAATATAAGAGACACAATGCCAACTTAAATACAGGAAGACTGAGTCTTCCTGCTGTCTACGTTTTGAGCGTTTCCTGTGTCACCAGTTTTACATTCCGATGCACCTCTGCAGGTTTACTGTATCCATTGGACCTTCCCATTGACGATTTAACACAGAAATTGCCTCGGATTTAAATATAAGAGACACAATGCCGACTTAAGTAAAGGAAGACTGAGTCTTCCTACTGTCTAAGTTTTGATCGTTTCCTGTGTCACCAGTTTTACATTCCGATGCACCTATGCAGGTTTACTGTATTCCTTGGACCTTCACAGTGACGATGAAATACAGATATTGCATCGGAATTCAATATAAGAGACACAATGCAGATTTAAGTACAGGAAGACTGAGCCTTTATACTGTCTATGTTTTCAGCGTTTCCTGTGTAATCAGTTTTACATTCCGATAGAACTCTGCAGGTTTACTGTATTCCCTGGACCTTCCCATTGTCGATGAAACACAGAAATTGCATCGGAATTAAATATGAGACACAATGCCGACTTAAGTACAGAAAGACTGAGTCTTCCTACTGTCTATGTTTTGAGCGTTTCCTGTGTCACCAGTTTTACATTCCGATGCACCCCTGCAGGTCTACTGTATCCATTGGACTTTCCCATTGACGATGAAACACAGAAATTGCATCGGATTTGAATATAAGAGACACAATGCCGACTTAAGTACAGGAAGACTGAGTCTTCCTACTGTCTATGTTTTGAGCGTTTCGGTTGTCACCAGTATTTCATTCCGATGCATCTCTGCAGGTTTACTGTGTCCATTCGACCATCACAGTGACGTTGAAACACATAAATTGCATCGGAATTAAATATAAGAGACACAATGCCGACTTAAGTACATGAAAACTGAGTGTCCTTAGGGTCTATGTTTTGAGCGTTTCCTGTGTCACCAGTTTTACATTCCGATGCACCTCTGCAGGTTTACTGTATCCACTCTACCTTCACAGTGACGATGAAACATAGAAATTGCATCGGAATTAAATATAAGAGACACAATGCCGCCTTAAGTACTACAAAACTGAGTCTCCTAAGGGTCTGTGTTTTGAGCGTTTCCTGTGTCACCCGTTTTACATTGCGACGCACCTCTGCAGGTTTTCTGTATCAATTGGACCTCCGCATCTACGATGAAACACAGAAATTGCATCGGAATTAGATCTAAGAGACACAATGTCGACTTAAGTACAGGAAGTCTGAGTCTTCCTACTGTCTACGTTTTGAGCGTTTCCTGTGTCACCAGTTTTACATTCCGATGCACCTCTGCAGGTTTACTGTATCCATTGGACCTTCCCATTGACGATGAAACACAGAAATTGCATCGGATTTAAATATAAGAGGCACAATGCCGACATAAGTACAGGAAGACTGAGTCTTCCTACTGTCTATGTTTTGAGCGTTTCCTGTGTCACCAGTTTTACATTCCGATGCACCTCTGCAGGTTTACTGTATCCCTTCGACCTTCACAGTGAAGTTGAAAAACTGATATTGCATCGGAATTAAATATAAGAGACACAATGCCAACTTAAGTACAGGAAGACTGAGTCTTCCTGCTGTCTACGTTTTGAGCGTTTCCTGTGTCACCAGTTTTACATTCCGATGCACCTCTGCAGGTTTACTGTATCCATTGGACCTTCCCATTGACGATGAAACACAGAAATTGCCTCGGATTTAAATATAAGAGACACAATGCCTACTTAAGTAAAGGAAGACTGAGGCTTCCTACTGTCTATGTTTTGATCGTTTCCTGTGTCACCAGTTTTACATTCCGATGCACCTCTGCAGGTTTACTGTATTCCTTGGACCTTCACAGTGACGATGAAATACAGATATTGCATCGGAATTAAACATAAGAGACACAATGCCGATTTAAGTACAGGAAGACTGAGCCTTTATACTGTCTATGTTTTCAGCGTTTCCTGTGTAATCAGTTTTACATTCCGATGGAACTCTGCAGGTTTACTATATCCCTTGGACCTTCCCATTGACGATGAAACACAGAAATTGCATCGGAATTAAATATGAGACACAATGCCGACTTAAGTACAGAAAGACTGAGTCTTCCTACTGTCTATATTTTAAGCGTTTCCTGTGTCACCAGTTTTACATTCCGATGCACCCCTGAAGGATTACTGTATCTATTGGACCTTCCCATTGACGATGAATTACAGAAATTGCATCGGATTTAAATATAAGAGACACAATGTCGACTTAAGTACAGGAAGACTGAGCCTTCCTACTGTCTATGTTTTGAGCTTTTCCAGTGTCACCAGTATTTCATTCCGATGCAAATCTGCAGGTTTACTGTATCCATTCGACCTTTACAGTGACGATGAAACACAGAAATTGCATCGGAATTAAATATAAGAGACACAATGCTGACTTAAGTACAAGAAACCTGAGTCTTCTTAGGGTCTATGTTTTGAGCGTTTCCTGTGTCACCAGTTTTACATTCCGATACACCTCTGCAGGTTTACTATATCCATTGGACCTTCACAGTGACGATGAAACACAGAAATTGCATCGGAATTAAATATAAGAGACACAATGCCGACTTAAGTACTACAAAACTGAGTCTCCTTAGGGTCTATGTTTTGATCGTTTCCTGTGTCACCAGTTTTACATTCCGATGCACCTCTGCAGGTTTACTATATCCATTGGACCTTCCCAGTGACGATGAAACACAGAAATTGCATCGGAATTAAATATAAGAGAGACAATGCCGACTTAAGTACAAGAAAACTGAGTCTTCTTAGGGTCTATGTTTTGAGCGTTTCCTGTGTCACCAGTTTTACATTCCGATGGACCTCTGCAGGTTGTCTGTATCCCTTGGACCACCCCATCGACGATGAAACACAGAAATTGCATCGGAATTAGATCTAAGAGACACAATGTCGACTTAAGTACAGGAAGACTGAGTCTTCCTACTGTCTACGTTTTGAGCGTTTCCTGTGTCACCAGTTGTACATTCCGATGCACTTCTGCAGGTTTACTGTATCCCTTCGACCTTCACAGTGACGATTAAAAACAGATATTGCATCGGAATTAAATATAAGAGACACAATGCCGACTTAAGTACAAGAAAACTGAGTCTTCTTAGGGTCTATGTTTTGAGCGTTTCCTGTGTCACCAGTTTTACATTCCGATGGAACTCTGCAGGTTTACTGTATCCCTTGGACCTTAACATTGACGATGAAACACAGAAATTGCTTCGGATTTAAATATAAGAGACACAATGCCGACTTAAGTACAGGAAGACTGAGTCTTCCTACTGTCTATGTTTCGAGCGTTTCCTGTGTCACCTCTGCAGGTTTACTGTATCCCTTGGACCCTCACAGTGACGATGAAATACAGATATTGCACCGGAATTAAATATAAGAGACACAATGCCGATTTAAGTACAGGGAGACTGAGTCTTTATACTGTCTATGTTTTCAGCGTTTCCTGTGTAATCAGTCTTACATTCCGATTCACCTCTGCAGGTTTACTCTATTCCTTGGACCTTCCCATTGACGATGAAACACAGAAATTGCATCGGAATTAAATATAAGAGAGACAATGCCGACTTAAGTACAAGAAAACTGAGTCTTCTTAGGGTCTATGTTTTGAGCGTTTCCTGTGTCACCAGTTTTACATTCCGATGGACCTCTGCAGATTTTCTGTATCCCTTGGACCTCTCCATCGACGATGAAACACAGGAATTGCATCGGAATTAAATATAAGAGACACAATGCCGACTTAAGTGTTTTGAGCGTTTCCTGTGTCACCAGTTTTACATTCCGATGCACCTCTGCAGGTTTACTGTATCGTTTGGACCTTCCCATTGACCATGAAACACAGAAATTGCATCGGAATTAAATATAAGAGACGCAATGCCGACTTAAGTGTTTTGAGCGTTTCCTGTGTCACCAGTTTTAAATTCCGATGCACCTCTGCAGGTTTACTGTATCGATTGGACCTTCCCATTGACGATGAAACACAGAAATTGCATCGGAATTAAATATAAGAGACACAATGCCGACTTAAGTACAGGAAGACTGAGTCTTCCTACTGTCTACGTCTTGAGCGTTTCCTGTGTCACCAGTTTTACATTCCGATGCACCTGTGCAGGTTTTCTGTATTAATTGGACCTTCCCATTGACGATGAAACACAGAAATTGCATCGGATTTAAATATAAGAGGCACAATGCCGACTTAAGTACAGGAAGACTGAGTCTTCCTACTGTCTATGTTTTGAGCGTTTCCTGTGTCACCAGTTTTACATTCCGATGCACCTTTGCAGGTTTACTGTATTTCTTGGACCTTCACAGTGACGATGAAACACAGATAGTGCATCGGAATTAAATATAAGAGACACAATGCCGACTTAAGTACAAGAAAACTGAGTCTTCTTAGGGTCTATGTTTTGAGCGTTTCCTGTGTCACCAGTTTTACATTCCGATGGACCTCTGCAGGTTTATTGTATCCCTTGGACCTTCCCATTGACGATGAAACACAGAAATTGCATCGGAATTAAATCTAAGAGACACAATGTCGACTTAAGTACAGGAAGACTGAGTCTTCCTACTGTCTACGTTTTGAGCGTTTCCTGTGTCACCAGTTATACATTCCGATGCACCTCTGCAGGTTTACTGTATCGATTGGACCTTCCCATTGACGATGAAACACAGAAATTGCATCGGATTTAAATATAAGAGGCACAATGCCGACTTAAGTACAGGAAGACTGAGTCTTCCAACTGTCTATGTTTTGAGCGTTTCCTGTGTCACCAGTTTTACATTCCGATGCACCTCTGCAGGTTTTTTGTATCGATTGGACATTCCCATTGACGATGAAACACAGAAATTGCATCGGAATTAAATATAAGAGACACAATGAAAACCTAAATACAGGAAGACTGAGTCTTCCTGCTGTCTACGTTTTGAGCGTTTCCTGTGTCACCAGTTTTACATTCCGATGCACCTCTGCAGGTTTTCTGTATCCATTGGACCTTCCCATTGACGATTTAACACAGAAATTGCCTCGGATTTAAATATAAGAGACACAATGCCGACTTAAGTAAAGGAAGACTGAGTCTTCCTACTGTCTAAGTTTTGATCATTTCCTGTGTCACCAGTTTTACATTCCGATGCACCTATGCAGGTTTACTGTATTCCTTGGACCTTCACAGTGACGATGAAATACAGATATTGCATCGGAATTAAATATAAGAGACACAATGCAGATTTAAGTACAGGAAGACTGAGCCTTTATACTGTCTATGTTTTCAGCGTTTCCTGTGTAATCAGTTTTACATTCCGATGGAACTCTGCAGGTTTACTGTATTCCCTGGGCCTTCCCATTGTCGATGAAACACAGAAATTGCATCGGAATTAAATATGAGACACAATGCCGACTTAAGTACAGAAAGACTGAGTCTTCCTACTGTCTATGTTTTGAGCGTTTCCTGTGTCACCAGTTTTACATTCCGATGCACCCCTGCAGGTCTACTGTATCCATTGGACCTTCCCATTGACGATGAAACACAGAAATTGCATCGGATTTGAATATAAGAGACACAATGCCGACTTAAGTACAGGAAGACTGAGTCTTCCTACTGTCTATGTTTTGAGCGTTTCCTGTGTCACCAGTATTTCATTCCGATGCACCTCTGCAGGTTTACTGTGTCCATTCGACCATCACAGTGACGTTGAAACACATAAATTGCATCGGAATTAAATATAAGAGACACAATGCCGACTTAAGTACATGAAAACTGAGTGTCCTTAGGGTCTATGTTTTGAGCGTTTCCTGTGTCACCAGTTTTACATTCCGATGCACCTCTGCAGGTTTACTGTATCCACTCTACCTTCACAGTGACGATGAAACACAGAAATTGCATCGGAATTAAATATAAGAGACACAATGCCGCCTTAAGTACTACAAAACTGTGTCTCGTTAGGGTCTGTGTTTTGAGCGTTTCCTGTGTCACCCGTTTTACATTCCGATGCACCTCTGCAGGTTTTCTGTATCCCTTGGACCTCCGCATCTACGATGAAACACAGAAATTGCATCGGAATTAGATCTAAGAGACACAATGTCGACTTAAGTACAGGAAATCTGAGTCTTCCTACTGTCTACGTCTTGAGCGTTTCCTGTGTCACTACTTTTACATTCCGATGCACCTGTGCAGGTTTTCTGTATCCATTGGACCTTCCCATTGACGATGAAACACAGAAATTGCATCGGATTTAAATATAAGAGACACAATGCCGACTTAAGTACAGGAAGACTGAGTCTTCCTACTGTCTATGTTTTGAGCGTTTCGTGTGTCACCAGTATTTCATTCCGATGCATCTCTGCAGGTTTACTGTGTCCATTCGACCATCACAGTGACGTTGAAACACATAAATTGCATCGGAATTAAATATAAGAGACACAATGCCGACTTAAGTACATGAAAACTGAGTGTCCTTAGGGTCTATGTTTTGAGCGTTTCCTGTGTCACCAGTTTTACATTCCGATGCACCTCTGCAGGTTTACTGTATCCACTCTACCTTCACAGTGACGATGAAACATAGAAATTGCATCGGAATTAAATATAAGAGACACAATGCCGCCTTAAGTACTACAAAACTGAGTCTCCTAAGGGTCTGTGTTTTGAGCGTTTCCTGTGTCACCCGTTTTACATTGCGACGCACCTCTGCAGGTTTTCTGTATCAATTGGACCTCCGCATCTACGATGAAACACAGAAATTGCATCGGAATTAGATCTAAGAGACACAATGTCGACTTAAGTACAGGAAGTCTGAGTCTTCCTACTGTCTACGTTTTGAGCGTTTCCTGTGTCACCAGTTTTACATTCCGATGCACCTCTGCAGGTTTACTGTATCCATTGGACCTTCCCATTGACGATGAAACACAGAAATTGCATCGGATTTAAATATAAGAGGCACAATGCCGACATAAGTACAGGAAGACTGAGTCTTCCTACTGTCTATGTTTTGAGCGTTTCCTGTGTCACCAGTTTTACATTCCGATGCACCTCTGCAGGTTTACTGTATCCCTTCGACCTTCACAGTGAAGTTGAAAAACTGATATTGCATCGGAATTAAATATAAGAGACACAATGCCAACTTAAGTACAGGAAGACTGAGTCTTCCTGCTGTCTACGTTTTGAGCGTTTCCTGTGTCACCAGTTTTACATTCCGATGCACCTCTGCAGGTTTACTGTATCCATTGGACCTTCCCATTGACGATGAAACACAGAAATTGCCTCGGATTTAAATATAAGAGACACAATGCCGACTTAAGTAAAGGAAGACTGAGGCTTCCTACTGTCTATGTTTTGATCGTTTCCTGTGTCACCAGTTTTACATTCCGATGCACCTCTGCAGGTTTACTGTATTCCTTGGACCTTCACAGTGACGATGAAATACAGATATTGCATCGGAATTAAACATAAGAGACACAATGCCGATTTAAGTACAGGAAGACTGAGCCTTTATACTGTCTATGTTTTCAGCGTTTCCTGTGTAATCAGTTTTACATTCCGATGGAACTCTGCAGGTTTACTATATCCCTTGGACCTTCCCATTGACGATGAAACACAGAAATTGCATCGGAATTAAATATGAGACACAATGCCGACTTAAGTACAGAAAGACTGAGTCTTCCTACTGTCTATATTTTAAGCGTTTCCTGTGTCACCAGTTTTACATTCCGATGCACCCCTGAAGGATTGCTGTATCTATTGGACCTTCCCATTGACGATGAATTACAGAAATTGCATCGGATTTAAATATAAGAGACACAATGTCGACTTAAGTACAGGAAGACTGAGCCTTCCTACTGTCTATGTTTTGAGCTTTTCCAGTGTCACCAGTATTTCATTCCGATGCAAATCTGCAGGTTTACTGTATCCATTCGACCTTTACAGTGACGATGAAACACAGAAATTGCATCGGAATTAAATATAAGAGACACAATGCTGACTTAAGTACTACAAAACTGAGTCTCCTTAGGGTCTATGTTTTGATCGTTTCCTGTGTCACCAGTTTTACATTCCGATGCACCTCTGCAGGTTTACTATATCCATTGGACCTTCCCAGTGACGATGAAACACAGAAATTGCATCGGAATTAAATATAAGAGAGACAATGCCGACTTAAGTACAAGAAAACTGAGTCTTCTTAGGGTCTATGTTTTGAGCGTTTCCTGTGTCACCAGTTTTACATTCCGATGGACCTCTGCAGGTTGTCTGTATCCCTTGGACCACCCCATCGACGATGAAACACAGAAATTGCATCGGAATTAGATCTAAGAGACACAATGTCGACTTAAGTACAGGAAGACTGAGTCTTCCTACTGTCTACGTTTTGAGCGTTTCCTGTGTCACCAGTTGTACATTCCGATGCACTTCTGCAGGTTTACTGTATCCCTTCGACCTTCACAGTGACGATTAAAAACAGATATTGCATCGGAATTAAATATAAGAGACACAATGCCGACTTAAGTACAAGAAAACTGAGTCTTCTTAGGGTCTATGTTTTGAGCGTTTCCTGTGTCACCAGTTTTACATTCCGATGGAACTCTGCAGGTTTACTGTATCCCTTGGACCTTAACATTGACGATGAAACACAGAAATTGCTTCGGATTTAAATATAAGAGACACAATGCCGACTTAAGTACAGGAAGACTGAGTCTTCCTACTGTCTATGTTTCGAGCGTTTCCTGTGTCACCTCTGCAGGTTTACTGTATCCCTTGGACCCTCACAGTGACGATGAAATACAGATATTGCACGGGAATTAAATATAAGAGACACAATGCCGATTTAAGTACAGGGAGACTGAGTCTTTATACTGTCTATGTTTTCAGCGTTTCCTGTGTAATCAGTCTTACATTCCGATTCACCTCTGCAGGTTTACTCTATTCCTTGGACCTTCCCATTGACGATGAAACACAGAAATTGCATCGGAATTAAATATAAGAGAGACAATGCCGACTTAAGTACAAGAAAACTGAGTCTTCTTAGGGTCTATGTTTTGAGCGTTTCCTGTGTCACCAGTTTTACATTCCGATGGACCTCTGCAGATTTTCTGTATCCCTTGGACCTCTCCATCGACGATGAAACACAGGAATTGCATCGGAATTAAATATAAGAGACACAATGCCGACTTAAGTGTTTTGAGCGTTTCCTGTGTCACCAGTTTTACATTCCGATGCACCTCTGCAGGTTTACTGTATCGTTTGGACCTTCCCATTGACCATGAAACACAGAAATTGCATCGGAATTAAATATAAGAGACGCAATGCCGACTTAAGTGTTTTGAGCGTTTCCTGTGTCACCAGTTTTAAATTCCGATGCACCTCTGCAGGTTTACTGTATCGATTGGACCTTCCCATTGACGATGAAACACAGAAATTGCATCGGAATTAAATATAAGAGACACAATGCCGACTTAAGTACAGGAAGACTGAGTCTTCCTACTGTCTACGTCTTGAGCGTTTCCTGTGTCACCAGTTTTACATTCCGATGCACCTGTGCAGGTTTTCTGTATTAATTGGACCTTCCCATTGACGATGAAACACAGAAATTGCATCGGATTTAAATATAAGAGGCACAATGCCGACTTAAGTACAGGAAGACTGAGTCTTCCTACTGTCTATGTTTTGAGCGTTTCCTGTGTCACCAGTTTTACATTCCGATGCACCTTTGCAGGTTTACTGTATTTCTTGGACCTTCACAGTGACGATGAAACACAGATAGTGCATCGGAATTAAATATAAGAGACACAATGCCGACTTAAGTACAAGAAAACTGAGTCTTCTTAGGGTCTATGTTTTGAGCGTTTCCTGTGTCACCAGTTTTACATTCCGATGGACCTCTGCAGGTTTATTGTATCCCTTGGACCTTCCCATTGACGATGAAACACAGAAATTGCATCGGAATTAAATCTAAGAGACACAATGTCGACTTAAGTACAGGAAGACTGAGTCTTCCTACTGTCTACGTTTTGAGCGTTTCCTGTGTCACCAGTTATACATTCCGATGCACCTCTGCAGGTTTACTGTATCGATTGGACCTTCCCATTGACGATGAAACACAGAAATTGCATCGGATTTAAATATAAGAGGCACAATGCCGACTTAAGTACAGGAAGACTGAGTCTTCCAACTGTCTATGTTTTGAGCGTTTCCTGTGTCACCAGTTTTACATTCCGATGCACCTCTGCAGGTTTTTTGTATCGATTGGACCTTCCCATTGACGATGAAACACAGAAATTGCATCGGAATTAAATATAAGAGACACAATGCAGATTTAAGTACAGGAAGACTGAGCCTTTATACTGTCTATGTTTTCAGCGTTTCCTGTGTAATCAGTTTTACATTCCGATGGAACTCTGCAGGTTTACTGTATTCCCTGGGCCTTCCCATTGTCGATGAAACACAGAAATTGCATCGGAATTAAATATGAGACACAATGCCGACTTAAGTACAGAAAGACTGAGTCTTCCTACTGTCTAGGTTTTGAGCGTTTCCTGTGTCACCAGTTTTACATTCCGATGCACCCCTGCAGGTCTACTGTATCCATTGGACCTTCCCATTGACGATGAAACACAGAAATTGCATCGGATTTGAATATAAGAGACACAATGCCGACTTAAGTACAGGAAGACTGAGTCTTCCTACTGTCTATGTTTTGAGCGTTTCCTGTGTCACCAGTATTTCATTCCGATGCACCTCTGCAGGTTTACTGTGTCCATTCGACCATCACAGTGACGTTGAAACACATAAATTGCATCGGAATTAAATATAAGAGACACAATGCCGACTTAAGTACATGAAAACTGAGTGTCCTTAGGGTCTATGTTTTGAGCGTTTCCTGTGTCACCAGTTTTACATTCCGATGCACCTCTGCAGGTTTACTGTATCCACTCTACCTTCACAGTGACGATGAAACACAGAAATTGCATCGGAATTAAATATAAGAGACACAATGCCGCCTTAAGTACTACAAAACTGTGTCTCCTTAGGGTCTGTGTTTTGAGCGTTTCCTGTGTCACCCGTTTTACATTCCGATGCACCTCTGCAGGTTTTCTGTATCCCTTGGACCTCCGCATCTACGATGAAACACAGAAATTGCATCGGAATTAGATCTAAGAGACACAATGTCGACTTAAGTACAGGAAATCTGAGTCTTCCTACTGTCTACGTCTTGAGCGTTTCCTGTGTCACTACTTTTACATTCCGATGCACCTGTGCAGGTTTTCTGTATCCATTGGACCTTCCCATTGACGATGAAACACAGAAATTGCATCGGATTTAAATATAAGAGGCACAATGCCGACTTAAGTACAGGAAGACTGAGTCTTCCTACTGTCTATGTTTTGAGCGTTTCCTGTGTCACCAGTTTTACATTCCGATGCACCTCTGCAGGTTTACTGTATTTCTTGGACCTTCACAGTGACGATGAAACACAGATATTGCATCGGAATTAAATATAAGAGACACAATGCCGACTTAAGTACAAGAAAACTGAGTCTTCTTAGGGTCTATGTTTTGAGCGTTTTCTGTGTCACCAGTTTTACATTCCGATGGACCTCTGCAGGTTTACTGTATCCATTGGACCTTCCCATTGACGATGAAACACAGAAATTGCATCGGAATTAAATCTAAGAGACACAATGTCGACTTAAGTACAGGAAGACTGAGTCTTCCTACTGTCTACGTTTTGAGCGTCTCCTGTGTCACCAGTTTTACATTCCGATGCACCTCTGCAGGTTTACTGTATCCATTGAAGCTTCCCATTGACGATGAAACACAGAAATTGCATCGGATTTAAATATAAGAGACACAATGCCGATTTAAGTACAGGAAGACTGAGCCTTTATACTGTCTATGTTTTCAGCGTTTCCTGTGTAATCAGTTTTACATTCCGATGGAACTCTGCAGGTTTACTATATCCCTTGGACCTTCCCATTCACGATGAAACACAGAAATTGCATCGGAATTAAATTTAAGAGACACAATGCCGACTTAAGTTTAGGAAGACTGAGTCTTCCTACTGTCTATGTTTTGAGCGTTTCCTGTGTCATCAATTTTACATTCCGATGCACCTCTGTAGGTTTACTGTATCCCTTGGACCTAGCCATTGACGATGAAAAACCGAAATTGCATCGGAATTAAACATAAGAGACTCAATGCCGACTTAAGTACAGGAAGACTAAGTCTTCCTACTGTCTATGTTTTGAACGTTCGTTTCCTGTGTCATCAGTTTTACATTCCGATGCATCTCTGCAGGTTTACTGTATCCCTTGGACCTTCCCATTGGCGATGAAACACACAAATTGCATCGGAATTAAATATAAGAGACACAATGCCGACGTAAGTACGGGAAGACTGAGTCTAACTACTGTCTATATTTTGAGCGTTTGCTGTGTCACTAGTTTTACATTCCGATGCACCTCTGCAGGTTTACTGTATCCATTGGACCTTCCCATTGGCGATGAAACACAGATATTGCATCGGAATTAAATATAAGAGATACAATGCCGACTTAAGTACAAGAAACCAGTCTTCTTACAGTCAATGTTTTGAGTGTTTCCTGTGTCATCAGTTTTACTTTCCGATGCACCTCTGCAGGTTTACTATATCCCTTGGACCTTCCCATTCACGATGAAACACAGAAATTGCATCAGAATTAAATTTAAGAGACACAATGCCGACTTCAGTTTAGGAAGACTGAGTCTTCCTACTGCCTATGTTTTGAGCGTTTCCTGTGTCATCAATTTTACATTCCGATGCACCTCTTTAGGTTTACTGTATCCCTTGGACCTAGCCATTGACGATGAAAAACCGAAATTGCATCGGAAATAAACATAAGAGACACAATGCCAACTTAAGTACAGGAAGACTAAGTCTTCCTACTGTCTATGTTTTGAACGTTCGTTTCCTGTGTCATCAGTTTTACATTCCGATGCATCTCTGCAGGTTTACTGTATCCCTTGGACCTTCCCATTGGCGATGAAACACAGAAATTGCATCGGAATTAAATATAAGAGACACAATGCCGACTTAAGTACAAGAAAACAGTCTTCTTACAGTCAATGTTTTGAGTGTTTCCTGTGTCATCAGTTTTACTTTCCGATGCACCTCTGCAGGTTTACTATATCCCTTGGACCTTCCCATTCACGATGAAACACAGAAATTGCATCGGAATTAAATTTAAGAGACACAATGCCGACTTTAGTTTAGGAAGACTGAGTCTTCCTACTGTCTATGTTTTGAGCGTTTCCTGTGTCATCAATTTTACATTCCGGTGCACCTCTGTAGGTTTACTGTATCCCTTGGACCTAGCCATTGACGATGAAAAACCGAAATTGCATCGGAATTAAACATAAGAGACACAATGCCGACTTGTACAGGAAGATTAAGTCTTCCTACTGTCTATGTTTTGAACGTTCGTTTCCTGTGTCATCAGTTTTACATTCCGATGCATCTCTGCAGGTTTACTGTATCCATTGGACCTTCCCATTGACGATGTAACACAGAAATTGCATCGGAATTAAATATAAGAGACACAATGCCGACTTAAGTACAGGAAGACTGAGTCTTCCTCTTGTCTATGTTTTGAGCGTTTCCTGTGTCATCAATTTTACATTCCGATGCACCTCTGCAGGTTTACTGTATCCCTTGGACCTTCCCATTGACGATGAAAAACCGAAATTGCATCGGAATTAAACATAAGAGACACAATGCCAACTTAAGTACAGGAAGACTAAGTCTTCCTACTGTCTATGTTTTGAACGTTCGTTTCCTGTGTCCTCAGTTTTACATTCCGATAAACCTTTGCAGGTTTACTATATCCCTTGGACCTTCCCATTCACGATGAAACACAGAAATTTCATCGGAAATAAATATAAGAGACACAATGCCGACTTAAGTACAGGAAGACTGAGTGCTCCTACTGTCTATAATTTGACCGTTTCCTGTATCACCAGTTTTACATTCCGATGCACCTCTACATGTTTTCTGTATCCCTTGGACCTTCACAGTGACGATGAAACACAGAAATTGCATCGGAATTAAATATAAGAGACACAATGCCGACGTAAGTACAAGAAAACAGTCTTCTTACAGTCAATGTTTTGAGTGTTTCCTGTGTCACCAGTTTTACATTCCGATGCAACTCTGCAGGTTTACTGTATCTCTTGGACCTTCCCATTGGCGATGAAACACACAAATTGCATCGGAATTAAATATAAGAGACACTATGCCGATTTAAGTACAGGAAGATTGAGTCTTCCTACTGTCAAAGATTTGAGCGTTTCCTGTGTCACCAGTTTTACATTCCGATTCACCTCTGCAGGTTTATTGTATCCATTGGACCTTCCCATTGACGATGAAACACAGAAATTGCATTGGAATTAAATATAAGAGACACAATGCCGACTTAAGTATAGGAAGACTGAGTCTTCCTACTGTCAATGTTTGAGTGTTTCCTGTGTCACCAGTTTTACATTCCGATGCACCTCTGCAGGTTTACTGTATCGCTTGGACCTTCCCATTGGCGATGAAACACACAAATTGCATCGAAATTAAATATAAGAGACACATGCCGACTTTAGTACAATAAGACTGAGTCGAGCGTTTCCTGTGTCACCAGTTTTACATTCCGATGCACCTCTGCAGGTTTATTGTATCCATTGGACCTTCACAATGACGACGAAACACAGAAATTGAATCGGAATTAAATATAAGACACACAATGCCGACTTAAGTACAGGAAGACTGAGTCTTCCCAGTGTCTATGATTTGAGCGTTTCCTGTGTCACCAGTTTTACATTCCGATGCACCTCTGCAGGTTTCCTGTATCCCTTGGACCTTCCCATTGACGATGAAACACAGAAATTGCATCGAAATTAAATATAAGAGACACAATGCCGACTTAAGTACAAGAAAACAGTCTTCGTACGGTCAATGTTTTGACCGTTTCCTGTGTCACCAGTTTTACATTCCGATGCACCTCTGCCGGTTTACTGCATCCCTTGGACCTTCCCATTGTCGATGAAACGCAGAAATTGCATCGGAATTAAATATAATAGACACAATGCCGACTTAAGTACGGGAAGACTGAGTCTAACGACTGTCTATGTTTTGAGCGTTTCCTGTGTCACTAGTTTTACATTCCGATGCACCTCTGCAGGTTAACTGTATCCCTTGGACCTTCCCATTGACGATGAAACACAGAAATTGCATCGGAATTAAATATAATAGACACAATGCCGACTTAAGTACGGGAAGACTGAGTCTAACGACTGTCTATGTTTTGAGCGTTTCCTGTGTCACTAGTTTTACATTCCGATGCACCTCTACATGTTTTCTGTATCCCTTGGACCTTCACAGTGACGTTGAAACACAGAAATTGCATCGGAATTAAATATTAGACACACAATTCCGACTTAAGTACAAGAAAACAGTCTTCTTACAGTCAATGTTTTGAGTGTTTCCTGTGTCACCAGTTTTACATTCCGATGCAACTCTGCAGGTTTACTGTATTCCTTGGACCTTCCCATTGGCGATGAAACACACAAATTGCATCGGAATTAAATATAAGAGACACAATGCCGACTTAAGTACAGGAAGATTGAGTCTTCCTACTGTCAAAATTTTGAGCGTTTCCTGTGTCACCAGTTTTACATTCCGATTCACCTCTGCAGGTTTATTGTATCCATTGGACCTTCCTATTGACGATGAAACACAGAAATTGCATTGGAATTAAATATAAGAGACACAATGCCGACTTAAGTACAGGAAGACTGAGCCTTCCTACAGTCAATGTTTGAGCGTTTCCTGTGTCACCAGTTTTACATTCCGATGCACCTCTGCAGGTTTACTGTATCCGTTGGACCTTCCCATAGGCGATGAAACACACAAATTGCATCGAAATTAAATATAAGAGACACATGCCGACTTTAGTAAAGTAAGACTGAGTCTTCCTATTGACAATGTTTAGAGCGTTTCCTGTGTCACCATTTTTACATTCCGATGCACCTCTGCAGGTTTACTGTATCCATTGGACCTTCCCATTGACGATGAAACACAGAAATTGCATCGAAATTAAATATAAGAGACACAATGCCGACTTAAATACAAGAAAACAGTCTTCGTACGGTCAATGTTTTGAGCGTTTCCTGTGTCACCAGTTTTGCATTCCGATGCACCTCTGCCGGGTTACTGTATCCCTTGGACCTTCCCATTGTCGATGAAACACAGAAATCGCATCGAAATTAAAAATAAGAGACACAAAGCCGACTTAAGTACTGGAAGACTGAGTCTTCCTACTGTCTATGTTTTGAGCGTTTCCTGTTTCACCAGTTTTACATTTTGATGCACCTCTGCAGGATTACTGTATCCATTGGACCTTCCCATTGACGATGAAACACAGAAATTGCATCGGAATTAAATATAAGAGACACAATGCCGACTTAAGTACAGGAAGACTGAGTCTTACTACTGTCTATAATTTGGGCGTTTCCTGTGTCACCAGTTTTACATTCCGATGCACCTCTACAGGTTTACTGTATCCCTTGGACCTTCACAATGACGACGAAACACAGAAATTGAATCGGAATTAAATATAAGAGACACAATGCCGACTTAAGTACAGAAGACTGAGTCTTCCTACTGTCAATGTTTTGAGCGTTTCCTGTGTCATCAGTTTAACTTTCCGATGCACCTCTCCAGGTTTACTATATCCCTTGGACCTTCCCATTGACGATGAAACACAGAAATTGCATCGGAATTAAATATAAGACACACAATGCCGACTTAAGTACAGGGAGACTGAGTCTTCCCAGTGTCTATGATTTGAGCGTTTCCTGTGTCACCAGTTTTACATTCCGATGCACCTCTGCAGGTTTCCTGTATCCCTTGGACCTTCCCATTGACGATGAAACACAGAAATTGCATCGAAATTAAATATAAGAGTCACAATGCCGACTTAAGTACAAGAAAACAGTCTTCGTACGCTCAATGTTTTGAGCGTTTCCTGTGTCACCAGTTTTACATTCTGATGCACCTCTGCCGGTTTACTGCATCCCTTGGACCTTCCCATTGTCGATGAAACGCAGAAATTGCATCGGAATTAAATATTATAGACACAATGCCGACTTAAGTACGGGAAGAGTGAGTCTAACTACTGTCTATGTTTTGAGCGTTTCCTGTGTCACTAGTTTTACATTCCGATGCACCTCTGCAGGTTTACTGTATCCCTTGGACCTTCCCATTGACGATGAAACACAGAAATTGCATCGGAATTAAATATAAGAGACACAATGCCGACTTAAGTACGGGAAGACTGAGTCTAACTACTGTCTATTTTTTGGGCGTTTCCTGTGTCATCAGTTTTACTTTCCGATGCACCTCTCAGGTTTATTTTATCCATTGGACCTTCCCATTCACGGTGAAACACTGAAATTTCATCGGAAACAAATATAAGAGACACAATGCCGTCATAAGTGCAGGAAGACTGAGTGTTCCTACTGTCTATGTTTGAGCGTTTCCTGTGTCACCAGTTTTACACTCCGATGCACCTCTGCGGATTTACTGTATCTCTTGGACCTTCCCATTCACGATGAAACACAGAAATTGGATCGGAATTAAATATAAGAGACACAATGCCGACTTAAGTACAGGAAGACTGAGTCTTCCTACTGTCTATGTTTTGAGCGTTTCCTGTGTCACTAGTTTTACATTCCGATGCACCTCTGCAGGTTTACTGTATCCCTTGGACCTTCCCATTGACGATGAAACAAAGAAATTGCATCGGAATTAAAAATAAGAGACAGAATGCCGACTTAAGTACAGGAAGACTGAGTCTTCCTACTGTCTATAATTTGAGCGTTTCCTGTATCACCAGTTCTACATTCCGATGCACCTCTACATGTTTTCTGTATCCCTTGGACGTTCCCATTGACGATGAAACACAGAAATTGCTTCGGAATTAAATATAAGAGAGACAATGCCGACTTAAGTACAAGAAAACTGTCTTCTTACAGTCAATGTTTCGAGTGTTTCCTGTGTCACCAGTTTTACATTCCGATGCAACTCTGCAGGTTTACTGTATCCCTTGGACCTTCCCATTGGCGATGAAACACACAAATTGCATCAGAATTAAATATAAGAGACACAATGCCGACTTAAGTACAGGAAGACTGAGTCTTCCTACTGTCAATGTTTTGAGCGTTTCCTGTGTCACCAGTTTTACATTCCGATTCACCTCTGCAGGTTTATTGTATCCATTGGACCTTCCCATTGACGATGAAACACAGAAAATGCATTGGAATTAAATATAAGAGACACAATGCCGACTTAAGTACAGGAAGACTGAGTCTTCCTACTGTCAATGTTTTGAGCGTTTCCTGTGTCACCAGTTTTACATTCCGATGCACCTCTGCAGGTTTACTGTATCCCTTGGACCTTCCCATTGGCGATGAAACACACAAATTGCATCGAAATTAAATATAAGAGACACATGCCGACTTTAGTACAGTAAGACTGAGTCTTCCTACTGACAATGTTTAGAGCGTTTCCTGTGTCACCAGTTTTACATTCCGATTCACCTCCACAGGTTTACTGTATCCATTGGACCTTCCCATTGACGATGAAACACAGAAATTGCATCGAAATTAAATATAAGAGACACAATGCCGACTTAAATACAAGAAAACAGTCTTCGTACGGTCAATGTTTTGAGCGTTTCCTGTGTCACCAGTTTTACATTCCAATGCACCTCTGCAGGTTTACTGTATCCCTTGGACCTTCCCATTGGCGATCAAACACACAAACTGCATCGAAATTAAATATAAGAGACACATGCCGACTTTAGTACAGTAAGACTAAGTCTTCCTACTGACAATGTTTACAGCGTTTCCTGTGTCACCAGTTTTACATTCCGATTCACCTCCTCAGGTTTACTGTATACATTGGACCTTCCCATTGACGATGAAACACAGAAATTGCATCGAAATTAAATATAAGAGACACAATGCCGACTTAAATACAAGAAAACAGTCTTCGTACGGTCAATGTTTTGAGCGTTTCCTGTGTCACCAATTTTACATTCCGATGCACCTCTGCCGGTTTACTGTATCCCTTGGACCTTCCCATTGTCGATGAAACACAGAAATCGCATCGAAATTAAATGTAAGAGACACAATGCCGACTTAAGTACTGGAAGACTGAGTCTTCCTACTGTCTATGTTTTGAGCGTTTCCTGTGTCACCAGTTTTACATTTTGATGCACCTCTGCAGGTTTACTGTATCCATTGGACCTTCCCATTGACGATGAAACACAGAAATTGCATCGGAATTAAATATAAGAGACACAATGCCGACTTAAGTACAGGAAGACTGAGTCTTCCTACTGTCTATGTTTTGAGCGTTTCCTGTGTCACCAGTTTTACATTCTGATGCACCTCTGCAGGTTTACTGTATCCCCTGGACCTTACCATTGACGATGAAACACAGAAATTGCATCGGAATTAAATATAAGTGACACAATGCCGACTTAAGTACAGGAAGACTGAGTCTTCCTACTGTCTATGTTTTGAGCGTTTCCTGCGTCACCAGTTTTACATTCCGATGCACCTCTGCAAGTTTACTGTATCCCTTGGACCTTCCCATTGACGATGAAGAACAGAAATTGCATCGGATTTAAATATAAGAGACACAATGCCGACTTAAGTACAGGAAGACTATGACTTCCTACTGTCTATGTTTTGAACGTTTCCTGTGTCATCAGTTTTACTTTCCGATGCACCTCTGCAGGTTTACTATATCCCTTGGACCTTCCCATTCACGATGAATCACTGAAATTTCATCGGAAATAAATATAAGAGACACAATGCCGACTTAAGTACAGGAAGACTGAGTCTTCCTACTGTCTATGTTTTGAGCGTTTCCTGTGTCACCAGCTTTACATTCCGATGCACCTCTGCAGGTTTACTGTATCCCTTGGACCTTCCCATTGACGATGAAACACAGAAATTGCATCGGAATTAAATATAAGAGACACAATGCCGACTTAAGTACAGGAAGGCTGAGTCTTCCAACTGTCTATGTTTTGAGCGTTTCCTGTGTCACCAGTTTTACATTCTGATGCACCTCAGCAGGTTTCCTGTATCCCTTGGAACTTCCCATTGACGATGAAACACAGAAATTGCATCGGAATTAGATATAAGAGACACAATGCCGACTTAAGTACAGGAAGACTGAGTCTCACTACTGTCTATAATTTGAGCGTTTCCTGTGTCACCAGTTTTACATTCCGATGCACCTCTACAGGTTTACTGTATCCCTTGGTCCTTCACAATGACGATGAAACACAGAAATTGAATCGGAATTAAATATAAGAGACACAACGCCGACTTAAGTATAGGAAGACTGAGTCTTCCTACTGTTATGATTTGAGCGTTTCCTGTGTCACCAGATTTACATTCCGATGCACCTCTGCAGGTTTACTGTATCCCGTGGACCTTCCCATTGACGATGAAACGCAGAAATTGCGTCGGAATTAAATATAAGACACACAATGCCGACTTAATTACAGGAAGACTGAGTCTTCCCACTGTCTATGATTTCAGCGTTTCCTGTGTCACCAGTTTTACATTCCGATGCACCTCTGCAGGTTTCCTGTATCCCTTGGAAATTCCCATTGACGATGAAACACAGAAATTGCATCGAAATTAAATATAAAAGACACAATGCCGACTTAAGTACAAGAAAACTGTCTTCGTACGGTCAATGCTTTGAGCGTTTCCTGTGTCACCAGTTTTACATTCCGTTGCACCTCTGCCGGTTTACTGCATCCCTTGGACCTTCCCATTGTCGATGAAACACAGAAATTGCATCGGAATTAAATATAAGAGACACAATGCTGACTTAAGTACGGGAAGACTGAGTCTAACTACTGTCTATGTTTTGAGCGTTTCCTGTGTCACTAGTTTTACATTCCGATGCCCCTCTGCAGGTTTACTGTATCCCTTGGACCTTCCCATTGACGATGAAACACAGAAATTGCATCGGAATTAAATATAAGAGACACTATGCCGACTTAAGTACGGGAAGACTGAGTCTAACTACTGTCTATGTTTTGTGCGTTTCCTGTGTCATCAGTTTTACATTCCGATGCACCTCAGCAGGCTTACTGTATCCCTTGGACCTTCCCATTGACGATGAAAAACATAAATTGCATCGGAATTAAATATAAGAGACACAAAGCCGACTTAAGTACAGGAAGACTAAGTCTTCCTACTGTCTATGTTTTGAGCGTTTCCTGTGTCATCAGTTTTACTTTCCGATGCACCTCTGCAGGTTTACTATATCCATTGGACCTTCCCATTCACGATGAAACACAGAAATTTCATCGGAATTAAATATAAGAGACACAATGCCGACTTAAGTACTTCAAAACTGAGTCTCCTTAGGGTCTATGTTTTGAGCGTTTCCTGTGTCACCAGTTTTACATTCCGATACACCTCTACAGGGTTTCTGTATCCCTTGGACCCTCACAGTGACGATGAAACACAGAAATTGCATCGGAATTAAATATAAGGGACACAATGCCGACTTAAGTACAAGAAAGCAGTCTTCTTACAGTCAATGTTTTGAGCGTTTCCTGTGTCACCAGTTTACATTCCGATGCACCTCTGCAAGTTTACTGTATCCCTTGGACCTTCCCATTGACGATGAAGAACAGAAATTGCATCGGATTTAAATATAAGAGACACAATGCCGACTTAAGTACAGGAAGACTATGACTTCCTACTGTCTATGTTTTGAACGTTTCCTGTGTCATCAGTTTTACTTTCCGATGCACCTCTGCAGGTTTACTATATCCCTTGGACCTTCCCATTCACGATGAATCACTGAAATTTCATCGGAAATAAATATAAGAGACACAATGCCGACTTAAGTACAGGAAGACTGAGTCTTCCTACTGTCTATGTTTTGAGCGTTTCCTGTGTCACCAGCTTTACATTCCGATGCACCTCTGCAGGTTTACTGTATCCCTTGGACCTTCCCATTGACGATGAAACACAGAAATTGCATCGGAATTAAATATAAGAGACACAATGCCGACTTAAGTACAGGAAGGCTGAGTCTTCCAACTGTCTATGTTTTGAGCGTTTCCTGTGTCACCAGTTTTACATTCTGATGCACCTCAGCAGGTTTCCTGTATCCCTTGGAACTTCCCATTGACGATGAAACACAGAAATTGCATCGGAATTAGATATAAGAGACACAATGCCGACTTAAGTACAGGAAGACTGAGTCTCACTACTGTCTATAATTTGAGCGTTTCCTGTGTCACCAGTTTTACATTCCGATGCACCTCTACAGGTTTACTGTATCCCTTGGTCCTTCACAATGACGATGAAACACAGAAATTGAATCGGAATTAAATATAAGAGACACAACGCCGACTTAAGTATAGGAAGACTGAGTCTTCCTACTGTTATGATTTGAGCGTTTCCTGTGTCACCAGATTTACATTCCGATGCACCTCTGCAGGTTTACTGTATCCCGTGGACCTTCCCATTGACGATGAAACGCAGAAATTGCGTCGGAATTAAATATAAGACACACAATGCCGACTTAATTACAGGAAGACTGAGTCTTCCCACTGTCTATGATTTCAGCGTTTCCTGTGTCACCAGTTTTACATTCCGATGCACCTCTGCAGGTTTCCTGTATCCCTTGGAAATTCCCATTGACGATGAAACACAGAAATTGCATCGAAATTAAATATAAAAGACACAATGCCGACTTAAGTACAAGAAAACTGTCTTCGTACGGTCAATGCTTTGAGCGTTTCCTGTGTCACCAGTTTTACATTCCGTTGCACCTCTGCCGGTTTACTGCATCCCTTGGACCTTCCCATTGTCGATGAAACACAGAAATTGCATCGGAATTAAATATAAGAGACACAATGCTGACTTAAGTACGGGAAGACTGAGTCTAACTACTGTCTATGTTTTGAGCGTTTCCTGTGTCACTAGTTTTACATTCCGATGCCCCTCTGCAGGTTTACTGTATCCCTTGGACCTTCCCATTGACGATGAAACACAGAAATTGCATCGGAATTAAATATAAGAGACACTATGCCGACTTAAGTACGGGAAGACTGAGTCTAACTACTGTCTATGTTTTGTGCGTTTCCTGTGTCATCAGTTTTACATTCCGATGCACCTCAGCAGGCTTACTGTATCCCTTGGACCTTCCCATTGACGATGAAAAACATAAATTGCATCGGAATTAAATATAAGAGACACAAAGCCGACTTAAGTACAGGAAGACTAAGTCTTCCTACTGTCTATGTTTTGAGCGTTTCCTGTGTCATCAGTTTTACTTTCCGATGCACCTCTGCAGGTTTACTATATCCATTGGACCTTCCCATTCACGATGAAACACAGAAATTTCATCGGAATTAAATATAAGAGACACAATGCCGACTTAAGTACTTCAAAACTGAGTCTCCTTAGGGTCTATGTTTTGAGCGTTTCCTGTGTCACCAGTTTTACATTCCGATACACCTCTACAGGGTTTCTGTATCCCTTGGACCCTCACAGTGACGATGAAACACAGAAATTGCATCGGAATTAAATATAAGGGACACAATGCCGACTTAAGTACAAGAAAGCAGTCTTCTTACAGTCAATGTTTTGAGCGTTTCCTGTGTCACCAGTTTACATTCCGATGCACCTCTGCAGGTTTACTGTATCCCTTGGACCTTCCCATTGGCGATGAAACGCACAAATTGCATCGGAATTAAATATAAGAGACAAAATGCCGACTTAAGTACAGGAAGACTGAGTCTTCCTACTGTCAATGTTTTGTGCGTTTCCTGTGTCACCAGTTTTACATTCCGATTCAGCTCTGCAGGTTTACTGTATCCATTGGACCTTCCCATTGACGATGAAACACAGAAATTGCATTGGAATTAAATATAAGAGACACAATGCCGACTTAAGTACAGGAAGACTGAGTCTTCCTACTGTCTATGTTTTGAGCGTTTCCTGTGTCACCAGTTTTACACTCAGATGCACCTCTGCAGGTTTACTGTATCCCTTGGACCTTCCCATTGGCGATGAAACACACAAATTGCATCGAAATTAAATATAAGAGACACATGCCGACTTTAGTACAGGAAGACTGAGTCTTCCTACTGTCAATATTTTGAGCGTTTCCTGTGTCACCAGTTTTACACTCCGATGCACCTCTGCCGGTTTACTGTATCCCTTGGACCTTCCCATTCACGATGAAACACAGAAATTGAATCGGAATTAAATATAAGAGACACAATGCCGACTTAAGTACAGGAAGACTGAGTCTTCCTACTGTCTATGTTTTGAGCGTTTCCTGTGTCACCAGTTTTACATTCCGATGCACCTCTGCAGGTTTACTGTATCCCTTGGACCTTCCCATTGACGATGAAAAACAGAAATTGCATCGGAATTAAATATAAGAGACACAATGCCGACTTAAGTACAGGAAGACTAAGTCTTCCTACTGTCTATGTTTTGAGCGTTTCCTGTGTCATCAGTTTTATTTCCGATGCATCTCTGCAGGTTTACTATATTCCTTGGACCTTCCCATTCACGATGAAACACTGAAATTTCATCGGAAATAAATATAAGAGACACAATGCCGACTTAAGTACAGGAAGACTGAGTCTTCCTACTGTCTATGTTTTGAGCGTTTCCTGTGTCACCAGTTTTACACTCCGATGCACCTCTGCCGGTTTACTGTATCCCTTGGACCTTCCCATTCACGATGAAACACAGAAATTGAATCGGAATTAAATATAAGAGACACAATGCCGACTTAAGTACAGGAAGACTGAGTCTTCCTACTGTCTATGTTTTGAGCGTTTCCTGTGTCACCAGTTTTACATTCCGATGCACCTCTGCAGGTTTACTGTATCCCTTGGACCTACCCATTGACGATGAAACACAGAAATTGCCTCGGAATTAAATATAAGAGACACAATGCCGACTTAAGTACAGGAAGACTAAGTCTTCCTACTGTCAATGTTTTGAGCGTTTCCTGTGTCGCCAGTTTTACATTCCGATTCACCTCTGCAGGTTTACTGTATCCATTGGACCTTCCCATTGACGATGAAACACAGAAATTGCATCGCAATTAAATATAAGTGACACAATGCCGACTTAAGTACAGGAAGACTGAGTCTTCCTACTGTCTATGTTTTGAGCGTTTCCTGTGTCACTAGTTTTACATTCTGATGCACCTCTGCCGGTTTACTGTATCCCTTGGACCTTTCCATTGACGATGAAACACAGAAATTGCATCGGAATTAAATATAAGAGACACAATGCCGTCTTAAGTACAGGAAGACTGAGTCTTCCTACTGCCTATAATTTGAGCGTTTCCTGTGTCACCAGTTTTACATTCCGATGCACCTGTACAGATTTACTGTATCCCTTGGACTTTCTCAGTGAAGATGAAACACAGAAATTGCATCGGAATTAAATATAAGAGACACAATGCCGACTTAAGTACAGGAAGACTAAGTCTTCCTAATGTCTATGTTTTGAGCGTTTCCTGTGTCATCAGTTTTACTTTCCGATGAACCTCTGCAGATTTACTATATCCCTTGGACCTTCCACTTCACGATGAAACACAGAAATTGCATCGGAATTAAATATAAGAGACGCAATGCCGACTTCAGTTTAGTAAGACTGAGTCTTCCTACTGTCTATAATTTGAGCGTTTCCTGTGTACCAGTTTTGCATTCCGATGCATCTCTACAGGTTTACTGTATCCCTTGGACCTTCCCATTCACGATGAAACGCAGAAATTTCATCGGAAATAAATATAAGAGACACAATGCCGACTTAAGTACAGGAAGACTTAGTCTTCCTACTGTCTATGTTTGGAGCGATTCCTGTGTCACCACTTTCACATTCCGATGCACCTCTGTAGGTTTTCTGTGTCCCTTGGACCTTCCCATAGACGATGAAACACAGAAATTGCATCGGAATTGAATATAAGAGACATAATGCCGACTTAAGTACAGGAACATTGAGTCTTCCAACTGTCTATGTTTTGAGCGTTTCCTATGTCACTAGTTTTACATTCCGATGCACCTCTGCAGGTTTACTGTATCTCTTGGACCTTCCCATTGACGATGAAACACAGAAATTGCATCGGAATTGAATGTAAGAGACACGATGCCGACTTAAGTACAGGAAGACTGAGTCTTCCTACTGTCTATGTTTTGCGTTTCCTGAATCACCAGTTTGACATTCCGATGCACCTCTGCAGGTTTCTTGTATCCCTTGGACCTTCCCATTGACGATGAAACACAGAAATTGCATCGAAATTAAATATAAGAGACACAATGCCGACTTATGTACAAGAAAACAGTCTTCGTACGGTCAATGTTTTGAGCGTTTCTTGTGTCACCAATTTTACATTCCGATGCACCTCTGCCGGTTTACTATATCCCTTGGACCTTCCCATTGTCGATGAAACACAGAAATCGCGTCGGAAATTAATATAAGAGACACAATGCCGACTTAAGTACAGGAAGACTGAGTCTTCCTACTGTCTATGTTTTGAGCGTTTCCTGTGTCACCAGTTTTACATTCTGATGCACCTCTGCAGGTTTACTGTATCCATTGGACCTTCCCATTGACGATGAAACACAGAAATTGCATTGGAATTAAATATAAGAGACACAATGCGGACTTAAGTACAGGAAGACTGAGTCTTAGTAATGTCTATGTTTTGAGCGTTTCCTGTGGCACCAGTTTTACATTCCGATGCACCTCTGCAGGTTTACTGTATTCCTTGGACCTTCCCATTGACGAATAAACACAGAAATTGCATCGAAATTAAATATAAGAGACACAATGCCGACTTAAGTACAGGTAGACTAAGTCTTCCTACTGTCTATGTTTTGAACGATTCCTGTGTCATCAGTTTTACTTTCCGATGCACCTCTGCTGGTTTACTATATCCCTCGGACCTTCCCATTCACGATGAAACACAGAAATTTCATCGGAAATAAATATAAGAGACACAATGATGACTTAAGTGCAGGAAGACTGAGTCTTCCTACTGTCTATGTTTTGATCGTTTCCCGGGTCACCAGTTTTACATTCCGATGCACCTCTGCAGGTTTACTGTATTCCTTGGACCTTCCCATGGACGATGAAACACAGAAATTGCATCGGAATTAAATATAAGAGACACAATGCCGACTTAAGTGCGGGACGACTGAGTCTAACTACTGTCTATGTTTTGAGCGTTTCCTGTGTCACTAGTTTTACATTCCGATGCACATCTGCAGGTTTACTGTATCCCTTGGACCCTCCCATTGACGATGAAACATAGAAATTGCATCGAAATTAAATATAAGAGACACAATGCCGACTTAAGTACAAGAAAACTATCTTCGTACGGTCAATGTTTGGAGCGTTTCCTGTGTCACCAGTTTTACATTCCGATGCACCTCTGCCGGTTTACTGTATCCATTGGACCTTCCCATTGACGATGAAACACAGAAATTGCATCGGAATTAAATATAAGAAACACAAAGCCGACATAAGTACGGGAAGACTGAGTCTAACTACTGTCTATGTTTTGAGCGTTTCCTGTGTCATCAGTTTTACATTCCGATGCACCTCTGCAGGTTTACTGTATCCCTTGGACCTTCCCATTGGCGATGAAACACACAAATTGCATCGAAATTAAATATAAGAGACACATGCCGACTTTAGTACAGGAAGACTGAGTCTTCCTACTGTCAATATTTTGAGCGTTTCCTGTGTCACCAGTTTTACATTCCGATTCACCTCTGCAGGTTTACTGTATCCATTAGACCTTCCCATTGACGATGAAACACAGAAATTGCATCGGAATTAAATATAAGAGACACAATGCCGACTTAAGTGCGGGACGACTGAGTCTAACTTCTGTCTATGTTTTGAGCGTTTCCTGTGTCACTAGTTTTACATTCCGATGCACCTCTGCAGGTTTACTGTATCCCTTGGACCTTCCCATTGACGATGAAACACAGAAATTGCATCGGAATTAAATATAAGAGACACAATGTCGACATAAGTACTGGAAGACTGAGTCTAACTACTGTCTATGTTTTGCGTTTCCTGAATCACCAGTTTGACATTCCGATGCACCTCTGCAGGTTTCTTGTATCCCTTGGACCTTCCCATTGACGATGAAACACAGAAATTGCATCGAAATTAAATATAAGAGACACAATGCCGACTTAAGTACAGGAACATTGAGTCTTCCAACTGTCTATGTTTTGAGCGTTTCCTATGTCACTAGTTTTACATTCCGATGCACCTCTGCAGGTTTACTGTATCTCTTGGACCTTCCCATTGACGATGAAACACAGAAATTGCATCGGAATTGAATGTAAGAGACACGATGCCGACTTAAGTACAGGAAGACTGAGTCTTCCTACTGTCTATGTTTTGCGTTTCCTGAATCACCAGTTTGACATTCCGATGCACCTCTGCAGGTTTCTTGTATCCCTTGGACCTTCCCATTGACGATGAAACACAGAAATTGCATCGGAATTGAATGTAAGAGACACGATGCCGACTTAAGTACAGGAAGACTGAGTCTTCCTACTGTCTATGTTTTGCGTTTCCTGAATCACCAGTTTGACATTCCGATGCACCTCTGCAGGTTTCTTGTATCCCTTGGACCTTCCCATTGACGATGAAACACAGAAATTGCATCGAAATTAAATATAAGAGACACAATGCCGACTTATGTACAAGAAAACAGTCTTCGTACGGTCAATGTTTTGAGCGTTTCTTGTGTCACCAATTTTACATTCCGATGCACCTCTGCCGGTTTACTATATCCCTTGGACCTTCCCATTGTCGATGAAACACAGAAATCGCGTCGGAAATTAATATAAGAGACACAATGCCGACTTAAGTACAGGAAGACTGAGTCTTCCTACTGTCTATGTTTTGAGCGTTTCCTGTGTCACCAGTTTTACATTCTGATGCACCTCTGCAGGTTTACTGTATCCATTGGACCTTCCCATTGACGATGAAACACAGAAATTGCATTGGAATTAAATATAAGAGACACAATGCGGACTTAAGTACAGGAAGACTGAGTCTTAGTAATGTCTATGTTTTGAGCGTTTCCTGTGGCACCAGTTTTACATTCCGATGCACCTCTGCAGGTTTACTGTATTCCTTGGACCTTCCCATTGACGAATAAACACAGAAATTGCATCGAAATTAAATATAAGAGACACAATGCCGACTTAAGTACAGGTAGACTAAGTCTTCCTACTGTCTATGTTTTGAACGATTCCTGTGTCATCAGTTTTACTTTCCGATGCACCTCTGCTGGTTTACTATATCCCTCGGACCTTCCCATTCACGATGAAACACAGAAATTTCATCGGAAATAAATATAAGAGACACAATGATGACTTAAGTGCAGGAAGACTGAGTCTTCCTACTGTCTATGTTTTGATCGTTTCCCGGGTCACCAGTTTTACATTCCGATGCACCTCTGCAGGTTTACTGTATTCCTTGGACCTTCCCATGGACGATGAAACACAGAAATTGCATCGGAATTAAATATAAGAGACACAATGCCGACTTAAGTGCGGGACGACTGAGTCTAACTACTGTCTATGTTTTGAGCGTTTCCTGTGTCACTAGTTTTACATTCCGATGCACCTCTGCAGGTTTACTGTATCCCTTGGACCCTCCCATTGACGATGAAACATAGAAATTGCATCGAAATTAAATATAAGAGACACAATGCCGACTTAAGTACAAGAAAACTATCTTCGTACGGTCAATGTTTGGAGCGTTTCCTGTGTCACCAGTTTTACATTCCGATGCACCTCTGCCGGTTTACTGTATCCATTGGACCTTCCCATTGACGATGAAACACAGAAATTGCATCGGAATTAAATATAAGAAACACAAAGCCGACATAAGTACGGGAAGACTGAGTCTAACTACTGTCTATGTTTTGAGCGTTTCCTGTGTCATCAGTTTTACATTCCGATGCACCTCTGCAGGTTTACTGTATCCCTTGGACCTTCCCATTGGCGATGAAACACACAAATTGCATCGAAATTAAATATAAGAGACACATGCCGACTTTAGTACAGGAAGACTGAGTCTTCCTACTGTCAATATTTTGAGCGTTTCCTGTGTCACCAGTTTTACATTCCGATTCACCTCTGCAGGTTTACTGTATCCATTGGACCTTCCCATTGACGATGAAACACAGAAATTGCATCGGAATTAAATATAAGAGACACAATGCCGACTTAAGTGCGGGACGACTGAGTCTAACTTCTGTCTATGTTTTGAGCGTTTCCTGTGTCACTAGTTTTACATTCCGATGCACCTCTGCAGGTTTACTGTATCCCTTGGACCTTCCCATTGACGATGAAACACAGAAATTGCATCGGAATTAAATATAAGAGACACAATGTCGACATAAGTACTGGAAGACTGAGTCTAACTACTGTCTATGTTTTGAGCGTTTCCTGTGTCATCAGTTTTACATTCCGATGCACCTCTGCAGGTTTACTGTATCCCTTGGACCTTCCCATTGACGATGAAAAACAGAAATTGCATCGGAATTTAATATAAGAGACACAATGCCGACTTAAGTACAGGAAGACTAAGTCTTCCTACTGTCTATGTTTTGAGCGTTTCCTGTGTCATCTGTTTTACTTTCCGATGCATCTCTGCAGGTTTACTATATCCCTTGGACCTTCCCATTCACGATGAAACACTGAAATTTCATCGGAAATAAATATAAGAGACACAATGCCGACTTAAGTACAGAAAGACTGAGTCTTCCTACTGTCTATGTTTGAGCGTTTCCTGTGTCACCAGTTTTACACTCCGATGCACCTCTGCCGGTTTACTGCATCCCTTGGACCTTCCCATTCACGATGAAACACAGAAATTGAATCGGAATTAAATATAAGAGACGCAATGCCGACTTAAGTAGAGGAAGACTGAGTCTTCCTACTGTCTATAATTTGAGCGTTTCCTGTGTACCAGTTTTGCATTCCGATGCATCTCTACAGGTTTACTGTATCCCTTGGACCTTCCCATTCACGATGAAACGCAGACATTTCATCGGAAATAAATATAAGAGACACAATGCCGACTTAAGTACAAGAAGACTTAGTATTCCTACTGTCTATGTTTGGAGCGATTCCTGTGTCACCACTTTCACATTCCGATGCACCTCTGTAGGTTTTCTGTGTCCCTTGGACCTTCCCATAGACGATGAAACACAGAAATTGCATCGGAATTAAATATCAGAGACACAATGCCGACTTAAGTACAGGAACATTGAGTCTTCCTACTGTCTATGTTTTGAGCGTTTCCTATGTCACTAGTTTTACATTCCGATGCACCTCTGCAGGTTTACTGTATCTCTTGGACCTTCCCATTGACGATGAAACACAGAAATTGCATCGGAATTGAATATAAGAGACACGATGCCGACTTAAGTACAGGAAGACTGAGTCTTCCTACTGTCTATGTTTTGCGTTTCCTGAGTCACCAGTTTGACATTCCGATGCACCTCTGCAGGTTTCTTGTATCCCTTGGACCTTAACATTGACGATGAAACACAGAAATTGCATCGAAATTAAATATAAGAGACACAATGCCGACTTAAGTACAAGAAAACAGTCTTCGTACGGTCAATGTTTTGAGCGTTTCTTGTGTCACCAATTTTACATTCCGATGCACCTCTGCCGGTTTACTATATCCCTTGGACCTTCCCATTGTCGATGAAACACAGAAATCGCATCGGAATTAAATATAAGAGACACAATGCCGAATTAAGTACAGGAAGACTGAGTCTTCCTACTGTCTATGTTTTGAGCGTTTCCTGTGTCACCAGTTTTACATCCTAATGCACCTCTGCAGGTTTACTGTATCCATTGGACCTTCCCATTGACGATGAAACACAGAAATTGCATTGGAATTAAATATAAGAGACACAATGCCGACTTAAGTACAGGAAGACTGAGTCTTAGTAATGTCTATGTTTTGAGCGTTTCCTGTGTCACCAGTTTTACATTCCGATGCACCTCTGCAGGTTTACTGTATTCCTTGGACCTTCCCATTGACGAATAAACACAGAAATTGCATCGGAATTAAATATAAGAGACACAATGCCGACTTATGTACAGGTAGACTAAGTCTTCCTACTGTCTATATTTTGAACGATTCCTGTGTCATCAGTTTTACTTTCCGATGCACCTCTGCTGGTTTACTATATCCCTTGGACCTTCCCATTCACGATGAAACACAGAAATTTCATCGGAAATAAATATAAGAGACACAATGATGACTTAAGTGCAGGAATACTGAGTCTTCCTACTGTCTATGTTTTGATCGTTTCCCGGGTCACCAGTTTTACATTCCGATGCACCTCTGCAGGTTTACTGTATCCCTTGGACCTTCCCATTGACGATGAAACACAGAAATTGCACCGGAATTAAATATAAGAGACACAATGCCGACTTAAGTACAGGTATACTGAGTCTTCCTACTGTCTATGTTTTGAGCGTTTCCTGTGTCACTAGTTTTACATACCGATGAACCTCTGCAGGTTTACTGTATCCCTTGGACCTTCCCATTGACGATGAAGCACAGAAATTGCATCGGAATTAAATATAAGAGACACAATGCCCACTTAAGTACAGGAAGACTGAGTCTTCCTACATTCTATGTTTTGAGCGTTTCCTGTGTCACCAGTTTTACATTCTCATGCACCTCTGCAGGTTAACTGTATCCCTTGGACCTTCCCATTGACGATGAAACACAGAAATTGCATCGGAATTAAATATAAGAGACACAATGCCGACTTAAGTACAGGAAGACTGAGTCTTCCTACTGTCTATAATTTGAGCGTTTCCTGTGTCACCAGTTTTATTTTCCGATGCACCTCTACAGGTTTACTGTATCCCTTGGACCTTCACAGTGACGATGAAACACAGAAATTTAATCGGAAATAAATATAAGAGACACAATGCCGACTTAAGTATAGGAAGACTGAGCCTTCCTACTGTCTATGTTTTGAGCGTTTCCTGTGTCACCAGTTTTACATTCCGATGCACCTCTGCAGGTTTACTGTATTCCTTGGACCTTCCCATGGACGATGAAACACAGAAATTGCATCGGAATTAAATATAAGAGACACAATGCCGACTTAAGTGCGGGACGACTGAGTCTAACTACTGTCTATGTTTTGAGCGTTTCCTGTGTCACTAGTTTTACATTCCGATGCACCTCTGCAGGTTTACTGTATCCCTTGGACCCTCCCATTGACGATGAAACATAGAAATTGCATCGAAATTAAATATAAGAGACACAATGCCGACTTAAGTACAAGAAAACTATCTTCGTACGGTCAATGTTCTGAGCGTTTCCTGTGTCACCAGTTTTACATTCCGATGCACCTCTGCCGGTTTACTGTATCCATTGGACCTTCCCATTGACGATGAAACACAGAAATTGCATCGGAATTAAATATAAGAGACACAAAGCCGACATAAGTACGGGAAGACTGAGTCTAACTACTGTCTATGTTTTGAGCGTTTCCTGTGTCATCAGTTTTACATTCCGATGCACCTCTGCAGGTTTACTGTATCCCTTGGACCTTCCCATTGGCGATGAAACACCCAAATTGCATCGAAATTAAATATAAGAGACACATGCCGACTTTAGTACAGGAAGACTGAGTCTTCCTACTGTCAATATTTTGAGCGTTTCCTGTGTCACCAGTTTTACATTCCGATTCACCTCTGCAGGTTTACTGTATCCATTGGACCTTCCCATTGACGATGAAACACAGAAATTGCATCGGAATTAAATATAAGAGACACAATGCCGACTTAAGTGCGGGACGACTGAGTCTAACTACTGTCTATGTTTTGAGCGTTTCCTGTGTCACTAGTTTTACATTCCGATGCACCTCTGCAGGTTTACTGTATCCCTTGGACCTTCCCATTGACGATGAAACACAGAAATTGCATCGGAATTAAATATAAGAGACACAATGTCGACATAAGTACTGGAAGACTGAGTCTAACTACTGTCTATGTTTTGAGCGTTTCCTGTGTCATCAGTTTTACATTCCGATGCACCTCTGCAGGTTTACTGTATCCCTTGGACCTTCCCATTGACGATGAAAAACAGAAATTGCATCGGAATTAAATATAAGAGACACAATGCCGACTTAAGTACAGGAAGACTAAGTCTTCCTACTGTCTATGTTTTGAGCGTTTCCTGTGTCATCAGTTTTACTTTCCGATGCATCTCTGCAGGTTTACTATAACCCTTGGACCTTCCCATTCACGATGAAACACTGAAATTTCATCGGAAATAAACATAAGAGACACAATGCCGACTTAAGTACAGAAAGACTGAGTCTTCCTACTGTCTATGTTTGAGCGTTTCCTGTGTCACCAGTTTTACACTCCGATGCACCTCTGCCGGTTTACTGTATCCCTTGGACCTTCCCATTCACGATGAAACACAGAAATTGAATCGGAATTAAATATAAGAGACACAATGCCGACTTAAGTACAGGAAGACTGAGTCTTCCTACTGTCTATGTTTTGAGCGTTTCCTGTGTACCAATTTTGCATTCCGATGCATCTCTACAGGTTTACTGTATCCCTTGGACCTTCCCATTCACGATGAAACGCAGAAATTTCATCGGAAATAAATATAATAGACACAATGCCGACTTAAGTACAGGAAGACTTAGTCTTCCTACTGTCTATGTCTGGAGCGATTCCTGTGTCACCACTTTCACATTCCGATGCACCTCTGTAGGTTTTCTGTGTCCCTTGGACCTTCCCATAGACGATGAAACACAGAAATTGCATCGGAATTAAATATAAGAGACACAATGCCGACTTAAGTACAGGAACATTGAGTCTTCCTACTGTCTATGTTTTGAGCGTTTCCTATGTCACTAGTTTTACATTCCGATGCACCTCTGCAGGTTTACTGTATCTCTTGGACCTTCCCATTGACGATGAAACACAGAAATTGCATCGGAATTGAATATAAGAGACACGATGCCGACTTAAGTACAGGAAGACTGAGTCTTCCTACTGTCTATGTTTTGCGTTTCCTGAGTCACCAGTTTGACATTCCGATGCACCTCTGCAGGTTTCTTGTATCCCTTGGACATTCCCATTGACGATGAAACACAGAAATTGCATCGAAATTAAATATAAGAGACACAATGCCGACGTAAGTACAAGAAAACAGTCTTCGTACGGTCAATGTTTTGAGCGTTTCTTGTGTCACCAATTTTACATTCCGATGCACCTCTGCCGGTTTACTATATCCCTTGGACCTTCCCATTGTCGATGAAACACAGAAATCGCATCGGAATTAAATATAAGAGACACAATGCCGACTTAAGTACAGGAAGACTGAGTCTTCCTACTGTCTATGTTTTGAGCGTTTCCTGTGTCACCAGTTTTACATTCTGATGCACCTCTGCAGGTTTACTGTATCTCTTGGACCTTCCCATTGACGATGAAACACAGAAATTGCATCGGAATTGAATATTAGAGACACGATGCCGACTTAAGTACAGGAAGACTGAGTCTTCCTACTGTCTATGTTTTGAGCGTTTCCTGTGTCACCAATTTTACATTCCGATGCACCTCTGCAGGTTTACTGTATCCATTGGACCTTCCCATTGACGATGAAACACAGAAATTGCATTGGAATTAAATATAAGAGACACAATGCCGACTTAAGTACAGGAAGACTGAGTCTTAGTAATGTCTATGTTTTGAGCATTTCCTGTGTCACCAGTTTTACATTCCGATGCAGCTCTGCACGGTTTTTCTGTATTCCTTGGACCTTCCCATTGACGAATAAACACAGAAATTGCATCGGAATTAAATATAAGAGACACAATGCCGACTTAAGTACAGGTAGACTAAGTCTTCCTACTGTCTATGTTTTGAACGATTCCTGTGTCATCAGTTTTACTTTCCGATGCACCTCTGCTGGTTTACTATATCCCTTGGACCTTCCCATTCACGATGAAACACAGAAATTTCATCGGAAATAAATATAAGAGACACAATGATGACTTAAGTGCAGGAAGACTGAGTCTTCCTACTGTCTATGTTTTGATCGTTTCCCGGGGTACCAGTTTTACATTCCGATGCACCTCTGCAGGTTTACTGTATCCCTTGGACCTTCCCATTGACGATGAAACACAGAAATTGCACCGGAATTAAATATAAGAGATACAATGCAGACTTAAGTACAGGAATACTGAGTCTTCCTACTGTCTATGTTTTGAGCGTTTCCTGTGTCACTAGTCTTACATTCCGATGCAAATCTGCAGGTTTACTGTATCCCTTGGACCTTCCCATTGACGATGAAGCACAGAAATTGCATCGGAATTAAATATAAGAGACACAATGCCCACTTAAGTACAGGAAGACTGAGTCTTCCTACTGTCTATGTTTTGAGCGTTTCCTGTGTACCAATTTTGCATTCCGATGCATCTCTACAGGTTTACTGTATCCCTTGGACCTTCCCATTCACGATGAAACGCAGAAATTTCATCGGACATAAATATAATAGACACAATGCCGACTTAAGTACAGGAAGACTTAGTCTTCCTACTGTCTATGTTTGGAGCGATTCCTGTGTCACCACTTTCACATTCCGATGCACCTCTGTAGGTTTTCTGTGTCCCTTGGACCTTCCCATAGACGATGAAACACAGAAATTGCATCGGAATTAAATATAAGAGACACAATGCCGACTTAAGTACAGGAACATTGAGTCTTCCTACTGTCTATGTTTTGAGCGTTTCCTATGTCACTAGTTTTACATTCCGATGCACCTCTGCAGGTTTACTGTATCTCTTGGACCTTCCCATTGACGATGAAACACAGAAATTGCATCGGAATTGAATATAAGAGACACGATGCCGACTTAAGTACAGGAAGACTGAGTCTTCCTACTGTCTATGTTTTGCGTTTCCTGAGTCACCAGTTTGACATTCCGATGCACCTCTGCAGGTTTCTTGTATCCCTTGGACCTTCCCATTGACGATGAAACACAGAAATTGCATCGAAATTAAATATAAGAGACACAATGCCGACGTAAGTACAAGAAAACAGTCTTCGTACGGTCAATGTTTTGAGCGTTTCTTGTGTCACCAATTTTACATTCCGATGCACCTCTGCCGGTTTACTATATCCCTTGGACCTTCCCATTGTCGATGAAACACAGAAATCGCATCGGAATTAAATATAAGAGACACAATGCCGACTTAAGTACAGGAAGACTGAGTCTTCCTACTGTCTATGTTTTGAGCGTTTCCTGTGTCACCAGTTTTACATTCTGATGCACCTCTGCAGGTTTACTGTATCTCTTGGACCTTACCATTGACGATGAAACACAGAAATTGCATCGGAATTGAATATAAGAGACACGATGCCGACTTAAGTACAGGAAGACTGAGTCTTCCTACTGTCTATGTTTTGAGCGTTTCCTGTGTCACCAATTTTACATTCCGATGCACCTCTGCAGGTTTACTGTATCCATTGGACCTTCCCATTGACGATGAAACACAGAAATTGCATTGGAATTAAATATAAGAGACACAATGCCGACTTAAGTACAGGAAGACTGAGTCTTAGTAATGTCTATGTTTTGAGCATTTCCTGTGTCACCAGTTTTACATTCCGATGCAGCTCTGCACGGTTTTTCTGTATTCCTTGGACCTTCCCATTGACGAATAAACACAGAAATTGCATCGGAATTAAATATAAGAGACACAATGCCGACTTAAGTACAGGTAGACTAAGTCTTCCTACTGTCTATGTTTTGAACGATTCCTGTGTCATCAGTTTTACTTTCCGATGCACCTCTGCTGGTTTACTATATCCCTTGGACCGTCCCATTCACGATGAAACACAGAAATTTCATCGGAAATAAATATAAGAGACACAATGATGACTTAAGTGCAGGAAGACTGAGTCTTCCTACTGTCTATGTTTTGATCGTTTCCCGGGGTACCAGTTTTACATTCCGATGCACCTCTGCAGGTTTACTGTATCCCTTGGACCTTCCCATTGACGATGAAACACAGAAATTGCACCGGAATTAAATATAAGAGACACAATGCCGACTTAAGTACAGGAATACTGAGTCTTCCTACTGTCTATGTTTTGAGCGTTTCCTGTGTCACTAGTTTTACATTCCGATGCAAATCTGCAGGTTTACTGTATCCCTTGGACCTTCCCATTGACGATGAAGCACAGAAATTGCATCGGAATTAAATATAAGAGACACAATGCCCACTTAAGTACAGGAAGACTGAGTCTTCCTACATTCTACGTTTTGAGCGTTTCCTGTGTCACCAGTTTTACATTCTGATGCACCTCTGCAGGTTACCTGTATCCCTTGGACCTTCCCATTGACGATGAAACACAGAAATTGCATCGGAATTAAATATAAGAGACACAATGCCGACTTAAGTACAGGAAGACTGAGTCTTCCTACTGTCTATAATTTAAGCGTTTCCTGTGTCACCAGTTTTATTTTCCGATGCACCTCTACAGGTTTACTGTATCCCTTGGAACTTCACAGTGACGATGAAACACAGAAATTTCATCGGAAATAAATATAAGAGACACAAGGCCGACTTCAGTATAGGAAGACTGAGCCTTCCTACTGTCTATGCTTTGAGCGTTTCCTGTGTCACCAGTTTTACATTCCGATGCACCTCTGCAGGTTTACTGTATCCCTTGGACCCTCCCATTGACGATGAAACATAGAAATTGCATCGAAATTAAATATAAGAGACACAATGCCGACTTAAGTACAAGAAAACTATCTTCGTACGGTCAATGCTTTGAGCGTTTCCTGTGTCACCAGTTTTACATTCCGATGCACCTCTGCCGGTTTACTGTATCCATTGGACCTTCCCATTGACGATGAAACACAGAAATTGCATCGGAATTAAATATAAGAGACACAAAGCCGACATAAGTACGGGAAGACTAAGTCTTCCTACTGTCTATGTTTTGAGCGTTTCCTGTGTCATCAGTTTTACTTTCCGATGCATCTCTGCAGGTTTACTATATCCCTTGGACCTTCCCATTCACGATGAAACACTGAAATTTCATCGGAAATAAATATAAGAGACACAATGCCGACTTAAGTACAGAAAGACTGAGTCTTCCTACTGTCTATGTTTTGAGCGTTTCCTGTGTCACCAGTTTTACACTCCGATGCACATCTGCCGGTTTACTGTATCCCTTGGACCTTCCCATTCACGATGAAACACAGAAATTGAATCGGAATTAAATATAAGAGACACAATGCCGACTTAAGTACAGGAAGACTGATTCTTCCTACTGTCTATGTTTTGAGCGTTTCCTGTGTCACTAGTTTTACATCCGATGCACCTCTGCAGGTTACTGTATCCCTTGGACCTTCCCATTGACGATGAAACACAGAAATTGCCTCGGAATTAAATATAAGAGACACAATGCCGACTTAAGTACAGGAAGACTGAGTCTTCCTACTGTCAATGTTTTGAGCGTTTCCTGTGTCACCAGTTTTACATTCCGATTCACCTCTGCAGGTTTACTGTATCCATTGGACCTTCCCATTGACGATGAAACACAGAAATTGCATCGCAATTAAATATAAGAGACACAATGCCGACTTAAGTACAGGAAGACTGAGTCTTCCTACTGTCTGTGTTTTGAGCGTTTCCTGTGTCACTAGTTTTACATTCCGATGCACCTCTGCAGGTTTACTGTGTCCCTTGGACCTTCCCACTGACGATAAAACACAGGAATTGCATCGGAATTAAATATAAGAGACACAATGCCGACTTAAGTACAGGAAGACTGAGACTTCCTACTGTCAAGGTTTTGAGCGTTTCCTGTGTCACCAGTTTTACATTCTGACGCACCTCTGCAGGTTTTCTGTATCCCTTGGACCTTCCCATTGAGATGAAACACAGAAATTGCATCGGAATTAATTATAAGAGACACAATGCCGACTTAAGTACAGGAAGACTGAGTCTTCCTACTGTCTATAATTTGAGCGTTTCCTGTGTCACCAGTTTTACATTCCGATGCACCTGTACAGATTTACTGTATCCCTTGGACTTTCACAGTGAAGATGAAACACCGAAATTGCATCGGAATTAAATATAAGAGACACAATGCCGACTTAAGTACAGGAAGACTAAGTCTTCCTAATGTCTATGTTTTGAGCGTTTCCTATGTCACTAGTTTTACATTCCGATGCACCTCTGCAGGTTTACTGTATCTCTTGGACCTTCCCATTGACGATGAAACACAGAAATTTCATCGGAAATAAATATAAGAGACACAATTACGACTTAAGTACAGCAAGACTTAGTCTTCGTACTGTCTATGTTTTGAGCGTTTCCTGTGTTTCCAGTTTTACATTCCGATGCACCTCTGCAGGTTTACTGTATCCCTTGGATCCTCCCATTGACGACGAAACACAGAAATTGCATCGGAATTAAATATAGGAGACGCTATGCCGACTTAAGCACAGGAAGACTGAGTCTTCCTACTGTCTATAATTTGAGCGTTTCCTGTGTACCAGTTTTGCATTCCGATGCATCTCTACAGGTTTACTGTATACCTTGGACCTTCCCATTCACGATGAAACGCAGAAATTTCATCGGAAATAATAATAAGAGACACAATGCTGACTTAAGTACAGGAAGACTGAGTCTTCCTACTGTCTATGTTTGGAGCGATTCCTGTGTCACCACTATCACATTCCGATGCACCTCTGCAGGTTTTCTGTGTCCCTTGGACCTTCCCATAGACGATGAAACACAGAAATTGCATCGGAATTAAATATAAGAGACACAATGCCGACTTAAGTACAAGATGACTGAGTCTTCCTACTGTCTATGTTTTGAGCGTTTCCTATGTCACTAGTTTTACATTCCGATGCACCTCTGCAGGTTTACTGTATCTCTTGGACCTTCCCATTGACGATGAAACACAGAAATTGCATCGGAATTGAATATAAGAGACACGATGCCGACTTAAGTACAGGACGACTGAGTCTTCCTACTGTCTATGTTTTGCGTTTACTGAGTCACCAGTTTGACATTCCGATGCACCTCTGCAGGTTTCTTGTATCCCTTGGACCTTCCCATTGACGATGAAGCACAGAAATTGCATCGGAATTAAATATAAGAGACACAATGCCCACTTAAGTACAGGAAGACTGAGTCTTCCTACATACTATGTTTTGAGCGTTTCCTGTGTCTTCAGTTTGACATTCCGATTCACCTCTGCAGGTTTACTGTATCCATTGGACCTTCCCATTGACGATGAAATACAGAAATTGCATCGGAATTAAATATAAGAGACACAATGCCGACTTAAGTACAGGAAGACTGAGTCTTCCTACTGTCTATGTTTTGAGCGTTTCCTGTGTCACCAGTTTTACATTCTGATGCACCTCTGCAGGTTTACTGTATCCCTTGGACCTTCCCATTGACGATGAAACACAGAAATTGCATCGGAATTAAATATAAGGGACACAATGCCGACTTAAGTACAGGAAGACTGAGTCTTCCTACTGTCTATGTTTTGAGCGTTTCCTGTGTCAACACTTTTACATTCCGATTCACCTCTGCATACTTACTGTATCAATTGGACCTTCCCATTGACGATGAAACACAGAAATTGCCTCCGAATTAAATATAAGAGACACAATGCCGTCTTAAGTACAGGAAGACTGAGTCTTCCAACTGTCTGTGTTTTGAGCGTTTCCTGTGTCACTAGTTTTACATTCCGATGCACCTCTGCAGGTTTACTGTGTCCCATGGACCTTCCCACTGACGATAAAACACAGGAATTGCATCGGAATTAAATATAAGAGACACAATGCCGACTTAAGTACAGCAAGACCGAGTCTTCGTACTGTCTATGTTTTGAGCGTTTCCTGTGTTTCCAGTTTTACATTCCGATGCACCTCTGCAGATTTACTGTATCCCTTGGACCCTCCCATTGACGATGAAACACAGAAATTGCATCGGAATTAAATATAGGAGACGCTATGCCGACTTAAGCACAGGAAGACTGAGTCTTCCTACTGTCTATAATTTGAGCGTTTCCTGTGTACCAGTTTTGCATTACGATGCATCTCTACAGGTTTACTGTATCCCTTGGACCTTCCCATTCACGATGAAACGCAGAAATTTCATCGGAAATAAATATAAGAGACACAATGCCGACATAAGTACAGGAAGACTGAGTCTTCCTACTGTCTATGTTTGGAGCGATTCCTGTGTCACCACTTTCACATTCCGATGCACCTCTGCAGGTTTTCTGTGTCCCTTGGACCTTCCCATAGACGATGAAACACAGAAATTGCATCGGAATTAAATATAAGAGACACAATGCCGACTTAAGTACAGGAAGACTGAGTCTTCCTACTGTCTATAATTTGAGCGTTTCCTGTGTCACCAGTTTTACATTCCCAAGCACCTCTACAGGTTTACTGTATCACTTGGACCTTCACAGTGACGATGAAACACAGAAATTGCATCTGAATTAAATATAAGAGACACAATGCCGACTTAAGTACAGGAAGACTGAGTCTTCCTACTGTCTATGTTTTGAGCGTTTCCTGTGTCATCAGTTTTACATTCCGATGCACCTCTGCAGGTTTACTATATCCCTTGGACCTTCCCATTCCCGATGAAACACAGAAATTTCATCGGAAATAAATATAAGAGACACAATGCCGACTTAAGTACAGGAAGACTGAGTCTTCCTATTGTCTATGATTTGAGCGTTTTCTGTGTCACCAGTTTTACATTCTGATGCAACTCTGCAGGTTTACTGTATCCCTTGGACCTTCCCATTGGCGATGAAACACACAAATTACATCGAAATTAAACTTAAGAGACACAATGCCGACTTAAGTACAGGAAGACTGAGTCTTCCTACTGTCTATGTTTTGAGCGTTTCCTGTGTCGACAGTTTGACATTCCGATTCACCTCTGCAGTTTCACTGTATCCATTGGACCTTTCCATTGACGATGAAACACAGAGATTGCATCGGAGTTAAATATAAGAGACACAACGCCGACTTAAGTACAAGAAAACTGAGTCTTCTTACGGTCTATGTTTTGAGCGTTTCCTGTGTCACCAGTTTTACATTCCGATGCACCCCTGCCGGTTTATTGTATCCCATGGACCTTCCCATTGTCGATGAAACACAGAAATCGAATCGGATTTAAATATAAGAGACACAATGCCGACTTAAATACAGGAAGACTGAGTCTTCCTACTGTCTATGTTTTGAGCGTTTCCTGTGTCACCAGTTTTACATTCCGATGCACCTCTGCCAGTTTACTGTATCCCTTGGACCTTCCCATTGTCGATGAAACACAGAAATCGCATCGGAATTAAATACAGGAGACACAATGCCGACTTAAGTACAGGAAGACTGAGTCTTCCTACTGCCTATGTTTTGAGCGTTTCCTGTGTCATCAGTTTTACATTCCGATGCACCTCTGCAGGTTTACTGTATCCCTTGGACCTTCCCATTGACGATGAAAAACAGATATTGCATCGGAATTAAATATAAGAGACACAATGCTGACTTCAGTACAGGAAGACTAAGTCTTCCTACTGTCTATGTTTTGAGCGTTTCCTGTGTCATCAGTTTTACTTTCCGATGCACCTCTGCAGGTTTACTATATCCCTTGGACCTTCCCATTCACGATGAAACACAGAAATTTCATCGGAAAGAAATATGATAGACACAATGCCGACTTAAGTACAGGAAGACTGAGTCTTCCTACTGTCTATGTTTTGCGTTTCCTGAGTCACCAGTTTGACATTCCGATGCACCTCTGCAGGTTTCTTGTATCCCTTGGACCTTCCCATTGACGATGAAACACAGAAATTGCATCGAAATTAAATATAAGAGACACAATGCCGACTTAAGTACAAGAAAACAGTCTTCGTACGGTCAATGTTTTGAGCGTTTCTTGTGTCACCAATTTTACATTCCGATGCACCTCTGCCGGTTTACTATATCCCTTGGACCTTCCCATTGTCGATGAAACACAGAAATCGCATCGGAATTAAATATAAGAGACACAATGCCGACTTAAGTACAGGAAGACTGAGTCTTCCTACTGTCTATGTTTTGAGCGTTTCCTGTGTCACCAGTTTTACATTCTAATGCACCTCTGCAGGTTTACTGTATCCATTGGACCTTCCCATTGACGATGAAACACAGAAATTGCATTGGAATTAAATATAAGAGACACAATGCCGACTTAAGTACAGGAAGACTGAGTCTTAGTAATGACTATGTTTTGAGCGTTTCCTGTGTCACCGGTTTTACATTCCGATGCACCTCTGCAGGTTTACTGTATTCCTTGGACCTTCCCATTGACGAATAAACACAGAAATTGCATCGGAATTAAATATAAGAGACACAATGCCGACTTATGTACAGGTAGACTAAGTCTTCCTACTGTCTATGTTTTGAACGATTCCTGTGTCATCAGTTTTACTTTCCGATGCACCTCTGCTGGTTTACTATATCCCTTGGACCTTCCCATTCACGATGAAACACAGAAATTTCATCGGAAATAAATATAAGAGACACAATGATGACTTAAGTGCAGGAATACTGAGTCTTCCTACTGTCTATGTTTTGATCGTTTCCCGGGTCACCAGTTTTACATTCCGATGCACCTCTGCAGGTTTACTGTATCCCTTGGACCTTCCCATTGACGATGAAACACAGAAATCGCATCGGAATTAAATATAAGAGACACAATGCCGACTTAAGTACAGGAAGACTGAGTCTTCCTACTGTCTATGTTTTGAGCGTTTCCTGTGTCACCGGTTTTACATTCCGATGCACCTCTGCAGGTTTACTGTATCCCTTGGACCCTCCCATTGACGATGAAACATAGAAATTGCATCGAAATTAAATATAAGAGACACAATGCCGACTTAAGTACAAGAAAACAGTCTTCGTACGGTCAATGTTTTGAGCGCTTCTTGTGTCACCAATTTTACATTCCGACGCACCTCTGCCGGTTTACTATATCCCTTGGACCTTCCCATTGTCGATGAAACACAGAAATCGCATCGGAATTAAATATAAGAGACACAATGCCGACTTAAGTACAGGAAGACTGAGTCTTCCTACTGTCTATGTTTTGAGCGGTTCCTGTGTCACCAGTTTTACATTCTGATGCACCTCTGCAGGTTTACTGTATCAATTGGACCTTCCCATTGACGATGAAACACAGAAATTGCATTGGAATTAAATATAAGAGACACAATGCCGACTTAAGTACAGGAATACTGAGTCTTCCTACTGTCTATGTTTTGAGCGTTTCCTGTGTCACAAGTTTTACATTCCGATGCCAATCTGCAGGTTTACTGTATTCCTTGGACCTTCCCATTGACGATGAAGCACAGAAATTGCATCGGAATTAAATATAAGAGACACAATGCCCACTTAAGTACAGGAAGACTGAGTCTTCCTACATACTATGTTTTGAGCGTTTCCTGTGTCTTCAGTTTGACATTCCGATTCACCTCTGCAGGTTTACTGTATCCATTGGACCTTCCCATTGACGACGAAATACAGAAATTGCATCGGAATTAAATATAAGAGACACAATGCCGACTTAAGTACAGGAAGACTGAGTCTTCCTACTGTCTATGTTTTGAGCGTTTCCTGTGTCACCAGTTTTACATTCTGATGCACCTCTGCAGGTTTACTGTATCCCTTGGACCTTCCCATTGACGATGAAACACAGAAATTGCATCGGAATTAAATATAAGGGACACAATGCCGACTTAAGTACAGGAAGACTGAGTCTTCCTACTGTCTATGTTTTGAGCGTTTCCTGTGTCAACACTTTTACATTCCGATTCACCTCTGCATACTTACTGTATCAATTGGACCTTCCCATTGACGATGAAACACAGAAATTGCCTCCGAATTAAATATAAGAGACACAATGCCGTCTTAAGTACAGGAAGACTGAGTCTTCCAACTGTCTGTGTTTTGAGCGTTTCCTGTGTCACTAGTTTTACATTCCGATGCACCTCTGCAGGTTTACTGTGTCCCATGGACCTTCCCACTGACGATAAAACACAGGAATTGCATCGGAATTAAATATAAGAGACACAATGCCGACTTAAGTACAGCAAGACCGAGTCTTCGTACCGTCTATGTTTTGAGCGTTTCCTGTGTTTCCAGTTTTACATTCCGATGCACCTCTGCAGTTTTACTGTATCCCTTGGACCCTCCCATTGACGATGAAACACAGAAATTGCATCGGAATTAAATATAGGAGACGCTATGCCGACTTAAGCACAGGAAGACTGAGTCTTCCTACTGTCTATAATTTGAGCGTTTCCTGTGTACCAGTTTTGCATTACGATGCATCTCTACAGGTTTACTGTATCCCTTGGACCTTCCCATTCACGATGAAACGCAGAAATTTCATCGGAAATAAATATAAGAGACACAATGCCGACATAAGTACAGGAAGACTGAGTCTTCCTACTGTCTATGTTTGGAGCGATTCCTGTGTCACCACTTTCACATTCCGATGCACCTCTGCAGGTTTTCTGTGTCCCTTGGACCTTCCCATAGACGATGAAACACAGAAATTGCATCGGAATTAAATATAAGAGACACAATGCCGACTTAAGTACAGGAAGACTGAGTCTTCCTACTGTCTATAATTTGAGCGTTTCCTGTGTCACCAGTTTTACATTCCCAAGCACCTCTACAGGTTTACTGTATCACTTGGACCTTCACAGTGACGATGAAACACAGAAATTGCATCTGAATTAAATATAAGAGACACAATGCCGACTTAAGTACAGGAAGACTGAGTCTTCCTACTGTCTATGTTTTGAGCGTTTCCTGTGTCATCAGTTTTACATTCCGATGCACCTCTGCAGGTTTACTATATCCCTTGGACCTTCCCATTCCCGATGAAACACAGAAATTTCATCGGAAATAAATATAAGAGACACAATGCCGACTTAAGTACAGGAAGACTGAGTCTTCCTATTGTCTATGATTTGAGCGTTTTCTGTGTCACCAGTTTTACATTCTGATGCAACTCTGCAGGTTTACTGTATCCCTTGGACCTTCCCATTGGCGATGAAACACACAAATTACATCGAAATTAAACTTAAGAGACACAATGCCGACTTAAGTACAGGAAGACTGAGTCTTCCTACTGTCTATGTTTTGAGCGTTTCCTGTGTCGACAGTTTGACATTCCGATTCACCTCTGCAGTTTTACTGTATCCATTGGACCTTTCCATTGACGATGAAACACAGAGATTGCATCGGAGTTAAATATAAGAGACACAACGCCGACTTAAGTACAAGAAAACTGAGTCTTCTTACGGTCTATGTTTTGAGCGTTTCCTGTGTCACCAGTTTTACATTCCGATGCACCCCTGCCGGTTTATTGTATCCCATGGACCTTCCCATTGTCGATGAAACACAGAAATCGAATCGGATTTAAATATAAGAGACACAATGCCGACTTAAATACAGGAAGACTGAGTCTTCCTACTGTCTATGTTTTGAGCGTTTCCTGTGTCACCAGTTTTACATTCCGATGCACCTCTGCCAGTTTACTGTATCCCTTGGACCTTCCCATTGTCGATGAAACACAGAAATCGCATCGGAATTAAATACAGGAGACACAATGCCGACTTAAGTACAGGAAGACTGAGTCTTCCTACTGTCTATGTTTTGAGCGTTTCCTGTGTCATCAGTTTTACATTCCGATGCACCTCTGCAGGTTTACTGTATCCCTTGGACCTTCCCATTGACGATGAAAAACAGATATTGCATCGGAATTAAATATAAGAGACACAATGCTGACTTCAGTACAGGAAGACTAAGTCTTCCTACTGTCTATGTTTTGAGCGTTTCCTGTGTCATCAGTTTTACTTTCCGATGCACCTCTGCAGGTTTACTATATCCCTTGGACCTTCCCATTCACGATGAAACACAGAAATTTCATCGGAAAGAAATATGAGAGACACAATGCCGACTTAAGTACAGGAAGACTGAGTCTTCCTACTGTCTATGTTTTGCGTTTCCTGAGTCACCAGTTTGACATTCCGATGCACCTCTGCAGGTTTCTTGTATCCCTTGGACCTTCCCATTGACGATGAAACACAGAAATTGCATCGAAATTAAATATAAGAGACACAATGCCAACTTAAGTACAAGAAAACAGTCTTCGTACGGTCAATGTTTTGAGCGTTTCTTGTGTCACCAATTTTACATTCCGATGCACCTCTGCCGGTTTACTATATCCCTTGGACCTTCCCATTGTCGATGAAACACAGAAATCGCATCGGAATTAAATATAAGAGACACAATGCCGACTTAAGTACAGGAAGACTGAGTCTTCCTACTGTCTATGTTTTGAGCGTTTCCTGTGTCACCAGTTTTACATTCTAATGCACCTCTGCAGGTTTACTGTATCCATTGGACCTTCCCATTGACGATGAAACACAGAAATTGCATTGGAATTAAATATAAGAGACACAATGCCGACTTAAGTACAGGAAGACTGAGTCTTTGTAATGTCTATGTTTTGAGCGTTTCCTGTGTCACCGGTTTTACATTCCGATGCACCTCTGCAGGTTTACTGTATTCCTTGGACCTTCCCATTGACGAATAAACACAGAAATTGCATCGGAATTAAATATAAGAGACACAATGCCCACTTATGTACAGGTAGACTAAGTCTTCCTACTGTCTATGTTTTGAACGATTCCTGTGTCATCAGTTTTACTTTCCGATGCACCTCTGCTGGTTTACTATATCCCTTGGACCTTCCCATTCACGATGAAACACAGAAATTTCATCGGAAATAAATATAAGAGACACAATGATGACTTAAGTGCAGGAATACTGAGTCTTCCTACTGTCTATGTTTTGATCGTTTCCCGGGTCACCAGTTTTACATTCCGATGCACCTCTGCAGGTTTACTGTATCCCTTGGACCTTCCCATTGACGATGAAACACAGAAATTGCACCGGAATTAAATATAAGAGACACAATGCCGACTTAAGTACAGGAATACTGAGTCTTCCTACTGTCTATGTTTTGAGCGTTTCCTGTGTCACTAGTTTTACATACCGATGAACCTCTGCAGGTTTACTGTATCCCTTGGACCTTCCCATTGACGATGAAGCACAGAAATTGCATCGGAATTAAATATAAGAGACACAATGCCCACTTAAGTACAGGAAGACTGAGTCTTCCTACATTCTATGTTTTGAGCGTTTCCTGTGTCACCAGTTTTACATTCTCATGCACCTCTGCAGGTTAACTGTATCCCTTGGACCTTCCCATTGACGATGAAACACAGAAATTGCATCGGAATTAAATATAAGAGACACAATGCCGACTTAACTACAGGAAGACTGAGTCTTCCTACTGTCTATAACTTGAGCGTTTCCTGTGTCTCCAGTTTTATTTTCCGATGCACCTCTACAGGTTTACTGTATCCCTTGGACCTTCACAGTGACGATGAAACACAGAAATTTAATCGGAAATAAATATAAGAGACACAATCCCGACTTAAGTATAGGAAGACTGAGCCTTCCTACTGTCTATGTTTTGAGCTTTTCCTGTGTCACCAGTTTTACATTCCGATGCACCTCTGCAGGTTTACTGTATTCCTTGGACCTTCCCATGGACGATGAAACACAGAAATTGCATCGGAATTAAATATAAGAGACACAATGCCGACTTAAGTGCGGGACGACTGAGTCTAACTACTGTCTATGTTTTGAGCGTTTCCTGTGTCACTAGTTTTACATTCCGATGCACCTCTGCAAGTTTACTGTATCCCTTGGACCCTCCCATTGACGATGAAACATAGAAATTGCATCGAAATTAAATATAAGAGACACAATGCCGACTTAAGTACAAGAAAACTATCTTCGTACGGTCAATGTTTTGAGCGTTTCCTGTGTCACCAGTTTTACATTCCGATGCACCTCTGCCGGTTTACTGTATCCATTGGACCTTCCCATTGACGATGAAACACAGAAATTGCATCGGAATTAAATATAAGAGACACAAAGCCGACATAAGTACGGGAAGACTGAGTCTAACTACTGTCTATGTTTTGAGCGTTTCCTGTGTCATCAGTTTTACATTCCGATGCACCTCTGCAGGTTTACTGTATCCCTTGGACCTTCCCATTGGCGATGAAACACACAAATTGCATCGAAATTAAATATAAGAGACACATGCCGACTTTAGTACAGGAAGACTGAGTCTTCCTACTGTCAATATTTTGAGCGTTTCCTGTGTCACCAGTTTTACATTCCGATTCACCTCTGCAGGTTTACTGTATCCATTGGACCTTCCCATTGACGATGAAACACAGAAATTGCATCGGAATTAAATATAAGAGACACAATGCCGACTTAAGTGCGGGACGACTGAGTCTAACTACTGTCTATGTTTTGAGCGTTTCCTGTGTCACTAGTTTTACATTCCGATGCACCTCTGCAGGTTTACTGTACCCCTTGGACCTTCCCATTGACGATGAAACACAGAAATTGCATCGGAATTAAATATAAGAGACACAATGTCGACATAAGTACTGGAAGACTGAGTCTAACTACTGTCTATGTTTTGAGCGTTTCCTGTGTCATCAGTTTTACATTCCGATGCACCTCTGCAGGTTTACTGTATCCCTTGGACCTTCCCATTGACGATGAAAAACAGAAATTGCATCGGAATTAAATATAAGAGACACAATGCCGACTTAAGTACAGGAAGACTAAGTCTTCCTACTGTCTATGTTTTGAGCGTTTCCTGTGTCATCAGTTTTACTTTCCGATGCATCTCTGCAGGTTTACTATATCCCTTGGACCTTCCCATTCACGATGAAACACTGAAATTTCATCGGAAATAAATATAAGAGACACAATGCCGACTTAAGTACAGAAAGACTGAGTCTTCCTACTGTCTATGTTTGAGCGTTTCCTGTGTCACCAGTTTTACACTCCGATGCACCTCTGCCGGTTTACTGTATCCCTTGGACCTTCCCATTCACGATGAAACACAGAAATTGAATCGGAATTAAATATAAGCGACACAATGCCGACTTAAGTACAGGAAGACTGAGTCTTCCTACAGTCTATGTTTTGAGCGTTTCCTGTGTACCAATTTTGCATTCCGATGCATCTCTACAGGTTTACTGTATCCCTTGGACCTTCCCATTCACGATGAAACGCAGAAATTTCATCGGAAATAAATATAATAGACACAATGCCGACTTAAGTACAGGAAGACTTAGTCTTTCTACTGTCTATGTTTGGAGCGATTCCTGTGTCACCACTTTCACATTCCGATGCACCTCTGTAGGTTTTCTGTGTCCCTTGGACCTTCCCATAGACGATGAAACACAGAAATTGCATCGGAATTAAATATAAGAGACACAATGCCGACTTAAGTACAGGAACATTGAGTCTTCCTACTGTCTATGTTTTGAGCGTTTCCTATGTCACTAGTTTTACTTTCCGATGCACCTCTGCAGGTTTACTGTATCTCTTGGACCTTCCCATTGACGATGAAACACAGAAATTGCATCGGAATTGAATATAAGAGACACGATGCCGACTTAAGTACAGGAAGACTGAGTCTTCCTACTGTCTATGTTTTGCGTTTCCTGAGTCACCAGTTTGACATTCCGATGCACCTCTGCAGGTTTCTTGTATCCCTTGGACCTTCCCATTGACGATGAAACACAGAAATTGCATCGAAATTAAATATAAGAGACACAATGCCGACGTAAGTACAAGAAAACAGTCTTCGTACGGTCAATGTTTTGAGCGTTTCTTGTGTCACCAATTTTACATTCCGATGCACCTCTGCCGGTTTACTATATCCCTAGGACCTTCCCATTGTCGATGAAACACAGAAATCGCATCGGAATTAAATATAAGAGACACAATGCCGACTTAAGTACAGGAAGACTGAGTCTTCCTACTGTCTATGTTTTGAGCGTTTCCTGTGTCACCAGTTTTACATTCTGATGCACCTCTGCAGGTTTACTGTATCCATTGGACCTTCCCATTGACGATGAAACACAGAAATTGCATTGGAATTAAATATAAGAGACACAATGCGGACTTAAGTACAGGAAGACTGAGTCTTAGTAATGTCTATGTTTTGAGCATTTCCTGTGTCACCAGTTTTACATTCCGATGCACCTCTGCACGGTTTTTCTGTATTCCTTGGACCTTCCCATTGACGAATAAACACAGAAATTGCATCGGAATTAAATATAAGAGACACAATGCCGACTTAAGTACAGGTAGACTAAGTCTTCCTACTGTCTATGTTTTGAACGATTCCTGTGTCATCAGTTTTACTTTCCGATGCACCTCTGCTGGTTTACTATATCCCTTGGACCTTCCCATTCACGATGAAACACAGAAATTTCATCGGAAATAAATATAAGAGACACAATGATGACTTAAGTGCAGGAAGACTGAGTCTTCCTACTGTCTATGTTTTGATCGTTTCCCGGGTCACCAGTTTTACATTCCGATGCACCTCTGCAGGTTTACTGTATCCCTTGGACCTTCCCATTGACGATGAAACACAGAAATTGCACCGGAATTAAATATAAGAGACACAATGCCGACTTAAGTACAGGAATACTGAGTCTTCCTACTGTCTATGTTTTGAGCGTTTCCTGTGTCACTAGTTTTACATTCCGATGCAAATCTGCAGGTTTACTGTATCCCTTGGACCTTCCCATTGACGATGAAGCACAGAAATTGCATCGGAATTAAATATAAGAGACACAATGCCCACTTAAGTACAGGAAGACTGAGTCTTCCTACATTCTATGTTTTGAGCGTTTCCTGTGTCACCAGTTTTACATTCTGATGCACCTCTGCAGGTTACCTGTATCCCTTGGACCTTCCCATTGACGATGAAACACAGAAATTGCATCGGAATTATATATAAGAGACACAATGCCGACTTAAGTACAGGAAGACTGAGTCTTCCTACTGTCTATAATTTGAGCGTTTCCTGTGTCACCAGTTTTATTTTCCGATGCACCTCTACAGGTTTACTGTATCCCTTGGACCTTCACAGTGACGATGAAACACAGAAATTTCATCGGAAATAAATATAAGAGACACAAGGCCGACTTCAGTATAGGAAGACTGAGCCTTCCTACTGTCTATGCTTTGAGCGTTTCCTGTGTCACCAGTTTTACATTCCGATGCACCTCTGCAGGTTTACTGTATCCCTTGGACCCTCCCATTGACGATGAAACATAGAAATTGCATCGAAATTAAATATAAGAGACACAATGCCGACTTAAGTACAAGAAAACTATCTTCGTACGGTCAATGCTTTGAGCGTTTCCTGTGTCACCAGTTTTACATTCCGATGCACCTCTGCCGGTTTACTGTATCCATTGGACCTTCCCATTGACGATGAAACACAGAAATTGCATCGGAATTAAATATAAGAGACACAAAGCCGACATAAGTACGGGAAGACTGAGTCTAACTACTGTCTATGTTTTGAGCGTTTCCTGTGTCATCAGTTTTACATTCCGATGCACCTCTGCAGGTTTACTGTATCCCTTGGACCTTCCCATTGGCGATGAAACACACAAATTGCATAGAAATTAAATATAAGAGACACATGCCGACTTTAGTACAGGAAGACTGAGTCTTCCTACTGTCAATATTTTGAGCGTTTCCTGTGTCACCAGTTTTACATTCCGATTCACCTCTGCAGGTTTACTGTATCCATTGGACCTTCCCATTGACGATGAAACACAGAAATTGCATCGGAATTAAATATAAGAGACACAATGCCGACTTAAGTGCGGGACGACTGATTCTAACTACTGTCTATGTTTTGAGCGTTTCCTGTGTCACTAGTTTTACATTCCGATGCACCTCGGCAGGTTTACTGTATCCCTTGGACCTTCCCATTGACGATGAAACACAGAAATTGCATCGGAATTAAATATAAGAGACACAATGTCGACATAAGTACTGGAAGACTGAGTCTAACTACTGTCTATGTTTTGAGCGTTTCCTGTGTCATCAGTTTTACATTCCGATGCACCTCTGCAGGTTTACTGTATCCATTGGACCTTCCCATTGACGATGAAAAACAGAAATTGCATCGGAATTAAATATAAGAGACACAATGCCGACTTAAGTACAGGAAGACTAAGTCTTCCTACTGTCTATGTTTTGAGCGTTTCCTGTGTCATCAGTTTTACTTTCCGATGCATCTCTGCAGGTTTACTATATCCCTTGGACCTTCCCATTCACGATGAAACACTGAAATTTCATCGGAAATAAATATAAGAGACACAATGCCGACTTAAGAACAGAAAGACTGAGTCTTCCTACTGTCTATGTTTTGAGCGTTTCCTGTGTCACCAGTTTTACACTCCGATGCACATCTGCCGGTTTACTGTATCCCTTGGACCTTCCCATTCACGATGAAACACAGAAATTGAATCGGAATTAAATATAAGAGACACAATGCCGACTTAAGTACAGGAAGACTGAGTCTTCCTACTGTCTATGTTTTGAGCGTTTCCTGTGTCACTAGTTTTACATCCGATGCACCTCTGCAGGTTTACTGTATCCCTTGGACCTTCCCATTGACGATGAAACACAGAAATTGCCTCGGAATTAAATATAAGAGACACAATGCCGACTTAAGTACAGGAAGACTGAGTCTTCCTACTGTCAATGTTTTGAGCGTTTCCTGTGTCACCAGTTTTACATTCCGATTCACCTCTGCAGGTTTACTGTATCCATTGGACCTTCCCATTGACGATGAAACACAGAAATTGCATCGCAATTAAATATAAGAGACACAATGCCGACTTAAGTACAGGAAGACTGAGTCTTCCTACTGTCTGTGTTTTGAGCGTTTCCTGTGTCACTAGTTTTACATTCCGATGCACCTCTGCAGGTTTACTGTGTCCCTTGGACCTTCCCACTGACGATAAAACACAGGAATTGCATCGGAATTAAATATAAGAGACACAATGCCGACTTAAGTACAGGAAGACTGAGACTTCCTACTGTCAAGGTTTTGAGCGTTTCCTGTGTCACCAGTTTTACATTCTGACGCACCTCTGCAGGTTTTCTGTATCCCTTGGACCTTCCCATTGAGATGAAACACAGAAATTGCATCGGAATTAAATATAAGAGACACAATGCCGACTTAAGTACAGGAAGACTGAGTCTTCCTACTGTCTATAATTTGAGCGTTTCCTGTGTCACCAGTTTTACATTCCGATGCACCTGTACAGATTTACTGTATCCCTTGGACTTTCACAGTGAAGATGAAACACCGAAATTGCATCGGAATTAAATATAAGAGACACAATGCCGACTTAAGTACAGGAAGACTAAGTCTTCCTAATGTCTATGTTTTGAGCGTTTCGTGTGTCATCAGTTTTACTTTCCGATGAACCTCTGTAGGTTTACTATATCCCTTGGACCTTCCACTTCACGATGAAACACAGAAATTTCATCGGAAATAAATATAAGAGACACAATTACGACTTAAGTACAGCAAGACCGAGTCTTCGTACTGTCTATGTTTTGAGCGTTTCCTGTGTTTCCAGTTTTACATTCCGATGCACCTCTGCAGGTTTACTGTATCCCTTGGATCCTCCCATTGACGACGAAACACAGAAATTGCATCGGAATTAAATATAGGAGACGCTATGCCGACTTAAGCACAGGAAGACTGAGTCTTCCTACTGTCTATAATTTGAGCGTTTCCTGTGTACCAGTTTTGCATTCCGATGCATCTCTACAGGTTTACTGTATCCCTTGGACCTTCCCATTCACGATGAAACGCAGAAATTTCATCGGAAATAAATATAAGAGACACAATGCTGACTTAAGTACAGGAAGACTGAGTCTTCCTACTGTCTATGTTTGGAGCGATTCGTGTGTCACCACTTTCACATTCCGATGCACCTCTGCAGGTTTTCTGTGTCCCTTGGACCTTCCCATAGACGATGAAACACAGAAATTGCATCGGAATTAAATATAAGAGACACAATGCCGACTTAAGTACAAGATGACTGAGTCTTCCTACTGTCTATGTTTTGAGCGTTTCCTATGTCACTAGTTTTACATTCCGATGCACCTCTGCAGGTTTACTGTATCTCTTGGACCTTCCCATTGACGATGAAACACAGAAATTGCATCGGAATTGAATATAAGAGACACGATGCCGACTTAAGTACAGGACGACTGAGTCTTCCTACTGTCTATGTTTTGCGTTTACTGAGTCACCAGTTTGACATTCCGATGCACCTCTGCAGGTTTCTTGTATCCCTTGGACCTTCCCATTGACGATGAAACACAGAAATTGCATCGAAATTAAATATAAGAGACACAATGCCGACTTAAGTACAAGAAAACAGTCTTCGTACGGTCAATGTTTTGAGCGCTTCTTGTGTCACCAATTTTTCATTCCGACGCACCTCTGCCGGTTTACTATATCCCTTGGACCTTCCCATTGTCGATGAAACACAGAAATCGCATCGGAATTAAATATAAGAGACACAATGCCGACTTAAGTACAGGAAGACTGAGTCTTCCTACTGTCTAAGTTTTGAGCGGTTCCTGTGTCACCAGTTTTACATTCTGATGCACCTCTGCAGGTTTACTGTATCAATTGGACCTTCCCATTGACGATGAAACACAGAAATTGCATTGGAATTAAATATAAGAGACACAATGCCGACTTAAGTACAGGAATACTGAGTCTTCCTACTGTCTATGTTTTGAGCGTTTCCTGTGTCACAAGTTTTACATTCCGATGCCAATCTGCAGGTTTACTGTATCCCTTGGACCTTCCCATTGACGATGAAGCACAGAAATTGCATCGGAATTAAATATAAGAGACACAATGCCCACTTAAGTACAGGAAGACTGAGTCTTCCTACATTCTATGTTTTGAGCGTTTCCTGTGTCTTCAGTTTGACATTCCGATTCACCTCTGCAGGTTTACTGTATCCATTGGACCTTCCCATTGACGATGAAATACAGAAATTGCATCGGAATTAAATATAAGAGACACAATGCCGACTTAAGTACAGGAAGACTGAGTCTTCCTACTGTCTATGTTTTGAGCGTTTCCTGTGTCACCAGTTTTACATTCTGATGCACCTCTGCAGGTTTACTGTATCCCTTGGACCTTCCCATTGACGATGAAACACAGAAATTGCATCGGAATTAAATATAAGGGACACAATGCCGACTTAAGTACAGGAAGACTGAGTCTTCCTACTGTCTATGTTTTGAGCGTTTCCTGTGTCAACACTTTTACATTCCGATTCACCTCTGCATACTTACTGTATCAATTGGACCTTCCCATTGACGATGAAACACAGAAATTGCCTCCGAATTAAATATAAGAGACACAATGCCGTCTTAAGTACAGGAAGACTGAGTCTTCCAACTGTCTGTGTTTTGAGCGTTTCCTGTGTCACTAGTTTTACATTCCGATGCACCTCTGCAGGTTTACTGTGTCCCATGGACCTTCCCACTGACGATAAAACACAGGAATTGCATCGGAATTAAATATAAGAGACACAATGCCGACTTAAGTACAGGAAGACTGAGTCTTCCTACTGTCTATAATTTGAGCGTTTCCTGTGTCACCAGTTTTACATTCCGATGCACCTGTACAGATTTACTGTATCCCTTGGACTTTCACACTGAAGATGAAACACTGAAATTGCATCGGAATTAAATATAAGAGACACAATGCCGACTTAAGTACAGGAAGACTAAGTCTTCCTAATGTCTATGTTTTGAGCGTTTCCTGTGTCATCAGTTTTACTTTCCGATGAACCTCTGTAGGTTTACTATATCCCTTGGACCTTCCACTTCACGATGAAACACAGAAATTTCATCGGAAATATATATAAGAGACACAATTACGACTTAAGTACAGCAAGACCGAGTCTTCGTACTGTCTATGTTTTGAGCGTTTCCTGTGTTTCCAGTTTTACATTCCGATGCACCTCTGCAGTTTTACTGTATCCCTTGGACCCTCCCATTGACGATGAAACACAGAAATTGCATCGGAAATAAATATAAGAGACACAATGCCGACTTAAGAACAGAAAGACTGAGTCTTCCTACTGTCTATAATTTGAGCGTTTCCTGTGTCACCAGTTTTACATTCCCAAGCACCTCTACAGGTTTACTGTATCACTTGGACCTTCACAGTGACGATGAAACACAGAAATTGCATCTGAATTAAATATAAGAGACACAATGCCGACTTAAGTACAGGAAGACTGAGTCTTCCTACTGTCTATGTTTTGAGCGTTTCCTGTGTCATCAGTTTTACATTCCGATGCACCTCTGCAGGTTTACTATATCCCTTGGACCTTCCCATTCCCGATGAAACACAGAAATTTCATCGGAAATAAATATAAGAGACACAATGCCGACTTAAGTACAGGAAGACTGAGTCTTCCTATTGTCTATGATTTGAGCGTTTTCTGTGTCACCAGTTTTACATTTTGATGCAACTCTGCAGGTTTACTGTATCCCTTGGACCTTCCCATTGGCGATGAAACACACAAATTACATCGAAATTAAACTTAAGAGACACAATGCCGACTTAAGTACAGGAAGACTGAGTCTTCCTACTGTCTATGTTTTGAGCGTTTCCTGTGTCGACAGTTTGACATTCCGATTCACCTCTGCAGTTTTACTGTATCCATTGGACCTTTCCATTGACGATGAAACACAGGGATTGCATCGGAGTTAAATATAAGAGACACAACGCCGACTTAAGTACAAGAAAACTGAGTCTTCTTACGGTCTATGTTTTGAGCGTTTCCTGTGTCACCAGTTTTACATTCCGATGCACCCCTGCCGGTTTATTGTATCCCATGGACCTTCCCATTGTCGATGAAACACAGAAATCGAATCGGATTTAAATATAAGAGACACAATGCCGACTTAAATACAGGAAGACTGAGTCTTCCTACTGTCTATGTTTTGAGCGTTTCCTGTGTCACCAGTTTTACATTCCGATGCACCTCTGCCAGTTTACTGTATCCCTTGGACCTTCCCATTGTCGATGAAACACAGAAATCGCATCGGAATTAAATACAGGAGACACAATGCCGACTTAAGTACAGGAAGACTGAGTCTTCCTACTGTCTATGTTTTGAGCGTTTCCTGTGTCATCAGTTTTACATTCCGATGCACCTCTGCAGGTTTACTGTATCCCTTGGACCTTCCCATTGACGATGAAAAACAGATATTGCATCGGAATTAAATATAAGAGACACAATGCTGACTTCAGTACAGGAAGACTAAGTCTTCCTACTGTCTATGTTTTGAGCGTTTCCTGTGTCATCAGTTTTACTTTCCGATGCACCTCTGCAGGTTTACTATATCCCTTGGACCTTCCCATTCACGATGAAACACAGAAATTTCATCGGAAAGAAATATGAGAGACACAATGCCGACTTAAGTACAGGAAGACTGAGTCTTCCTAATGTCTATGTTTTGAGAGTTTCCTGTGTCACTAGTTTTACATTCCGATACTCCTCTGCAGGTTTACTGTATCCCTTGGGCCTTCCCATTGACGAAGAAACACAGAAATTGCTTCGGAATTTAATATAAGAGACACAATGCCGTCTTATGTACAGGAAGACTGAGTCTTCCTACTGTCTATGTTTTGAGCGTTTCCTGTGTCACCAGTTTTACATTCTGATGCACCTCTGCAGGTTTACTGTATCCCTTGGACCTTCCCATTGTCGATGAAACACAGAACTTGTATCGGAATTAAATATAAGAGACACAATGCCGACTTAAGTACAGGAAGACTGAGTCTTCCTACTCTCTATAATTTGAGCGTTTCCTGTGTCACCAATTTTACATTCCGAAGCACCTCTTCAGGTTTACTGTATCCCTTGGACCTTCACAGTGACGATGAAACACAGAAATTGCATCGGAATTATATATAAGAGACACAATGCCGACTTAAGTACAGGAAGACTAAGTCTTCCTACTGTCTATGTTTTGAGCGTTTCCTGTGTCATCAGTTTTACTTTCCGATGCACCTCTGCAGGTTTGCTATATCCCTTAGACCTTCCCATTCACGATGAAACACAGAAATTTCATCGGAAATAAATATAAGAGACACAATGCCGACTTAAGTACAGGAAGACTGAGTCTTCCATCCGTCTATGATTTGAGCGTTTCCTGTGTCACCAGTTTTACATTCCAATGCACCTCTGCAGGTTTACTATATCCCTTGGACCTTCCCATTGACGATGAAACACAGAAATTGCACCGGAATTAAATATAAGAGACACAATGCCGACTTAAGTACAGGAATACTGAGTCTTCCTACTGTCTATGTTTTGAGCGTTTCCTGTGTCACTAGTTTTACATTCCGATGCAAATCTGCAGGTTTACTGTATCCCTTGGACCTTCCCATTGACGATGAAGCACAGAAATTGCATCGGAATTAAATATAAGAGACACAATGCCCACTTAAGTACAGGAAGACTGAGTCTTCCTACATTCTATGTTTTGAGCGTTTCCTGTGTCACCAGTTTTACATTCTGATGCACCTCTGCAGGTTACCTGTATCCCTTGGACCTTCCCATTGACGATGAAACACAGAAATTGCATCGGAATTAAATATAAGAGACACAATGCCGACTTAAGTACAGGAAGACTGAGTCTTCCTACTGTCTATAATTTGAGCGTTTCCTGTGTCACCAGTTTTATTTTCCGATGCACCTCTACAGGTTTACTGTATCCCTTGGACCTTCACAGTGACGATGAAACACAGAAATTTCATCGGAAATAAATATAAGAGACACAAGGCCGACTTCAGTATAGGAAGACTGAGCCTTCCTACTGTCTATGCTTTGAGCGTTTCCTGTGTCACCAGTTTTACATTCCGATGCACCTCTGCAGGTTTACTGTATCCCTTGGACCCTCCCATTGACGATGAAACATAGAAATTGCATCGAAATTAAATATAAGAGACACAATGCCGACTTAAGTACAAGAAAACTATCTTCGTACGGTCAATGTTTTGAGCGTTTCCTGTGTCACCAGTTTTACATTCCGATGCACCTCTGCCGGTTTACTGTATCCATTGGACCTTCCCATTGACGATGAAACACAGAAATTGCATCGGAATTAAATATAAGAGACACAAAGCCGACATAAGTACGGGAAGACTGAGTCTAACTACTGTCTATGTTTTGAGCGTTTCCTGTGTCATCAGTTTTACATTCCGATGCACCTCTGCAGGTTTACTGTATCCCTTGGACCTTCCCATTGGCGATGAAACACACAAATTGCATAGAAATTAAATATAAGAGACACATGCCGACTTTAGTACAGGAAGACTGAGTCTTCCTACTGTCAATATTTTGAGCGTTTCCTGTGTCACCAGTTTTACATTCCGATTCACCTCTGCGGGTTTACTGTATCCATTGGACCTTCCCATTGACGATGAAACACAGAAATTGCATCGGAATTAAATATAAGAGACACAATGCCGACTTAAGTGCGGGACGACTGAGTCTAACTACTGTCTATGTTTTGAGCGTTTCCTGTGTCACTAGTTTTACATTCCGATGCACCTCGGCAGGTTTACTGTATCCCTTGGACCTTCCCATTGACGATGAAACACAGAAATTGCATCGGAATTAAATATAAGAGACACAATGTCGACATAAGTACTGGAAGACTGAGTCTAACTACTGTCTATGTTTTAAGCGTTTCCTGTGTCATCAGTTTTACATTCCGATGCACCTCTGCAGGTTTACTGTATCCATTGGACCTTCCCATTGACGATGAAAAACAGAAATTGCATCGGAATTAAATATAAGAGACACAATGCCGACTTAAGTACAGGAAGACTAAGTCTTCCTACTGTCTATGTTTTGAGCGTTTCCTGTGTCATCAGTTTTACTTTCCGATGCATCTCTGCAGGTTTACTATATCCCTTGGACCTTCCCATTCACGATGAAACACTGAAATTTCATCGGAAATAAATATAAGAGACACAATGCCGACTTAAGTACAGAAAGACTGAGTCTTCCTACTGTCTATGTTTTGAGCGTTTCCTGTGTCACCAGTTTTACACTCCGATGCACATCTGCCGGTTTACTGTATCCCTTGGACCTTCCCATTCACGATGAAACACAGAAATTGAATCGGAATTAAATATAAGAGACACAATGCCGACTTAAGTACAGGAAGACTGAGTCTTCCTACTGTCTATGTTTTGAGCGTTTCCTGTGTCACTAGTTTTACATCCGATGCACCTCTGCAGGTTTACTGTATCCCTTGGACCTTCCCATTGACGATGAAACACAGAAATTGCCTCGGAATTAAATATAAGAGACACAATGCCGACTTAAGTACAGGAAGACTGAGTCTTCCTACTGTCAATGTTTTGAGCGTTTCCTGTGTCACCAGTTTTACATTCCGATTCACCTCTGCAGGTTTACTGTATCCATTGGACCTTCCCATTGACGATGAAAAACAGAAATTGCATCGCAATTAAATATAAGAGACACAATGCCGACTTAAGTACAGGAAGACTGAGTCTTCCTACTGTCTGTGTTTTGAGCGTTTCCTGTGTCACTAGTTTTACATTCCGATGCACCTCTACAGGTTTACTGTGTCCCTTGGACCTTCCCACTGACGATAAAACACCGGAATTGCATCGGAATTAAATATAAGAGACACTATGCCGACTTAAGTACAGGAAGACTGAGACTTCCTACTGTCAAGGTTTTGAGCGTTTCCTGTGTCACCAGTTTTACATTCTGACGCACCTCTGCAGGTTTTCTGTATCCCTTGGACCTTCCCATTGAGATGAAACACAGAAATTGCATCGGAATTAAATATAAGAGACACAATGCCGACTTAAGTACAGGAAGACTGAGTCTTCCTACTGTCTATAATTTGAGCGTTTCCTGTGTCACCAGTTTTACATTCCGATGCACCTGTACAGATTTACTGTATCCCTTGGACTTTCACAGTGAAGATGAAACACCGAAATTGCATCGGAATTAAATATAAGAGACACAATGCCGACTTAAGTACAGGAAGACTAAGTCTTCCTAATGTCTATGTTTTGAGCGTTTCCTGTGTCATCAGTTTTACTTTCCGATGAACCTCTGTAGGTTTACTATATCCCTTGGACCTTCCACTTCACGATGAAACACAGAAATTTCATCGGAAATAAATATAAGAGACACAATTACGACTTAAGTACAGCAAGACCGAGTCTTCGTACTGTCTATGTTTTGAGCGTTTCCTGTGCTTCCAGTTTTACATTCCGATGCACCTCTGCAGGTTTACTGTATCCCTTGGATCCTCCCATTGACGACGAAACACAGAAATTGCATCGGAATTAAATATAGGAGACGCTATGCCGACTTAAGCACAGGAAGACTGAGTCTTCCTACTGTCTATAATTTGAGCGTTTCCTGTGTACCAGTTTTGCATTCCGATGCATCTCTACAGGTTTACTGTATCCCTTGGACCTTCCCATTCACGATGAAACGCAGAAATTTCATCGGAAATAAATATAAGAGACACAATGCTGACTTAAGTACAGGAAGACTGAGTCTTCCTACTGTCTATGTTTGGAGCGATTCCTGTGTCACCACTTTCACATTCCGATGCACCTCTGCAGGTTTTCTGTGTCCCTTGGACCTTCCCATAGACGATGAAACACAGAAATTGCATCGGAATTAAATATAAGAGACACAATGCCGACTTAAGTACAAGATGACTGAGTCTTCCTACTGTCTATGTTTTGAGCGTTTCCTACGTCACTAGTTTTACATTCCGATGCACCTCTGCAGGTTTACTGTATCTCTTGGACCTTCCCATTGACGATGAAACACAGAAATTGCATCGGAATTGAATATAAGAGACACGATGCCGACTTAAGTACAGGACGACTGAGTCTTCCTACTGTCTATGTTTCAAGTTTACTGAGTCACCAGTTTGACATTCCGATGCACCTCTGCCCGTTTCTTGTATCCCTTGGACCTTCCCATTGACGATGAAACACAGAAATTGCATTGGAATTAAATATAAGAGACACAATGCCGACTTAAGTACAGGAATACTGAGTCTTCCTACTGTCTATGTTTTGAGCGTTTCCTGTGTCACAAGTTTTACATTCCGATGCCAATCTGCAGGTTTACTGTATCCCTTTGACCTTCCCATTGACGATGAAGCACAGAAATTGCATCGGAATTAAATATAAGAGACACAATGCCCACTTAAGTACAGGAAGACTGAGTCTTCCTACATTCTATGTTTTGAGCGTTTCCTGTGTCTTCAGTTTGACATTCCGATTCACCTCTGCAGGTTTACTGTATCCATTGGACCTTCCCATTGACGATGAAATACAGAAATTGCATCGGAATTAAATATAAGAGACACAATGCCGACTTAAGTACAGGAAGACTGAGTCTTCCTACTGTCTATGTTTTGAGCGTTTCCTGTGTCACCAGTTTTACATTCTGATGCACCTCTGCAGGTTTACTGTATCCCTTGGACCTTCCCATTGACGATGAAACACAGAAATTGCATCGGAATTAAATATAAGGGACACAATGCCAACTTAAGTACAGGAAGACTGAGTCTTCCTACTGTCTATGTTTTGAGCGTTTCCTGTGTCAACACTTTTACATTCCGATTCACCTCTGCATACTTACTGTATCAATTGGACCTTCCCATTGACGATGAAACACAGAAATTGCCTCCGAATTAAATATAAGAGACACAATGCCGTCTTAAGTACAGGAAGACTGAGTCTTCCTACTGTCTGTGTTTTGAGCGTTTCCTGTGTCACTAGTTTTACATTCCGATGCACCTCTGCAGGTTTACTGTGTCCCTTGGACCTTCCCACTGACCATAAAACACAGGAATTGCATCGGAATTAAATATAAGAGACACAATGCCGACTTAAGTACAGGAAGACTGAGTCTTCCTACTGTCTATAATTTGAGCGTTTCCTGTGTCACCAGTTTTACATTCCGATGCACCTGTACAGATTTACTGTATCCCTTGGACTTTCACACTGAAGATGAAACACCGAAATTGCATCGGAATTAAATATAAGAGACACAATGCCGACTTAAGTACAGGAAGACTAAGTCTTCCTAATGTCTATGTTTTGAGCGTTTCCTGTGTCATCAGTTTTACTTTCCGATGAACCTCTGTAGGTTTACTATATCCCTTGGACCTTCCACTTCACGATGAAACACAGAAATTTCATCGGAAATATATATAAGAGACACAATTACGACTTAAGTACAGCAAGACCGAGTCTTCGTACTGTCTATGTTTTGAGCGTTTCCTGTGTTTCCAGTTTTACATTCCGATGCACCTCTGCAGGTTTACTGTATCCCTTGGACCCTCCCATTGACGATGAAACACAGAAATTGCATCGGAATTAAATATAGGAGACGCTATGCCGACTTAAGCACAGGAAGACTGAGTCTTCCTACTGTCTATAATTTGAGCGTTTCCTGTGTACCAGTTTTGCATTACGATGCATCTCTACAGGTTTACTGTATCCCTTGGACCTTCCCATTCACGATGAAACGCAGAAATTTCATCGGAAATAAATATAAGAGACACAATGCCGACTTAAGTACAGGAAGACTGAGTCTTCCTACTGTCTATGTTTGGAGCGATTCCTGTGTCACCACTTTCACATTCCGATGCACCTCTGCAGGTTTTCTGTGTCCCTTGGACCTTCCCATAGACGATGAAACACAGAAATTGCATCGGAATTAAATATAAGAGACACAATGCCGACTTAAGTACAGGAAGACTGAGTCTTCCTACTGTCTATAATTTGAGCGTTTCCTGTGTCACCAGTTTTACATTCCCAAGCACCTCTACAGGTTTACTGTATCACTTGGACCTTCACAGTGACGATGAAACACAGAAATTGCATCTGAATTAAATATAAGAGACACAATGCCGACTTAAGTACAGGAAGACTGAGTCTTCCTACTGTCTATGTTTTGAGCGTTTCCTGTGTCATCAGTTTTACATTCCGATGCATATCTGCAGGTTTACTATATCCCTTGGACCTTCCCATTCCCGATGAAACACAGAAATTTCATCGGAAATAAATATAAGAGACACAATGCCGACTTAAGTACAGGAAGACTGAGTCTTCCTATTGTCTATGATTTGAGCGTTTTCTTTGTCACCAGTTTTACATTCTGATGCAACTCTGCAGGTTTACTGTATCCCTTGGACCTTCCCATTGGCGATGAAACACACAAATTACATCGAAATAAAACTTAAGAGACACAATGCCGACTTAAATACAGGAAGACTGAGTCTTCCTACTGTCTATGTTTTGAGCGTTTCCTGTGTCACCAGTTTTACATTCCGATGCACCTCTGCCAGTTTACTGTATCCCTTGGACCTTCCCATTGTCGATGAAACACAGAAATCGCATCGGAATTAAATACAGGAGACACAATGCCGACTTAAGTACAGGAAGACTGAGTCTTCCTACTGTCTATGTTTTGAGCGTTTCCTGTGTCATCAGTTTTACATTCCGATGCACCTCTGCAGGTTTACTGTATCCCTTGGACCTTCCCATTGACGATGAAAAACAGATATTGCATCGGAATTAAATATAAGAGACACAATGCTGACTTCAGTACAGGAAGACTAAGTCTTCCTACTGTCTATGTTTTGAGCGTTTCCTGTGTCATCAGTTTTACTTTCCGATGCACCTCTGCAGGTTTACTATATCCATTGGACCTTCCCATTCACGATGAAACACAGAAATTTCATCGGAAAGAAATATGAGAGACACAATGCCGACTTAAGTACAGGAAGACTGAGTCTTCCTACTGTCTATGTTTTGAGAGTTTCCTGTGTCACTAGTTTTACATTCCGATACTCCTCTGCAGGTTTACTGTATCCCTTGGACCTTCCCATTGTCGATGAAACACAGAAATCGCATCGGAATTAAATATAGGAGACACAATGCCGACTTAAGTACAGGAAGACTGAGTCTTCCTACTGTCTATGTTTTGAGAGTTTCCTGTGTCATCAGTTTTCCATTCCGATCCATCTCTGCAGGTTTACTGTACCCCTTGGACCTTCCCATTGACGATAAAAAACAGATATTGCATCGGAATTAAATATAAGAGGCACAACGCCGACTTAAGTACAGGAAGACTAAGTCTTCCTAATGTCTATGTTTTGAGCGTTTCCTGTGTCATCAGTTTTACTTTCCGATGCACCTCTGCAGGTTTACTATATCCCTTGGACCTTCCCATTCACGATGAAACACAGAAATTTCATCGGAAATAAATATGAGAGACACAATGCCGACTTAAGTACAGGAAGACTGAGTCTTCCTACTGTCTATGTTTTGGGCGTTTCCTGTGTCAACACTTTTACATTCCGATTCACCTCTACAGGTTTACTGTATCCCTTGGACCTTCCCATTGACGATGAAACACAGAAATTGCATCGGAAGTAAATATAAGAGACACAATGCCGACATAAGTACAAGAAAACTGCGTCTTCTTACGGTCTATGTTTTGAGCGTTTCCTGTGTCACCAGTTTTACATTCCGATGCACATCTGCGCTTTTACTGTATCCCTTGGACCTTCCCAGTGACGATGAAACACAGAAATTGCATCGGAATTAAATATAAGAGACACAATGCCGACTTAAGTACAGCAAGACTGACTCTTCATACTGTCAAGGTTTGGCCGTTTCCTGTATCACCAGTTTTTCATTCTGATGCACCTCTGCAGGTTTACTGTATCATTTGAACCTTCCCATTGACGATGAAACACAGAAATTGCATCGGAATTAAATACAAGAGACACAATGCCAACTTAAGTACAGGAAGACTGAGTCTTCCTACTGTCTATAATTTGAGCGTTTCCTGTGTCACCAGTTTTACATTCCGATGCACCTCTCAAGCCTTACTGTATCCCTTGGACCATCACAGTGACGATGAAACACAGAAATTGCATCGGAATTAAATATAAGAGACACAATGCCGACTTAAGTACAAGAAAACAGTCTTCTTACGGTCAATATTTTGAGCGTTTCCTGTGTCACCAGTTTTACAATCCGATGCACCTCTGCAGGTTTACTGTATCCCTTGGACCTTCCCATTGGCGATGAAACCCACAAATTGCATCGAAATTAAATATAAGAGACACAATGCCGACTTAAGAACAGGTAGACTAAGTCTTCCTACTGTCTATGTTTGATGGTTTCCTGGGTCACCAGTTTTACATTCCGATGGACCTCTACAGGTTAACTGTATCCATTGGACCTTCCCATTGACGATGAAACACAGAAATTGCATCGGAATTAAATATAAGAGACACAACGCCGACTTAAGTACAAGAAAACTGAGTCTTCCTACTGTCTATGATTTGAGCGTTTCCTGTGTCATCAGTTTTACATTCCGATGCACCTCTGCAGGTTTACTGTATCCCTTGGACCTTCCCATTGACGATGAAAAACAGATATTGCATCGGAGTTAAATATAAGAGACACAATGCCGACTTAAGTACAGGAAGACTAAGTCTTCCTACTGTCTATGTTTTGAGCGTTTCCTGTGTCATCAGTTTTACTTTCCGATGCACCTCTGCAGGTTTACTATATCCCTTGGACCTTCCCATTCACGATGAAACATAGAAATTTCATCGGAAATAAATATGAGAGACACAATGCCGACTTAAGTACAGGAAGACTGAGTCTTCCTACTGTCTATGTTTTGAGCTTTTCCTGTGTCACCAGTTTTACATTCCGATGCACCTCTGCACGTTTACTGTATCCCTTGGACCTTCCCATTGGCGATGAAACACAGAATTTGCATCGGAAGTAAATATAAGTGACACAATGCCGACATAAGTACAAGAAAACTGAGTCTTCTTACGGTCTATGTTTTGAGCGTTTCCTGTGTCACCAGTTTTACATTCCGATGCACATCTGCGGGTTTACTGTGTCCCTTGGACCTTCCCATCGACGATGAAACACAGAAATTGCATCGGAATTAAATATAAGAGACACAATGCCGACTTAAGTACAGGAAGACTGAGTCTTCCTACTCTCTATAATTTGAGAGTTTCCTGTGTCACCAGTTGTACATTCCGATGCACCTCCGCAGGTTTACTGTATTCCTTGGACCTTCCCATTGGCGATGAAACACACAAATTACATCGAAATTAAATATAAGAGACACAATGCCGACTTAAGTACAGGAAGACTGAGTCTTCCTACTGTCTATGTTTTAAGCGTTTCCTTTGTCACCAGTTTTACATTCCGATGAACCACTACAGGTTTACTGTATCCCTTGGACCTTCACAGTGACGATGAAACACAGAAATTGCATCGGAATTAAATATAAGAGACACAATGCCGACTTCAGTTCAAGAAAACAGTCTTCTTACAGTCAATATTTTGAGCGTTTCCTGTGTCACCAGTTTTACATTCCGATGCACCTCTGCAGGTTTACTGTATCCCTTGGACCTTCCCATTGGCGATCAAACCCACAAATTGCATCGAAATTAAATATAAGAGACACAATGCCGACTTAAATACAGGAAGACTGAGTCTTCCTACTGTCTATGTTTTGAGCGTTTCCTGTGTCACCAGTTTTACATTCCGATGCACCTCTGCCGGTTTACTGTATCCCTTGGACCTTCCTATTGTCGATGAAACACAGAAATCGCATCGGAATTAAATATAGGAGACACAATGCCGACTTAAGTACAGGAAGACTGAGTCTTCCTACTGTCTATGTTTTGAGAGTTTCCTGTGTCATCAGTTTTACATTCCGATCCATCTCTGCAGGTTTACTGTACCCCTTGGACCTTCCCATTGACGATGAAAAACAGATATTGCATCGGAATTAAATATAAGAGACACAATGCCGACTTAAGTACAGGAAGACTAAGTCTTCCTACTGTCTATGTTTTGAGCGTTTCCTGTGTCATCAGTTATACTTTCCGATGCACCTCTGCAGGTTTACTGCACCTTCCCATTCACGATGAAACACAGAAATTTCATCGGAAATAAATATGAGAGACACAATTCCGACTTAAGTACAGGAAGACTGAGTCTTCCTACTGTCTATGTGTTGGGCGTTTCCTGTGTCACCAGTTTTACATTCCGATGCACCTCTGCACGTTTACTGTACCCCTTGGACCTTCCCATTGACGATGAAACACAGAAATTGCATCGGAAGTAAATATAAGAGACACAATGCCGACATAAGTACAAGAAAACTGAGTCTTCTTACGGTCTATGTTTTGAGCTTTTCCTGTGTCACCAGTTTTACATTCTGATGCACATCTGCGGGTTTACTGTGTCCCTTAGACCTTCCCATTGACGATGAAACACAGAAATTGCATCGGAATTAAATATAAGAGACACAATGCCGACTTAAGTACAGGAAGACTGAGTCTTCCTACTCTCTATAATTTGAGCGTTTCCTGTGTCACCAGTTTTACATTCCGATGCACCTCCGCAGGTTTACTGTGTTCCTTGGACCTTCCCATTGGCGATGAAACACACAAATTACTTCGAAATTAAATATAAGAGACACAATGCCGACTTAAGTACAGGAAGACTGAGTCTTCCTACTGTCTATGTTTTGAGCGATTCCTGTGTCGACAATTTGACATTCCGATTCACCTCTGCAGGTTTACTGTATCCATTGGACCTTCCCATTGACGATGAAACACAGAAATCGCATCGGAATTAAATATAGGAGACACAATGCCGACTTAAATACAGGAAGACTGAGTCTTCCTACTGTCTATGTTTTGAGCGTTTCCTTTGTCACCAGTTTTACATTCCGATGCACCACTACAGGTTTACTGTATCCCTTGGACCTTCACAGTGACGATGAAACACAGAAATTGCATCGGAATTAAATATAAGAGACACAATACCGACTTAAGTACAAGAAAACAGTCTTCTTACAGTCAATATTTTGAGCGTTTCCTGTGTCACCAGTTTTACATTCTGATGCACCTCTGCAGGTTTACTGTATCCCTTGGACCTTCCCATTGGCGATCAAACCCACAAATTGCATCGAAATTAAATATAAGAGACACAATGCCGACTTAAATACAGGAAGACCGAGTCTTCCTACTGTCTATGTTTTGAGCGTTTCCTGTGTCACCAGTTTTACATTCCGATGCACCTCTGCCGGTTTACTGTATCCCTTGGACCTTCCCATTGTCGATGAAACACAGAAATCGCATCGGAATTAAATATAGGAGACACAATGCCGACTTAAGTACAGGAAGACTGAGTTTTCCTACTGTCTATGTTTTGAGAGTTTCCTGTGTCATCAGTTTTACATTCCGATCCATCTCTGCAGGTTTACTGTACCCCTTGGACCTTCCCATTGACGATGAAAAACAGATATTGCATCGGAATTAAATATAAGAGACACAATGCCGACTTAAGTACAGGAAGACTAAGTCTTCCTACTGTCTATGTTTTGTGCGTTTCCTGTGTTCAAATGGCTCTGAGCACTATGGGACTCAACTGCTAAGGTCATTAGTCCCCTAGAACTTAGAACTAGTTAAACCTAACTAACCTAAGGACATCACAAACATCCATGCCCGAGGCAGGATTCGAACCTGCGACCGTAGCGGTCTTGCGGTTCCAGACTGCAGCGCCTTTAACCGCACGGCCACTTCGCGTTTCCTGTGTCATCAGTTATACTTTCCGATGCACCTCTGCAGGTTTACTATATCCCTTGGACCTTCCCATTCACGATGAAACACAGAAATTTCATCGGAAATAAATATGAGAGACACAATGCCGACTTAAGTACAGGAAGACTGAGTCTTCCTACTGTCTATGCTTTGGGCGTTTCCTGTGTCACCAGTTTTACATTCCGATGCACCTCTGCAGGTTTACTGTATCCCTTGGACCTTCCCATTGACGATGAAACACAGAAATCGCATCGGAAGTAAATATAAGAGACACAATGCCGACATAAGTACAAGAAAACTGAGTCTTCTTACGGTCTATGTTTTGAGCGTTTCCTGTGTCACCAGTTTTACATTCCGATGCACATCTGCGCTTTTACTGTATCCCTTGGACCATCCCATTGACGATGAAACACAGAAATTGCATCGGAATTAAATATAAGAGACACAATGCCGACTTAAGTACAGCAAGACTGAGTCTTCATACTGTCAAGGTTTGGCCGTTTTCTGTGTCACCAGTTTTACATTCTGATGCACCTCTGCAGGTTTACTGTATCATTTGAACCTTCCCATTGACGATGAAATACAGAAATTGCATCGGAATTAAATACAAGAGACACAATGCCAACTTAAGTACAGGAAGACTGAGTCTTCCTACTGTCTATAATTTGAGCGTTTCCTGTGTCACTAGTTTTACATTCCGATGCACCTCTCAAGCCTTACTGTATCCCTTGGACCATCACAGTGACGATGAAACACAGAAATTGCATCGGAATTAAATATAAGAGACACAATGCCGACTTAAGTACAAGAAAACAGTCCTCTTACGGTCAATATTTTGAGCGTTTCCTGTGTCACCAGTTTTACAATCCGATGCACCTCTGCAGGTTTACTGTATCCCTTGGACCTTCCCATTATCGATGAAACCCACAAATTGCATCGAAATTAAATATAAGAGACACAATGCCGACTTAAGTACAGGTAGACTAAGTCTTCCTACTGTCTATGTTTGATCGTTTCCTGGGTCACCAGTTTTACATTCCGATGGACCTCTGCAGGTTTACTGTATCCATTGGACCTTCCCATTGACGATGAAACACAGAAATTGCATCGGAATTAAATATGAGAGACACAATGCCGACTTAAGTACAGGAAGACTGAGTCTTCTTACTCTCTATAATTTGAGCGTTTCCTGTGTCACCAGTTTTACATTCCGATGCACATCTGCGCTTTTACTGTATCCCTTGGACCATCCCATTGACGATGAAACACAGAAATTGCATCGGAATTAAATATAAGAGACACAATGCCGACTTAAGTACAGCAAGACTGAGTCTTCATACTGTCAAGGTTTGGCCGTTTTCTGTGTCACCAGTTTTACATTCTGATGCACCTCTGCAGGTTTACTGTATCATTTGAACCTTCCCATTGACGATGAAATACAGAAATTGCATCGGAATTAAATACAAGAGACACAATGCCAACTTAAGTACAGGAAGACTGAGTCTTCCTACTGTCTATAATTTGAGCGTTTCCTGTGTCACTAGTTTTACATTCCGATGCACCTCTCAAGCCTTACTGTATCCCTTGGACCATCACAGTGACGATGAAACACAGAAATTGCATCGGAATTAAATATAAGAGACACAATGCCGACTTAAGTACAAGAAAACAGTCCTCTTACGGTCAATATTTTGAGCGTTTCCTGTGTCACCAGTTTTACAATCCGATGCACCTCTGCAGGTTTACTGTATCCCTTGGACCTTCCCATTATCGATGAAACCCACAAATTGCATCGAAATTAAATATAAGAGACACAATGCCGACTTAAGTACAGGTAGACTAAGTCTTCCTACTGTCTATGTTTGATCGTTTCCTGGGTCACCAGTTTTACATTCCGATGGACCTCTGCAGGTTTACTGTATCCATTGGACCTTCCCATTGACGATGAAACACAGAAATTGCATCGGAATTAAATATAAGAGACACAATGCCGACTTAAGTACAAGAAAACTGAGTATTCTTACGGTCTATGTTTTTGGCGATTCCTGTATCACCAGTTTTACATTCCGATGCACCCCTGCCGGTTTACTGTATCCCATGGACCTTCCCATTGTCGATGAAACACAGAAATCGCATCGGATTTATATATAAGAGACACAATGCCGACTTAAGTACAGGAACACTGAGTCTTCCTACTGTCTATGTTTTGCTCGTTTCCTTTGTCACCAGTTTTACATTCCTATTCACCTCTGCAGGTTAACTGTATCCATTGGACCTTCCCATTGACGATGAAACACAGAAATTGCATCGGAATTAAATATAAGAGACACAACGCTGACTTAAGTACAAGAAAACTGAGTCTTCTTACGGTCTATGTTTTGAGCATTTCCTGTGACATCAGTTTTACAATCTGATGCACCTCTGCAGGTTTACTGTATCCCTTGGACCTTCCCATTGACTATGAAACACAGAAATTGTTTCGGAATTAAATATAAGAGACACAATGCCGACTTAAGTAAAGGATGACTGAGTCTTCCTACTGTCTATAATTTGAGCGTTTCCTGTGTCACCAGTTTTACATTCCGATGCACCACTACAGGTTTACTGTATCCCTTGGACCTTCACAGTGACGATGAAACACAGAAATTGTATCGGAATTAAATATAAGAGACACAATGCCGACTTAAGTACAAGAAATCAGTCTTCTTACAGTCAATATTTTGAGCGTTTCCTGTGTCACCAGTTTTACATTCCGATGCACCTCTGCAGGTTTACTGTATCCCTTGGACCTTCCCATTGGCGATCAAACCCACAAATTGCATCGAAATTAAATATAAGAGACACAATGCCGACTTAAATACAGGAAGACTGAGTCTTCCTACTGTCTATGTTTTGAGCGTTTCCTGTGTCACCAGTTTTACATTCCGATGCACCTCTGCCGGTTTACTGTATCTCTTGGACCTTCCCATTGTCGATGAAACACAGAAATCGCATCGGAATTAAATATAGGAGACACAATGCCGACTTAAGTACAGGAAGACTGAGTCTTGCTACTGTCTATGTTTTGAGAGTTTCCTGTGTCATCAGTTTTACATTCCGATCCATCTCTGCAGGTTTACTGTACCCCTTGGACCTTCCCATTGACGATGAAAAACAGATATTGCATCTGAATTAAATATAAGAGACACAATGCCGACTTAAGTACAGGAAGACTAAGTCTTCCTACTGTCTATGTTTTGAGCGTTTCCTGTGTCATCAGTTTTACTTTCCGATGCACCTCTGCAGGTTTACTATATCCCTTGGACCTTCCCATTCACGATGAAACACAGAAATTTCATCGGAAATAAATATGAGAGACACAATGCCGACTTCAGTACAGGAAGACTGAGTCTTCCTACTGTCTATGTTTTGGGCGTTTCCTGTGTCACCAGTTTTACATTCCGATGCACCTCTGCAGGTTTACTGTATCCCTTGGACCTTCCCATTGACGATGAAACACAGAAATTGCATCGGAAGTAAATATAAGAGACACAATGCCGACATAAGTACAAGAAAACTGAGTCTTCTTACGGTCTATGTTTTGAGCGTTTCCTGTGTCACCAGTTTTACATTCTGATGCACATCTGCGGGTTTACTGTGTCCCTTGGACCTTCCCATTGACGATGAAACACAGAAATTGCATCGGAATTAAATATAAGAGACACAATGCCGACTTAAGTACAGGAAGACTGAGTCTTCCTACTCTCTATAATTTGAGCGTTTCCTGTGTCACCAGTTTTACATTCCGATGCACCTCCGCAGGTTTACTGTGTTCCTTGGACCTTCCCATTGGCGATGAAACACACAAATTACATCGAAATTAAATATAAGAGACACAATGCCGACTTAAGTACAGGAAGACTGAGTCTTCCTACTGTCTATGTTTTGAGCGATTCCTGTGTCGACAATTTGACATTCCGATTCACCTCTGCAGGTTTACTGTATCCATTGGACCTTCCCATTGACGATGAAACACAGAAATTGCATCGGAATTAAATATAAGAGACACAATGCCGACTTAAGTACAAGAAAACTGAGTATTCTTACGGTCTATGTTTTTGGCGATTCCTGTGTCACCAGTTTTACATTCCGATGCACCCCTGCCGATTTACTGTATCCCATGGACCTTCCCATTGACGATGAAACACAGAAATCGCATCGGATTTATATACAAGAGACACAATGCCGACTTAAGTACAGGAAGACTGAGTCTTCCTACTGTCTATGTTTTGAGCGTTTCCTGTGTCACCAGTTTTACATTCCGATGCACCTCTGCCGGTTTACTGTATCCCTTGGACCTTCCTATTGTCGATGAAACACAGAAATCGCATCGGAATTAAATATAGGAGACACAATGCCGACTTAAGTACAGGAAGACTGAGTCTTCCTACTGTCTATGTTTTGAGAGTTTCCTGTGTCATCAGTTTTACATTCCGATCCATCTCTGCAGGTTTACTGTACCCCTTGGACCTTCCCATTGACGATGAAAAACAGATATTGCATCGGAATTAAATATAAGAGACACAATGCCGACTTAAGTACAGGAAGACTAAGTCTTCCTACTGTCTATGTTTTGAGCGTTTCCTGTGTCATCAGTTATACTTTCCGATGCACCTCTGCAGGTTTACTGCACCTTCCCATTCACGATGAAACACAGAAATTTCATCGGAAATAAATATGAGAGACACAATTCCGACTTAAGTACAGGAAGACTGAGTCTTCCTACTGTCTATGTGTTGGGCGTTTCCTGTGTCACCAGTTTTACATTCCGATGCACCTCTGCACGTTTACTGTACCCCTTGGACCTTCCCATTGACGATGAAACACAGAAATTGCATCGGAAGTAAATATAAGAGACACAATGCCGACATAAGTACAAGAAAACTGAGTCTTCTTACGGTCTATGTTTTGAGCTTTTCCTGTGTCACCAGTTTTACATTCTGATGCACATCTGCGGGTTTACTGTGTCCCTTAGACCTTCCCATTGACGATGAAACACAGAAATTGCATCGGAATTAAATATAAGAGACACAATGCCGACTTAAGTACAGGAAGACTGAGTCTTCCTACTCTCTATAATTTGAGCGTTTCCTGTGTCACCAGTTTTACATTCCGATGCACCTCCGCAGGTTTACTGTGTTCCTTGGACCTTCCCATTGGCGATGAAACACACAAATTACTTCGAAATTAAATATAAGAGACACAATGCCGACTTAAGTACAGGAAGACTGAGTCTTCCTACTGTCTATGTTTTGAGCGATTCCTGTGTCGACAATTTGACATTCCGATTCACCTCTGCAGGTTTACTGTATCCATTGGACCTTCCCATTGACGATGAAACACAGAAATCGCATCGGAATTAAATATAGGAGACACAATGCCGACTTAAATACAGGAAGACTGAGTCTTCCTACTGTCTATGTTTTGAGCGTTTCCTTTGTCACCAGTTTTACATTCCGATGCACCACTACAGGTTTACTGTATCCCTTGGACCTTCACAGTGACGATGAAACACAGAAATTGCATCGGAATTAAATATAAGAGACACAATACCGACTTAAGTACAAGAAAACAGTCTTCTTACAGTCAATATTTTGAGCGTTTCCTGTGTCACCAGTTTTACATTCTGATGCACCTCTGCAGGTTTACTGTATCCCTTGGACCTTCCCATTGGCGATCAAACCCACAAATTGCATCGAAATTAAATATAAGAGACACAATGCCGACTTAAATACAGGAAGACCGAGTCTTCCTACTGTCTATGTTTTGAGCGTTTCCTGTGTCACCAGTTTTACATTCCGATGCACCTCTGCCGGTTTACTGTATCCCTTGGACCTTCCCATTGTCGATGAAACACAGAAATCGCATCGGAATTAAATATAGGAGACACAATGCCGACTTAAGTACAGGAAGACTGAGTTTTCCTACTGTCTATGTTTTGAGAGTTTCCTGTGTCATCAGTTTTACATTCCGATCCATCTCTGCAGGTTTACTGTACCCCTTGGACCTTCCCATTGACGATGAAAAACAGATATTGCATCGGAATTAAATATAAGAGACACAATGCCGACTTAAGTACAGGAAGACTAAGTCTTCCTACTGTCTATGTTTTGTGCGTTTCCTGTGTTCAAATGGCTCTGAGCACTATGGGACTCAACTGCTAAGGTCATTAGTCCCCTAGAACTTAGAACTAGTTAAACCTAACTAACCTAAGGACATCACAAACATCCATGCCCGAGGCAGGATTCGAACCTGCGACCGTAGCGGTCTTGCGGTTCCAGACTGCAGCGCCTTTAACCGCACGGCCACTTCGCGTTTCCTGTGTCATCAGTTATACTTTCCGATGCACCTCTGCAGGTTTACTATATCCCTTGGACCTTCCCATTCACGATGAAACACAGAAATTTCATCGGAAATAAATATGAGAGACACAATGCCGACTTAAGTACAGGAAGACTGAGTCTTCCTACTGTCTATGCTTTGGGCGTTTCCTGTGTCACCAGTTTTACATTCCGATGCACCTCTGCAGGTTTACTGTATCCCTTGGACCTTCCCATTGACGATGAAACACAGAAATCGCATCGGAAGTAAATATAAGAGACACAATGCCGACATAAGTACAAGAAAACTGAGTCTTCTTACGGTCTATGTTTTGAGCGTTTCCTGTGTCACCAGTTTTACATTCCGATGCACATCTGCGCTTTTACTGTATCCCTTGGACCATCCCATTGACGATGAAACACAGAAATTGCATCGGAATTAAATATAAGAGACACAATGCCGACTTAAGTACAGCAAGACTGAGTCTTCATACTGTCAAGGTTTGGCCGTTTTCTGTGTCACCAGTTTTACATTCTGATGCACCTCTGCAGGTTTACTGTATCATTTGAACCTTCCCATTGACGATGAAATACAGAAATTGCATCGGAATTAAATACAAGAGACACAATGCCAACTTAAGTACAGGAAGACTGAGTCTTCCTACTGTCTATAATTTGAGCGTTTCCTGTGTCACTAGTTTTACATTCCGATGCACCTCTCAAGCCTTACTGTATCCCTTGGACCATCACAGTGACGATGAAACACAGAAATTGCATCGGAATTAAATATAAGAGACACAATGCCGACTTAAGTACAAGAAAACAGTCCTCTTACGGTCAATATTTTGAGCGTTTCCTGTGTCACCAGTTTTACAATCCGATGCACCTCTGCAGGTTTACTGTATCCCTTGGACCTTCCCATTATCGATGAAACCCACAAATTGCATCGAAATTAAATATAAGAGACACAATGCCGACTTAAGTACAGGTAGACTAAGTCTTCCTACTGTCTATGTTTGATCGTTTCCTGGGTCACCAGTTTTACATTCCGATGGACCTCTGCAGGTTTACTGTATCCATTGGACCTTCCCATTGACGATGAAACACAGAAATTGCATCGGAATTAAATATGAGAGACACAATGCCGACTTAAGTACAGGAAGACTGAGTCTTCTTACTCTCTATAATTTGAGCGTTTCCTGTGTCACCAGTTTTACATTCCGATGCACATCTGCGCTTTTACTGTATCCCTTGGACCATCCCATTGACGATGAAACACAGAAATTGCATCGGAATTAAATATAAGAGACACAATGCCGACTTAAGTACAGCAAGACTGAGTCTTCATACTGTCAAGGTTTGGCCGTTTTCTGTGTCACCAGTTTTACATTCTGATGCACCTCTGCAGGTTTACTGTATCATTTGAACCTTCCCATTGACGATGAAATACAGAAATTGCATCGGAATTAAATACAAGAGACACAATGCCAACTTAAGTACAGGAAGACTGAGTCTTCCTACTGTCTATAATTTGAGCGTTTCCTGTGTCACTAGTTTTACATTCCGATGCACCTCTCAAGCCTTACTGTATCCCTTGGACCATCACAGTGACGATGAAACACAGAAATTGCATCGGAATTAAATATAAGAGACACAATGCCGACTTAAGTACAAGAAAACAGTCCTCTTACGGTCAATATTTTGAGCGTTTCCTGTGTCACCAGTTTTACAATCCGATGCACCTCTGCAGGTTTACTGTATCCCTTGGACCTTCCCATTATCGATGAAACCCACAAATTGCATCGAAATTAAATATAAGAGACACAATGCCGACTTAAGTACAGGTAGACTAAGTCTTCCTACTGTCTATGTTTGATCGTTTCCTGGGTCACCAGTTTTACATTCCGATGGACCTCTGCAGGTTTACTGTATCCATTGGACCTTCCCATTGACGATGAAACACAGAAATTGCATCGGAATTAAATATAAGAGACACAATGCCGACTTAAGTACAAGAAAACTGAGTATTCTTACGGTCTATGTTTTTGGCGATTCCTGTATCACCAGTTTTACATTCCGATGCACCCCTGCCGGTTTACTGTATCCCATGGACCTTCCCATTGTCGATGAAACACAGAAATCGCATCGGATTTATATATAAGAGACACAATGCCGACTTAAGTACAGGAACACTGAGTCTTCCTACTGTCTATGTTTTGCTCGTTTCCTTTGTCACCAGTTTTACATTCCTATTCACCTCTGCAGGTTAACTGTATCCATTGGACCTTCCCATTGACGATGAAACACAGAAATTGCATCGGAATTAAATATAAGAGACACAACGCTGACTTAAGTACAAGAAAACTGAGTCTTCTTACGGTCTATGTTTTGAGCATTTCCTGTGACATCAGTTTTACAATCTGATGCACCTCTGCAGGTTTACTGTATCCCTTGGACCTTCCCATTGACTATGAAACACAGAAATTGTTTCGGAATTAAATATAAGAGACACAATGCCGACTTAAGTAAAGGATGACTGAGTCTTCCTACTGTCTATAATTTGAGCGTTTCCTGTGTCACCAGTTTTACATTCCGATGCACCACTACAGGTTTACTGTATCCCTTGGACCTTCACAGTGACGATGAAACACAGAAATTGTATCGGAATTAAATATAAGAGACACAATGCCGACTTAAGTACAAGAAATCAGTCTTCTTACAGTCAATATTTTGAGCGTTTCCTGTGTCACCAGTTTTACATTCCGATGCACCTCTGCAGGTTTACTGTATCCCTTGGACCTTCCCATTGGCGATCAAACCCACAAATTGCATCGAAATTAAATATAAGAGACACAATGCCGACTTAAATACAGGAAGACTGAGTCTTCCTACTGTCTATGTTTTGAGCGTTTCCTGTGTCACCAGTTTTACATTCCGATGCACCTCTGCCGGTTTACTGTATCTCTTGGACCTTCCCATTGTCGATGAAACACAGAAATCGCATCGGAATTAAATATAGGAGACACAATGCCGACTTAAGTACAGGAAGACTGAGTCTTGCTACTGTCTATGTTTTGAGAGTTTCCTGTGTCATCAGTTTTACATTCCGATCCATCTCTGCAGGTTTACTGTACCCCTTGGACCTTCCCATTGACGATGAAAAACAGATATTGCATCTGAATTAAATATAAGAGACACAATGCCGACTTAAGTACAGGAAGACTAAGTCTTCCTACTGTCTATGTTTTGAGCGTTTCCTGTGTCATCAGTTTTACTTTCCGATGCACCTCTGCAGGTTTACTATATCCCTTGGACCTTCCCATTCACGATGAAACACAGAAATTTCATCGGAAATAAATATGAGAGACACAATGCCGACTTCAGTACAGGAAGACTGAGTCTTCCTACTGTCTATGTTTTGGGCGTTTCCTGTGTCACCAGTTTTACATTCCGATGCACCTCTGCAGGTTTACTGTATCCCTTGGACCTTCCCATTGACGATGAAACACAGAAATTGCATCGGAAGTAAATATAAGAGACACAATGCCGACATAAGTACAAGAAAACTGAGTCTTCTTACGGTCTATGTTTTGAGCGTTTCCTGTGTCACCAGTTTTACATTCTGATGCACATCTGCGGGTTTACTGTGTCCCTTGGACCTTCCCATTGACGATGAAACACAGAAATTGCATCGGAATTAAATATAAGAGACACAATGCCGACTTAAGTACAGGAAGACTGAGTCTTCCTACTCTCTATAATTTGAGCGTTTCCTGTGTCACCAGTTTTACATTCCGATGCACCTCCGCAGGTTTACTGTGTTCCTTGGACCTTCCCATTGGCGATGAAACACACAAATTACATCGAAATTAAATATAAGAGACACAATGCCGACTTAAGTACAGGAAGACTGAGTCTTCCTACTGTCTATGTTTTGAGCGATTCCTGTGTCGACAATTTGACATTCCGATTCACCTCTGCAGGTTTACTGTATCCATTGGACCTTCCCATTGACGATGAAACACAGAAATTGCATCGGAATTAAATATAAGAGACACAATGCCGACTTAAGTACAAGAAAACTGAGTATTCTTACGGTCTATGTTTTTGGCGATTCCTGTGTCACCAGTTTTACATTCCGATGCACCCCTGCCGATTTACTGTATCCCATGGACCTTCCCATTGACGATGAAACACAGAAATCGCATCGGATTTATATACAAGAGACACAATGCCGACTTAAGTACAGGAAGACTGAGTCTTCCTACTGTCTATGTTTTGAGCGTTTCCTTTGTCACCAGTTTTACATTCCGATGCACCACTACAGGTTTACTGTATCCCTTGGACCTTCACAGTGACGATGAAACACAGAAATTGCATCGGAATTAAATATAAGAGACACAATACCGACTTAAGTACAAGAAAACAGTCTTCTTACAGTCAATATTTTGAGCGTTTCCTGTGTCACCAGTTTTACATTCCGATGCACCTCTGCAGGTTTACTGTATCCCTTGGACCTTCCCATTGGCGATCAAACCCACAAATTGCATCGAAATTAAATATAAGAGACACAATGCCGACTTAAATACAGGAAGACTGAGTCTTCCTACTGTCTATGTTTTGAGCGTTTCCTGTGTCACCAGTTTTACATTCCGATGCACCTCTGCCGGTTTACTGTATCCCTTGGACCTTCCCATTGTCGATGAAACACAGAAATCGCATCGGAATTAAATATAGGAGACACAATGCCGACTTAAGTACAGGAAGACTGAGTTTTCCTACTGTCTATGTTTTGAGAGTTTCCTGTGTCATCAGTTTTACATTCCGATCCATCTCTGCAGGTTTACTGTACCCCTTGGACCTTCCCATTGACGATGAAAAACAGATATTGCATCGGAATTAAATATAAGAGACACAATGCCGACTTAAGTACAGGAAGACTAAGTCTTCCTACTGTCTATGTTTTGTGCGTTTCCTGTGTTCAAATGGCTCTGAGCACTATGGGACTCAACTGCTGAGGTCATTAGTCCCCTAGAACTTAGAACTAGTTAAACCTAACTAACCTAAGGACATCACAAACATCCATGCCCGAGGCAGGATTCGAACCTGCGACCGTAGCGGTCTTGCGGTTCCAGACTGCAGCGCCTTTAACCGCACGGCCACTTCGCGTTTCCTGTGTCATCAGTTATACTTTCCGATGCACCTCTGCAGGTTTACTATATCCCTTGGACCTTCCCATTCACGATGAAACACAGAAATTTCATCGGAAATAAATATGAGAGACACAATGCCGACTTAAGTACAGGAAGACTGAGTCTTCCTACTGTCTATGCTTTGGGCGTTTCCTGTGTCACCAGTTTTACATTCCGATGCACCTCTGCAGGTTTACTGTATCCCTTGGACCTTCCCATTGACGATGAAACACAGAAATCGCATCGGAAGTAAATATAAGAGACACAATGCCGACATAAGTACAAGAAAACTGAGTCTTCTTACGGTCTATGTTTTGAGCGTTTCCTGTGTCACCAGTTTTACATTCCGATGCACATCTGCGCTTTTACTGTATCCCTTGGACCATCCCATTGACGATGAAACACAGAAATTGCATCGGAATTAAATATAAGAGACACAATGCCGACTTAAGTACAGCAAGACTGAGTCTTCATACTGTCAAGGTTTGGCCGTTTTCTGTGTCACCAGTTTTACATTCTGATGCACCTCTGCAGGTTTACTGTATCATTTGAACCTTCCCATTGACGATGAAATACAGAAATTGCATCGGAATTAAATACAAGAGACACAATGCCAACTTAAGTACAGGAAGACTGAGTCTTCCTACTGTCTATAATTTGAGCGTTTCCTGTGTCACTAGTTTTACATTCCGATGCACCTCTCAAGCCTTACTGTATCCCTTGGACCATCACAGTGACGATGAAACACAGAAATTGCATCGGAATTAAATATAAGAGACACAATGCCGACTTAAGTACAAGAAAACAGTCCTCTTACGGTCAATATTTTGAGCGTTTGCTGTGTCACCAGTTTTACAATCCGATGCACCTCTGCAGGTTTACTGTATCCCTTGGACCTTCCCATTATCGATGAAACCCACAAATTGCATCGAAATTAAATATAAGAGACACAATGCCGACTTAAGTACAGGTAGACTAAGTCTTCCTACTGTCTATGTTTGATCGTTTCCTGGGTCACCAGTTTTACATTCCGATGGACCTCTGCAGGTTTACTGTATCCATTGGACCTTCCCATTGACGATGAAACACAGAAATTGCATCGGAATTAAATATAAGAGACACAATGCCGACTTAAGTACAGGAAGACTGAGTCTTCTTACTCTCTATAATTTGAGCGTTTCCTGTGTCACCAGTTTTACATTCCGATGCACCTCCGCAGGTTTACTGTATTCCTTGCACCTGCCCATTGGCGATGAAACACACAAATTACATCAAATTAAATATAAGAGACACAATGCCGACTTAAGTACAGGAAGACTGAGTCTTCCTACTGTCTATGTTTTGAGCGATTCCTGTGTCGACAATTTGACATTCCGATTCACCTCTGCAGGTTTACTGTATCCATTGGACCTTCCCATTGACGATGAAACACAGAAATTGCATCGGAATTAAATATAAGAGACACAATGCCGACTTAAGTACAAGAAAACTGAGTATTCTTACGGTCTATGTTTTTGGCGATTCCTGTATCACCAGTTTTACATTCCGATGCACCCCTGCCGGTTTACTGTATCCCATGGACCTTCCCATTGTCGATGAAACACAGAAATCGCATCGGATTTATATATAAGAGACACAATGCCGACTTAAGTACAGGAACACTGAGTCTTCCTACTGTCTATGTTTTGCTCGTTTCCTTTGTCACCAGTTTTACATTCCTATTCACCTCTGCAGGTTAACTGTATCCATTGGACCTTCCCATTGACGATGAAACACAGAAATTGCATCGGAATTAAATATAAGAGACACAACGCTGACTTAAGTACAAGAAAACTGAGTCTTCTTACGGTCTATGTTTTGAGCATTTCCTGTGACATCAGTTTTACAATCTGATGCACCTCTGCAGGTTTACTGTATCCCTTGGACCTTCCCATTGACTATGAAACACAGAAATTGTTTCGGAATTAAATATAAGAGACACAATGCCGACTTAAGTAAAGGAAGACTGAGTCTTCCTACTGTCTATAATTTGAGCGTTTCCTGTGTCACCAGTTTTACATTCCGATGCACCACTACAGGTTTACTGTATCCCTTGGACCTTCACAGTGACGATGAAACACAGAAATTGTATCGGAATTAAATATAAGAGACACAATGCCGACTTAAGTACAAGAAATCAGTCTTCTTACAGTCAATATTTTGAGCGTTTCCTGTGTCACCAGTTTTACATTCCGATGCACCTCTGCAGGTTTACTGTATCCCTTGGACCTTCCCATTGGCGATCAAACCCACAAATTGCATCGAAATTAAATATAAGAGACACAATGCCGACTTAAATACAGGAAGACTGAGTCTTCCTACTGTCTATGTTTTGAGCGTTTCCTGTGTCACCAGTTTTACATTCCGATCCATCTCTGCAGGTTTACTGTACCCCTTGGACCTTCCCATTGACGATGAAAAACAGATATTGCATCTGAATTAAATATAAGAGACACAATGCCGACTTAAGTACAGGAAGACTAAGTCTTCCTACTGTCTATGTTTTGAGCGTTTCCTGTGTCATCAGTTTTACTTTCCGATGCACCTCTGCAGGTTTACTTTATCCCTTGGACCTTCCCATTCACGATGAAACACAGAAATTTCATCGGAAATAAATATGAGAGACACAATGCCGACTTAAGTACAGGAAGACTGAGTCTTCCTACTGTCTATGTTTGGGGCGTTTCCCGTGTCACCAGTTTTACATTCCGATGCACCTCTGCAGGTTTACTGTATCCCTTGGACTTTCCCATTGACGATGAAACACAGAAATTGCATCGGAAGTAAATATAAGAGGCAGAATTCCGACATATGTACAAGAAAACTGTGTCTTCTTACGGTCTATGTTTTGAGCGTTTCCTGTGTCATCAGTTTTACATTCCGATGCACATCTGCGCTTTTACTGTATCCCTTGGACCTTCCCATTGACGATGAAACACAGAAATTGCATCGGAATTAAATATAAGAGACACAATGCCGACATAAGTACAGCAAGACATACTGTCAAGGTTTGGCCGTTTTCTGTGTCACCAGTTTTACATTCTGATGCACCTCTGCAGGTTTACTGTATCATTTGAACCTTCCCATTGACGATGAAACACAGAAATTGCTTCGGAATTAAATACAAGAGACACAATGCCAATTTAAGTACAGGAAGACTGAGTCTTCCTACTGTCTATAATTTGAGCGTTTCCTGTGTCACCAGTTTTACATTCCGATGCACCTCTCAAGCCTTACTGTATCCCTTGGACCATCACAGTGACGATGAAACACACAAATTGCATCGGAATTAAATATAAGAGACACAATGCCGACTTAAGTACAAGAAAACAGTCTTCTTACGGTCAATATTTTGAGCGTTTCCTGTGTCACCAGTTTTACAATCCGATGCACCTCTGCAGATTTACTGTATCCCTTGGACCTTCCCATTCACGATGAAACACTGAAATTTCATCGGAAATAAATATAAGAGACACAATGCCGACTTAAGTACAGGTAGACTAAATCTTCCTACTGTCTATGTTTGATCGTTTCCTGTGTCACCAGTTTTACATTCCGATGCACCACTGCAGGTTTACTGTATCCATTGGACCTTCCCATTGACGATGAAACACAGAAATTGCATCGGAATTAAATATAAGAGACACAACGCCGACTTAAGTACAAGAAAACTGAGTCTTCCTACTGTCTATGATTTGAGCGTTTCCTGTGTCATCAGTTTTACATTCCGATGCACCTCTGCAGGTTTACTGTATCCCTTGGACCTTCCCATTGACGATGAAAAACAGATATTGCATCGGAGTTAAATATAAGAGACACAATGCCGACTTAAGTACAGGAAGACTAAGTCTTCCTACTGTCTATGTTTTGAGCGTTTCCTGTGTCATCAGTTTTACTTTCCGATGCACCTCTGCAGGTTTACTATATCCCTTGGACCTTCCCATTCACGATGAAACACAGAAATTTCATCGGAAATAAATATGAGAGACACAATGCCGACTTAAGTACAGGAAGACTGAGTCTTCCTACTGTCTATGTTTTGAGCGTTTCCTGTGTCACCAGTTTTACATTCCTGTGCACCTTTGCAGGTTTACTGTATCCCTTGGACCTTCCCATTGACGATGAAACACAGAAATTGCATCGGAAGTAAATATAAGAGACACAATGCCGACTTAAGTACAGGAAGACTGAGTCTTCCTACTGTCTATGTTTTGAGCGTTTCCTTTGTCACCAGTTTTACATTCCTATTCACCTCTGCAGGTTAACTGTATCCATTGGACCTTCCCATTGACGATGAAACACAGAAATTGCATCGGAATTAAATATAAGAGACACGACGCTGACTTAAGTACAAGAAAACTGAGTCTTCTTACGGTCTATGTTTGGAGCGTTTCCTGTGTCATCAGTTTTACAATCTGATGCTCCTCTGCAGGTTTACTGTATCCCTTGGACCTTCCCATTGACTATGAAACACAGAAATTGCTTCGGAATTAAATATAAGAGACACAATGCCGACTTAAGTACAGGAAGACTGAGTCTTCCTACTGTCTATAATTTGAGCGTTTCCTGTGTCACCAGTTTTACATTCCGGTGCACCACTACAGGTTTACTGTATCCCTTGGACCTTCACAGTAACGATGAAACACAGATATTGCATCGGAATTAAATATAAGGACACAATGCCGACTTAAGTACAGGAAGACTGAGTCTTCCTACTGTCTATGTTTTGAGCGTTTCCTGTGTCGACAGTTTGACATTCCGATGCACCTCTGCAGGTTTACTGTATCCCTTGGACCTTCCCATTGACTATGAAACACAGAAATTGCTTCGGAATTAAATATAAGAGACACAATGCCGTCTTATGTACAGGAAGACTGAGTCTTCCCACTGTCTATGTTTTGAGCGTTTCCTGTGTCATCAGTTTTACTTTCCGATGCACCTCTGCCGGTTTACTATATCCCTTGGACCTTCCCATTCACGATGAAACACTGAAATTTCATCGGAAATAAATATAAGAGACACAATGCCAACTTAAGTACAGGAAGACTGACTCTTCCTACTGTCTATGATTTGAGCGTTTCCTGTGTCACCAGTTTTACATTCCAATGCACATCTGCAGGTTTACTGTATCCCTTGGACCTTCCCATTGACGATGAAACACAGAAATTGCATCGGGATGAAATATAAGAGACACAATGCCGACTTAAGTACAGGAAGACTGAGTCTTCCTACTGTCTATAATTTGAGCGTTTCCTGTGTCACCAGTTTTACATTCCGATGCACCTCTACAGGTTTACTGTATCCCTTGGACCTTCACAGTTACGATTGAACACAGAAATTGCATCGGAATTAAATATAAGAGACACAATGCCGACTTAAATACAAGAAAACAGTTTTCTTACAGTCAATGTCTTGAGCGTTTCCTGTGTCACCAGTTTTACATTCCGATGCACCTCCGCAGGTTTATTGTATCCCTTGGACCTTCCCATTGGCGATGAAACACACAAATTACATCCAAATTAAATATAGGAGACACAATGCCGACTTAAGTACAGGAAGACTGAGTCTTCCTACTGTCTATGTTTTGAGCGTTTCCTGTGTCGACAATTTGACATTCTGATTCACCTCTGCAGGTTTACTGTATCCATTGGACCTTCTCATTGACGATGAAACACATAAATTGCATCGGAATTAAATATAAGAGACACAATGCCGACTTAAGTACAGGAAGACTGAGGCTTCCTACTGTCTATGTATTGAGCGTTTCTTGTCTCACTAGTTTTACATTTCGATGCACCTCTTCAGGTTTACTGTATCCCTTGGACCTTCCCATTGACTAAGAAACACAGAAATTGCATCGGTATTAAATATAAGAGACACAATGCCGACTTAAGTACAGGAAGACTGAGTCTTCCTACTGTCTATGTTTTGAGCGTTTCCTGTGTCACCAGTTTTACATTCCGATGCCCCTCTGCAGGTTTACTGTATCCATTGGACCTTCCCATTGTCGATGAAACACAGAAATCGCATCGGAATTAAATATAAGAGACACAATGCCGACTTAAGTACAGGAAGACTGAGTCTTCCAACTGTCTATGTTTTGAGCGTTTCCTGTGTCAACACTTTTACATTCCGATTCACCTCTGCAGGTTTTCTGTATCCATTGGACCTTCCCATTTACGACGAAACACAGATATTTCATCGGAATTAAATATAAGAGACACAACGCGGACTTAAGTACAAGAAATCTGAGTCTTCCTACTGTCTATGTTTTGAGCGTTTCCTGAGTCACCAGTTTTACATTCCGATTCACCTCTGCAGGTTAACTGTATCCATTGGACCTTCCCATTTACGATGAAACACAGATATTGAATCGGAATTAAATATAAGAGACACAACGCCGACTTAACTACAAGAAAACTGAGTCTTCTTACGGTCTATGTTTTGAGCGTTTCCTGTGTCACCAGTTTTACATTCCGATGCACCCCTGCCGGTTTACTGTATCCCTTGGACCTTCCCATTGTCGATGAAACACAGAAATCGCATCGGAATTGAATATAAGAGACACAAAGCCGACATAAGTACAGGAACACTGAGTCTTCCTACTGTCTACGTTTCGAGCGTTTCCTGTGTCACCAGTTTTACATTCCGATGCACCACTACAGGTTTACTGTATCCCTTGGACCTTCACAGTGACGATGAAACACAGAAATTGTATCGGAATTAAATATAAGAGACACAATGCCGACTTAAGTACAAGAAATCAGTCTTCTTACAGTCAATATTTTGAGCGTTTCCTGTGTCACCAGTTTTACATTCCGATGCACCTCTGCAGGTTTACTGTATCCCTTGGACCTTCCCATTGGCGATCAAACCCACAAATTGCATCGAAATTAAATATAAGAGACACAATGCCGACTTAAATACAGGAAGACTGAGTCTTCCTACTGTCTATGTTTTGAGCGTTTCCTGTGTCACCAGTTTTACATTCCGATGCACCACTACAGGTTTACTGTATCCCTTGGACCTTCACAGTGACGATGAAACACAGAAATCGCATCGGAATTAAATATAGGAGACACAATGCCGACTTAAGTACAGGAAGACTGAGTCTTGCTAATGTCTATGTTTTGAGAGTTTCCTGTGTCATCAGTTTTACATTCCGATCCATCTCTGCAGGTTTACTGTACCCCTTGGACCTTCCCATTGACGATGAAAAACAGATATTGCATCTGAATTAAATATAAGAGGCACAATTCCGACATATGTACAAGAAAACTGTGTCTTCTTACGGTCTATGTTTTGAGCGTTTCCTGTGTCATCAGTTTTACATTCCGATGCACATCTGCGCTTTTACTGTATCCCTTGGACCTTCCCATTGACGATGAAACACAGAAATTGCATCGGAATTAAATATAAGAGACACAATGCCGACATAAGTACAGCAAGACATACTGTCAAGGTTTGGCCGTTTTCTGTGTCACCAGTTTTACATTCTGATGCACCTCTGCAGGTTTACTGTATCATTTGAACCTTCCCATTGACGATGAAACACAGAAATTGCTTCGGAATTAAATACAAGAGACACAATGCCAATTTAAGTACAGGAAGACTGAGTCTTCCTACTGTCTATACTTTGAGCGTTTCCTGTGTCACCAGTTTTACATTCCGATGCACCTCTCAAGCCTTACTGTATCCCTTGGACCATCACAGTGACGATGAAACACACAAATTGCATCGGAATTAAATATAAGAGACACAATGCCGACTTAAGTACAAGAAAACAGTCTTCTTACGGTCAATATTTTGAGCGTTTCCTGTGTCACCAGTTTTACAATCCGATGCACCTCTGCAGGTTTACTGTATCCCTTGGACCTTCCCATTCACGATGAAACACTGAAATTTCATCGGAAATAAATATAAGAGACACAATGCCGACTTAAGTACAGGTAGACTAAATCTTCCTACTGTCTATGTTTGATCGTTTCCTGTGTCACCAGTTTTACATTCCGATGCACCTCTGCAGGTTTACTGTATCCATTGGACCTTCCCATTGACGATGAAACACAGAAATTGCATCGGAATTAAATATAAGAGACACAACGCCGACTTAAGTACAAGAAAACTGAGTCTTCCTACTGTCTATGATTTGAGCGTTTCCTGTGTCATCAGTTTTACATTCCGATGCACCTCTGCAGGTTTACTGTATCCCTTGGACCTTCCCATTGACGATGAAAAACAGATATTGCATCGGAGTTAAATATAAGAGACACAATGCCGACTTAAGTACAGGAAGACTAAGTCTTCCTACTGTCTATGTTTTGAGCGTTTCCTGTGTCATCAGTTTTACTTTCCGATGCACCTCTGCAGGTTTACTATATCCCTTGGACCTTCCCATTCACGATGAAACACAGAAATTTCATCGGAAATAAATATGAGAGACACAATGCCGACTTAAGTACAGGAAGACTGAGTCTTCCTACTGTCTATGTTTTGAGCGTTTCCTGTGTCACCAGTTTTACATTCCTGTGCACCTTTTCAGGTTTACTGTATCCCTTGGACCTTCCCATTGACGATGAAACACAGAAATTGCATCGGAAGTAAATATAAGAGACACAATGCCGACTTAAGTACAGGAAGACTGAGTCTTCCTACTGTCTATGTTTTGAGCGTTTCCTTTGTCACCAGTTTTACATTCCTATTCACCTCTGCAGGTTAACTGTATCCATTGGACCTTCCCATTGACGATGAAACACAGAAATTGCATCGGAATTAAATATAAGAGACACAACGCTGACTTAAGTACAAGAAAACTGAGTCTTCTTACGGTCTATGTTTGGAGCGTTTCCTGTGTCATCAGTTTTACAATCTGATGCACCTCTGCAGGTTTACTGTATCCCTTGGACCTTCCCATTGACTATGAAACACAGAAATTGTTTCGGAATTAAATATAAGAGACACAATGCCGACTTAAGTACAGGAAGACTGAGTCTTCCTACTGTCTATAATTTGAGCGTTTCCTGTGTCACCAGTTTTACATTCCGATGCACCACTACAGGTTTACTGTATCCCTTGGACCTTCACAGTAACGATGAAACACAGAAATTGCATCGGAATTAAATATAAGAGACACAATGCCGACTTAAGTACAGGAAGACTGAGTCTTCCTACTGTCTATGTTTTGAGCGTTTCCTGTGTCGACAGTTTGAGATTCCGATGCACCTCTGCAGGTTTACTGTATCCCTTGGACCTTCCCATTGACTATGAAACACAGAAATTGCTTCGGAATTAAATATAAGAGACACAATGCCGTCTTATGTACAGGAAGACTGAGTCTTCCTACTGTCTATGTTTTGAGCGTTTCCTGTGTCATCAGTTTTACTTTCCGATGCACCTCTGCCGGTTTACTATATCCCTTGGACCTTCCCATTCACGATGAAACACTGAAATTTCATCGGAAATAAATATAAGAGACACAATGCCAACTTAAGTACAGGAAGACTGACTCTTCCTACTGTCTATGATTTGAGCGTTTCCTGTGTCACCAGTTTTACATTCCAATGCACATCTGCAGGTTTACTGTATCCCTTGGACCTTCCCATTGACGATGAAACACAGAAATTGCATCGGGATGAAATATAAGAGACACAATGCCGACTTAAGTACAGGAAGACTGAGTCTTCCTACTGTCTATAATTTGAGCGTTTCCTGTGTCACCAGTTTTACATTCCGATGCACCTCTACAGGTTTACTGTATCCCTTGGACCTTCACAGTTACGATGAAACACAGAAATTGCATCGGAATTAAATATAAGAGACACAATGCCGACTTAAATACAAGAAAACAGTTTTCTTACAGTCAATGTCTTGAGCGTTTCCTGTGTCACCAGTTTTACATTCCGATGCACCTCCGCAGGTTTATTGTATCCCTTGGACCTTCCCATTGGCGATGAAACACACAAATTACATCCAAATTAAATATAAGAGACACAATGCCGACTTAAGTACAGGAAGACTGAGTCTTCCTACTGTCTATGTTTTGAGCGTTTCCTGTGTCGACAATTTGACATTCTGATTCACCTCTGCTGGTTTACTGTATCCATTGGACCTTCCCATTGACGATGAAACACATAAATTGCATCGGAATTAAATATAAGAGACACAATGCCGACTTAAGTACAGGAAGACTGAGGCTTCCTACTGTCTATGTATTGAGCGTTTCTTGTCTCACTAGTTTTACATTTCGATGCACCTCTTCAGGTTTACTGTATCCCTTGGACCTTCCCATTGACTAAGAAACACAGAAATTGCATCGGTATTAAATATAAGAGACACAATGCCGACTTAAGTACAGGAAGACTGAGTCTTCCTACTGTCTATGTTTTGAGCGTTTCCTGTGTCACCAGTTTTACATTCCGATGCCCCTCTGCAGGTTTACTGTATCCATTGGACCTTCCCATTGTCGATGAAACACAGAAATCGCATCGGAATTAAATATAAGAGACACAATGCCGACTTAAGTACAGGAAGACTGAGTCTTCCTACTGTCTATGTTTTGAGCGTTTCCTGTGTCAACACTTTTACATTCCGATTCACCTCTGCAGGTTTTCTGTATCCATTGGACCTTCCCATTTACGACGAAACACAGATATTTCATCGGAATTAAATATAAGAGACACAACGCGGACCTAAGTACAAGAAATCTGAGTCTTCCTACTCTCTATGTTTTGAGCGTTTCCTGAGTCACCAGTTTTACATTCCGATTCACCTCTGCAGGTTTACTGTATCCATTGGACCTTCCCATTTACGATGAAACACAGATATTGCATCGGAATTAAATATAAGAGACACAACGCCGACTTAACTACAAGAAAACTGAGTCTTCTTACGGTCTATGTTTTGAGCGTTTCCTGTGTCACCAGTTTTACATTCCGATGCACCCCTGCCGGTTTACTGTATCCCTTGGACCTTCCCATTGTCGATGAAACACAGAAATCGCATCGGAATTGAATATAAGAGACACAAAGCCGACATAAGTACAGGAACACTGAGTCTTCCTACTGTCTACGTTTTGAGCGTTTCCTGTGTCACCAGTTTTACATTCCGATGTACCTTGCAGGTTTACTGTATCCATTGTACCTTCCCATTGTCGATGAAACACAGAAATCGCATCGGAATTAAATATAAGAGAGACAATAACGACTTAAGTACAGGAAGACTGAGTATTCCTACTGTCTAGGTTTTGAGCGGTTTCTGTGTCACCAGTTTTACATTCTGATGCACCTCTGCAGGTTTACTGTATCCCTTGGACCTTCCAATTGACGATGAAACACAAAAATTGCATAGGAATTAAATATAACAGACCCAGTGCCGACTTAAGTACAGGAAGACTGAGTCTATCTACTGTCTATAATTTCAGCGTTTCCTGTGTTACCAGTTTTCCATTCCGATGCACCTCTACAGGTTTACTGTATCACGTGGACCTTCCCATTGTCGATGAAACACAGAAATTGCTTCGGAATTAAATATAAGAGACACAATGCTGACTTAAGTACAGGAAGACTGAGTCTTCCTACTGTCTATAATTTGAGCGTTTCCTGTGTCACCAGTTTTACATTCCGATGCACTTCTACAGGTTTATCGTATCCCTTGGACGTTCACAGTGACGATGAATCACAGAAATTGCATCGGAATTAAATATAAGAGGCACAATGTCGACTGAATTAGAGGAAGACTAAGTCTTCCTACTGTCTATGTTTTGAGCGTTTCCTGTGTCACCAGTTTTACATTCCAATGCACCTCTGCAGGTTTACTGTATCCCTTGGACCTTCTCATTCACGATGAAACACAGAAATTTAATCGGAAATAAATATAAGAGACACAATGTCGACTTAAGTACAGGAAGACAGAGTCTTCCTACCGTCTATGATTTGAGCGTTTCCTGTGTCACCAGTTTTACATTCCAATGCACGTCTGCAGGTTTACTGTATCCTTTGGACCTTCCCATTCACGATGAAACACAGAAATTTAATCGGAAATAAATATAAGAGACACAAAGCCGACTTAACTATAGGAACACTGAGTCTTCCTACTGTCTACGTTTTGAGCGTTTCCTGTGTCACCAGTTTTACATTCCGATTCACCTCTGCAGGTTTACTGTATCCATTGGACCTTCCCATTGACGATGAAACACAGAAATTGCATCGGAATTAAATATAAGAGACACAACGCCGACTTAAGTACAAGAAAACTGAGGCCTCTTACGGTCTATGTTTTGAGCGTTTCCTGTGTCATCAGTTTTACATTGCGATTCACCCCTGCCGGTTTACTGTATCCCTTGGACGTTACCATTGTCGATGAAACACAGAAATCGCATCGGAATTAAATATATGAGACACAATGCCGACTTAAGTACGGGAAGACTGAGGCTTCCTACTGTCTATGTTTTGAGCGTATCCTGTCTCACTAGTTTTACATTCCGATGCACCTCTTCAGGTTTACTGTATCCCCTGGACCTTCCCATTGACTAAGAAACACAGAAATTGCATTGGAATTAAATATAAGAGGCACAATGCCGACTTAAGTACAGGAAGACTGAGTCTTCCTACTGTCTAGGTTTTGAGCGTTTCCTGTGTCACCAGTTTTACATTCTGATGCACCTCTGCAGGTTTACTGTTTCCCCTGGACCTTCCCATTGACTAAGAAACACAGAAATTGCATTGGAATTAAATATAAGAGACACAATGCCGACTTAAGTACAGGAAGACTGAGTCTTCCTACTGTCTAGGTTTTGAGCGTTTCCTGTGTCACCAGTTTTACATTCTGATGCACCTCTGCAGGTTTACTGTATCCCTTGGACCTTCCCATTGACGATGAAACACAGAAATTGCATTGGAATTAAATATAAGAGACACAATGCCGACTTAAGTACAGGAAGACTGAGTCTTCCTACTGTCTATAATTTGAGCGTTTCCTGTGTCACCAGTTTTACATTCCGATGCACCTCTACAGGTTTACTGTAACACTTGGTCCTTCCCATCGTCGATGAAACACAGATATTTCATCGGAATCAAATATAAGAGACACAACGCCGACTTAAGTACAAGAAATCTGAATCTTCTTACGGTCTATGTTTGAGCGTTTCCTGTGTCACTAGTTTTACATTCCGATGCACCCCTGCCGGTTTACTGTATCCCTTGGACCTTCCCATTGTCGATGAAACACAGAAATCGCATCGGAATTAAATATAAGAGACACAATGCCGACTTAAGTACAGGAAGACTGAGTGTTCCTACTGCCTAGGTTTTGAGCGTTTCCTGTGTCACCAGTTTTACATTCTGATGCACCTCTGCAGGTTTACTGTATCCATTGGACCTTCCCATTGACGATGAAACACAGAAATTGCATCGGAATTAAATATAAGAGACACAACGCCGACTTAAGTACAAGAAAACTGAATCCTCTTACGGTCTATGTTTTGAGCGTTTCCTGTGTCATCAGTTTTACATTGCGATTCACCCCTGCCGGTTTACTGTATCCCTTGGACGTTACCATTGTCGATGAAACACAGAAATCGCATCGGAATTAAATATATGAGACACAATGCCGACTTAAGTACGGGAAGACTGAGGCTTCCTACTGTCTATGTTTTGAGCGTATCCTGTCTCACTAGTTTTACATTCCGATGCACCTCTTCAGGTTTACTGTATCCCCTGGACCTTCCCATTGACTAAGAAACACAGAAATTGCATTGGAATTAAATATAAGAGGCACAATGCCGACTTAAGTACAGGAAGACTGAGTCTTCCTACTGTCTAGGTTTTGAGCGTTTCCTGTGTCACCAGTTTTACATTCTGATGCACCTCTGCAGGTTTACTGTTTCCCCTGGACCTTCCCATTGACTAAGAAACACAGAAATTGCATTGGAATTAAATATAAGAGACACAATGCCGACTTAAGTACAGGAAGACTGAGTCTTCCTACTGTCTAGGTTTTGAGCGTTTCCTGTGTCACCAGTTTTACATTCTGATGCACCTCTGCAGGTTTACTGTATCCCTTGGACCTTCCCATTGACGATGAAACACAGAAATTGCATTGGAATTAAATATAAGAGACACAATGCCGACTTAAGTACAGGAAGACTGAGTCTTCCTACTGTCTATAATTTGAGCGTTTCCTGTGTCACCAGTTTTACATTCCGATGCACCTCTACAGGTTTACTGTAACACTTGGTCCTTCCCATCGTCGATGAAACACAGATATTTCATCGGAATCAAATATAAGAGACACAACGCCGACTTAACTACAAGAAAACTGAGTCTTCTTACGGTCTGTGTTTTGAGCGTTTCCTGTGTCACCAGTTTTACATTCCGATGCACCCCTGCCGGTATACTGTATCCCTTGGACCTTCCCATTGTCGATGAAACACAGAAATCGCATCGGAATTAAATATAAGAGACACAAAGCCGACATAAGTACAGGAACACTGAGTCCTCCTACTGTCTACGTTTTGAGCGTTTCCTGTGTCGCCAGTTTTACATTCCGATGCACCTCTGCAGGTTTACTGTATCCATTGTACCTCCCCATTGTCGATGAAACACAGAAATCGCATCGGAATTAAATATAAGAGACACAATGCCGACTTAAGTACAGGAAGACTGAGTATTCCTACTGTCTAGGATTTGAGCGTTTTCTGTGTCACCAGTTTTACATTCTGATGCACCTCTGCAGGTTTACTGTATCCCTTGGACCTTCCCATTGACGATGAAACACAAAAATTGCATAGGAATTAAATATAAGAGACACAATGCCGACTTAAGTACAGGAAGACTGAGTCTTCCTACTGTCTATAATTTGAGCGTTTCCTGTGTTACCAGTTTTCCATTCCGATGGACCTCTACAGGTTTACTGTATCACGTGGACCTTCCCATTGTCGATGAAACACAGAAATCGCATCGGAATTAAATGTAAGAGACACAATGCCGACTTAAGTACAGGAAGACTGAGTCTTCCTACTGTCTATGTTTTGAGCGTTTCCTGTGTCACTAGTTTTACATTCCGATGCACCTCTGCAGGTTTACTGTATCCCTTGGACCTTCCCATTGACTATGAAACACAGAAATTGCTTCGGAATTAAATATAAGAGACACAATGCCGACTTAAGTACAGGAAGACTGAGTCTTCCTACTGTCTATAATTTGAGCGTTTCCTGTGTCACCAGTTTTACATTCCGATGCACTTCTACAGGTTTATCGTATCCCTTGGACCTTCACAGTGACGATGAATCACAGAAATTGCATCGGAATTAAATATAAGAGACACAATGTCGACTGAATTAGAGGAAGCCTAAGTTTTCCTACTGTCTATGTTTTGGGCGTTTCCTGTGTCATCACTTTTACTTTCCGATGCACCTCTGCAGGTCTCCTATATCCCTTGGACTTTCCCATTCACGATGAAACACAGAAATTTCATCGGAAATAAATATAAGAGACACAATGTCGACTTAAGTACAGGAAGACTGAGTCTTCCTACCGTCTATGAGTTGAGCGTTTCCTATGTCACCAGTTTTACATTCCAATGCACCTCTGCAGGTTTACTGTATCCCTTGGACCTTCCCATTCACGATGAAACACAGAAATTTAATCGGAAATAAATATAACAGACACAAAGCCGACTTAACTACAGGAACACTGAGTCCTCCTACTGTCTATGTTTTGAGCGTTTCCTGTGTCACCAGTTTTACATTCCGATTCACCTCTGCAGGTTTACTGTATCCATTGGACCTTCCCATTGACGATGAAACACAGAAATTGCATCGGAATTAAATATAAGAGACACAACGCCGACTTAAGTACAAGAAAACTGAGTCTTCTTACGGTCTATGTTTTGAGCGTTTCCTGTGTCATCAGTTTTACATTGCGATTCACCCCTGCCGGTTTACTGTATCCATTGGACGTTACCATTGTCGATGAAACACAGAAATCGCATCGGAATTAAATAAATGAGACACAATGCCGACTTAAGTACAGGAACACTGAGTCTTCCTACTGTCTACGTTTTGAGCGTTTCCTGTGTCACCAGTTTTACATTCTGATGCACCTCTGCAGGTTTACTGTATCCATTGGACCTTCCCATTGTCGATGAAACACAGAAATCGCATCGGAATTAAATATAAGAGACACAATGCCGACTTAAGTACAGGAAGACTGAGGCTTCCTACTGTCTATGTTTTGAGCGTATCCTGTCTCACTAGTTTTACATTCCGATGCACCTCTTCAGGTTTACTGTATCCCCTGGACCTTCCCATTGACTAAGAAACACAGAAATTGCATTGGAATTAAATATAAGATACACAATTACGACTTAAGTACAGGAAGACTGAGTCTTCCTACTGTCTAGGTTTTGAGCGTTTCTTGTGTCACCAGTTTTACATTCTGATGCACCTCTGCAGGTTTACTGTATCCCTTGGACCTTCCCATTGACGATGAAACACAGAAATTGCATCGGAATTAAATATAAGAGACACAATGCCGACTTAAGTACAGGCAGACTGAGTCTTCCTCCTGTCTATAATTTGAGCGTTTCCTGTGTCACCAGTTTTACATTCCGATGCACCTCTACAGGTTTACATTATCCCTTGGACCTTCACAGTTACGATGAAACACAGAAATTGCATCGGAATTAAATAGAAGAGACACAATGCCGACTTAAATAGAAGAAAACAGTTTTCTTACAGTCAATGTTTCGTGCGTTTCCTGTGTCACCAGTTTTACATTCCGATGCACCTCCGCAGGTTTACTGTATCCCTTGGACCTTCCCATTGGCGATGAAACACACAAATTACATCGAAATTAAATATAAGAAACACAATGCCGACTTAAGTACAGGAAGACTGAGTCTTCCTACTGTATATGTTTTGAGCGTTTCCTGTGTCGACAATTTGACATTCTGATTCACTTCTGCAGGTTTACTGTATCCATTGGACCTTCCCATTGACGATGAAACACAGAAATTGCATCGGAATTAAATATAAGAGACACAATGCCGACTTAAGTACAGGAAGACTGAGGCTTCCTACTGTCTATGTATTGAGCGTTTCCTTTCTCACTAGTTTTACATTTCGATGCACCTCTTCATGTTTACTGTATCCCTTGGACCTTCCCATTGACTAAGAAACACAGAAATTGCATCGGAATTAAATATAAGAGACACAATGCCGACTTAAGTACAGGAAACTGAGTCTTCCTACTGTCTAGGATTTGAGCGTTTCCTGTGTCACCACTCTTACATTCTGATGCACCTCTGCAGGTTTACTGTACCCCTTTGACCTTCCCATTGGCGATGAAACACAAAAATTGCTTTGGAATTAAATATAAGAGACACAACGCCGACTTAAGTACAAGAAATCTGAGTCTTCTTACGGTCTATGTTTTGACCGTTTCCTGTGTCACCAGTTTTACATTCCGATGCACCCCTGCCGGTTTACTGTTTCCCTTGGACCTTCCCATTGTCGATGAAACACAGAAATCGCATCGGAATTAAATATAAGAGATACAATGCCGACTTAAGTACAGGAAGACTGAGTCTTCCTACTGTCTATGTTTTGAGCGTTTCCTGTGTCACTAGTTTTACATTCCGATGCGACTCTGCAGGTTTACTGTATCCCTTGCACCTTCCCATTGACTATGAAACACAGAAATTGCTTCGGAATTAGATATAAGTGACACAATGCCGACTTAAGTACAGAAAGACTGAGTCTTCCTACTGTCTATAATTTGAGCGTTTCCTGTGTCACCAGTTTTACATTCCGATGCACTTCTACAGGTTTATCGTGTCCCTTGGACCTTCACAGTGACGATGAATCACAGAAATTGCATCGGAATTAAATATAAGAGACACAATGTCGACTGAATTAGAGGAAGACTGAGTCTTCCTACTGTCTATGTTTTGAGCGTTTCCTGTGTCATCAGTTTTACATTCCGATTCACCTCTGCAGGTTTACTGTATCCATTGGACCTTCCCATTGACGATGAAACACAGAAATTGCATCGGAATTAAATATAAGAGACACAACGCCGACTTAAGTACAAGAAAACTGAGTCTTCTTACGGTCTATGTTTTGAGCGTTTCCTGTGTCATCAGTTTTACATTGCGATTCACCCCTGCCGGTTTACTGTATCCCTTGGACGTTACCATTGTCGAAGAAACACAGAAATCGCATCGGAATTGAATATATGAGACACAATGCCGACGTAAGTACAGGAAGACTGAGTCTTCCTACTGTCTAGGTTTTGAGCGTTTCCTGTGTCACCAGTTTTACATTCCGATGTACATCTGCGCTTTTACTGTATCCCTTGGACCTTCCCATTGACGATGAAACACAGAAATTGCATCGGAATTAAATATAAGAGACACAATGCCGACTTAAGTACAAGAAAACTGAGTATTCTTACGGTCTATGTTTTTGGCGATTCCTGTGTCATCAGTTTTACATTCCGATGCACCCCTGCCGGTTTACTGTATCCCATGGACCTTCCCATTGTCGACGAAACACAGAAATCGCATCGGATTTATATATAAGAGACACAATGCCGACTTAAGTACAGAAAGACTGAGTCTTCCTACTGTCTATGTTTTGAGCGTTTCCTTTGTCACCAGTTTTACATTCCTATTCACCTCTGCAGGTTAACTGTATCCATTGGACCTTCCCATTGACGATGAAACACAGAAATTGCATCGGAATTAAATATAAGAGACACAACGCTGACTTAAGTACAAGAAAACTGAGTCTTCTTACGGTCTATGTTTGGAGCGTTTCCTGTGTCATCAGTTTTACAATCTGATGCACCTCTGCAGGTTTACTATATCCCTTGGACCTTCCCATTGACTATGAAACACAGAAATTGTTTCGGAATTAAATATAAGAGACACAATGCCGACTTAAGTACAGGAAGACTGAATCTTCCTACTGTCTATAATTTGAGCGTTTCCTGTGTCACCAGTTTTACATTCCGATGCACCACTACAGGTTTACTGTATCCCTTGGACCTTCACAGTAACGATGAAACACAGAAATTGCATCGGAATTAAATATAAGAGACACAATGCCGACTTAAGTACAGGAAGACTGAGTCTTCCTACTGTCTATGTTTTGAGCGTTTCCTGTGTCGACAGTTTGACATTCCGATGCACCTCTGCAGGTTTACTGTATCCCTTGGACCTTCCCATTCACGATGAAACACAGAAATTGCTTCGGAATTAAATATAAGAGACACAATGCCGTCTTATGTACAGGAAGACTGAGTCTTCCTACTGTCTATGTTTTGAGCGTTTCCTGTGTCATCAGTTTTACTTTCCGATGCACCTCTGCAGGTTTACTATATCCCTTGGACCTTCCCATTCACGATGAAACACTGAAATTTCATCGGAAATAAATATAAGAGAAACAATGCCGACTTAAGTACAGGAAGACTGAGTCTTCCTACTGTCTATGATTTGAGCGTTTCCTGTGTCACCAGTTTTACATTCCGATGCACCTCTACAGGTTTACTGTAACACTTGGTCCTTCCCATCGTCGATGAAACACAGATATTTCATCGGAATCAAATATAAGAGACACAACGCCGACTTAAGTACAAGAAATCTGAATCTTCTTACGGTCTATGTTTGAGCGTTTCCTGTGTCACTAGTTTTACATTCCGATGCACCCCTGCCGGTTTACTGTATCCCTTGGACCTTCCCATTGTCGATGAAACAAAGAAATCGCATCGGAATTAAATATAAGAGACACAATGCCGACTTAAGTACAGGAAGACTGAGTGTTCCTACTGCCTAGGTTTTGAGCGTTTCCTGTGTCACCAGTTTTACATTCTGATGCACCTCTGCAGGTTTACTGTATCCATTGGACCTTCCCATTGACGATGAAACACAGAAATTGCATCGGAATTAAATATAAGAGACACAACGCCGACTTAAGTACAAGAAAACTGAATCCTCTTACGGTCTATGTTTTGAGCGTTTCCTGTGTCATCAGTTTTACATTGCGATTCACCCCTGCCGGTTTACTGTATCCCTTGGACGTTACCATTGTCGATGAAACACAGAAATCGCATCGGAATTAAATATATGAGACACAATGCCGCCTTAAGTACGGGAAGACTGAGGCTTCCTACTGTCTATGTTTTGAGCGTATCCTGTCTCACTAGTTTTACATTCCGATGCACCTCTTCAGGTTTACTGTATCCCCTGGACCTTCCCATTGACTAAGAAACACAGAAATTGCATTGGAATTAAATATAAGAGGCACAATGCCGACTTAAGTACAGGAAGACTGAGTCTTCCTACTGTCTAGGTTTTGAGCGTTTCCTGTGTCACCAGTTTTACATTCTGATGCACCTCTGCAGGTTTACTGTTTCCCCTGGACCTTCCCATTGACTAAGAAACACAGAAATTGCATTGGAATTAAATATAAGAGACACAATGCCGACTTAAGTACAGGAAGACTGAGTCTTCCTACTGTCTAGGTTTTGAGCGTTTCCTGTGTCACCAGTTTTACATTCTGATGCACCTCTGCAGGTTTACTGTATCCCTTGGACCTTCCCATTGACGATGAAACACAGAAATTGCATTGGAATTAAATATAAGAGACACAATGCCGACATAAGTACAGGAAGACTGAGTCTTCCTACTGTCTATAATTTGAGCGTTTCCTGTGTCACCAGTTTTACATTCCGATGCACCTCTACAGGTTTACTGTAACACTTGGTCCTTCCCATCGTCGATGAAACACAGATATTTCATCGGAATCAAATATAAGAGACACAACGCCGACTTAACTACAAGAAAACTGAGTCTTCTTACGGTCTGTGTTTTGAGCGTTTCCTGTGTCACCAGTTTTACATTCCGATGCACCCCTGCCGGTATACTGTATCCCTTGGACCTTCCCATTGTCGATGAAACACAGAAATCGCATCGGAATTAAATATAAGAGACACAAAGCCGACATAAGTACAGGAACACTGAGTCCTCCTACTGTCTACGTTTTGAGCGTTTCCTGTGTCGCCAGTTTTACATTCCGATGCACCTCTGCAGGTTTACTGTATCCATTGTACCTCCCCATTGTCGATGAAACACAGAAATCGCATCGGAATTAAATATAAGAGACACAATGCCGACTTAAGTACAGGAAGACTGAGTATTCCTACTGTCTAGGATTTGAGCGTTTTCTGTGTCACCAGTTTTACATTCTGATGCACCTCTGCAGGTTTACTGTATCCCTTGGACCTTCCCATTGACGATGAAACACAAAAATTGCATAGGAATTAAATATAAGAGACACAATGCCGACTTAAGTACAGGAAGACTGAGTCTTCCTACTGTCTATAATTTGAGCGTTTCCTGTGTTACCAGTTTTCCATTCCGATGGACCTCTACAGGTTTACTGTATCACGTGGACCTTCCCATTGTCGATGAAACACAGAAATCGCATCGGAATTAAATGTAAGAGACACAATGCCGACTTAAGTACAGGAAGACTGAGTCTTCCTACTGTCTATGTTTTGAGCGTTTCCTGTGTCACTAGTTTTACATTCCGATGCACCTCTGCAGGTTTACTGTATCCCTTGGACCTTCCCATTGACTATGAAACACAGAAATTGCTTCGGAATTAAATATAAGAGACACAATGCCGACTTAAGTACAGGAAGACTGAGTCTTCCTACTGTCTATAATTTGAGCGTTTCCTGTGTCACCAGTTTTACATTCCGATGCACTTCTACAGGTTTATCGTATCCCTTGGACCTTCACAGTGACGATGAATCACAGAAATTGCATCGGAATTAAATATAAGAGACACAATGTCGACTGAATTAGAGGAAGCCTAAGTCTTCCTACTGTCTATGTTTTGGGCGTTTCCTGTGTCATCACTTTTACTTTCCGATGCACCTCTGCAGGTCTCCTATATCCCTTGGACTTTCCCATTCACGATGAAACACAGAAATTTCATCGGAAATAAATATAAGAGACACAATGTCGACTTAAGTACAGGAAGACTGAGTCTTCCTACCGTCTATGAGTTGAGCGTTTCCTATGTCACCAGTTTTACATTCCAATGCACCTCTGCAGGTTTACTGTATCCCTTGGACCTTCCCATTCACGATGAAACACAGAAATTTAATCGGAAATAAATATAACAGACACAAAGCCGACTTAACTACAGGAACACTGAGTCCTCCTACTGTCTATGTTTTGAGCGTTTCCTGTGTCACCAGTTTTACATTCCGATTCACCTCTGCAGGTTTACTGTATCCATTGGACCTTCCCATTGACGATGAAACACAGAAATTGCATCGGAATTAAATATAAGAGACACAACGCCGACTTAAGAACAAGAAAACTGAGTCTTCTTACGGTCTATGTTTTGAGCGTTTCCTGTGTCATCAGTTTTACATTGCGATTCACCCCTGCCGGTTTACTGTATCCATTGGACGTTACCATTGTCGATGAAACACAGAAATCGCATCGGAATTAAATAAATGAGACACAATGCCGACTTAAGTACAGGAACACTGAGTCTTCCTACTGTCTACGTTTTGAGCGTTTCCTGTGTCACCAGTTTTACATTCTGATGCACCTCTGCAGGTTTACTGTATCCATTGGACCTTCCCATTGTCGATGAAACACAGAAATCGCATCGGAATTAAATATAAGAGACACAATGCCGACTTAAGTACGGGAAGACTGAGGCTTCCTACTGTCTATGTTTTGAGCGTATCCTGTCTCACTAGTTTTACATTCCGATGCACCTCTTCAGGTTTACTGTATCCCCTGGACCTTCCCATTGACTAAGAAACACAGAAATTGCATTGGAATTAAATATAAGATACACAATTACGACTTAAGTACAGGTAGACTGAGTCTTCCTACTGTCTAGGTTTTGAGCGTTTCTTGTGTCACCAGTTTTACATTCTGATGCACCTCTGCAGGTTTACTGTATCCCTTGGACCTTCCCATTGACGATGAAACACAGAAATTGCATCGGAATTAAATATAAGAGACACAATGCCGACTTAAGTACAGGCAGACTGAGTCTTCCTCCTGTCTATAATTTGAGCGTTTCCTGTGTCACCAGTTTTACATTCCGATGCACCTCTACAGGTTTACATTATCCCTTGGACCTTCACAGTTACGATGAAACACAGAAATTGCATCGGAATTAAATATAAGAGACACAATGCCGACTTAAATACAAGAAAACAGTTTTCTTACAGTCAATGTTTCGTGCGTTTCCTGTGTCACCAGTTTTACATTCCGATGCACCTCCGCAGGTTTACTGTATCCCTTGGACCTTCCCATTGGCGATGAAACACACAAATTACATCGAAATTAAATATAAGAAACACAATGCCGACTTAAGTACAGGAAGACTGAGTCTTCCTACTGTATATGTTTTGAGCGTTTCCTGTGTCGACAATTTGACATTCTGATTCACTTCTGCAGGTTTACTGTATCCATTGGACCTTCCCATTGACGATGAAACACAGAAATTGCATCGGAATTAAATATAAGAGACACAATGCCGACTTAAGTACAGGAAGACTGAGGCTTCCTACTGTCTATGTATTGAGCGTTTCCTTTCTCACTAGTTTTACATTTCGATGCACCTCTTCATGTTTACTGTATCCCTTGGACCTTCCCATTGACTAAGAAACACAGAAATTGCATCGGAATTAAATATAAGAGACACAATGCCGACTTAAGTACAGGAAACTGAGTCTTCCTACTGTCTAGGATTTGAGCGTTTCCTGTGTCACCACTTTTACATTCTGATGCACCTCTGCAGGTTTACTGTACCCCTTTGACCTTCCCATTGGCGATGAAACACAAAAATTGCTTTGGAATTAAATATAAGAGACACAACGCCGACTTAAGTACAAGAAATCTGAGTCTTCTTACGGTCTATGTTTTGACCGTTTCCTGTGTCACCAGTTTTACATTCCGATGCACCCCTGCCGGTTTACTGTTTCCCTTGGACCTTCCCATTGTCGATGAAACACAGAAATCGCATCGGAATTAAATATAAGAGATACAATGCCGACTTAAGTACAGGAAGACTGAGTCTTCCTACTGTCTATGTTTTGAGCGTTTCCTGTGTCACTAGTTTTACATTCCGATGCGACTCTGCAGGTTTACTGTATCCCTTGCACCTTCCCATTGACTATGAAACACAGAAATTGCTTCGGAATTAGATATAAGTGACACAATGCCGACTTAAGTACAGAAAGACTGAGTCTTCCTACTGTCTATAATTTGAGCGTTTCCTGTGTCACCAGTTTTACATTCCGATGCACTTCTACAGGTTTATCGTGTCCCTTGGACCTTCACAGTGACGATGAATCACAGAAATTGCATCGGAATTAAATATAAGAGACACAATGTCGACTGAATTAGAGGAAGACTGAGTCTTCCTACTGTCTATGTTTTGAGCGTTTCCTGTGTCATCAGTTTTACATTCCGATTCACCTCTGCAGGTTTACTGTATCCATTGGACCTTCCCATTGACGATGAAACACAGAAATTGCATCGGAATTAAATATAAGAGACACAACGCCGACTTAAGTACAAGAAAACTGAGTCTTCTTACGGTCTATGTTTTGAGCGTTTCCTGTGTCATCAGTTTTACATTGCGATTCACCCCTGCCGGTTTACTGTATCCCTTGGACGTTACCATTGTCGAAGAAACACAGAAATCGCATCGGAATTGAATATATGAGACACAATGCCGACGTAAGTACAGGAAGACTGAGTCTTCCTACTGTCTAGGTTTTGAGCGTTTCCTGTGTCACCAGTTTTACATTCCGATGTACATCTGCGCTTTTACTGTATCCCTTGGACCTTCCCATTGACGATGAAACACAGAAATTGCATCGGAATTAAATATAAGAGACACAATGCCGACTTAAGTACAAGAAAACTGAGTATTCTTACGGTCTATGTTTTTGGCGATTCCTGTGTCATCAGTTTTACATTCCGATGCACCCCTGCCGGTTTACTGTATCCCATGGACCTTCCCATTGTCGACGAAACACAGAAATCGCATCGGATTTATATATAAGAGACACAATGCCGACTTAAGTACAGAAAGACTGAGTCTTCCTACTGTCTATGTTTTGAGCGTTTCCTTTGTCACCAGTTTTACATTCCTATTCACCTCTGCAGGTTAACTGTATCCATTGGACCTTCCCATTGACGATGAAACACAGAAATTGCATCGGAATTAAATATAAGAGACACAACGCTGACTTAAGTACAAGAAAACTGAGTCTTCTTACGGTCTATGTTTGGAGCGTTTCCTGTGTCATCAGTTTTACAATCTGATGCACCTCTGCAGGTTTACTATATCCCTTGGACCTTCCCATTGACTATGAAACACAGAAATTGTTTCGGAATTAAATATAAGAGACACAATGCCGACTTAAGTACAGGAAGACTGAATCTTCCTACTGTCTATAATTTGAGCGTTTCCTGTGTCACCAGTTTTACATTCCGATGCACCACTACAGGTTTACTGTATCCCTTGGACCTTCACAGTAACGATGAAACACAGAAATTGCATCGGAATTAAATATAAGAGACACAATGCTGACTTAAGTACAGGAAGACTGAGTCTTCCTACTGTCTATGTTTTGAGCGTTTCCTGTGTCGACAGTTTGACATTCCGATGCACCTCTGCAGGTTTACTGTATCCCTTGGACCTTCCCATTCACGATGAAACACAGAAATTGCTTCGGAATTAAATATAAGAGACACAATGCCGTCTTATGTACAGGAAGACTGAGTCTTCCTACTGTCTATGTTTTGAGCGTTTCCTGTGTCATCAGTTTTACTTTCCGATGCACCTCTGCAGGTTTACTATATCCTTGGACCTTCCCATTCACGATGAAACACTGAAATTTCATCGGAAATAAATATAAGAGAAACAATGCCGACTTAAGTACAGGAAGACTGAGTCTTCCTACTGTCTATGATTTGAGCGTTTCCTGTGTCACCAGTTTTACATTCCAATGCACATCTGCAGGTTTACTGTATCCCTTGAACCTTCCCATTGACGATGAAACACAGAAATTGCATCGGAATTAAATATAAGAGACACAATCCCGACTTAAGTACAGGAAGACTGAGTCTTCCTACTGTCTATGTTTTGAGCGTTTCCTGTGTCACCAGTTTTACATTCCGATGTACCTCTGCAGGTTTACTGTATCCCTTGGACCTTCCCATTGACGATGAAACACAGAAATTGCATCGGAATTAAATATAAGAGACACAATGCCGACTTAAGTACAGGAAGACTGAGTCTTCCTACTGTCTATGTTTTGAGCGTTTCCTGTGTCTACAATTTGACATTCTGATTCACCTCTGCAGGTTTACTGTATCCATTGGACCTTCCCATTGACGATGAAACACAGAAATTGCATCGGAATTAAATATAAGAGACACAATGCCGACTTAAGTACAGGAAGACTGAGGCTTCCTACTGTCTATGTATTGAGCGTTTCCTGTCTCACTAGTTTTACATTTCGATGCACCTCTTCAGGTTTACTGTATCCCTTGGACTTTCCCATTGACTAAGAAACACAGAAATTGCATCGGAATTAAATATAAGAGACACAATGCCGACTTAAGTACAGGAAGACTGAGTCTTCCTACTGTCTATGTTTTGAGCGTTTCCTGTGTCACCAGTTTTACATTCCGATTCACCTCTGCAGGTTTTCTGTATCCATTGGACCTTCCCATTTACGACGAAACACAGATATTTCATCGGAATTAAATATAAGAGACACAACGCCGACTTAAGTACAAGAAATCTGAGTCTTCCTACTGTCTATGTTTTGAGCGTTTCCTGAGTCACCAGTTTTACATTCCGATTCACCTCTGCAGGTTTACTGTATCCATTGGACCTTCCCATTTACGATGAAACACAGATATTGCATCGGAATTAAATATAAGAGACACAACGCCGACTTAACTACAAGAAAACTGAGTCTTCTTACGGTCTATGTTTTGAGCGTTTCCTGTGTCACCAGTTTTACATTCCGATGCACCCCAGCCGGTTTACTGTATCCCTTGGACCTTCCCATTGTCGATGAAACACAGAAATCGCATCGGAATTAAATATAAGAGACACAAAGCCGACATAAGTACAGGAACACTGAGTATTCCTACTGTCTACGTTTTGAGCGTTTCCTGTGTCACCAGTTTTACATTCCGATGCACCTCTGCAGGTTTACTGTATCCATTGTACCTTCCCATTGTCGATGAAACACAGAAATCGCATCGGAATTAAATATAAGAGAGACAATGCCGACTTAAGTACAGGAAGACTGAGTATTCCTACTGTCTAGGTTTTGAGCGTTTTCTGTGTCACCAGTTTTACATTCTGATGCACCTCTGCAGGTTTACTGTATCCCTTGGACCTTCCCATTGACGATGAAACACAAAAATTGCATAGGAATTAAATATAAGAGACACAATGCCGACTTAAGTACAGGAAGACTGAGTCTTCCTACTGTCTTTAATTTGAGCGTTTCCTGTGTTACCAGTTTTTGATTCCGATGCACCTCTACAGGTTTACTGTATCACGTGGACCTTCCTATTGTCGATGAAACACAGAAATCGCATCGGAATTAAATATAAGAGACACAATGCCGACTTAAGTACAGGAACACTGAGTCTTCCTACTGTCTATGTTTTGAGTGTTTCCTGTGTCATCACTTTTACATTCCGATTCACCTCTGCAGGTTTACTGTATCCATTGGACCTTCCCATTGTCGATGAAACACAGATATTTCATCGGAATTAAATATAAGAGACGCAACGCCGACTTAAGTACAAGAAATCTGAGTCTTCTTACGGTCTATGTTTTGAGCGTTTCCTGTGTCACCAGTTTTACATTCCGATGCACCCCTGCCGGTTTACTGTATCCCTTGGACCTTCCCATTGTCGATGAAACACAGAAATCGCATCGGAATTAAATATAAGAGATACAATGCCGACATAAGTACAGGAAGACTGAGTCTTCCTACTGTCTATGTTTTGAGCGTTTCCCGTGTCACTAGTTTTACATTCCGATGCACCTCTGCAGGTTTACTGTATCCCTTGGACCTTCCCATTGACTATGAAACACAGAAATTGCTTCGGAATTAAATATAAGAGACACAATGCCGACTTAAGTACAGGAAGACTGAGTCTTCCTACTGTCTATAATTTGAGCGTTTCCTGTGTCACCAGTTTTACATTCCGATGCACTTCTACAGGTTTATCGTATCCCTTGGACCTTCACAGTGACGATGAATCACAGAAATTGCATCGGAATTAAATATAAGAGTCACAATGTCGACTGAATCAGAGGAAGACTAAGTCTTCCTACTGTCTATGTTTTGAGCGTTTCCTGTGTCATCACTTTTACTTTCCGATGCACCTCTGCAGGTCTCCTATATCCCTTGGACCTTCCCATTCACGATGAAACACAGAAATTTCATCGGAAATAAACATAAGAGACACAATGTCGACATAAGTACAGGAAGACTGAGTCTTCCTACCGTCTATGATTTGAGCGTTTCCTGAGTCACCAGTTTTACATTCCAATGCACCTCTGCAGGTTTACTGTATCCCTTGGACCTTCCCATTCACGATGAAACACAGAAATTTAATCGGAAATAAATATAAGAGACACAAAGCCGACTTAACTACAGGAACACGGAGTCTTCCTACTGTCTATGTTTTGAGCGATTCCTGTGTCACCAGTTTCACATTCCGATTCACCTCTGCAGGTTTACTGTATCCATTGGACCTTCCCATTGACGATGAAACACAGATATTTCATCGGAATCAAATATAAGAGACACAACGCCGACTTAAGTACAAGAAATCTGAATCTTCTTACGGTCTATGTTTGAGCGTTTCCTGTGTCACCAGTTTTACATTCCGATGCACCCCTGCCGGTTTACTATATCCCTTGGACCTTCCCATTGCCGATGAAACACAGAAATCGCATCGGAATTAAATATAAGAGACACAATGCCGGCTTAAGTACAGGAAGACTGAGTGTTCCTACTGTCTAGGTTTTGAGCGTTTCCTGTGTCACCAGTTTTACATTCTGATGCACCTCTGCAGGTTTACTGTATCCCTTGGACCTTCCCATTGACGATGAAACACAAAAACTGCTTTGGAATTAAATATAAGAGACACAATGCCGACTTAAGGACAGGAAGACTGAGTCTTCCTACTGTCTATGTTTTGAGCGTTTCCTGTGTCACCAGTTTTACATTCCGATGCCCCTCTGCAGGTTTACTGTATCCATTGGACCTTCCCATTGTCGATGAAACACAGAAATCGCATCGGAATTAAATATAAGAGACACAATGCCGACTTAAGTACAGGAAGACTGAGTCTTCCTACTGTCTATGTTTTGAGCGTTTCCTGTGTCAACACTTTTACATTCCGATTCACCTCTGCAGGTTTACTGTAACCATTGGACCTTCCCATTTACGACGAAACACAGATTTTTCATCGGAATTAAATATAAGAGACACAACGCCGACTTAACTACAGGAACACTGAGTCTTCCTACTGTCTATGTTTTGAGCGATTCCTGTGTCACCAGTTTTACATTCCGATTCACCTCTGCAGGTTTACTGTATCCATTGGACCTTCCCATTGACGATGAAACACAGAAATTGCATCGGAATTAAATATAAGAGACACAACGCCGACTTAAGTACAAGAAAACTGAGTCTTCTTACGGTCTATGTTTTGAGCGTTTCCTGTGTCATCAGTTTTACATTCCGATGCACCTCTGCAGGTTTACTGTATCCATTGGACCTTCCCATTGTCGATGAAACACAGAAATCGCATCGGAATTAAATATAAGAGAGACAATGCCGACTTAAGTACAGGAAGACTGAGTATTCCTACTGTCTAGGTTTTGAGCGTTTTCTGTGTCACCAGTTTTACATTCTGATGCACCTCTGCAGGTTTACTGTATCCCTTGGACCTTCCCATTGACGATGAAACACAAAAATTGCATAGGAATTAAATATAAGAGACACAATGCCGACTTAAGTACAGGAAGACTGAGTCTTCCTACTGTCTATAATTTGAGCTTTTCCTGTGTTACCAGTTTTCCATTCCGATGGACCTCTACAGGTTTACTGTATCACGTGGACCTTGCCATTGTCGATGAAACAAAGAAATCGCATCGGAATTAAATATAAGAGACTCAATGCCGACTTAAGTACGGGAAGACTGAGGCTTCCTACTGTCTATGTTTTGAGCGTATCCTGTCTCACTAGTTTTACATTCCGATGCACCTCTTCAGGTTTACTGTATCCCCTGGACCTTCCCATTGACTAAGAAACACAGAAATTGCATTGGAATTAAATATAAGAGGCACAATGCCGACTTAAGTACAGGAAGACTGAGTCTTCCTACTGTCTGTAATTTGAGCGTTTCCTGTGTTACCAGTTTTCCATTCCGATGGACCTCTACAGGTTTACTGTATCACGTGGACCTTCCCATTGTCGATGAAACACAGAAATCGCATCGGAATTAAATATAAGAGACACAATGCCGACTTAAGTACAGGAAGACTGAGTCTTCCTACTGTCTATGTTTTGAGTGTTTCCTGTGTCATCACTTTTACATTCCGATTCACCTCTGCAGGTTTACTGTATCCATTGGACCTTCCCATTGTCGATGAAACACAGATATTTCATCGGAATTAAATATAAGAGACACAACGCCGACTTAAGTACAAGAAATCTGAGTCTTCTTACGGTCTATGTTTTGAGCGTTTCCTGTGTCACCAGTTTTACATTCCGATGCACCCCTGCCGGTTTACTGTATCCCTTGGACCTTCCCATTGTCGATGAAACACAGAAATCGCATCGGAATTAAATATAAGAGATACAATGCCGACTTAAGTACAGGAAGACTGAGTCTTCATACTGTCTATGTTTTGAGCGTTTCCTGTGTCACTAGTTCTACATTCCGATGCACCTCTGCAGGTTTACTGTATCCCTTGGACCTTCCCATTGACTATGAAACACAGAAATTGCTTCGGAATTAAGTATAAGAGACACAATGCCGACTTAAGTACAGGAAGACTGAGTCTTCCTACTGTCTATAATTTGAGCGTTTCCTGTGTCACCAGTTTTACATTCCGATGCACTTCTACAGGTTTATCGTATCCCTTGGACCTTCACAGTGACGATGTATCACAGAAATTGCATCGGAATTAAATATAAGAGACACAATGTCGACTGAATTAGAGGAAGACTAAGTCTTCCTACTGTCTATGTTTTGAGCGTTTCCTGTGTCATCACTTTTACTTTCCGATGCACCTCTGCAGGTCTCCTATATCCCTTGGACCTTCCCATTCACGATGAAACACAGAAATTTCATCGGAAATAAATATAAGAGACACAATGTCGACTTAAGTACAGGAAAACTGAGTCTTCCTACCGCCTATGATTTGAGCGTTTCCTGTGTCACCAGTTTTACATTCCAATGCACCTCTGCAGGTTTACTGTATCCCTTGGACCTTCCCATTCACGATGAAACACAGAAATTTAATCGGAAATAAATATAAGAGACACAAAGCCGACTTAACTACTGGAACACTGAGTCTTCCTACTGTCTATGTTTTGAGCGTTTCCTGTGTCACCAGTTTTACATTCCGATTCACCTCTGCAGGTTTACTGTATCCATTGGACCTTCCCATTGACGATGAAACACAGAAATTGCATCGGAATTAAATATAAGAGACTCAACGCCGACTTAAGTACAAGAAAACTGAGTCTTCTTACGGTCTATGTTTTGAGCGTTTCCTGTGTCATCAGTTTTACATTGCGATTCACCCCTTACGGTTTACTGTATCCCTTGGACGTTACCATTGTCGATGAAACACAGAAATCGCATCGGAATTAAATATATGAGACACAATGCCGACTTAAGTACAGGAACAATGAGTCTTCCTACTGTCTACGTTTTGAGCGTTTCCTGTGTCACCAGTTTTACATTCCGATGCACCTCTGCACGTTTACTGTATCCATTGGACCTTCCCCTTGTCGATGAAACACAGAAATCGCATCGGAATTAAATATAAGAGACACAATGCCGACTTAAGTACAGGAAGACTGAGTATTCCTACTGTCTAGGTTTTGAGCGTTTTCTGTGTCACCAGTTTTACATTCTGATGCACCTCTGCAGGTTTACTGTATCCCTTGGACCTTCCCATTGACGATGAAACACAAAAATTGCATAGGAATTAAATATGAGAAACACAATGCCGACTTAAGTACAGGAAGACTGAGTCTTCCTACTGTCTATAATTTGAGCGTTTCCTGTGTTACCTGTTTTCCATTCCGATGGACCTCTACAGGTTTACTGTATCACGTGGACCTTCCCATTGTCGATGAAACAAAGAAATCGCATCGGAATTAAATATAAGAGACACAATGCCAACTTAAGTACAGGAACACTGAGTCTTCCTACTGTCTATGTTTTGAGCGTTTCCTGTGTCAACACTTTTACATTCCGATTTACCTCTGCAGGTTTACTGTATCCATTGGACCTTCCCATTGTCGATGAAACACAGAAATCGCACCGGAATTAAATATAAGAGACACAATGCCGACTTAAGTACGGGAAGACTGAGGCTTCCTACTGTCTATGTTTTGAGCGTATCCTGTCTCACTAGTTTTACATTCCGATGCACCTCTTCAGGTTTACTGTATCGCCTGGACCTTCCCATTGACTAAGAAACACAGAAATTGCATTGGAATTAAATATAAGAGACACAATGCCGACTTAAGTACAGGAAGACTGAGTCTTCCTACTGTCTAGGATTTCAGCGTTTCCTGTGTCACCAGTTTTACATTCTGATGCACCTCTGCAGGTTTACTGTATCCCTTGGACCTTACCATTGACGATGAAACACAGAAATTGCATCGGAATTAAATATAAGAGACACAATGCCGACTTAAGTACAGGAAGACTGAGTCTTCCTACCGTCTATAATTTGAGCGTTTCCTGTGTCACAAGTTTTACATTCCGATGCAACTCTACAGGTTTACTGTATCACTTGGACCTTCCCATCGTCGATGAAACACAGATATTTCATCGGAATCAAATATAAGAGACACAACGCCGACTTAAGTACAAGAAATCTGAATCTTCTTACGGTCTATGTTTGAGCGTTTCCTGTGTCACCAGTTTTACATTCCGATGCACCCCTGCCGGTTAACTGTATCCCTTGGACCTTCCCATTGTCGATGAAACACAGAAATCGCATCGGAATTAAATATAAGAGACACAATGCCGACTAAAGTACAGGAAGACTGAGTGTTCCTACTGTCTAGGTTTTGAGCGTTTCCTGTGTCACCAGTTTTACATTCTGATGCACCTCTGCAGGTTTACTGTATCCCTTGGACCTTCCCATTGACGATGAAACACAAGAACTGCTTTGGAATTAAATATAAGAGACACAATGCCGACTTAAGTACAGGAAGACTAAGTCTTCCTAGTGTCTATGTTTTGAGCGTTTCCTGTGTCACCAGTTTTACATTCCGATGCCCCTCTGCAGGTTTACTCTATCCATTGGACCTTCCTATTGTCGATGAAACACAGAAATCGCATCGGAATTAAATATAAGAGACACAATGCCGACTTAAGTACAGGAAGACTGAGTCTTCCTACTGTCTATGTTTTGAGCGTTTCCTGTGTCAACACTTTTACATTCCGATTAACCTCTGCAGGTTTACTGTATCCATTGGACCTTCCCATTTACGACGAAACACAGATTTTTCATCGGAATTAAGTATAAGAGACACAACGCCGACTTAAGTACAGAAAATCTGAGTCTTCCTACTGTCTATGTTTTGAGCGTTTCCTGAGTCACCAGTTTTACATTCCGATTCACCTCTGCAGGTTTACTGTATCCATTGGACCTTCCCATTTACGATGAAACACAGATATTGCATCGGAATTAAATATAAGAGACTCAACGCCGACTTAACTACAAGAAAACTGAGTCTTCTTACGGTCTATGTTTTGAGTGTTTCCTGTGTCACCAGTTTTACATTCCGATGCACCCCTGCCGGTTTACTGTACCCCTTGGACCTTCCCATTGTCGATGAAACACAGAAATCGCATCGGAATTAAATATAAGAGACACAAAGCCGACATAAGTACAGGAACACTGAGTCTTCCTACTGTCTACGTTTTGAGCGTTTCCTGTGTCACCAGTTTTACATTCCGATGCACCTCCGCAGGTTTACTGTATCCATTGTACCTTCCCATTGTCGATGAAACACAGAAATCGCATCGGAATTAAATATAAGAGACACAATGCCGACTTAAGTACAGGAAGACTGAGTTTTCCTACTGTCTAGGTTTTGAGCGTTTTCTGTGTCACCAGTTTTACATTCTGATGCACCTCTGCAGGTTTACTGTATCCCTTGGACCTTCCCATTGACGATGAAACACAAAAATTGCATAGGAATTAAATATAAGAGGCACAATGCCGACTTAAGTACAGGAAGACTGAGTCTTCCTACTGTCTGTAATTTGAGCGTTTCCTGTGTTACCAGTTTTCCATTCCGATGGACCTCTACAGGTTTACTGTATCACGTGGACCTTCCCATTGTCGATGAAACACAGAAATCGCATCGGAATTAAATATAAGAGACACAATGCCGACTTAAGTACAGGAACACTGAGTCTTCCTACTGTCTATGTTTTGAGCGTTTCCTGTGTCAACACTTTTACATTCCGATTCACCTCTGCAGGTTTACTGTATCCATTGGACCTTCCCATTGTCGATGAAACACAGATATTTTATCGGAATTAAATATAAGAGACACAACGCCGACTTAAGTACAAGAAATCTGAGTCCTCTTACGGTCTATGTTTTGAGCGTTTCCTGTGTCATCACTTTTACTTTCCGATGCACCTCTGCAGGTCTCCTATATCCCTTGGACCTTCCCATTGTCGATGAAACACAGAAATCGCATCGGAATAAAATATAAGAGACACAATGCCGACTTAAGTACAGGAAGACTGAGTCTTCCTACTGTATATGTTTTGAGCGTTTCCTGTGTCACTAGTTTTACATTCTGATGCACCTCTGCAGGTTTACTGTATCCCTTGGACCTTCCCATTGACTATGAAACACAGAAATTGCTTCGGAATTAAATATAAGAGACACAATGCCGACTTAAGTACAGGAGGACTGAGTCTTCCTACTGTCTATAATTTGAGCGTTTCCTGTGTCACCAGTTTTACATTCCGATGCACTTCTGCAGGTTTATCGTATCCCTTGGACCTTCACAGTGACGATGAATCACAGAAATTGCATCGGAATTAAATATAAGAGACACAATGTCGACTGAATTAGAGGAAGACTAAGTCTTCCTACTGTCTATGATTTGAGCGTTTCCTGTGTCATCACTTTTACTTTCCGATGCACCTCTGCAGGTCTCCTATATCCCTTGGACCTTCCCATTCACGATGAAACACAGAAATTTCATCGGAAATAAATATAAGAGACCCAATGTCGACTTAAGTACAGGAAGACTGAGTCTTCCTACCGTCTATGATTTGAGCGTTTCCTGTGTCACCAGTTTTACATTCCAATGCACCTCTGCAGGTTTACTGTATCCCTTGGACCTTCCCATTCACGATGAAACACAGAAATTTAATCGGAAATAAATATAAGAGACACAAAGCCGACTTAACTACAGGAACACTGAGTCTTCCTACTGTCTATGTTTTGAGCGTTTCCTGTGTCACCAGTTTTACATTCCGATTCACCTCTGCAGGTTTACTGTATCCATTGGAACTTCCCATTGACGATGAAACACAGAAATTGCATCGGAATTAAATATAAGAGACACAACGCCGACTTAAGTACAAGAAAACTGAGTCTTCTTACGGTCTATGTTTTGAGCGTTTCCTGTGTCATCAGTTTTACATTGCGATTCACCCCTGCCGGTTTACTGTATCCCTTGGACGTTACCATTGTCGATGAAACACAGAAATCGCATCGGAATTAAATATATGAGACACAATGCCCACTTAAGTACAGGAACACTGAGTCTTCCTACTGTCTACGTTTTGAGCGATTCCTGTGTCACCAGTTTTACATTCCGATGCACCTCTGCAGGTTTACTGTATCCATTGGACCTTCCCATTGTCGATGAAACACTGAAATCGCATCGGAATTAAATATAAGAGACACAATGCCGACTTAAGTTTGGGAAGACTGAGGCTTCCTACTGTCTATGTTTTGAGCGTATCCTGTCTCACTAGTTTTACATTCCGATGCACCTCTTCAGGTTTACTGTATCCCCTGGACCTTCCCATTGACTAAGAAACACAGAAATTGCATTGGAATTAAATATAAGATACACAATGCCGACTTAAGTACAGGAAGACTGAGTCTTAATACTGTCTAGGTTTTGAGCGTTTCCTGTGTCATCAGTTTTACATTCTGATGCACCTCTGCAGTTTTACTGTATCCCTTGGACCTTCCCATTGACGAAGAAACACAGAAATTGCATCGGAATTAAATATAAGAGACACAATGCCGACTTAAGTACAGGAAGACTGAGTCTTCCTACTGTCTATAAATTGAGCGTTTCCTGTGTCACCAGTTTTACATTCCGATGCACCTCTACAGGTTTACTGTATCACTTGGACCTTCCCATTGTCGATGAAACACAGATATTTCATCGGAATCAAATATAAGAGACACAACGCCGACTTAAGTACAAGAAATCTGAATCTTCTTGCGGTCTATGTTTGAGCGTTTCCTGTGTCACCAGTTTTACATTCCGATGCACCCCTGCCGGTTTACTGTATCCCTTGGACCTTCCCATTGTCGATGAAACACAGAAATCGCATCGGAATTAAATATAAGAGACACAATGCCGACTTAAGTACAGGAAGACTGAGTCTTCCTAGTGTCTATGTTTTGAGCGTTTCCTGTGTCACTAGTTTTACATTCCGATGCACCTCTGCAGGTTTACTGTATCCCTTGGACCTTCCCATTCACGATGAAACACTGAAATTTCATCGGAAATAAATATAAGAGACACAATGCCGACTTAAGTACAGGAAGACTGAGTCTTCCTACTGTCTATGATTTGAGCGTTTCCTGTGTCACCAGTTTTACATTCCAATGCACCTCTGCAGGTTTACTGTATCCCTTGGACCTTCCCATTGACGATGAAACACAGAAATTGCATCGGAATTAAATATAAGAGACACAATCCCGACTTAAGCACAGGAAGACTGAGTCTTCCTACTGTCTAGGTTTTGAGCGTTTCCTGTGTCACCAGTTTTACATTCCGATGTACCTCTGCAGGTTTTCTGTATCCCTTGGACCTTCCCATTGACGATGAAACACAGAAATTGCATCGGAATTAAATATAAGAGACACAATGCCGACTTAAGTACAGGAAGACTGAGTCTTCCTACTGTCTATGTTTTGAGCGTTTCCTGTGTCTCCAGTTTTACATTCTGATGCACCTCTGCAGGTTTACTGTATCCCTTGGACCTTCCCATTGACGATGAAACACAGAAATTGCTTCGGAATGAAATATAAGAGACACAATGCCGACTTAAGTACAGGAAGACTGAGTCTTCCTACTGTCTATAATTTGAGCGTTTCCTGTGTCACCAGTTTTACATTCCGATGCACCTCTACAGGTTTACTGTATCCCTTGGACCTTCACAGTTACGATGAAACACAGAAATTGCATCGCAATTAAATATAAGAGTCACAATGCCGACTTAAATACAAGAAAACAGTTTTCTTACAGTCAATGTTTTGAGCGATTCCTGTGTCACCAGTTTTACATTCCGATGCACCTCCGCAGGTTTACTGTATCCCTTGGACCTTCCCATTGGCGATGAAACACACAAATTACATCGAAATTAAATATAAGAGACACAATTCCGACTGAAGTACAGTAAGACTGAGTCTTCCTACTGTCTATGCTTTGAGCGTTTCCTGTGTCGACAATTTGACATTCTGATTCACCTCTGCAGGTTTACTGTATCCATTGGACCTTCCCATTGACGATGAAACACAGAAATTGCATCGGAATTAAATATACGAGACACAATGCCGACTTAAGTACAGGAAGACTGAGGCTTCCTACTGTCTATGTATTGAGCGTTTCCTGTCTCACTAGTTTTACATTTCAATGCACCTCTTCAGGTTTATTGTATCCCTTGGACCTTCCCATTGACTAAGAAACACAGAAATTGCATCGGAATTAAATATAAGAGACACAATGCCGACTTAAGTACAGGAAGACTGAGTCTTCCTACTGTCTAGGTTTTGAGCGTTTCCTGTGTCACCAGTTTTACATTCTGATGCACCTCTGCAGGTTTACTGTACCCCTTTGACCTTCCCATTGACGATGAAACACAAAAATTGCTTTGGAATTAAATATAAGAGACACAATGCCGACTTAAGTACAGGAAGACTGAGTCTTCCTACTGTCTATGTTTTGAGCGTTTCCTGTGTCACCAGTTTTACATTCCGATGCCCCTCTGCAGGTTTACTGTATCCATTGGACCTTCCCATTGTCGATGAAACACAGAAATCGCATCGGAATTAAATATAAGAGACACAATGCCGACTTAAGTACAGGAAGACTGAGTCTTCCTACTGTCTATGTTTTGAGCGCTTCCTGTGTCAACACTTTTACATTCCGATTCACCTCTGCAGGTTTACTGTATCCATTGGACCTTCCCATTTACGACGAAACACAGATATTTAATCGGAATTAAATATAAGAGACACAACGCCGACTTAAGTACAAGAAATCTGAGTCTTCCTACTGTCTATGTTTTGAGCGCTTCCTGAGTCACCAGTTTTACATTCCGATTCACCTCTGCAGGTTTACTGTATCCATTGGACCTTCCCATTTACGATGAAACACAGATATTGCATCTGAATTAAATATAAGAGACACAACGCCGACTTAAGTACAAGAAATCTGAGTCTTCTTACGGTCTATGTTTTGAGCGTTTCCTGTGTCACCAGTTTTACATTCCGAAGCACCCCTGCCGGTTTACTGTATCCCTTGGACCTTCCCATTGTCGATGAAACACAGAAATTGCATCGGAATTAAATATAAGAGACACAATGCCGACTTAAGTACAGGAAGACTGAGTCTTCCTACTGTCTATGTTTTGAGCGTTTCCTGTGTCTCTAGTTTTACATTCCGATGCACCTCTGCAGGTTTACTGTATCCCTTGGACCTTCCCATTGACTATGAAACACAGAAATTGCTTCGGAATTAAATATAAGAGACACAATGCCGACTTAAGTACAGGAAGACTGAGTCTTCCTACTGTCTATAATTTGAGCGTTTCCTGTGTCACCAGTTTTACATTCCGATGCACTTCTACAGGTTTATCGTGTCCCTTGGACCTTTACAGTGACGATGAATCACAGAAATTGCATCGGAATTAAATATAAGAGACACAATGCCGACTGAATTAGAGGAAGACTAAGTCTTCCTACTGTCTATGTTTTGAGCGTTTCCTGTGTCATCAGTTTTACATTCCGATTCACCTCTGCAGGTTTACTGTATCCATTGGACCTTCCCATTGACGATGAAACACAGAAATTGCATCGGAATTAAATATAAGAGACAGAACGCCGCCTTAAGTACAAGAAATCTGAGTCTTCTTACGGTCTATGTTTTGAGCGTTTCCTGCGTCATCAGTTTTACATTGCGATTCACCCCTGCCGGTTTACTGTATCCCTTGGACGTTACCATTGTCGATGAAACACAGAAATCGCATCGGAATTAAATATATGAGACACAATGCCGACTTAAGTACAGGAACACTGAGTCTTCCTACTGTCTACGATTTGAGCGTTTCCTGTGTCACCAGTTTTACATTCCGATGCACCCCTGCCGGTTTACTGTATCCCTTTGACCTTCCCATTGTCGATGAAACACAGAAAACGCATCGGATTTAAATATAAGAGACACAATGCCGACTTAAGTACAGGAAGACTGAGTCTTCCTACTGTCTATGTTTTGAGCGTTTCCTGTGTCACTAGTTTTACATTCCGATGCACCTCTGCAGGTTTACTGTATCCCTTGGACCTTCCCATTGACTATGAAACACAGAAATTGTTTCGGAATTAAATATAAGAGACACAATGCCGTCTTATGTACAGGAAAACTGAGACTTCCTACTGTCCATGATTTGAACGTTTCCTGTGTCACCAGTTTTCCATTCTGATGTACCTCTGCAGGTTTACTGTATCCCTTGGACCTTCCCATTGTCTATGAAACACAGAAATTGCATCGGAATTAAATATAAGAGACACAATGCCGACTTAAGTACAGGAGGACTGAGTCTTCCTACTGTCTATAATTTGAGCGTTTCCTGTGTCACCAGATTTACATTCCGATGCACCTCTGCAGGTTTACTGTATCCATTGGACCTTCCCATTGACGATGAAACACAGAAATTGCATCGGAGTTAAATATAAGAGACACAACGCCGACTTAAGTACAAGAAAACTGAGTCTTCTTACGGTCTATGTTTTGAGCGTTTCCTGTGTCATCAGTTTTACATTGCGATTCACCCCTTCCGGTTTACTGTATCCCTTGGACGTTACCATTGTCGATGAAACACAGAAATCGCATCGGAATTAAATATATGAGACACAATGCCGACTTAAGTACAGGAACACTGAGTCTTCCTACTGTCTACGTTTTGAGCGTTTCCTGTGTCACCAGTTTTACATTCCGATGCACCTCTGCAGGTTTACTGTATCCATTGGACCTTCCCCTTGTCGATGAAACACAGAAATCGCATCGGAATTAAATATAAGAGACACAATGCCGACTTAAGTACAGGAAGACTGAGTATTCCTACTGTCTAGGATTTGAGCGTTTTCTGTGTCACCAGTTTTATATTCTGATGCACCTCTGCAGGTTTACTGTATCCCTTGGACCTTCCCATTGACGATGAAACACAAAAATTGCATAGGAATTAAATGTAAGAAACACAATGCCGACTTAAGTACAGGAAGACTGAGTCTTCCTACTGTCTATAATTTGAGCGTTTCCTGTGTTACCAGTTTTCCATTCCGATGGACCTCTACAGGTTTACTGTATCACGTGGACCTTCCCATTGTCGATGAAACAAAGAAATCGCATCGGAATTAAATATAAGAGACACAATGCCAACTTAAGTACAGGAACACTGAGTCTTCCTACTGTCTATGTTTTGAGCGTTTCCTGTGTCAACACTTTTACATTCCGATTCACCTCTGCAGGTTTACTGTATCCATTGGACCTTCCCATTGTCGATGAAACACAGAAATCGCATCAGAATTAAATATAAGAGACACAATGCCGACTTAAGTACGGGAAGACTGAGTCTTCCTACTGTCTATAATTTGAGCGTTTCCTGTGTTACCAGTTTTCCATTCCGATGGACCTCTACAGGTTTACTGTATCACGTGGACCTTCCCATTGACGATGAAACACAGAAATTGCATCGGAATTAAATATAAGAGACACAATGCCGACTTAAGTACAGGAAGACTGAGTCTTCCTACCGTCTATAATTTGAGCGTTTCCTGTGTCACCAGTTTTACATTCCGATGCAACTCTACAGGTTTACTGTATCACTTGGACCTTCCCATCGTCGATGAAACACAGATATTTCATCGGAATCAAATATAAGAGACACAACGCCGACTTAAGTACAAGAAATCTGAATCTTCTTACGGTCTATGTTTGAGCGTTTCCTGTGTCACCAGTTTTACATTCCGATGCACCCCTGCCGGTTTACTGTATCCCTTGGACCTTCCCATTGTCGATGAAACACAGAAATCGCATCGGAATTAAATATAAGAGACACAATGCCGACTAAAGTACAGGAAGACTGAGTGTTCCCACTGTCTAGGTTTTGAGCGTTTCCTGTGTCACCAGTTTTACATTCTGATGCACCTCTGCAGGTTTACTGTATCCCTTGGACCTTCCCATTGACGATGAAACACAAAAACTGCTTTGGAATTAAATATAAGAGACACAATGCCGACTTAAGTACAGGAAGACTGAGTCTTCCTAGTGTCTATGTTTTGAGCGTTTCCTGTGTCACCAGTTTTACATTCCGATGCCCCTCTGCAGGTTTACTCTATCCATTGGACCTTCCCATTGTCGATGAAACACAGAAATCGCATCGGAATTAAATATAAGAGACACAATGCCGACTTAAGTACAGGAAGACTGAGTCTTCCTACTGTCTATGTTTTGAGCGTTTCCTGTGTCAACACTTTTACATTCCGATTAACCTCTGCAGGTTTACTGTATCCATTGGACCTTCCCATTTACGACGAAACACAGATTTTTCATCGGAATTAAATATAAGAGACACAACGCCGACTTAAGTACAGAAAATCTGAGTCTTCCTACTGTCTATGTTTTGAGCGTTTCCTGAGTCACCAGTTTTACATTCCGATTCACCTCTGCAGGTTTACTGTATCCATTGGACCTTCCCATTTACGATGAAACACAGATATTGCATCGGAATTAAATATAAGAGACTCAACGCCGACTTAACTACAAGAAAACTGAGTCTTCTTACGGTCTATGTTTTGAGCGTTTCCTGTGTCACCAGTTTTACATTCCGAAGCACCCCTGCCGGTTTACTGTATCCCTTGGACCTTCCCATTGTCGATGAAACACAGAAATCGCATCGGAATTAAATATAAGAGACACAAAGCCGACATAAGTACAGGAACACTGAGTCTTCCTACTGTATACGTTTTGAGCGTTTCCTGTGTCACCAGTTTTACATTCCGATGCACCTCCGCAGGTTTACTGTATCCATTGTACCTTCCCATTGTCGATGAAACACAGAAATCGCATCGGAATTAAATATAAGAGACACAATGCCGACTTAAGTACAGGAAGACTGAGTTTTCCTACTGTCTAGGTTTTGAGCGTTTTCTGTGTCACCAGTTTTACATTCTGATGCACCTCTGCAGGTTTACTGTATCCCTTGGACCTTCCCATTGACGATGAAACACAAAAATTGCATAGGAATTAAATATAAGAGGCACAATGCCGACTTAAGTACAGGAAGACTGAGTCTTCCTACTGTCTGTAATTTGAGCGTTTCCTGTGTTACCAGTTTTCCATTCCGATGGACCTCTACAGGTTTACTGTATCACGTGGACCTTCCCATTGTCGATGAAACACAGAAATCGCATCGGAATTAAATATAAGAGACACAATGCCGACTTAAGTACAGGAACACTGAGTCTTCCTACTGTCTATGTTTTGAGCGTTTCCTGTGTCAACACTTTTACATTCCGATTCACCTCTGCAGGTTTACTGTATCCATTGGACCTTCCCATTGTCGATGAAACACAGATATTTCATCGGAATTAAATATAAGAGACACAATGCCGACTTAAGTACAGGAAGACTGAGTCTTCCTACTGTATATGTTTTGAGCGTTTCCTGTGTCACTAGTTTTACATTCCGATGCACCTCTGCAGGTTTACTGTATCCCTTGGACCTTCCCATTGACTATGAAACACAGAAATTGCTTCGGAATTAAATATAAGAGACACAATGCCGACTTAAGTACAGGAAGACTGAGTCTTCCTACTGTCTATAATTTGAGCGTTTCCTGTGTCACCAGTTTTACATTCCGATGCACTTCTACAGGTTTATCGTATCCCTTGGACCTTCACAGTGACGATGAATCACAGAAATTGCATCGGAATTAAATATAAGAGACACAATGTCGACTGAATTAGAGGAAGACTAAGTCTTCCTACTGTCTATGATTTGAGCGTTTCCTGTGTCATCACTTTTACTTTCCGATGCACCTCTGCAGGTCTCCTATATCCCTTGGACCTTCCCATTCACGATGAAACACAGAAATTTCATCGGAAATAAATATAAGAGACACAATGTCGACTTAAGTACAGGAACACTGAGTCTTCCTACCGTCTATGATTTGAGCGTTTCCTGTGTCACCAGTTTTACATTCCAATGCACCTCTGCAGGTTTACTGTATCCCTTGGACCTTCCCATTCACGATGAAACATAGAAATTTAATCGGAAATAAATATAAGAGACACAAAGCCGACTTAACTACAGGAACACTGAGTCTTCCTACTGTCTATGTTTTGAGCGTTTCCTGTGTCACCAGTATTACATTCCGATTCACCTCTGCAGGTTTACTGCTTTCCATTGGAACTTCCCATTGACGATGAAACACAGAAATTGCATCGGAATTAAATATAAGAGACACAACGCCGACTTAAGTACAAAAAACTGAGTCTTCTTACGGTCTATGTTTTGAGCGTTTCCTGTGTCATCAGTTTTACATTGCGATTCACCCTGCCGGATTACTGTATCCCTTGGACGTTACCACTGTCGATGAAACACAGAAATCGCATCGGAATTAAATATATGAGACACAATGCCGACTTAAGTACAGGAACACTGAGTCTTCCTACTGTCTACGTTTTGAGCGTTTCCTGTGTCACCAGTTTTACATTCCGATGCACCTCTGCAGGTTTACTGTATCCATTGGACCTTCCCATTGTCGATGAAACACAGAAATCGCATCGGAATTAAATATAAGAGACACAATGCCGACTTAAGTTTGGGAAGACTGAGGCTTCCTACTGTCTATGTTTTGAGCGTATCCTGTCTCACTAGTTTTACATTCCGATGCACCTCTTCAGGTTTACTGTATCCCCTGGACCTTCCCATTGACTAAGAAACACAGAAATTGCATTGGAATTAAATATAAGATACACAATGCCGACTTAAGTACAGGAAGACTGAGTCTTAATACTGTCTAGGTTTTGAGCGTTTCCTGTGTCATCAGTTTTACATTCTGATGCACCTCTGCAGGTTTACTGTATCCCTTGGACCTTCCCATTGACGATGAAACACAGAAATTGCATCGGAATTAAATATAAGAGACACAATGCCGACTTAAGTACAGGAAGACTGAGTCTTCGTACTGTCTATAATTTTAGCGTTTCCTGTGTCACCAGTTTTACATTCCGATGCACCTCTACAGGTTTACTGTATCACTTGGACCTTCCCATTGTCGATGAAACACAGATATTTCATCGGAATCAAATATAAGAGACACAACGCCGACTTAAGTACAAGAAATCTGAATCTTCTTGCGGTCTATGTTTGAGCGTTTCCTGTGTCACCAGTTTTACATTCCGATGCACCCCTGCCGGTTTACTGTATCCCTTGGACCTTCCCATTGTCGATGAAACACAGAAATCGCATCGGAATTAAATATAAGAGACACAATGCCGACTTAAGTACAGGAAGACTGTGTCTTCCTACTGTCTATGTTTTGAGCGTTTCCTGTGTCACTAGTTTTACATTCCGATGCACCTCTGCAGGTTTACTGTATCCCTTGGACCTTCCCATTCACGATGAAACACTGAAATTTCATCGGAAATAAATATAAGAGACACAATGCCGACTTAAGTACAGGAAGACTGAGTCTTCCTACTGTCTATGATTTGAGCGTTTCCTGTGTCACCAGTTTTACATTCCAATGCACCTCTGCAGGTTTACTGTATCCCTTGGACCTTCCCATTGACGATGAAACACAGAAATTGCATCGGAATTAAATATAAGAGACACAATCCCGACTTAAGCACAGGAAGACTGAGTCTTCCTACTGTCTATGTTTTGAGCGTTTCCTGTGTCACCAGTTTTACATTCCGATGTACCTCTGCAGGTTTACTGTATCCCTTGGACCTTCCCATTGACGATGAAACACAGAAATTGCATCGGAATTAAATATAAGAGACACAATGCCGACTTAAGTACAGGAAGACTGAGTCTTCCTACTGTCTATGTTTTGAGCGTTTCCTGTGTCTCCAGTTTTACATTCTGATGCACCTCTACAGGTTTACTGTATCCCTTGGACCTTCACAGTTACGATGAAACACAGAAATTGCATCGGAATTAAATATAAGAGTCACAATGCCGACTTAAATACAAGAAAACAGTTTTCTTACAGTCAATGTTTTGAGCGATTCCTGTGTCACCAGTTTTACATTCCGATGCACCTCCGCAGGTTTACTGTATCCCTTGGACCTTCCCATTGGCGATGAAACACACAAATTACATCGAAATTAAATATAAGAGACACAATTCCGACTGAAGTACAGTAAGACTGAGTCTTCCTACTGTCTATGCTTTGAGCGTTTCCTGTGTCGACAATTTGACATTCTGATTCACCTCTGCAGGTTTACTGTATCCATTGGACCTTCCCATTGACGATGAAACACAGAAATTGCATCGGAATTAAATATAAGAGACACAATGCCGACTTAAGTACAGGAAGACTGAGGCTTCCTACTGTCTATGTATTGAGCGTTTCCTGTCTCACTAGTTTTACATTTCAATGCACCTCTTCAGGTTTACTGTATCCCTTGGACCTTCCCATTGACTAAGAAACACAGAAATTGCATCGGAATTAAATATAAGAGACACAATGCCGACTTAAGTACAGGAAGACTGAGTCTTCCTACTGTCTAGGTTTTGAGCGTTTCCTGTGTCACTAGTTTTACATTCCGATGCACCTCTGCAGGTTTACTGTATCCCTTGGACCTTCCCATTGACTATGAAACACAGAAATTGCTTCGGAATTAAATATAAGAGACACAATGCCGTCTTATGTACAGGAAAACTGAGACTTCCTACTGTCCATGATTTGAACGTTTCCTGTGTCACCAGTTTTCCATTCTGATGTACCTCTGCAGGTTTACTGTATCCCTTGGACCTTCCCATTGTCGATGAAACACAGAAATTGCATCGGAATTAAATATAAGAGACACAATGCCGACTTAAGTACAGGAGGACTGAGTCTTCCTACTATCTATAATTTGAGCGTTTCCTGTGTCACCAGATTTACATTCCGATGCACCTCTGCACGTTTACTGTATCCATTGGACCTTCCCCTTGTCGATGAAACACAGAAATCGCATCGGAATTAAATATAAGAGACACAATGCCGACTTAAGTACAGGAAGACTGAGTATTCCTACTGTCTAGGTTTTGAGCGTTTTCTGTGTCACCAGTTTTATATTCTGATGCACCTCTGCAGGTTTACTGTATCCCTTGGACCTTCCCATTGACGATGAAACACAAAAATTGCATAGGAATTAAATATAAGAGACACAATGCCGACTTAAGTACAGGAAGACTGAGTCTTCCTACTGTCTATAATTTGAGCGTTTCCTGTGTTACCAGTTTTCCATTCCGATGGACCTCTACAGGTTTACTGTATCACGTGGACCTTCCCATTGTCGATGAAACAAAGAAATCGCATCGGAATTAAATATAAGAGACACAATGCCAACTTAAGTACAGGAACACTGAGTCTTCCTACTGTCTATGTTTTGAGCGTTTCCTGTGTCAACACTTTTACATTCCGATTCACCTCTGCAGGTTTACTGTATCCATTGGACCTTCCCATTGTCGATGAAACACAGAAATCGCATCAGAATTAAATATAAGAGACACAATGCCGACTTAAGTACGGGAAGACTGAGTCTTCCTACTGTCTATAATTTGAGCGTTTCCTGTGTTACCAGTTTTCCATTCCGATTGACCTCTACAGGTTTACTGTATCACGTGGACCTTCCCATTGACGATGAAACACAGAAATTGCATCGGAATTAAATATAAGAGACACAATGCCGACTTAAGTACAGGAAGACTGAGTCTTCCTACCGTCTATAATTTGAGCGTTTCCTGTGTTACCAGTTTTCCATTCCGATGGACCTCTACAGGTTTACTGTATCACGTGGACCTTCCCATTGACGATGAAACACAGAAATTGCATCGGAATTAAATATAAGAGACACAATGCCGACTTAAGTACAGGAAGACTGAGTCTTCCTACCGTCTATAATTTGAGCGTTTCCTGTGTCACCAGTTTTACATTCCGATGCAACTCTACAGGTTTACTGTATCACTTGGACCTTCCCATCGTCGATGAAACACAGATATTTCATCGGAATCAAATATAAGAGACACAACGCCGACTTAAGTACAAGAAATCTGAATCTTCTTACGGTCTATGTTTGAGCGTTTCCTGTGTGACCAGTTTTACATTCCGATGCACCCCTGCCGGTTTACTGTATCCCTTGGACCTTCCCATTGTCGATGAAACACAGAAATCGCATCGGAATTAAATATAAGAGACACAATGCCGACTAAAGTACAGGAAGACTGAGTGTTCCTACTGTCTAGGTTTTGAGCGTTTCCTGTGTCACCAGGTTTACATTCTGATGCACCTCTGCAGGTTTACTGTATCCCTTGGACCATCCCATTGACGATGAAACACAAAAACTGCTTTGGAATTAAATATAAGAGACACAATGCCGACTTAAGTACAGGAAGACTGAGTCTTCCTAGTGTCTATGTTTTGAGCGTTTCCTGTGTCACCAGTTTTACATTCCGATGCCCCTCTGCAGGTTTACTCTATCCATTGGACCTTCCCATTGTCGATGAAACACAGAAATCGCATCGGAATTAAATATAAGAGACACAATGCCGACTTAAGTACAGGAAGACTGAGTCTTCCTACTGTCTATGTTTTGAGCGTTTCCTGTGTCAACACTTTTACATTCCGATTAACCTCTGCAGGTTTACTGTATCCATTGGACCTTCCCATTTACGACGAAACACAGATTTTTCATCGGAATTAAATATAAGAGACACAACGCCGACTTAAGTACAGAAAATCTGAGTCTTCCTACTGTCTATGTTTTGAGCGTTTCCTGAGTCACCAGTTTTACATTCCGATTCACCTCTGCAGGTTTACTGTATCCATTGGACCTTCCCATTTACGATGAAACACAGATATTGCATCGGAATTAAATATAAGAGACTCAACGCCGACTTAACTACAAGAAGACTGAGTCTTCTTACGGTCTATGTTTTGAGCGTTTCCTGTGTCACCAGTTTTACTTTCCGATGCACCCCTGCCGGTTTACTGTATCCCTTGGACCTTCCCATTGTCGATGAAACACAGAAATCGCATCGGAATTAAATATAAGAGACACAAAGCCGACATAAGTACAGGAACACTGAGTCTTCCTACTGTCTACGTTTTGAGCGTTTCCTGTGTCACCAGTTTTACATTCCGATGCACCTCCGCAGGTTTACTGTATCCATTGTACCTTCCCATTGTCGATGAAACACAGAAATCGCATCGGAATTAAATATAAGAGACACAATGCTGACTTAAGTACAGGAAGACTGAGTTTTCCTACTGTCTAGGTTTTGAGCGTTTTCTGTGTCACCAGTTTTACATTCTGAGGCACCTCTGCAGGTTTACTGTATCCCTTGGACCTTCCCATTGACGATGAAACACAAAAATTGCATAGGAATTAAATATAAGAGGCACAATGCCGACTTAAGTACAGGAAGACTGAGTCTTCCTACTGTCTGTAATTTGAGCGTTTCCTGTGTTACCAGTTTTCCATTCCGATGGACCTCTACAGGTTTACTGTATCACGTGGACCTTCCCATTGTCGATGAAACACAGAAATCGCATCGGAATTAAATATAAGAGACACAATGCCGACTTAAGTACAGGAACACTGAGTCTTCCTACTGTCTATGTTTTGAGCGTTTCCTGTGTCAACACTTTTACATTCCGATTCACCTCTGCAGGTTTACTGTATCCATTGGACCTTCCCATTGTCGATGAAACACAGATATTTCATCGGAATTAAATATAAGAGACACAACGCCGACTTAAGTACAAGAAATCTGAGTCTTCTTACGGTCTATGTTTTGAGCGTTTCCTGTGTCACCAGTTTTACATTCCGATGCACCCCTGCCGGTTTACTGTATCCCTTGGACCTTCCCATTGTCGATGAAACACAGAAATCGCATCGGAATAAAATATAAGAGACACAATGCCGACTTAAGTACAGGAAGACTGAGTCTTCCTACTGTATATGTTTTGAGCGTTTCCTGTGTCACTAGTTTTACATTCCGATGCACCTCTGCAGGTTTACTGTATCCCTTGGACCTTCCCATTGACTATGAAACACAGAAATTGCTTCGGAATTAAATATAAGAGACACAATGCCGACTTAAGTACAGGAAGACTGAGTCTTCCTACTGTCTATAATTTGAGCGTTTCCTGTGTCACCAGTTTTACATTCCGATGCACTTCTACAGGTTTATCGTATCCCTTGGACCTTCACAGTGACGATGAATCACAGAAATTGCATCGGAATTAAATATAAGAGACACAATGTCGACTGAATTAGAGGAAGACTAAGTCTTCCTACTGTCTATGATTTGAGCGTTTCCTGTGTCATCACTTTTACTTTCCGATGCACCTCTGCAGGTCTCCTATATCCCTTGGACCTTCCCATTCACGATGAAACACAGAAATTTCATCGGAAATAAATATAAGAGACACAATGTCGACTTAAGTACAGGAAGACTGAGTCTTCCTACCGTCTATGATTTGAGCGTTTCCTGTGTCACCAGTTTTACATTCCAATGCACCTCTGCAGGTTTTACTGTATCCCTTGGACCTTCCCATTCACGATGAAACATAGAAATTTAATCGGAAATAAATATAAGAGACACAAAGCCGACTTAACTACAGGAACACTGAGTCTTCCTACTGTCTATGTTTTGAGCGTTTCCTGTGTCACCAGTTTTACATTCCGATTCACCTCTGCAGGTTTACTGTTTCCATTGGAACTTCCCATTGACGATGAAACACAGAAATTGCATCGGAATTAAATATAAGAGACACAACGCCGACTTAAGTACAAGAAAACTGAGTCTTCTTACGGTCTATGTTTTGAGCGTTTCCTGTGTCATCAGTTTTACATTGCGATTCACCCCTGCCGGTTTACTGTATCCCTTGGACCTTCCCATTGTCGATGAAACACAGAAATCGCATCGGAATTAAATATAAGAGACACAATGCCGACTTAAGTACAGGAACACTGAGTCTTCCTACTGTCTACGTTTTGAGCGTTTCCTGTGTCACTAGTTTTACATTCCGATGCACCTCTGCAGGTTTACTGTATCCCTTGGACCTTCCCATTCACGATGAAACACTGAAATTTCATCGGAAATAAATATAAGAGACACAATGCCGACTTAAGTACAGGAAGACTGAGTCTTCCTACTGTCTACGATTTGAGCGTTTCCTGTGTCACCAGTTTTACATTCCAATGCACCTCTGCAGGTTTACTGTATCCCTTGGACCTTCCCATTGACGATGAAACACAGAAATTGCATCGGAATTAAATATAAGAGACACAATCCCGACTTAAGCACAGGAAGACTGAGTCTTCCTACTGTCTATGTTTTGAGCGTTTCCTGTGTCACCAGTTTTACATTCCGATGTACCTCTGCAGGTTTACTGTATCCCTTGGACCTTCCCATTGACGATGAAACACAGAAATTGCATCGGAATTAAATATAAGAGACACAATGCCGACTTAAGTACAGGAAGACTGAGTCTTCCTACTGTCTATGTTTTGAGCGTTTCCTGTGTCTCCAGTTTTACATTCTGATGCACCTCTGCAGGTTTACTGTATCATTTGGACCTTCCCATTGACGATGAAACACAGAAATTGCATCGGAATGAAATATAAGAGACACAATGCCGACTTAAGTACAGGAAGACTGAGTCTTCCTACTGTCTATAATTTGAGCGTTTCCTGTGTCACCAGTTTTACATTCCGATGCACCTCTACAGGTTTACTGTATCCCTTGGACCTTCACAGTTACGATGAAACACAGAAATTGCATCGGAATTAAATATAAGAGTCACAATGCCGACTTAAATACAAGAAAACAGTTTTCTTACAGTCAATGTTTTGAGCGATTCCTGTGTCACCAGTTTTACATTCCGATGCACCTCCGCAGGTTTACTGTATCCCTTGGACCTTCCCATTGGCGATGAAACACACAAATTACATCGAAATTAAATATAAGAGACACAATTCCGACTGAAGTACAGTAAGACTGAGTCTTCCTACTGTCTATGCTTTGAGCGTTTCCTGTGTCGACAATTTGACATTCTGATTCACCTCTGCAGGTTTACTGTATCCATTGGACCTTCCCATTGACGATGAAACACAGAAATTGCATCGGAATTAAATATAAGAGACACAATGCCGACTTAAGTACAGGAAGACTGAGGCTTCCTACTGTCTATGTATTGAGCGTTTCCTGTCTCACTAGTTTTACATTTCAATGCACCTCTTCAGGTTTACTGTATCCCTTGGACCTTCCCATTGACTAAGAAACACAGAAATTGCATCGGAATTAAATATAAGAGACACAATGCCGACTTAAGTACAGGAAGACTGAGTCTTCCTACTGTCTAGGTTTTGAGCGTTTCCTGTGTCACCAGTTTTACATTCTGATGCACCTCTGCAGGTTTACTGTACCCCTTTGACCTTCCCATTGCCGATGAAACACAAAAATTGCTTTCGAATTAAATATAAGAGACACAATGCCGACTTAAGTACAGGAAGACTGAGTCTTCCTACTGTCTATGTTTTGAGCGTTTCATGTGTCACCAGTTTTACATTCCGATGCCCCTCTGCAGGTTTACTGTATCCATTGGACCTTCCCATTGTCGATGAAACACAGAAATCGCATCGGAATTAAATATAAGAGACACAATGCCGACTTAAGTACAGGAAGACTGAGTCTTCCTACTGTCTATGTTTTGAGCGTTTCCTGTGTCAACACTTTTACATTCCGATTCACCTCTGCAGGTTTACTGTATCCATTGGACCTTCCCATTTACGACGAAACACAGATATTTCATCGGAATTAAATATAAGAGACACAACGCCGACTTAAGTACAAGAAATCTGAGTCTTCCTACTGTCTATGTTTTGAGCGCTTCCTGAGTCACCAGTTTTACATTCCGATTCACCTCTGCAGGTTTACTGTATCCATTGGACCTTCCCATTTACGTTGAAACACAGATATTGCATCTGAATTAAATATAAGAGACACAACGCCGACTTAAGTACAAGAAATCTGAGTCTTCTTACGGTCTATGTTTTGAGCGTTTCCTGTGTCACCAGTTTTACATTCCGAAGCACCCCTGCCGGTTTACTGTATCCCTTGGACCTTCCCATTGTCGATGAAACACAGAAATCGCATCGGAATTAAATATAAGAGACACAATGCCGACTTAAGTACAGGAAGACTGAGTCTTCCTACTGTCTATGTTTTGAGCGTTTCCTGTGTCACTAGTTTTAAATTCCGATGCACCTCTGCAGGTTTACTGTATCCCTTGGTCCTTCCCATTGACTATGAAACACAGAAATTGCTTCGGAATTAAATATAAGAGACACAATGCCGACTTAAGTACAGGAAGACTGAGTCTTCCTACTGTCTATAATTTGAGCGTTTCCTGTGTCACCAGTTTTACATTCCGATGCACTTCTATAGGTTTATCGTGTCCCTTGGACCTTCACAGTGACGATGAATCACAGAAATTGCATCGGAATTAAATATAAGAGACACAATGCCGACTGAATTAGAGGAAGACTAAGTCTTCCTACTGTCTATGTTTTGAGCGTTTCCTGTGTCATCAGTTTTACATTCCGATTCACCTCTGCAGGTTTACTGTATCCATTGGACCTTCCCATTGACGATGAAACACAGAAATTGCATCGGAATTAAATATAAGAGACACAACGCCGACTTAAGTACAAGAAATCTGAGTCTTCTTACGGTCTATGTTTTGAGCGTTTCCTGTGTCATCAGTTTTACATTGCGATTCACCCCTGCCGGTTTACTGTATCCCTTGGACGTTACCATTGTCGATGAAACACAGAAATCGCATCGGAATTAAATATATGAGACACAATGCCGACTTAAGTACAGGAACACTGAGTCTTCCTACTGTCTACGATTTGAGCGTTTCCTGTGTCACCAGTTTTACATTCCGATGCACTTCTACAGGTTTATCGTGTCCCTTGGACCTTCACAGTGACGATGAATCACAGAAATTGCATCGGAATTAAATATAAGAGACACAATGCCGACTGAATTAGAGGAAGACTAAGTCTTCCTACTGTCTATGTTTTGAGCGTTTCCTGTGTCATCAGTTTTACATTCCGATTCACCTCTGCAGGTTTACTGTATCCATTGGACCTTCCCATTGACGATGAAACACAGAAATTGCATCGGAATTAAATATAAGAGACACAACGCCGACTTAAGTACAAGAAATCTGAGTCTTCTTACGGTCTATGTTTTGAGCGTTTCCTGTGTCATCAGTTTTACATTGCGATTCACCCCTGCCGGTTTACTGTATCCCTTGGACGTTACCATTGTCGATGAAACACAGAAATCGCATCGGAATTAAATATATGAGACACAATGCCGACTTAAGTACAGGAACACTGAGTCTTCCTACTGTCTACGATTTGAGCGTTTCCTGTGTCACCAGTTTTACATTCCGATGCACCCCTGCCGGTTTACTGTATCCCTTGGACCTTCCCATTGTCGATGAAACACAGAAATCGCATCGGATTTAAATATAAGAGACACAATGCCGACTTAAGTACAGGAAGACTGAGTCTTCCTACTGTCTATGTTTTGAGCGTTTCCTGTGTCACTAGTTTTACATTCCGATGCACCTCTGCAGGTTTACTGTATCCCTTGGACCTTCCCATTGACTATGAAACACAGAAATTGCTTCGGAATTAAATATAAGAGACACAATGCCGTCTTATGTACAGGAAAACTGTGACTTCCTACTGTCTATGTTTTGAACGTTTCCTGTGTCACCAGTTTTCCATTCTGATGTACCTCTGCAGGTTTACTGTATCCCTTGGACCTTCCCATTGTCGATGAAACACAGAAATTGCATCGGAATTAAATATAAGAGACACAATGCCGACTTAAGTACAGGAGGACTGAGTCTTCCTACTGTCTATAATTTGAGCGTTTCCTGTGTCACCAGATTTACATTCCGATGCACTTCTACAGGTTTATCGTATCCCTTGGACCTTCACAGTGACGATGAAACACAGAAATTGCATCGGAATTAAATATAAGAGACACAATGCCGACTGAAGTAGAGGAAGACTAAGTCTTCCTACTGTCTATAATTTGAGCGTTTCCTGTGTCACCAGTTTTACATTCCGATGCACCTCTGCAGGTTTACTGTACCCCTTGGACCTTCCCATTGACGATGAAACACAAAAATTGCATAGGAATTAAATATAAGAGACACAATGCCGACTTAAGTACAGGAAGACTGAGTCTTCCTACTGTCTATAATTTGAGCGTTTCCTGTGTTACCAGTTTTACATTCCGATGCACATCTACAGGTTTACTGTATCACGTGGACCTTCCCATTGACGATGAAACACAGAAAATGCATCGGAATTAAATATAAGAGACACAATGCCGACTTAAGTACAGGAACACTGAGTATTCCTACTGTCTATGTTTTGAGCGTTTCCTGTGTCACCAGTTTTACATTCCGATTCACCTCTGCAGGTTTACTGTATCCATTGGACCCTCCCATTGTCGATGAAACACAGAAATTGCATCGGAATTAAATATAAGAGTCACAATGCCAACTTAAGTACAGGAAGACTGAGTCTTCCTACTGTCTATGTTTTGAGCGTTTCCTGTGTCAACACTTTTACATTCCGATTCAGCTCTGCAGGTTTACTGTATCCATTGGACCTTCCCATTTACGATGAAACACAGATATTTCATCGGAATTAAATATAAGAGACACAACGCCGACTTAAGTACAAGAAAACTGAGTCTTCTTACGGTCTATGTTTTGAGCGTTTCCTGTGTCACCAGTTTTACATTCCGATGCACCCCTGCCGATTTACTGTATCCCTTGGACCTTCCCTTTGTCGATGAAACACAGAAATCGCATCGGAATTAAATATAAGAGACACAATGCCGACTTAAGTACAGGAACACTGAGTCTTCCTACTGTCTACGTTTTGAGCGTTTCCTGTGTCACCAGTTTTATATTCCGATGCACCTCTGCAGGTTTACTGTATCCATTGTACCTTCCCATTTTCGATGAAACACATAAATCGCATCGGAATTAAATATAAGAGACACAATGCCGACTTAATTACGGGAAGACTGAGGCTTCCTACTGTCTAAGTTTTGAGCGTTTCCTGTCTCACTAGTTTTACATTCCGATGCACCTCTTCAGGTTTACTGTATCCCCTGGACCTTCCCATTGACTAAGAAACACAGAAATTGCATCGGAATTAAATATAAGAGACACAATGCCGACTTAAGTACAGGTAGACTGAGTCTTCCTACTGTCTATAATTTGAGCGTTTCCTGTGTCACCAGTTTTACATTCCGATGCACCTCTGATGGTTTACTGTATCCATTGGACCTTCTAATTGTCGATGAAACACAGAAATCGCATCGGAATTAAATATAAGAGACACAATGCCGACTTAAGTACAGGAAGACTGAGTCTTCCTACTGTCTATGTTTTGAGCGTTTCCTGTGTCACCAGTTTTACATTCTGATGCTCCTCTGCAGGTTTACTGTATCCCTTGGACCTTCCCATTGACGATGAAACACAGAAATTGCATCGGAATTAAATATAAAAGACACAATGCCGACTTAAGTACAGGAAGACTGAGTCTTCCTACTGTCTATGTTTTGTGCGTTTCCTGTGTCAACACTTTTACATTCCGATTCACCTCTGCAGGTTTACTGTATCCATTGGACCTTCCCATTTACGATAAAACACAGATATTTCATCGGAATAAAATATAAGAGACACAACGCCGACTTAAGTACAAGAAATCTGAGTCTTCTTACGGTCTATGTTTTGAGCGTTTCCTGTGTCAACAGTTTTACATTCCGATGCACACCTGCCGGTTTACTGTATCCCTTGGACCTTCCCATTGTCGATGAAACACAGAAATCGCATCGTAATTAAATATAAGAGACACAATTCCGACTTAAGTACAGGAAGACTGAGTCTTCCAACTGTCTATGTTTTAAGCGTTTCCTGTGTCACCAGTTTTACATTCCGATTCACCTCTGCAGGTTTACTGTATCAATTGGACCTTCCCATTGACGATGAAACACAGAAATTGCCTCCGAATTAAATATAAGAGACACAATGCCGACTTAAGTACAGGAAGACTAAGACTTCCTACTGTCTATGCTTTGAGCGTTTCCTGTGTCATCAGTTTTACTTTCCGATGCACCTTTGCAGGTTTACTATATCCCTTAGACCTTCCCATTCACGATGAAACACAGAAATTTCATCGTAAATAAATATAAGAGACACAATTCCGACTTAAGTACAGGAAGACTGAGTCTTCCTACTGTCTATGATTTGAGCGTTTCCTGTGTCACCGGTTTTACATTCCGATGCACCTCTGCAGGTTTACTGTATCCCTTGGACCTTCCAATTGACGATGAAGCACAGAAATTTAATCGGAAATAAATATAAGACACACAATGCCGACTTAAGTACAGGAAGACTGAGTCTTCCTACTGTCTATGTTTTGAGCGTTTCCTGTGTCACCAGTTTTACATTCCGATGCACCTCTGCAGGTTTGCTGTATCCCTTGGACCTTCCCATTGACGATGAAACACAGAAACTGCATCGGAATTAAATATAAGTGACACAATGCCGACTTAAGTACAGGAAGACTGAGTCTTCCTACTGTCTATGTTTCGAGCGTTTCCTGTGTCACTAGTTTTACATTCCGATGCTCCTCTGCAGGTTTACTGTATCCCTTGGACCTTCCCATTGACGATGAAACACAGAAATTCCTTCGGAATTAAATATAAGAGACACAATGCCGTCTTATGTACAGGAAGACTGAGTCTTCCTACTGTCTATGTTTTGAGCGTTTCCTGTGTCACCAGTTTTACATTCCAATGCTCCTCTGCAGGTTTACTGTATCCATTGGACCTTCCCATTGTCGATGAAACACAGAAATCGCATCGAAATTAAACATAAGAGACACAATGCCGACTTAAGTACAGGAAGACTTCCTACTGTCTATGTTTTGAGCGTTTCCTGTGTCGACAGTTTGACATTCCGATTCACCTCTGCAGGTTTACTGTATCCATTGGACCTTTCCATTGACGATGAAACACAGAGATTGCATCGGAATTAAATATAAGAGACACAACGCCGACTTAAGTACAAGAAAACTGAGTCTTCTTACGGTCTTTGCGTTGAGCGTTTCCTGTGTCACCAGTTTACATTCCGATGCACCCCTGCCGGTTTATTGTATCCCATGGACCTTCCCATTGTCGATGAAACACAGAAATCGCATCGGATTTAAATATAAGAGACACAATGCCGACTTAAATACAGGAAGACTGAGTCTTCCTACTGTCTATGTTTTGAGCGTTTCCTGTGTCACCAGTTTTACATTCCGATGCACCTCTGCCGGTTTACAGTATCCCTTGGACCTTCCCATTGTCGATGAAACACAGAAATCGCATCGGAATTAAATATAGGAGACACAATGCCGACTTAAGTACAGGAAGACTGAGTCTTCCTACTGTCTATGTTTTGAGCGTTTCCTGTGTCATCAGTTTTACATTCCGATGCACCTCTGCAGGTTTACTGTATCCCTTGGACCTTCCCATTGACGATGAAAAACAGATATTGCATCGGAATTTAATATAAGAGACACAATGCCGACTTAGGTACAGGAAGACTAAGTCTTCCTACTGTCTATGTTTTGAGCGTTTCCTGTGTCATCAGTTTTACTTTCCGATGAACCTCTGCAGGTTTACTATATCCCTTGGACCTTCCCATTCACAATGAAACACAGAAATTTCATCGGACATAAATATGAGAGACACAATGCCGACTTAAGTACAGGAAGACTGAGTCTTCCTACTGTCTATGTTTTGAGCGTTTCCTGTGTCACCAGTTTTACATTCCGATGCACTGCAGGTTTGCTGTATCCCTTGGACCTTCCCATTGACGATGATACACAGAAATTGCATCGGAAGTAAATATAAGAGACACAATGCCGACATAAGTACAAGAAAACTGAGTCTTCTTACGGGCTATGTTTTGAGCGTTTCCTGTGTCACCAGTTTTACATTCCGATGCACATCTGCGGGTTTACTGTATCCTTGGACCTTCCCATTGACGATGAAACACAGAAATTGCATCGGAATTAAATATAAGAGACACAATGCCGACTTAAGTACAGGAAGACTGAGTCTTCCTACTGTCAAAGTTTGACCGTTTTCTGTGTCACCAGTTTTACATTCTGATGCACCTCTGCAGGTTTACTGTATCCCTTGGACCTTCCCATTGACGATGAAACACAGAAATTGCATCGGAATTAAATATAAGAGACGCAATGCCGACTTAAGTACAGGAAGACTGAGTCTTCCTACTGTCTATAATTTGAGCGTTTCCTGTGTCACCAGTTTTACATTCCGATGCACCTCTACAGCCTTACTGTATCCCTTGGACCTTCACAGTGACGATGAAACAAGGAAATTGCATCGGAATTAAATATAAGAGACACAATGACGACTTAAGTACAAGAAAACAGTCTTCTTACAGTCAATATTTTGAGCGTTTCCTGTGTCACCATTTTTACATTCCGATGCACCTCTGCAGGTTTACTGTATCCCTTGGACCTTCCCATTGGCGATCAAACCCACAAATTGCATTGAAATGAAATATAAGAGACACAATGCAGACTTAAATACAGGAAGACTGAGTCTTCCTACTGTCTATGTTTTGAGCGTTTCCTGTGTCACCAGTTTTACATTCCGATGCACCTCTGCCGGTTTACTGTATCCCTTGGACGTTCCCAATGTCGGTGAAACACAGAAATCGCATCGGCATTAAATATAGGATACACAATGCCGACTTAAGTACAGGAAGACTGAGTCATCCTACTGTCTATGTTTTGAGAGTTTCCTGTGTCATCAGTTTTACATTCCGATCCACCTCTGCAGGTTTACTGTACACCTTGGACCTTCCCATTAACGATGAAAAACAGATATTGCGTCGGAAATAAATATGAGAGACACAATGCCGACTTAAGTACAGGAAGACTAAGTCTTCCTACTGTCTATGTTTTGAGCGTTTCCTGTGTCATCTGTTTTACTTTCCGATGCACCTCTGCAGGTTTACTATATCCCTAGGACCTTCTCATTCACGATGAAACAAGGAAATTTCATCGGACATAAATATGAGAGACACAATGCCGACTTAAGTACAGGAAGACGGAGTCTTCCTACTGTCTATGTTTTGGGCGTTTCCTGTGTCACCAGTTTTACATTCCGATGCACCTCTCCAGGTTTACTGTATCCCTTGGACCTTCCCATTGACGATGAAGCACAGAAATTGCATCGGAAGTAAATATAAGAGACACAATGCCGACATAAGTACAAGAAAACTGAGTCTTCTTACGGTCTATGTTTTGAGCGTTTCCTGTGTCACCAGTTTTACATTCCGATGCACATCTGCGCTTTTACTGTATCCCTTGGACCTTCCCATTGACGATTAAACACAGAAATTGCATCGGAATTAAATATAAGAGACACAATGCCGACTTAAGTACAGCAAGACTGAGTCTTCCTACTGTCAAGATTTGGCCGTTTCCTGTGTCACCAGTTTTACATTCCGATGCACCTCTCAAGCCTTGCTGTATCCCTTGGACCATCACAGTGACGATGAAACACAGAAATTGCATCGGAATAAATGTAAGAGACACAATGCCGACTTAAGTACAAGAAAACAGTCGTCTTACGGTCAATATTTTGAGCGTTTCCTGTGTCATCAGTTTTACATTCCGATGCACCTCTGCAGGTTTACTGTATCCCTTGGACCTTCCCATTGGCGATGAAACCCACAAATTGCATCGAAATTAAATATAAGAGACACAATGCCGACATAAGTACAGGTAGACTAAGTCTTCCTACTGTCTATGTTTGATCGTTTCCTGTGTCACCAGTTTTACATTCCGATGGACCTCTGCAGGTTTACTGTATCCATTGGGCCTTCCCATTGACGATGAAACACAGAAATTGCATCGGAATTAAATATAAGAGACACAACGCCGACTTAAGTACAAGAAAACTGTGTCTTCCTACTGTCTATGATTTGAGCGTTACTTGTGTCATCAGTTTTACATTCCGATGCACCTCTGCAGGTTTACTGTATCCCTTGGGCCATCCCATTGACGATGAAACACAGAAATTGCATAGGAATTAAATATTAGAGACACAGTGCCGACTTAAGAACAGGATGACTGAGTCTTCCTACTGTCTATGTTTTGAGCGTTTCCCGTGCCACCAGTTTTACATTCCGATGCACCTCTGCAGGTTTACTGTATCCCTTGGACCTTCCCACTGACGATGAATCACAGAAATTGCATCGGAATTAAATATAAGAGACACAGTGCCGACATAAGTACAGGAAGACTGAATCTTAGTACTGTCTATGTTTTGTGCGTTTCCTGTGTCACCAGTTTTACATTCCGATGCACATTTGCAGGTTTATTGTATCCCTTGGACCTTCCCATTGACGATGAAACACAGAAATTGCATCGGAATTAAAAATAAGATACACAATGCTGACTTAAGTACAGGAAGACTGAGTCTCCCTACTGTCTACGTTTTGAGCGTTTCCTGTGTCATCAGTTTTACATTCCGATTCACCTCTGCAGGTTTACTGTATCCCTTAGACCTTCCCATTGACGATGAAACACAGAAATTGCATCGGAATTAAATATAAGAGACACAATGCCGACTTAAGTCCAGGAAGACTGAGTCTTCCTACTGTCTATGTTTTGAGCGTTTCCTGTGTCACCAGTTTTACATTCCGATGCACCTCTGCAGGTTTACTGTATCCCTTGGACCTTCCCATTGACGATGAAACACAGAAATTGCATCGGAAGTAAATATAAGAGACACAATGCCGACATAAGTACAATAAAACTGAGTCTTCTTACGGTCTATGTTTTGAGCGTTTCCTGTGTCACCAGTTTTACATTCCGATGCACATCTGCGGGTTTACTGTATCCCTTGGACCTTCCCATTGACGATGAATCACAGAAATTGCATCGGAATTAAATATAAGAGACACAATGCCGACTTAAGTACAGGAAGACTGAGTCTTCCTATTGTCAAGGATTGGCCGTTTTCTGTGTCACCAGTTTTACATTCTGATGCACCTCTGCAGGTGTACCGTATCCCTTGGACCTTCCCATTGACGATGAAACACAGAAACTGCATCGGAATTAAATATAAGAGACACAATGCCGACTTAAGTACAGGAAGACTGAGTCTTCCTACTGTCTATAATTTGAGCGTTTGCTGTGTCACCAGTTTTACATTCCGATGCACCTCTACAGCCTTACTGTATCCCTTGGACCTTCACAGTGACGATGAAACACAGAAATTGCATCGGAATTAAATATAAGAGACATAATGCCGACTTAAGTACAAGAAAACAGTCTTCTTACGGTCAATATTTTGAGCGTTTCCTGTGTCACCATTTTTACATTCTGATGCACCTCTGCAGGTTTACTGTATCCCTTGGACCTTCCCATTGGCTATAAAACCCACAAATTGCATCGAAAATAAATATATGAGACACAATGCCGACTTAAGTACAGGTAGACAAAGTCTTCCTACTGTCTATGTTTTGATCGTTTGCTGTGTCACCAGTTTTACATTCCGATGGACCTCTGCATGTTTACTGTATCCATTGGACCTTCCCATTGACGATGAATCACAGAAATTGCATCGGAATTAAATATAAGAGACACAGTGCCGACTTAAGTACAGGAAGACTGAGTCTTAGTACTGTCTATGTTTTGAGCGTTTCCTGTGTCACCAGTTTTACATTCCGATGCACCTTTGCAGGTTTATTGTATCCCTTGGACCTTCCCATTGACGATGAAACACAGAAATTGCATCGCAATTAAAAATAAGAGACACAATGCTGACTTAAGTACAGGAAGACTAAGTCTCCCTACTGTCTATGTTTTGAGCGTTTCCTGTGTCATCAGTTTTGCATTCCGATGCACCTCTGCAGGTTTACTGTATCCCTTAGACCTTCCCACGAGACGATGAAACACAGAAATTGCATCGGAATTAAATATAAGAGACACAATGCCGACTTAAGTACAGGAACACTGAGTCTTCCTACTGTCTATGTTTTGAGCGTTTCCTGTGTCACCAGTTATACATTCTGATGCACCTCTGCAGGTTTACTGTATCCCTTGGACCTTCCCATTGGCGATGAAACACAGAAATTGCATCGGAATTAAATATAAGAGACACAATGCCGACTTAAGTACAGGAAGACTAAACTTCCTATTGTCTATGATTTGAGCGTTTAATGTGTCATCAGTTTTACATTCCGATGCACCTCTGCAGGTTTACTGTATCCCTTGGACCTTCCCAGTGACGATGAAAATCAGAAATTGCATCGGAATTATATATAAGAGACACAACGCCGGCTTAAGTACATGAAAACTGAGTCTTCTTACGGTCTATGTTTTGAGCATTTCCTGTGTCACCAGGTTTGAATTCCGATGCACCTTTGCAGGTTTACTGTATCCTTGGAACTTCCCATTGACGATGAAACACAGAAATTGCATAGGAATTTAATATTAGAGACACAGTGCCGTCTTAAGAACAGGATGACGGAGTCTTCCTACTGTCTATGATTTGAGCGTTTCCCGTGTCACCAGTTTTACATTCCGATGCACCTCTGCAGGTTTATTGTATCCCTTGGACATTCACAGTGACGATGAATCACAGAAATTGCATTGGAATCAAATAAAAGAGACACAGTGCCGACTTAGGTACAGGAAGACTGAGTTTTAGTATTGTCTATGATTTGAGCGTTTCCTGTGTCACCAGTTTTACATTCCGATGCACCACTGCAGGTTTATTGTATCCCTTGGACCTTCCCATTGACGATGAAAATCAGAAATTGCATCGGAATTATATATAAGAGACACATCGCCAACTTAGGTACAAGATAACTGAGTCTTCTTACGGTCTATGTTTTGAGCGTTTCCTGTGTCACCAGTATTACATTCCGATGCACCTCTGCAGGTTTACTGTATCCCTTGGAACTTCCCATTGACGATGAAACAGAAATTGCATAGGAATTAAATATTAGAGACACAGTGCCGACTTAAGAACACGATGATTGAGTCTTCCTTCTGTCTATGTTTTGAGCGCTTCCTGTGTCATCAGTTTTACAATCCGATGCACCTCTGCAGGTTTACTGTATCCCTTGGACCTTCCCATTGACGATGAAACACAGAAATTGCATCGGAATTAAATATAAGAGACACTATGCGGACATAACTACAGGAAGACTGAGTCTTCCTACTATGATTTGAGCGTTTAATGTGTCATCAGTCTTACATTCCGATGCACCTCTGCAGGTTTACTGTATCCCTTGGACCTTCCCATTGATGATCAAATACAGAATTTGCGTCGGAATTAAATATAAGTGACACAATGCCGACTAAAGTACAGGAAGACTGAGTCTGTACGTCCTCCAGCCGACCTGTCTCCAAGGGTCTAGTGCTACCTCGGGCACCTTATGGTCGTTCTTCTGTGAGTCTAGATTTTCGAATCCGACGCAAAACTGACAGTTAATTGTAAGGTTCAGAGCCTCTTAATGACGATGGAACACACAAATTGCGTCGCGATTCAATACATCGTCCTCCAGCCGACCGGTCTCCAAGGGTCTATCGCTGCCTCGGGCACCTTATGGTCGTTCTCCTGTGAGCCTAGTTCTTCGAATCCGACGCAAAACAGACAGTTAATTGTAACGTTCAGAGCCTCTTAATGACGATGGAAACCACAAATTGCATCGAGATTTAATACATCGTCCTACATCCGTCCTGTCTCCAAGTGTCTATTGCTGCCTCGAGCACCTTATGGTCGTTCTCCTGTGAGTCTAGTTTTCCGAATACGACGTAAAACTGACAGTTAATTGTAACGTTCAGAGCCTCTTAATGATGATGGAACACACAAATTGCGTCGCGATTCAATACATCGTCCTCCAGCCGACCTGTCTCCGAGGGACAATTGCTGCCCCGGGCACCTTTTGGTCGTTCTCCTATGAGTCTAGTTTTTCGAATCCGGCGCAGAACTGACAGTTAATTGTAACGTTCAGAACATCTTAATGACGATGGAACACACAAATTGCGTCTCGATTCAATACATCGTCCTACAGCCGACTTGTGTCCAAGAGTCTATTGCTGCCTCGGGCACCTTATGGTCGTTCTCCTGTGAGTCTAGATTTTCGAATCCGACGCAAAACTGACAGTTAATTGTTACGTTCAGAGCCTCTTAATGACGATGGAAAACACAAATTGCGTCAAGATTCAATACATCGTCCTCCAGCCGACATCTCTTGTGGGTCTATTGCCACCTCAGGCTCCCTATGCTGGTTCTCCTGTGAGTCTACTTTTTCGTATCCGACGCAAAACTGATAGTTAATTGTAACGTTCAGAGCCTCTTAATGGCGATGGAACACACAAATTGCGTCGCGATTCAATACATCGTCCTCCAGCCGACTTGTCTCCAAGGGTCTATTGCTGCCTCGGGTACCTTATGGTTATTCTCCTGTGACTCTAGTTTTTCGAATCCGACGCAAAACTGACAGTTAATTGTAACGTTCAGAGCCTCTTAATGACGATGGAACACACAAATTGCGTCGGGATTCAATACATCGTCCTCTAGCCAACCTGTCTCCAAGGGTCTATTGCTGCCTCGGGCACCTTATCGTCGTTCTCCTGTGAGTCTAGTTTCCCGATTCCGACGCCAAACTGACAGTTAATTGTAACGTTCAGAGCCTCTTAATGACGATGGAACACACAAACTGCGTCGTGATTCAATACATCGTGCTCCAACTGACTTGTCTACGAGGTACTATTGCTGCCCCGGGCACCTTTTGGTCGTTCTCCTGTGAGTCTAGTGTATCGAATCCGGCGCAAAACTGACAGTTAATTGTAACGTTCAGAGCCTCTTAATGACGATGGAACACACAAATTGCGTCGCGATTCAATACATCGTCCTCAGCCGACTTGTCTCCAGGGGTCTATTGCTGCCTCGGGCACCTAATGGTCGTTCTCCTGTGTCTCTAGTTTTTCGAATCCGACGCAAAACTGACAATTAATGGTAACGTTCAGAGCTTCTTAATGACGATGGAACACATAAATTGCGTCGCGATTCAATACATCAACCACCAGCCGACTTGTCTCCAAGGGTCTATTGCTGCTTCGGGCACCTTATGGTCGTTCTCCTGTGAGTCTAGTTTTTCGAATCCGACGCAAAACTGACAGTTGATAGTAACGTTCAGAGCCTGTTAATGACGATGAAACACACTAATTGCGTCGCGATTCAATACATCGTCCTCCAGCCGACTTGTCTCCGAGGTACTATTGCTGCCCCGGGCACCATATGGTCGTTCTCCTATGAGTCTAGTTTATCGAAATCGGCGCCAAACTGACAGTTAATTGTAACGTTCAGAGCCTCTTAATGACGATGGAACACACAAATTGCGTCGCGATTCAATACATCGTTCTCCAGCCGACTTGTCTCCAAGGGTCTAGTGCTGCCTCGGGCACCTTATGGTCGTTCTTCTGTGAGTCTAGATTTTCGAATCCGGAGCAAAACTGACAGTTAATTGTAACGTTCAGAGCCTCTTAATGACGATGCAACACACAAATTGCGTCGCGATTCAATACATCGTCCTCCAGCCGACCTGTCTCCACGGGTCTATTGCTGCCTCGGGCACCTTATGGTCGTTCTCCTGTGAGTCTAGTTTTTCGAATCCGACGCAAAACTGACAGTTAATTGTAACGTTCAGAGCCTCTTAATGACTATGGAACACACAAATTGCGTCGAGATTCAATACATCGTCCTACAGCCGACCTGTCTGCAAGGGTCTATTGCTGCCTCGGGCACCTTATGGTCGTTCTCCTGTGAGTCTAGTTTTCCGAATACGACGCAAAACTGACAGTTAATTGTAACGCTCAGAGCTCTTAATGACGATGGAACACACAAATTGCGTCGCGATTCAATACATCGTCCTCCAGCCGACTTTTCTCTAAGACACTATTGCTGGCCCGGACACCTTTTGGTGGTTCTCCTATGAGTCTAGTTTTTCGAATCCGGCGCAAAACTGACAGTTTATCGTAACATCCAGAGCCTCTTAATGACTATGGAACACACAAATTGCGTCGAGATTCAATACAACGTCCTCCAGCCGACTTGTCTCTAAGGGTCTATTGCTACCTCGGTCACCCTATCGTCTTTCTCCTATGAGTCTAGTTTTTCGAATGCCACAAAAAACTGACAGTTAATTGTAACGTTAAGAGCCTGTTAATGACGATGGAACACACAACTTGCGTCGAGATTCAATACATCGTCCTCCAGCCACTTGTCTCCAAGGGGCTATTGCGGCCTCGGGCACCTTATGGTCGTTCTCGTGTGAGTCTAGTATTTCGTATCCGACGCAAAACTGACAATTAATTGTAACGTTCAGAGCCTCTTAACGACGATGGAACACACAAATTGCGTCGAGATTCAATACATCGTCCTACAGCCGTCCTGTCTAAAGGGTCTATTGCTGCCTCGAGCACCTTATGGTCGTTCTCCTGTGAGTCTAGATTTTCGAATCCGATGCAAAACTGACAGTTAATTGTAACGTTCAGAGCCTCTTAATGACGATGGAAAACACAAATTGCGTCAAGATTCAATACATCGTCCTCCAACCGACTTCTCTTGTGGGTCTATTGCCACCTCAGGCACCCTATGCTGGTTCTCCTGTGAGTCTACTTTTTCGTATCCGACGCAAAACTGATAGTTAATTGTAACGTTCAGAGCCTCTTAATGGCGATGGAACACACAAATTGCGTCGGGATTCACTACTTCGTCCTCTAGCCAACCTGTCTCCAAGGGTCTATAGCTGCCTCGGGCACCTTATGGTCGTTCTCCTGTGTGTCTAGTTTTTCGAATCCGACCCAAAACTGACAATTAATTGTAACGTTCAGAGCCTCTTAATGACGATGGAACACACAAATTTCGTCGCGATTCAATACATCGTCCTCCAGCCGACTTGTCTCCAACGGTCTATTGCTGCTTCGGGTACCTTATGGTTATTCTCCTGTGAGACTAGTTTTTCGAATCCGGCGCAAAACTGACAGTTAATTGTAACGTTCAGAGCCTCTTAATGACGATGGAACACACAAATTGCGTCGGGATTCAATACATCGTCCTGTAGAAAACCTGTCTCCAAGGGTCTATTGCAGCCTCGGGCACCTTATCGTCGTTCTCCTGTGAGTCTAGTTTTCCGAATCCGACGCCAAACTGACAGTTAATTGCAACGTTCAGAGCCTCTTAATGACGATGGAACACACAAACTGCGTCGCGATTCAATACATCGTGCTCCAGCCGACTTGTCTACGAGGTACTATTGCTGCCCCGGGCACATATTGGTCGTTCTCCTGTGAGTCTAGTTTATCGAATCCGGCTCAAAACTGACAGTTAATTGTAACCTTCAGAGCCTCTTAATGACGATGGAACACACAAATTGCGTCGAGATTCAATACATCGTCCTCCAGCCTACTTGTCTCCAAGGGTCTCTTGCGGCCTCGGGCACCTTATGGTCGTTCTCGTGTGAGTCTAGTATTTCGTATCCGACGCAAAACTGTCAGTTATTTGTAACGTTCAAAGCCTCTTAATGACGATGGAACACACAAATTGCGTCGAGATTCAATACATTGTCCTACAGCCGTCCTGTCTCCAAGGGTCTATTGCTGCCTCGAGCACCTTATGGTCGTTCTCCTGTGAGTCTACTTTTCCGAATACGACGCAAAACTGACAGTTAATTGTAACGTTCAGAGCCTCTTAATGACGATGGAACACACAAATTGCGTCGCGATTCAATACATAGTCCTCCAACCGACTTGTCTCCGAGGTACTATTGCTGCCCCGGGCACCTTTTGGTCGTTCTCCTATGAGTCTAGTTTTTCTGATCCGGAGCAAACCTGACAGTTAATTCTAACGTTCAGAGCCTCTTAATGACGATGGAACACACAAATTGCGTCGCGATTAAATACATCGTCATCCAGCCGACTTGTCTCCAAGAGTCTATTGCTGCCTCGGGCACCTTATGGTCGTTCTCCTGTGAGTCTAGATTTTCGAATCCGATGCAAAACAGACAGTGAATTGTAACGTTCAGAGCCTCTTAATGACGATGGAAAACACAAAATGCGTCAAGATTCAATACATCGTCCTCCAGCCGAATTCTCTTGTGGGTCCATTGCCACCTCAGGCACACTATGCTTGTTCTCCTGTGAGTCTACTTTTTCGTATCCGACGCAAAACTGAAGTTAATTGTAACGTTCAGAGCCTCTTAATTGCGATGGAACACACAAATTGCGTCGCGATTCAATACATCGTCCTCCAGCCGACTTGTCTCCAAGGGTCTATTGCTGCCTCGGGTACCTTATGGTTATTCTCCTGTGAGACTAGTTTTTCGATTCGACGCAAAACTAACAGTTAATTGTAATGTTCAGAGCCTCTTAATGACGATGGAACACACAAATTGCGTCAGGATTCAATACATCGTCCTCTAGCCAACCTGTCTCTAAGGGTCCATTGCTGCCTCGGGCACCTTATCGTCGTTCTCCTGTGAGTCTAGTTTTCCGAATCCGACGCCAAACTGACAGTTAATTGTAACGTTCAGAGCCTCTTAATGACGATGGAACACACAAATTGCGTCGCGATTCAATACATCGTGCTCCAGCCGACTAGTCTACGAGGTACTATTGCTGCCCCGGGCACATTTTGGTCGTTCTCCTGTGAGTCTAGTTTATCGAATCCGGCGCAAAACTGACAGTTAATTGTAACGTTCAGAGCCTCTTAATGACGATGGAACACACAAATTGCGTCGCGATTCAATACATCGTCCTCCAGCCGCCCTGTCTCCAAGGGTCTATCGCTGCCTCGGGCACCTTATGGTCGTTCTGCTGTGAGGTTAGTTTTCCGAATACGACGCATAACTGACAGTTAATTGTAACGTTCAGAGCCTCTTAATGACGATGGAACTCACAAATTGCGTCGCGATTCAATACATCGTCCTCCAGCCGACTTTTCTCTGAGATACTATTGCTGCCCCGGGCACCTTTTGGTGGTTCTCCTATGAGTCTAGTTTTTCGAATCCGGCGCAAAACTGACAGTTTATCGTAACATTCAGAGCCTCTTAATGACTATGGAACACACAAATTGCGTCGAGATTCAATACATCGTCCTAAAGCCGACTTGTCTCTAAGGGTCTATTGCTACCTCGGTCAACCTATCGTCTTTCTCCTATGAGTCTAGTTTTTCGAAAGCCACAAAAAACTGACAGTTAATTGTAACGTTCAGAGCCTGTTAATGACGATGGAACACACAAATTGCGTCGAGATTCCATACATCGTCCTCCAGCCACTTGTCTCCAAAGGCCTCTTGCGGCCTCGGGCACCTTATGATCGTTCTCCTGTGAGTCAAGATTTTCGAATCCGATGCAAAACTGACAGTTAATTGTAACTTTCAGAGCCTCTTAATGCCGATGGAAATCACAAATTGCGTCAAATTCAATACATCGTCCTCCAACCGACTTCTCTTGTGGGTCTATTGCCACCTCAGGCACCCTATGCTGGTTCTCCTGTGAGTCTACTTTTTCGTATCCGACGCAAAACTGATAGTTAATTGTAACGTTCAGAGCCTCTTAATGGCGATGGAACACACAAATTGCGTCGGGATTCAATACTTCGTCCCCTAGCCAACCTGTCTCCAAGGGTCTACTGCTGCCTCGGGCACCTTATGGTCGTTCTCCTGTGTGTCCAGTTTTTCGAATCCGACGCAAAACTGACAATTAATTGTAACGTTCAGAGCCTCTTAATGACGATGGAACACACAAATTGCGTCGCGATTCAATACATCGTGCTCCAGCCGACTTGTCTACGAGGTACTATTGCTGCCCCGGGCACATATTGGTCGTTCTCCTGTGAGTCTAGTTTATCGAATCCGGCTCAAAACTGACAGTTAATTGTAACCTTCAGAGCCTCTTAATGACGATGGAACACACAAATTCCGTCGAGATTCAATACATCGTCCTCCAGCCTACTTGTCTCCAAGGGTCTCTTGCGGCCTCGGGCACCTTATGGTCGTTCTCGTGTGAGTCTAGTATTTCGTATCCGACGCAAAACTGACATTTAATTGTAACGTTCAGAGCCTCTTAATGACGATGGAAAACACAAATTGCGTCGAGATTCAATACATTGTCCTACAGCCGTCCTGTCTCCAAGGGTCTATTGCTGCCTCGAGCACCTTATGGTCGTTCTCCTGTGAGTCTAGTTTTCCGAATACGGCGCAAAACTGACAGTTAATTGTAACGTTCAGAGCCTCATAATGGCGATGGAACACACAAATTGCGTCGCGATTCAATACTTCGTCGTCCAGCCGACTTGTCTCCGAGATACTATTGCTGCCCCGGGCACCTTTTGGTCGTTCTCCTATGAGTCTAGTTTTTCTGATCCGGAGCAAAACTGACAGTTAATTGTAACGTTCAGAGCCTCTTAATGACGATGGAACACACAAATTTCGTCGCGATTAAATACATCGTCCTCCAGCCGACTTCTCTCCAAGAGTCTATTGCTGCCTCGGGCACCTTATGGTCGTTCTCCTGTGAGTCTAGATTTTCGAATCCGATGCAAAACAGACAGTGAATTGAACGTTCAAAGCCTCCTAATGACGATGGAAAACACAAATTGCGTCAAGATTCAATACATCGTCCTCCAGCCGACTTCTCTTGTGGGTCTATTGCCACCTCAGGCACCCTATGCTTGTTCTCCTGTGAGTCTACTTTTTCGTATCCGACGCAAAACTGAAGTTAATTGTGACGTTCAGAGCCTCTTAATGGCGATGGAACACACAAATTGCTTCGCGATTCAATACATCGTGCTCCAGCCGACTAGTCTACGAGGTACTATTGCTGCCCCGGGCACATTTTGGTCGTTCTCCTGTGAGTCTAGTTTATCGAATCCGGTGCAAATCTGACAGTTAATTCTAACGTTCAGAGCCTCTTAATGACGATGGAACACACAAATTGCGTTGCGATTCAATACATCGTCCTACAGCCGACCTGTCTCCATGGGTGTATTGCTGTCTCGAGCACCTTATGGTCGTCCTCCTGTGAGTCTAGTTTTCCGAATACGACGCAAAACTGACAGTTAATTGTAATGTTCAGAGCCTCTTAATGATGAAGGAACACACAAATTGCGTCGAGATTCAATACATCGTCCTCCAGCCGTCCTGTCTCCAAGGGTCTATTGCTGCCTCGGGCACCTTATGGCCGTTCTCCTGTGAGTCTAGTTTTCGGAATACGACGCAAAACTGACAGTTAATTGTAACGTTCAGAGCCCTATAATGACGATGGAACACACAAATTGCGTCGCGATTCAATACATCGTCCTCCAGCCGACTTGTCTCCGAGGTACTATTGCTGCCCCGGGCACCTTTTGTTCCTTCTCCTATGAATCTAGTTTATCGAATCCGGCGCAAAACTGTCAGTTATTTGTAACCTTCAGAGCCTCTTAATGACGATGAAACACACAAATTGCGTCGCGATTCAATACATCGTCCTCCAGCCGACCTGTCTCCAAGGGTCTATTGCTGCCTCGGGCACCTGATGGTCGTTCTCCTGTGAGTCTAGTTTTTCGAATCCGACGCAAAACTGACAGTTAATTGTAACGTTCAGAGCCTATTAATGACTATGGAACACCCAAATTGCGTCGAGATTCAATACATCGTCCTACAGCCGACCTGTCTCCAAGGGTCTATTGCTGCCTCGGGCACCTTATGGTCGTTCACCTGTGAGTCAAGTTTTCCGAATACGACGCAAAACTGACAGTTAATTGTAACGTTCAGAGCCTCTTAATGACGATGGAACACACAAATTGCGTCGCGATTCAATACATCGTCCTCCAGCCGACTTTTCTCCGAGGTACTATTGCTGCCCCGGGCACCGTTTGGTGGTTCTCCTATGAGTCTAGTTTTTCGAATCCGGCGCAAAACTAACAGTTTATTATAACGTTCAGAGCCTCTTAATGACGATGGAACACACAAATTGCGTCGAGATTCAATACATCGTCTTCCAGCCGACTTGTCTCTAAGGGTCTATTGCTACCTCGGTCACCCTATCGTCTTTCTCCTATGAGTCTAGTTTTTCGAATGCCACAAAAAACTGACAGTTAATTGTAACGTTCAGAGCCTCTTAATGACGATGGAACACACAAATTGCGTCGTGATTCAATACATCGTCCTCCAGCGTACTTGTCTCCGAGGGTCTATTGCTGCCTCGGGCAACTTATGGTCGTTCTCCTGTGAGTCTAGTTTTTCGAATACGACGCAAAACTGACAGTTAATTGTAACTTTCAGAGCCTCTTAATGACGATGGAAAACACAAATTGCGTCAAGATTCAATACATTGTCCTCCTACCGACTTCTCTTGTGGGTCTATTGCCACCTCAGGCACCCTATGCTGGTTCTCCTGTGAGTCTACTTTTTCGTATCCGACGCAAAACTGACAGTTAATTGTAACGTTCAGAGCCTCTTAATGGCGATGGAACACACAAATTGCGTCGGGATTCAATACTTCGTCCTCTAGCCAACCTGTCTCCAAGGGTCTATTGCTGCCTCGGGCACCTTATGGTCGTTCTCCTGTGTGTCTAGTTTTTCGAATCCGACGCAAAACTGACAATTAATTGTAACGTTCAGAGCCTCTTAATGACGATGGAACACACAAATTGCGTCGCGATTCAATACATCGTCCTCCAGCCGACTTGTCTCCAAGGGTCTATTGCTGCTTCGGGTACCTTATGGTTATTCTCCTGTGAGACTAGTTTTTCGAATCGGACGCAAAACTGACAGTTAATTGTAACGTTCAGAGCCTCTTAATGACGACTGAACACACAAATTGCGTCGCGATTCAATACATCGTGCTCCAGCCGACTTGTCTACGAGGTACTATTGCTGCCCCGGGCACATTTTGGTCGTTCTCCTGTGAGTCTAGTTTATCGAATCCGGCTCAAAACTGACAGTTAATTGTAACCTTCAGAGCCTCTTAATGACGATGGAACACACAAATTGCGTCGAGATTCAATACATCGTCCTCCAGCCTACTTGTCTCCAAGGGTCTCTTGCGGCCTCGGGCACCTTATGGTCGTTCTCGTGTGAGTCTAGTATTTCGTATCCGACGCAAAACTGACAGTTAATTGTAACGTTCAGAGCCTCTTAATGACCATGGAACACACAAATTGCGTCGAGATTCAATACATTGTCCTACAGCCGTCCTGTCTCCAGGGGTCTATTGCTGCCTCGAGCACCTTATGGTCGTTCTCCTGTGAGTCTAGTTTTCCGAATACGGCGCAAAACTGACAGTTAATTGTAACGTTCAGAGCCTCTTAATGGTGATGGAACACACAAATTGCGTCGCGATTCAATACATCGTCCTCCAGCCGACTTGTCTCCGAGATACTATTGCTGCCCCGGGCACCTTTTGGTCGTTCTCCTATGAGTCTAGTTTTTCTGATCCGGAGCAAAACTGACAGTTAATTGTAACGTTCAGAGCCTCTTAATGACGATGGAACACACAAATTTCGTCGCGATTAAATACATCGTCCTCCAGCCGACTTGTCTCCAAGAGTCTATTGCTGCCTCGGGCACCTTATGGTCGTCCTCCTGTGAGTCTAGATTTTCGAATCCGATGCAAAACTGACAGTTAATTGTAACGTTCAGAGCCTCTTAATGACGATGGAACACACAAATTGCGTCGAGATTCAATACATTGTCCTACAGCCGTCCTGTCTCCAGGGGTCTATTGCTGCCTCGAGCACCTTACGGTCGTTCTCCTGTGAGTCTAGTTTTCCGAATACGGCGCAAAACTGACAGTTAATTGTAACGTTCAGAGCCTCTTAATGGTGATGGAACACACAAATTGCGTCGCGATTCAATACATCGTGCTCCAGCCGACTAGTCTACGAGGTACTATTGCTGCCCCGGGCACATTTTGGTCGTTCTCTTGTGAGTCTAGTTTATCGAATCCGGCGCAAAACTGACAGTTAATTCTAACGTTCAGAGCCTCTTAATGACGATGGAACACACAAATTGCGTCGCGATTCAATACATCGTCCTACAGCCGACCTGTCTCCAAGGGTCTATTGCTGCCTCGAGCACCTTATGGTCGTTCTCCTGTGAGTCTAGTTTTCCGAATACGACGCAAAACTGACAGTTAATTGTAATGTTCAGAGCCTCTTAATGACGATGGAACACACAAATTGCGTCGAGATTCAATACATCGTCCTCCAGCCGTCCTGTCTCCAAGGGACTATTGCTGCCTCGGGCACCTTATGGCCGTTCTCCTGTGAGTCTAGTTTTCGGAATACGACGCAAAACTGACAGTTAATTGTAACGTTCAGAGCCTCTTAATGACGATGGAACACACAAATTGCGTCGCGATTCAATACATCGTCCTCCAGCCGACTTGTCTCCGAGGTACTATTGCTGCCCCGGGCACCTTTTGTTCCTTCTCCTATGAATCTAGTTTATCGAATCCGGCGCAAAACTGTCAGTTATTTGTAACGTTCAGAGCCTCTGATTGACGATGAAACACACAAATTGCGTCGCGATTCAATACATCGTCCTCCAGCCGACCTATCTCCAAGGGTCTATTGCTGCCTCGGGCACCTTATGGTCGTTCTCCTGTGAGTCTAGTTTTTCGAATCCGACGCAAAACTGACAGTTAATAGTAACGTTCAGAGCCTATTAATGACTATGGAACACCCAAATTGCGTCGAGATTCAATACATCGTCCTACAGCCGACCTGTCTCCAAGGGTCTATTGCTGCCTCGGGCACCTTATGGTCGTTCACCAGTGAGTCAAGTTTTCCGAATACGACGCAAAACTGACAGTTAATTGTAACGTTTAGAGCCTCTTAATGACGATGGAACACACAAATTGCGTCGCGATTCAATACATCGTCCTCCAGCCGACTTTTCTCCGAGGTACTATTGCTGCCCCGGGCACCGTTTGGTGGTTCTCCTATGAGTCTAGTTTTTCGAATCCGGCGCAAAACTGACAGTTTATTATAACGTTCAGAGCCTCTTAATGACGATGGAACACACAAATTGCGTCGAGATTCAATACATCGTCCTCCAGCCGACTTGTCTCTAAGGGTCTATTGCTACCTCGGTCACCTTATCGTCTTTCTCCTATGAGTCTAGTTTTTCGAATGCCACAAAAAACTGACAGTTAATTGTAACGTTCAGAGCCTCTTAATGACGATGGAACACACAAATTGCGTCGAGATTCAATACATCGTCCTCCAGCGTAATTGTCTCCGAGGGTCTATTGCTTCCTCGGGCAACTTATGGTCGTTCTCCTGTGAGTCTAGTTTTCCGAATACGACGCAAAACTGACAGTTAATTGTAACGTTCATAGCCTCTTAATGACGATGGGACACACAAATTGCGTCGAGATTCAATACATCGTCCTCCAGCGTACTTGTCTCCGAGGGTCTATTGCTGCCTCGGGCAACTTATGGTCGTTCTCCTGTGAGTCTAGTTTTCCGAATACGACGAAAAACTGACAGTTAATTGTAACGTTCAGAGCCTCTTAATGACGATGGAACACAGAAATTGCGTCGAGATTCAATACATCGTCCTCCAGCCGTCCTGTCTCTAAGGGTCTATTGCTGCCTCGGGCACCTTATGGTCGTTCTCCTGTGAGTCTAGTATTTCGTATCCGACGCAAAACTGACAGTTAATTGTAACGTTCAGAGCCTCTTAATGACGATGGAACACACAAATTGCGTCGCGATTCAAAACATAGTCGTCCAGCCGACTTGTCTCCAAGGGTCTCTTGCTACCTCGGTCACCGTATTGTCGTTCTTCTATCAGTCTAGTTTTTCGAATGCGACGCAAAACTGACAGTTAATTGTAACGTTCAGAGCCTCTTAATGACGATGGAAAACACAAATTGCGTCAGGATTCAATACATCGTCCTCCAGCCGACTTCTCTTGTGGGTCTATTGCCACCTCAGGCACCCTATGCTGGTTCTCCTGTGAGTCTACTTTTTCGTATCCGACGCAAAACTCATAGTTAATTGTAACGTTCAGAGCCTCTTAATGGCGATGGAACACACAAATTGGGTCGCGATTCAATACATCATCCTCCAGCCGACTTGTCTCCAAGGGTCTATTGCTGCCTCGGGTACCTTATGGTCATTCTCCTGTGAGTCTAGTTTTTCGAATCCGACGCAAAACTGACAGTTAATTGTAACGTTCAGAGCCTCTTAATGACGATGGAACACACAAATTGCGTCGGGATTCAATACATCGTCCTCTAGCCGAACTGTCTCCAAGGGTCTATTGCTGCCTCGAGCACCTTATTATCGTTCTCCTGTGAGTCTAGTTTTCCGAATACGACGCAAACTGACAGTTAATTGTAACGTTCAGAGCCTCTTAATGACGATGGAACACACAAATTGCGTCGCGATTCAATACATCGTCCTCCAGCCGAATTTTCTCCGAAGTACTATTGCTGCCCCGGGCACCTTCTAGTCGTTCTCCTATGAGTCTAGTTATTCGAATCCGGCGCATAACTGACAGTTAATTGTAACGTTCAGCGCCTCTTAATGACGATGGAACACACAAATTGCGTCGAGATTCAACGTCCTCCAGCCGACTTGTTTCCAAGGGTCAATTGCTGCCTCGGGTACCTTATGGTCGTTCTCCTGTGTGTCTAGTTTTTCGAATCCGACGCAAAACTGACAATTAATTGTAACGTTCAGAGCCTCTTAATGACGATGGAACACACAAATTGCGTCAAGATTCAATACATCGTCCTCCAGCCGACTTGTCTCCAAGGGTCTATTGCTGCCTCGGGGACCTTATGGTCGTTCTCCTGTGAGTCTAGTTTTTCGAATCCGACGCAAAACTGACAGTTAATTGTAACGTTCAGAGCCTCTTAATGACGATGGAACACACAAATTGCGTCAAGATTCAATACATCGTCCTCCAGCCGATTTCCCTTGTGGGTCTATTGCCACCTCAGGCACCCTATGCTTGTTCTCCTGTGAGTATACTTTTTCGTATCCGACGCAAAACTGAAGTTAATTGTGACGTTCAGAGCCTCTTAATGACGATGGAAGACACAAATTGCTTCGCGATTCAATACATCGTGCTCCAGCCGACTAGTCTACGAGGTACTATTGCTGCCCCGGGCACATTTTGGTCGTTCTCCTGTGAGTCTAGTTTATCGAATCCGGTGCAAAACTGACAGTTAATTCTAACGTTCAGAGCCTCTTAATGACGATGGAACACACAAATTGCGTTGCGATTCAATACATCGTCCTACAGCCGACCTGTCTCCATGGGTGTATTGCTGTCTCGAGCACCTTATGGTCGTCCTCCTGTGAGTCTAGTTTTCCGAATACGACGCAAAACTGACAGTTAATTGTAATGTTCAGAGCCTCTTAATGACGAAGGAACACACAAATTGCGTCGAGATTCAATACATCGTCCTCCAGCCGTCCTGTCTCCAACGGTCTATTGCTGCCTCGGGCACCTTATGGCCGTTCTCCTGTGAGTCTAGTTTTCGGAATACGACGCAAAACTGACAGTTAATTGTAACGTTCAGAGCCCTATAATGACGATGGAACACACAAATTGCGTCGCGATTCAATACATCGTCCTCCAGCCGACTTGTCTCCGAGGTACTATTGCTGCCCCGGGCACCTTTTGTTCCTTCTCCTATGAATCTAGTTTATAGAATCCGGCGCAAAACTGTCAGTTATTTGTAACGTTCAGAGCCTCTTAATGACGATGAAACACACAAATTGCGTCGCGATTCAATACATCGTCCTCCAGCCGACCTGTCTCCAAGGGTCTATTGTTGCCTCGGGCACCTTATGGTCGTTCTCCTGTGAGTCTAGTTTTTCGAATCCGACGCAAAACTGACAGTTAATTGTAACGTTCAGAGCCTATTAATGACTATGGAACACCCAAATTGCGTCGAGATTCAATACATCGTCCTACAGCCGACCTGTCTCCAAGGGTCTATTGCTGCCTCGGGCACCTTATGGTCGTTCACCTGTGAGTCAAGTTTTCCGAATACGACGCAAAACTGACAGTTAATTGTAACGTTCAGAGCCTCTTAATGACGATGGAACACACACATTGCGTCGCGATTCAATACATCGTCCTCCAGCCGACTTTTCTCCGAGGTACTATTGCTGCCCCGGGCACCGTTTGGTGGTTCTCCTATGAGTCTAGTTTTTCGTATCCGGCGCAAAACTGACAGTTTATTATAACGTTCAGAGCCTCTTAATGACGATGGAACACACAAATTGCGTCGAGATTCAATACATCGTCTTCCAGCCGACTTGTCTCTAAGGGTCTATTGCTACCTCGGTCACCCTATCGTCTTTCTCCTATGAGTCTAGTTTTTCGAATGCCACAAAAAACTGACAGTTAATTGTAACGTTCAGAGCCTCTTAATGACGATGGAACACACAAATTGCGTCGAGATTCAATACATCGTCCTCCAGCGTACTTGTCTCCGAGGGTCTATTGCTGCCTCGGGCAACTTATGGTCGTTCTCCTGTGAGTCTAGTTTTCCGAATACGACACAAAACTGACAGTTAATTGTAACTTTCAGAGCCTCTTAATGACGATGGAAAACACAAATTGCGTCAAGATTCAATACATCGTCCTCCTACCGACTTCTCTTGTGGGTCTATTGCCACCTCAGGCACCCTATGCTGGTTGTCCTGTGAGTCTACTTTTTCGTATCCGACGCAAAACTGATAGTTAATTGTAACGTTCAGAGCCTCTTAATGGCGATGGAACACACAAATTGCGTCGGGATTCAATACTTCGTCCTCTAGCCAACCTGTCTCCAAGGGTCTATTGCTGCCTCGGGCACCTTATGGTCGTTCTCCTGTGTGTCTAGTTTTTCGAATCCGACGCAAAACTGACAATTAATTGTAACGTTCAGAGCCTCTTAATGACGATGGAACACACAAATTGCGTCGCGATTCAATACATCGTCCTCCAGCCGACTTGTCTCCAAGGGTCTATTGCTGCTTCGGGTACCTTATGGTTATTCTCCTGTGAGACTAGTTTTTCGAATCGGACGCAAAACTGACAGTTAATTGTAACGTTCAGAGCCTCTTAATGACGACTGAACACACAAATTGCGTCGCGATTCAATACATCGTGCTCCAGCCGACTTGTCTACGAGGTACTATTGCTGCCCCGAGCACATTTTGGTCGTTCTCCTGTGAGTCTAGTTTATCGAATCCGGCTCAAAACTGACAGTTAATTGTAACCTTCAGAGCCTCTTAATGACGATGGAACACACAAATTGCGTCGAGATTCAATACATCGTCCTCCAGCCTACTTGTCTCCAAGGGTCTCTTGCGGCCTCGGGCACCTTATGGTCGTTCTCGTGTGAGTCTAGTATTTCGTATCCGACGCAAAACTGACAGTTAATTGTAACGTTCAGAGCCTCTTAATGACCATGGAACACACAAATTGCGTCGAGATTCAATACATTGTCCTACAGCCGTCCTGTCTCCAGGGGTCTATTGCTGCCTCGAGCACCTTATGGTCGTTCTCCTGTGAGTCTAGTTTTCCGAATACGGCGCAAAACTGACAGTTAATTGTAACGTTCAGAGCCTCTTAATGGTGATGGAACACACAAATTGCGTCGCGATTCAATACATCGTCCTCCAGCCGACTTGTCTCCGAGATACTATTGCTGCCCCGGGCACCTTTTGGTCGTTCTCCTATGAGTCTAGTTTTTCTGATCCGGAGCAAAACTGACAGTTAATTGTAACGTTCAGAGCCTCTTAATGACGATGGAACACACAAATTTCGTCGCGATTAAATACATCGTCCTCCAGCCGACTTGTCTCCAAGAGTCTATTGCTGCCTCGGGCACCTTATGGTCGTTCTCCTGTGAGTCTAGATTTTCGAATCCGATGCAAAACTGACAGTTAATTGTAACGTTCAGAGCCTCTTAATGACGATGGAACACACAAATTGCGTCGAGATTCAATACATTGTCCTACAGCCGTCCTGTCTCCAGGGGTCTATTGCTGCCTCGAGCACCTTACGGTCGTTCTCCTGTGAGTCTAGTTTTCCGAATACGGCGCAAAACTGACAGTTAATTGTAACGTTCAGAGCCTCTTAATGGTGATGGAACACACAAATTGCGTCGCGATTCAATACATCGTGCTCCAGCCGACTAGTCTACGAGGTACTATTGCTGCCCCGGGCACATTTTGGTCGTTCTCTTGTGAGTCTAGTTTATCGAATCCGGCGCAAAACTGACAGTTAATTCTAACGTTCAGAGCCTCTTAATGACGATGGAACACACAAATTGCGTCGCGATTCAATACATCGTCCTACAGCCGACCTGTCTCCAAGGGTCTATTGCTGCCTCGAGCACCTTATGGTCGTTCTCCTGTGAGTCTAGTTTTCCGAATACGACGCAAAACTGACAGTTAATTGTAATGTTCAGAGCCTCTTAATGACGATGGAACACACAAATTGCGTCGAGATTCAATACATCGTCCTCCAGCCGTCCTGTCTCCAAGGGACTATTGCTGCCTCGGGCACCTTATGGCCGTTCTCCTGTGAGTCTAGTTTTCGGAATACGACGCAAAACTGACAGTTAATTGTAACGTTCAGAGCCTCTTAATGACGATGGAACACACAAATTGCGTCGCGATTCAATACATCGTCCTCCAGCCGACTTGTCTCCGAGGTACTATTGCTGCCCCGGGCACCTTTTGTTCCTTCTCCTATGAATCTAGTTTATCGAATCCGGCGCAAAACTGTCAGTTATTTGTAACGTTCAGAGCCTCTGATTGACGATGAAACACACAAATTGCGTCGCGATTCAATACATCGTCCTCCAGCCGACCTATCTCCAAGGGTCTATTGCTGCCTCGGGCACCTTATGGTCGTTCTCCTGTGAGTCTAGTTTTTCGAATCCGACGCAAAACTGACAGTTAATTGTAACGTTCAGAGCCTATTAATGACTATGGAACACCCAAATTGCGTCGAGATTCAATACATCGTCCTACAGCCGACCTGTCTCCAAGGGTCTCTTGCGGCCTCGGGCACCTTATGGTCGTTCTCGTGTGAGTCTAGTATTTCGTATCCGACGCAAAACTGACAGTTAATTGTAACGTTCAGAGCCTCTTAATGACCATGGAACACACAAACTGCGTCGAGATTCAATACATTGTCCTACAGCCGCCCTGTCTCCAGGGGTCTATTGCTGCCTCGAGCACCTTATGGTCGTTCTCCTGTGAGTCTAGTTTTCCGAATACGGCGCAAAACTGACAGTTAATTGTAACGTTCAGAGCCTCTTAATGGTGATGGAACACACAAATTGCGTCGCGATTCAATACATCGTCCTCCAGCCGACTTGTCTCCGAGATACTATTGCTGCCCCGGGCACCTTTTGGTCGTTCTCCTATGAGTCTAGTTTTTCTGATCCGGAGCAAAACTGACAGTTAATTGTAACGTTCAGAGCCTCTTAATGACGATGGAACACACAAATTTCGTCGCGATTAAATACATCGTCCTCCAGCCGACTTGTCTCCAAGATTCTATTGCTGCCTCGGGCACCTTATGGTCGTTCTCCTGTGAGTCTAGTTTTTCGAATCCGACGCAAAACTGACAGTTAATCGTAACGTTCAGAGCCTATTAATGACTATGGAACACCCAAATTGCGTCGAGATTCAATACATCGTCCTACAGCCGACCTGTCTCCAAGGGTCTATTGCTGCCTCGGGCACCTTATGGTCGTTCACCAGTGAGTCAAGTTTTCCGAATACGACGCAAAACTGACAGTTAATTGTAACGTTTAGAGCCTCTTAATGACGATGGAACACACAAATTGCGTCGCGATTCAATACATCGTCCTCCAGCCGACTTTTCTCCGAGGTACTATTGCTGCCCCGGGCACCGTTTGGTGGTTCTCCTATGAGTCTAGTTTTTCGAATCCGGCGCAAAACTGACAGTTTATTATAACGTTCAGAGCCTCTTAATGACGATGGAACACACAAATTGCGTCGAGATTCAATACATCGTCCTCCAGCCGACTTGTCTCTAAGGGTCTATTGCTACCTCGGTCACCTTATCGTCTTTCTCCTATGAGTCTAGTTTTTCGAATGCCACAAAAAACTGACAGTTAATTGTAACGTTCAGAGCCTCTTAATGACGATGGAACACACAAATTGCGTCGCGATTCAAAACATAGTCGTCCAGCCGACTTGTCTCCAAGGGTCTCTTGCTACCTCGGTCACCGTATTGTCGTTCTTCTATCAGTCTAGTTTTTCGAATGCGACGCAAAACTGACAGTTAATTGTAACGTTCAGAGCCTCTTAATGACGATGGAAAACACAAATTGCGTCAGGATTCAATACATCGTCCTCCAGCCGACTTCTCTTGTGGGTCTATTGCCACCTCAGGCACCCTATGCTGGTTCTCCTGTGAGTCTACTTTTTCGTATCCGACGCAAAACTCATAGTTAATTGTAACGTTCAGAGCCTCTTAATGGCGATGGAACACACAAATTGGGTCGCGATTCAATACATCATCCTCCAGCCGACTTGTCTCCAAGGGTCTATTGCTGCCTCGGGTACCTTATGGTCATTCTCCTGTGAGTCTAGTTTTTCGAATCCGACGCAAAACTGACAGTTAATTGTAACGTTCAGAGCCTCTTAATGACGATGGAACCCACAAATTGCGTCGGGATTCAATACATCGTCCTCTAGCCGAACTGTCTCCAAGGGTCTATTGCTGCCTCGAGCACCTTATTATCGTTCTCCTGTGAGTCTAGTTTTCCGAATACGACGCAAAACTGACAGTTAATTGTAACGTTGGGAACCTCTTAATGACGATGGAACACACAAATTGCGTCAAGATTCAATACATCGTCCTACAGCCGTCCTGTCTCTAAGGGTCTATTGCTGCCTCGGGCACCTTATGGTCGTTCTCCTGTGAGTCTAGTTTTCCGAATACGACGCAAAACTGACAGTTAATTGTAACGTTCAGAGCCTCTTAATGACGATGGAACACACAAATTGCGTCGCGATTCAATACATCGTCCTCCAGCCGAATTTTCTCCGAAGTACTATTGCTGCCCCGGGCACCTTCTAGTCGTTCTCCTATGAGTCTAGTTTTTCGTATCCGGCGCATAACTGACAGTTAATTGTAACGTTCAGAGCCTGTTAATGACGATGGAACACACAAATTGCGTCGAGATTCAACGTCCTCCAGCCGACTTGTTTCCAAGGGTCAATTGCTGCCTCGGGTACCTTATGGTCGTTCTCCTGTGTGTCTAGTTTTTCGAATCCGACGCAAAACTGACAATTAATTGTAACGTTCAGAGCCTCTTAATGACGATGGAACACACAAATTGCGTCAAGATTCAATACATCGTCCTCCAGCCGACTTGTCTCCAAGGGTCTATTGCTGCATCGGGGACCTTATGGTCGTTCTCCTGTGAGTCTAGTTTTTCGAATCCGACGCAAAACTGACAGTTAATTGTAACGTTCAGAGCCTCTTAATGACGATGGAACACACATTGCGTCGAGATTCAATAGATCGTCCTGTAGCCAACGTGTCTCCAAGGGTCTATTGCTGTCTCGGGCACCTTATCGTCGTTCTCCTGTGAGTCTAGTTTTCCGAATACGGCGCAAAACTGACAGTTAATTGTAACGTTCAGAGCCTCTTAATGGCGATGGAACACACAAATTGCGTCGCGATTCAATACATCGTCCTCCAGCCGACTTGTCTCCCAGGTACTATTGCTGCCCCGGGCACCTTTTGGTTGTTCTCCTATGAGTCTAGTTTTTCTGATCCGGAGCAAAACTGACAGTTAATTGGAACGTTCAGAGCCTCTTAATGACGATGGAACACACAAATTGCGTCGCGATTAAATACATCATCCTCCAGCCGACTTGTCTCCAAGGGTCTATTGCTGCCTCGGGTACCTTATGGTTATTCTCCTGTGAGACTAGTTTTTCGATCCGACGCAAAGCTGACAGTTAATTGTAACGTTCAGAGCCTCTTAATGACGATGGAACACACAAATTGCGTCGGGATTCAATACATCGTCCTCTAGCCAACCTGTCTCCAAGGGTCCATTGCTGCCTCGGGCACGTTATCGTCGTTCTCCTGTGAGTCCAGGTTTCCGAATGCGACGCCAAACTGACAGTTAATTGTAACGTTCAGAGCCTCCTAATGACGATGGAAAACACAAATTGCGTCAAGATTCAATACATCGTCCTCCAGCCGATTTCCCTTGTGGGTCTATTGCCACCTCAGGCACCCTATGCTTGTTCTCCTGTGAGTATACTTTTTCGTATCCGACGCAAAACTGAAGTTAATTGTGACGTTCAGAGCCTCTTAATGGTGATGGAACACACAAATTGCGTCGCTATTCAATACATCGTCCTCCAGCCGACTTGCATCCAAGAGACTATTGCTGCCTCGGGTACCTTACTGTTATTCTCCTGTGAGACTAGTTTTTCGAATCCGACGCAAAACTGACAATTAATTGTAACGTTCAGAGCCTCTTAATGACGATGGAACACACAAATTGCGTCAAGATTCAATACATCGTCCTCCAGCCGACTTGTCTCCGAGGTACTATTGCTGCCCCGGGCACCTTTTGTTCCTTCTCCTATGAATCTAGTTTATCGAATCCGGCGCAAAACTGTCAGTTATTTGTAACGTTCAGAGGCTCTTAATGACGATGAAACACACAAATTGCGTCGCGATTCTATACATCGTCCTCCAGCCGACCTGTCTCCAAGGGTCTATTGCTGCCTCGGGCACCTTATGGTCGTTCTCCTGTGAGTCTAGTTTTTCGAATCCGACGCAAAACTGACAGTTAATTGTAACGTTCAGAGCCTATTAATGATTATGGAACACCCAAATTGCGTCGAGATTCAATACATCGTCCTACAGCCGACCTGTCTCCAAGGGTCTATTGCTGCCTCGGGCACCTTATGGTCGTTCACCTGTGAATCAAGTTTTCCGAATACGACGCAAAACTGACAGTTAATTGTAACGTTCAGAGCCTCTTAATGACGATGGAACACACAAATTGCGTCGCGATTCAATACATCGTCCTCCAGCCGACTTTTCTCCGAGGTACTATTGCTGCCCCGGGCACCGTTTGGTGGTTCTCCTATGAGTCTAGTTTTTCGAAGCCGGCGCAAAACTGACAGTTTATTATAACGTTCAGAGCCTCTTAATGACGATGGAACACACAAATTGCGTCGAGATTCAATACATCGTCCTCCAGCCGACTTGTCTCTAAGGGTCTATTGCTACCTCGGTCACCCTATCGTCTTTCTCCTATGAGTCTAGTTTTTCGAATGCCACAAAAAACTGACAGTTAATTGTAACGTTCAGAGCCTCTTAATGACGATGGAACACACAAATTGCGTCGAGATTCAATACATCGTCCTCCAGCGTACTTGTCTCCGAGGGTCTATTGCTGCCTCGGGCAACTTATGGTCGTTCTCCTGTGAGTCTAGTTTTCCGAATACGACGCAAAACTGACAGTTAATTGTAACGTTCGGAGCCTCTTAATGACGATGGAACACACAAATTGCGTCGAGATTCAATACATCGTCCTACAGCCGTCCTGTCTCTAAGGGTCTATTGCTGCCTCGGGCACCTTATGGTCGTTCTCCTGTGAGTCTAGTATTTCGTATCCGACGCAAAACTGACAGTTAATTGTAACGTTCAGAGCCTCTTAATGACGATGGAACACACAAATTGCGTCGCGATTCAAAACATAGTCGTCCAGCCGACTTGTCTCCAAGGGTCTCTTGCTACCTCGGTCACCGTATTGTCGTCCTTCTATCAGTCTAGTTTTTCGAATGCGACGCAAAACTGACAGTTAATTGTAACGTTCAGAGCCTCTTAAAGACGATGGAACACACAAATTGCTTCGCGATTCAATACATCGTCCTCGAGCCGACTTGTCTCCGAGGGTCTATTGCTGCCTCGGGCAACTAACGGTCGTTCTCCTGTGAGTCTAGTTTTTCGAATCCTGCGCAAAACTGACAGTTAATTGTAACGTTCAGAGCCTCTTAAAGACGATGGAAAACACAAATTGCGTCAAGATTCAATACATCGTCCTCCAGCCGACTTCTCTTGTGGGTCTATTGCCACCTCAGGCACCCTATGCTGGTTCTCCTGTGAGTCTACTTTTTCGTATCCGACGCAAAACTCATAGTTAATTGTAACGTTCAGAGCCTCTTAATGGCGATGGAACACACAAATTGGGTCGCGATTCAATATATTATCCTCCAGCCGACTTGTCTCCAAGGGTCTATTGCTGCCTCGGTCACCGTATTGTCGTTCTTCTATCAGTCTAGTTTTTCGAATCCGACGCAAAACTGACAGTTAATATTAACGTTCAGAGCCTCTTAATGACGATGGAACACACATTGCGTCGAGATTCAATACATCGTCCTACAGCCGTCCTGTCTCCAAGGGTCTATTGCTGCCTCGGGCACCTTATGGTCGTTCTCCTGTAAGTCTAGTTTTCCGAATACGACGCAAAACTGACAGTTAATTGTAACGTTCAGAGCCTCTTAATGACGATGGAACACACAAATTGCGTCGCGATTAAATACATCATCCTCCAGCCGAATTTTCTCCGAGGTACTATTGCTGCCCCGGGCACCGTTTGGTGGTTCTCCTATGAGACTAGTTTTTCGAATCCGGCGAAAAACTGACAGTTTATTGTAACGTTCAGAGCCTCTTAATGACGATGGAACACACAAATTGCGTCGCGATTCAATACATCGTCCTCCAGCCGACTTTTCTCCGAGGTACTATTGCTGCCCCGGGCACCGTTTGGTGGTTCTCCTATTAGTCTAGTTTTTCGATTACGGCGGAAAACTGACAGTTTATTATAACGTTCAGAGCCTCTTAATGACGATGGAACACACAAATTGCGTCGAGATTCAATACATCGTCCTCCAGCCGACTTGTGTCTAAGGGTCTATTGCTACCTCGGTCACTCTATCGTCTTTCTCCTATGAGTCTAGTTTTTCCAATGCCACAAAAAGTGACAGTTAATTGTAACGTTCAGAGCCTCTTAATGACGATGGAACACACAAATTGCGTCGAGATTCAATACATCGTCCTCCAGCGTACTTGTCTCCGAGGGTCTATTGCTGCCTCGGGCAACTTATGGTCGTTCTCCTGTGAGTCTAGTTTTCCGAATACGATGCAAAACTGACAGTTAATTGTAACGTTCAGAGCCTCTTAATGACGATGGAACACACAAATTGCGTCGAGATTCAATACATCGTCCTCCAGCGTACTTGTCTCCGTGGGTCTATTGCTGCCTCGGGCAACTTATGGTCGTTCTCCTGTGAGTCTAGTTTTCCGAATACGATGCAAAACTGACAGTTAATTGTAACGTTCAGAGCCTCTTAATGACGATGGAACACAGAAATTGCGTCGAGATTCAATACATCGTCCTACAGCCGTCCTGTCTCTAATGGTCTATTGCTGCCTCGGGCACCTTATGGTCGTTCTCCTGTGAGTCTAGTATTTCGTATCCGACGCAAAACTGACAGTTAATTGTAACGTTCAGAGCCTCTTAATGACGATGGAACACACAAATTGCGTCGCGATTCAAAACATCGTCCTCCAGCCGACTTTTCTCCGAAGTACTATTGCTGCCCCGGGCACCTTCTAGTCGTTCTCCTATGAGTCTAGTTATTCGAATCCGGCGCAAAACTGACAGTTAATTGTAACGTTCAGAGCCTCTTAATGACGATGGAACACACAAATTGCGTCGAGATTCAATACTTCGTCCTCTAGCCGACTTGTTTCCAAGGGTCTATTGCTGCCTCGGGCACCTTATGGTCGTTCTCCTGTGGGTCTAGTTTTTCGAATGCGACGCAAAACTGACAATAAATTGTAACGTTCAGAGCCTCTTAATGACGATGGAACACACAAATTGCGTCAAGATTCAATACATCGTCCTCCAGCCGACTTGTCTCCAAGGGTCTATTGCTGCCTCGGGGACCTTATGGTCGTTCTCCTGTGAGTCTAGTTTTTCGAATCCGACGCAAAACTGACAGTTAATTGTAACGTTCAGAGCCTCTTAATGACGATGAAACACACAAATTGCGTCGCGATTCAATACATCGTCCTCCAGCTGACTTGTCTCCAAGGGTCTAGTGCTGCCTCGGGCACCTTATGGTCGTTCTTCTGTGAGTCAAGATTTTCGAATCCGACGCAAACTGATAGTTAATTGTAACGTTCAGTGCCTCTTAATGACGATGGAACACACAAATTGCGTCGCGATTCAATACATTGTCCTCCAGCCGACTTGTCTTCGAGGTACTATTGCTGCCCCGGGCACCTATTGTTCCTTCTCCTATGAATCTAGTTTATCGAATCCGGCGCAAAACTGTCAGTTAATTGTAACGTTCAGAGCCTCTTAATGACGATGAAACACACAAATTGCGTCGCGATTCAATACATCGTCCTCCAGCTGACTTGTCTCCAAGGGTCTAGTGCTGCCTCGGGCACCTTATGGTCGTTCTCCTGTGAGTCTAGTTTTTCGAATCCGACGCAAAGCTGACAGTTAATTGTAACGTTCAGAGCCTATTAATGACTATGGAACACCCAAATTGCGTCGAGATACAATACATCGTCCTACAGCCGACCTGTCTCCAAGGGTCTATTGCTGCCTCGGGCACCTTATGGTCGTTCACGTGTGAGTCAAGTTTTCCGAATACGACGCAAAACTGACAGTTAATTGTAACGTTCAGAGCCTCTTAATGACGATGGAACACACAAATTGCGTCGCGATTCAATACATCGTCCTCCAGCCGACTTGTCTCCGAGGTACTATTGCTGCCCCGGGCACCGTTTGGTGGTTCTCCTATGAGTCTAGTTTTTCGAATCCGGCGCAAAACTGACAGTTTATTATAACGTTCAGAGCCTCTTAATGACGATGGAACACACAAATTGCGTCGAGATTCAATACATCGTCCTCCAGCGTACTTGTCTCCGAGGGTCTATTGCTGCCTCGGGCAAACTATGGTCGTTCTCCTGTGAGTCTAGTTTTCGGAATACGACGCAAAACTGACAGTTAATTGTAAGGTTCAGAGCCTCTTAATGACGATGGAACACACAAATTGCGTCGAGATTCAATACATCGTCCTCCAGCGTACTTGTCTCCGAGGGTCTATTGCTGCCTCGGGCAACTTATGGTCGTTCTCCTGCGAGTCTAGCAAAACTGACAGTTAATTGTAACGTTCAGAGCCTCTTAATGACGATGGAACACACAAATTGCGTCGAGATTCAATACATCGTCCTTCAGCCGTCCTGTCTCTAAGGGTCTATTGCTGCCTGGGGCACCTTATGGTCGTTCTCCTGTGAGTCTAGTATTTCGTATCCGACGCAAAACTGACAGATAATTGTAACGTTCAGAGCCTCTTAATGACGATGGAACACACAAATTGCGTCGCGATTCAAAACATAGTCGTCCAGCCGACTTGTCTCCAAGGGTCTCTTGCTACCTCGGTCACCGTATTGTCGTTCTTCTATCAGTCTAGTTTTTCGAATGCGACGCAAAACTGACAGTTAATTGTAACGTTCAGAGCCTCTTAATGACGATGGAACACACAAATTGCGTCGCGATTCAATACATCGTCCTCCAGCCGACTTGTCTCCAAGGGTCTATTGCTGCCTCGGGTACCTTATGGTCATTCTCCTGTGAGTCTAGTTTTTCGTATCCGACGCAAAACTGACAGTTAATTGTAACGTTCAGAGCCTCTTAATGACGATGGAACACACAAATTGCGTCGGGATTCAATACATCGTCCTCTAGCCGACTTGTCTCCAAGGGTCTATTGCTGCCTCGAGCACTTTATGATCGTTCTCCTGTGAGTCTAGTTTTCCGAATACGACGCAAAACTGTCAGTTAGTTGTAACGTTCAGAACCTCTTAATGACGATGGAACACACAAATTGCGTCGAGATTCAATACATCGTCCTACAGCCGTCCTGTCTCTAAGGGTCTATTGCTGCCTCGGGCACCTTATGGTCGTTCTCCTGTGAGTCTAGTTTTCCGAATACGACGCAAAACTGACAGTTAATTGTAACGTTCAGAGCCTCTTAATGACGATGGAACACACAAATTGCGTCGCGATTCAATACATCGTCCTCCAGCCGACTTTTCTCCGAAGTACTATTGCTGACCCGGGCACCTTCTAGTCGTTCTCCTATGAGTCTAGTTATTCGAATCCGGCGCAAAACTGACAGTTAATTGTAACGTTAAGAGCCTGTTAATGACGATGGAACACACAAATTGCGTCGAGATTCAATACTTCGTCCTCCAGCCGACTTGTTTCCAAGGGTCTATTGCTGCCTCGGGCACATTATGGACGTTCTCCTGTGTGTCTAGTTTTTCGAATCTGACGCAAAATTGACAATTAATGGTAACGTTCAGAGCCTCTTAATGACGATGGAACACACAAATTGCGTCAAGATTCAATACATCGTCCTCCAGCCGACTTGTCTCCAAGGGTCTATTGCTGCCTCGGGGACCTTATGGTCGTTCTCCTGTGAGTCTAGTTTTTCGAATCCGACGCAAAACTGACAGTTAATTGTAACGTTCAGAGCCTCTTAATGACGATGAAACACACAAATTGCGTCGCGATTCAATACATCGTCCACCAGCTGACTTGTCTCCAAGGGTCTAGTGCTGCCTCGGGCACCTTATGGTCGTTCTTCTGTGGGTCAAGATTTTCGAATCCGACGCAAAACTGACAGTTAATTGTAACGTTCAGTGCCTCTTAATGACGATGGAACACACACATTGCGTCGCGGTTCAATACATCGTCCTCCAGCCGACCTGTCTCCAAGGGTCTATTGCTGCCTCGGGCACCTTATGGTCGTTCTCCTGTGAATCTAGTTTTTCGAATCCGACGCAAAACTGACAGTTAAGTGTAACGTTCAGAGCCTCTTAATGACGATGGAACACACAAATTGCGTCGCGATTCAATACATCGTCCTCCGGCCGACTTGTCTCCAAGAGTCTATTGCTGCCTCGGGCAACTTATGGTCGTTCTCCTGTGAGTCTAGATTTTCTAATCCGACGCAAAACTGACAGTTAATTGTAACGTTCAGAGCCTCTTAATGACGATGGAACACACAAATTGCGTCGCGATTCAATACATCGTCCTCCAGCCGCCTTGTCTCCAAAGGTCTATTGCTGCCTCGGGCACCTTATGGTCGTTCTCCTGGGAGTCTAGTTTTTCGAATCCGACGCAAAACTGAAAGGTAATTGTAACGTTCAGAGCCTCTTAATCACGATGGAACACACAAATTGCGTCGCGATTCAGTACATCGTCCTCCAGCCGATTTGGCTGCAAGGGTCTAGTGCTGCCTCGGGCACCTTATGGTCGTTCTCCTGTGAGTCTAGTTTTTTGAATCCGACGCAAAACTGACAGTTAATTGTAACGTTCAGAGCCTCCTAATGACGATGGAACACACAAAATGCGTCGAGATTCAATACATCGTCCTACAGCCGTCCTGTCTCCAAGGGTCTATTGCTGCCTCGGGCACCTTATGGTCATTCTCCTGTGAGTCTAGATTTCCGAATACGACGCAAAACTGACAGTTAATTGTAAGGTTCAGAGCCTTTTAATGACGATGGAACACACTAATTGCGTCGCGATTCAATACATCGTCCTCCAGCCGACCTGTCTTTAAGGGTCCATTGCTGCCTCGGGCACATTATGGTCGTTCTCCTGTGAGTCTAGTTTTTCGAATCCGACGCAAAACTGACAGTTAATTGTAACGTTCAGAGCCTCTTAATGACGATGGAAGACACAAATTGCGTCGAGATTCAATACATCGTCCTCCAGGCGACCTGTCTCCAAGGGTCCATTGCTGCCTCGGGCACATTATGGTCGTTCTCCTGTGAGTCTAGTTTTTCGAATCCGACGCAAAACTGACAGTTAATTGTAACGTTCAGAGACTTTTAATGACGATGGAACACACAAATTGCGTTGAGATTCAATACATCGTCCCACAGCCGTCCTGTCTCCAAGCTTGTATTTCTGCCTCGGGCACCTTATGGTCGTTCTCCTGTGAGTCTAGTTTTCCGAATACGACGCAAAACTGACGGTTAATTGTAACGTTCAGAGCCTCTTAATGACGATGGAACACACAAATTGCGTCGCGATGCAGTACTTCGTCCTCCAGCCGACTTTTCTCCGAGGTACTATTGCTGCCCCGGGCACCTTTTGGTGGTTCTCCTATGAGTCTAGTTTTTCGAATCCGGCGCAAAACTGACAGTTTATTGTAACGTTCAGAGCCTCTTAATGACGATGGAACACACAAATTGCGTCGCGATTCAATACATCGTCTTCCAGCCGACTTGTCTCTAAGGGTCTATTGCTACCTCGGTCACCCTATCGTCTTTCTCCTATGAGTCTAGTTTTTCGAATGCGACAAAAAACTGACAGTTAATTGTAACGTTCAGAGCCTGTTAATGACGATGGAACACACAAATTGCGTCAAAATTCAATACATCGTCCTCCAGCCAACTTGTCTCCAAGGGTCTATTGCTGCCTCGGGGACCTTATGGTCGTTCTCCTGTGTGTCTAGTTTTTCGAATCCGATGCAAAACTGATAATTAATTGTAACGTTCAGAGCCTCTTAATGACGATGGAACACACAAATTGCGTCAAAATTCAATACATCGTCCTCCAGCCGACTTGTCTCCAAGGGTCTATTGCTGCCTCGGGGACCTTATGGTCGTTCTCCTGTGAGTCTAGTTTTTCGAATCCGACGCAAAACTGACAGTTAATTGTAACGTTCAGAGCCTCTTAATGACGATGAAACACACAAATTGCGTCGCGATTCAATACATCGACCTCCAGCCGACTTGTCTCCGAGGTACTATTGCTGCCCCAGGCACCTTTTGGTCGTTCTCCTATGAGTCTAGGTTATCGAATCAAGCGCAAAACTGTTATTTGTAACGTTCAGTGCCTCTTAATGACGGTGGAACACACAAATTGCGTCGTGGTTCAATACATCGTCCTCCAGCCGACCTGTCTCCAAGGGTCTCTTGCTACCTCGGTCACCGTATTGTCGTTCTTCTATCAGTCTAGTTTTTCGAATGCGACGCAAAACTGACAGTTAATTGTAACGTTCAGAGCCTCTTAATGACGATGGAACACACAAATTGCGTCGCGATTCAATACATCGTCCTCGAGCCGACTTGTCTCCGAGGGTCTATTGCTGTCTCGGGCAACTTATGGTCGTTCTCCTGTGAGTCTAGTTTTTCGAATCCTGCGCAAAACTGAAAGTTAATTGTAACGTTCAGAGCCTCTTAATGACGATGGAAAACACAAATTGCGTCAAGATTCAATACATCGTCCTCCAGCCGACTTCTCTTGTGGGTCTATTGCCACCTCAGGCACCCTATGCTGGTTCTCCTGTGAGTCTACTTTTTCGTATCCGACGCAAAACTCATAGTTAATTGTAACGTTCAGAGCCTCTTAATGGCGATGGAACACACAAATTGGGTCGCGATTCAATACATCATCCTCCAGCCGACTTGTCTCCAAGGGTCTATTGCTGCCTCGGGTACCTTATGGTCATTCTCCTGTGAGTCTAGTTTTTCGTATCCGACGCAAAACTGACAGTTAATTGTAACGTTCAGAGCCTCTTAATGACAATGGAACACACAAATTGCGTCGGGATTCAATACATCGTCCTCTAGCCGACCTGTCTCCAAGGGTCTATTGCTGCCTCGAGCACTTTATGATCGTTCTCCTGTGAGTCTAGTTTTCCGAATACGACGCAAAACTGTCAGTTAGTTGTAACGTTCAGAACCTCTTAATGACGATGGAACACACAAATTGCGTCGAGATTCAATACATCGTCCTACAGCCGTCCTGTCTCTAAGGGTCTATTGCTGCCTCGGGCACCTTATGGTCGTTCCCCTGTGAGTCTAGTTTTCCGAATACGACGCAAAACTGACAGTTAATTGTAACGTTCAGAGCCTCTTAATGACGATGGAACACACAAATTGCGTCGCGATTCAATACATCGTCCTCCAGCCGACTTTTCTCCGAAGTACTATTGCTGACCCGGGCACCTTCTAGTCGTTCTCCTATGAGTCTAGTTATTCGAATCCGGCGCAAAACTGACAGTTAATTGTAACGTTAAGAGCCTGTTAATGACGATGGAACACACAAATTGCGTCGAGATTCAATACTTCGTCCTCCAGCCGACTTGTTTCCAAGGGTCTATTGCTGCCTCGGGCACATTATGGTCGTTCTCCTGTGTGTCTAGTTTTTCGAATCTGACGCAAAACTGACAATTAATTGTAACGTTCAGAGCCTCTTAATGACGATGGAACACACAAATTGCGTCAAGATTCAATACATCGTCCTCCAGCCGACTTGTCTCCAAGGGTCTATTGCTGCCTCGGGGACCTTATGGTCGTTCTCCTGTGAGTCTAGTTTTTCGAATCCGACGCAAAACTGACAGTTAATTGTAACGTTCAGAGCCTCTTAATGACGATGAAACACACAAATTGCGTCGCGATTCAATACATCGTCCACCAGCTGACTTGTCTCCAAGGGTCTAGTGCTGCCTCGGGCACCTTATGGTCGTTCTTCTGTGGGTCAAGATTTTCGAATCCGACGCAAAACTGACAGTTAATTGTAACGTTCAGTGCCTCTTAATGACGATGGAACACACACATTGCGTCGCGGTTCAATACATCGTCCTCCAGCCGACCTGTCTCCAAGGGTCTATTGCTGCCTCGGGCACCTTATGGTAGTCCTCCTGTGAATCTAGTTTTTCGAATCCGACGCAAAACTGACAGTTAATTGTAACGTTCAGAGCCTCTTAATGACGATGGAACACACAGATTGCGTCGCGATTCAATACATCGTCCTCCGGCCGACTTGTCTCCAAGAGTCTATTGCTGCCTCGGGCAACTTATGGTCGTTCTCCTGTGAGTCTTGATTTTCTAATCCGACGCAAAACTGACAGTTAATTGTAACGTTCAGAGCCTCTTAATCACGATGGAACACACAAATTGCGTCGCGATTCAATACATCGTCCTCCAGCCGACTTGTCTCCAAAGGTCTATTGCTGCCTCGGGCACCTTATGGTCGTTCTCCTGGGAGTCTAGTTTTTCGAATCCGACGCAAAACTGACAGTTAATTGTAACGTTGAGAGCCTGTTAATGACGATGGAACACACAAATTGCGTCGCGATTCGATACATCGTCCTCATGCCGACTTGTCTCCAAGGGTCTAGTGCTGTTTCGGGCATCTTATGGTCGTTCTTCTGTGAGTCTAGATTTTCGAATCCGACGCAAAACTGACAGTTAATTGTAACGTTCAGAGCCTCTTAATGACGATGGAAGACACAAATTGCGTCGCGATTCAATACATCGTCCTCCAGCCGACCTGTCTCCAAGGGTCCATTGCTGCCTCGGGCACATTATGGTCGTTCTCCTGTGAGTCTAGTTTTTCGAATCCGACGCAAAACTGACAGTTAATTGTAACGTTCAGAGACTTTTAATGACGATGGAACACACAAATTGCGTTGAGATTCAATACATCGTCCCACAGCCGTCCTGTCTCCAAGCTTGTATTGCTGCCTCGTGCACCTTATGGTCGTTCTCCTGTGAGTCTAGTTTTCCGAATACGACGCAAAACTGACGGTTAATTGTAACGTTCAGAGCCTCTTAATGACGATGGAACACACAAATTGCGTCAAAATTCAATACATCGTCCTCCAGCCGACTTGTCTCCAAGGGTCTATTGCTGCCTCGGGGACCTTATGGTCGTTCTCCTGTGAGTCTAGTTTTTCGAATCCGACGCAAAACTGACAGTTAATTGTAACGTTCAGAGCCTCTTAATGACGATGAAACACACAAATTGCGTCGCGATTCAATACATCGACCTCCAGCCGACTTGTCTCCGAGGTACTATTGCTGCCCCAGGCACCTTTTGGTCGTTCTCCTATGAGTCTAGGTTATCGAATCAAGCGCAAAACTGACAGTTATTTGTAACGTTCAGAGCCAGTTAATGACGATGGAACACACAAATTGCGTCGCGATTCAATACATCGTCCTCCAGCTGACTTGTCTCCAAGGGTCTAGTTCTGCCTCGGGCACCTTATGGTCGTTCTTCTGTGAGTCAAGATTTTCGAATCCGACGCAAAACTGACAGTTAATTGTAACGTTCAGTGCCTCTTAATGACGGTGGAACACACAAATTGCGTCGTGGTTCAATACATCGTCCTCCAGCCGACCTGTCTCCAAGGGTCTATTGCTGCCTCGGGCTCCTTATGGTCGTTCTCCTGTGAGTCTAGTTTTTCGAATCGGACGCAAAACCGACAGTTAATTGTAACGTTCAGAGCCACTTAATGACGATGGAACACACATTGCGTCGAGATTCAATTCCTCGTCCTACAGCCGTCCTGTCTCCAAGTGTCTATTGCTGCCTCGGGCACCTTATGGTCGTTCTCCTGTGAGTCTAGTTTTCCGAATACGACGCAAAACTGACAGTTAATTGTAACGTTCAGAGCCTCTTAATGACGATGGAACACACAAATTGCGTCGCGATTCAATACATCGTCCTCCAGCCGACTTGTCTCCAAAAGTCTATTGGTGCCTCGGGCACCTTATGGTCGTTCTCCTGTGAGTCTAGATTTTCGAATCGGACGCAAAACTGACAGTTAATTGTAACGTTCAGTGCCTCTTAATGACGATGGAACACACAAATTGCGTCGTGATTCAATACATCGTCCTCCAGCCGACTTGTCTCCAAGGGTCTATTGCTGCCTCGGGCACCTTATGGTCGTTATCCTGTGAGTCTAGTTTTTCGAATCCGGCGCAAAACTGAAAGGTAATTGTAACGTTCAGAGCCTCTTAATGACGATGGAACACACAAATTGCGTCGCGATTCGATACATCGTCCACCGGCCGACTTGTCTCCAAGAGTCTATTGCTGCCTCGGGCACCTTATGGTCGTTCTCCTGTGAGTCTAGATTTTCTAATCCGACGCAAAACTGACAGTTAATTGTAACGTTCAGAGCCTCTTAATGACGATGGAACACACAAATTGCGTCGCGATTCAATACATCGTCCTCCAGCCGACTTGTCTCCAAAGGTCTATTGCTGCCTCGGGCACCTTATGGTCGTTCTCCTGTGAGTCTAGTTTTTCGAATCCGACGCAAAACTGAAAGGTAATTGTAACGTTCAGAGCCTCTTAATGACGATGGAACACACAAATTGCGTCGCGATTCAGTACATCGTCCTCCAGCCGAATTGTCTGCAAGGGTCTAGTGCTGCCTCGGGCACCTTATGGTCGTTCTCCTGTGAGTCTAGTTTTTCGAATCCGACGCAAAACTGACAGTTAATTGTAACGTTCAGAGCCTATTAATGACGATGGAACACACAAATTGCGTCGAGATTCAATACATCGTCCTACAGCCGTCCTGTCTCCAAGGGTCTATTGCTGCCTAGGGCACCTTATGGTCGTTCTCCTGTGAGTCTAGATTTCCGAATACGACGCAAAACTGACAGATAATTGTAACGTTCAGAGCCTCGTAATGACGATGGAACACACAAATTGCGTCTCGAATCAATACATCGTCCTCAAGCCGATATTTCTCCGAGGTACTATTAATGCCCCGGGCACTTTTGGTGGTTCTCCTATGAGTCTAGTTTTTCGAATCCGGCGCAAAACTGACAGTTTATTGTAACGTACAGAGGCTCTTTATGACGATGGAACACACAAATTGCGTCGCGATTCAATACATCGTCCTCCAGCCGACTTGTCTCTAAGGGTCTATTGCTACCTCGGTCACCCTATCGTCTTTCCCCTATGAGTCTAGTTTTTCGAATGCGACAAAGAACTGACAGTTAATTGTAACGTTCAGAGCCTGTTAATGACGATGGAACACACTAATTGCGTCGCGATTCAACAGATCGTCCTCCAGCCGACTTGTCTCCGAGGTACTATTGCTGCCCCGGGCGCCTCTTGGTCGTTCTCCTATGAGTCTAGTTTATCGAATCCGGCGCAAAACTGACAGTTAATTGTAACGTTGAGAGCCTGTTAATGACGATGGAACACACAAATTGCGTCGCGATTCAATACATCGTCCTCCAGCCGACTTGTCTCCAAGGGTCTAGTGCTGTTTCGGGCATCTTATGGTCGATCTTCTGTGAGTCTAGATTTTCGAATCCGGCGCAAAACTGACAGTTAATTGTAACGTTCAGAGCCTCTTAATGACGATGGAACACACAAATTGCGTCGCGATTCAATACATCGTCCTCCAGCCGACCTGTCTCCAAGGGTCCATTGCTGCCTCGGGCACATTATGGTCGTTCTCCTGTGAGTCTAGTTTTTCGAATCCGACGCAAAACTGACAGTTAATTGTAACGTTCAGAGCCTTTTAATGACGATGGAACACACAAATTGCGGCGAGATTCAATACATCGTCCTACAGCCGTCCTGTCTCCAAGGATGTATTGCTGCCTCGGGCACCTTATGGTCGTTCTCCTGTGAGTCTAGTTTTCCGAATACGACGCAAACCTGACGGTTAATTGTAACGATCAGAGCCTCTTAATGACGATGGAACACACAAATTGCGTCGCTATTCAGTACTTCGTCCTCCAGCCGACTTTTCTCCGAGGTACTATTGCTGCCCCGGGCACCTTTTGGTGGTTCTCCTATGAGTCTAGTTTTTCGAATCCGGCGCAAAACTGACAGTTTATTGTAACGTTCAGAGCCTCTTAATGACGATGGAACACACAAATTGCGTCGCGATTCAATACATCGTCCTCCACCCGACTTGTCTCTAAGGGTCTATTGCTACCTCGGTCACCCTATCGTCTTTCTCCTACTTGTCTAGTTTTTCGAATGCGACAAAAAACTGACAGTTAATTGTAACGTTCAGAACCTGTTAATGACGATGGAACACAGAAATTGCGTCGAGATTCAATACTTCGTCCTCCAGCCGACTTGTTTCCAAGGGTCTATTGCTGCCTCGGGCACCTTATGGTCGTTCTCCTGTGTGTCTAGTTTTTCGAATCCGACGCAAAACTGACAATTAATTGTAACGTTCAGAGCCTCTTAATGACGATGGAACACACAAATTGCGTCAAGATTCAATACATCGTCCTCCAGCCGACTTGTCTCCAAGGGTCTATTGCTGCCTCGGGGACCTTATGGTCGTTCTCCTGTGAGTCTAGTTTTTCGAATCCGACGCAAAACTGACAGTTAATTGTAACGTTCAGAGCCTCTTAATGACGATGAAACACACAAATTGCGTCGCGATTCAATACATCGTCTTCCAGCCGACTTGTCTCCGAGGTACTATTGCTGCCCCAGGCACCTTTTGGTCGTTCTCCTATGAGTCTAGTTTATCGAATCAAGCGCAAAAATGACAGTTAATTGTAACGATCAGAGCCAGTTAATGACGATGGAACACACAAATTGCGTCGCGATTCAATACATCGTCGTCCAGCCGACTTGTCTCCAAAGGTCTATTGCTGCCTCGGGCACCTTATGGTCGTTCTCCTGTGAGTCTAGTTTTTCGTATCCGACGCAAAACTGAAAGGTAATTGTAACGTTCAGAGCCTCTTAATGACGATGGAACACACAAATTGCGTCGCGATTCAGTACATCGTCCTCCAGCCGAATTGTCTGCAAGGGTCTAGTGCTGCCTCGGGCACCTTATGGTCGTTCTCCTGTGAGTCTAGTTTTTCGAATCCGACGCAAAACTGACAGTTAATTGTAACGTTCAGAGCCTATTAATGACGATGGAACACACAAATTGCGTCGAGATTCAATACATCGTCCTACAGCCGTCCTGTCTCCAAGGGTCTATTGCTGCCTCGGGCACCTTATGGTCGTTCTCCTGTGAGTCTAGATTTCCGAATACGACGCAAAACTGACAGATAATTGTAACGTTCAGAGCCTCGTAATGACGATGGAACACACAAATTGCGTCTCGAATCAATACATCGTCCTCAAGCCGATATTTCTCCGAGGTACTATTAATGCCCCGGGCACCTTTTGGTGGTTCTCCTATGAGTCTAGTTTTTCTAATCCGGCGCAAAACTGACAGTTTATTGTAACGTTCAGAGCCTCTTTATGACGTTGGAACACACAAATTGCGTCGCGATTCAATACATCGTCCTCCAGCCGACTTGTCTCTAAGGGTCTATTGCTACCTCGGTCACCTTATCGTCTTTCCCCTATGAGTCTAGTTTTTCGAATGCGACAAAGAACTGACAGTTAATTGTAACGTTCAGAGCCTGTTAATGACGATGGAACACACTAATTGCGTCGCGATTCAATAGATCGTCCTCCAGCCGACTTGTCTCCGAGGTACTATTGCTGCCCCGGGCGCCTCTTGGTCGTTCTCCTATGAGTCTAGTTTATCGAATCCGGCGCAATACTGACAGTTAATTGTAACGTTGAGAGCCTGTTAATGACGATGGAACACACAAATTGCGTCGCGATTCAATTCATCGTCCTCCAGCCGACTTGTCTCCAAGGGTCTAGTGCTGTTTCGGGCATCTTATGGTCGATCTTCTGTGAGTCTAGATTTTCGAATCCGACGCAAAACTGACAGTTAATTGTAACGTTCAGAGCCTCTTAATGACGATGGAACACACAAATTGCGTCGCGATTCAATACATCGTCCTCCAGCCGTCCTGTCTCCAATGGTGTATTGCTGCCTCGGGCACCTTATGGTCGTTCTCCTGTGAGTCTACTTTTCCGAATACGACGCAAACCTGACGGTTAATTGTAACGTTCAGAGCCTCTTAATGACGATGGAACACACAAATTGCGTCGCGATTCAGTACTTCGTCCTCCAGCCGACTTTTCTCCGAGGTACTATTGCTGCCCCGGGCACCTTTTGGTGGTTCTCCTATGAGTCTAGTTTTTCGAATCCGGCGCAAAACTGACAGTTTATTGTAACGTTCAGAGCCTCTTAATGACGATGGAACACACAAATTGCGTCGCGATTCAATACATCGTCCTCCACCCGACTTGTCTCTAAGGGTCTATTGCTACCTCGGTCACCCTATCGTCTTTCTCCTATGAGTCTAGTTTTTCGAATGCGACAAAAAACTGACAGTTAATTGTAACGTTCAGAGCCTGTTAATGACGATGGAACACAGAAATTGCGTCGAGATTCAATACTTCGTCCTCCAGCCGACTTGTTTCCAAGGGTCTATTGCTGCCTCGGGCACCTTATGGTCGTTCTCCTGTGTGTCTAGTTTTTCGAATCCGACGCAAAACTGACAATTAATTGTAACGTTCAGAGCCTCTTAATGACGATGGAACACACAAATTGTGTCAAGATTCAATACATCGTCCTCCAGCCGACTTGTCTCCAAGGGTCTATTGCTGCCTCGGGGACCTTATGGTCGTTCTCCTGTGAGTCTAGTTTTTCGAATCCGACGCAAAACTGACAGTTAATTGTAACGTTCAGAGCCTCTTAATGACGATGAAACACACAAATTGCGTCGCGATTCAATACATCGTCCTCCAGCCGACTTGTCTCCGAGGTACTATTGCTGCCCGAGGCACCTTTTGGTCGTTCTCCAATGAGTCTAGTTTATCGAATCAAGCGCAAAACTGACAGTCAATTGTAACGATCAGAGCCAGTTAATGACGATGGAACACACAAATTGCGTCGCGATTTAATACATCGTCCTCCAGCTGACTTGTCTCCAAGGGTCTAGTGCTGCCTCGCGCACCTTATGGTCGTTCTCCTGTGAGTCTAGTTTTTCGAATCCGACGAAAAACTGAAAGGTAATTGTAACGTTCAGAGCCTCTTAATGACGATGGAACACACAAATTGCGTCGCGATTCAGTACATCGTCCTCCAGCCGAATTGTCTGCAAGGGTCTAGTGCTGCCTCGGGCACCTTATGGTCGTTCTCCTGTGAGTCTAGATTTCCGAATACGACGCAAAACTGACAGATAATTGTAACGTTCAGAGCCTCGTAATGACGATGGAACACACAAATTGCGTCTCGAATCAATACATCGTCCTCAAGCCGATATTTCTCCGAGGTACTATTAATGCCCCGGGCACCTTATGGTGGCTCTCCTATGAGTCTATTTTTCGAATCCGGCGCAAAACTGACAGTTTATTGTAACGTTCAGAGCCTCTTTATGACGATGGAACACACAAATTGCGTCGCGATTCAATACATCGTCCTCCAGCCGACCTGTCTCCAAGGGTCTAGTGCTGCCTCCAGCACCTTATGGTCGTTCTCCTGTGAGTCTAGATTTTCGAATCCGACGAAAAACTGACAGTTAATTGTAACGTTCAGAGCCTCTTTATGACGATGGAACACACAAATTGCGTCGAGATCCTATACATCGTCCTACAGCCGACCTGTCTCCAAGAGTCTCTTGCTGCCGCGGGCACCTTAAGGTCGATCTCCTGTGAATCTAGTTTTCCGAATACGACGCAAAACTGACAGTTAATTGTATCGTTCAGAGCCTGATAATGACGATGGAACACACAATTTGCGTTGCGATTCAATACATCGTCCTCCAGCCGACGTGTCTCCGAGGTCGTATTGCTGCCCCGGGCACCTTTTGGTCGTTCTCCTATGATTCTAGTTTTTCGAATCCAGCGCAAAACTGACAGTTAATTGTAACGTTCAGAGCCTCTTAATGACGATGGAACACACAAATTGCGTCGCGATTCAGTACATCATCCTCCAGCTGACTTGTCTCTAAGGGTCTATTTCTACCTCGGTCACTCTATCGTCTTTCTCCTATGAGTCTAGTTTTTCGAATGCGACAAAAAACTGACAGTTAATTGTAACGTTCAGAGCCTGATAATGACGATGGAACACACAATTTGCGTTGCGATTCAATACATCGTCCTCCAGCCGACTTGTCTCCGAGGTCGTATTGCTGCCCCGGGCACCTTTTGGTCGTTCTCCTATGAGTCTAGTTTTTCGAATCCGGCGCAAAACTGACAGTTTATTGTAACGTTCAGAGTCTCTTAATGACGATCGAACACACAAATTGCGTCGCGATTCAATACATCGTCCTCCAGCTGACTTGTCTCCGAGGTACTATTGCTGCCCCGGGCACCTTTTGGTCGTTCTCCTATGAGTCTAGTTTTTCGAATCCGGCGCAAAACTGACAGTTAATTGTTACGTTCAGAGCCTCTTAATGACGATGGAACACACAAATTGCGTCGCGATTCAATACATCGTCCTCCAGCCGACTTGTCTCCAAGAGTCTATTGCTGCCTCGGGCACCTTATGGTCGTTCTCCTGTGAGTCTAGATTTTCGGACGCAAAACTGACAGTTAATTGTAACGTTCAGAGCCTCTTAATGACGATAACACACAAACTGCGTCGCGATTCAATACATCGTCCTCCAGCCGACTTCTCTCCAAGGGTCTATTGCTGCCTCGGGCACCTTATGGTCGTTCACCTGTGAGTCTAGTTTTTCGAATCCGACGCAAAACTGAAAGGTAATTGTAACGTTCAGAGCCTTGTAATGACGATGGAACACACAAATTGCGTCGCGATTCAATATATCGTCCTCCGGCCGACTTGTCTCCAAGAGTCTAATGCTGCTTCGGGCACCTTATGGTCGTTCTCCTGTGAGTCTAGATTTTCGAATCCGACGCAAAACTGACAGTTAATTGTAACGTTCAGAGCCTCTTAATGACGATGGAACACACAAATTGCGTCGCGATTCAATACATCGTCCTCCAGCCGAATTGTCTCCAAGGGTCTAATGCTGCCTCGGTCGCCTTATGGTCATTCTCCTGTGAGTTTAGATTTTCGAAGCCGACGCAAAACTGACAGTTAATTGTAACGTTCAGAGCCTGATAATGACGATGAAACACACAAATTGCGTCGCGATTCAATACATCGTCCTCCAGCCGACTTGTCTCCGAGGTACTATTGCTGCCCCGGGCACCTTTTGGTCGTTCTCCTAGGAGTGTATTTTTTCGAATCCGGCGCAAAACTGACTGTTAATTGTAACTTTCAGAGCGTCTTGATGACGATGGAACACGCAAATTGCGTCGAGATTCAATACATCGTCCTCCAGCCGACCTGTCTCCAAGGGTCTAGTGCTGCCTCGGGCACCTTTTGGTCGTTCTCCTATGAGACTAGTTTTTCGAATCCGGCGCAAAACTGACAGCTAATTGTAACTTTCAGAGCCTCTTAATGACGACGGAACACACAAATTGCGTCGCGATTCAATACAATGTCCTCCAGTCGACTTGTCTCGAAAGGTCTAGTGCTGCCTCGGTCACCCTATCGTCTTTCCCCTATGAGTCTAGTTTTTCGAATGCGACAAAGAACTGACAGTTAATTGTAACGTTCAGAGCCTGATAATGACGATGGAACACACTAATTGCGTCGCGATTCAATACATCGTCCTCCAGCCGACTTGTCTCCGAGGTACTATTGCTGCCCCGGGCGCCTCTTGGTCGTTCTCCTATGAGTCTAGTTTATCGAATCCGGCGCAAAACTGACAGTTAATTGTAACGTTGAGAGCCTGTTAATGACGATGGAACACACAAATTGCGTCGCGATTCAATACATCGTCCTCCAGCCGACTTGTCTCCAAGGGTCTAGTGCTGTTTCGGGCATCTTATGGTCGATCTTCTGTGAGTCTAGATTTTCGAATCCGGCGCAAAACTGACAGTTAATTGTAACGTTCAGAGCCTCTTAATGACGATGGAACACACAAATTGCGTCGCGATTCAATACATCGTCCTCCAGCCGACCTGTCTCCAAGGGTCCATTGCTGCCTCGGGCACATTATGGTCGTTCTCCTGTGAGTCTAGTTTTTCGAATCCGACGCAAAACTGACAGTTAATTGTAACGTTCAGAGCCTTTTAATGACGATGGAACACACAAATTGCGGCGAGATTCAATACATCGTCCTACAGCCGTCCTGTCTCCAAGGATGTATTGCTGCCTCGGGCACCTTATGGTCGTTCTCCTGTGAGTCTAGTTTTCCGAATACGACGCAAACCTGACGGTTAATTGTAACGATCAGAGCCTCTTAATGACGATGGAACACACAAATTGCGTCGCTATTCAGTACTTCGTCCTCCAGCCGACTTTTCTCCGAGGTACTATTGCTGCCCCGGGCACCTTTTGGTGGTTCTCCTATGAGTCTAGTTTTTCGAATCCGGCGCAAAACTGACAGTTTATTGTAACGTTCAGAGCCTCTTAATGACGATGGAACACACAAATTGCGTCGCGATTCAATACATCGTCCTCCACCCGACTTGTCTCTAAGGGTCTATTGCTACCTCGGTCACCCTATCGTCTTTCTCCTACTTGTCTAGTTTTTCGAATGCGACAAAAAACTGACAGTTAATTGTAACATTCAGAACCTGTTAATGACGATGGAACACAGAAATTGCGTCGAGATTCAATACTTCGTCCTCCAGCCGACTTGTTTCCAAGGGTCTATTGCTGCCTCGGGCACCTTATGGTCGTTCTCCTGTGTGTCTAGTTTTTCGAATCCGACGCAAAACTGACAATTAATTGTAACGTTCAGAGCCTCTTAATGACGATGGAACACACAAATTGCGTCAAGATTCAATACATCGTCCTCCAGCCGACTTGTCTCCAAGGGTCTATTGCTGCCTCGGGGACCTTATGGTCGTTCTCCTGTGAGTCTAGTTTTTCGAATCCGACGCAAAACTGACAGTTAATTGTAACGTTCAGAGCCTCTTAATGACGATGAAACACACAAATTGCGTCGCGATTCAATACATCGTCTTCCAGCCGACTTGTCTCCGAGGTACTATTGCTGCCCCAGGCACCTTTTGGTCGTTCTCCTATGAGTCTAGTTTATCGAATCAAGCGCAAAAATGACAGTTAATTGTAACGATCAGAGCCAGTTAATGACGATGGAACACACAAATTGCGTCGCGATTCAATACATCGTCGTCCAGCCGACTTGTCTCCAAAGGTCTATTGCTGCCTCGGGCACCTTATGGTCGTTCTCCTGTGAGTCTAGTTTTTCGTATCCGACGCAAAACTGAAAGGTAATTGTAACGTTCAGAGCCTCTTAATGACGATGGAACACACAAATTGCGTCGCGATTCAGTACATCGTCCTCCAGCCGAATTGTCTGCAAGGGTCTAGTGCTGCCTCGGGCACCTTATGGTCGTTCTCCTGTGAGTCTAGTTTTTCGAATCCGACGCAAAACTGACAGTTAATTGTAACGTTCAGAGCCTATTAATGACGATGGAACACACAAATTGCGTCGAGATTCAATACATCGTCCTACAGCCGTCCTGTCTCCAAGGGTCTATTGCTGCCTCGGGCACCTTATGGTCGTTCTCCTGTGAGTCTAGATTTCCGAATACGACGCAAAACTGACAGATAATTGTAACGTTCAGAGCCTCGTAATGACGATGGAACACACAAATTGCGTCTCGAATCAATACATCGTCCTCAAGCCGATATTTCTCCGAGGTACTATTAATGCCCCGGGCACCTTTTGGTGGTTCTCCTATGAGTCTAGTTTTTCTAATCCGGCGCAAAACTGACAGTTTATTGTAACGTTCAGAGCCTCTTTATGACGTTGGAACACACAAATTGCGTCGCGATTCAATACATCGTCCTCCAGCCGACTTGTCTCTAAGGGTCTATTGCTACCTCGGTCACCTTATCGTCTTTCCCCTATGAGTCTAGTTTTTCGAATGCGACAAAGAACTGACAGTTAATTGTAACGTTCAGAGCCTGTTAATGACGATGGAACACACTAATTGCGTCGCGATTCAATAGATCGTCCTCCAGCCGACTTGTCTCCGAGGTACTATTGCTGCCCCGGGCGCCTCTTGGTCGTTCTCCTATGAGTCTAGTTTATCGAATCCGGCGCAATACTGACAGTTAATTGTAACGTTGAGAGCCTGTTAATGACGATGGAACACACAAATTGCGTCGCGATTCAATTCATCGTCCTCCAGCCGACTTGTCTCCAAGGGTCTAGTGCTGTTTCGGGCATCTTATGGTCGATCTTCTGTGAGTCTAGATTTTCGAATCCGACGCAAAACTGACAGTTAATTGTAACGTTCAGAGCCTCTTAATGACGATGGAACACACAAATTGCGTCGCGATTCAATACATCGTCCTCCAGCCGTCCTGTCTCCAATGGTGTATTGCTGCCTCGGGCACCTTATGGTCGTTCTCCTGTGAGTCTACTTTTCCGAATACGACGCAAACCTGACGGTTAATTGTAACGTTCAGAGCCTCTTAATGACGATGGAACACACAAATTGCGTCGCGATTCAGTACTTCGTCCTCCAGCCGACTTTTCTCCGAGGTACTATTGCTGCCCCGGGCACCTTTTGGTGGTTCTCCTATGAGTCTAGTTTTTCGAATCCGGCGCAAAACTGACAGTTTATTGTAACGTTCAGAGCCTCTTAATGACGATGGAACACACAAATTGCGTCGCGATTCAATACATCGTCCTCCACCCGACTTGTCTCTAAGGGTCTATTGCTACCTCGGTCACCCTATCGTCTTTCTCCTATGAGTCTAGTTTTTCGAATGCGACAAAAAACTGACAGTTAATTGTAACGTTCAGAGCCTGTTAATGACGATGGAACACAGAAATTGCGTCGAGATTCAATACTTCGTCCTCCAGCCGACTTGTTTCCAAGGGTCTATTGCTGCCTCGGGCACCTTATGGTCGTTCTCCTGTGTGTCTAGTTTTTCGAATCCGACGCAAAACTGACAATTAATTGTAACGTTCAGAGCCTCTTAATGACGATGGAACACACAAATTGTGTCAAGATTCAATACATCGTCCTCCAGCCGACTTGTCTCCAAGGGTCTATTGCTGCCTCGGGGACCTTATGGTCGTTCTCCTGTGAGTCTAGTTTTTCGAATCCGACGCAAAACTGACAGTTAATTGTAACGTTCAGAGCCTCTTAATGACGATGAAACACACAAATTGCGTCGCGATTCAATACATCGTCCTCCAGCCGACTTGTCTCCGAGGTACTATTGCTGCCCGAGGCACCTTTTGGTCGTTCTCCAATGAGTCTAGTTTATCGAATCAAGCGCAAAACTGACAGTCAATTGTAACGATCAGAGCCAGTTAATGACGATGGAACACACAAATTGCGTCGCGATTTAATACATCGTCCTCCAGCTGACTTGTCTCCAAGGGTCTAGTGCTGCCTCGGGCACCTTATGGTCGTTCTCCTGTGAGTCTAGTTTTTCGAATCCGACGAAAAACTGAAAGGTAATTGTAACGTTCAGAGCCTCTTAATGACGATGGAACACACAAATTGCGTCGCGATTCAGTACATCGTCCTCCAGCCGAATTGTCTGCAAGGGTCTAGTGCTGCCTCGGGCACCTTATGGTCGTTCTCCTGTGAGTCTAGATTTCCGAATACGACGCAAAACTGACAGATAATTGTAACGTTCAGAGCCTCGTAATGACGATGGAACACACAAATTGCGTCTCGAATCAATACATCGTCCTCAAGCCGATATTTCTCCGAGGTACTATTAATGCCCCGGGCACCTTATGGTGGCTCTCCTATGAGTCTATTTTTCGAATCCGGCGCAAAACTGACAGTTTATTGTAACGTTCAGAGCCTCTTTATGACGATGGAACACACAAATTGCGTCGCGATTCAATACATCGTCCTCCAGCCGACCTGTCTCCAAGGGTCTAGTGCTGCCTCCAGCACCTTATGGTCGTTCTCCTGTGAGTCTAGATTTTCGAATCCGACGAAAAACTGACAGTTAATTGTAACGTTCAGAGCCTCTTTATGACGATGGAACACACAAATTGCGTCGAGATCCTATACATCGTCCTACAGCCGACCTGTCTCCAAGAGTCTCTTGCTGCCGCGGGCACCTTAAGGTCGATCTCCTGTGAATCTAGTTTTCCGAATACGACGCAAAACTGACAGTTAATTGTATCGTTCAGAGCCTGATAATGACGATGGAACACACAATTTGCGTTGCGATTCAATACATCGTCCTCCAGCCGACGTGTCTCCGAGGTCGTATTGCTGCCCCGGGCACCTTTTGGTCGTTCTCCTATGATTCTAGTTTTTCGAATCCAGCGCAAAACTGACAGTTAATTGTAACGTTCAGAGCCTCTTAATGACGATGGAACACACAAATTGCGTCGCGATTCAGTACATCATCCTCCAGCTGACTTGTCTCTAAGGGTCTATTTCTACCTCGGTCACTCTATCGTCTTTCTCCTATGAGTCTAGTTTTTCGAATGCGACAAAAAACTGACAGTTAATTGTAACGTTCAGAGCCTGATAATGACGATGGAACACACAATTTGCGTTGCGATTCAATACATCGTCCTCCAGCCGACTTGTCTCCGAGGTCGTATTGCTGCCCCGGGCACCTTTTGGTCGTTCTCCTATGAGTCTAGTTTTTCGAATCCGGCGCAAAACTGACAGTTTATTGTAACGTTCAGAGTCTCTTAATGACGATCGAACACACAAATTGCGTCGCGATTCAATACATCGTCCTCCAGCTGACTTGTCTCCGAGGTACTATTGCTGCCCCGGGCACCTTTTGGTCGTTCTCCTATGAGTCTAGTTTTTCGAATCCGGCGCAAAACTGACAGTTAATTGTTACGTTCAGAGCCTCTTAATGACGATGGAACACACAAATTGCGTCGCGATTCAATACATCGTCCTCCAGCCGACTTGTCTCCAAGAGTCTATTGCTGCCTCGGGCACCTTATGGTCGTTCTCCTGTGAGTCTAGATTTTCGGACGCAAAACTGACAGTTAATTGTAACGTTCAGAGCCTCTTAATGACGATAACACACAAACTGCGTCGCGATTCAATACATCGTCCTCCAGCCGACTTCTCTCCAAGGGTCTATTGCTGCCTCGGGCACCTTATGGTCGTTCACCTGTGAGTCTAGTTTTTCGAATCCGACGCAAAACTGAAAGGTAATTGTAACGTTCAGAGCCTTGTAATGACGATGGAACACACAAATTGCGTCGCGATTCAATATATCGTCCTCCGGCCGACTTGTCTCCAAGAGTCTAATGCTGCTTCGGGCACCTTATGGTCGTTCTCCTGTGAGTCTAGATTTTCGAATCCGACGCAAAACTGACAGTTAATTGTAACGTTCAGAGCCTCTTAATGACGATGGAACACACAAATTGCGTCGCGATTCAATACATCGTCCTCCAGCCGAATTGTCTCCAAGGGTCTAATGCTGCCTCGGTCGCCTTATGGTCATTCTCCTGTGAGTTTAGATTTTCGAAGCCGACGCAAAACTGACAGTTAATTGTAACGTTCAGAGCCTGATAATGACGATGAAACACACAAATTGCGTCGCGATTCAATACATCGTCCTCCAGCCGACTTGTCTCCGAGGTACTATTGCTGCCCCGGGCACCTTTTGGTCGTTCTCCTAGGAGTGTATTTTTTCGAATCCGGCGCAAAACTGACTGTTAATTGTAACTTTCAGAGCGTCTTGATGACGATGGAACACGCAAATTGCGTCGAGATTCAATACATCGTCCTCCAGCCGACCTGTCTCCAAGGGTCTAGTGCTGCCTCGGGCACCTTTTGGTCGTTCTCCTATGAGACTAGTTTTTCGAATCCGGCGCAAAACTGACAGCTAATTGTAACTTTCAGAGCCTCTTAATGACGACGGAACACACAAATTGCGTCGCGATTCAATACAATGTCCTCCAGTCGACTTGTCTCGAAAGGTCTAGTGCTGCCTCGGTCACCCTATCGTCTTTCCCCTATGAGTCTAGTTTTTCGAATGCGACAAAGAACTGACAGTTAATTGTAACGTTCAGAGCCTGATAATGACGATGGAACACACTAATTGCGTCGCGATGCAATACATCGTCCTCCAGCCGACTTGTCTCCGAGGTACTATTGCTGCCCCGTGCTGCTCTTGGTCGTTCTCCTATGAGTCTAGTTTATCGAATCCGGCGCAAAACTGACAGTTAATTGTAACGTTGAGAGCCTGTTAATGACGATGGAACACACAAATTGCGTCGCGATTCAATACATCGTCCTCCAGCCGACTTGTCTCCAAGGGTCTAGTGCTGTTTCGGGCATCTTATGGTCAATCTTCTGTGAGTCAAGATTTTCGAATCCGACGCAAAACTGACAGTTAATTGTAACGTTCAGAGCCTCTTAATGACGATGGAACACACAAATTGCGTCGCGATTCAATACATCGTCCTCCAGCCGACCTGTCTCCAAGGGTCCAATGCTGCCTCGGGCACATTATGGTCGTTCTCCTGTGAGTCTAGTTTTTCGAATCGGACGCAAAACTGACAGTTAATTGTAACGTTCAGAGCCTTTTAATGACGATGGAACACACAAATTGCGGCGAGATTCAATACATCGTCCTACAGCCGTCCTGTCTCCAAGGGTGTATTGCTGCCTCGGGCACCTTATGGTCGTTCTCCTGTGAGTCTAGTTTTCCGAATACGACGCAAAACTGACGGTTAATTGTAACGTTCAGACCCTATTAATGACGATGGAACACACAAATTGCGTCGCGATTCAGTACTTCGTCCTCCAGCCGACTTTTCTCCGAGGTACTATTTCTGCCCCGGGCACCTTTTGGTGGTTCTCCTATGAGTCTAGTTTTTCGAATCCGGCGCAAAACTGACAGTTTATTAACGTTCAGAGCCTCTTAATGACGATGGAACACACAAATTGCGTCGCGATTCAATACATCGTCCTCCACCCGACTTGTCTCTAAGGGTCTATTGCTACCTCGGTCACCCTATCGTCTTTCTCCTATGAGTCTAGTTTTTCGAATGCGACAAAAAACTGACAGTTAATTGTAACGTTCAGAGCCTGTTAATGACGATGGAACACACAAATTGCGTCGAGATTCAATACTTCGTCCTCCAGCCGACTTTTTTCCAAGGGTCTATTGCTGCCTCGGGCACCTTATGGTCGTTCTCCTGTGTGTCTAGTTTTTCGAATCCGACGCAAAACTGACAATTAATTGTAACGTTCAGAGCCTCTTAATGACGATGGAACACACAAATTGCGTCAAGATTCAATACATCGTCCTCCAGCCGACTTGTCTCCAAGGGTCTCCTGCTGCCTCGGGGACCTTATGGTCGTTCTCCTGTGAGTCTAGTTTTTCGAATCCGACGCAAAACTGACAGTTAATTGTAACGTTCAGAGCCTCTTAATGACGATGAAACACACAAATTGCGTCGCGATTCATTACATCGTCCTCCAGCCGACTTGTCTCCGAGGTACTATTGCTGCCCCAGGCACCTTTTGGTCGTTCTCCTATGAGTCTAGTTTATCGAATCAAGCGCAAAACTGACAGTTAATTGTAACGATCAGAGCCAGTTAATGACGATGGAACAAACAAATTGCGTCGCGATTCAATACATCGTCCTCCAGCTGACTTGTCTCCAAGGGTCTAGTGCTGCCTCGGGCACCTTATGGTCGTTCATCTGTGAGTCAAGATTTTCGAATCCGACGCAAAACTGACAGTTAATTGTAACGTTCAGTGCCTCTTAATGACGATGGAACACACAAATTGCGTCGCGGTTCAATACATCGTCCTCCAGCCGACCTGTCTCCAAGGGTCTATTGCTGCCTCGGGAACCTTATGGTCGTTCTCCTGTGAGTCTAGTTTTTCGAATCCAACGCAAAACTGACAGTTAATTGTAACGTTCAGAGCCTCTTAATGACGATGGAACACACAAATTGCGGCGAGATTCAATACATCGTCCTACAGCCGTCCTGTCTCCAAGGGTCTATTGCTGCCTCGGGCACCTTATGGTCGTTCTCCTGTGGGTCTAGTTTTCCGAATACGACGCAAAACTGACAGTTAATTGTAACGTTCAGAGCCTCTTAATGACGATGGAACACACAAATTGCGTCGCGATTCAATACATCATCCTCCAGCCGACTTTTCTCCGAGGTACTATTGCTGACCCGGGCACCGTTTGGTGGTTCTCCTATGAGACTAGTTTTTCGAATCCGGCGAAAAACTGACAGTTTATTGTAACGTTCAGAGCCTCTTAATGACGATGGAACACACAAATTGCGTCGCGATTCAATACATCGTCCTTCAGCCGACTTGTCTCCAAGAGTCTATTGCTGCCTCGGGCACCTTATGGTCGTTATCCTGTGAGTCTAGTTTTTCGAATCCGGCGCAAAACTGAAAAGTAATTGTAACGTTCAGGGCCTCTTAATGAGGATGGAACACACAAATTGCGTCGCGATTCAATACATCGTCCTCCGGCCGACTTGTCTCCAAGAGTCTATTGCTGCCTCGGGCACCTTATGGTCGTTCTCCTGTGAGTCTAGATTTTCTAATCCGACGCAAAACTGACAGTTAATTGTAACGTTCAGAGCCTCTTAATGACGATGGAACACACAAATTGCGTCGCGATTCAATACATCGTCCTCCAGCCGACTTGTCTCCAAGGGTCTAGTGCTGTTTCGGGCATCTTATGGTCGTTCTTCTGTGAGTCTAGATTTTCGAATTCGACGCAAAACTGACAGTTAATTGTAACATTCAGAGCCTCTTAATGACGATGGAACACACAAAATACTTCGCGATTCAATACATCGTCCTCGAGACGACCTGTCTCGAAGGGTCTATTGCTGCCTCGGGCACCTTATGGTCGTTCTCCTGTGAGTCTAGTTTTTCGAATCCGACGCAAAACTGGCAGTTAATTGTAACGTTCAGAGCCTCTTAATGACGATGGAAAACACAAATTGCGTCGAGATTCAATACATCGTCCTCCAGCCGACTTCCCTTGTGGGTTTATTGTCACCTCAGGCACCCTATGCTGGTTCACCTGTGAGTATACTTTTTCGTATCCGACGCAAAACTGATAGTTAATTGTAACGTTCAGAGCCTCTTAATGGCGATGGAACACACAAATTGCGTCGGGATTCAATACATCGTCCTCCAGCCTACTTGTCTCCAAGGGTCTATTTCTGCCTCGGGTACCTTATGGTCATTCTCCTGTGAGTCTAGTTTTTCGAATCCGACGCAAAACTGACGGCTAATTGTAACGTTCAGAGCCTCTTAATGACGATGGAACACACAAATTGCGTCGCGATTCAATACATCGTCCTCCAGCCGACCTGTCTCCAAGGGTCCATTGCTGCCTCGGGCACATTATAGTCGTTCTCCTGTGAGTCTAGTTTTTCGAATCCGACGCAAAACTGACAGTTAATTGTAACGTTCAGAGCCTTTTAATGACGATGGCACACACAAATTGCGTCGAGATTCAATACATCGTCCTATAGCCGTCCTGTCTCCAAGGGTGTATTGCTGCCTCGGGCACCTTATGGTCGTTCTCCTGTGAGTCTAGTTTTTCGAATCCGACGCAAAACTGACAGTTAATTGTAACGTTCAGTGCCTCTTAATGACGATGGAACACACAAATTGCGTCGCGGTTCAATACATCGTCCTCCAGCCGACCTGTCTCCAATGGTCTATTGCTGCCTCGGGCACCTTATGGTCGTTCTCCTGTGAGTCTAGTTTTTCGAATCCGACGCAAAACTGACAGTTAATTGTAACGTTCAGAGCCTCTTAATCACGATGGAACACACATTGCGTCGAGATTCAATACATCGTCCTACAGCCGTCCTGTCTCCAAGGGTCTATTGCTGCCTCGGGCACCTTATGGTCGTTCTCCTGTGGGTCTAGTTTTCCGAATACGACGCAAAACTGACAGTTAATTGTAACTTTCAGAGCCTCTTAATGACGATGGAACACACAAATTGCGTCGCGATTCAATAAATCGTCCTCCAGCTGACTTGTCTCCAAGGGTCTAGTGCTGCCTCGGGCACCTTATGGTCGTTCATCTGTGAGTCAAGATTTTCGAATCCGACGCAAAACTGACAGTTAATTGTAACGTTCAGTGCCTCTTAATGACGATGGAACACACAAATTGCGTCGCGGTTCAATACATCGTCCTCCAGCCGACCTGTCTCCAATGGTCTATTGCTGCCTCGGGCACCTTATGGTCGTTCTCCTGTGAGTCTTGTTTTTCGAATCCGACGCAAAACTGACAGTTAATTGTAACGTTCAGAGCCTCTTAATCACGATGGAACACACATTGCGTCGAGATTCAATACATCGTCCTACAGCCGTCCTGTCTCCAAGGGTCTATTGCTGCCTCGGGCACCTTATGGTCGTTCTCCTGTGGGTCTAGTTTTCCGAATACGACGCAAAACTGACAGTTAATTGTAACGTTCAGAGCCTCTTAATGACGATGGAACACACAAATTGCGTCGCGATTCAATACATCATCCTCCAGCCGACTTTTCTCCGAGGTACTATTGCTGACCCGGGCACCGTTTGGTGGTTCTCCTATGAGACTAGTTTTTCGAATCCGGCGAAAAACTGACAGTTTATTGTAACGTTCAGAGCCTCTTAATGACGATGGAACACACAAATTGCGTCGCGATTCAATACATCGTCCTTCAGCCGACTTGTCTCCAAGAGTCTATTGCTGCCTCGGGCACCTTATGGTCGTTATCCTCTGAGTCTAGTTTTTCGAATCCGGCGCAAAACTGAAAAGTAATTGTAACGTTCAGGGCCTCTTAATGAGGATGGAACACACAAATTGCGTCGCGATTCAATACATCGTCCTCCGGCCGACTTGTCTCCAAGAGTCTATTGCTGCCTCGGGCACCTTATGGTCGTTCTCCTGTGAGTCTAGATTTTCTAATCCGACGCAAAACTGACGGTTAATTGTAACGTTCAGAGCCTCTTAATGACGATGGAACACACAAATTGTGTCGAGATTCAATACATCGTCCTCCAGCCTTCTTGTCTCCAAGGGTCTCTTGCGGCCTCGGACACCTGATGGTCGTTCTCGTGTGAGTCTAGTATTTCGTATCCGACGCAAAACTGACAATTAATTGTCACGTTCAGAGCCTCTTAATGACGAGGAACACACAAACTGCGTCGCGATTCAAAACATAGTCGTCCAGCCGACTTGTCTCCAAGGGTCTCTTGCTACCTCGGTCACCGTATTGTCGTTCTCCTATGAGTCTAGTTTTACGAAAGCGACGCAAAACTGACAGTTTATTGTAACGTTCAGAGCCTCTTAATGACGATGGAACACACGAAATACTTCGCGATTCAATACATCGTCCTCGAGCCGACCTGTCTCGAAGGGTCTATTGCTGCCTCGGGCACCTTATTGTCGTTATCCTGTGAGTCTAGTTTTTCGAATCCGACGCAAAACTGGCAGTTAATTGTAACGTTCAGAGCCTCTTAATGACGATGGAAAACACAAATTGCGTCGAGATTCAATACATCGTCCTCCAGCCGACTTCTCTTGTGGGTCTATTGTCACCTCAGGCACCCTATGCTGGTTCTCCTGTGAGTCTACGTTTTCGTATCCGACGCGAAACTGATAGTTAATTGTAACGTTCAGAGCCTCTTAATGGCGATGGAACACACAAATTGCGTCGGGATTCAATACATCGTCCTCCAGCCGACTTGTCACCAAGGGTCTATTTCTGCCTCGGGTACCTTATGGTCATTCTCCTGTGAGTCTAGTTTTTCGAATCCGACGCAAAACTGACGGCTAATTGTAACGTTCAGAGCCTCTTAATGACGATGGAACACACAAATTGCGTCGGGTTTCAATACATCGTCCTCTAGCCGACCTGTCTCCAAGAGTCTATTGCTGCCTCGGGCACCTTAACGTCGTTCTCCTGTGAGTCTAGTTTTCCGAATCCGACGCCAAACTGACAGTTAATTGTAAGGTTCAGAGCCTCTTAATGACGATGGAACACACAAATTGCGTCGCGATTCAATACATCGTCCTCCAGCCGACTTGTCTCCGAGGTACTATTGCTGCCACGGGCACCTTTTTGTCGTTCTCCTATGAGTCTACTTTTTCGAATCCGGCGCAATACTGACAGTTAATTGTAATGTTCAGAGCCTCTTAATGACGATGGAACACACAAATTGCGTCGCGATTCAATACATCGTCCTCCAGCCGACCTGTCTCCAAGGGTCTATTGCTGCCTCGGGCACCTTATGGTCGTTCTCCTGTGAGTCTAGTTTTTCGAATCCCACGCAAAACTGACAGTTAATTGTAACGTTCAGAGCCTCTTAATGACGGATGGAACACACAAATTGCGTCGAGATTCAATACATCGTCCTCCAGCCTACTTGTCTCCAAGGGTCTCTTGCGGCCTCGGACACCTTATGGTCGTTCTCGTGTGAGTCTAGTATTTCGTTTCCGACGCCAAACTGACAGTTAATTGTAACGTTCAGAGCCTCTTAATGACGATGGAGCACACAAATTGCGTCGCGATTCAATACATCGTCCTCCAGCCGACTTGTCTCCAAGAGTCTGTTTGCTGCCTCGGGCACCTTATGGTCGTTCTCCTGTGAGTCTAGATTTTCGAATCCGACGAAAAACTGACAGTTAATTGTAACGTTCAGTGCCTCTTAATGACGATGGAACACACAAATTGCGTCGCGATTCAATACATCGTCCTCCAGCCGACTTGTCTCCAAGGGTCTATTGCTGCCTCGGGCACCTTATGGACGTTCTCCTGGGAGTCTAGTTTTTCGAATCCGACGCAAAACTGAAAGGTAATTGTAACGTTCAGAGCCTCTTAATGACGATGGAACACACAAATTGCGTCGCGATTCAATACATCGTCCTCCAGCCGAATTGTCTGCAAGGGTCTAGTGCTGCCTCGGGCACCTAATGGTCGTTCTCCTGTGAGTCTAGTTTTTCGAATCCGACGCAAAACTGACAGTTAATTGTAACGTTCAAAGCCTAATAATGACGATGGAACACACAAATTGCGTCGAGATTCAATACATCGTCCTACAGCCGTCCTGTCTCCAAGGGTCTATTGCTGCCTCGGGCACCTTATGGTCGTTCTCCTGTGAGTCTAGATTTCCGAATACGACGCAAAACTGACAGATAATTGTAACGTTCAGAGCCTCGTAATGACGATGGAACGCACAAATTGCGTCGCGAATCAATACATCGTCCTCAAGCCGACATTTCTCCGAGGTACTATTGCTGCCCCGGGCACCTTTTGGTAGTTCTCCTATGAGTCTAGTTTTTCGAATCCGGCGCAAAACTGACAGTTTATTGTAACGTTCAGAGCCTCCTTATGACGATGGAACACACAAATTGCGTCGCGATTCAATACATCGTCCTCCAGCCGACTTGTCTCCAAGGGTCTAGTGCTGCCTCGGGCACCTTATGGTCGTTCTCCTGTGAGTCTGGTTTTTCGAATCCGACGCAAAACTGACAGTTAATTGTAACGTTCAGAGCCTTTTAATGACGATGGAACACACTAATTGCGTCGCGATTCAATACATCGTCCTCCAGCCGACTTGTCTGCGAGGTACTATTGCTGCCCCGGGCACCTCTTGGTCGTTCTCCTAAGAGTCTAGTTTATCGAATCCGGCGCAAAACTGACAGTTAATTGTAACGTTGAGAGCCTGTTAATGACGATGGAACACACAAATTGCGTCACGATTCAATACATCGTCCTCCAGCCGACTTGTCTCCAAGGGTCTAGTGCTGCCTCGGGCACCTTATGGTCGTTCTTCTGTGAGTCTAGATTTTCGAATCCGACGCAAAACTGACGGTTAATTGTAACGTTCAGAGCCTCTTAATGACGATGGAACACACAAATTGCGTCGCGATTCAGTACTTCGTCCTCCAGCCGACTTTTCTCCGAGGTACTATTGCTGCCCCGGGTACCTTTTGGTGGTTCTCCTATGAGTCTAGTTTTTCGAATCCGGCGCAAAACTGACAGTTTATTGTAATGTTCAGAGCCTCTTAATGACGATGGAACACACAAATTGCGTCGCGATTCAATACATCGTCCTCCAGCCGACTTGTCTCTAAGGGTCTATTGCTACCTCGGTCACCCTATCGTCTTTCTCCTATGAGTCTGGTTTTTCGAATGCGACAAAAAACTGACAGTTAATTGTAACGTTCAGAGCCTGTTAATGACGATGGAACACACAAATTGCGTCGAGATTCAATACGTCGTCCTCCAGCCTACTTGTCTCCAAGGGTCTCTTGCGGCCTCGGACACCTTATGGTCGTTCTCGTGTAAGTCTAGTATTTCGTATCCGACGCAAAACTGACAGTTAATTGAAACGTTCAGAGCCTCTTAATGTCGAGGAACACCCAAATTGCGTCGCGATTCAAAACATAGTCGTCCAGCCGACTTGTCTCCAAGGGTCTCTTGCTACCTCGGTCACCGTATTGTCGTTCTCCTATGAGTCTAGTTTTACGAAAGCGACGCAAAACTGACAGTTTATTGTAACGTTCAGAGCCTCTTAATGACGATGGAACACACAAAATACTTCGCGATTCAATACATCGTCCTCGAGCCGACCTGTCTCGAAGGGTCTATTGCTGCCTTGGGCACCTTATGGTCGTTCTCCTGTGAGTCTAGTTTTTCGAATCCGACGCAAAACTGGCACTTAATTGTTACGTTCAGTGCCTCTTAATGACGATGGCAAACACAAATTGCGTCGAGATTCAATACATCGTCCTACAGCCGACTTCTCTTGTGGGTCTATTGTCACCTCAGGCACCCTATGCTGGATCTCCTGTGAGTCTACTTTTTCGTATCCGACAGAAAACTGATAGTTAATTGTAACGTTCAGAGCCTCTTAATGGCGATGGAACACACAAATTGCGTCGGGATTCAATACATCGTCCTCTAGCCGACCTGTCTCCAAGGGTCTATTGCTGCCTCGGGCACCTTAATGTCGTTCTCCTGTGAGTCTAGTTTTTCGAATCCCACGCAAAACTGACAGTTAATTGTAACGTTCAGAGCCTCTTAATGACGATGGAACACACAAATTGCGTCGAGATTCGATACATCGTCCTCCAGCCTACTTGTCTCCAAGGGTCTCTTGCGGCCTCGGACACCTTATGGTCGTTCTCGTGTGAGTCTAGTATTTCGTTTCCGACGCCAAACTGACAGTTAATTGTAACGTTCAGAGCCTCTTAATGACGATGGAACACACAAATTGCGTCGCGATTCAATACATCGTCCTCCAGCCGACTTGTCTCCGAGGTACTATTGCTGCCCCGGGCACCTTTTTGTCGTTCTCCTATGAGTCTAGTTTTTCGAATCCGACGCAAAACTGGCAGTTAATTGTAACGTTCAGAGCCTCTTAATGACGATGGAACACACAAATTGCGTCGCGATTCAATACATCGTCCTCCAGCCGACTTGTCTCCAAGAGTCTGTTTGCTGCCTCGGGCACCTTATGGTCGTTCTCCTGTGAGTCTAGATTTTCGAATCCGACGAAAAACTGACAGTTAATTGTAACGTTCAGTGCCTCTTAATGACGATGGAACACACAAATTGCGTCGCGATTCAATACATCGTCCTCCAGCCGACTTGTCTCCAAGGGTCTATTGCTGCCTCGGGCACCTTATGGTCGTTCTCCTGGGAGTCTAGTTTTTCGAATCCGACGCAAAACTGAAAGGTAATTGTAACGTTCAGAGCCTCTTAATGACGATGGAACACACAAATTGCGTCGCGATTCAATACATCGTCCTCCAGCCGAATTGTCTGCAAGGGTCTAGTGCTGCCTCGGGCACCTAATGGTCGTTCTCCTGTGAGTCTAGTTTTTCAAATCCGACGCAAAACTGACAGTTAATTGTAACGTTCAGAGCCTAATAATGACGATGGAACACACAAATTGCGTCGAGATTCAATACATCGTCCTACAGCCGTCCTGTCTCCAAGGGTCTATTGCTGCCTCGGGCACCTTATGGTCGTTCTCCTGTGAGTCTAGATTTCCGAATACGACGCAAAACTGACAGATAATTGTAACGTTCAGAGCCTCGTAATGACGATGGAACACACAAATTGCGTCGAGATTCAATACATCGTCCTCCAGCCTACTTGTCTCCAAGGGTCTCTTGCGGCCTCGGACACCTTATGGTCGTTCTCGTGTGAGTCTAGTATTTCGTTTCCGACGCCAAACTGACAGTTAATTGTAACGTTCAGAGCCTCTTAATGACGATGGAACACACAAATTGCGTCGCGATTCAATACATCGTCCTCCAGCCGACTTGTCTCCGAGGTACTATTGCTGCCCCGGGCACCTTTTTGTCGTTCTCCTATGAGTCTAGTTTTTCGAATCCGGCGCAAAACTGACAGTTAATTGTAACGTTCAGAGCCTCTTAATGACGATGGAACACACAAATTGCGTCGCGATTCAATACATCGTCCTCCAGCCGACCTGTCTCCAAGGGTCTATTGCTGCCTCGGGCACCTTATGGTCGTTCTCCTGTGAGTCTAGTTTTTCGAATCCGACGCAAAACTGGCAGTTAATTGTAACGTTCAGAGCCTCTTAATGACGATGGAACACACAAATTGCGTCGCGATTCAATACATCGTCCTCCAGCCGACTTGTCTCCAAGAGTCTGTTTGCTGCCTCGGGCACCTTATGGTCGTTCTCCTGTGAGTCTAGATTTTCGAATCCGACGAGAAACTGACAGTTAATTGTAACGTTCAGTGCCTCTTAATGACGATGGAACACACAAATTGCGTCGCGATTCAATACATCGTCCTCCAGCCGACTTGTCTCCAAGGGTCTATTGCTGCCTCGGGCACCTTATGGTCGTTCTCCTGTGAGTCTAGTTTTTCGAATCCGGCGCAAAACTGAAAGGTAATTGTAACGTTCAGAGCCTCTTAATGACGATGGAACACACAAATTGCGTCGCGATTCAATACGTCGTCCTCCGGCCGACTTGTCTCCAAGAGTCTATTGCTGCCTCGGGCACCTTATGGTCGTTCTCCTGTGAGTCTAGATTTTCGAATCCGACGCAAAACTGACAGTTAATTGTAACGTTCAGAGCCTCTTAATGACGATGGAACACACAAATTGCGTCGCGATTCAATACATTTCATCCAGCCGACTTGTCTCCAAGGGTCTATTGCTGCCTCGGGCACCTTATGGTCGTTCTACTAGGAGTCTAGTTTTTCGAATCCGACGCAAAACTGAAAGGTAATTGTAACGTTCAGAGCCTCTTAATGACGATGGAACACACAAATTGCGTCGCGATTCAATACATCGTCCTCCAGCCGAATTGTCTGCAAGGATCTAGTGCTGCCTCGGGCACCTAATGATCGTTCTCCTGTGAGTCTAGTTTTTCGAATCCGACGCAAAACTGACAGTTAATTGTAACGTTCAGAGCCTATTAATGACGATGGAACACACAAATTGCGTCGAGATTCAATACATCGTCCTACAGCCGTCCTGTCTCCAAGGGTCTATTGCTGCCTCGGGCACCTTATGGTCGTTCTCCTGTGAGTCTAGATTTCCGAATACGACGCAAAACTGACAGATAATTGTAACGTTCAGAGCCTCGTAATGACGATGGAACGCACAAATTGCGTCGCGAATCAATACATCTTCCTCAAGCCGACATTTCTCCGAGGTACTATTGCTGCCCCGGGCACCTTTTGGTGGTTCTCCTATGAGTCTAGTTTTTTGAATCCGGCGCAAAACTGACAGTTTATTGTAACATTCAGAGCCTCCTTATGACGATGGAACACACAAATTGCGTCGCGATTCAATACATCGTCCTCCAGCCGACTTGTCTCCAAGGGTCTAGTGCTGCCTCGGGCACCTTATGGTCGTTCTCCTGTGAGTCTAGTTTTTCGAATCCGACGCAAAACTGACAGTTAATTGTAACGTTCAGAGCCTTTTAATGACGATGGAACACACTAATTGCGTCGCGATACAATACATCGTCCTCCAGCCGACTTGTCTGCGAGGTACTATTGCTGCCCCGGGCACCTCTTGGTCGTTCTCCTATGAGTCTAGTTTATCGAATCCGGCGCAAAACTGACAGTTAATTGTAACGTTGAGAGCCTGTTAATGACGATGGAACACACAAATTGCGTCGCGATTCAATACATCGTCCTCCAGCCGACTTGTCTCCAAGGGTCTAGTGCTGCCTCGGGCACCTTATGGTCGTTCTTCTGTGAGTCTAGATTTTCGAATCCGACGCAAAACTGACAGTTAATTGTAACGTTCAGAGCCTCTTAATGACGATGGAACACACAAATTGCGTCGCGATTCAATACATCGTCCTCCAGCCGACCTGACTCCAAGGGTCCATTGCTGCCTCGGGCACATTATGGTCGTTCTCCTATGAGTCTAGTTTTTCGAATCCGACGCAAAACTGACAGCTAATTGCAACGTTCAGAGCCTTTTAATGACGATGGAACACACAAATTGCGTCGAGATTCAATACATCGTCCTACAGCCGCCCTGTCTCCAAGGGTCTATTGCTGCCTCGGGCACCTTATGGTCGTTCTCCTGTGAGTCTAGTTTTCCGAATACGACGCAAAACTGACGGTTAATTATAACGTTCAGAGCCTCTTAATGACGATGGAACACACAAATTGCGTCGCGATTCAGTACTTCGTCCTCCAGCCGACTTTTCCCCGAGGTACTATTGCTGCCCCGGCTCCTTTTGGTGGTTCTCCTATGAGTCTAGTTTTTCGAATCCGGCGCAAAACTGACAGTTTATTGTAACGTTCAGAGCCTCTTAATGACGATGGAACACACAAATTGCGTCGCGATTCAATACATCGTCCTCCAGCCGACTTGTCTCTAAGGGTCTATTGCTACCTCGGTCACCCTATCGTCTTTCTCCTATGAGTCTAGTTTTTCGAATGCGACAAAAAACTGACAGTTAATTGTAACGTTCAGAGCCTGTTAATGACGATGGAACACACAAATTGCGTCGAGATTCAATACGTCGTCCTCCAGCCTACTTGTCTCCAAGGGTCTCTTGCGGCCTCGGACACCTTATGGTCGTTCTCCTGTGAGTCTAGTATTTCGTATCCGACGCAAAACTGACAGTTAATTGTAACGTTCAGAGCCTCTTAATGTCGAGGAACACACAAATTGCGTCGCGATTCAAAACATAGTCGTCCAGCCGACTTGTCTCCAAGGGTCTCTTGCTACCTCGGTCACCGTATTGTCGTTCTCCTATGAGTCTAGTTTTACGAAAGCGACGCAAAACTGACAGTTTATTGTAACGTTCAGAGCCTCTTAATGACGATGGAACACACAAAATACTTCGCGATTCAATACATCGTCCTCGAGCCGACCTGTCTCGAAGGGTCTATTGCTGCCTCGGGCACCTTATGGTCGTTCTCCTGTGAGTCTAGTTTTTCGAATCCGACGCAAAACTGGCACTTAATTGTTACGTTCAGTGCCTCTTAATGACGATGGAAAACACAAATTGCGTCGAGATTCAATACATCGTCCTACAGCCGACTTCTCTTGTGGGTCTATTGTCACCTCAGGCACCCTATGCTGGATCTCCTGTGAGTCTACTATTTCGTTCAGAGCCTCTTAATGACGATGGAACACACAAAATACTTCGCGATTCAGTACATCGTCCTCGAGCCGACCTGTCTCGAAGGGTCTATTGCTGCCTCGGCCACCTTATGGTCGTTCTCCTGTGAGTCTAGTTTTTCGAATCCGACGCAAAACTGGCAGTTAATTGTAACGTTCAGAGCCTCTTAATGACGATGGAAAACACAAATTGCGTCGAGATTCAATACATCGTCCTACAGCCGACTTCTCTTGTGGGTCTATTGTCACCTCAGGCACTCTATGCTGGTTCTCCTGTGAGTCTACTTTTTCGTATCCGACGCAAAACTGATAGTTAATTGTAACGTTCAGAGCCTCTTAATGGCGATGGAACACACAAATTGCGTCGGAATTCAATACATCGTCCTCCAGCCGACTTGTCTCCAAGGGTCTATTTCTGCCTCGGGTAGCTTATGGTCATTCTCCTGTGAGTCTAGTTTGTCGAATCCGACGCAAAACTGACGGCTAATTGTAACGTTCAGAGCCTCTTAATGACGATGGAACACACAAATTGCGTCGGGATTCAATACATCGTCCTCTAGCCGACCTGTCTCCAAGGGTCTATTGCTGTTTTGGGCACCTTAACGTCGTTCTCCTGTGAGTCTAGTTTTCCGAATCCGACGCCAAACTGACAGTTAATTGTAACGTTCAGTGCCTCTTAATGACGAGGAACACACAAACTGCGTCGCGATTCAAAACATAGTCGTCCAGCCGACTTGTCTCCAAGGGTCTCTTGCTACCTCGGTCACCGTATTGTCGTTCTCCTATGAGTCTAGTTTTTCGAAAGCGACGCAAAACTGACAGTTTATTGTAACGTTCAGAGCCTCTTAATGACGATGGAACACAAAAAATACTTCGCGATTCAATACATCGTCCTCGAGCCGACCTGTCTCCAAGGGTCTATTGCTGCCTCGGGCACCTTATGGTCGTTCTCCTGTGGGTCTAGTTTTTCGAATCCGGCGCAAAACTGAAAGGTAATTGTAACGTTCAGAGCCTCTTAATGACGATGGAACACACAAATTGCGTCGCGATTCAATACATCGTCCTCCGGCCGACTTGTCTCCAAGAATCTATTGCTGCCTCGGGCACCTTATGGTCGTTCTCCTGTGAGTCTAGATTTTCGAATCCGACGCAAAACTGACAGTTAATTGTAACTTTCAGAGCCTCTTAATGACGATGGAACACACAAATTGCGTCGCGATTCAATACATCGTCCTCCAGCCGACTTGTCTCCAAGGGTCTATTGCTGCCCCGGGCACCTTTTGGTAGTTCTCCTATGAGTCTAGTTTTTCGAATCCGGCGCAAAACTGAAAGGTAATTGTAACGTTCAGAACCTCTTAATGACGATGGAACACACAAATTGCGTCGCGATTCAATACATCGTCCTCCGGCCGACTTGTCTCCAAGAGTCTATTGCTGCCTCGGGCACCTTATGGTCGTTCTCCTGTGAGTCTAGATTTTCGAATCCGACGCAAAACTGACAGTTAATTGTAACGTTCAGAGCCTCTTAATGACGATGGAACACACAAATTGCGTCGCGATTCAATACATCGTCCTCCAGCCGACTTGTCTCTAAGGGTCTATTGCTACCTCGGTCACCCTATCCTCTTTCTCCTATGAGTCTAGTTTTTCGAATGCGACAAAGAACTGACTGTTAATTGTAACGTTCAGAGCCTCCTAATGACGATGGAACACACAAATTGCGTCGCGATTCAATACATCGTCCTCCAGCCGACTTGTCTCCAAGGGTCTAGTGCTGGCTCGGGCACCTTATGGTCGTTCTTCTGTGAGTCTAGATTTTCGAATCCGACGCAAAACTGACAGTTAATTGTAACGTTCAGAGCCTCTTAATGGCGATGGAACACACAAATTGCGTCGCGATTCAATACATCGTCCTCTAGCCGACCTGTCTCCAAGGGTCTATTGCTGCCTCGGGCACCTTAACGTCGTTCTCCTGTGAGTCTAGTTTTCCGAATCCGACGCCAAACTGACAGTTAATTGTAACGTTCAGAGCCTCTTAATGACGATGGAACACACAAATTGCGTCGCGATTCAAAACATCGTCCTCCAGCCGACTTGTCTCCGAGGTACTATTGCTGCTCCGGGCACCTTTTTGTCGTTCTCCTATGAGTCTAGTTTTTCGAATCCGGCGCAAAACTGACAGTTAATTGTAACGTTCAGAGCCTCTTAATGACGATGGAACACACAAATTGCGTCGGGATTCAACACATCGTCCTCTAGCCGACCTGTCTCCAAGGGTCTCTTGCTACCTCGGTCACCGTATTGTCGTTCTCCTATGAGTCTAGTTTTTCGAAAGCGACGCAAAACTGACAGTTTATTGTAACGTTCAGAGCCTCTTAATGACGATGGAACACACAAAATACTTCGCGATTCAATACATCATCCTCGAGCCGACCTGTCTCGAAGGGTTTTTGCAGCCTCGGGCACCTTATGGTCGTTCTCCTGTGAGTCTAGTTTTTCGAATCCGACGCAAAACTGGCAGTTAATTGTAACGTTCAGAGCCTCTTAATGACGATGGAACACACAAATTGCGTCGCGATTCAATACATCGTCCTCCAGCCGACCTGTCTCCAACGGTCTATTGCTGCCTCGGGCACCTTATGGTCGTTCTCCTGTGAGTCTAGTTTTTCGAATCCGACGCAAATCTGACAGTTAATTGTAACGTTCATAGCCTCTTAATAACGATGGAACACACAAATTGCGTCGAGATTCAATACATCGTCCTACAGCCGTTCTGTCTCCAAGGGTCTATTGCTGCCTCGGGCACCTTATGGTCGTTCTCCTGTGAGTCTAATTTTCCTAATACGACGCAAAACTAACAGTTAATTGTAACGTTCAGAGCCTCTTAATGACGATGGAACACACAAATTGCGTCCCGATTCAATACATCGTCCTCCAGCCGACTTGTCTCCGGGGTACTATTGCTGCCCCGGGCACCTTTTGGTCGTTCTCCTGTGAGTCTAATTTTACGAATACGACGCAAAACTGACAGTTAATTGTAACGTTCAGAGCCTCTTAATGACGATGGATTACACAAATTGCGTCCCGATTCAATACATCGTCCTCCAGCCGACTTGTCTCCGGGGTACTATTGCTGCCCCGGGCACCTTTTGGTCGTTCTCCTATGAGTCTAGTTTTTCGAATCCGGCGCAAAACTGACAGTTAATTGTAACGTTCAGAGCCTCTTAATGACGATGGAACACACAAATTGCGTCGCGATTCAATACATCGTCCTCCAGCCGACTTGTCTCCAAGGGTCTATTGCTGCCTCGGGCACATTATAGTCGTTCTCCTGTGAGTCTAGTTTTTCGAATCCGACGCAAAACTGAAAGGTAATTGTAACGTTCAGAGCCTCTTAATGACGATGGAACACACACATTGCGTCGCGATTCAATACATCGTCCTCCAGCCGAATTGTCTGCAAGGGTCTAGTGCTGCCTCGGGCACCTTATGGTCATTCTCATGTGAGTCTAGAATCTCGAATCCGACGCAAAACTGACAGTTAATTGTAACGTTCAGAGCGTATTAATGACGATGGAACACACAAATTGCGTCGAGATTCAATACATCGTCCTACAGCCATCCTGTCTCCAAGGGTCTATTGCTGCCTCGGGCACCTTATGGTCGTTCTCCTGTGAGTCTAGATTTCCGAATACGACGCAAAACTGACAGATAATTGTAACGTTCAGAGCCTCGTAATGACGATGGAACACACAAATTGCGTCGCGAATCAATACATAGTCCTCAAGCCGACATTTCTCCGAGGTACTATTGCTGCCCCGGGCACATTTGGTGGTTCTCCTATGAGTCTAGTTTTTCGAATCCGGCGCAAAACTGACAGTTTATTGTAACGTTCAGAGCCTCTTTATGACGATTGAACACACAAATTGCGTCGCGATTCAATACATCGTCCTCCAGCCGACTTGTCTCTAAGGGTCTATTGCTACCTCGGTCACCCTATCGTCTTTCTCCTATGAGTCTAGTTTTTCGAATGCGACAAAGAACTGACAGTTAATTGTAACGTTAAGAGCATCCTAATGACGATGGAACACACAAATTGCGTCGCGATTCAATACATCGTCCTCCAGCCGACTTGTCTCCAAGGGTCTAGTGCTGGCTCGGGCACCTTATGGTCGTTCTCCTGTGAGTCTAGTTTTTCGAATCCGACGAAAAACCGACAGTTAATTGTAACGTTCAGAGCCTCTTAATGACGATGGAACACACAAATTGCGTCGCGATTCAATACATCGTCCTCCAGCCGACTTGTCTCCAAGGTACTATTGCTGCCCCGGGCACCTCTTGGTCGTTCTCCTATGAGTCTAGTTTATCGAATCCAGCGCAAAACTGACAGTTAATTGTAACTTTGAGAGCCTGTTAATGACGATGGAACACACAAATTGCGTCGCGATTCAGTACTTCGTCCTCCAGCCGACATTTCTCCGAGGTACTATTGCTGCCCCGGGCACCTTTTGGTGGTTCTCCTCTTAATGACGATGGAACATACAAATTGCGTCGCGATTCAGTACTTCGTCCTCCAGCCGACGTTTCTCCGAGGTACTATTGCTGCCCCGGGCACCTTTTGGTGGTTCTCCTATGAGTCTAGTTTTTCGAATCCGGCGCAAAACTGACAGTTTATTGTAACGTTCAGAGCCTCTTAATGACGATGGAACACACAAATTGCGTCGCGATTCAATACATCGTCCTCCAGCCGACGTGACTCTAAGGGTCTATTGCTACCTCGGCCACCCTATCGTCTTTCTCCTATGAGTCTAGTTTTTCGAATGCGACAAAAAACTGACAATTAATTGTAACGTTCAGAGCCTGTTAATGACGACGGAACACACAAATTGCGTCGAGATTCAATACATCGTCCTCCAGCCTACTTGTCTCCAAGGGTCTCTTGCGGCCTCGGACACCTTATGGTCGTTCTCGTGTGAGTCTAGTATTTCGTATCCGACGCAAAACTGACAGTTAATTGTAACGTTCAGAGCCTCTTAATGACGATGGAACACACAAATTGCGTCGCGATTCAAAACATAGTCGTCCAGCCGACTTGTCTCCAAGGGTCTCTTGCTACCTCGGTCACCGTATTGTCGTTCTCCTATGAGTCTAGTTTTTCGAAAGCGACGCAAAACTGACAGTTTATTGTAACGTTCAGAGCCTCTTAATGACGATGGAACACACAAAATACTTCGCGATTCAGTACATCGTCCTCGAGCCGACCTGTCTCGAAGGGTCTATTGCTGCCTCGGCCACCTTATGGTCGTTCTCCTGTGAGTCTAGTTTTTCGAATCCGACGCAAAACTGGCAGTTAATTGTAACGTTCAGAGCCTCTTAATGACGATGGAAAACACAAATTGCGTCGAGATTCAATACATCGTCCTACAGCCGACTTCTCTTGTGGGTCTATTGTCACCTCAGGCACTCTATGCTGGTTCTCCTGTGAGTCTACTTTTTCGTATCCGACGCAAAACTGATAGTTAATTGTAACGTTCAGAGCCTCTTAATGGCGATGGAACACACAAATTGCGTCGGAATTCAATACATCGTCCTCCAGCCGACTTGTCTCCAAGGGTCTATTTCTGCCTCGGGTAGCTTATGGTCATTCTCCTGTGAGTCTAGTTTTTCGAATCCGACGCAAAACTGACGGCTAATTGTAACGTTCAGAGCCTCTTAATGACGATGGAACACACAAATTGCGTCGGGATTCAATACATCGTCCTCTAGCCGACCTGTCTCCAAGGGTCTATTGCTGTTTTGGGCACCTTAACGTCGTTCTCCTGTGAGTCTAGTTTTCCGAATCCGACGCCAAACTGACAGTTAATTGTAACGTTCAGTGCCTCTTAATGACGAGGAACACACAAACTGCGTCGCGATTCAAAACATAGTCGTCCAGCCGACTTGTCTCCAAGGGTCTCTTGCTACCTCGGTCACCGTATTGTCGTTCTCCTATGAGTCTAGTTTTTCGAAAGCGACGCAAAACTGACAGTTTATTGTAACGTTCAGAGCCTCTTAATGACGATGGAACACAAAAAATACTTCGCGATTCAATACATCGTCCTCGAGCCGACCTGTCTCCAAGGGTCTATTGCTGCCTCGGGCACCTTATGGTCGTTCTCCTGTGGGTCTAGTTTTTCGAATCCGGCGCAAAACTGAAAGGTAATTGTAACGTTCAGAGCCTCTTAATGACGATGGAACACACAAATTGCGTCGCGATTCAATACATCGTCCTCCGGCCGACTTGTCTCCAAGAATCTATTGCTGCCTCGGGCACCTTATGGTCGTTCTCCTGTGAGTCTAGATTTTCGAATCCGACGCAAAACTGACAGTTAATTGTAACTTTCAGAGCCTCTTAATGACGATGGAACACACAAATTGCGTCGCGATTCAATACATCGTCCTCCAGCCGACTTGTCTCCAAGGGTCTATTGCTGCCCCGGGCACCTTTTGGTAGTTCTCCTATAAGTCTAGTTTTTCGAATCCGGCGCAAAACTGAAAGGTAATTGTAACGTTCAGAACCTCTTAATGACGATGGAACACACAAATTGCGTCGCGATTCAATACATCGTCCTCCGGCCGACTTGTCTCCAAGAGTCTATTGCTGCCTCGGGCACCTTATGGTCGTTCTCCTGTGAGTCTAGATTTTCGAATCCGACGCAAAACTGACAGTTAATTGTAACGTTCAGAGCCTCTTAATGACGATGGAACACACAAATTGCGTCGCGATTCAATACATCGTCCTCCAGCCGACTTGTCTCTAAGGGTCTATTGCTACCTCGGTCACCCTATCCTCTTTCTCCTATGAGTCTAGTTTTTCGAATGCGACAAAGAACTGACTGTTAATTGTAACGTTCAGAGCCTCCTAATGACGATGGAACACACAAATTGCGTCGCGATTCAATACATCGTCCTCCAGCCGACTTGTCTCCAAGGGTCTAGTGCTGGCTCGGGCACCTTATGGTCGTTCTTCTGTGAGTCTAGATTTTCGAATCCGACGCAAAACTGACAGTTAATTGTAACGTTCAGAGCCTCTTAATGGCGATGGAACACACAAATTGCGTCGCGATTCAATACATCGTCCTCTAGCCGACCTGTCTCCAAGGGTCTATTGCTGCCTCGGGCACCTTAACGTCGTTCTCCTGTGAGTCTAGTTTTCCGAATCCGACGCCAAACTGACAGTTAATTGTAACGTTCAGAGCCTCTTAATGACGATGGAACACACAAATTGCGTCGCGATTCAAAACATCGTCCTCCAGCCGACTTGTCTCCGAGGTACTATTGCTGCTCCGGGCACCTTTTTGTCGTTCTCCTATGAGTCTAGTTTTTCGAATCCGGCGCAAAACTGACAGTTAATTGTAACGTTCAGAGCCTCTTAATGACGATGGAACACACAAATTGCGTCGGGATTCAACACATCGTCCTCTAGCCGACCTGTCTCCAAGGGTCTATTGCTGCCTTGGGCACCTTAACGTCGTTCTCCTGTGAGTCTAGTTTTCCGAATCCGACGCCAAACTGACAGTTAATTGTAACGTTCAGAGCCTGTTAATGACGAGGAACACACAAACTGCGTCGCGATTCAAAACATAGTCGTCCAGCCGACTTGTCTCCAAGGGTCTCTTGCTACCTCGGTCACCGTATTGTCGTTCTCCTATGAGACTAGTTTTTCGAAAGCGACGCAAAACTGACAGTTTATTGTAACGTTCAGAGCCTCTTAATGACGATGGAACACACAAAATACTTCGCGATTCAATACATCGTCCTCGAGCCGACCTGTCTCCAAGGGTCTATTGCTGCCTCGGGCACCTTATGGTCTTTCTCCTGTGGGTCTAGTTTTTTGAATCCGGCGCAAAACTGATAGGTAATTGTAACGTTCAGAGCCTCTTAATGACGATGGAACACACAAATTGCGTCGCGATTCAATACATCGTCCTCCGGCCGACTTGTCTGCAAGAGTCTATTGCTGCCTCGGGCACCTTATGGTCGTTCTCCTGTGAGTCTAGATTTTCGAATCCGACGCAAAACTGACAGTTAATTGTAACGTTCAGAGCCTCTTAATGACGATGGAACACACAAATTGCGTCGCGATTCAATACATCGTCCTCCAGCCGACGTGTCTCCAAGGGTCTATTGCTGCCTCGGGAACCTTATGGTCGTTCTCCTGGGAGTCTAGTTTTTCGAATCCGACGCAAAACTGAAAGGTAATTGTAACGTTCAGAGCCTCTTAATGACGATGGAACACACAAATTGCGTCGAGATTCAATACATCGTCCTACAGCCGTCCTGTCTCCAAGGGTCGATTGCTGCCTCGGGCACCTTATGGTCGTTCTCCTGTGAGTCTAGATTTCCGAATACGACGCAAAACTGACAGATAACTGTAACGTTCAGAGCCTCGTAATGACCATGGAACACACAAATTGCGTCGCGAATCAATACATCGTCCTCAAGCCGACATTTCTCCGAGGTACTATTGCTCCCCCGGGCACCTTTTGGTGGTTCTCCTATGAGTCTAGTTTTTCGAATCCGGCGCAAAACTGACAGTTTATTGTAACGTTCAGAGCCTCTTTATGACGATGGAACACACAAATTGCGTCGCGATTCAATACATCGTCCTCCAGCCGACTTGTCTCTAAGGGTCTATTGCTACCTCGGTCACCCTATCGTCTTTCTCTTTTGAGTCTAGTTTTTCGAATGCGACAAAGAACTGACAGTTAATTGTAACGTTCAGAGCCTCCTAATGACGATGGAACACACAAATTGCGTCGCGATTCAATACATCGTCCTCCAGCCGACTTGTCTCCAAGGGTCTAGTGCTGCCTCGGGCACCTTATGGTCGTTCTCCTGTGAGTCTAGTTTTTCGAATCCGACGCAAAACTGGCAGTTAATTGTAACGTTCAGAGCCTTTTAATGACGATGGAACACACTAATTGCGTCGCGATTCAATACATCGTCCTCCAGCCGACTTGTCTCCGAGGTACTATTGCTGCCCCGGGCACCTCTTGGTCGTTCTCCTATGAGTCTAGTTTATCGAATCCGGCGCAAAACTGACAGTTAATTGTAACGTTCAGAGCCTCTTAATGACGATGGAACACACAAATTGCGTCGCGATTCAATACATCGTCCTCCAGCCGACATGTCTCCAAGGGTCCATTGATGACTCGGGCACATTATGGTCGTTCTCCTGTGAGTCTAGTTTTTCGAATCCGACGCAAAACTGACAGTTAATTGTAACGTTCAGAGCCTTTTAATGACGATGGAACACACAAATTGCGTCGAGATTCAATACATCGTCCTACAGCCGTCCTGTCTCCAAGGGTCTATTGCTGCCTCGGGCACCTTATGGTCGTTCTCCTGTGAGTCTAGTTTTCCGAATACGACGCAAAACTGACGGTTAATTGTAACGTTCAGAGCCTCTTAATGACGATGGAAGACACAAATTGCGTCGCGATTCAGTACTTCGTCCTCCAGCCGACTTTTCTCCGAGGTACTATTGCTGCCCCGGGCACCTTTTGGTGGTTCTCCTATGAGTCTAGTTTTTCGAATCCGGCGCAAAACTGACAGTTTATTGTAACGTTCAGAGCCTCTTAATGACGATGGAACACACAAATTGCGTCGCGATTCAATACATCGTCCTCCAGCCGACTTGTCTCTAAGGGTGTATTGCTACCTCGGTCACCCTATCGTCTTTCTCCTATGAGTCTAGTTTTTCGAATGCGACAAAAAACTGACAGTTAATTGTAACGTTCAGAGCCTGTTAATGACGATGGAACACAGAAATTGCGTCGAGATTCAATACATCGTCCTCCAGCCTACTTGTCTCCAAGGGTCTCTTGCGGCCTCGGACTCCATATAATCGTTCTCGTGTGAATCTAGTATTTCGTATCCGACGCAAAACTGACAGTTAATTGTAACGTTCAGAGCCTCTTAATGATGAGGAACACACAAATTGCGTCGCGATTCAAAACATAGTCGTCCAGCCGACTTGTCTCCAAGGGTCTCTTGCTACCTCGGTCACCGTATTGTCGTTCTCCTATGAGTCTAGTTTTTCGAAAGCGACGCAAAACTGACAGTTTATTGTAACGTTCAGAGCCTCTTAATGACAATGGAACACACAAATTACTTCCCGATTCAATACATCGTCCTCGAGCCGACCTGTCTCGAAGGGTCTATTGCTGCCTCGGGCACCTTATGGTCGGCCTCCTGTGAGTCTAGTTTTTCGAATCCGACGCAAAACTGGCAGTTAATTGTAACGTTCAGAGCCTCTTAATGACGATGGAAAACACAAATTGCGTCGAGATTCAATACATCGTCCTACAGCCGACTTCTCTTGTGGGTCTATTGTCACCTCAGGCACCCTATGCTGGTTCTCCTGTGAGTCTACTTTTTCGTATCCGACGCAAAACTGATAGTTAATTGTAACGTTCAGAGCCTCTTAATGGCGATGGAACACACAAATTGCGTCGGTATTCAATACATCGTCCTCCAGCCGACTTGTCTCCAAGGGTCTATTTCTGCCAAGGGTACCTTATGGTCATTCTCCTGTGAGTCTAGTTTTTCGAATCCGACATAAAACTGACGGCTAATTGTAACGTTCAGGGCCTCTTAATGACGATGGAACACACAATTTGCGTCGGGATTCAATACATCGTCCTCTAGCCGACCTGTCTCCAAGGGTCTATTGCTGCCTCGGGCACCTTAACGTCGTTCTCCTGTGAGTCTAGTTTTCCGAATCCGACGCCAAACTGACAGTTAATTGTAACGTTCAGAGCCTCTTAATGACGATGGAACACACAAATTGCGTCGCGATTCAATACATCGTCCTACAGCCGACTTGTCTCCGAGGTACTATTGCTGCCCCGGGCACCTGTTTGTCGTTCTCCTATGAGTCTAGTTTTTCGAATCCGGCGCAAAACTGACAGTTAATTGTAACGTTCAGAGCCTCTTAATGACGATGGAACACACAAATTTCGTCGCGATTCAATACATCGTCCTCCAGCCGACTTGTCTCCAAGGGTCTATTGCTGCCTCGGGCACTTTATGGTCGTTCTCCAGGGAGTCTAGTTTTACGAATCCGACGCAAAACTGAAAGGTAATTGTAACGTTCAGAGCCTCTTAATGACGATGGAACACACAAATTGCGTCGCGATTCAATACATCGTCCTCCAGCCGACTTGTCTCAAAGGGTCTATTGCTGCCTCGGGCACCTTATGGTCGTTCTCCTGTGAGTCTAGATTTTCGAATCCGACACAAAACTGAAAGGTAATTGTAACGTTCAGAGCCTCTTAATGACGATGGAACACACAAATTGCGTCGCGATGCAATACATCGTCCTCCAGCCGAATTGTCTTTAAGAGTCTATTGCTGCCTCGGGCTTCTTATGGTCGTTCTCCTGTGAGTCTAGATTTTCGAATCCGACGCAAAAATGACAGTTAATTGTAACGTTCAGAGCCTCTTAATGACGATGGAACACACAAATTGCGTCGCGATTCAATACATCGTCCTCCTGCCGACTTGTCTCCAAAGGTCTATTGCTGCCTCGGGCACGTTATGGTCGTTCTGCTGTGAGTCTAGTTTTCCGAATACGACGCATAACTGACAGTTAATTGTAACGTTCAAAGCCTGTTAATAACGATGGAACACACAAATTGCGTCGCGATTCAATACATCGTCCTCCAGCCGACTTGTCTCCGAGGTACTATTGCTGCCCCGGGCACCTTTTGGTCGTTCTCCTAGGAGTGTAGTTATTCGAATCCGGCGCAAAACTGACAGTTAATTGTAACGTTCAGAGCCTCTTAATGACGATGGAACACACAAATTGCGTCGCGATTCAATACATCGTCCTCCAGCCGACCTGTCTCCAAGGGTCTATTGCTGCCTCGGGCACTTTATGGTCGTTCTCCTGTGAGTCTAGATTTTCGAATCCGACGCAAAACTGACAGTTAATTGTAACGTTCAGAGCCTCTTAATGACGATGGAACACACAAATTGCGTCGCGATTCAATACATCGTCCTCCAGCCGACTTGTCTCTAAGGGGCTATTGCTACCTCGGTCACTCTATCGTCTTTCTCCTATGAGTCTAGTTTTTCGAATGCGAGAAAAAACTGACAGTTAATTGTAACGTTCATAGCCTCTTAATGACGATGGAACACACAATATTGCGTCGCGATTCAATACATCGTCCTCCAGGCGACTTGTCTCGAAGTGTCTAGTGCTGCCACGAGCACCTTATAGTCGTTCTCCTGTGAGTCTATATTTTCGAATCCGACGCAAAACTGACAGTTATTTGCAACGTTCAGAGCCTCTTAATGACCATGGAACACACAAATTGCGTCGCGATTCAATACATCGTCCTCCAGCTGAATTGTCTGCAAGGGTCTAGTGCTGCCTCGGGCACCTTATGGTCGTTCTCCTGTGAGTCTAATTTTCCGAATACGACGCAAAACTGACTGTTAATTGTAACGTTCAGAGCCTCTTAATGACGATGGAACACACAAATTGCGTCGAGATTCAATACATCGTCCTACAGCAGTCCTGTCTCCAAGGGTCTATTGCTGCCTCGGGCACCTTATGGTCGTTCTCCTGTGAGTCTAGTTTTCCGAATACGACGCAAAACTGACAGTTTATTGTAACGTTCAGAGCCTCTTAATGACGATGGAACACACAAATTACGTCGCGATTCAATACATCGTCCTCCAGCCGACTTGTCTCCGAGGTACTATTGCTGCCCCGGGCACCTTTCTGTCGATCTCCTATGAGTCTAGTTTTTCGAATCCGGCGCAAAACTGACAGTTAATTGTAACGTTGAGAGCCTGTTAATGACGATGGAACACACAAATTGCGTCGCGATTCAATACACCGTCCTCCAGCCGACTTGTCTCCAAGAGTCTATTGCTGCCTCGGGCACCTTATGGTCGTTCTCCCGTGAGTCTAGATTTTCGAATCCGACGCAAAACTGACAGTTAATTGTAACGTTCAGTGCCTCTTAATGACGATGGAACACACAAATTGCGTCGCGATTCAATACATCGTCCTCCAGCCGACTTGTCTCAAAGGGTCTATTGCTGCCTCGGGCACCTTATGGTCGTTCTCCTGTGAGTGTAGATTTTCGAATCCGACACAAAACTGAAAGGTAATTGTAACGTTCAGAGCCTCTTAATGACGATGGAACACACAAATTGCGTCGCGATGCAATACATCGTCCTCCAGCCGAATTGTCTTTAAGAGTATATTGCTGCCTCGGGCTTCTTATGGTCGTTCTGCTGTGAGTCTAGATTTTCGAATCCGACGCAAAACTGACAGTTAATTGTAACGTTCAGAGCCTCTTAATGACGATGGAACACACAAATTGCGTCGCGATTCAATACATCGTCCACCAGCCGACTTGTCTCTAAGGGGCTATTGCTACCTCGGTCACTCTATCGTCTTTCTCCTATGAGTCTAGTTTTTCGAATGCGAGAAAAAACTGACAGTTAATTGTAACGTTCATAGCCTCTTAATGACGATGGAACACACAATATTGCGTCGCGATTCAATACATCGTCCTCCAGGCGACTTGTCTCGAAGTGTCTAGTGCTGCCACGAGCACCTTATGGTCGTTCTCCTGTGAGTCTATATTTTCGAATCCGACGCAAAACTGACAGTTATTTGCAACGTTCAGAGCCTCTTAATGACCATGGAACACACAAATTGCGTCGCGATTCAATACATCGTCCTCCAGCCGAATTGTCTGCAAGGGTCTAGTGCTGCCTCGGGCACCTTATGGTCGTTCTCCTGTGAGTCTAGTTTTTCGAATCCGACGCAAAACTGACAGTTATATGTAACGTTCAGAGCCTATTAATGACCATGGAACACACAAATTGCGTCGAGATTCAATACATCGTCCTACAGCCGTCCTGTCTCCAGGGGTCTATTGCTTCCTCGGGCACCTCCAGCCGACTTGTCTCTAAGGGTCTATTGCTACCTCGGTAACCCTATCGTCTTTCTCCTATGAGTCTAGTTTTTCGAATGCGACAAAAAACTGTTTAGTCTAGTTTATCGAATCCGGCGCAAAACTGACAGTTAATTGTAACGTTGAGAGCCTGTTAATGACGATGGAACACACAAATTGCGTCGCGATTCAATACATCGTCCTCCAGCCGACCTGTCTCCAAGGGTCCATTGCTGCCTCGGGCACCTCTTGGTCATTCTCCTGTGAGTCTAGTTTTTCGAATCCGACACAAAACTGACGGCTGATTGTAACGTTCAGAGCCTCTTAATGACGATGGAACACTCAAATTGCGTCGGGATTCAATACATCGTCCTCTAGCCGACCTGTCTCCAAGGGTCTATTGCTGCCTCGGGCACCTTAACGTCGTTCTCCTGTGAGTCTAGTTTTCCGAATCCGACGCCAAACTGACAGTTAATTGTAACGTTCAGATCCTCTTAATGACGATGGAACACACAAATAGCGTCGAGATTCAATACATCGTCCTACAGCCGACTTGTCTCCGAGGTACGATTGCTGCCGCGGGCACCTTTTTGTCGTTCTCCTATGAGTCTTGTTTTTCGAATCCGACGCAAAACTGACAGTTAATTGTAACGTTCAGAGCCTCTTAATGACGATGGAACACACAAATTGCGTCGAGATTCAATATATCGTCCTACAGCCGTCCTGTCTCCAAGGGTCTATTGCTGCCTCGGGCACCTTATGGTCGTTCTCCTGTGAGTCTAGTTTTCCGAATACGACGCAAAACTGGAAGGTAATTGTAACGTTCAGAGCCTCTTAATGACGATGGAACACACAAATTGCGTCGCGATTCATAACATCGTCCTCCAGCCGACCTGTCTCCAAGGGTCTATTGCTGCCTCGGGCACCTGATGGTCGTTCTCCTGTGAGTCTTGTTTTTCGAATCCGACGCAAAACTGACAGTTAATTGTAACGTTCAGAGCCTCTTAATGACGATGGAACACACAAATTGCGTCGAGATTCAATACATCGTCCTACAGCCGTCCTGTCTCCAGGGGTCTATTGCTTCCTCGGGCACCTCCAGCCGACTTGTCTCTAAGGGTCTATTGCTACCTCGGTAACCCTATCGTCTTTCTCCTATGAGTCTAGATTTTCGAATGCGACAAAAAACTGTTTAGTCTAGTTTATCGAATCCGGCGCAAAACTGACAGTTAATTGTAACGTTGAGAGCCTGTTAATGACGATGGAACACACAAATTGCGTCGCGATTCAATACATCGTCCTCCAGCCGACCTGTCTCCAAGGGTCCATTGCTGCCTCGGGCACCTCTTGGTCATTCTCCTGTGAGTCTAGTTTTTCGAATCCGACACAAAACTGACGGCTGATTGTAACGTTCAGAGCCTCTTAATGACGATGGAACACTCAAATTGCGTCGGGATTCAATACATCGTCCTCTAGCCGACCTGTCTCCAAGGGTCTATTGCTGCCTCGGGCACCTTAACGTCGTTCTCCTGTGAGTCTAGTTTTCCGAATCCGACGCCAAACTGACAGTTAATTGTAACGTTCAGATCCTCTTAATGACGATGGAACACACAAATAGCGTCGAGATTCAATACATCGTCCTCCAGCCGACTTGTCTCCGAGGTACTATTGCTGCCCCGGGCACCTTTCTGTCGATCTCCTATGAGTCTAGTTTTTCGAATCCGGCGCAAAACTGACAGTTAATTGTAACGTTGAGAGCCTGTTAATGACGATGGAACACACAAATTGCGTCGCGATTCAATACACCGTCCTCCAGCCGACTTGTCTCAAAGGGTCTATTGCTGCCTCGGGCACCTTATGGTCGTTCTCCTGTGAGTGTAGATTTTCGAATACGACACAAAACTGAAAGGTAATTGTAACGTTCAGAGCCTCTTAATGACGATGGAACACACAAATTGCGTCGCGATTCAATACATCGTCCTCCAGCCGACCTGTCTCCAAGGGTCTATTGCTGCCTCGGGCACCTTATGGTCGTTCTCCCGTGAGTCTAGATTTTCGAATCCGACCCAAAACTGACAGTTAATTGTAACGTTCAGTGCCTCTTAATGACGATGGAACACACAAATTGCGTCGCGATTCAATACATCGTCCTCCAGCCGACTAGTCTCAAAGGGTCTATTGCTGCCTCGGGCACCTTATGGTCGTTCTCCTGTGAGTGTAGATTTTCGAATCCGACACAAAACTGAAAGGTAATTGTAACGTTCAGAGCCTCTTAATGACGCTGGAACACACAAATTGCGTCGCGATTCAATACATCGTCCTCCAGCCGACCTGTCTCCAAGGGTCTATTGCTGCCTCGGGCACTATATGGTCGTTCTCCTGTGAGTCTAGATTTTCGAATCCGACGCAAAACTGACAGTTAATTGTAACGTTCAGAGCCTCTTAATGACGATGGAACACACAAATTGCGTCGCGATTCAATACATCGTCCACCAGCCGACTTGTCTCTAAGGGGCTATTGCTACCTCGGTCACTCTATCGTCTTTCTCCTATGAGTCTAGTTTTTCGAATGCGAGAAAAAACTGACAGTTAATTGTAACGTTCATAGCCTCTTAATGACGATGGAACACACAATATTGCGTCGCGATTCAATACATCGTCCTCCAGGCGACTTGTCTCGAAGTGTCTAGTGCTGCCACGAGCACCTTATGGTCGTTCTCCTGTGAGTCTATATTTTCGAATCCGACGCAAAACTGACAGTTATTTGCAACGTTCAGAGCCTCTTAATGACCATGGAACACACAAATTGCGTCGCGATTCAATACATCGTCCTCCAGCCGAATTGTCTGCAAGGGTCTAGTGCTGCCTCGGGCACCTCTTGGTCATTCTCCTGTGAGTCTAGTTTTTCGAATCCGACACAAAACTGACGGCTGATTGTAACGTTCAGAGCCTCTTAATGACGATGGAACACTCAAATTGCGTCGGGATTCAATACATCGTCCTCTAGCCGACCTGTCTCCAAGGGTCTATTGCTGCCTCGGGCACCTTAACGTCGTTCTCCTGTGAGTCTAGTTTTCCGAATCCGACGCCAAACTGACAGTTAATTGTAACGTTCAGATCCTCTTAATGACGATGGAACACACAAATAGCGTCGAGATTCAATACATCGTCCTACAGCCGACTTGTCTCCGAGGTACGATTGCTGCCGCGGGCACCTTTTTGTCGTTCTCCTATGAGTCTAGTTTTTCGAATCCGGCGCAAAACTAACAGTTAATTGTAACGTTCCGAGCCTCTTAATGACGATGAAACACACAAATTGCGTCGCGATTCAATACATCGTCCTCCAGCCGACCTGTCTCCAAGGGTCTATTGCTGCCTCGGGCACCTGATGGTCGTTCTCCTGTGAGTCTTGTTTTTCGAATCCGACGCAAAACTGACAGTTCATTGTAACGTTCAGAGCCTCTTAATGACGATGGAACACACAAATTGCGTCGAGATTCAATCTATCGTCCTACAGCCGTCCTGTCTCCAAGGGTCTATTGCTGCCTCGGGCACCTTATGGTCGTTCTCCTGTGAGTCTAGTTTTCCGAATACGACGCAAAACTGGAAGGTAATTGTAACGTTCAGAGCCTCTTAATGACGATGGAACACACAAATTGCGTCGCGATTCAATACATCGTCCACCAGCCGACTTGTCTCTAAGGGGCTATTGCTACCTCGGTCACTCTATCGTCTTTCTCCTATGAGTCTACTTTTCCGAATGCGACAAAAAACTGACAGTTATTTGTAACGTTCAGAGCCTCTTAATGACGATGGAACAGACAATATTGCGTCGCGATTCAATACATCGTCCTCCAGGCGACTTGTCTCGAAGGGTCTAGTGCTGCCACGAGCACCTTGTGGTCGTTCTCCTGTGAGTCTAGATTTTCGAATCCGACGCAAAACTGGCAGTTAATTGCAACGTTCAGAGCCTCTTAATGACGATGGAACACACAAACTGCGTCGCCATTCAATGCATCGTCCTCCAGCCGACTTGTCTCCGAGGTACTATTGCTGCCCCGGGCATCTTTTTGTCGTTCTCCTATGAGTCTAGTTTTTCGAATCCGGCGCAAAACTGACAGATAATTGTAACGTTCAGAGCCTCTTAATGACGATGAAACACACAAATTGCGTCGCGATTCAATACATCGTCCTCCAGCCGACCTGTCTCCAAGGGTCTATTGCTGCCTCGGGCACCTTTTGGTCGTTCTCCTGTGAGTCTAATTTTTCGAATCCGACGCAAAACTGACAGTTGATTGTAACGTTCAGTGCCTGTTAATGACGATGGAACACACAAATTGCGTCGCGATTCAATACATCGTCCTCCAGCCGACTTGTCTCAAAGGGTCTATTGCTGCCTCGGGCACCTTATGGTCGTTCTCCTGTGAGTCTAGATTCTCGAATCCGACGCAAAACTGAAAGGTAATTGTAACGTTCAGAGCCTCTTTTTGACGATGGAACTTGCGTCGCGATGCAATACATCGTCCTCCAGCATAATTGTCTCCAAGGGTCTATTGCTGCCTCGGGCGCCTTATGGTCGTTCTCCTGTGAGTCTAGATTTTCGAATCCGATGCAAAACTGACAGTTAATTGTAACGTTCAGAGCCTCTTAATGACGATGGAACACACAAATTGCGTCGCGATTCAATACATCGTCCTCCAGCCGACTTGTCTCCAAGGGTCTATTGCTGCCTCGGGCACCTCATGGTCGTTCTGCTGTGAGTCTAGTTTTCCGAATACGACGCATAACTGACAGTTAATTGTAACGTTCAAAGCCTGTTAATAACGATGGAACACACAAATTGCGTCATGATTCAGTACATCGTCCTCAAGCCGACTTGTCTCCGAGCTACTATTGCTGCCCCGGGCACCTTTTGGAGTTCTCCTAGGAGTGTAGTTTTTCGAATCCGGCGCAAAACTGACAGTTAATTGTAACGTTCAGAGCCTCTTAATGACGATGGAACACACAAATTGCGTCGCGATTCAATACATCGTCCACCAGCCGACATGTCTCTAAGGGTCTATTGCTACCTCGGTCACTCTATGGTCTTTCTCCTATGAGTCTAGTTTTTCGAATGCGACAAAAAACTGACAGTTAATTGTAACATTCAGAGCCTCTTAATGACGATGGAACACACAATATTGCGTCGCGATTCAATACATCGTCCTCCAGGCGACTTGTCTCAAAGGGTCTAGTGCTGCCACGAGCACCTTATGGTCGTTCTCCTGTGAGTCTAGATTTTCGAATCCGACGCAAAACTGGCAGTTAATTGCAGCGTTCAGAGCCTCTTAACGTTGATGGAACACACAAACTGCGTCGCCATTCAATACATCGTCCTCCAGCCGACTTGGGGGTCCTTGGGGGTCTATTGCTGCCTCGGGCACCATATGGTCGTTCTCCTGTGAGTCTAGTTTTCCGAATACGACGCATAAGTGACAGTTAATTGTAACGTTCAGTGCCTCTTAACGACGATGGAACACACAAATTGCGTCGAGATACAATACATCGTCCTACAGCCGACCTGTCTCCAAGGGTTTCTTGCTGCCTCGGGCACCTTATGGTCGTTCTCCTGTGAGTCTAGTTTTCCGAATACGACGCAAAACTGACAGTTAATTGTAACGTTCAGAGCCTCTTAATGACGATGGAACACACAAATTGCGTCGCGATTCAATACATCGTCCACCAGCCGACATGTCTCTAAGGGGCTATTGTTACCTCGGTCACTCTATCGTCTTTCTCCTATGAGTCTAGTTTTGCGAATGCGACAATAAACTGACAGTTAATTGTAACGTTCATAGCCTCTTAATGACGATGGAACACCCAATATTGCGTCGCGATTCAATACCTCGTCCTCCAGGCGACTTGTCTCGAAGTGTCTAGTGCTGCCACGAGCACCTTATGGTCGTTCTCCTGTGAGTCTAGATTTTCGAATCCGACGCAAAACTGACAGTTAATTGCAACGTTCAGAGCCTCTTAATGACCATGGAACACACAAATTGCGTCGCGATTCAATACATCGTCCTCCAGCCGAATTGTCTGCAAGGGTCTAGTGCTGCCTCGGGCACCTTATGGTCGTTCTCCTGTGAGTCTAGTTTTTCGAATCCGACGCAAAACTGACAGTTAATTGTAACGTTCAGAGCCTCTTAATGACGATGGAACACACAAATTGCGTCGCGATTCAATACATCGTCCACCAGCCGACATGTCTCTAAGGGTCTATTGCTACCTCGGTCACTCTATGGTCTTTCTCCTATGAGTCTAGTTTTTCGAATGCGACAAAAAACTGACATTTAATTGTAACGTTCATTGCCTCTTAATGACGATGGAACACACAAATTGCGTCGCGATTCAATACATCGTCCTCCAGCCGACCTGTCTCCAAGGGTCCATTGCTGCCTCGGGCACCTCTTGGTCATTCTCCTGTGAGTCTAGTTTTTCGAATCTGACGCAAAACTGACGGCTGATTGTAACGTTCAGAGCCTCTTAATGACGATGGAACACACAAATTGCGTCGGGATTCAATACATCGTCCTCTAGCCGACCTGTCTCCAAGGGTCTATTGCTGCCTCGGGCACCTTAACGTCGTTCTCCTGTGAGTCTAGTTTTCCGAATCCGACGCCAAACTGACAGTTAATTGTAACGTTCAGAGCCTCTTAATGACGATGGAACACACAAATTGCGTCGCGATTCAATACATCGTCCTCCAGCCGACTTGTCTGCGAGGTACGATTGCTGCCGCGGGCACCTTTTTGTCGTTCTCCTATGAGTCTAGTTTTTCGAATCCGGCGCAAAACTGACAGTTAATTGTAACGTTCAGAGCCTCTTAATAACGATGAAACACACAAATTACGTCGCGATTCAATACATCGTCCTCCAGCCGACCTGTCTCCAAGGGTCTATTGCTGCCTCGGGCACCTTATGGTCGTTCTCCTGTGAGTCTAGTTTTTCGAATCCGACGAAAAACTGACAGTTAATTGTAACGTTCAGAGCCTCTTAATGACGATGGAACACACAAATTGCGTCAAGATTCAATATATCGTCCTACAGCCGTCCTGTCTCCAAGGTTCTATTGCTCCCTCGGGCACCTTATGGTCGTTCTCCTGTGAGTCTAGTTTTCCGAATACGACGCAAAACTGACAGTTAATTGTAACGTTCAGAGCCTATTAATGACGATGGAACACACAAATTGCGTCGAGATTCAATACATCGTCCTACAGCCGTCCTGTCTGCAAGGGTCTATTGCTGCCTCGGGCACCTTATGGCCGTTCTCCTGTGAGTCTAGTTTTCCGAATACGACGCTAAACTGACAGTTTATTGTAACGTTCAGAGCCTCTTAATGACGATGGAACACACAAATTACGTCGCGATTCAATACATCGTCCTCCAGCCGACTTGTCTTCGAGGTACTATTGCTGCCCCGGGCACCTTTTTGTCGTTCTCCTATGAGTCTAGTTTTTCGAATCCGGCGCAAAACTGACAGTTAATTGTAACGTTCAGAGCCTCTTAATGACGATGGAACACTCAAATTGCGTCGCGATTAATACATCGTTCTCCAGCCGACTTGTCTCCAAGAGTCTATTGCTGCTTCGGGCACCTTATGGTCGTTCTCCTGTGAGTCCAGATTTTCGAATCCGACGCAAAACTGACAGTTAATTGTAACGTTCAGTGCCTGTTAATGACGATGGAACACACAAATTGCGTCGCGATTCAATACATCGTCCTCCAGCCGACTTGTCTCAAAGGGTCTATTGCTGCCTCGGGCACCTTATGGTCGTTCTCCTGTGAGTCTAGATTTTCGAATCCGACGCAAAACTGACAGTTAATTGTAACGTTCAGAGCCTCTTAATGACGATGGAACACACAAATTGCGTCGCGATGCAATACATCGTCCTCCAGCCGACTTGTCTCCGAGGTACTATTGCTGCCCCGGGCACCTTTTGGTCGTTCTCCTAGGAGTGTAGTTTTTCGAATCCGGCGCAAAACTGACAGTTAATTGTAACGTTCAGAGCCTCTTAATGACGATGGAACACAGAAATTGCGTCGCGATTCAATACATCGACCTCCAGCCGACCTGTCCCCAAGGGTCTATTGCTGCCTCGGGCACTTTATGGTCGTTCTCCTGTGAGTCTAGATTTTCGAATCCGACGCAAAACTGACAGTTAATTGTAACGTTCAGAGCCTCTTAATGACGATGGAACACATAAATTGCGTCGCGATTCAATACATCGTCCACCAGCCGACTTGTCTCTAAGGGGCTATTGCTACCTCGGTCACTCTATCGTCTTTCTCCTATGAGTCTACTTTTCCGAATGCGACAAAAAACTGACAGTTAATTGTAACGTTCAGAGCCTCTTAATGACGATGGAACAGACAATATTGCGTCGCGATTCAATACATCGTCCTCCAGGCGACTTGTCTCAAAGGGTCTAGTGCTGCCACGAGCACCTTATGGTCGTTCTCCTGTGAGTCTAGATTTTCGAATCCTACGCAAAACTGGCAGTTAATTGCAACGTTCAGAGCCTCTTAATGACGATGGAACACACAAACTGCGTCGCCATTCAATACATCGTCCTCCAGCCGACTTGTCTCCGAGGTACTATTGCTGCCCCGGTCACCTTTTGGTCGTTCTCCTAGGAGTGTAGTTTTTCGTATCCGGCGCAAAACTGACAGTTAATTGTAACGTTCAGAGCCTCTTAATGACGATGGAACACACAAATTGCGTCGCGATTCAATACATCGTCCTCCAGCCGCCCTGTTTCCAAGGGTCTATTGCTGCCTCGGGCACCTTATGGTCGTTCTCCTGTGAGTCTAGTTTTCCGAATCCGACGCAAAACTGACAGTTAATTGTAAGGTTCAGAGCCTCTTAATGAAGATGGAACACACAAATTGCGTCGCAATTCAATACATCGTCCACCAGCCGCTTCTCTCTAAGGGTCTATTGCTACCTCGGTCACTCTATCGTGTTTCTCCTATGAGTCTAGTTTTTCGAATGCGACAAAAAACTGACAGTTAATTGTAACGTTCAGAGCCTCTTAATGACGATGGAACACACAAATTGCGTCGCGATTCAGTACATCGTCCTCCAGCCGACTTTTCTCCGAGGTACTATTTCTGCCCCGGGCACCTTTTGGTCGTTCTCCTAGGAGTGTAGTATTTCGTATCCGACGCAAAACTGACAGCTAATTGTAACGTTCAGAGCCTCTTAATGACGAGGAACACACAAATTGCGTCGCGATTCAAAACATAGTCGTCCAGCCGACTTGTCTCCAAGGGTCTCTTGCTACCTCGGTCACCGTATTGTCGTTCTGTTATGAGTCTAGTTTTTCAAATGCGACGCAAAACTGACAGTTTATTGTAACGTTCAGAGCCTCTTAATGACGATGGAACACACAAAATACTTCGCGATTCAATACATCGTCCTCGAGCCGACCTGTCTCGAAGGGTCTATTGCTGCCTCGGGCACCTTATGGTCGTTCTCCTGTGAGTCTAGTTTTTCGAATCCGACGCAAAACTGGCAGTTAATTGTAACGTTCAGAGCCTCTTAATGACGATGTAAAACACAAATTGCGTCGAGATTCAATACATCGTCCTCCTGCCGACTTCTCTTGTGGGTCTATTGTCACCTGAGGCACCCTATGCTGGTTCTCCTGTGATTCTACTTTTTCGTATCCGACGCAAAACTGATAGTTAATTGTAACGTTCAGAGCCTCTTAATGGCGATGGACAACACAAATTGCGTCGCGATTCAATACATCGTCCTATAGCCGACTTGTCTCCAAGGGTCTATTTCTGCCTCGGGTACCTTATGGTCATTCTCCTGTGAGTCTAGTTTTTCGAATCCGACGCAAAACTGGCGGCTAATTGTAACGTTCAGAGCCTCTTAATGACGATGGAACACACAAATTGCGTCGCGCTGCAATACATCGTCCTCCAGCCGAATTGTCTCCAAGGGTCTATTGCTGCCTCGGGCTTCTTATGGTCGTTCTCCTGTGAGTCTAGATTTTCGAATCCGACGCAAAACTAACAGTTAATTGTAACGTTCAGAGCCTCTTAATGACGATGGAACACACAAATTGCGTCGCGATTCAATACATCGTCCTCCAGCCGACTTGTCTCCAAGGGTCTATTGCTGCCTCGGGCACCTTATGGTCGTTCTGCTGTGAGTCTAGTTTTCCGAATACGACGCAAAACTGACAGTTAATTGTAACGTTCAAAACCTCTTAATAACGATGGAACACACAAATTGCGTCGCGATTCAATACATCGTCCTCCAGCCGACTTGTCTCCGAGGTACTATTGCTGCCCCGGGCACCTTTTGGTCGTTCTCCTAGGAGTGTAGTTATTCGAATCCGGCGCAAAACTGACAGTTAATTGTAACGTTCAGAGCCTCTTAATGACGATCGAACAAAAAAATTGCGTCGCGATTCAATACATCGTCCTCCAGCCGACCTGTCTCCAAGGGTCTATTGCTGCCTCGGGCACTTTATGGTCGTTCTCCTGTGGGTCTAGGTTTTCGAATCCGACGCAAAACTGACAGTTAATTGTAACGGTCAGAGCCTCTTAATGACGATGGAACACACAAATTGCGTCGCGATTCAATACATCGTCCACCAGCCGACATGTCTCTAAGGGGCTATTGCTACCTCGGTCACTCTATCGTCTTTCTCCTATGAGTCTAGTTTTTCGAATGCGACAAAAAACTGAAAGTTAATTTAACGTTCATAGCGTCTTAATGACGATGGAACACACAATATTGCGTCGCGATTCAATACATCGTCCTCCAGGCGACTTGTCTCGAAGTGTCTAGTGCTGCCACGAGCACCTTATGGTCGTTCTCCTGTGAGTCTAGATTTTCGAATCCGACGCATAACTGACAGTTAATTGTAACGTTCAAAACCTCTTAATAACGATGGAACACACAAATTGCGTCGCGATTCAATACATCGTCCTCCAGCCGACATGTCTCCGAGGTACTATTGCTGCCTCGGGCACTTTATGGTCGTTCTCCTGTGGGTCTAGATTTTCGAATCCGACGCAAAACTGACAGTTAATTGTAACGTTCAGAGCCTATTAATGACGATGGAACACACAAATTGCGTCGAGATTCAATACATCGTCCTACAGCCGTCCTGTCTCCAAGGGTCTATTGCTGCCTCGGGCACTTCCAGCCGACTTGTCTCTAAGGGTCTATTGCTACCTCGGTAACCCTATCGTCTTTCTCCTATGAGTCTAGTTTTTCGAATGCGACAAAAAACTGTTTAGTCTAGTTTATCGAATCCGGCGCAAAACTGACAGTTAATTGTAACGTTGAGAGCCTGTTAATGACGATGGAACACACAAATTGCGTCGCGATTCAATACATCGTCCTCCAGCCGTCTTGTCTCCAAGGGTCTAGTGCTGCCTCGGGCACCTTATGGTCGTTCTTCTGTGAGTCTATATTTTCGAATCCGACGCAAAACTGACAGTTAATTGTAACGTTCAGAGCCTCTTAATGACGATGGAACACACAAATTGCGTCGAGGTTCAATACATCTACCTACAGCCGTCCTGTCTCCTAGGGTCTATTGCTGCCTCGGGCACCTTATGGTCGTCCTCCTGTGAGTCTAGTTTTCCGAATACGACGCAAAACTAACGGTTAATTGTAACGTTCAGAGCCTCTTAATGACGATGGAACACACAAATTCCGTCGCGATTCAGTACATCGTACTCCAGCCGACTTTTCTCCGAGGTACTGTTGCTGCCCCGGGCACCTTTTGGTGGTTCTCCTATGAGTCTAGTTTTTCGAATCCGGCGCAAAACTGACAGTTTATTGTAACGTTCAGAGCCTCTTAATGACGATGAAACACACAAATTGCGTCGCGATTCAATACATCGTCCTCCAGCCGACTTGTCTCTAAGGGTCTATTGCTACCTCGGTCACAATATCGTCTTTCTCCTATGAGTCTAGTTTTTCGAATGCGACAAAAAACTGACAGTTAATTGTAACGTTCAGAGCCTCTTAATGACGATGGAACACACAAATTGCGTCGCGATTCAATACATGTTCCTCCAGCCGACTTGTCTCCGAGGTACGATTGCTGCCGCGGGCACCTTTTTGTCGTTCTCCTATGAGTCTAGTTTTTCGAATCCGGCGCAAAACTGACAGTTAATTGTAACGTTCAGAGCCTCTTAATGACGATGAAACACACAAATTGCGTCGCGATTCAATACATCGTCCTCCAGCCGACCTGTCTCCAAGGGTCTATTGCTGCCTCGGGCACCTTATGGTCGTTCTCCTGTGAGTCTAGTTTTTCGAATCCGACGCAAAACTGACAGTTAATTGTAACGTTCAGAGCCTCTTAATGACGATGGAACACACAAATTGCGTCGAGATTCAAGATATCGTCTTACAGCCGTCCTGTCTCCAAGGGTCTATTGCTGCCTCGGGCACCTTATGGTCGTTCTCCTGTGAGTCTAGTTTTCCGAATACGACGCAAAACTGACAGTTAATTGTAACGTTCAGAGCCTATTAATGACGATGGAACACACAAATTGCGTCGAGATTCAATACATCGTCCTACAGCCGTCCTGTCTGCAAGGGTCTATTGCTGCCTCGGGCACCTTATGGTCGTTCTCCTGTGAGTCTAGTTTCCCGAATACGACGCAAAACTGACAGTTTATTGTAACGTTCAGAGCCTCTTAATGACGATGGAACACACAAATTACGTCGCGATTCAATACATCGTCCCCCAGCCGACTTGTCTCCGAGTACTATTGCTGCCCCGGGCACCTTTTTGTCGTTCTCCTATGAGTCTAGTTTTTCGAATCCGGCGCAAAACTGACAGTTAATTGTAACGTTCAGAGCCTCTTAATGACGATGGAACACACAAATTGCGTCGCGATTAATACATCGTCCTCCAGCCGACTTGTCTCCAAGAGTCTATTGCTGCCTCGGGCACCTTATGGTCGTCCTCCTGTGAGTCTACATTTTCGAATCCGACGCAAAACTGACAGTTAATTGTAACGTTCAGTGCCTGTTAATGACGATGGAACACACAAATTGCGTCGCGATTCAATACATCGTCCTCCAGCCGACTTGTCTCAAAGGGTCTATTGCTGCCTCGGGCACCTTATGGTCGTTCTCCTGTGAGTCTAGATTTTCGAATCCGACGCAAAACTGGAAGGTAATTGTAACGTTCAGAGCCTCTTAATGACGATGGAACACACAAATTGCGTCGCGATGCAATACATCGTCCTCCAGCCGAATTGTCTCCAAGGGTCTATTGCTGCCTCGGGCGCCTTATGGTCGTTCTCCTGTGATTCTAGATTTTCGAATCCGACGCAAAACTGACAGTTAATTGTAACGTTCAGAGCCTCTCAATGACGATGGAACACACAAATTGCGTCGCGATTCAATACATCGTCCACCAGCCGACTTGTCTCTAAGGGGCTATTGCTACCTCGGTCACTCTATCGTCTTTCTCCTATGAGTCTAGTTTTCCGAATGCGACAAAAAACTGACAGTTAATTGTAACGTTCAGAGCCTCTTAATGACGATGGAACAGACAATATTGCGTCGCGATTCAATACATCGTCCTCCAGGCGACATGTCTCGAAGGGTCTAGTGCTGCCACGAGCACCTTTTTGTCGTTGTCCTGTGAGTCTAGATTTTCGAATCCGGCGCAAAACTGGCAGTTAATTGCAACGTTCACAGCCTCTTAATGACGATGGAACACACAAACTGCGTCGCCATTCAATACATCGTCCTCCAGCCGACTTGTCTCCGAGGTACTATTGCTGCCCCGGGCACCTTTTTGTCGTTCTCCTATGAGTCTAGTTTTTCGAATCCGGCGCAAAACTGACAGTTAATTGTAACGTTCAGAGCCTCGTAATGACGATGAAACACACAAATTGCGTCGCGATTCAATACATCGTCCACCAGCCGACCTGTCTCCAAGGGTCTATTGCTGCCTCGGGCACCTTTTGGTCGTTCTCCTGTGAGTCTAGTTTTTCGAATCCGACAAAAAACTGACAGTTAATTGTAACGTTCAGAGCCTCTTAATGACGATGGAACACACAAATTGCGTCGAGATTCAATATATCGTCCTACAGCCGTCCTGTCTGCAAGGGTCTATTGCTGCCTCGGGCACCTTATGGTCGTTCTCCTGTGAGTCTAGTTTTCCGAATACGACGCAAAACTGACAGTTTATTGTAACGTTCAGAGCCTCTTAATGGCGATGGAACACACAAATTACGTTGCGATTCAATACATCGTCCTCCAGCCGACTTGTCTCCGAGGTACTACTGCTGCCCCGGGCACCTTTTTGTCGTTCTCCTATGAGTCTAGTTTTTCGAATCCGGCGAAAACTGACAGTTAATTGTAAGGTTCAGAGCCTCTTAATGACGATGGAACACACAAATTGCGTCGCGATTAATACATCGTCCTCCAGCCGACTTGTCTCCAAGAGTCTATTGCTGCCTCGGGCACCTTATGGTCGTTCTCCTGTGAGTCTAGATTTTCGAATCCGAAGCAAAACTGACAGTTAATTGTAACGTTCAGTGCCTGTTAATGACGATGTACACACAAATTGCGTCGCGATTCAATACATCGTCCTCCAGCCGACTTGTCTCAAAGGGTCTATTGCTGCCTCGGGCACCTTATGGTCGTTCTCCTGTGAGTCTAGATTTTCGAATCCGACGCAAAACTGAAAGGTAATTGTAACGTTCAGAGCCTCTTAATGACGATGGAACACACAAATAGCGTCGCGATGCAATACATCGTCCTCCAGCCGAATTGTCTCCAAGGGTCTATTGCTGCCTCGGGCGCCTTATGGTCGTTCTCCTGTGAGTCTAGATTTTCGAATCCGAAGCAAAACTGACAGTTATATGTAACGTTCAGAGCCTCTTAATGACGATGGAACACACAAATTGCGTCGCGATTCAATACATCGTCCTCCAGCCGACTTGTCTCCAAGGGTCTATTGCTGCCTCGGGCACCTTATTGTCGTTCTGCTGTGAGTCTAGTTTTCCGAATACGACGCATAACTGAAAGTTAATTGTAACGTTCAAAGCCTGTTAATAGCGATGGAACACACAAATTGCGTCGCGATTCAATACATCGTCCTCCAGCCGACTTGTCTCCGAGGTACTATTGCTGCCCCGGGCACCTTTTGGTCGTTCTCCTAGGAGTGTAGTTTTTCGAATCCGGCGCAAAACTGACAGTTAATTGTAACGTTCAGAGCCTCTTAATGACGATGGAACACACAAATTGCGTCGCGATTCAATACATCGTCCTCCAGCCGACCTGTCCCCAAGGGTCTATAGCTGCCTCGGGCACTTTATGGTCGTTCTCCTGTGAGTCTAGATTTTCGAATCCGACGCAAAACTGACAGTTAATTGTAACGTTCAGAGCCTCTTAATGACGATGGAACACACAAATTGCGTCGCGATTCAATACATCGTCCACCAGCCGACTTGTCTCTAAGGGTCTATTGCTACCTCGGTCACTCTATCGTCTTTCTCCTATGACTCTAGTTTTTCGAATGCGACAAAAAACTGACAGTTAATTGTAACGTTCAGAGCCTCTCAATGACGATGGAACAGACAATATTGCGTCGCGATTCAATACATCGTCCTCCAGGCGACTTGTCTCGAAGGGTCTAGTGCTGCCACGAGCACCTTATGGTCGTTCTCCTGTGAGTCTAGATTTTCGAATCCGACGCAAAACTGGCAGTTAATTGCAACGTTCAGAGCCTCTTAATGACGATGGAACACACAAACTGCGTCGCCATACAATACATCGTCCTCCAGCCGACTTGTCTCCAAGGGTCTATTCCTGCCTCGGGCACCATATGGTCGTTCTCCTGTGACTCTAGTTTTCCGAATACGACGCATAACTGACAGTTAATTGTAACGTTCAGTGCCTCTTAATGACGATGGAAAACACAAATTGCGTCGAGATACAATACATCGTCCTACAGCCGACCTGTCTCCAAGGGTTTCTTGCTGCCTCGGGCACCTTATGGTCGTTCTCCAGTGAGCCTAGTTTTCCGAATACGACGCAAAACTGACAGTTAATTGCAACGTTCAGAGCCCCTTAATGACGATGGAACACACAAATTGCGTCGCGATTCAATACATCATCCTCCCGCCGACTTTTCTCCGTGGTACTATTGCTGCCCCGGGCACCTTTTGGTGGTTCTCCTATGAGTCTAGTTTTTCGAATCCGACGCAAAACTGACAGTTAATTGTAACGTTCAGAGCCTCTTAATGACGATGGAACACACAAATTGCGTCGCGATTCAATACATCGTCCTCCAGCCGACTTGTCGCCAAGGGTCTATAGCTGCCTCGGGCACCTTATCGTCGTTCTCCTGTGAGTCTAGTTTTTCGAATCCGACGCAAAACTGACAGTTGTTGTAACGTTCAGAGCCTGTTAATGACGATGGAACACACAATTTGCGTCGAGATGCAATACATCGTCCGACAGCCGACCTGTCTCCAAGTGTCTATTGCTGCCTCGGGCACCTTATGGTCGTTCTGCTGTGAGTCTAGTTTTCCGAATACGAAGCATAACTGACAGTTAATTGTAACGTTCAAAGCCTGTTAATAACGATGGAACACACAAATTGCGTCGCGATTCAATACATCGCCCTCCAGCCGAATTTTCTCCGAGGTACTATTGCTGCCCCGGGCACCTTTTGGTCGTTCTCCTAGGAGTGTAGCTTTTCGAATCCGGCGCAAAACTGACAGTTAATTGTCACGTTCAGAGCCTCTTAATGACGATGGAACACACAAATTGCGTCGCGATTCAATACATCGTCCTCCAGCCGCCCTGTTTCCAAGGGTCTATTGCTGCCTCGGGCACCTTATGGTCGTTCACCTGTGAGTCTAGATTTTCGAATCCGACGCAAAACTGACAGTTAATTGTAATGTTCAGAGCCTCTTAATGAAGATGGAACACACAAATTGCGTCGCGATTCAATACATCGTCCACCAGCCGCTTCTCTCTAAGGGTCTATTGCTACCTCGGTCACTCTATCGTCTTTCTCCTATGAGTCTAGTTTTTCGAATGCGACAAAAGACTGACAGTTAATTGTAACGTTCAGAGCCTCTTAATGACGATGGAACATACAATATTGCGTCGCGATTCAATACATCGTCCTCCAGGCGACTTGTCTCTAAGGGTCTATTGCTGCCACGAGCACCTTGTGGTCGTTCTCCTGTGAGTCTAGATTTTCGAATCCGACGCAAAACTGACAGTTAATTGCAACGTTCAGAGCCTCTTAATGACGATGGAACACACAAACTACGTCGCCATTCAATACATCGTCCTCCAGCCGACTTGTCTCCAAGGGTTTATTGCTGCCTCGGGCACCATATGGTCGTTCTCCTGTGAGTCTAGTATTCCGAATACGACGCATAACTGACAGTTAATTGTAACGTTCAGTGCCTCTTAATGACGATAGAACACCCAAATTGCGTCGAGATCCAATACATCCTCCTATAGCCGACCTGTCTCCAAGGGTATCTTGCTGCCTCGGGCACCTTATGGTCGTTCTCCTGTGTCTAGTTTTTCGAATCCTTCGAAAAACTGAAGTTAATTGCAACGTTCAGAGCCTCTTAATGACGATGGAACACGCAAATTGCGTTAAGATTCAATACATCGTCCTCCAGCCGACTTGTCTCCAAGGGGTCTATTACTGCCCCGGGCAACTTATGGTCGTTCTCCTGTGAGTCTAGATTTTCGAATCCGTCGCAAAACTGGCAGTTAATTGTTACGTACAGAGCCTCTTAATGACGATGGAAAACACAAATTGCGTCGAGATTCAATAGATCGTCTTCCAGCCGACTTGTCTCCGAGGTACTATTGCTGCCCCGGGCTCGTTTTGGTCGTTCTCCTAAGAGTCTAGTTTATCGAATCCGGCGCAAAACTGAGAGTTAATTGTAAAGTTGAGAGCCTCTTAATGACGATGGAACACACAAATTGCGTCGCGATTCAATACATCGTCCTCCGGCCGACTTGTCTCCAAGAGTCTGTTGCTGCCTCGAGCACCTTATGGTCGTTCTCCTGTGAGTCTAGATTTTCGAATCCGACGCAACACTGACAGTTAATTGTAACGTTCAGAGCCTCTTAATGACGATGGAACACACAAATTGCGTCGAGATTCAATACATCGTCCGACAGCCGACCTGTCTCCAAGGGTCTATTGCTGCCTCGGGCACCTTATGGTCGTTCTCCTGTGAGTCTAGTTTTTCGAATCCGACGCAAAACTGACAGTTAATTGTAACGTTCAGAGCCTCTTAATGACGATGGAACACACAAATTGCGTCGCGATTCAATAGATCGTTCTCCAGCCGACTTGTCTCCAAGGGTCTAGTGCTGCCTCGGGCACCTTATGGTCAAGTTTTTCGAATCCGACGCAAAACTGAAAGGTAATTGTAACGTTCAGAGCCTCTTAATGACGATGGAACACACAATTTGCGTCGAGATTCAATACATCGTCCTACAGCCGCCCTGTCTCCAAGGGTCTATTGCTGCCTTGGGCACCTTATGGTCGTTCTCCTGTGAGTCTAGTTTTCCGAATACGACGCAAAACTCACAGTTAATTGTAACGTTCAGTGCCTCTTAATGACGATGGAACACACAAATTGCGTCGCGATTCAGTACATCGTCCTCCAGCCGACTTTTCTCCAAGGGTCTATTGCTGCCTCGGGCACCTAATGGTCGTTCTCCTGTCAGTCTAGTTTTCCGAATACGACGCAAAACTGACAGTTAATTGTAACGTTCAGAGACTCTTAATGACGATGGAACACACAAAATGCGTCGCGATTCAATTCATCATCCTCCAGCCGACTTTTCTCCGAGGTACTATTGCTGCCCCGGGCACCTTTTGGTGGTTCTCCTATGAGTCTAGTTTTTCGAATCCGGCGCAAAACTGACAGTTTATTGTAACGTTCAGAGCCTCTTAATGACGATGGAACACACAAATTGCGTCGCGATTCAATACATCGTCCTCCAGCCGACTTCTCTTGTGGGTCTATTGCCACATCAGGCACCCTATGCTGGTTCTCCTGTGAGTCTACTTTTTCGTATCCGACGCAAAACTGATAGTTAATTGTAACGTTCAGAGCCTCTTAATGACGATGGACCACACAAATTGCGTCGAGATTCAATATATCGTTCTCCAGCCGACTTGTCTCCAAGGGTCGAGTGCTGCCTCTGGCACCTTATGGTCGTTCTTCTGTGAGTCTAGATTTTCGAATCCAGCGCAAAACTGACAGTTAATTGTAACGTTCAGAGCCTCTTAATGACGATGGAACACACAAATTGCGTCGCGATTCAATACATCGTCCTCCAGCCGACCTGTCCCCACGGGTCTATTTCTGCCTCGGGCACCTTATGGTCGTTCTCCTGTGAGTCTAGTTTTTCGAATCCGACGCAAAACTGACAGTTAATTGTAACGTTCAGAGCCTCTTAATGACGATGGACCACACAAATTGCGTCGAGATTCAATACATCGACCTACAGCCGTCCTGTCTCCAAGGGTCTATTGCTGCCTCGGGCACCTTATGATCGTTCTCCTACGAGTCTAGTTTTTCGAATCCGGCGCAAAACTGACAGTTTATTGTAACGTTCAGAGCCTCTTAATGACGATGGAACACACAAATTGCGTCGCGATTCAATACATCGTCCTCCAGCCGGCTTGTCTCCGAGGTACTATTGCTGCCCCGGACACCTATTGGTCGTTCTCCTATGAGTCTAGTTTCCGAATCCGGCGCAAAACTGACAGTTAATTGTATCGTTCAGAGCCTGATAATGACGATGGAACACACAAATTGCTTCGCGATTCAATACATCGTCCTCCAGCCGACTTGTCTCCAAGAGTCTAGTGCTGCCTCGGGCACCTTATGATCGTTCTCCTATGAGTCTAGTTTTTCGAATCCGGCGCAAAACTGACAGTTTATTGTAACGTTCAGAGCCTCTTAATGACGAAGGAACACACAAATTGCGTCGCGATTCAATACATCGTCCTCCAGCCGACCAGTCTCCAAGGGTCTAGTGCTGCCTCGGGCACCTTATGGTCGTTCTCCTGTGAGTCTAGATTTTCGAATCCGACGCAAAACTGACAGTTAATTGTAACGTTCAGAGCCTCTTAATGACGATGGAACACACAAATTGCGTCGCGATTCAATACATCGTCCTCCAGCCGACTTGTCTCTAAGGGTGTATTCCTACCTCGGTCACTCTATTGTCTTTCTCCTATGAGTCTAGTTTTTCGAATGCGACAAAAAACTGACAGTTAATTGTAACGTTCAGAGCCTCTTAATGACGATGGAACACACAATATTGCGTCGCGATTCAATACATCGTCCTCCAGGCGACTTGTCTCGAAGGGTCTAGTGCTGCCTCGAGCACCTTATGGTCGTTCTCCTGTGAGTCTAGATTTTCGAATCCGACGCAAAACTGACAGTTAATTGTAACGTTCAGAGCCTCTTAATGACGATGGAACACACAAACTGCGTCGCCATTCAATACATCGTCCTCCAGCCGACTTGTCTCCAAGGGTCTATTGCTGCCTCGGGTACCTTATGGTCATTCTCTTGTGAGTCTAGTTTTTCGAATCCGACGAAAAACTGAAGTTAATTGCAACGTTCAGAGCCTCTTAATGATGATGGAACACACAAATTGCGCCAAGATTCAATACATCATCCTCCAGCCGACTTTTCTCCGAGGTACTATATTTGCTCCGGGCACCTTTTGGTCGTTCTCCTATCAGTCTAGTTTTTCGTATCCGGCGCACAACTGAAAGGTAATTGTAACGTTCAGAGCCTGTTAATGACGATGGAACACACAAACTGCGTCGCGATTCAATACATCGTCCTCCAGCCGACTTGTCTCCGAGGGGCTATTGCTGCCCCGGGCACCTTATGTCCGTTCTCCTATGTCTAGTTTTTCGAATCCGACGAAAAACTCAAGTTAATTGCAACGTTCAGAGCCTCTTAATGACGATGGAACACACAAATTGCGTCAAGATTCAATACATCGTCCTCCAGCCGACTTATCTCCAAGGGTCTATTGCTGCCACGGGTATCTTATGGTCATTCTCCTGTGAGTCTAGTTTTTCGAATCCGACGAAAAACTGAAAGGTAATTGTAACGTTCAGAGCCTCTTAATGACGATGGAACACACAAATTGCGTCGCGATTCAATACATCGTCCTCCAGCCGACTTGTCTCCAAGGGTCTATTGCTGCCCCTGGCACCTTATGGTCGTTCTTCCGTGAGTCTAGATTTTCGAATCCGACGCAAAACTGACAGTTAATTGTAACGTTCAGAGCCTCTTAATGGCGATGGAACACACATATTGCGTCGCGATTCAATACATCGTCCTCCAGCCGACCTGTCTCCAAGGGTCTATTGCGGCCTCGGGCACCTTATGGTCGTTCTCCTGTGAGTCTAGTTTTTCGAATCCGACGCAAAACTGACAGTTAATTGTAACGTTCAGAGCCTCCTAATGACGATGGAAAACACAAATTGCGTCGAGACTCAATACATCGTCCTACAGCCGTCCTGTCTCCAAGGATCTATTGCTGCCTCGGGCACCTTATGGTCGTTCTCCTGTGAGTCTAGTTTTCCGAATACGACGCAGAACTGACAGTTAATTGTAACGTTCAGAGCCTGTTAATGACGATGGAACACACAAACTGCGTCGCGATTTAATACATCATCCTCCAGCCGAATTTTCTCCGAAGTACTATTGCTGCCCCGGGCACCTTTTGTTTGTTCTCCTATGAGACTACTTTTTCGAATCCGGCGAAAAACTGACAGTTTATTGTAACGTTCAGAGCCTGTTAATGACGATGGAATACACAAATTGCGTCGCGATTCAATACATCGTCCTCCAGCCGACTTGTCTCCGAGGTACTATTGCTGCCCCGGGCACCTTTTGGTCGTTCTCCTATGAGTCTAGTTTTTCGAATCCGGCGCAAAACTGTCAGTTAATTGTAACGTTCAGAGCCTCTTAATGACGATGGAACACACAAACTGCGTCGCGATTCAATACATCGTCCTCCAGCCGACTTGTCTCCAGGAGTCTATTGCTGCCTCGGGCACCTCTGGGTCGTTCTCCTGTGAGTCTAGATTTTCGAATCCGACGCAAAACTGACAGTTAATTGTAACGTTCAGTGCCTCTTAATGACGATGGAACACACAAATTGCGTCGCGATTCAATACATCGTCCTCCAGCCGACTTGTCTCCAAGGGTCTATTGTTGCCTCGGGCACCTTATGGTCGTTCTCCTGTGAGTCTAGATTTTCGAATCCGACGGAAAACTGAAAGGTAGTTGTAACGTTCAGAGCCTCTTAATGACGATAGAACACAAAAATTGCGTCGCGATTCAATACATCGTCCTCCAGCCGACTTTCTCCAAGGTACTATTGCTGCCCCGGGTACCTTTTGGTCGTTCTCCTAGGAGTGTAGTTTTTCGAATCCGGCGCAAAACTGACAGTTAATTGTAACGTTCAGAGCCTCTTAATGACGATGGAACACACAAATTGCGTCGCGATTCAATACATCGTCCTCCAGCCCACCAGTCTCCAAGGGTCTAGTGCTGCCTCGGGCACCTTATGGTCGTTCTCCTGTGAGTCTAGATTTTCGAATCCGACGCAAAACTGACAGTTAATTGTAACGTTCAGAGCCTCTTAATGACGATGGAACACACAAATTGCGTCGCGATTCAATAAATCGTCCTCCAGCCGACTTGTCCCTAAGGGTCTATTCCTACCTCGGTCACTCTATTGTCTTTCTCCTATGAGCCTAGTTTTTCGAATGCGACAAAAAACTGACAGTCAATTGTAACGTTCAGAGCCTCTTAATGACAATGGAACACACAATATTGCGTCGCGATTCAATACATCGTCCTCCAGGCGACTTGTCTCGAAGGGTCTAGTGCTGCCTCGAGCACCTTATGGTCGTTCTCCTGTGAGTCTAGATTTTCGAATCCGACGCAAAACTGACAGTTAATTGTAACGTTCAGAGCCTCTTAGAGACGATGGAACACACAAACTGCGTCGCAATTCAATACATCGTCCTCCAGCCGACTTGTCTCCAAGGGTCTATTGCTGCCACGGGTACCTTATGGTCATTCTCCTGTGAGTCTAGTTTTTCGAATCCGACGAAAAACTGAAAGGTAATTGTAACGTTCAGAGCCTCTTAATGACGATGGAACACACAAATTGCGTCGCGATTCAATACATCGTCCTCCAGCCGACTTGTCTCCAAGGGTCTATTGCTGCCCCGGGCACCTTTTGGTCGTTCTCCTATGAGTCTAGTTTATCGAATCCGGCGCAAAACTGATAGTTAATTGTAACGTTCAGATCCTCTTCATGACGATGGAACACACAAATTGCGTCGCGATTCAATATATCGTTCTCCAGCCGACTTGTCTCCAAGGGTCTAATGCTGCCTCGGGCACCTTATGGTCGTTCTTCCGTGAGTCTAGATTTTCGAATCCGACACAAAACTGACAGTTAATTGTAACGTTCAGAGCCTCTTAATGGCGATGGAACACACATATTGCGTCGCAATTCAATACATCGTCCTCCAGCCGACCTGTCTCCAAGGGTCTATTGCGGCCTCGGGCACCTTATGGTCGTTCTCCTGTGAGTCTAGTTTTTCGAATCCGACGCAAAACTGACAGTTAATTGTAACGTTCAGAGCCTCCTAATGACGATGGAAAACACAAATTGCGTCGAGATTCAATACATCGTCCTACAGCCGTCCTGTCTCCAAGGATCTATTGCTGCCTCGGGCACCTTATGGTCGTTCTTCCGTGAGTCTAGATTTTCGAATCCGACACAAAACTGCCAGTTAATTGTAACGTTCAGAGCCTCTTAATGGCGATGGAACACACATATTGCGTCGCAATTCAATACATCGTCCTCCAGCCGACCTGTCTCCAAGGGTCTAATGCTGCCTCGGGCACCTTATGGTCGTTCTTCCGTGAGTCTAGATTTTCGAATCCGACACAAATCTGACAGTTAATTGTAACGTTCGGAGCCTGTTATTGACGATGGAACACACAAACTGCGTCGCGATTTAATACATCATCCTCCAGCCGAATTTTCTCCGAGGTACTATTGCTGACCCGGGCACCTTTTGTTTGTTCTCCTATGAGACTACTTTTTCGAATCCGGCGAAAAACTGACAGTTTATTGTAACGTTCAGAGCCTCTTAATGACGATGGAATACACAAATTGCGTCGCGATTCAATACATCGTCCTCCAGCCGACTTGTCTCCGAGGTAGTATTGCTGCCCCGGGCACCTTTTGTTCGTTCTCCTATGAGTCTAGTTTTTCGAATCCGGCGCAAAACTGACAGTTAATTGTAACGTTCAGAGCCTCTTAATGACGATGGAACACACAAACTGCGTCGCGATTCAATACATCGTCCTCCAGCCAACTTTTCTCCGAGGTACTATTGCTGCCCCGGGCACCTTTTGGTGGTTCTCCTATGAGTGTAGTTTTTCGAATCCGGCGCAAAACTGACAGTTTATTGTAACGTTCAGAGCTTCTTAATGACGATGGAACACACAAATTGCGTCGCGATTCAATACATCGTCATCCAGCCGACTTGTCTCCGAGGTACTATTTTGCCCCGGGCACCTTTTGGTCGTTCTCCTATGAGTCTAGTTTTTCGAATCCGGCGCACAACTGAAAGGTAATTGTAACGTTCAGAGCCAGTTAATGACGATGTAACACACAAACTGCGTCGCGATTCAATACATCGTCCTCCAGCCGACCTGTCTCCGAGGGGCTATTGCTGCCCCGGGCACCTTATGTCCGTTCTCCTATGTCTAGTTTTTCGAATCCGACGAAAAACTCAAGTTAATTGCAACGTTCAGAGCCTCTTAATGACGATGGAACACACAAATTGCGTCAAGATTCAATACATCGTCCTCCAGCCGACTTATCTCCAAGGGTCTATTGCTGCCACGGGTATCTTATGGTCATTCTCCTGTGAGTCTAGTTTTTCGAATCCGACGAAAAACTGAAAGGTAATTGTAACGTTCAGAGCCTCTTAATGACGATGGAACACACAAATTGCGTCGCGATTCAATACATCGTCCTCCAGCCGACTTGTCTCCAAGGGTCTATTGCTGCCCCGGGCACCTTATGGTCGTTCTTCCGTGAGTCTAGATTTTCGAATCCGACGCAAAACTGACAGTTAATTGTAACGTTCAGAGCCTCTTAATGGCGATGGAACACACATATTGCGTCGCGATTCAATACATCGTCCTCCAGCCGACCTGTCTCCAAGGGTCTATTGCGGCCTCGGGCACCTTATGGTCGTTCTCCTGTGAGTCTAGTTTTTCGAATCCGACGCAAAACTGACAGTTAATTGTAACGTTCAGAGCCTCCTAATGACGATGGAAAACACAAATTGCGTCGAGATTCAATACATCGTCCTACAGCCGTCCTGTCTCCAAGGATCTATTGCTGCCTCGGGCACCTTATGGTCGTTCTCCTGTGAGTCTAGTTTTCCGAATACGACGCAGAACTGACAGTTAATTGTAACGTTCAGAGCCTGTTAATGACGATGGAACACACAAACTGCGTCGCGATTTAATACATCATCCTCCAGCCGACTTGTCTCCGAGGTACTATTGCTGCCCCGGGCACCTTTTGGTCGTTCTCCTATGAGTCTAGTTTTTCGAATCCGGCGCAAAACTGTCAGTTAATTGTAACGTTCAGAGCCTCTTAATGACGATGGAACACACAAACTGCGTCGCGATTCAATACATCGTCCTCCAGCCGACTTGTCTCCAGGAGTCTATTGCTGCCTCGGGCACCTCTGGGTCGTTCTCCTGTGAGTCTAGATTTTCGAATCCGACGCAAAACTGAGAGTTAATTGTAACGTTCAGTGCCTCTTAATGACGATGGAACACACAAATTGCGTCGCGATTCAATACATCGTCCTCCAGCCGACTTGTCTCCAAGGGTCTATTGTTGCCTCGGGCACCTTATGGTCGTTCTCCTGTGAGTCTAGATTTTCGAATCCGACGCAAAACTGAAAGGTAGTTGTAACGTTCAGAGCCTCTTAATGACGATGGAACACAAAAATTGCGTCGCGATTCAATACATCGTCCTCCAGCCGACTTTCTCCAAGGTACTATTGCTGCCCCGGGTACCTTTTGGTCGTTCTCCTAGGAGTGTAGTTTTTCGAATCCGGCGCAAAACTGACAGTTAATTGTAACGTTCAGAGCCTCTTAATGACGATGGAACACACAAATTGCGTCGCGATTCAATACATCGTCCTCCAGCCCACCAGTCTCCAAGGGTCTAGTGCTGCCTCGGGCACCTTATGGTCGTTCTCCTGTGAGTCTAGATTTTCGAATCCAACGCAAAACTGACAGTTAATTGTAACGTTCAGAGCCTCTTAATGACGATGGAACACACAAATTGCGTCGCGATTCAATAAATCGTCCTCCAGCCGACTTGTCCCTAAGGGTCTATTCCTACCTCGGTCACTCTATTGTCTTTCTCCTATGAGCCTAGTTTTTCGAATGCGACAAAAAACTGACAGTCAATTGTAACGTTCAGAGCCTCTTAATGACAATGGAACACACAATATTGCGTCGCGATTCAATACATCGTCCTCCAGGCGACTTGTCTCGAAGGGTCTAGTGCTGCCTCGAGCACCTTATGGTCGTTCTCCTGTGAGTCTAGATTTTCGAATCCGACGCAAAACTGACAGTTAATTGTAACGTTCAGAGCCTCTTAATGACGATGGAACACACAAACTGCGTCGCAATTCAATACATCGTCCTCCAGCCGACTTGTCTCCAAGGGTCTATTGCTGCCACGGGTACCTTATGGTCATTCTCCTGTGAGTCTAGTTTTTCGAATCCGACGAAAAACTGAAAGGTAATTGTAACGTTCAGAGCCTCTTAATGACGATGGAACACACAAATTGCGTCGTGATTCAATACGTCGTCCTCCAGCCGACTTGTCTCCAAGGGTCTATTGCTGCCCCGGGCACCTTTTGGTCGTTCTCCTATGAGTCTAGTTTATCGAATCCGGCGCAAAACTGATAGTTAATTGTAACGTTCAGAGCCTCTTCATGACGATGGAACACACAAATTGCGTCGCGATTCAATATATCGTTCTCCAGCCGACTTGTCTCCAAGGGTCTAATGCTGCCTCGGGCACCTTATGGTCGTTCTTCCGTGAGTCTAGATTTTCGAATCCGACACAAAACTGACAGTTAATTGTAACGTTCAGAGCCTCTTAATGGCGATGGAACACACATATTGCGTCGCAATTCAATACATCGTCCTCCAGCCGACCTGTCTCCAAGGGTCTATTGCGGCCTCGGGCACCTTATCGTCGTTCTCCTGTGAGTCTAGTTTTTCGAATCCGACGCAAAACTGACAGTTAATTGTAACGTTCAGAGCCTCCTAATGACGATGGAAAACACAAATTGCGTCGAGATTCAATACATCGTCCTACAGCCGTCCTGTCTCCAAGGATCTATTGCTGCTCGGGCACCTTATGGTCGTTCTTCCGTGAGTCTAGATTTTCGAATCCGACACAAAACTGACAGTTAATTGTAACGTTCAGAGCCTCTTAATGGCGATGGAACACACATATTGCGTCGCAATTCAATACATCGTCCTCCAGCCGACCTGTCTCCAAGGGTCTAATGCTGCCTCGGGCACCTTATGGTCGTTCTTCCGTGAGTCTAGATTTTCGAATCCGACACAAAACTGACAGTTAATTGTAACGTTCGGAGCCTGTTAATGACGATGGAACACACAAACTGCGTCGCGATTTAATACATCATCCTCCAGCCGAATTTTCTCCGAGGTACTATTGCTGACCCGGGCACCTTTTGTTTGTTCTCCTATGAGACTACTTTTTCGAATCCGGCGAAAAACTGACAGTTTATTGTAACGTTCAGAGCCTCTTAATGACGATGGAATACACAAATTGCGTCGCGATTCAATACATCGTCCTCCAGCCGACTTGTCTCCGAGGTACTATTGCTGCCCCGGGCACCTTTTGTTCGTTCTCCTATGAGTCTAGTTTTTCGAATCCGGCGCAAAACTGACAGTTAATTGTAACGTTCAGAGCCTCTTAATGACGATGGAACACACAAACTGCGTCGCGATTCAATACATCGTCCTCCAGCCGACTTTTCTCCGAGGTACTATTGCTGCCCCGGGCACCTTTTGGTGGTTCTCCTATGAGTGTAGTTTTTCGAATCCGGCGCAAAACTGACAGTTTATTGTAACGTTCAGAGCTTCTTAATGACGATGGAACACACAAATTGCGTCGCGATTCAATACATCGTCATCCAGCCGACTTGTCTCCGAGGTACTATTTTGCCCCGGGCACCTTTTGGTCGTTCTCCTATGAGTCTAGTTTTTCGAATCCGGCGCACAACTGAAAGGTAATTGTAACGTTCAGAGCCTCTTAATGACGATGGAACACACAAACTGCGTCGCGATTCAATACATCGTCCTCCAGCCCACCAGTCTCCAAGGGTCTAGTGCTGCCTCGGGCACCTTATGGTCGTTCTCCTGTGAGTCTAGATTTTCGAATCCAACGCAAAACTGACAGTTAATTGTAACGTTCAGAGCCTCTTAATGACGATGGAACACACAAATTGCGTCGCGATTCAATAAATCGTCCTCCAGCCGACTTGTCCCTAAGGGTCTATTCCTACCTCGGTCACTCTATTGTCTTTCTCCTATGAGCCTAGTTTTTCGAATGCGACAAAAAACTGACAGTCAATTGTAACGTTCAGAGCCTCTTAATGACAATGGAACACACAATATTGCGTCGCGATTCAATACATCGTCCTCCAGGCGACTTGTCTCGAAGGGTCTAGTGCTGCCTCGAGCACCTTATGGTCGTTCTCCTGTGAGTCTAGATTTTCGAATCCGACGCAAAACTGACAGTTAATTGTAACGTTCAGAGCCTCTTAATGACGATGGAACACACAAACTGCGTCGCAATTCAATACATCGTCCTCCAGCCGACTTGTCTCCAAGGGTCTATTGCTGCCACGGGTACCTTATGGTCATTCTCCTGTGAGTCTAGTTTTTCGAATCCGACGAAAAACTGAAAGGTAATTGTAACGTTCAGAGCCTCTTAATGACGATGGAACACACAAATTGCGTCGCGATTCAATACATCGTCCTCCAGCCGACTTGTCTCCAAGGGTCTATTGCTGCCCCGGGCACCTTTTGGTCGTTCTCCTATGAGTCTAGTTTATCGAATCCGGCGCAAAACTGATAGTTAATTGTAACGTTCAGAGCCTCTTCATGACGATGGAACACACAAATTGCGTCGCGATTCAATATATCGTTCTCCAGCCGACTTGTCTCCAAGGGTCTAATGCTGCCTCGGGCACCTTATGGTCGTTCTTCCGTGAGTCTAGATTTTCGAATCCGACACAAAACTGACAGTTAATTGTAACGTTCAGAGCCTCTTAATGGCGATGGAACACACATATTGCGTCGCAATTCAATACATCGTCCTCCAGCCGACCTGTCTCCAAGGGTCTATTGCGGCCTCGGGCACCTTATGGTCGTTCTCCTGTGAGTCTAGTTTTTCGAATCCGACGCAAAACTGACAGTTAATTGTAACGTTCAGAGCCTCCTAATGACGATGGAAAACACAAATTGCGTCGAGATTCAATACATCGTCCTACAGCCGTCCTGTCTCCAAGGATCTATTGCTGCTCGGGCACCTTATGGTCGTTCTTCCGTGAGTCTAGATTTTCGAATCCGACACAAAACTGACAGTTAATTGTAACGTTCAGAGCCTCTTAATGGCGATGGAACACACATATTGCGTCGCAATTCAATACATAGTCCTCCAGCCGACCTGTCTCCAAGGGTCTAATGCTGCCTCGGGCACCTTATGGTCGTTCTTCCGTGAGTCTAGATTTTCGAATCCGACACAAAACTGACAGTTAATTGTAACGTTCGGAGCCTGTTAATGACGATGGAACACACAAACTGCGTCGCGATTTAATACATCATCCTCCAGCCGAATTTTCTCCGAGGTACTATTGCTGACCCGGGCACCTTTTGTTTGTTCTCCTATGAGACTACTTTTTCGAATCCGGCGAAAAACTGACAGTTTATTGTAACGTTCAGAGCCTCTTAATGACGATGGAACACACAAATTGAGTCGCGTTTCAATATATCGTTCTCCAGCCGACTTGTCTCCAAGGGTCTAATGCTGCCACGGGCACCTTATGGTCGTTCTTCCGTGAGTCTAGATTTTCGAATCCGACGCAAAACTGACAGTTAATTGTAACGTTCAGAGCCTCTTAATGGCGATGGAACACACATATTGCGTCGCGATTCAATACATCGTCCTCCAGCCGACCTGTCTCCAAGGGTCTATTGCGGCCTCGGGCACCTTATGGTCGTTCTCCTGTGAGTCTAGTTTTTCGAATGCGACGCAAAACTGACAGTTAATTGTAACGTTCAGAGCCTCCTAATGACGATGGAGAACACAAATTGCGTCGAGATTCAATACATCGTCCTACAGCCGTCCTGTCTCCAAGGATCTATTGCTGCCTCGGGCACCTTATGGTCGTTCTCCTGTGAGTCTAGTTTTCCGAATACGACGCAGAACTGACAGTTAATTGTAACGTTCAGAGCCTGTTAATGACGATGGAACACACAAACTGCGTCGCGATTTAATACATCATCCTCCAGCCGAATTTTCTCCGAGGTACTATTGCTGCCCCGGGCACCTTTTGTTTGTTCTCCTATGAGACTACTTTTTCGAATCCGGCGAAAAACTCACAGTTTATTGTAACGTTCAGAGCCTCTTAATGACGATGGAATACACAAATTGCGTCGCGATTCAATACATCGTCCTCCAGCCGACTTGTCTCCGAGGTACTATTGCTGCCCCGGGCACCTTTTGGTCGTACTCCTATGAGTCTAGTTTTTCGAATCCGGCGCAAAACTGGCAGTTAATTGTAACGTTCAGAGCCTCTTAATGACAATGGAACACACAAACTGCGTCGCGATTCAATACATCGTCCTCCAGCCGACTTGTCTCCAGGAGTCTATTGCTGCCTCGGGCACCTTTGGGTCGTTCTCCTGTGAGTCTAGATTTTCGAATCCGACGCAAAACTGACAGTTAATTGTAACGTTCAGTGCCTCTTAATGACGATGGAACACACAAATTGCGTCGCGATTCAATACATCGTCCTCCAGCCGACTTGTCTCCAAGGGTCTATTGTTGCCTCGGGCACCTTATGGTCGTTCTCCTGTGTGTCTAGTTTTTCGAATTCGACGCAAAACTGAAAGGTAGTTGTAACGTTCAGAGCCTCTTAATGACGATGGAACACAAAAATTGCGTCGCGATTCAATACATCGTCCTCCAGCCGACTTTCTCCAAGGTACTATTGCTGCCCCGGGTACCTTTTGGTCGTTCTCCTAGGAGTGTAGTTTTTCGAATCCGGCGCAAAACTGACAGTTAATTGTAACGTTCAGAGCCTCTTAATGACGATGGAACACACAAATTGCGTCGCGATTCAATACATCGTCCTCCAGCCCACCAGTCTCCAAGGGTCTAGTGCTGCCTTGGGCACCTTATGGTCGTTCTCCTGTGAGTCTAGATTTTCGAATCCGACGCAAAACTGACAGTTAATTGTAACGTTCAGAGCCTCTTAATGACGATGGAACACACAAATTGCGTCGCGTTTCAATACATCGTCCTCCAGCCGACTTGTCCCTAAGGGTCTATTCCTACCTCGGTCACTCTATTGTCTTTCTCCTATGAGCCTAGTTTTTCGAATGCGACAAAAAACTGACAGTTAATTGTAACGTTCAGAGCCTCTTAATGACAATGGAACACACAATATTGCGTCGCGATTCAATACATCGTCCTCCAGGCGACTTGTCTCGAATGGTCTAGTGCTGCCTCGAGCACCTTATGGTCGTTCTCCTGTGAGTCTAAATTTTCGAATCCGACGCAAAACTGACAGTTAATTGTAACGTTCAGAGCCTCTTAATGACGATGGAACACACAAACTGCGTCGCAATTCAATACATCGTCCTCCAGCCGACTTGTCTCCAAGGGTCTATTGCTGCCACGGGTACCTTATGGTCATTCTCCTGTGAGTCTAGTTTGTCGAATCCGACGAAAAACTGAAAGGTAATTGTAACGTTCAGAGCCTCTTAATGACGATGGAACACACAAATTGCGTCGCGATTCAATACATCGTCCTCCAGCCGACTTGTCTCCAAGGGTCTATTGCTGCCCCGGGCACCTTTTGGTCGTTCTCCTATGAGTCTAGTTTATCGAATCCGGCGCAAAACTGATAGTTAATTGTAACGTTCAGAGCCTCTTAATGACGATGGAACACACAAATTGCGTCGCGATTCAATATATCGTTCTCCAGCCGACTTGTCTCCAAGGGTCTAATGCTGCCTCGGGCACCTTATGGTCGTTCTTCCGTGAGTCTAGATTTTCGAATCCGACACAAAACTGACAGTTAATTGTAACGTTCAGAGCCTCTTAATGGCGATGGAACACACATATTGCGTCGCAATTCAATACATCGTCCTCCAGCCGACCTGTCTCCAAGGGTCTATTGCGGCCTCGGGCACCTTATGGTCGTTCTCCTGTGAGTCTAGTTTTTCGAATCCGACGCAAAACTGACAGTTAATTGTAACGTTCAGAGCCTCCTAATGACGATGGAAAACACAAATTGCGTCGAGATTCAATACATCGTCCTACAGCCGTCCTGTCTCCAAGGATCTATTGCTGCCTCGGGCACCTTATGGTCGTTCTCCTGTGAGTCTAGTTTTCCGAATACGACGCAAAACTGACAGTTAATTGTAACGTTCGGAGCCTGTTAATGACGATGGAACACACAAACTGCGTCGCGATTTAATACATCATCCTCCAGCCGAATTTTCTCCGAGGTACTATTGCTGACCCGGGCACCTTTTGTTTGTTCTCCTATGAGACTACTTTTTCGAATCCGGCGAAAAACTGACAGTTTATTGTAACGTTCAGAGCCTCTTAATGACGATGGAATACACAAATTGCGTCGCGATTCAATACATCGTCCTCCAGCCGACTTGTCTCCGAGGTACTATTGCTGCCCCGGGCACCTTTTGTTCGTTCTCCTATGAGTCTAGTTTTTCGAATCCGGCGCAAAACTGACAGTTAATTGTAACGTTCAGAGCCTCTTAATGACGATGGAACACACAAACTGCGTCGCGATTCAATACATCGTCCTCCAGCCGACTTTTCTCCGAGGTACTATTGCTGCCCCGGGCACCTTTTGGTGGTTCTCCTATGAGTGTAGTTTTTCGAATCCGGCGCAAAACTGACAGTTTATTGTAACGTTCAGAGCTTCTTAATGACGATGGAACACACAAATTGCGTCGCGATTCAATACATCGTCATCCAGCCGACTTGTCTCCGAGGTACTATTTTTGCCCCGGGCACCTTTTGGTCGTTCTCCTATGAGTCTAGTTTTTCGAATCCGGCGCACAACTGAAAGGTAATTGTAACGTTCAGAGCCTCTTAATGACGATGGAACACACAAACTGCGTCGCGATTCAATACATCGTCCTCCAGCCGACTTGTCTCCGAGGGGCTATTGCTGCCCCGGGCACCTTATGACCGTTCTCCTATGTCTAGTTTTTCGAATCCGACGAAAAACTCAAGTTAATTGCAACGTTCAGAGCCTCTTAATGACTATGGAACACACATTGCGTCAAGATTCAATACATCGTCCTCCAGCCGACTTGTCTCCAAGGGTGTAATGCTGCCACGGGTATCTTATGGTCATTCTCCTGTGAGTCTAGTTTTTCGAATCCGACGAAAAACTGAAAGGTAATTGTAACGTTCAGAGCCTCTTAATGACGATGGAACACACAAATTGCGTCGCGATTCAATACATCGTCCTCCAGCCGACTTGTCTCCAAGGGTCTATTGCTGCCCCGGGCACCTTTTGGTCGTTCTCCTATGAGTCTACTTTATCGAATCCGGCGCAAAACTGACACTTAATTGTAACGTTCAGAGCCTCTTAATGACGATGGAACACACAAATTGCGTCGCGTTTCAATATATCGTTCTCCAGCCGACTTGTCTCCAAGGGTCTAATGCTGCCTCGGGCACCTTATGGTCGTTCTTCCGTGAGTCTAGATTTTCGAATCCGACGCAAAACTGACAGTTAATTGTAACGTTCAGAGCCTCTTAATGGCGATGGAACACACATATTGCGTCGCGATTCAATACATCGTCCTCCAGCCGACCTGTCTCCAAGGGTCTATTGCGGCCTCGGGCACCTTATGGTCGTTCTCCTGTGAGTCTAGTTTTCCGAATACGACGCAGAACTGACAGTTAATTGTAACGTTCAGAGCCTGTTAATGACGATGGAACACACAAACTGCGTCGCGATTTAATACATCATCCTCCAGCCGAATTTTCTCCGAGGTACTATTGCTGCCCCGGGCACCTTTTGTTTGTTCTCCTATGAGACTACTTTTTCGAATCCGGCGAAAAACTCACAGTTTATTGTAACGTTCAGAGCCTCTTAATGACGGTGGAATACACAAATTGCGTCGCGATTCAATACATCGTCCTCCAGCCGACTTGTCTCCGAGGTACTATTGCTGCCCCGGGCACCTTTTGGTCGTACTCCTATGAGTCTAGTTTTTCGAATCCGGCGCAAAACTGGCAGTTAATTGTAACGTTCAGAGCCTCTTAATGACAATGGAACACACAAACTGCGTCGCGATTCAATACATCGTCCTCCAGCCGACTTGTCTCCAGGAGTCTATTGCTGCCTCGGGCACCTTTGGGTCGTTCTCCTGTGAGTCTAGATTTTCGAATCCGACGCAAAACTGACAGTTAATTGTAACGTTCAGTGCCTCTTAATGACGATGGAACACACAAATTGCGTCGCGATTCAATACATCGTCCTCCAGCCGACTTGTCTCCAAGGGTCTATTGTTGCCTCGGGCACCTTATGGTCGTTCTCCTGTGTGTCTAGTTTTTCGAATTCGACGCAAAACTGAAAGGTAGTTGTAACGTTCAGAGCCTCTTAATGACGATGGAACACAAAAATTGCGTCGCGATTCAATACATCGTCCTCCAGCCGACTTTCTCCAAGGTACTATTGCTGCCCCGGGTACCTTTTGGTCGTTCTCCTAGGAGTGTAGTTTTTCGAATCCGGCGCAAAACTGACAGTTAATTGTAACGTTCAGAGCCTCTTAATGACGATGGAACACACAAATTGCGTCGCGATTCAATACATCGTCCTCCAGCCCACCAGTCTCCAAGGGTCTAGTGCTGCCTTGGGCACCTTATGGTCGTTCTCCTGTGAGTCTAGATTTTCGAATCCGACGCAAAACTGACAGTTAATTGTAACGTTCAGAGCCTCTTAATGACGATGGAACACACAAATTGCGTCGCGTTTCAATACATCGTCCTCCAGCCGACTTGTCCCTAAGGGTCTATTCCTACCTCGGTCACTCTATTGTCTTTCTCCTATGAGCCTAGTTTTTCGAATGCGACAAAAAACTGACAGTTAATTGTAACGTTCAGAGCCTCTTAATGACAATGGAACACACAATATTGCGTCGCGATTCAATACATCGTCCTCCAGGCGACTTGTCTCGAATGGTCTAGTGCTGCCTCGAGCACCTTATGGTCGTTCTCCTGTGAGTCTAAATTTTCGAATCCGACGCAAAACTGACAGTTAATTGTAACGTTCAGAGCCTCTTAATGACGATGGAACACACAAACTGCGTCGCAATTCAATACATCGTCCTCCAGCCGACTTGTCTCCAAGGGTCTATTGCTGCCACGGGTACCTTATGGTCATTCTCCTGTGAGTCTAGTTTGTCGAATCCGACGAAAAACTGAAAGGTAATTGTAACGTTCAGAGCCTCTTAATGACGATGGAACACACAAATTGCGTCGCGATTCAATACATCGTCCTCCAGCCGACTTGTCTCCAAGGGTCTATTGCTGCCCCGGGCACCTTTTGGTCGTTCTCCTATGAGTCTAGTTTATCGAATCCGGCGCAAAACTGATAGTTAATTGTAACGTTCAGAGCCTCTTAATGACGATGGAACACACAAATTGCGTCGCGATTCAATATATCGTTCTCCAGCCGACTTGTCTCCAAGGGTCTAATGCTGCCTCGGGCACCTTATGGTCGTTCTTCCGTGAGTCTAGATTTTCGAATCCGACACAAAACTGACAGTTAATTGTAACGTTCAGAGCCTCTTAATGGCGATGGAACACACATATTGCGTCGCAATTCAATACATCGTCCTCCAGCCGACCTGTCTCCAAGGGTCTATTGCGGCCTCGGGCACCTTATGGTCGTTCTCCTGTGAGTCTAGTTTTTCGAATCCGACGCAAAACTGACAGTTAATTGTAACGTTCAGAGCCTCCTAATGACGATGGAAAACACAAATTGCGTCGAGATTCAATACATCGTCCTACAGCCGTCCTGTCTCCAAGGATCTATTGCTGCCTCGGGCACCTTATGGTCGTTCTCCTGTGAGTCTAGTTTTCCGAATACGACGCAAAACTGACAGTTAATTGTAACGTTCGGAGCCTGTTAATGACGATGGAACACACAAACTGCGTCGCGATTTAATACATCATCCTCCAGCCGAATTTTCTCCGAGGTACTATTGCTGACCCGGGCACCTTTTGTTTGTTCTCCTATGAGACTACTTTTTCGAATCCGGCGAAAAACTGACAGTTTATTGTAACGTTCAGAGCCTCTTAATGACGATGGAATACACAAATTGCGTCGCGATTCAATACATCGTCCTCCAGCCGACTTGTCTCCGAGGTACTATTGCTGCCCCGGGCACCTTTTGTTCGTTCTCCTATGAGTCTAGTTTTTCGAATCCGGCGCAAAACTGACAGTTAATTGTAACGTTCAGAGCCTCTTAATGACGATGGAACACACAAACTGCGTCGCGATTCAATACATCGTCCTCCAGCCGACTTTTCTCCGAGGTACTATTGCTGCCCCGGGCACCTTTTGGTGGTTCTCCTATGAGTGTAGTTTTTCGAATCCGGCGCAAAACTGACAGTTTATTGTAACGTTCAGAGCTTCTTAATGACGATGGAACACAAAAATTGCGTCGCGATTCAATACATCGTCATCCAGCCGACTTGTCTCCGAGGTACTATTTTTGCCCCGGGCACCTTTTGGTCGTTCTCCTATGAGTCTAGTTTTTCGAATCCGGCGCACAACTGAAAGGTAATTGTAACGTTCAGAGCCTCTTAATGACGATGGAACACACAAACTGCGTCGCGATTCAATACATCGTCCTCCAGCCGACTTGTCTCCGAGGGGCTATTGCTGCCCCGGGCACCTTATGACCGTTCTCCTATGTCTAGTTTTTCGAATCCGACGAAAAACTCAAGTTAATTGCAACGTTCAGAGCCTCTTAATGACTATGGAACACACATTGCGTCAAGATTCAATACATCGTCCTCCAGCCGACTTGTCTCCAAGGGTCTAATGCTGCCACGGGTATCTTATGGTCATTCTCCTGTGAGTCTAGTTTTTCGAATCCGACGAAAAACTGAAAGGTAATTGTAACGTTCAGAGCCTCTTAATGACGATGGAACACACAAATTGCGTCGCGATTCAATACATCGTCCTCCAGCCGACTTGTCTCCAAGGGTCTATTGCTGCCCCGGGCACCTTTTGGTCGTTCTCCTATGAGTCTACTTTATCGAATCCGGCGCAAAACTGACACTTAATTGTAACGTTCAGAGCCTCTTAATGACGATGGAACACACAAATTGCGTCGCGTTTCAATATATCGTTCTCCAGCCGACTTGTCTCCAAGGGTCTAATGCTGCCTCGGGCACCTTATGGTCGTTCTTCCGTGAGTCTAGATTTTCGAATCCGACGCAAAACTGACAGTTAATTGTAACGTTCAGAGCCTCTTAATGGCGATGGAACACACATATTGCGTCGCGATTCAATACATCGTCCTCCAGCCGACCTGTCTCCAAGGGTCTATTGCGGCCTCGGGCACCTTATGGTCGTTCTCCTGTGAGTCTAGTTTTTCGAATCCGACGCAAAACTGACAGTTAATTGTAACGTTCAGAGCCTCCTAATGACGATGGAAAACACAAATTGCGTCGAGATTCAATACATCGTCCTACAGCCGTCCTGTCTCCAAGGATCTATTGCTGCCTCGGGCACCTTATGGTCGTTCTCCTGTGAGTCTAGTTTTCCGAATACGACGCAGAACTGACAGTTAATTGTAACGTTCAGAGCCTGTTAATGACGATTGAACACACAAACTGCGTCGCGATTTAATACATCATCCTCCAGCCGAATTTTCTCCGAGGTACTATTGCTGCCCCGGGCACCTTTTGTTTGTTCTCCTATGAGACTACTTTTTCGAATGCGGCGAAAAACTCACAGTTTATTGTAACGTTCAGAGCCTCTTAATGACGATGGAATACACAAATTGCGTCGCGATTGAATACATCGTCCTCCAGCCGACTTGTCTCCGAGGTACTATTGCTGCCCCGGGCACCTTTTGGTCGTTCTCCTATGAGTCTAGTTTTTCGAATCCGGCGCAAAACTGACAGTTAATTGTAACGTTCAGAGCCTCTTAATGACGATGGAACACACAAACTGCGTCGCGATTCAATACATCGTCCTCCAGCCGACTTGTCTCCAGGAGTCTATTGCTGCCTCGGGCACCTTTGGGTCGTTCTCCTGTGAGTCTAGATTTTCGAATCCGACGCAAAACTGGCAGTTAATTGTAACGTTCAGTGCCTCTTAATGACGATGGAACACACAAATTGCGTCGCGATTCAATACATCGTCCTCCAGCCGACTTGTCTCCAAGGGTCTATTGTTGCCTCGGGCACCTTATGGTCGTTCTCCTGTGAGTCTAGTTTTTCGAATCCGACGCAAAACTGAAAGGTAGTTGTAACGTTCAGAGCCTCTTAATGACGATGGAACACACAAATTGCGTCGCGATTCAATACATCGTCATCCAGCCGACTTGTCTCCGAGGTACTATTTTTGCCCCGGTCACCTTATGGCCGTTCTCCTGTGAGTCTAGTTTTCCAAATACGACGCAAAACTGACAGTTAATTGTAACGTTCAGAGCCTGTTAATGACGATGGAACACACAAACTGCGTCGCGATTTAATACATCATCCTCCAGCCGAATTTTCTCCGAGGTACTATTGCTGCCCCGGGCACCTTTTGTTTGTTCTCCTATGAGACTACTTTTTCGAATCCGGCGAAAAACTGACAGTTTATTGTAACGTTCAGAGCCTCTTAATGACGATGGAATACACAAATTGCGTCGCGATTCAATTCATCGTCCTCCAGGCGACTTGTCTCCGAGGTACTATTGCTGTCCCGGGCACCTTTTGTTCGTTCTCCTATGAGTCTAGTTTTTCGAATCCGGCGCAAAACTGACAGTTAATTGTAACGTTCAGAGCCTCTTAATGACGATGGAACAACAAAATGCGTCGCGATTCAATACATCGTCCTCCAGCCGACTTGTCTCCAAGAGTCTATTGCTGCCTCGGGCACCTTATGGTCGTTCTCCTGTGAGTCTAGATTTGCGAATCCGACGCAAAACTGAAAGTTAATTGTAACGTTCAGTGCCTCTTAATGACGATGGAACACACTAATTGCGTCGCGATTCAATACATCATCCTCCAGTCGACTTGTCTCCAAAGGTCTATTGCTGCCTCGGGCACCTTATGGTCGTGCTCCTGTGAGTCTAGTTTTTCGAATCCGACGCAAAACTGAAAGGTAATTGTAACGTTCAGAGCCTCTTAATGACGATGGAACACACAAACTGCGTCGCGATTTAATACATCGTCCTCCAGCCGACTTGTCGCCAAGGGTCTATAGCTGCCTCGGGCACCTTATCGTCGTTCTCCTGTGAGTCTAGTTTTTCGAATGCGACAAAAAACTGACAGTTAATTGTAACGTTCAGAGCCTCTTAATGACGATGGAACACACAAATTGCGTCGAGATTCAATACATCGTCCGACACCCGAACTGTCTCCAAGGGTCTATTGCTGCCTCGGGCACCTTATGGTCGTTCTGCTGTGAGTCCAGTTTTCCGAATTCGACGCATAACTGACAGTTAATTGTAACGTTCAAAGCCTGTTAATGACGATGGAACACACAAATTGCGTGGCGATTCAATACATCGTCCTCCAGCCGACTTGTCTCCGAGGTACTATTGCTGCCCCGGGCACCTTTTGGTCGTTCCCCTAGGAGTGTAGTTTTTCGAATCCGGCGCAAAACTGACAGTTAATTGTAATGATCAGAGCCTCTTAATGACAATGGAACACACAAATTGCGTCGCGATTCAATACATCGTCCTCCAGCCGACTTGTCTCTAAGGGTCTATTGCTACCTCGGTCGCTCTATCGTCTTTCTCCTATGAGTCTAGTTTTTCGAATGCGACAAAAAACTGACAGTTAATTGTAACGTTCAGAGCCTCTTAATGACGATGAAACACACAATATTAAGTCGCGATTCAATACATCGTCCTCCAGGCGACTTGTCTCGAACGGTCAAGTGCTGCCTCGAGCACCTTATGGTCGTTCTCTTGTGAGTTTTGATTTTCGAATCCGACGCAAAACTGACAGTTAATTGTAACGTTCAGAGATTCTTAATGACGATGGAACACTCAAACTGCGTCGCCATTCAATACATCGTCCTCCAGCCGACTTGTCTCCAAGGGGTAATTGCTGCCTCGGGCACCATATGGTTGTTGTCCTGTGAGTCTAGTTTTTCGAATCCGACGCAAAACTGGCAGTTAATTGTAACGTTCAGATCCTCTTAATGACGATGGAACACACAAATTGCGTCGCGATTCAATACATCATCCTCCAGCCGACTTTTCTCCGAGGTACTATTGCTGCCCCGGGCACCTTTTGGTGGTTCTCCTATGAGTCTAGTTATTCGAATCCGACGCAAAACTGACAGTAAATTGTAACGTTCAGAGCCTCTTAATGACGATGGACCACACAAATTGCGTCGAGATTCAATACATCGACTTACAGCCGTCCTGTCTCCAAGGGTCTATTGCTGCCTCGGGCACCTTATGGTCGTGCTCCTGTGAGTCTAGTTTTTCGAATCCGGCGCACAACTGAAAGGTAATTGTAACGTTCAGAGCCTCTTAATTACGATGGAACACACAAACTAAGTCGCGATTCAATACATCGTCCTCCAGCCGACTTGTCTCCAAGGGTCTATTGCTGCCACGGGTACCTTATGGTCATTCTCCTGTGAGTCTAGTTTTTCGAATCCGACGAAAAACTGAAAGGTAATTGTAACGTTCAGAGCCTCTTAATAACGATGGAACACACAAATTGCGTCGCGATTCAATATATCGTTCTCCAGCCGACTTGTCTCCAAGGGTCTAATGCTGCCTCGGGCACCTTATGGTCGTTCTTCCGTGAGTCTAGATTTTCGAATCCGACGCAAAACTGACAGTTAATGGTAACGTTCAGAGCCTCTTAATGGCGATGGAACACACATATTGTTTCGCGATTCAATACATCGTCCTCCAGCCGACCTGTCTCCAAGGGTCTATTGCGGCCTCGGGCACCTTATGGTCGTTCTCCTGTGAGTCTAGTTTTTAGAGTCCGACGCAAAACTGACAGTTAATTGTAACGTTCAGAGCCTCCTAATGACGATGGAAAACACAAATTGCGTCGAGATTCAATACATCGTCCTACAGCCGTCCTGTCTCCAAGGATATATTGCTGCCTCGGGCACCTTATGGTCGTTCTCCTGTGAGTCTAGTTTTCCGAATACGACGCAAAACTGACAGTTAATTGTAACGTTCAGAGCCTGTTAATGACGATGGAACACACAAACTGCGTCGCGATTCAATACATCATCCTCCAGCCGAATTTTCTCCGAGGTACTATTGCTGCCCCGGGCACCTTTTGTTTGTTCTCCTATGAGACTACTTTTTCGAATCCGGCGAAAAACTGACAGTTTATTGTAACGTTCAGAGCCTCTTAATGACGATGGAATACACAAATTGCGTCGCGATTCAATACATCGTCCTCCAGCCGACGTGTCTCCGAGGTACTATTGCTGCCCCGGGCACCTTTTGGTCGTTCTCCTATGAGTCTAGTTTTTCGAATCCGGCGCAAAACTGACAGTTAATTGTAACGTTCAGAGCCTCTTAATGACGATGGAACACACAAATTGCGTCGCGATTCAATACATCGTCCTCCAGCCGACTTGCCTCCAAGAGTCTATTGCTGCCTCGGGCACCTTATGGTCGTTCTCCTGTGAGTCTAGATTTTCGAATCCGACGCAAAACTGAAAGTTAATTGTAACGTTCAGAGCCTATTAATGACGATGGAACACACAAATTGCGTCGCGATTCAATACATCGTCCTCCAGCCGACTTGTCTTCAAAGGTCTATTGCTGCCTCGGGCACCTTATGGTCGTGCTCCTGTGAGTCTAGTTTTTCGAATCCGACGCAAAACTGAAAGGTAATTGTAACGTTCAGAGCCTCTTAATGACGATGGAACACACAAACTGCGTCGCGATTCAATACATCGTCCTCCAGCCGACTTGTCGCCAAGGGTCTATAGCTGCCTCGGGCACCTTATCGTCGTTCTCCTGTGAGTCTAGTTTTTCGAATCCGACGCAAAACTAACAGTTAATTGTAACGTTCAGAGCCTCTTAATTACGATGGAACACACAAATTGCGTCGCGATTGAATACATCGTCCTCCAGCCGACTTGTCTCCGAGGTACTATTGCTGCCCCGGGCACCTTTTGGTCGTTCTCCTAGGAGTGTAGTTTTTCGAATGCGGCGCAAAACTGACAGTTAATTGTAACGATCAGAGCCTCTTAATGTCGATGGAACACACAAATTGCGTCGCGATTCAATACATCGTCCTCCAGCCGACTTGTCTCTAAGGGTCTATTGCTACCTCGGTCGCTCTATCGTCTTTCTCCTATGAGTCTAGTTTTTCGAATGCGACAAAAAACTGACAGTTAATTGTAACGTTCAGAGCCTCTTAATGACGATGGAACACACAATATTAAGTCGCGATGCAATACATCGTCCTCCAGGCGACTTGTCTCGAACGGTCAAGTGCTGCCTCGAGCACCTTATGGTCGTTCTCTTGTGAGTTTAGATTTTCGAATCCGACGCGAAACTGACAGTTAATTGTAACGTTCAGAGCCTCTTAATGACGATGGAACACTCAAACTGCGTCGCCATTCAATACATCGTCCTCCAGCCGACTTGTCTCCAAGGGTTAATTGCTGCCTCGGGCACCATATAGTTGTTCTCCTGTGAGTCTAGTTTTTCGAATCCGACGCAAAACTGGCAGTTAATTGTAACGTTCAGAGCCTCTTAATGACGATGGAACACACAAATTGCGTCGCGATTCAATACATCATCCTCCAGCCGACTATTCTCCGAGGTATTATTGCTGCCCCGGGCACCTTTTGGTGGTTCTCCTATGAGTCTAGTTTTTCGAATCCGGCGCAAAACTGACAGTTTATTGAAACGTTCAGAGCCTCTTAATCACGATGGAACACACAAATTGCGTCGCGATTCAATACATCGTCCTCCAGCCTAATTGTCTCCAAGGGTCTAGTGCTGCCTCGGGCGCCTTATGGTCGTTCTCTTGTGAGTCTAGATTTTCGAATCCGACGCAAAACTGACAGTTAATTGTAACGTTCAGAGCCTCTTAATGACGATGGAACACACAAATTGCGTCGAGATTCAATACATCGTCCTCCAGCCGACTTGTCGCCAAGGGTCTATAGCTGCCTCGGGACCCTTATCGTCGTTCTCCTGTGAGTCTAGTTTTTCGAATCCGACGCAAAACTGACAGTTAATTGTAACGTTCAGAGCCTCTTAATGACGATGGAACACACAAATTGCGTCGAGATTCAATACATCGTCCGACAGCCGACCTGTCTCCAAGGGTCTATTGCTGCCTCGGGCACCTTATGGTCGTTCTCCTGTGAGTCTAGTTTTCCGAATACGACGCATAACTGACAGTTAATTGTAACGTTCAAAGCCTTTTAATGACGATGGAACACACAAATTGCGTCGCGATTCAATACATCGTCCTCCAGCCGACTTGTCTCCGATGTACTATTGCTGCCCCGGGCACCTTTTGGTCGTTCTCCTAGGAGTGTAGTTTTTCGAATCCGGCGCAAAACTGACATTTAATTGTAACGTTCAGAGCCTCTTGTTGACGATGGAACACACAAATTGCGTCGCGATTCAATACATCGTCCTACAGCCGACCTGTCTCCAAGGGTCTAGTGCTGCCTCGGGCACCTTATGGTCGTTCTCCTGTGAGTCTAGATTTTCGAATCCGACGCAAAACTGACAGTTAATTGTAACGTTCAGAGCCTCTTAATGACGATGGAACACACAAATTGCGTCGCGATTCAATACATCGTCCTGCAGCCGACTTGTCTCTAAGGGTCTATTACTACCTCGGTCACTGTATCGTCTTTGTCCTATGAGTCTAGTTTTTCGAATGCGACAGAAAACTAACAGTTAATTGTAACGTTCAGAGCCTCTTAATGACGATGGAACACACAATATTAAGTCGCGATGCAATACATCGTCCTCCAGGCGACTTGTCTCGAACGGTCAAGTGCTGCCTCGAGCACCTTATGGTCGTTCTCTTGTGAGTATAGATTTTCGAATCCGACGCAAAACTGACAGTTAATTGTAACGTTCAGAGCCTCTTAATGACGATGGAACACTCAAACTGCGTCGCCATTCAATACATCGTCCTCCAGCCGACTTGTCTCCAAGGGTTAATTGCTGCCTCGGGCACCATATGGTTGTTCTCCTGTGAGTCTAGTTTTTCGAATCCGACGTAAAACTGGCAGTTAATTGTAACGTTCAGAGCCTCTTAATGACGATGGAACACACAAATTGCGTCGCGATTCAATACATCATCCTCCAGCCGACTTTTCTCCGAGGTACTATTGCTGCCCCGGGCACCTTTTGGTGGTTCTCCTATGAGTCTAGTTTTTCGAATCCGGCGCAAAACTGACAGTTTATTGTAACGTTCAGAGCCTCTTAATCACGATGGAACACACAAATTGCGCCGCGATTCAATACATCGTCCTCCAGCCTAATTGTCTCCAAGGGTCTATTGCTACCTCGGTCGCTCTATCGTCTTTCTCCTATGAGTCTAGTTTTTCGAATGCGACAAAAAACTGACAGTTAATTGTAACGTTCAGAGCCTCTTAATGACTATGGAACACACAATATTAAGTCGCGATTCAATACATCGTCCTCCAGGCGACATGTCTCGAACGGTCAAGTGCTGCCTCGAGCACCTTATGGTCGTTCTCTTGTGAGTTTAGATTTTCGAATCCGACGCAAAACTGACAGTTAATTGTAACGTTCAGAGCCTCTTAATGTCGATGGAACACTCAAACTGCGTCGCCATTCAATACATCGTCCTCCAGCCGACTTGTCTCCAAGGGGTAATTGCTGCCTCGGGCACCATATGGTTGTTCTCCTGTGAGTCTAGTTTTTCGAATCCGACGCAAAACTGGCAGTTAATTGTAACGTTCAGAGCCTCTTAATGACGATGGAACACACAAATTGCGTCGCGATTCAATACATCGTCCTCCAGCCTAATTGTCGCCAAGGGTCTATAGCTGCCTCGGGACCCTTATCGTCGTTCTCCTGTGAGTCTAGTTTTTCGAATCCGACGCAAAACTGACAGTTAATTGTAACGTTCAGAGCCTCTTAATGACGATGGAACACACAAATTGCGTCGCGATTCAATACATCGTCCTGCAGCCGACTTGTCTCTAAGGGTCTATTACTACCTCGGTCACTGTATCGTCTTTGTCCTATGAGTCTAGTTTTTCGAATGCGACAGAAAACTAACAGTTAATTGTAACGTTCAGAGCCTCTTAATGACGATGGAACACACAATATTAAGTCGCGATGCAATACATCGTCCTCCAGGCGACTTGTCTCGAACGGTCAAGTGCTGCCTCGAGCACCTTATGGTCGTTCTCTTGTGAGTATAGATTTTCGAATCCGACGCAAAACTGACAGTTAATTGTAACGTTCAGAGCCTCTTAATGACGATGGAACACTCAAACTGCGTCGCCATTCAATACATCGTCCTCCAGCCGACTTGTCTCCAAGGGTTAATTGCTGCCTCGGGCACCATATGGTTGTTCTCCTGTGAGTCTAGTTTTTCGAATCCGACGTAAAACTGGCAGTTAATTGTAACGTTCAGAGCCTCTTAATGACGATGGAACACACAAATTGCGTCGCGATTCAATACATCATCCTCCAGCCGACTTTTCTCCGAGGTACTATTGCTGCCCCGGGCACCTTTTGGTGGTTCTCCTATGAGTCTAGTTTTTCGAATCCGGCGCAAAACTGACAGTTTATTGTAACGTTCAGAGCCTCTTAATCACGATGGAACACACAAATTGCGCCGCGATTCAATACATCGTCCTCCAGCCTAATTGTCTCCAAGGGTCTATTGCTACCTCGGTCGCTCTATCGTCTTTCTCCTATGAGTCTAGTTTTTCGAATGCGACAAAAAACTGACAGTTAATTGTAACGTTCAGAGCCTCTTAATGACTATGGAACACACAATATTAAGTCGCGATTCAATACATCGTCCTCCAGGCGACATGTCTCGAACGGTCAAGTGCTGCCTCGAGCACCTTATGGTCGTTCTCTTGTGAGTTTAGATTTTCGAATCCGACGCAAAACTGACAGTTAATTGTAACGTTCAGAGCCTCTTAATGTCGATGGAACACTCAAACTGCGTCGCCATTCAATACATCGTCCTCCAGCCGACTTGTCTCCAAGGGGTAATTGCTGCCTCGGGCACCATATGGTTGTTCTCCTGTGAGTCTAGTTTTTCGAATCCGACGCAAAACTGGCAGTTAATTGTAACGTTCAGAGCCTCTTAATGACGATGGAACACACAAATTGCGTCGCGATTCAATACATCGTCCTCCAGCCTAATTGTCGCCAAGGGTCTATAGCTGCCTCGGGACCCTTATCGTCGTTCTCCTGTGAGTCTAGTTTTTCGAATCCGACGCAAAACTGACAGTTAATTGTAACGTTCAGAGCCTCTTAATGACGATGGAACACACAAATTGCGTCGAGATTCAATACATCGTCCTCCAGCCGACTTGTCTCCGATGTACTATTGCTGCCCCGGGCACCTTTTGGTCGTTCTCCTAGGAGTGTAGTTTTTCGAATCCGGCGCAAAACTGACATTTAATTGTAACGTTCAGAGCCTCTTGTTGACGATGGAACACACAAATTGCGTCGCGATTCAATACATCGTCCTCCAGCCGACTTGTCTCTAAGGGTCTATTACTACCTCGGTCACTGTATCGTCTTTCTCCTATGAGTCTAGTTTTTCGAATGCGACAAAAAACTGACAGTTAATTGTAACGTTCAGAGCCTCTTAATGACGATGGAACACACGATATTGCGTCGCGATTCAAAACATCGTCCTCCAGGCGACTTGTCTCTAAGGGTCTATTACTACCTCGGTCACTGTATCGTCTTTCTCCTATGAGTCTAGTTTTTCGAATGCGACAAAAAAGTGACAGTTAATTGTAACGTTCAGAGCCCCTTAATGACGATGGAACACACGATATTGCGTCGCGATTCAAAACATCGTCCTCCAGGCGACTTGTCTCGAAGGGTCTAGTGCTGGCTCGAGAACCTTATGGTCGTTCTCCTGTGAGTCTAGATTCTCAAATCCGACGCAAAACTGACAGTTAATTGTAACGTTCAGAGCCTCTTAATGGCGATGGAACACACATATTGCGTCGCGATTCAATACATCGTCCTCCAGCCGACCTGTCTCCAAGGGTCTATGGCGGCCTCGGGCACCTTATGGTCGTTCTCCTGTGAGTCTAGTTTTTCGAATCCGACGCAAAACTGACAGTTAATTGTAACGTTCAGAGCCTCCTAATGACGATGGAAAACACAAATTGCGTCGAGATTCAATACATCGTCCTACAGCCGTCCTGTCTCCAAGGATCTATTGCTGCCTCGGGCACCTTATGGTCGTTCTCCTGTGAGTCTAGTTTTCCGAATACGACGCAAAACTGACAGTTAATTGTAACGTTCAGAGTCTGTTAATGACGATGGAACACACAAACTGCGTCGCGATTCAATACATCATCCTCCAGCCGAGTTTTCTCCGAGGTACTATTGCTGCCCCGGGCACCTTTTGTTTGTTCTCCTATGAGACTACTTTTTCGAATTCGGCGAAAAACTGACAGTTTATTGTAACGTTCAGAGCCTCTTAATGACGATGGAATACACAAATTGCGTCGCGATTCAATACATCGTCCTCCAGCCGACTTGTCTCCGAGGTACTATTGCTGCCCCGGGCACCTTTTGATCGTTCTCCTAAGAGTCTAGTTTTTCGAATCCGGCGCAAAACTGACAGTTAATTGTAACGTTCATTGCCTCTTAATGACTATGGAACACACAAATTGCGTCGCGATTCAATACATCGTCCTCCAGCCGACTTGTCTCCAAGAGTCTATTGCTGCCTCGGGCACCTTATGGTCGTTCTCCTGTGAGTCTAGATTTTCGAATCCGACGCAAAACTGAAAGTTAATTGTAACGTTCAGTGCCTCTTAATGACGATGGAACACACAAATTGCGTCGCGATTCAATACATCGTCCTCCAGCCGACTTGTCTCCAAAGGTCTATTGCTGCCTCGGGCACCTTATGGTCGTGCTCCTGTGAGTCTAGTTTTTCGAATCCGACGCAAAACTGAAAGGTAATTGTAACGTTCAGAGCCTCTTAATGACGATGGAACACACAAACTGCGTCGCGATTCAATACATCGTCCTCCAGCCGACTTGTCGCCAAGGGTCTATAGCTGCCTCCGGCACCTTATCGTCGTTCTCCTGTGAGTCTAGTTTTTCGAATCCGACGCAAAACTGACAGTTAATTGTAACGTTCAGAGCCTCTTAATGACGATGGAACACACAAATTGCGTCGAGATACAATACATCGTCCGACAGCCGACCTGTCTCCAAGGGTCTATTGCTGCCTCGGGCACCTTATGGTCGTTCTGCTGTGAGTCCAGTTTTCCGAATACGACGCATAACTGACAGTTAATTGTAACGTTCAAAGCCTGTTAATGACGATGGAACACACAAATTGCGTCGCGATTCAATACATCGTCCTCCAGCCGACTTGTCTCCGAGGTACTATTGCTGCCCCGGGCACCTTTTGGTCGTTTTCCTAGGAGTGTAGTTTTTCGAATCCGGCGCAAAACTGACAGTTAATTGTAACGATCAGAGCCTCTTAATGACGATGGAACACACAAATTGCGTCGCGATTCAATACATCGTCCTCCAGCCGACTTGTCTCTAAGGGTTTATTGCTACCTCGGTTGCTCTATCGTCTTTCTCCTATGAGTCTAGTTTTTCGAATGCGACAAAAAACTGACAGTTAATTGTAACGTTCAGAGCCTCTTAATGACGATGGAACACACAATATTAAGTCGCGATTCAATACATCGTCCTCCAGGCGACTTGTCTCGAACGGTCAAGTGCTGCCTCGAGCACCTTATGGTCGCTCTCTTGTGAGTTTAGATTTCGAATCCGACGCAAAACTGACAGTTAACTGTAACGTTCAGAGCCTCTTAATGACGATGGAACACTCAAACTGCGTCGCCATTCAATACATCGTCCTCCAGCCCACTTGTCTCCAAGGGGTAACTGCTGTCTCGGGCACCATATGGTTGTTCTCCTGTGAGTCTAGTTTTTCGAATCCGACGCAAAACTGGCAGTTAATTGTAACGTTCAGAGCCTCTTAATGACGATGGAACACACAAATTGCGTCGCGATTCAATACATCATCCTCCAGCCGACTTTTCTCCGAGGTACTGTTGCTGCCCCGGGCACCTTTTGGTGGTTCTCCTATGAGTCTAGGTTTTCGAATCCGACGCAAAACTGACAGTTAATTGTAACGTTCAGAGCCTCATAATGACGATGGAACACACAAATTACGTCGAGATTCAATACATCGTCCTCCAGCCAAGGGTCTATAGCTGCCTCGGTACCCTTACCGTCGTTCTCCTGTGAGTCTAGTTTTTCGAATCCGACTCAAAACTGACAGTTAATTGTAACGTTCAGAGCCTCTTAATGACGATGGAATACACAAATTGCGTCGAGATTCAATACATCGTCCGACAGCCGACCTGTCTCCAAGGGTCTATTGCTGCCTCGGGCACCTTATGGTCGTTCTCCTGTGAGTCTAGTTTTCCGAATACGACGCATAACTGACAGTTAATTGTAACGTTCAAAGCCTTTTAATGACGATGGAACACACAAATTGCGTCGCGATTCAATACATCGTCCTCCAGCCGACTTGTCTCCGATGTACTATTGCTGCCCCGGGCACCTTTTGGTCGTTCTCCTAGGAGTGTAGTTTTTCGAATCCGGCGCAAAACTGACATTTAATTGTAACGTTCGAAGCCTCTTAATGACGATGGAACACACAAGTTGCGTCGCGATTCAATACATCGTCCTCCAGCCGACTTGTGTCTAAGGGTCTATTACTACCTCGGTCACTGTATCGTCTTTCTCCTATGAGTCTAGTTTTTCCAATGCGACAAAAAACTGACAGTTAATTGTAACGTTCAGAGCCTCTTAATGACGATGGAACACACAATATTGCGTCGCGATTCAAAATATCGTCCTCCAGGCGACTTGTCTCGAAGGGTCTAGTGCTGCCTCGAGCACCTTATGGTCGTTCTCCTGTGAGTCTAGATTCTCGATTCCGACGCAAAACTGACAGTTAATTGTAACGTTCAGAGCCTCTTAATGACGATGGAACACACAAATTGCGTCGCGATTCAATACATCGTCCTCCAGCCGACCTGTCTCCAAGGGTCTATTGCTGCCTCGGGCACCTTATGGTCGTTCTCCTGTGAGTCTAGTTTTTCGAATCCGACGCAAAACTGACCGTTAATTGTAACGTTCAGAGCCTCTTAATGACGATGGAACACACAAATTGCGGCGAGATTCAATACATCGTCCTACAGCCGTCCTGTCTCCAAGGGTCTATTGCTGCCCCGGGCACCTTTTGGTCGTTCTCCTAGGAGTGTAGTTTTTCGAATCCGGCGCAAAACTGACATTTAATTGTAACGTTCGAAGCCTCTTAATGACGATGGAACACACAAATTGCGTCGAGATTCAATACATCGTCCTACAGCCGTCCTGTCTCCAAGGGTCTATTGCTGCCTCGGGCACCTTATGGTCGTTCTCCTGTGAGTCTAGTTTTCCGAATACGACGCAAAACTCTCAGTTAATTGTAACGTTCAGAGCCACTTAATAACCATGGAACACACAAATTGCGTCGCGATTCAATACATCATCCTCCAGTCGACTTTTCTCCGAGGTACTATTGCTGCCCCGGGCACCTTTTGGTGGTTCTCCTATGAGTCTAGTTTTCTAATCCGGCGCAAAACTGACAGTTAATTGTAACGTTCAGAGCCTCTTAATGACGATGGAACACATAAATTGCGTCGCGATTCAATACATCGTCCTCCGGCCGACTTGTCTCCAAGAGTCTATTGCTGCCTCGGGCACCTTATGGTCGTTCTCCTGTGAGTCTAGATTTTCGAATCCGACGCAAAACTGACAGTTTATTATACGTTCAGTGCCTCTTAATGACGATGGAACACACAAATTGCGTCGCGATTCAATACATCGTCCTCCAGCCGACATGTCTCCAAAGGTCTATTGCTGCCTCGGGCACCTTATGGTCGTTCTCCTGTGAGTCTAGTTTTTCGAATCCGACGCAAAACTGAAAGGTAATTGTAACGTTCAGAGCGTCTTAATGACGATGGAACACACAAATTGCGTCGCGATTCAATACATCGTCCTCCAGCCGACTTGTCTCTAAGGGTCTATTGCTACTTCGGTCACTCTATCGTCTTTCTCCTAAGAGTCTAGTTTTTCGAATGCGACAAAAAACTGACAGTTAATTGTAACGTTCAGAGCCTCTTAATGACGATGGAACACACAATATTGCGTCGCGATTCAATACATCGTCCTCCAGGCGACTTGTCTCCAAGGGTCTAGTGCTGCCTCGGGCACCTTATGGTCGTTCTTCTGTGAGTCTAGATTTTCGAATCCGACGCAAAACTGACAGTTAATTGTAACGTTCAGAGCCCCTTAATGACGATGGAACACACAAACTGCGTCGCCATTCAATACATCGTCCTCCAGACGACTTGTCTCCAAGGGGTAATTGCTGCCTCGGGCACCATATGGTTGTTCTCCTGTGAGTCTAGTTTTTCGAATACGACGCAAAACTGGCAGTTAATTGTAACGTTCAGAGCCTTTTAATGACGATAGAACACACAAACTGCGTCGCGATTCAATACATCATCCTCCAGCCGACTTTTCTCCGAGGTACTATTGCTGCCCCGGGCACCTTTTGGTGGTTCTCCTATGAGTCTAGTTTTTCGAATCCGGCGCAAAACTGACAGTTTATTGTAACGTTCAGAGCCTCTTAATCACGATGGAACACACAAATTGCGTCGCGATTCAATACATCGTCCTCCAGCCTAATTGTCTCCAAGGGTCTAGTGCTGCCTCGGGCGCCTTATCGTCGTTCTCTTGTGAGTCTAGATTTTCGAATCCGACGCAAAACTGACAGTTAATTGTAACGTTCAGAGCCTCTTAATGACGATGGAACACACAAACTGCGTCGCGATTCAATACATCGTCCTCCAGCCGACTTGTGTCTAAGGGTCTATTACTACCTCGGTCACTGTATCGTCTTTCTCCTATGAGTCTAGTTTTTCCAATGCGAGCAAAAAACTGACAGTTAATTGTAACGTTCAGAGCCTCTTAATGACGATGGAACACACAATATTGCGTCGCGATTCAAAATATCGTCCTCCAGGCGACTTGTCTCGAAGGGTCTAGTGCTGCCTCGAGCACCTTATGGTCGTTCTCCTGTGAGTCTAGATTCTCGATTCCGACACAAAACTGACAGTTAATTGTAACGTTCAGAGCCTCTTAATGACGATGGAACACACAAATTGCGTCGCGATTCAATACATCGTCCTCCAGCCGACCTGTCTCCAAGGGTCTATTGCTGCCTCGGGCACCTTATGGTCGTTCTCCTGTGAGTCTAGTTTTTCGAATCCGACGCAAAACTGACCGTTAATTGTAACGTTCAGAGCCTCTTAATGACGATGGAACACACAAATTGCGGCGAGATTCAATACATCGTCCTACAGCCGTCCTGTCTCCAAGGGTCTATTGCTGCCTCGGGCACCTTATGGTCGTTCTCCTGTGAGTCTAGTTTTCCGAATACGACGCAAAACTCTCAGTTAATTGTAACGTTCAGAGCCACTTAATAACCATGGAACACACAAATTGCGTCGCGATTCAATACATCGTCCTCCGGCCGACTTGTCTCCAAGAGTCTATTGCTGCCTCGGGCACCTTATGGTCGTTCTCCTGTGAGTCTAGATAACTGACAGTTAATTGTAACGTTCAAAACCTTTTAATGACGATGGAACACACAAATTGCGTCGCGATTCAATACATCATCCTCCAGCCGACTTATCTCCGATGTACTATTGCAGCCCCGAGCACCTTTCGGTCGTTCTCCTAGGAGTGTAGTTTTTCGAATCCGGCGCAAAACTGACATTTAATTGTAACGTTCAGAGCCTCTTAATGACGATGGAACACACAAATTGCGTCGCGATTCAATACATCGTCCTACAGCCGACCTGTCTCCAAGTGTCCAGTGCTGCCTCGGGCACCTTATGGTCGTTCTCCTGTGAGTCTAGATTTTCGAATCCGACGCAAAACTGACAGTTAATTGTAACGCTCAGAGCCTCTTAATGACGATGGAACACACAAATTGCGTCGCGATTCAATACATCGTCCTCCAGCCGACTTGTCTCTAAGGGTCTATTACTACCTCGGTCACTGTATCGTCTTTCTCCTATGAGTCTAGTTTTTCGAATGCGACAAAAAACTGACAGTTAATTGTAACGTTCAGAGCCTCTTAATGACGATGGAACACACAATATTGCGTCGCGATTCAAAACATCGTCCTCCAGGCGACTTGCCTCGAAGGGTCTAGTGCTGCCTCGAGCACCTTATGGTCGTTCTCCTGTGAGTCTAGATTCTCGAATCCGACGCAAAACTGACAGTTAATTGTAACGTTCAGAGCCTCTTAATGACGATGGAACACACAAATTGCGTCGAGATTCAATACATCGTCCTACAGCCGTCCTGTCTCCAACGGTCTATTGCTGCCTCGGGCACCTTATGGTCGTTCTCCTGTGAGTCTAGTTTCCCGAATACGACGCAAAACTCTCAGTTAATTGTAACGTTCAGAGCCACTTAATAACCATGGAACACACAAATTGCGTCGCGATTCAATACATCATCCTCCAGTCGACTTTTCTCCGAGGTACTATTGCTGCCCCGGGCACCTTTTGGTGGTTCTCCTATGAGTCTAGTTTTCGAATCCGGCGCAAAACTGACAGTTAATTGTAACGTTCAGAGCCTCTTAATGACGATTGAACACATAAATTGCGTCGCGTTTCAATACATCGTCCTCCGGCCGACTTGTCTCCAAGAGTCTATTGCTTCCTCGGGCACCTTATGGTCGTTCTCCTGTGAGTCTAGATTTTCGAATCCGACGCAAAACTGACAGTTTATTATACGTTCAGTGCCTCTTAATGACGATGGAACACACAAATTGCGTCGCGATTCAATACATCGTCCTCCAGCCGACATGTCTCCAAAGGTCTATTGCTGCCTCGGGCACCTTATGGTCGTTCTCCTGTGAGTCTAGTTTTTCGAATCCGACGCAAAACTGAAAGGTAATTGTAACGTTCAGAGCGTCTTAATGACGATGGAACACACAAATTGCGTCGCGATTCAATACATCGTCCTCCAGCCGACTTGTCTCTAAGGGTCTATTGCTACTTCGGTCACTCTATCGTCTTTCTCCTAAGAGTCTAGTTTTTCGAATGCGACAAAAAACTGACAGTTAATTGTAACGTTCAGAGCCTCTTAATGACGATGGAACACACAATATTGCGTCGCGATTCAATACATCGTCCTCCAGGCGACTTGTCTCCAAGGGTCTAGTGCTGCCTCGGGCACCTTATGGTCGTTCTTCTGTGAGTCTAGATTTTCGAATCCGACGCAAAACTGACAGTTAATTGTAACGTTCAGAGCCCCTTAATGACGATGGAACACACAAACTGCGTCGCCATTCAATACATCGTCCTCCAGCCGACTTGTCTCCAAGGGGTAATTGCTGCCTCGGGCACCATATGGTTGTTCTCCTGTGAGTCTAGTTTTTCGAATACGACGCAAAACTGGCAGTTAATTGTAACGTTCAGAGCCTTTTAATGACGATAGAACACACAAATTGCGTCGCGATTCAATACATCATCCTCCAGCCGACTTTTCTCCGAGGTACTATTGCTGCCCCGGGCACCTTTTGGTGGTTCTCCTATGAGTCTAGTTTTTCGAATCCGGCGCAAAACTGACAGTTTATTGTAACGTTCAGAGCCTCTTAATCACGATGGAACACACAAATTGCGTCGCGATTCAATACATCGTCCTCCAGCCTAATTGTCTCCAAGGGTCTAGTGCTGCCTCGGGCGCCTTATCGTCGTTCTCTTGTGAGTCTAGATTTTCGAATCCGACGCAAAACTGACAGTTAATTGTAACGTTCAGAGCCTCTTAATGACGATGGAACACACAAACTGCGTCGCGATTCAATACATCGTCCTCCAGCCGACTTGTGTCTAAGGGTCTATTACTACCTCGGTCACTGTATCGTCTTTCTCCTATGAGTCTAGTTTTTCCAATGCGACAAAAAACTGACAGTTAATTGTAACGTTCAGAGCCTCTTAATGACGATGGAACACACAATATTGCGTCGCGATTCAAAATATCGTCCTCCAGGCGACTTGTCTCGAAGGGTCTAGTGCTGCCTCGAGCACCTTATGGTCGGTCTCCTGTGAGTCTAGATTCTCGATTCCGACGCAAAACTGACAGTTAATTGTAACGTTCAGAGCCTCTTAATGACGATGGAACACACAAATTGCGTCGCGATTCAATACATCGTCCTCCAGCCGACCTGTCTCCAAGGGTCTATTGCTGCCTCGGGCACCTTATGGTCGTTCTCCTGTGAGTCTAGTTTTTCGAATCCGACGCAAAACTGACCGTTAATTGTAACGTTCAGGGCCTCTTAATGGCGATGGAACACACAAATTGCGGCGAGATTCAATACATCGTCCTACAGCCGTCCTGTCTCCAAGGGTCTATTGCTGCCTCGGGCACCTTATGGTCGTTCTCCTGTGAGTCTAGTTTTCCGAATACGACGCAAAACTCTCAGTTAATTGTAACGTTCAGAGCCACTTAATAACCATGGAACACACAAATTGCGTCGCGATTCAATACATCGTCCTCCGGCCGACTTGTCTCCAAGAGTCTATTGCTGCCTCGGGCACCTTATGGTCGTTCTCCTGTGAGTCTAGATAACTGACAGTTAATTGTAACGTTCAAAACCTTTTAATGACGATGGAACACACAAATTGCGTCGCGATTCAATACATCGTCCTCCAGCCGACTTATCTCCGATGTACTATTGCAGCCCCGAGCACCTTTTGGTCGTTCTCCTAGGAGTGTAGTTTTTCGAATCCGGCGCAAAACTGACATTTAATTGTAACGTTCAGAGCCTCTTAATGACGATGGAACACACAAATTGCGTCGCGATTCAATACATCGTCCTACGGCCGACCTGTCTCCAAGTGTCCAGTGCTGCCTCGGGCACCTTATGGTCGTTCTCCTGTGAGTCTAGATTTTCGAATCCGACGCAAAACTGAGAGTTAATTGTAACGCTCAGAGCCTCTTAATGACGATGGAACACACAAATTGCGTCGCGATTCAATACATCGTCCTCCAGCCGACTTGTCTCTAAGGGTCTATTACTACCTCGGTCACTGTATCGTCTTTCTCCTATGAGTCTAGTTTTTCGAATGCGACAAAAAACTGACAGTTAATTGTAACGTTCAGAGCCTCTTAATGACGATGGAACACACAATATTAAGTCGCGATTCAATACATCGTCCTCCAGGCGACTTGTCTCGAACGGTCAAGTGCTGCCTCGAGCACCTTATGGTCGCTCTCTTGTGAGTTTAGATTTCGAATCCGACGCAAAACTGACAGTTAACTGTAACGTTCAGAGCCTCTTAATGACGATGGAACACTCAAACTGCGTCGCCATTCAATACATCGTCCTCCAGCCCACTTGTCTCCAAGGGGTATCTGCTGTCTCGGGCACCATATGGTTGTTCTCCTGTGAGTCTAGTTTCTCGAATCCGACGCAAAACTGGCAGTTAATTGTAACGTTCAGAGCCCCTTAATGACGATGGAACACACAAACTGCGTCGCCATTCAATACATCGTCCGACAGCCGACCTGTCTCCAAGGGTCTATTGCTGCCTCGGGCACCATATGGTTGTTCTCCTGTGAGTCTAGTTTTTCGAATACGACGCAAAACTGGCAGTTAATTGTAACGTTCAGAGCCTTTTAATGACGATAGAACACACAAATTGCGTCGCGATTCAATACATCATCCTCCAGCCGACTTTTCTCCGAGGTACTATTGCTGCCCCGGGCACCTTTTGGTGGTTCTCCTATGAGTCTAGTTTTTCGAATCCGGCGCAAAACTGACAGTTTATTGTAACGTTCAGAGCCTCTTAATCACGATGGAACACACAAATTGCGTCGCGATTCAATACATCGTCCTCCAGCCTAATTGTCTCCAAGGGTCTACTGCTGCGTCGGGCGCCTTATCGTCTTTCTCTTGTGAGTCTAGATTTTCGAATCCGACGCAAAACTGACAGTTAATTGTAACGTTCAGAGCCTCTTAATGACGATGGAACACACAAACTGCGTCGCGATTCAATACATCGTCCTCCAGCCGACTTGTCGCCAAGGGTCTATAGCTGCCTCGGGCACCTTATCGTCGTTCTCCTGTGAGTCTAGTTTTTCGAATCCGACGCAAAACTGACAGTTAATTGTAACGTTCAGAGCCTCTTAATGACGATGGAACACACAAATTGCGTCGAGATACAATACATCGTCCGACAGCCGACCTGTCTCCAAGGGTCTATTGCTGCCTGGGGCACCTTATGGTCGTTCTGCTGTGAGTCCAGTTTTCCGAATACGACGCATAACTGACAGTTAATTGTAACGTTCAAAGCCTGTTAATGACGATGGAACACACAAATTGCGTCGCGATTCAATACATCGTCCTCCAGCCGACTTGTCTCCGAGGTACTATTGCTGCCCCGGGCACATTTTGGTCGTTTTCCTAGGAGTGTAGTTTTTCGAATCCGGCGCAAAACTGACAGTTAATTGTAACGATCAGAGCCTCTTAATGACGATGGAACACACAAATTGCGTCGCGATTCAATACATCGTCCTCCAGCCGACTTGTCTCTAAGGGTTTATTGCTACCTCGGTTGCTCTATCGTCTTTCTCCTATGAGTCTAGTTTTTCGAATGCGACAAAAAACTGACAGTTAATTGTAACGTTCAGAGCCTCTTAATGACGATGGAACACACAATATTAAGTCGCGATTCAATACATCGTCCTCCAGGCGACTTGTCTCGAACGGTCAAGTGCTGCCTCGAGCACCTTATGGTCGCTCTCTTGTGAGTTTAGATTTCGAATCCGACGCAAAACTGACAGTTAACTGTAACGTTCAGAGCCTCTTAATGACGATGGAACACTCAAACTGCGTCGCCATTCAATACATCGTCCTCCAGCCCACTTGTCTCCAAGGGGTAACTGCTGTCTCGGGCACCATATGGTTGTTCTCCTGTGAGTCTAGTTTCTCGAATCCGACGCAAAACTGGCAGTTAATTGTAACGTTCAGAGCCTCTTAATGACGATGGAACACACAAATTGCGTCGCGATTCAATACATCATCCTCCAGCCGACTTTTCTCCGAGGTACTGTTGCTGCCCCGGGCACCTTTTGGTGGTTCTCCTATGAGTCTAGGTTTTCGAATCCGACGCAAAACTGACAGTTAATTGTAACGTTCAGAGCCTCATAATGACGATGGAACACACAAATTACGTCGAGATTCAATACATCGTCCTCCAGCCAAGGGTCTATAGCTGCCTCGGGACCCTTATCGTCGTTCTCTTGTGAGTCTAGTTTTTCGAATCCGACTCAAAACTGACAGTTAATTGTAACGTTCAGAGCCTCTTAATGACGATGGAACACACAATATTGCGTCGCGATTCAAAACATCGTCCTCCAGGCGACTTGCCTCGAAGGGTCTAGTGCTGCCTCGAGCACCTTATGGTCGTTCTCCTGTGAGTCTAGATTCTCGAATCCGACGCAAAACTGACAGTTAATTGTAACGTTCAGAGCCTCTTAATGACGATGGAACACACAAATTGCGTCGAGATTCAATACATCGTCCTACAGCCGTCATGTCTCCAAGGGTCTATTGCTGCCTCGGGCACCTTATGGTCGTTCTCCTGTGAGTCTAGTTTTCCGAATACGACGCAAAACTCTCAGTTAATTGTAACGTTCAGAGCCACTTAATAACCATGGAACACACAAATTGCGTCGCGATTCAATACATCATCCTCCAGTCGACTTTTCTCCGAGGTACTATTGCTGCCCCGGGCACCTTTTGGTGGTTCTCCTATGAGTCTAGTTTTCGAGTCCGGCGCAAAACTGACAGTTAATTGTAACGTTCAGAGCCTTTTAATGACGATGGAACACACAAATTGCGTCGCGATTCAATACATCGTCCTCCAGCCTAATTGTCTCCAAGGGTCTAGTGCTGCCTCGGGCGCCTTATCGTCGTTCTCTTGTGAGTCTAGAATTTCGAATCCGACGCAAAACTGACAGTTAATTGTAACGTTCAGAGCCTCTTAATGACGATGGAACACACAAATTGCGTCGAGATTCAATACATCGTCCTCCAGCCGACTTGTCGCCAAGGGTCTATAGCTGCCTCGGGACCCTTATCGTCGTTCTCCTGTGAGTCTAGTTTTTCGAATCCGACGCAAAACTGACAGTTAATTGTAACGTTCAGAGCATCTTAATGACGATGGAACACACAAATTGCGTCGAGATTCAATACATCGTCCGACAGTCGACCTGTCTCCAAGGGTCTATTGCTGCATCGGGCACCTTATGGTCGTTCTCCTGTGAGTCTAGTTTTCCGAATACGACGCATAACTGACAGTTAATTGTAACGTTCAAAGCCTTTTAATGACGATGGAACACACAAATTGCGTCGCGATTCAATACATCGTCCTCCAGCCGAATTGTCTCGAAGGCTCTAGTGCTGACTCGGGCGCTTTATGGTCGTTCTCCCGTGAGTCTAGATTTTCGAATCCGACGCAAAACTGACAGTTAATTGTAACGTTCAGAGCCTCTTAATGACGATGGAACACACAAATTGCGTCGCGATTCAATACATCGCACTCCAGCCGACTTTCCTCCGAGGTACTATTGCTGCTCCGGCACCTTTTGGTCGTTCTCCTAGGAGTGTAGTTTTTCGAATCCAGCGCAAAACTGACAGTTAATTGTAACGTTCAGAGCCTCTTAATGACGATGGAAAACACAAATTGCGTCGCGATTCAATACATCGTCCTCCAGCCGACGTGTCTCAAAGGGTCTAGTGCTGCCTCGGGCACCTTATCGTCGTTCTCCTGTGAGTTTAGATTTTCGAATCCGACGCAAAACTGACAGTTAATTGTAACGTTCAGAGCCTCTTAATGACGATGGAACACTCAAATTGCGTCGCGATTCAATACATCGTCCTCCAGCCGACTTGTCTCCAAAGGTCTCTTGCTGCCTCGGGCACCTTATGGTCGTGCTCCTGTGAGTCTAGTTTTTCGAATCCGACGCAAAATTGAAAGGTAATTGTAACGTTCAGAGCCTCTTAATGACGATGGAACACACAAACTGCGTCGCGATTCAATACATCGTCCTCCAGCCGACTTGTCGCCAAGGGTCTATAGCTGCCTCGGGCACCTTATCGTCGTTCTCCTGTGAGTCTAGTTTTTCGAATTCGACGCAAAACTGACAGTTAATCGTAACGTTCAGAGCCTCTTAATGACGATGGAACACACAAATTGCGTCGAGATACAATACATCGTCCGACAGCCGACCTGTCTCCAAGGGTCTATTGCTGCCTCGGGCACCTTATGGTCGTTCTGCTGTGAGTCCAGTTTTCCGAATACGACGCATAACTGACAGTTAATTGTAACGTTCAAAGCCTGTTAATGACGATGGAACACACAAATTGCGTCGCGATTCAATACATCGTCCTCCAGCCGACTTGTCTCCGAGGTACTATTGCTGCCCCGGGCACCTTTTGGTCATTTTCCTAGGAGTGTAGTTTTTCGAATCCGGCGGAAAACTGACAGTTAATTGTAACGTTCAGAGCCTCTTAATGACGACGGAACACACAATATTAAGTCGCGATTCAACACATCGTCCTCCCGGCGACTTGTCTCGAACGGTCAAGTGTTGCCTCGAGCACCTTATGGTCGTTCTCTTGTGAGTTTAGATTTTCGAATCCGACGCAAAACTGACAGTTAACTGTAACGTTCAGAGCCTCTTAACGACGATGGAACACTCAAACTGCGTCGCCATTCAATACATCGTCCTCCAGCCGACTTGTCTCCAAGGGGTAATTGCTGCCTCGGGCACCATATGGTTGTTCTCCTGTGAGTCTAGTTTTTCGAATCCGACGCAAAACTGACAGTTAATTGTAACGTTCAGAGCCTCTTAATGACGAGGGAACACACAAATTGCGTCGCGATTCAATACATCATCCTCCAGCCGACTTTTCTCCGAGGTACTGTTGCTGCCCCGGGCACCTTTTGGTGGTTCTCCTATGAGTCTAGTTTTTCGAATCCGGCGCAAAACTGACAGTTTATTATAACGTTCAGAGCACACAAATTGCGTCGCGATTCAATACATCGTCCTCCGGCCTAATTGTCTCCAAGGGTCTAGTGCTGCCTCGGGTGCCTTATGGTCGTTCTCTTGTGAGTCTAGATTTTCGAATCCGACGCAAAACTGACAGTTAATCGTAACGTTCAGAGCCTCTTAATGACGATGGAACACACAAATTGCGTCGAGATTCAATACATCGTCCGACAGCCTAATTGTCGCCAAAGGTCTATAGCTGCCTCGGGACCCTTATCGTCGTTCTCCTGTGAGTCTAGGTTTTCGAATCCGACGCAAAACTGACAGTTAATTGTAACGTTCAAAGCCTTTTAATGACGATGGAACACACAAATTGCGTCGCGATTCAATACATTGTCCTCCAGCCGACTTGTCTCCGATGTACTATTGCTGCCCCGGGCACCTTTTAATCGTTCTCCTAGGAGTGTAGTTTTTCGAATCCGGCGCAAAACTGACTTTTAATTGTAACGTTCAGAGCCTCTTAATGACGATGGAACACACAAATTGCTTCGCGATTCAATACATCGTCCTCCAGCCTAATTGTCTCCAAGGGTCTAGTGCTGCCTCGGGCACCTTATGGTCGTTCTCCTGTGAGTCTAGATTTTCGAATCCGACGCAAAACTGACAGTTAATTGTAACGTTCAGAGCCTCTTAATGACGATGGAACACACAAACTGCGTCGCGATTCAATACATCGTCCTCCAGCCGACTTGTGTCTAAGGGTCTATTACTACCTCGGTCACTGTATCGTCTTTCTCCTATGAGTCTAGTTTTTCCAATGCGACAAATAACTGACAGTTAATTGAAACGTACAGAGCCTCTTAATGACGATGGAACGCACAATATTGCGGTGCGATTCGAAACATCGTCCTCCAGGCGACTTGTCTCGAAGGGTCTAGTGCTGCCTCCTGCACCTTATGGTCGTTCTCCTGTGAGTCTAGATTCTCGAATCCGACGCAAAACTGACAGTTAATTGTAACGTTCAGAGCCTCTTAATGACGATGGAACACACAAATTGCGTCGCGATTCAATACATCGTCCTCCAGCCGACCTGTCTCCAAGGGTATATTGCTGCCTCGGGCACCTTATGGTCGTTCTCCTGTGAGTCTAGTTTTTCGAATCCGACGCAAAATTGACCGTTAATTGTAACGTTCAGAGCCTCTTAATGACGATGGAACACACAAATTGCGTCGAGATTCAATACATCGTCCTACAGCCGTCCTATCACCAAGGATCTATTGCTGCCTCGGGCACCTTATGGTCGTTCTCCTGTGAGTCTAGTTTTCCGAATACGACGCAAAACTCTCAGTTAATTGTAACGTTCAGAGCCACTTTATAACCATGGAACACACAAATTGCGTCGCGATTCAATACATCGTCCTCCAGCCGACTTGTCGCCAAGGGTCTATAGCTGCCTTGGGCACCTTATCGTCGTTCTCCTGTGAGTCTAGTTTTTCGAATCCGACGCAAAACTGACAGTTAATTGTAACGTTCAGAGCCTCTTAATGACGATGGAACACACAAATTGCGTCGAGATTCAATCCATCGTCCGACAGTCGACCTGTCTCCAAGGGTCTATTGCTGCCTCGGGCACCTTATGGTCGTTCTCCTGTGAGTCTAGATTTTCGAATCCGACGCAAAACTGAAAGTTAATTGTAACGTTCAGAGCCTCTGAATGACGATGGAACACACAAATTGCGTCGCGATTCAATACATCGTCCTCTAGCCGACTTGTCTCTAAGGGTCTATTGCTACTTCGGTCACTCTATCGTCTTTCTCCTAAGAGTCTAGTTTTTCGAATGCGACAAAAAACTGACAGTTAATTGTAACGTTCAGAGCCTCTTAATGACGATGGAACACACAATATTGCGTCGCGATTCAATACATCGTCCTCCAGGCGACTTGTCTCCAAGGGTCTTGTGCTGCCTCGGGCACCTTATAGTCGTTCTTCTGTGAGTCTAGATTTTCGAATCCGACGCAAAACTGACAGTTAATTGTAACGTTATGAGCCCCTTAATGACGATGGAACACACAAACTGCGTCGCCATTCAATACATCGTCCTCCAGACGACTTGTCTCCAAGGGGTAATTGCTGCCTCGGGCACCAAATGGTTGTTCTCCTGTGAGTCTAGTTTTCCGAATACGACGCAAAACTGGCAGTTAATTGTAACGTTCAGAGCCTCTTAATGACGATGGAACACACAAATTGCGTCGCTATTCAATACATCATCCTCCAGCCGACTTTTCTCCGAGATACTATTGCTGCCCCGGGCACCTTTTGGTGGTTCTCCTATGAGTCTAGTTTTTCGAATCCGGCGCAAAACTGACAGTTTATTGTAACGTTCAGAGCCTCTTAATCACGATGGAACACACAAATTGCGTCGCGATTCAATACATCGTCCTCCAGCCTAATTGTCTCCAAGCGTCTAGTGCTGCCTCGGGCGCCTTATGGTCGTTCTCTTGTGAGTCTAGATTTTCGAATCCGACGCAAAACTGACAGTTAATTGTAACGTTCAGAGCCTCTTAATGACGATGGAACACACAAATTGCGTCGAGATTCAATACATCGTCCTCCAGCCGACTTGTCGCCAAGGGTCTATAGCTGTCTCGGGACCCTTATCGTCGTTCTCCTGTGAGTCTAGTTTTTCGAATCCGACGCAAAACTGACAGTTAATTGTAACGTTCAGAGCCTCTTAATGACGATGGAACACACAAGTTGCGTCGAGATTCAATACATCGTCCGACAGCCGACCTGTCTCCAAGGGTCTATTGCTGCATCGGGCACCTTATGGTCGTTCTCCTGTGAGTCTAGTTTTCCGAATACGACGCATAACTGACAGTTAATTGTAACGTTCAAAGCCTTTTAATGACGATGGAACACACAAATTGCGTCGCGATTCAATACATCGTCCTCCAGCCGAATTGTCTCGAAGGCTCTAGTGCTGACTCGGGCGCCTTATGGTCGTTCTCCCGTGAGTCTAGATTTTCGAATCCGACGCAAAACTGACAGTTAATTGTAACGTACAGAGTCTCTTAATGACGATGGAACACACAAATTGCGTCGCGATTCAATACATCGTCCTCCAGCCGACTTGTCGCCAAGGGTCTATAGCTGCCTCGGGCACCTTATCGTCGTTCTCCTGTGAGTCTAGTTTTTCGAATCCGACGCAAAACTCACAGTTAATTGTAACGTTCAGAGCCTCTTAATGACGATGGAACACACAAATTGCGTCGAGATACAATACATCGTCCGACAGCCGACCTGTCTCCAAGGGTCTATTGCTGCCTGGGGCACCTTATGGTCGTTCTGCTGTGAGTCCAGTTTTCCGAATACGACGCATAACTGACAGTTAATTGTAACGTTCAAAGCCTGTTAATGACGATGGAACACACAAATTGCGTCGCGATTCAATACATCGTCCTCCAGCCGACTTGTCTCTAAGGGTTTATTGCTACCTCGGTTGCTCTATCGTCTTTCTCCTATGAGTCTAGTTTATCGAATGCGACAAAAAACTGACAGTTAATTGTAACGTTCAGAGCCTCTTAATGACGATGGAACACACAATATTAAGTCGCGATTCAATACATCGTCCTCCAGGCGACTTGTCTCGAACGGTCAAGTGCTGCCTCGAGCACCTTATGGTCGTTCTCTTGTGAGTTTAGATTTTCGAATCCGACGCAAAACTGACAGTTAACTGTAACGTTCAGAGCCTCTTAATGACGATGGAACACTCAAACTGCGTCGCCATTCAATACATCGTCCTCCAGCCGACTTGTCTCCAAGGGGTAATTGCTGCCTCGGGCACCATATGGTTGTTCTCCTGTGAGTCTAGTTTTTCGAATCCGCCGCAAAACTGGCAGTTAATTGTAACGTTCAGAGCCTCTTAATGACGATGGAACACACAAATTGCGTCGCGATTCAATACATCATCCTCCAGCCGACTTTTCTCCGAGGTACTGTTGCTGCCCCGGGCACCTTTTGGTGGTTCTCCTATGAGTCTAGTTTTTCGAATCCGGCGCAAAACTGACAGTTTATTGTAACGTTCAGAGCCTCTTAATGACGATGGAACACACAAATTGCGTCGAGATTCAATACATCGTCCTCCAGCCGACTTGTGGAAAAGGGTCTGTAGCTGCCTCGGGACCCTTATCGTCGTTCTTCTGTGAGTCTAGTTTTTCGAATCCGACTCAAAACTGACAGTTAATTGTAACGTTCAGAGCCTCTTAATGACGATGGAACACACAAATTGCGTCGAGATTCAATACATCGTCCGACAGCCGACCTGTCTCCAAGGGTCTATTGCTGCCTCGGGCACCTTATGGTCGTTCTCCTGTGAGTCTAGTTTTCCGAATACGACGCATAACTGACAGTTAATTGTAACGTTCAAAGCCTTTTAATGACGATGGAACACACAAATTGCGTCGCGATGCAATACATCGTCCTCCAGCCGACTTATCTCCGATGTACTATTGCTGCCCCGGGCACCTTTTGATCGTTCTCCTAGGAGTGTAGTTTTTCGAATCCGGCGCAAAACTGACATTTAATTGTAACGTTCAGAGCCTCTTAATGACGATGGAACACACAAATTGTGTCGCGATTCAATACATCGTCCTCCAGCCTATTTGTCTCCAAGGGTCTAGTGCTGCCTCGGGCACCTTATGGTCGTTCCCCTGTGAGTCTAGATTTTCGAATCCGACGCAAAACTGACAGTTAATTGTAACGTTCAGAGCCTCTTAATGACGATGGAACACAAATTGCGTCGCGATTCAATACATCCTCCTCCAGCCGACTTGTGTCTAAGGGTCTATTACTACCTCGGTCACTGTATCGTCTTTCTCCTATGAGTCTAGTTTTTCCAATGCGACAAAAAACTCACAGTTAATTGTAACGTTCAGAGCCTCTTAATGACGATGGAACACACAATATTGCGTCGCGATTCAAAACATCGTCCTCCAGGCGACTTGTCTCGAAGGGTCTAGTGCTGCCTCGAGCACCTTATGGTCGTTCTCCTGTGAGTCTAGATTCTCGAATCCGACGCAAAACTGACAGTTAATTGTAACGTTGAGAGCCTCTTAATGACGATGGAACACACAAACTGCGTCGCGATTCAATACATCGCCCAAGGGTCTATTGCTGCCTTGGGCACCTTATGGTCGTTCTCCTGTGAGTCTAGTTTTTCGAATCCCACGCAAAACTGACCGTTAATTGTAACGTTCAGAGCCTCTTAATGACGATGGAACACACAAATTGCGTCGAGATTCAATACATCGTCCTACAGTCGTCCTGTCTTCAAGGGTCTATTGCTGCCTCGGGCACCTTATGGTCGTTCTCCTGTGAGTCTAGTTTTCCGAATACGACGCAAAACTCTCAGTTAATTGTAACGTTCAGAGCCACTTAATAACCATGGAACACAGAAATTTTGTCGCGATTCAATACATCGTCCTCCAGCCGACTTGTCGCCAAGGGTCTATAGCTGCCTTGGGCACCTCATCGTCGTTCTCCTGTGAGTCTAGTTTTTCGAATCCGACGCAAAACTGACAGTTAATTGTAACGTTCAGAGCCTCTTAATGGCGATGGAACACACAAATTGCGTCGAGATTCAATCCATCGTCCGACAGTCGACCTGTCTCCAAGGGTCTATTGCTGCCTCGGGCACCTTATGGTCGTTCTCCTGTGAGTCTAGATTTTCGAATCCGACGCAAAACTGAAAGTTAATTGTAACGTTCAGAGCCTCTGAATGACGATGGAACACACAAATTGCGTCGCGATTCAATACATCGTCCTCCAGCCGACTTGTCTCCAAGGGTCTATTGCTACTTCGGTCACTCTATCGTCTTTCTCCTAAGAGTCTAGTTTTTCGAATGCGACAAAAAACTGACAGTTAATTATAACGTTCAGAGCCTCTTAATTACGATGGAACACACAATATTGCGTCGCGATTCAATACATCGTCCTCCAGGCGACTTGTCTCCAAGGGTCTAGTGCTGCCTTGGGCACCTTATGTTCGTTCTTCTGTGAGTCTAGATTTTCGAATCCGACGCAAAACTGACAGTTAATTGTAACGTTCAGAGCCTCTTAATGACGATGGAACACACAAATAGCGTCGCGATTCAATACATCGCACTCCTGCCGACTTTCCTCCGAGGTACTATTGCTGCCCCGGCACCTTTCGGTAGTTCTCCTAGGAGTGTAGTTTTTCGAATCCGGCGCAAAACTGACAGTTAATTGTAACGTTCAGAGCCTGATAATGACGATGGAACACACTATTTGCGTTGCGATTCAATACATCGTCCTCCAGCCAACTTGTCTCCGAGGTAGTATTGCTGCCCCGGGCACCTTTTGGTCGTTCTCCTATGAGTCTAGTTTTTCGAATCCGGCGCAAAACTTACAGTTAATTGTAACTTTCAGAGCCTCTTAATGACGATGGAACACTCAAATTGCGTCGCGATTCAATACATCGTCCTCCCGCCGACTTGTCTCTAAGGGTCTATTGCTACCTCGGTCACTCTATCGTCTTTCTCCTATGAGTCTAGTTTTTCGAATGCGACAAAAAACTGACAGTGAATTGTAACTTTCAGAGCCTCTTAATGACGATGCAACACACAAATTGCGTCGCCATTCAATACATCGTCCTCCAGCCGACTTGTCTCCAAGCGTCTATTGCTGCCTCGGGCACCTTATGGTCGTTCTCCTGTGAGTCTAGTTTTTCGAATCCGACGCAAAACTGACAGTTAATTGTAACGTTCAGAGCCTCTTAATGACGATGGAACACTCAAATTGCGTCGCGATTCAATACATCGTCCTCCCGCCGACTTGTCTCTAAGGGTCTATTGCTACCTCGGTCACTCTATCGTCTTTCTCCTATGAGTCTAGTTTTTCGAATGCGACAAAAAACTGACAGTGAATTGTAACTTTCAGAGCCTCTTAATGACGATGGAAAACACAAATTGCGTCGAGATTCATACATCGTCATACAGCCGACCTGTCTCCAAGGGTCTCTTGCTGCCTCGGGCACCTTATGGTCCTTCTCCTGTGAGTCTAGTTTTCCGAATATGACGCAAAACTGACAGTTAATTGTAACGTTCAGAGCCTGATAATGACGATGGAACACACAATTTGCGTCGCGATTCAATACATCGTCCTCCAGCCGACTTGTCTCCGAGGTAGTATTGCTGCCCCGGGCACCTTTTGATCGTTCTCCTATGAGTCTAGTTTTTCGAATCCGGCGCATAACTGACAGTTAATTGTAACGTTCAGAGCCACTTAATGACGATGGAAGACACAATATTGCGTCGCGATTCAATACATCGTCCTCCAGGCGACTTGTCTCGAAGGGTCTAGAGCTGCCTCGAGCACCTTATGGTCGATCTCCTGTGAGTCTAGATTTTCGAATCCAACGTAAAACTGACAGTTTATTGTAACGTTCAGTGCCTCTTAATGACGATGGAACACACAAATTGCGTCGCTATTCAATACATCGTTCTCCAGGCGACTTGTCTCGAAGTGTCTAGTGCTGCCTCGAGCACCTTATGGTCGTTCTCCTGTGGGTCTAGTTTTTCGAATCCGTCCCAAAACTGACAGTTAATTGTAACGTTCAGAGCCTCTTAATGACGATGGAACACACAAACTGCGTCGCCATTCAATACATCGTCCTCCAGCCGACTTATCTCCAAGTGTCTATTGCTGCCTCGGGCACCATATGGTCGTTCTCCTGTGAGTCTAGTTTTTCGAATCCGACGCAAAACTGACAGTTAATTGTAACGTCAGAGCCTCTTAATGACGATGGAACACACAAATTGCGTCGCGATTCAATACATCGTCCTCCAGCCGAATTGTCTTGAAGGATCTAGTGCTGCCTCGGGCGCCTTATGGTCGTTCTCCTGTGAGTCTAGATTTTCGAATCCGACGCAAAACTGACAGTTAATTGTAACGTTCACAGCCTCTTAATGACGATGGAACACTCAAATTGCGTCGCGATTCAATACATCGTCCTCCAGCCGACTATTCTCTAAGGGTCTATTGCTACCTCGGTCACTCTATCGTCTTTCTTCTATGAGTCTAGTTTTTCGAATGCGACAAAAAACTGCCAGTTAATTGTAACGTTCAGAGCCTCTTAATGACGATGGAACACACAAATTGCGTCGGGATTCAATACATCGACCTCCAGCCGACCTGTCTCCAAGGGTCTAGTGCTGCCTCGGGCGCCTTATGGTCGTTCTCCTGTGAGTCTAGATTTTCGAATCCGACGCAAAACAGTTAATTGTAACGTTCAGAGCCTCTTAATGACGATGGAACACACAAATTGCGTCGAGATTTAATACATCGTCCGACAGCCGACTTGTCTCCAAGGGTCTATTGCTGCCTCGGGCACCTCTAGGTCGTTCTCCTGTGAGTCTAGTTTTTCGAATCCGACGCAAAACTGAAAGGTAATTGTAACGTTCAGAGCCTCTTAATGACGATGGAAGAAACAAATTGCGTCGCGATTCAATACATCGTCCTCCAGCCGAATTGTCTCGAAGGGTCTAGTGCTGCCTCGGGCGCCTTATGGTCGTTCTCCTGTGAGTCTAGATTTTCGAATCCGACCCAAAACTGACAGTTAATTGTAACGTTCAGAGCCTCTTAATGACGATGGAACACTCAAATTGCGTCGCTATTCAATACATCGTCCTCCAGCCGACTTTTCTCTAAGGGTCTATTGCTACCTCGGTCACTCAATCGTCTTTCTCCTATGAGTCTAGTTTTTCGAATGCGACAAAAAACTGACAGTTAATTGTAACGTTCAGAGCCTCTTAATGACGATGGAACACACAAATTGCGTCGCGATTTAATACATCGTCCTCCAGCCGAATTGTCTCAAAGGGTCTAGTGCTGCCTCGGGCGCGTTATGGTCGTTCTCCTGTGAGTCTACATTTTCGAATCCGACGCGAAACTGACAGTTAATTGTAACGTTCAGAGTCTCTTAATGACGATGGAACACACAATATTGCTTCGCGATTCAATACATCGTCCTCCAGGCGACTTGTCTCGAAGGGTCTAGTGCTACCTCGAGCACCTTATGGTCGTTCTCCTGTGAGTCTAGATTTTCGAATCCGACGCAAAGCTGACAGTTAATTGTAACGTTCAGAGCCTCTTAATGACGATGGAACACACAAATTGCGTCGAGATTTAATACATCGTCCGATAGCTAACTTGTCTCCAAGGGTCTATTGCTGCCTCTGGCACCTTATTGTCGTTCTGCTGTGAGTCTAGTTTTCCGAATACGACGCATAACTGACAGTTAATTGTAACGTTCAAAGCCTGTTAATGACGATGGAACACACAAATTGCGTCGCGATTCAATACATCGTTCTCCAGCCGAATTGTCTCTGATGTACTATTGCTGCCCCGGGCACCTTTTGGTCGTTCTCCTAGGAGTGTAGTTCTTCGAATCCGGCGCAAAACTGACAGTTAATTGTAACGTTCAGAGCCTCTTAATGACGATGGAACACACAAATTGCATCGCGATTGAATACATCGTCCTCCAGCCGACCTGTCTCCAAGGGTCTAGTGCTGCCTCGGGCACAATATGATCGTTCTCCTGTGAGTCTAGATTTTCGAATCCGACGCAAAACTGACAGTTAATTGTAACGTTCAGAGCCTCTTAATGACGATGGAACACACAAACTGCGTCGCGATTCAATACATCGTCCCCCAGCCGACTTGTCTCCAAGGGTCTATTGCTGCCTCGGGCACCATATGGTCGTTCTCCTGTGAGTCTAGTTTTTCGAATCCGACGGAAAACTGAAAGGTAATTGTAACGTTCAGAGCCTCTTAATGACGATGGAACACACAAATTGCGTCGCGATTCAATACATCATCCTCCGGCCGACTTGTCTGCAAGAGTCTATTGCTGCCTCGGGCACCTTATGGTCGTTCTCCTGTGAGTCTAGAATTTCGAATCCGACGCAAAACTGACAGTTAATTCTAACGTTCAGTGCCTCTTAATGACGATGGAACACACAAATTTCGTCGCGATTCAATACATCGTCCTCCAGAAGAATTGTCTCGAAGGGTCTAGTGCTGACTCGGGCGCCTTATGGTCGTTCTCCCGTGAGTCTAGATTTTCGAATCCGACGCAAAACTGACAGTTAATTGTAACGTTCAGAGCCTCTTAATGACGATGGAACACACAAATTGTGTCGAGATTCAATACATCGTCCTCCAGCCGACCTCTCTCCAAGGATCTCTTGCTGCCTCGGGCACCTTATGGTCGTTCTCCTGTGAGTCTAGATTTTCGAATCCAACGCAAAACTGACAGTTTATTGTAACGTTCAGTGCCTCTTAATGACGATGGAACACACAAATTGCGTCGCTATTCAATACATCGTTCTCCAGGCGACTTGTCTCGAAGTGTCTAGTGCTGCCTCGAGCACCTTATGGTCGTTCTCCTGTGGGTCTAGTTTTTCGAATCCGTCCCAAAACTGACAGTTAATTGTAACGTTCAGAGCCTCTTAATGACGATGGAACACACAAACTGCGTCGCCATTCAATACATCGTCCTCCAGCCGACTTATCTCCAAGTGTCTATTGCTGCCTCGGGCACCATATGGTCGTTCTCCTGTGAGTCTAGTTTTTCGAATCCGACGCAAAACTGACAGTTAATTGTAACGTCAGAGCCTCTTAATGACGATGGAACACACAAATTGCGTCGCGATTCAATACATCGTCCTCCAGCCGAATTGTCTCGAAGGATCTAGTGCTGCCTCGGGCGCCTTATGGTCGTTCTCCTGTGAGTCTAGATTTTCGAATCCGACGCAAAACTGACAGTTAATTGTAACGTTCACAGCCTCTTAATGACGATGGAACACTCAAATTGCGTCGCGATTCAATACATCGTCCTCCAGCCGACTATTCTCTAAGGGTCTATTGCTACCTCGGTCACTCTATCGTCTTTCTTCTATGAGTCTAGTTTTTCGAATGCGACAAAAAACTGCCAGTTAATTGTAACGTTCAGAGCCTCTTAATGACGATGGAACACACAAATTGCGTCGGGATTCAATACATCGACCTCCAGCCGACCTGTCTCCAAGGGTCTAGTGCTGCCTCGGGCGCCTTATGGTCGTTCTCCTGTGAGTCTAGATTTTCGAATCCGACGCAAAACAGTTAATTGTAACGTTCAGAGCCTCTTAATGACGATGGAACACACAAATTGCGTCGAGATTTAATACATCGTCCGACAGCCGACTTGTCTCCAAGGGTCTATTGCTGCCTCGGGCACCTCTAGGTCGTTCTCCTGTGAGTCTAGTTTTTCGAATCCGACGCAAAACTGAAAGGTAATTGTAACGTTCAGAGCCTCTTAATGACGATGGAAGAAACAAATTGCGTCGCGATTCAATACATCGTCCTCCAGCCGAATCGTCTCGAAGGGTCTAGTGCTGCCTCGGGCGCCTTATGGTCGTTCTCCTGTGAGTCTAGATTTTCGAATCCGACCCAAAACTGACAGTTAATTGTAACGTTCAGAGCCTCTTAATGACGATGGAACACTCAAATTGCGTCGCTATTCAATACATCGTCCTCCAGCCGACTTTTCTCTAAGGGTCTATTGCTACCTCGGTCACTCAATCGTCTTTCTCCTATGAGTCTAGTTTTTCGAATGCGACAAAAAACTGACAGTTAATTGTAACGTTCAGAGCCTCTTAATGACGATGGAACACACAAATTGCGTCGCGATTTAATACATCGTCCTCCAGCCGAATTGTCTCAAAGGGTCTAGTGCTGCCTCGGGCGCGTTATGGTCGTTCTCCTGTGAGTCCACATTTTCGAATCCGACGCGAAACTGACAGTTAATTGTAACGTTCAGAGTCTCTTAATGACGATGGAACACACAATATTGCTTCGCGATTCAATACATCGTCCTCCAGGCGACTTGTCTCGAAGGGTCTAGTGCTACCTCGAGCACCTTATGGTCGTTCTCCTGTGAGTCTAGATTTTCGAATCCGACGCAAAGCTGACAGTTAATTGTAACGTTCAGAGCCTCTTAATGACGATGGAACACACAAATTGCGTCGAGATTTAATACATCGTCCGATAGCTAACTTGTCTCCAAGGGTCTATTGCTGCCTCTGGCACCTTATTGTCGTTCTGCTGTGAGTCTAGTTTTCCGAATACGACGCATAACTGACAGTTAATTGTAACGTTCAAAGCCTGTTAATGACGATGGAACACACAAATTGCGTCGCGATTCAATACATCGTTCTCCAGCCGAATTGTCTCTGATGTACTATTGCTGCCCCGGGCACCTTTTGGTCGTTCTCCTAGGAGTGTAGTTCTTCGAATCCGGCGCAAAACTGACAGTTAATTGTAACGTTCAGAGCCTCTTAATGACGATGGAACACACAAATTGCATCGCGATTGAATACATCGTCCTCCAGCCGACCTGTCTCCAAGGGTCTAGTGCTGCCTCGGGCACAATATGATCGTTCTCCTGTGAGTCTAGATTTTCGAATCCGACGCAAAACTGACAGTTAATTGTAACGTTCAGAGCCTCTTAATGACGATGGAACACACAAACTGCGTCGCGATTCAATACATCGTCCCCCAGCCGACTTGTCTCCAAGGGTCTATTGCTGCCTCGGGCACCATATGGTCGTTCTCCTGTGAGTCTAGTTTTTCGAATCCGACGGAAAACTGAAAGGTAATTGTAACGTTCAGAGCCTCTTAATGACGATGGAACACACAAATTGCGTCGCGATTCAATACATCATCCTCCGGCCGACTTGTCTGCAAGAGTCTATTGCTGCCTCGGGCACCTTATGGTCGTTCTCCTGTGAGTCTAGATTTTCGAATCCGACGCAAAACTGACAGTTAATTCTAACGTTCAGTGCCTCTTAATGACGATGGAACACACAAATTTCGTCGCGATTCAATACATCGTCCTCCAGCCGAATTGTCTCGAAGGGTCTAGTGCTGACTCGGGCGCCTTATGGTCGTTCTCCCGTGAGTCTAGATTTTCGAATCCGACGCAAAACTGACAGTTAATTGTAACGTTCAGAGCCTCTTAATGACGATGGAACACACAAATTGCGTCGAGATTCAATACATCGTCCTCCAGCCGACCTCTCTCCAAGGATCTCTTGCTGCCTCTGGCACCTTATTGTCGTTCTGCTGTGAGTCTAGTTTTCCGAATACGACGCATAACTGACAGTTAATTGTAACGTTCAAAGCCTGTTAATGACGATGGAACACACAAATTGCATCGCGATTGAATACATCGTCCTCCAGCCGACCTGTGTCCAAGGGTCTAGTGCTGCCTCGGGCACAATATGATCGTTCTCCTGTGAGTCTAGATTTTCGAATCCGACGCAAAACTGACAGTTAATTGTAACGTTCAGAGCCTCTTAATGACGATGGAACACACAAACTGCGTCGCGATTCAATACATCGTCCCCCAGCCGACTTGTCTCCAAGGGTCTATTGCTGCCTCGGGCACCATATGGTCGTTCTCCTGTGAGTCTAGTTTTTCGAATCCGACGGAAAACTGAAAGGTAATTGTAACGTTCAGAGCCTCTTAATGACGATGGAACACACAAATTGCGTCGCGATTCAATACATCATCCTCCGGCCGACTTGTCTGCAAGAGTCTATTGCTGCCTCGGGCACCTTATGGTCGTTCTCCTGTGAGTCTAGATTTTCGAATCCGACGCAAAACTGACAGTTAATTCTAACGTTCAGTGCCTCTTAATGACGATGGAACACACAATTTTCGTCGCGATTCAATACATCGTCCTCCAGCCGAATTGTCTCGAAGGGTCTAGTGCTGACTCGGGCGCCTTATGGTCGTTCTCCCGTGAGTCTAGATTTTCGAATCCGACGCAAAACTGACAGTTAATTGTAACGTTCAGAGCCTCTTAATGACGATGGAACACACAAATTGCGTCGAGATTCAATACATCGTCCTCCAGCCGACCTCTCTCCAAGGATCTCTTGCTGCCTCGGGCACCTTATGGTCGTTCTCCTGTGAGTCTAGTTTTCCGAATACGACGCAAAACTGACAGTTAATTGTAACGTTCAGAGCCTGATAATGACGATGGAACACACAATTTGCGTTGCGATTCAATACATCGTCCTCCAGCCAACTTGTCTCCGAGGTAGTATTGCTGCCCCGGGCACATTTTGGTCGTTCTCCTATGAGTCTAGTTTTTCGAATCCGGCGCAAAACTTACAGTTAATTGTAACTTTCAGAGCCTCTAAATGACGATGGAACACACAAATTGCGTCGCGATTCAATACCATGTCCTCCAGCGACTTGTCTCGAAGTGTCTAGTGCTGCCTCGAGCACCTTATGGTCGTTCTCCTGTGGGTCTAGTTTTTCGAATCCGTCGCAAAACTGACAGTTAATTGTAACGTTCAGAGCCTCTTAATGACCATGGAACACACAAACTGCGTCGCCATTCAATACATCGTCCTCCAGCCGACTTATCTCCAAGGGTCTATTGCTGCCTCGGGCACCATATGGTCGTTCTCCTGTGAGTCTAGTTTTTCGAATCCGACGCAAAACTGACAGTTAATTGTAACGTTCAGAGCCTCTTAATGACGATGGAAAACACAAATTGCGTCGAGATTCATACATCGTCATACAGCCGACCTGTCTCCAAGGGTCTCTTGCTGCCTCGGGCACCTTATGGTCCTTCTCCTGTGAGTCCAGTTTTCCGAATATGACGCAAAACTGACAGTTAATTGTAACGTTCAGAGCCTGATAATGACGATGGAACACACAATTTGCGTCGCGATTCAATACATCGTCCTCCAGCCGACTTGTCTCCGAGGTAGTATTGCTGCCCCGGGCACCTTTTGATCGTTCTCCTATGAGTCTAGTTTTTCGAATCCGGCGCATAACTGACAGTTAATTGTAACGTTCAGAGCCACTTAATGACGATGGAAGACACAATATTGCGTCGCGATTCAATACATCGTCCTCCAGGCGACTTGTCTCGAAGGGTCTAGAGCTGCCTCGAGCACCTTATGGCCGATCTCCTGTGAGTCTAGATTTTCGAATCCAACGCAAAACTGACAGTTTATTGTAACGTTCAGTGCCTCTTAATGACGATGGAACACACAAATTGCGTCGCTATTCAATACATCGTTCTCCAGGCGACTTGTCTCGAAGTGTCTAGTGCTGCCTCGAGCACCTTATGGTCGTTCTCCTGTGGGTCTAGTTTTTCGAATCCGTCCCAAAACTGACAGTTAATTGTAACGTTCAGAGCCTCTTAATGACGATGGAACACACAAACTGCGTCGCCATTCAATACATCGTCCTCCAGCCGACTTATCTCCAAGGGTCTATTGCTGCCTCGGGCACCATATGGTCGTTCTCCTGTGAGTCTAGTTTTTCGAATCCGACGCAAAACTGACAGTTAATTGTAACGTCAGAGCCTCTTAATGACGATGGAACACACAAATTGCGTCGCGATTCAATACATCGTCCTCCAGCCGAATTGTCTCGAAGGATCTAGTGCTGCCTCGGGCGCCTTATGGTCGTTCTCCTGTGAGTCTAGATTTTCGAATCCGACGCAAAACTGACAGTTAATTGTAACGTTCACAGCCTCTTAATGACGATGGAACACTCAAATTGCGTCGCGATTCAATACATCGTCCTCCAGCCGACTATTCTCTAAGGGTCTATTGCTACCTCGGTCACTCTATCGTCTTTCTTCTATGAGTCTAGTTTTTCGAATGCGACAAAAAACTGCCAGTTAATTGTAACGTTCAGAGCCTCTTAATGACGATGGAACACACAAATTGCGTCGGGATTCAATACATCGACCTCCAGCCGACCTGTCTCCAAGGGTCTAGTGCTGCCTCGGGCGCCTTATGGTCGTTCTCCTGTGAGTCTAGATTTTCGAATCCGACGCAAAACAGTTAATTGTAACGTTCAGAGCCTCTTAATGACGATGGAACACACAAATTGCGTCGAGATTTAATACATCGTCCGACAGCCGACTTGTCTCCAAGGGTCTATTGCTGCCTCGGGCACCTCTAGGTCGTTCTCCTGTGAGTCTAGTTTTTCGAATCCGACGCAAAACTGAAAGGTAATTGTAACGTTCAGAGCCTCTTAATGACGATGGAAGAAACAAATTGCGTCGCGATTCAATACATCGTCCTCCAGCCGAATTGTCTCGAAGGGTCTAGTGCTGCCTCGGGCGCCTTATGGTCGTTCTCCTGTGAGTCTAGATTTTCGAATCCGACCCAAAACTGACAGTTAATTGTAACGTTCAGAGCCTCTTAATGACGATGGAACACTCAAATTGCGTCGCTATTCAATACATCGTCCTCCAGCCGACTTTTCTCTAAGGGTCTATTGCTACCTCGGTCACTCAATCGTCTTTCTCCTATGAGTCTAGTTTTTCGAATGCGACAAAAAACTGACAGTTAATTGTAACGTTCAGAGCCTCTTAATGACGATGGAACACACAAATGGCGTCGCGATTTAATACATCGTCCTCCAGCCGAATTGTCTCAAAGGGTCTAGTGCTGCCTCGGGCGCGTTATGGTCGTTCTCCTGTGAGTCTACATTTTCGAATCCGACGCGAAACTGACAGTTAATTGTAACGTTCAGAGTCTCTTAATGACGATGGAACACACAATATTGCTTCGCGATTCAATACATCGTCCTCCAGGCGACTTGTCTCGAAGGGTCGAGTGCTACCTCGAGCACCTTATGGTCGTTCTCCTGTGAGTCTAGATTTTCGAATCCGACGCAAAGCTGACAGTTAATTGTAACGTTCAGAGCCTCTTAATGACGATGGAACACACAAATTGCGTCGAGATTTAATACATCGTCCGATAGCTAACTTGTCTCCAAGGGTCTATTGCTGCCTCTGGCACCTTATTGTCGTTCTGCTGTGAGTCTAGTTTTCCGAATACGACGCATAACTGACAGTTAATTGTAACGTTCAAAGCCTGTTAATGACGATGGAACACACAAATTGCGTCGCGATTCAATACATCGTTCTCCAGCCGAATTGTCTCTGATGTACTATTGCTGCCCCGGGCACCTTTTGGTCGTTCTCCTAGGAGTGTAGTTCTTCGAATCCGGCGCAAAACTGACAGTTAATTGTAACGTTCAGAGCCTCTTAATGACGATGGAACACACAAATTGCATCGCGATTGAATACATCGTCCTCCAGCCGACCAGTCTCCAAGGGTCTGGTGCTGCCTCGGGCACAATATGATCGTTCTCCTGTGAGTCTAGATTTTCGAATCCGACGCAAAACTGACAGTTAATTGTAACGTTCAGAGCCTCTTAATGACGATGGAACACACAAACTGCGTCGCGATTCAATACATCGTCCCCCAGCCGACTTGTCTCCAAGGGTCTATTGCTGCCTCGGGCACCATATGGTCGTTCTCCTGTGAGTCTAGTTTTTCGAATCCGACGGAAAACTGAAAGGTAATTGTAACGTTCAGAGCCTCTTAATGACGATGGAACACACAAATTGCGTCGCGATTCAATACATCATCCTCCGGCCGACTTGTCTGCAAGAGTCTATTGCTGCCTCGGGCACCTTATGGTCGTTCTCCTGTGAGTCTAGATTTTCGAATCCGACGCAAAACTGACAGTTAATTCTAACGTTCAGTGCCTCTTAATGACGATGGAACACACAAATTTCGTCGCGATTCAATACATCGTCCTCCAGCCGAATTGTCTCGAAGGGTCTAGTGCTGACTCGGGCGCCTTATGGTCGTTCTCCCGTGAGTCTAGATTTTCGAATCCGACGCAAAACTGACAGTTAATTGTAACGTTCAGAGCCTCTTAATGACGATGGAACACACAAATTGCGTCGCGATTCAATACATCGCACTCCAGCCGACTTGTCTCCGAGGTACTATTGCTGCCCCGGCACCTTTTGGTCGTTTTCCTATGAGTCTAGTTTTTCGAATCCGGCGCAAAACTGACAGTTAATTGTAACGTTCAGAGTCTCTTAATGACGATGGAACACACAATATTGCTTGGCGATTCAATACATCGTCCTCCAGGCGACTTGTCTCGAAGGGTCTAGTGCTGCCTCGGGCACCTTATGGTCGTTCTGCTGTGAGTCTAGATTTTCGAATCCGACGCAAAACTGACAGTTAATTGTAACGTTCAGAGCCTCTTAATGACGATAGAACACACAAACTGCGTCGCCATTCATTACATCGTCCTCCAGCCGACTTGTCTCCAAGGGTCTATTGCTGCCTCGGGCACCTTATGGTCGTTGTCCTGTGAGTCTAGATTTTCGAATCCGACGCAAAACTGAAAGGTAATTGTTACGTTCAGAGCCTCTTAATGACGATGGAACACACAAATTGCGTCGCGATTCAATACATCGCCCTCCAGCCGACTTTCCTCCGAGGTACTATTGCTGCCCCGGCACCTCTTGGTCGTTCTCCTAGGAGTGTAGTTTTTCGAATCCGGCGCAAAACTGACAGTTAATTGTAACGTTCAGAGCCTCTTAATGACGATGGAACACACAAATTGCGTCACGATTCAATACATCGTCCTCCAGCCGACCTGTCTCCAAGGGTCTAGTGCTGCCTCGGACACCTTATCGTCGTTCTCCTGGAGTCTAGATTTTCGAATCCGACGCAAAACTGACAGTTAATTGTAACGTTCAGAGCCTCTTAATGACGATGGAACACTCAAATTGCGTCGCGATTCAATACATCGCCCTCCAGCCGACTTGTCTCCAAGGGTGTATAGCTGCCTCGGGCACCTTATGGTCGTTCTCCTGTGAGTCTAGTTTTCCAAATACGACGCAAAACTGACAGTTAATTGTAACGTTCAGAGCCTCATAATGACGATGGAACACACAATTTGCGTTGCGATTCAATACATCGTCCTCCAGCCAACTTGTCTCCGAGGTACTATTGCTGCCCCGGGCACCTTTTGGTCGTTCTCCTATGAGTCTAGTTTTTCGAATCCGGCGCAAAACTGACAGTTAATTGTAACTTTCAGAGCCTCTTAATGACGATGGAACACACAAATTGCGTCGCGATTCAATACAATGTCCTCCAGGCGACTTGTCTCGAAGGGTCTAGTGCTGCCTCGAGCACCTTATGGTCGTTCTCCTGTGGGTCTAGTTTTTCGAATCCGTCGCAAAACTGACAGTTAATTGTAACGTTCAGAGCCTCTTAATGACGATGGAACACACAAACTGCGTCGCCATTCAATACATCGTCCTCCAGCCGACTTATCTCCAAGGGTCTATTGCTGCCTCGGGCACCATATGGTCGTTCTATTGTGAGTCTAGTTTTTCGAATCCGACGCAAAACTGCCAGTTAATTGTAACGTCCAGAGCCTCTTAATGACGATGGAAAACACAAATTGCGTCGAGATTCATACATCGTCCTCCAGCCGACCTGTCTCCAAGGGTCTCTTGCTGCCTCGGGCACCTTATGGTCGTTCTCCTGTGAGTCTAGTTTTCCGAATACGACGCAAAACTGACAGTTAATTGTAACGTTCAGTGCCTCTTAAAGGCGATGGAAAACACAATTTGCGTCGCGATTCAATACATCGTCCTCCAGCCGACTTGTCTCCGAGGTAGTATTGCTGCCCCGGGCACCTTTAGGTCGTTCTCCTATGAGTCTAGTTTTTCGAATCCGGCGCAAAACTGACAGTTAATTGTAATGTTCAGTGCCTCTTAATGACGATGGAACACACAAATTGCGTCGCTATTCAATACATCGTCCTCCAGCCGACTTGTCTCTAAGCGTCTATTGCTACCTCGGTCACTCTATCGTCTTTCTCCTATGAGTCTAGTTTTTCGAATGCGACAAAAAACTGACAGTTAATAGTAACGTTCAGAGACTCTTAATGACGATGGAAGACACAAACTGCGTCGCCATTCAATACATCGTCCTCCAGCCGACTTGTCTCCGAGTTACTATTGCTGCCCCGGGCACCTTTTTGTCGTTCTCCTAGAAGTGTAGTTTTACGAATCCGGCGCAAAACTGACAGTTAATTGTAACGTTCAGAGCCTCTTAATGACGATGGAACACACAAATTGCGTCGCGATTCAATACATCGTCCTCCAGCCGACCTGTCTCCAAGGGTCTAGTGCTGCCTCGGGCACCTTATCGTCGTTCTCCTGTGAGTCTAGATTTTCGAATCCGAAGCAAAACTGACATTTAATTGTAACGTTCAGAGCCTCTTAATGACGATGGAACACTCAAATTGCGTCGCGATTCAATACATCGTCATCCAGCCTTCTTGTCTCTAAGGGTCTATTGCTACCTCGGTCACTCTATCGTCTTTCTCCTATGAGTCTAGTTTTTCGAATGCGACAAAAAACTGACAGTGAATTGTAACGTTCAGAGCCTCTTAATGACGATGGAACACACAAATTGCGTCGCGTTTCAATATATCGTCCTCCAGCCGAATTGTCTCGAAGGGTCTAGTGCTGCCTCGGGCGCCTTATGGTCGCTCTCCTGTGAGTCTAGATTTTCGAATCCGACGCAAAACTGACACTTAATTGTAACGTTCAGATCCTCTTAATGACGATGGAACACACAAATTGCGTCGCGATTCAATACATCGTCCTCCAGCCGACTTGTCTCCGAGGTACTATTGCTGCCCCGGGCACCTTTTGGTCGTTCTCCTAGGAGTGTAGTTTTTCGAATCCGGCGCAAAACTGACAGTTAATTGTAACGTTCAGAGCCTCTTAATGATGATGGAACACACAAATTGCGTCGCGATTCAATACATCGTCCTCCAGCCGACCTGTCTCCAAGGGTCTAGTGCTGCCTCGGGCACCTTATCGTCGTTCTCCTGTGAGTCTAGATTTTCGAATCCGACGCAAACTGACAGTTAATTGTTACGTTCAGAGCCTCTTAATGACGATGGAACACTCAAATTGCGTCGCGATTCAATACATCGTCCTCCAGCCGACTTGTCTCTAAGGGTCTATTGCTACCTCGGTCACTCTATCGTCTTTCTCCTATGAGTCTAGTTTTTCGAATGCGACAAAAAAATGACAGTTAATTGTAACGTTCACAGCCTCTTAATGACGATGGAACACACAAATTGCGTCACGATTCAATACATCGTCCTCCAGCCGAATTGTCTCAAAGGGTCTAGTGCTGCTTTGGGCGCCTTATGGTCGTTCTCCTGTGAGTCTAGATTTTCGAATCCGACGCAAAACTGACAGTTCATTGTAACGTTCAGAGCCTCTTAATGTCGATGGAACACACAAATTGCGTCGCGATTCAATACATCGTCCTCCAGCCGACTTGTCGCCAAGGCTCTGTAGCTGCCTCGGGCACCTTATGGTCGTGATCCTGTGAGTCTAGTTTTCCGAATACGACGCAAACCTGACAGTTAATTGTAACGTTCAGAGCCAGATAATGACGATGGAACACACAATTTGCGTCGCGATTCAATACATCGTCCTCCAGCCGACTTGTCTCCGAGGTAGTATTGCTGCCCCGGGCACCTTTTGATCGTTCTCCTATGACTCTAGTTTTTCGAATCCGTCGCAAAACTGACAGTTAATTGTAACGTTCAGAGCCTCTTAATGACGATGGAAGACACAATATTGCGTCGCGATTCAATACATCGTCCTCCAGGCGACATGTCTCGAAGGGTCTAGTGCTGCCTCGAGCACCTTATGGTCGTTCTCCTGTGAGTTTAGATTTTCGAATCCAACGCAAAACTGACAGTTAATTGTACCGTTCAGTGCCTCTTAATGACGATGGAACACACAAATTGCGTCGCTATTCAATACATCGTCCTCCAGCCGACCTGTCTCCAAGGCTCTAGTGCTGCCTCGGGCACCTTATGGACGTTCTCCTGTGAGTCTAGATTTTCGAATCCGACGCAAACTGACAGTTAATTGTAACGTTCAGAGCCTCTTAATGACGATGGATCACTCAAATTGCGTCGCGATTCAGTACATCGTCCTCCAGCCGACTTGTCTCTAAGGGTCTATTGCTATCTCGGTCACTCTATCGTCTTTCTCCTCGGGCACCTTATGGTCGTTCTCCCGTGAGTCTAGTTTTTCGAATCCGACGCAAAACTGAAAGGTAATTGTAACGTTCAGCGCCTCTTAATGACGATGGAACACACAAATTGCGTCGCGATTCAATACATCGTCCTCCAGCCGAATTGTCTCGAAGGGTCTAGTGCTGCCTCGGGCGCCTTATGGTCGTTGTCCTGTGAGTCTAGATTTTCGAACCCGACGCAAAACTGACAGTTAATTGTAACGTTCAGAGCCTCTTAATGACGATGGAACACACAAATTGCGTCGCGATTCAATACATCGTCCTCTAGCCGACTTGTCTCCGAGGTACTATTGCTGCCCCGGGCACCTTTTGGTCGTTCTAATAGGAGTGTAGTTTTTCGAATCCGGCGCAAAACTGACAGTTAATTGTAACGTTCAGAGCCTCTTAATGATGATGGAACACACAAATTGCGTCGCGATTCAATACATCGTCCTCCAGCCGACCTGTCTCCAAGGGTCTATTGCTGCCTCGGGCACCTTATCGTCGTTCTCCTGTGAGTCTAGATTTTCGAATCCGACGAAAAACTGACAGTTAATTGTAACGTTCAGAGCCTCTTAATGACGATGGAACACACAAATTGCGTCGCGTTTCAATACATCGTCCTCCAGCCGAATTGTCTCGAAGGGTCTAGTGCTGCCTCGGGCGCCTTATGGTCGCTCTCCTGTGAGTCTAGATTTTCGAATCCGACGCAAAACTGACACTTAATTGTAACGTTCAGAGCCTCTTAATGACGATGGAACACACAAATTGCGTCGCGATTCAATACATCGTGCTGCAGCCGACTTGTCTCCGAGGTACTATTGCTGCCCCGGGCACCTTTTGGTCGTTCTCCTAGGAGTGTAGTTTTTCGAATCCGGCGCAAAACTGACAGTTAATTGTAACGTTCAGAGCCTCTTAATGATGATGGAACACACAAATTGCGTCGCGATTCAATACATCGTCCTCCAGCCGACCTGTCTCCAAGGGTCTAGTGCTGCCTCGGGCACCTTATTGTCGTTCTCCTGTGAGTCTAGATTTTCGAATCCGACGCAAACTGACAGTTAATTGTAACGTTCACAGCCTCTTAATGACGATGGAACACTCAAATTGCGTCGCGATTCAATACATCGTCCTCCAGCCGACTTGTCTCTAAGGGTCTATTGCTACCTCGGTCACTCTATCGTCTTTCTCCTATGAGTCTAGTTTTTCGAATGCGACAAAAAACTGACAGTTAATTGTAACATTCAGAGCCTCTTAATGACGATGGAACACACAAATTGCGTCGCGATTCAATACATCGTCCTCCAGCCGAATTGTTTCAAAGGGTCTAGTGCTGCCTCGGGCGCCTTATGGTAGTTCTCCTGTGAGTCTAGATTTTCGTATCCGACGCAAAACTGACAGTTCATTGTAACGTTCAGAGCCTCTTAATGACGATGGAACACTCAAATTGCATCGCGATTCAATACATCGTCCTCCAGCCGACTTGTCTCTAAGGGTCTATTGCTACCTCGGTCACTCTATCGTCTTTCTCCTATGAGTCTAGTTTTTCGAATGCGACAAAAAACTGACAGTTAATTGTAACGTTCAGAGCCTCTTAATGACGATGGAACACACAAATTGCGTCGCGATTCAATACATCGTCCTCCAGCCGAATTGTCTCAAAGGGTCTAGTGCTGCCTCGGGCGCCTTATGGTCGTTCTCCTGTGAGTCTAGATTTTCGAATCCGACGCAAAACTGACAGTTCATTGTAACGTTCAGAGCCTCTTAATGTCGATGGAACACACAAATTGCGTCGCGATTCAATACATCGTCCTCCAGCCGACTTGTCGCCAAGGGTCTATAGCTGCCTCGGGCACCTTATCGCCGTTCTCCTGTGAGTCTAGTTTTTCGAATTCGACGCAAAACTGAAGGTAATTGTAACGTTCAGAGCCTCGTAATGACGATGGAACACACAAATTGCGTCGTGATTCAATACATCGTCGTCCAGCCGACTTGTCTCCAAGAGTCTATTGCTGCCTCGGGCACCTTATGGTCGTTCTCCTGTGAGTCTAGATTTTCGAATCCGACGCAAAACTGACAGTTAATTGTAACGTTCAGTGCCTCTTAATGACGATGGAACACACAAATTGCGGCGCGGTTCAATACATCGTCCTCCAGCCGACTTGTCTCTAAGATTCTATTGCTGCCTCGGGCACCTTATGCTCGTTCACCTGTGAGTCTAGTTTTTCGAATCCGACGCAAAACTGAAAGGTAATTGTAACGTTCAGAGCCTCTTAATGACGATGGAACACACAAATTGCGTCGCGATTCAATACATCGTCCTCCAGCCGACTTGTCTCTAAGGGTTTATTGCTACCTCGGTCACTCTATCGTCTTTCTCCTATGAGTCTAGTTTTTCGAATGCGACAAAAAACTAACAGTTAATTGTAACGTTCAGAGCCTCTTAATGACGATGGAACACACAATATTGCGTCGCGATTCAATACATCGTCCGACAGCCGACCTTTCTCCAAGGGTCTATTGCTGCCTCGGGCACCTTATGGTCGTTCTGCTGTGAGTCTAGTTTTCCGAATACGACGCATAACTGACATTTAATTGTAACGTTCAAACCTGTTAATGACGATGGAACACACAAATTGCGTCGCGATTCAATACATCGTCCTCAAGCCGTCAGGTCTCCGATGTACTATTGCTGCCCCGGGCACCTTTTGGTCGTTCTCCTAGGAGTGTAGTTTTTCGAATCCGGCGCAAAACTGACAGTTAATTGTAACTTTCAGAGCCTCTTAATGACGATGGAACACACAATTTGGGTCGTGATTCAATACATCGTCCTCGAGCCGACCTGTCTCCAAGGGTCTAGTGCTGCCTAGGGCACCTTATGGTCGTTCACCTGTGAGTCTACTTTTTCGAATCCGACGCAAAACTGAAAGGTAATTGTAACGTTCAGAGCCTCTTAATGACGATGGAACACACAAACTGCGTCGCCATTCAATACATCGTCCTCCAGCTGACTTGTCTCCAAGGGTCTATTGCTGCCTCGGGCACCATATGGTCGTTCTCCTGTGAGTATAGTTTTTGGAATCCGACGCAAAACTAACAGTTAATTGTAACGTTCAGAGCCTCTTAATGACGATGGAACACACAAATTGCGTCGCGATTCAATTCATCATCCTCCAGCCGACTTTTCTCCGAGGTACTATTGCAGCCCCAGGCACCTTTTGGTGGTTCTCCTATGAGTCTACTTTTTCGAATCCGGTGCAAAACTGACAGTTTATTGTAACGTTCAGAGCCTCTTAATGACGATCGAACACACAAATTGTGTCGCGATTCAATACATCGTCCTCCAGCTGACTTGTCTCCGATGTACTATTGCTGCCCCGGGCACCGTTTGGTCGTTGTCCTATAAGTCTTGTTTTTCGAATCCGGCTCAAAACTGAAAGGTAATTGTAACGTTCAGAGCCTCTTAATGACGATGGAACACACAAATTGCGTCGCGAATCAATACATCATCCTCCAGCCTACTTTTCTCCGAGGTACTATTGCTGCCCCGGGCACCTTTTGGTGGTTCTCCTATGAGTCTAGTTTTTCGAATCCGGCGCAAAACTGAGAGTTTATAGTAACGTTCAGAGCCTCTTAATGACGATGGAACACACAAATTGCGTCGCGATTCAATACATCGTCCTCCAGCCGACTTGTCTCTGAGGTACTATTGCTGCCCCGGGCACCTTTTGGTCGTTCTCCTATGAGTCTAGTTTTTCGAATCCGGCGCAAAACTGACAGTTAATTGTTACGTTCAGAGCCTCGTAATGACGATGGAACACACAAATTGCGTCGTGATTCAATACATCGTCGTCCAGCCGACTTGTCTCCAAGAGTCTATTGCTGCCTCGGGCACCTTATGGTCGTTCTCCTGTGAGTCTAGATTTTCGAATCCGACGCAAAACTGACAGTTAATTGTAACGTTCAGTGCCTCTTAATGACGATGGAACACACAAATTGCGGCGCGGTTCAATACATCGTCCTCCAGCCGACTTGTCTCTAAGATTCTATTGCTGCCTCGGGCACCTTATGCTCGTTCACCTGTGAGTCTAGTTTTTCGAATCCGACGCAAAACTGAAAGGTAATTGTAACGTTCAGAGCCTCTTAATGACGATGGAACACACAAATTGCGTCGCGATTCAATACATCGTCCTCCAGCCGACTTGTCTCTAAGGGTTTATTGCTACCTCGGTCACTCTATCGTCTTTCTCCTATGAGTCTAGTTTTTCGAATGCGACAAAAAACTAACAGTTAATTGTAACGTTCAGAGCCTCTTAATGACGATGGAACACACAATATTGCGTCGCGATTCAATACATCGTCCTCCAGCCGACTTGTCTCTAAGGGTCTATTGCTACCTCGGTCACTCTATCGTCTTTCTCCTATGAGTCTAGTTTTTCGAATGCGACAAAAAACTAACAGTTTATTGAAACGTTCAGAGCCTCTTAATGACGATGGAACACACAAATTGCGTCGCGATTCAATACTTCGTCCTCCAGCTGACTTGTCTCCGAGGTACTATTGCTGCCCCGAGCACCTTTTGGTCGTTCTCCTATGAGTCTTGTTTTTCGAATCCGGCTCAAAACTGAAAGGTAATTGTAACGTTCAGAGCCTCTTAATGACGATGGAACACACAAATTGCGTCGCGATTCAATACATCATCCTCCAGCGTACTTTTCTCCGAGGTACTATTGCTGCCCCGGGCACCTTTTGGTGGTTCTCCTATGAGTCTAGTTTTTCGAATCCGGCGCAAAACTGAGAGTTTATTGTAACGTTCAGAGCCTTTTAATGACGATGGAACACACAAATTGCGTCGCGATTCAATACATCGTCCTCCAGCCGACTTGTCTCCGAGGTACTATTGCTGCCCCGGGCACCTTTTTGTCGTTCTCCTATGAGTCTAGTTTTTCGAATCCGGCGCAAAACTGACAGTTAATTGTTACGTTCAGAGCCTCTTAATGACGATGGAACACACAAATTGCGTCGCGATTCAATACATCGTCCTCCAGCCGACTTGTCTCCAAGAGTATATTGCTGCCTCGGGCACCTTATGGTCGTTCTCCTGTGAGTCTAGATTTCCGAATCCGACGCAAAACTGACAGTTAATTCTAACGTTCAGTGCCTCTTAATGACGATGGAACACACAAATTGCGTCGCGATTCAATACATCGTCCTCCAGCCGACTTGTCTCCAAGGGTCTATTGCTGCCTCGGGCACCTTATGGTCGTTCACCTGTGAGTCTAGTTTTTCGAATCCGACGCAAAATTGAAAGGTAATTGTAACGTTCAGAGCCTCTTAATGATGATGGAACACACAAATTGCGTCGCGATTCAATATATCGTCTTCCGGCCGACTTGTCTCCAAGAGTCTACTGCTGCTTCGGGCACCTTATGGTCGTTCTCCTGTGAGTCTAGATTTTCGAATCCGACGCAAAACTGACAAATAATTGTAACGTTCAGTGCCTCTTAATGACGATGGAACACACAAATTGCGTCGCGATTCAATACATCGTCCTCCACCCGACTTGTCTCCAAGGGTCTATTGCTGCCTCGGGCACCTTATGGACGTTCTCGTGTGAGTCTAGTTTTTCGAATCCGACGCAAAACTGAAAGGTAATTGTAACGTTCAGAGCCTCTTAATGACGATGGAACACACAAATTGCGTCGCGATTCAATAGATCGTCCTCCAGACGAATTGTCTCAAGGGTCTAATGCTACCTCGGTCGCCTTATGGTCGTTCTCCTGTGAGTTTAGATTTTCGAATAAGACGCAAAACTGACAGATAATTGAACGTTCAGAGCCTCTTAATGACGATGGAACACACAAATTGCAGCGCGATTCAATACATCGTCCTCCACCCGACTTGTCTCCAAGGGTCTATTGCTGCCTCGGGCACCTTATTGTCGTTCTCCTGTGAGTCTAGTTTTCCGAAACGACACAAAACTGACAGTTAATTGTAACGTTCAGAGCCTGATAATGACGATGGAACACACAAATTCCGTCGCGATTCAATACATCGTCCTCCAGCCGACTTGTCTCCGAGGTACTATTGCTGCCCCGGGCACCTTTTGGTCGTTCTCCTAGGAGTGTATTTTTTCGAATCCGGCGCAAAACTGACAGTTAATTGTAACTTTCAGAGCGTCTTGATGACGATGGAACACGCAAATTGCGTCGCGATTCAATACATCGACCTCCAGCCGACCTGTCTCCAAGGGTCTAGTGCTGCCTCGGGCACCTTATGGTCGTTCTCCTGTGAGTCTAGATTTTCGAATCCGACGCAAAACTGACAGTTCATTGTAACGTTCAGAGCCTCTTAATGACGATGAAACACACAAATTGCGTCGAGATCCAATACATCGTCCTACAGCCGACCTGTCTCCAAGGGTTTCTTGCTGCCGCGGGCACCTTAAGGTCGTTCTCCTGTAAGTCTAGTTTTCCGAATACGACCCAAAACTCACAGTTAATTGTAACGTTCAGAGCCTGATAATGTCGATGGAACACACAATTTGCTTCGCGATTCATTACATCGTCCTCCAGCCGACTTGTTTCCGAGGTCGTATTGCTGCCCCGGGCACCTTTTGGTCGTTCTCCTATGAGTCTAGTTTTTCGAATCCGGCGCAAAAGTGACAGTTAATTGTAACTTTCAGAGCCTCTTAATGACGACGGAACACACAAATTGCGTCGCGATTCAATACAAAGTCCTCCAGTCGACTTGTCTTGAAAGGTCTAGTGCTGCCTCGAGCACCTTATGGTCGTTCTCCTGTGAGTCTAGTTTTCCGAATACGACGCAAAACTCACAGTTAATTGTAACGTTCAGAGCCTGATAATGACGATGGAACACACAAACTGCGTCGCGATTCAATACATCCTCCTCCAGCCGACTTGTCTCCGATATAGTATTGCTGCCCCGGGCACCTTTTGGTCCTACTACTATGAGTCTAGTTTTTCGAATCCGGCGCAAAACTGACAGTTAATTGTAATGTTCAGAGCCTCTTAATGACGATGGAACACACAAATTTCGTCGCTATTCAGTACATCATCCTCCAGCTGACTTGTGTCTAAGGGTCTATTGCTACCTCGGTCACTTAATCGTCTTTCTCCTATGAGTCTAGTTTTTCGAATGCGACAAAAAAATGACTGTTAATTGTAACGTTCAGAGCCTCTTAATGACGATGGAACACACAAATTGCGTCGCGATTCAATACATCGTCCTCCAGGCGACTTGTCTAGAAGGGTCTAGTGCTGGTTCGAGCACCCTATGGTCGTTCTCCTGTGAGTCTAGATTTTCGAATCCGACGCATAACTGACAGTTAATTGTAACGTTCAGAGCCTCTTAATAACGATGGAACACACAAATTGCGTCGAGATTCTGTACATCGTCCTACAGCCGACCTTTCTCCAAGGATTTCTTGCTGCCTCGGGCACCTTATGGTCGTTCTCCTGTGAGTCTAGTTTTCCGAATACGACGCAAAACTGGCAGTTAATTGTAACGCTCAGAGCCTGATAATGACGATGGAACACACACTTTGCGTCGCGATTCAATACATCGTCCTACAGCCGACTTGTCTCCGAGGTAGTATTGCTGCCCCGGGCACCTTTTGGTCGTTCTCCTATGAGTCTAGTTTTTCGAATCCGGCGCAAAACTGACAGTTAATTGTAACGTTCAGAGCCTCTTAATGACGATGGAACACACAAATTGCGTCGCGATTCAGTACATCATCCTCCAGCCGACTTGTCTCCAAGGGTCTATTGCTGCCTCGGGCACCATATGGTCGTTCTCCTGTGAGTCTAGTATTTCGAATCCGACGCAAAACTGACAGTTAATTGTAACCTTCAGAGCCTCTTAATGACGATGGAACACACAAATTGCGTCGAGATTCAATACATCGTCCTACAGCCGACCTTTCTCCAAGGATCTCTTGCTGCCTCGGGCACCTTATGGTCGAACTCCTGTGAGTCTAGTTTTCCGAATACGACGCAAAGCTGACAGTTAATTGTAACGTCAGAGCCTGATAATGACGATGGAACACACAATTTGCGTTGCGATTCAATACATCGTCCTCCAGCCGACTTGTCTCCGAGGTAGTATTGCTGCCCCGGGCACCTTTTGGTCGTTCTCCTATGAGTCTAGTTTTTCGAATCCGGCGCAAAACTGACAGTTAATTGTAACTTTCAGAGCCTCTTAATGACGACGGAACACACAAATTGCTTCGCGATTCAATACAATGTCCTTCAGGCGACTTGTCTCGAAGGGTCTAGTGCTGCCTCAAGCACCTTATGGTCGTTTTCCTGTGAGTCTAGATTTTCGAATCCGACGCAAAACTGACAGTTAATTGTAACGTTCAGAGCCTGATAATGACGGTGGAACACACAAATTGCGTCGCGATTCAATACATTGTCCTCCAGCCGACCTGTCTCCTAGGGTCTAGGGCTGCCTCCAGCACCTTATGGTCGTTGTCCTGTGAGTCTAGAATTTCTATTCCGACGCAAAACTGACAGTTAATTGTAACGTTCAGAGCCTCTTTATGACGATGGAACACACAAATTGCGTCGAGATCCAATACATCGTCCTACAGCCGACCTGTCTCCAAGGGTCTCTTGCTGCCGCGGGCACCTTAAGGTCGTTCTCCTGTGAATCTAGTTTTCCGAATACGACGCAAAACTGACAGTTAATTGTAACGTTCAGAGCCTGATAATGACGATGGAACACACAATTTGCGTTGCGATTCAATACATTGTCCTCCAGCCGACGTGTCTCCGAGGTCGTATTGCTGCCCCGGGCACCTTTTGGTCGTTCTCCTATGAGTCTAGTTTCTCGAATCCGGCGCAAAACTGACAGTTAATTGTAACGTTCAGAGCCTCTTAATGACGATGGAACACACAAATTGCGTCGCGATTCAGTACATCGTCCTCCAGCCGACTTGTCTCTAAGATTCTATTGCTGCCTCGGGCAACTTATGCTCGTTCACCTGTGAGTCTAGTTTTTCGAATCCGACGCAAAACTGAAAGGTAATTATAACGTTCAGAGCCTCTTAATGACGATGGAACACACAAATTGCGTCGCGATTCAATACATCGTCCTCCAGCCGACTTGTCTCTAAGGGTTTATTGCTACCTCGGTCACTCTATCGTCTTTCTCCTATGAGTCTAGTTTTTCGAATGCGACAAAAAACTAACAGTTAATTGTAACGTTCAGAGCCTCTTAATGACGATGGAACACACAATATTGCGTCGCGATTCAATACATCGTCCTCCAGCCGACTTGTCTCTAAGGGTCTATTGCTACCTCGGTCACTCTATCGTCTTTCTCCTATGAGTCTAGTTTTTCGAATGCGACAAAAAACTAACAGTTTATTGAAACGTTCAGAGCCTCTTAATGACGATCGAACACACAAATTGCGTCGCGATTCAATACTTCGTCCTCCAGCTGACTTGTCTCCGAGGTACTATTGCTGCCCCGAGCACCTTTTGGTCGTTCTCCTATGAGTCTTGTTTTTCGAATCCGGCTCAAAACTGAAAGGTAATTGTAACGTTCAGAGCCTCTTAATGACGATGGAACACACAAATTGCGTCGCGATTCAATACATCATCCTCCAACCTACTTTTCTCCGAGGTACTATTGCTGCCCCGGGCACCTTTTGGTGGTTCTCCTATGAGTCTAGTTTTTCGAATCCGGCGCAAAACTGAGAGTTTATTGTAACGTTCAGAGCCTTTTAATGACGATGGAACACACAAATTGCGTCGCGATTCAATACATCGTCCTCCAGCCGACTTGTCTCCGAGGTACTATTGCTGCCCCGGGCACCTTATTGTCGTTCTCCTATGAGTCTAGTTTTTCGAATCCGGCGCAAAACTGACAGTTAATTGTTACGTTCAGAGCCTCTTAATGACGATGGAACACACAAATTGCGTCGCGATTCAATACATCGTCCTCCAGCCGACTTGTCTCCAAGAGTATATTGCTGCCTCGGGCACCTTATGGTCGTTCTCCTGTGAGTCTAGATTTCCGAATCCGACGCAAAACTGACAGTTAATTCTAACGTTCAGTGCCTCTTAATGACGATGGAACACACAAATTGCGTCGCGATTCAATACATCGTCCTCCAGCCGACTTGTCTCCAAGGGTCTATTGCTGCCTCGGGCACCTTTTGGTCGTTCACCTGTGAGTCTAGTTTTTCGAATCCGACGCAAAATTGAAAGGTAATTGTAACGTTCAGAGCCTCTTAATGATGATGGAACACACAAATTGCGTCGCGATTCAATATATCGTCTTCCGGCCGACTTGTCTCCAAGAGTCTACTGCTGCTTCGGGCACCTTATGGTCGTTCTCCTGTGAGTCTAGATTTTCGAATCCGACGCAAAACTGACAAATAATTGTAACGTTCAGTGCCTCTTAATGACGATGGAACACACAAATTGCGTCGCGATTCAATACATCGTCCTCCACCCGACTTGTCTCCAAGGGTCTATTGCTGCCTCGGGCACCTTATGGTCGTTCTCGTGTGAGTCTAGTTTTTCGAATCCGACGCAAAACTGAAAGGTAATTGTAACGTTCAGAGCCTCTTAATGACGATGGAACACACAAATTGCGTCGCGATTCAATAGATCGTCCTCCAGACGAATTGTCTCAAGGGTCTAATGCTACCTCGGTCGCCTTATGGTCGTTCTCCTGTGAGTTTAGATTTTCGAATAAGACGCAAAACTGACAGATAATTGAACGTTCAGAGCCTCTTAATGACGATGGAACACACAAATTGCGTCGCGATTCAATACATCGTCCTCCAGCCGACTTGTCTCCGAGGTACTATTGCTGCTCCGGGCACCTTTTGGTCGTTCTCCTAGGACTGTAGTTTTTCGAATCCGGCGCAAAACTGACAGTTAATTGTAGCGTTCAGAGCCTCTTAATGACGATGGAACACACAAATTGCGTCGCGATTCAATACATCGTCCTCCAGCCGACTTGTGTCTAAGGGTCTATTGCTACCTCGGTCACTCTATCGTCTTTCTCCTATGAGTCTAGTTTTTCGAATGCGACAAAAAACTGACAGTTAATTGTAACGTTCAGAGCCTCTTAATGACGATAACACACAAACTGCGTCGCCATTCAATACATCGTCCTCCAGCCTACTTGTCTCCAAGGGTCTATTGCTGCCTCGGGCACCTTATTGTCGTTCTCCTGTGAGTCTAGTTTTCCGAAACGACACAAAACTGACAGTTAATTGTAACGTTCAGAGCCTGATAATGAATATGGAACACACAAATTGCGTCGCGATTCAATACATCGTCCTCCAGCCGACTTGTGTCCGAGGTACTATTGCTGCCCCGGGCACCTTTTGGTCGTTCTCCTAGGAGTGTATTTATTCGAATCCGGCGCAAAAATGACAGTTAATTGTAACTTTCAGAGCGTCTTGATGACGATGGAACACGCAAATTGCGTCGCGATTCAATACATCGACCTCCAGCCGACCTGTCTCCAAGGGTCTAGTGCTGCCTCGGGCACCTTATGGTCGTTCTCCTGTGAGTCTAGATTTTCGAATCCGACACAAAACTGACAGTTAATTGTAACGTTCAGAGCCTCTTAATGACGATGAAACACACAAATTGCGTCGAGATCCAATACATCGTCCTACAGCCGACCTGTCTCCAAGGGTTTCTTGCTGCCGCGGGCACCTTAAGGTCGTTCTCCTGTAAGTCTAGTTTTCCGAATACGACCCAAAACTCACAGTTAATTGTAACGTTCAGAGCCTGATAATGTCGATGGAACACACAATTTGCGTCGCGATTCATTACATCGTCCTCCAGCCGACTTATCTCCAAGGTCGTATTGCTGCCCCGGGCACCTTTTGGTCGTTCTCCTATGAGTCTAGTTTTTCGAATCCGGCGCAAAAGTGACAGTTAATTGTAACTTTCAGAGCCTCTTAATGACGACGGAACACACAAATTGCGTCGGGATTCAATACAATGTCCTCCAGTCGACTTGTCTTGAAAGGTCTAGTGCTGCCTCGAGCACCTTATGGTCGTTCTCCTGTGAGTCTAGTTTTCCGAATACGACGCAAAACTGACAGTTAATTGTAACGTTCAGAGCCTGATAATGACGATGGAACACACAATTTGCGTCGCGATTAAATACATCCTCCTCCAGCCGACTTGTCTCCGAGGTAGTATTGCTGCCCCGGGCACCTTTTGGTCCTACTCCTATGAGTCTAGTTTTTCGAATCCGGCGCAAAACTGACAGTTAATTGTAATGTTCAGAGCCTCTTAATGACGATGGAACACACAAATTTCGTCGCTATTCAGTACATCATCCTCCAGCTGACTTGTGTCTAAGGGTCTATTGCTACCTCGGTCACTTAATCGTCTTTCTCCTATGAGTCTAGTTTTTCGAATGCGACAAAAAAATGACTGTTAATTGTAACGTTCAGTGCCTCTTAATGACGATGGAACACACAAATTGCGTCGCGATTCAATACATCGTCCTCCAGGCGACTTGTCTAGAAGGGTCTAGTGCTGCTTCGAGCACCTTATGGTCGTTCTCCTGTGAGTCTAGATTTTCGAATCCGACGCATAACTGACAGTTAATTGTAACGTTCAGAGCCTCTTAATAACGATGGAACACACAAATTGCGTCGAGATTCTGTACATCGTCCTACAGCCGACCTTTCTCCAAGGATTTCTTGCTGCCTCGGGCACCTAATGGTCGTTCTCCTGTGAGTCTAGTTTTCCGAATACGACGCAAAACTGGCAGTTAATTGTAACGTTCAGAGCCTGATAATGACGATGGAACACACACTTTGCGTCGCGATTCAATACATCGTCCTCCAGCCGACTTGTCTCCGAGGTAGTATTGCTGCCCCGGGCACCTTTTGGTCATTCTCCTATGAGTCTAGTTTTTCGAATCCGGCGCAAAACTGACAGTTAATTGTAACGTTCAGAGCCTCTTAATGACGATGGAACACACAAATTGCGTCGCGATTCAGTACATCATCCTCCAGCCGACTTGTCTCCAAGGGTCTATTGCTGCCTCGGGCACCATATGGTCGTTCTCCTGTGAGTCTAGTATTTCGAATCCGACGCAAAACTGACAGTTAATTGTAACCTTCAGAGCCTCTTAATGACGATGGAACACACAAATTGCGTCGAGATTCAATACATCGTCCTACAGCCGACCTTTCTCCAAGGATCTCTTGCTGCCTCGGGCACCTTATGGTCGAACTCCTGTGAGTCTAGTTTTCCGAATACGACGCAAAACTGACAGTTAATTGTAACGTTCAGAGCCTGATAATGACGATGGAACACACAATTTGCGTTGCGATTCAATACATCGTCCTCCAGCCGACTTCTCTCCGAGGTAGTATTGCTGCCCCGGGCACCTTTTGGTCGTTCTCCTATGAGTCTAGTTTTTCGAATCCGGCGCAAAACTGACAGTTAATTGTAACTTTCAGAGCGTCTTAATGACGACGGAACACACAAATTGCTTCGCGATTCAATACAATGTCCTTCAGGCGACTTGTCTCGAAGGGTCTAGTGCTGCCTCAAGCACCTTATGGTCGTTTTCCTGTGAGTCTAGATTTTCGAATCCGACGCAAAACTGAGAGTTAATTGTAACGTTCAGAGCCTGATAATGACGGTGGAACACACAAATTGCGTCGCGATTCAATACATCGTCCTCCAGCCGACCTGTCTCCAAGGGTCTAGGGCTGCCTCCAGCACCTTATGGTCGTTCTCCTGTGAGTCTAGAATTTCGCTTCCGACGCAAAACTGACAGTTAATTGTAACGTTCAGAGCCTCTTTATGACGATGGAACACACAAATTGCGTCGAGATCCAATACATCGTCCTACAAACGACCTGTCTCCAAGGGTCTCTTGCTGCCGCGGGCACCTTAAGGTCGTTCTCCTGTGAATCTAGTTTTCCGAATACGACGCAAAACTGAGAGTTAATTGTAACGTTCAGAGCCTGATAATGACGATGGAACACACAATTTGCGTTGCGATTCAATACATTGTCCTCCAGCCGACGTGTCTCCGAGGTCGTATTGCTGCCCCGGGCACCTTTTGGTCGTTCTCCTATGAGTCTAGTTTCTCGAATCCGGCGCAAAACTGACAGTTAATTGTAACGTTCAGAGCTTCTTAATGACGATGGAACACACAAATTGCGTCGCGATTCAGTACATCATCCTCCAGCTGACTTGTCTCTAAGGGTCTATTTCTACCTCGATCACTCTATCGTCTTTCTCCTATGAGTCTAGTTTTTCGAATGCGACAAAAAACTGACAGTTAATTGTAACGTTCAGAGCCTGATAATGACGATGGAACACACAATTTGCGTTGCGATTCAATACATCGTCCTCCAGCCGACTTGTCTCCGAGGTCGTATTGCTGCCCCGGGCACCTTTTGGTGGTTCTCCTATGAGTCTAGTTTTTCGAATCCGGCGCAAAACTGACAGTTTATTGTAACGTTCAGAGCCTCTTAATGACGATCGAACACACAAATTGCATCGCGATTCAATACATCGTCCTACAGCTGACTTGTCACCGAGGTACTATTGCTGCCCCGGGCACCTTTTTGTCGTTCTCCTATGAGCCTTGTTTTTCGAATCCGGCTCAAAACTGAAAGGTAATTGTAACATTCAGAGCCTCTTAATGACGATGGAACACACAAATTGCGTCGCGATTCAATACATCATCCTCCAGCCTACTTTTTTCCGAGGTACTATTGCTGCCCCGGGCACCTTTTGGTGGTTCTCCTATGTGTCTAGTTTTTCGAATCCGGCGCAAAACTGAGAGTTTATTGTAACGTTCAGAGCCTCTTAATGACGATGGAAGACACAAATTGCGTCGCGATTCAATACATCGTCCTCCAGCCGATTTGTCTCCGAGGTACTATTGCTGCCCCGGGCACCTTTTGGTCGTTCTCCTATGAGTCTAGTTTTTCGAATACGGCGCAAAACTGACAGTTAATTGTTACGTTCAGAGCCTCTTAATGACGATGGAACACACAAATTGCGTCGCGATTCAATACATCGTCCTCCAGCCGACATGTCTCCAAGAGTCTATTGCTGCCTCGGGCACCTTATGGTCGTTCTCCTGTGAGTCTAGATTTTCGGACGCAAAACTGACAGTTAATTGTAACGTTCAGTGCCTCTTAATGACGATAACACACAAACTGCGTCGCGATTCAATACATCGTCCTCCAGCCGACTTGTCTCCAAGGGTCTATTGCTGCCTCGGGCACCTTATGGTCGTTCACCTGTGAGTCTAGTTTTTCGAATCCGACGCAAAACTGAAAGGTAATTGTAACGTTCAGAGCCTCTTAATGACGATGGAACACACAAATTGCGTCGCGATTCAATATATCGTCCTCCGGCCGACTTGTCTCCAAGAGTCTATTGCTGCTTCGGGCACCTGATGGTCGTTCTCCTGTGAGTTTACATTTTCGAATCCGAAGAAAAACTGACAGTTAATTGTAACGTTCAGAGCCTGATTATGACGATGGAACACACAAATTGCGTCGCGATTCAATACATCGTCCACCAGCCGACTTGTCTCCGAGGTACTATTGCTGCCCCGGGCACCTTTTGGTCGTTCTCCTAGGAGTGTATTTTTTCGAATCCGGCGCAAAACTGACTGTTAATTGTAACTTTCAGAGCGTCTTGATGACGATGGAACACGCAAATTGCGTCGAGATTCATTACATCGTCCTCCAGCTGACTTGTCTCCGAGGTAGTATTGCTGCCCCGGGCACCTTTTGGTGGTTCTCCTAAGAGTCTACATTTTCGAATCCCACGCAAAACTGACAGTTAATTGTAACGTTCAGAGCCTCTTAATGACGATGGAACACACAAATTGCGTCGAGATCCAATACATCGTCCTACAGCCGACCTGTCTCCAAGGGTCTCTTGCAGCCTCGGGCACCTTATGGTCGTTCTCCTGTGAGTCTAGTTTTTCGAATCCGACGCAAAACTAACAGTTAATTGTAACGTTCAGAGCCTCTTCATGACGATGGAACACACAAATTGCGTCGCGATTCAATTCATCATCCTCCAGCCGACATTTCTCCGAGGTACTATTGCTGCCCCGGGCACCTTTTGGTGGTTCTCCTATGAGTCTAGATTTTCGAATCCGGCGCAAAACTGACAGTTTATTGTAACGTTCAGAGCCTCTTAATGACGATCGAACACACAAATAGCGTCGCGATTCAATACATCGTCCTCCAGCTGACTTGTCTCCGAGGTAGTATTGCTGCCCCGGGCACCTTTTGGTGGTTCTCCTAAGAGTCTAGATTTTCGAATCCCACGCAAAACTGACAGTTAATTGTAACGTTCAGAGCCTCTTAATGACGATGGAACACACAAATTGCGTCGAGATCCAATACATCGTCCTACAGCCGACCTGTCTCCAAGGGTCTCTTGCAGCCTCGGGCACCTTATGGTCGTTCTCCTGTGAGTCTAGTTTTCCGAATCCGACGCAGAACTGACAGTTAATTGTAACGTTCAGAGCCTGATAATGACGATGGAACACACAATTTGCGTCGCGATTCAATACATCGTCCTCCAGCCGATTGTCTCCGAGGTAGTATTGCTGCCCCGGGCAGCTTTTGGTCGTTCACCTATGAGTCTAGTTTTTCGAATCCGGAGCAAAACTGACAGTTAATTGTAACGTTCAGAGCCTCTTAATGACGAAGGAACACACAAATTGCGTCGCGATTCAGTACATCATCCTCCAGCCGACTTGTCTCCAAGGGTCTATTGCTGCCTCGGGCACCATATGGTCGTTCTCCTGTGAGTCTAGTATTTCGAATCCGACGCAAAACTGACAGTTAATTATAACGTTCAGAGCCTCTTAATGACGATGGAACACACAAATTGCGTCGAGATCCAATACATCGTCCTACAGCCGACCTGTCTCCAAGGGTCTCTTGCTGCCGCGGGCACCTTAAGGTCGTTCTCCTGTGAGTCTAGTTTCCCGAATACGACGCAAAACTGACAGTTAATTGTAACGTTCAGAGCCTGATAATGACGATGGAACACACAATTCGCGTTGCGATTCAATACATCGTCCTCCAGCCGACTTGTCTCCGAGGTACTAATGCTGCCCCGGGCACCTTTTGGTCGTTCTCCTAGGAAGTAGTTTTACGAATCCGGCGCAAAACTGACAGTTAATTGTAACGTTCAGAGCCTCTTAATGACGATGGAACACACAAATTGCGTCGAGATCCAATACATCGTCCTACAGCCGACCTGTCTCCAAGGGTCTCTTGCTGCCGCGGGCACCTTAAGGTCGTTCTCCTGTGAGTCTAGTTTTCCGAATACGACGCAAAACTGACAGTTAATTGTAACCTTCAGAGCCTGATAATGACGATTGAACACACAATTTGCGTTGCGATACAATACATCGTCCTCCAGCCGACTTGTCTCCGAGGTACTAATGCTGCCCCGGGCACCTTTTGGTCGTTCTCCTAGGAAGTAGTTTTACGAATCAGGCGCAAAACTGACAGTTAATTGTAACGTTCAGAGCCTCTTAATGACGATGGAACACACAAATTGCGTCGCGATTCAATACATCGTCCTCCAGCCGACTTGTCTCTAAGGGTCTATTGCTACCTCGGTCACTCTATCGTCTTTCTCCTATGAGTCTAGTTTTTCGAATGCGACAAAAAACTGACAGTGAATTGTAACGTTCAGAGCCTCTTAATGACGATGGAACACACAAATTGCGTCGCGATTCAATACATCGTCCTCCAGCCGAATTGTCTCGAAGGGTCTAGTGCTGCCTCTGGCGCCTTATGGTCGTTCTCCTGTGAGTCTAGATTTTCGAATCCGACGCAAAACTGACACTTAATTGTAACGTTCAGAGCCTCTTAATGACGATGGAACACACAAATTGCGTCGCGATTCAATACATCGTCCTCCAGCCGACTTGTGTCCGAGGTACTATTGCTGCCCCGGGCACCTTTTGGTCGTTCTCCTAGGAGTGTAGTTTTTCGAATCCGGCGCGAAACTGACAGTTAATTGTAACGTTCAGAGCCTCTTAATGATGATGGAACACACAAATTGCGTCGCGATTCAATACATCGTCCTCCAGCCGACCTGTCTCCAAGGGTCTAGTGCTGCCTCGGGCACCTTATGGTCGTTCTCCTGTGAGTCTAGATTTTCGAATCCGACGCAAAACTGACAGTCATTTGTAACGTTCAGAGCCTCTTAATGACGATGGAACACACAAATTGCGTCGCGATTCAATACATCGTCCTCCAGGCGACTTGTCTAGAAGGGTCTAGTGCTGCCTCGAGCACCTTATGGTCGTTCTCTTGTGAGTCCAGATTTTCGAATCCGACGCAAAACTGACAGTTAATTGTAACGTTCAGAGCCTCTTAATGACGATGGAACACACAAATTGCGTCGAGATCCAATACATCGTCCTACAGCCGACCTGTCTCCAAGGGTCTCTTGCTGCCTCGGGCACCTTATGGTCGTTCTCCTGTGAGTCTAGTTTTCCGAATCCGACGCAGAACTGACAGTTAATTGTAACGTTCAGAGCCTGATAATGACGATGGAACACACAATTTGCGTCGCGGTTCAATACATCGTCCTCCAGCCGACTTGTCTCCGAGGTAGTATTGCTGCCCCGGGCAGCTTTTGGTCGTTCACCTATGAGTCTAGTTTTTCGAATCCGGCGCAAAACTGACAGTTAATTGTAACGTTCAGAGCCTCTTAATGACGATGGAACACACAAATTGCGTCGCCATTCAATACATCGTCCTCCAGCCGACTTGTCTCCAAGGGTCTATAGCTGCCTCGGGCACCTTATTGTCGTTCTCCTGTGAGTCTAGTTTTCCGAATCCGACGCAAAACTGACAGTTAATTGTAACGTTCAGAGCCTGATAATGACGATGGAACACACAATTTGCGTCGCGATTCAATACATCGTCCTCCAGCCTAATTGTCTCCGAGGTAGTATTGCTGCCCCGGGCAGCTTTTGGTCGTTCACCTATGACTCTAGTTTTTCGAATCCGGCGCAAAACTGACAGATAATTGTAACTTTCAGAGCCTCTTAATGACGATGGAACACACAAATTGCGTCGCGATTCAATACATTGACCTTCAGGCGACTTGTCTCGAAGGGTCTAGTGCTGCCTCAAGCACCTTATGGTCGTTCTCCTGTGAGTCTAGATTTTCGAATCCGACGCAAAACTGACAGTTAATTGTAACGTTCAGAGCCTCTTAATGACGATGGAACACACAAACTGCGTCGCCATTCAATACATCGTCCTCCAGCCGACTTGTCTCCAAGGGTCTATAGCTGCCTCGGGCACCTTATGGTCGTTCTCCTGTGAGTCTAGTTTTTCGAATCCGACGCAGAACTGACAGTTAATTGTAACGTTCAGTGCCTCTTAATGACGACGGAAAACACAAATTGCGTCGAGATTCAATACATCGTCCTACAGCCGACCTGTCTCCAAGGGTCTCTTGCTGCCTCGGGCACCTTATGGTCGTTCTCCTGTGAGTCTACTTTTCCGAATACGACGCAAAACTGACAGTTAATTGTAGCGTTCGGAGCCTGATAATGACGGTGGAACATACAAATTGCGTCGCGATTCAATACATCGTCCTCCAGCCGACTTGTCTCCGAGGTAGTATTGCTGCCCCGGGCACCTTATGGTCGTTCACCTATGAGTCTAGTTTTTCGAATCCGGCGCAAAACTGACAGTTAATTGTAACGTTCAGAGCCTCTTAAAGACGATGGAACACACAAATTGCGTCGCGATTCAATACAGCGTCCGACAGCCGACCTGCGTCCAAGGGTCTAGTGCTGCCTCCAGCACCTTATGGTCGTTCTCCTGTGAGTATAGATTTTCGAATCCGACGCAAAACTGACAGTTAATTGTAACGTTCAGAGCCTCTTTATGACGATGGAACACACAAATTGCGTCGAGATACAACACATCGTCCTACAGCCGACCTGTCTCCAAGGGTCTCTTGCTGCCGCGGGCACCTTAAGGTCGTTCTCCTGTGAGTCTAGTTTTCCGAATACGACGCAAAACTGACAGTTAATTGTAACGTTCAGAGCCTGATAATGACGATGGAACACACAATTTGCGTTGCGATTCAATACATCGTCCTCCAGCCGACTTGTCTCCGAGGTACTATTGCTGCCCCGGGCACCTTTTGGTCGTTCTCCTAGGAGTGTAGTTTTACGAATCCGGCGCAAAACTGACAGTTAATTGTAACGTTCAGAGCCTCTTAATGACGATGGAACACACAAATTGCGTCGCGATTCAATACATCGTCCTCCAGCCGACTTGTCTCTAAGGGTCTATTGCTACCTCGGTCACTCTATCGTCTTTCTCCTATGAGTCTAGTTTTTCGAATGCGACAAAAAACTGACAGTGAATTGTAACGTTCAGAGCCTCTTAATCACGATGGAACACACAAATTGCGTCGCGATTCAATACATCGTCCTCCAGCCGAATTGTCTCCAAGGGTCTAATGCTGCCTCGGTCGCCTTATGGTCGTTCTCCTGTGAGTTTAGATTTTCGAATCCGACGCCAAACTGAGAGTTAATTGTAACGTTCAGAGCCTGATAATGACGATGGAACACACAAATTGCGTCACGATTCAATACATCGTACTCCAGCCGACTTGGCTCCGAGGTACTGTTGCTGCTCCGGGCACCTTTTGGTCGTTCTCCTAGGAGTGTAATTTTTCGAATCCGGCGCAAAACTGACTGTTAATTGTAACTTTCAGAGCGTCTTGATGACGATGGAACACGCAAATTGCGTCGAGATTCAATACATCGTCCTCCAGCCGACCTGTCTCCAAGGGTCTAGTGCTGCCTCGGGCACCTTATGGTCGTTCTCCTGTGAGTCTAGATTTTCGAATCCGACGCAAAACTGACAGTCAGTTGTAACGTTCATAGCCCCTTAATGACGATGGAACACACAAATTGCGTCGCGATTCAATACATCGTCCTTCAGGCGACTTGTCTCGAAGGGTCTAATGCTGCCTCGAGCACCTTATGGTCGTTCTCCTGTGAGTCTAGATTTTCGAATCCGACGCAAAACTGACAGTTAATTAAAACGTTCAGAGCCTCTTAATGACGATGAAACACACTTAATTGGGTCGAGATCCAATACATCGTCCTACAGCCGACCTGTCTCCAAGGGACTCTTGCTGCCGCGGGCACCTTAAGGTCGTTCTCCTGTGAGTCTAGTTTTCCGAATACGACGCAAAACTAACAGTTAATTGTAACGTTCCGAGCCTGATAATGTCGATGGAACACACAATTTGCATCGCGATTCATTACATCGTCCTCCAGCCGACTTGTCTCCGAGGTCGTATTGCTGCCTCGGGCACCTTTTGGTCGTTCTCCTATGAGTCTAGTTTTTCTAATCCGGCGCAAAACTGATAGTTAATTGTAACTTTCTGAGCCTCTTAATGACGACGGAACACACAAATTGCGTCGCGAATCAATACAATGTCCTCCAGTCGACTTGTCTCGAAAGGTCTAGTGCTGCCTCGAGTACCTTATGGTCGTTCTCCTGTGAGTCTAGTTTTCCGAATACGACGCAAAACTCACAGTTAATTGTAACGTTCTGAGCCTCTTAATGACGATGGAACACACAATTTGCGTCGAGACTCAATACATCCTCCTCCAGCCGACTTGTCTCCGAGGTAGTATTGCTGCCCCGGGCACCTTTTGGTCCTTCTCCTATGAGTCTAGTTTTTCGAATCCGGCGCAAAACTGACAGTTAATTGTAATGTTCAGAGCCTCTTAATGACGATGGAACACACAAATTTCGTCGCGATTCAGTACATCATCCTCCAGCTGACTTGTGTCTAAGGGTCTATTGCTACCACGGTCACTCTATCGTCTTTCTCCTATGAGTCTAGTTTTTCGAATGCGACAAAAAACTGACAGTTAATTGCAACGTTCACAGCCACTTAATGACGATGGAACACACAAATTGCGTCGAGATCCAATACATCGTCCTACAGCCGACCTGTCTCCAAGGGTCTCTTGCTGCCGCGGGCTCCTTAAGGTCGTTCTCTTGTGAGTCTAGATTTTCGAATCCGACGCAAAACTGACAGTTAATTGTAACGTTCTGAGCCTCTTAATGACGATGGAACACACAAATTGCGTCGAGATCCAATACATCGTCCTACAGCCGACCTGTCTCCAAGGGTCTCTTGCTGCCTCGGGCACCTTAAGGTCGTTCTTCTGTGAGTCTAGTTTTCCGAATCCGACGCAAAACTGACAGTTAATTGTAACGTTCAGAGACTCTTTATGACGATGGAACACACAATTTGCGTCGCGATTCATTACATCGTCCTCCAGCCGACTTGTCTCCGAGGTAGTATTGCTGCCCCGGGCAGCTTTTGGTCGTTCACCTATGATTCTAGTTTTTCGAATCCGGCGCAAAACAGACAGTTAATTGTAACGTTCAGAGCCTCTTAATGACGATGGAACACACAAATTGCGTCGAGATTCAATACATCGTCCTACAGCCGACCTTTCTCCAAGGATCTCTTGCTGCCTCGGGCACCATATGGTCGATCTCCTGTGAGTCTAGTTTTCCGAATACGACGCAAAACTGACAGTTAATTGAAACGTTCATAGCCCCTTAATGACGATGGAACACACAATTTGCGTTGCGATTCAATACATCGTCCTCCAGCCGACTTGTCTCCGAGGTAGTATTGCTGCCCCGGGCACCTTTTGGTCGTTCTCCTATGAGTCTAGTTTTTCGAATCCGGCGCAAAACTGACAGTTAATTGTAACTTTCAGAGCCTCTTAATGACGACGGAACACACAATTTGCGTCGCGATTCAATACAATGTCCTTCAGGCGACTTGTCTCGAAGGGTCTAGTGCTGCCTCAAGCACCTTATGGTAGTTCTCCTGTGAGTCTAGATTTTCGAATCCGACGCAAAACTGACAGTTAATTGTAACGTTCAGAGCCTCTTAATGACGATGGAACACACAAACTATGTCGCCATTCAATACATCGTCCTCCACCCGACTTGTCTCCAAGGGTCTATAGCTGCCTCGGGCACCTTATGGTCGTACTCCTGTGAGTCTAGTTTTTCGAATCCGACGCAGAACTGACAGTTAATTGTAACGTTCAGTGCCTGGTAATGACGATGGAAAACACAAATTGCGTCGAGATTCAATACATCGTCCTACAGCCGACCTGTCTCCAAGGGTCTCTTGCTGCCTCGGGCACCATATGGTCGTTCTCCTGTGAGTCTACTTCTCCGAATACGACGCAAAACTGACAGTTAATTGTAACGTTCAGAGCCTGATAATTACGGTGGAACACACAAATTGCGTCGCGATTCAATACATCGTCCTCCACCCGACTTGTCTCCGAGGTAGTATTGCTGCCCCGGGCACCTTATGGTCGTTCACCTATGAGTCTAGTTTTTCGAATCCGGCGCAAAACTGACAGTTAATTGTAACGTTCAGAGCCTCTTAATGACGATGGAACACACAAATTGCGTCGCGATTCAATACATCGTCCTCCAGCCGAGCTGTCTCCAAGGGTCTAGTGCTGCCTCCATCACCTTATGGTCGTCCTCCTGTGAGTATAGATTTTCGAATCCTACGCAAAACTGACAGTTAATTGTAACGTTCAGAGCCTCTTTATGACGATGGAACACACAAATTGCGTCGAGATCCAACACATCGTCCTACAGCCGACCTGTCTCCAAGGGTCTCTTGCTGCCGCGGGCACCTTAAGGTCGTTCTCCTGTGAGTCTAGTTTTCCGAATACGACGCAAAACTGACAGTTATTTGTAACGTTCAGAGCCTCCTAATGACGATGGAACACACAAATTGCGTCGCGATTCAATACATCGTCCTCCAGCCGACCTGTCTCCAAGGGTCTAGTGCTGCCTCGGGCACCTTATCGTCGTTCTCCTGTGAGTCTAGATTTTCGAATCCGACGTAAAACTGACTTTTAATTGTAACGTTCAGAGCCTCTTAATGACGATGGAACACTCAAATTGCGTCGCGATTCAATACATCGTCCTCCAGCCGACATGTCTGTAAGGGTCTATTGCTACCTTGGTCACTCTATCGTCTTTCTCCTATGAGTCTAGTTTTTCGAATGCGACAAAAAACTGACAGTGAATTGTAACGTTCAGAGCCTCTTAATGACGATGGAACACACAAATTGCGTCGCGATTCAATACATCGTCCTCCAGCGGAATTGTCTCGAAGGATCTAGTGCTGCCTCGGGCGCCTTATGGTCGTTCTCCTGTGAGTCTAGATTTTTGAATCCGACGCAAAACTCACACTTAATTGTAACGTTCAGAGCCTCTTAATGACGATGGAACACACAAATTGCGTCGTGATTCAATACATCGTCCTCCAGCCGACTTGGCTCCGAGGTACTATTGCTGCCCCGGGCACCTTTTGGTCGTTCTCCTAGGAGTGTAGTTTTTCGAATCCGGCGCAAAACTGACAGTTAATTGTAACGTTCAGAGCCTCTTAATGACGATGGAACAAATTGCGTCGCGATTCAATACATCGTCCTCCAGCCGACTTGTCTCTAAGGGTCTAGTGCTGCCTCGAGCACCTTATGG